>NC_069685.1:50709981-51909981 GCF_023699985.2 Odocoileus virginianus | reverse complement strand
AAAACAGGAATACAAAAAATGTATCTACTTTCAATACCACCCCCCCAAAATTTTTAAGGTCTCTATTTGGGGTTATCTGTTGCTTTTTAAGCAAACCTCGTGGTTCTGCAATATATAGGTTACCTTTAACACCTCTGCTGGGCGACCAGCAGAGAGAATGTTACCTGGTAAACGTCCAAGAACACACCAGAGGTGAGGACACCAGCCAGACAATGAACATCAGGCTGAAAAGACATAGGGCTGACGTCCTATTTTAATGCCTCATTCCTTCTTGAGGGCGGCTATTTGCATATTATTTATTTTTAATCTTATAGCTGACAGATTGATTCATAATTAAAACCATGTCATATGTTTGCCCACCAACTCCTCTCCAAAACAGACTTAGGTAGGGTTTTAGGTGCCAGATTGAATCAAATTCTTTTTTTAAATCTCTTCAAAATATAGAAATGGCCTGAGCCTGAAAAATCTTACTGCTCATGAGCTTTTTAAAAGCTGCTAAATGGGAGCTCCTATCGATCGAGCTATTATAGGAGTTTCCACTGATAATGAAGATGACATTTCCCAGCAGAGACGGTCTTGGACAGCGCCGCCAAGAAAGGAGAATCTGTGTGCTCTTCTCAAGTGTCTGCAGAGCAGCCTTTGAACTTGTGGAAGGACAACTGAGATCCACTAGTGCTGCCAAGTATTGTTCTAAAGTGGTGGTTTTTAACCTTTTTTTTTTAAGGAGCAAAGCTGTTTTCTAAACAAGATTCTGTTCTAAACCCAGGATGAGCAAATAATAATAGTTATCACTGATTAGCACATTCTGTGGACCAGGCCCTGTACAAATGCTGATGCATCATCTAACTTTTGCAGGAACCTCCAAGAGGCAGGTATTATTATCAAGTTTCTGATTCTGTGACTCAGTGTTTCCTAGGTTTTACTGTTCTGGAAATCCGAATAAGAACTAAACAGCTGTCTCTCTTCCCTCACCCAGTTCCCAAAGAGCAGTAGTTAAATGAACTGTGCATCCTACAATCAATGGTGCACTGGAATTGAGGACATATAATGTCACCGCCATTTTATGGACAAAGAAATGGAGGCTCCAGTGTATAACATCACACAGGTTATTGAGAGGCCAGTTTAGAATCTCAACTGGTCTATCTGACTCCAGAGCACATAGTTTGGACCCCCAAGCCACCCAGCTGGCCTAGCTGAAAGGTGGGTGGAAATCACTCTCTTGGGATCCCCCTCCCACTGGGGTAGATCCCCAAAGGCTTCAGAAAGCCAAGGGTAAGTAAACGAGGGATTAGAAGTCATTGTTCCAGGAAGAGCAAATCTGTGGTATAAAGAGAGTATAAAAGTTACATAAGTTAAGAAAGTAACCAATTTTATTCCATATATTAGCATATCCCATTAAAACTAGATCTTGATTTTAAAAATGGGGTGGGGAAGGGTGGATAACAAAAGTGCACAGGAAACTCTTGAGGGTGATGACTATAGTTGTTATTTTGATTGTTTTGCTCATTTTAAAGATATACACACATCTGAAATCTCATTAGGTTACTGTACTCCAATTATCCCTCAATAAAGCTGTTTTAAAGTAAATAAATAAATGATTTTTTAAAAAAGACTAAAAAAGAAGAAAACTCCAGATGAATGGAACAGATTATTGATGTACACATTTAAAATGCATCCAAGATTATTTTAGGAAAAAACAGTAATGCAAAAAAAAAAAAAAAAAATCAATCACAGTGCTAAAACCATCTATATCTTATTCAGTGATCATTTATGAGCATGTATGTATATAAGCAGATAACTCTCATGTAAAAGAAGAAACCAAGACAATTAAGAAACTTTAAAAGTAAAGCAAAAGAGTACAGGAACAGAATGTATCAATTTCTCAAGGAAGGGAGGTGAGAATGGAGGAAATCAACAGATATCCCTAAGGCAGGCTCAGCCCACATCTGGCCACTGGCATCAGGGAATACAGACCTAAATACCTGTCAAGCACCTACCAGAGTTAAGCGGAGGCATGTCCCAAGACCTAGCTCTTCCACTCCTGGGTGTATATATATATATATATGCTCATCAGAAACAAACGCTTGTAAGCACCAAAGGACCTGTACAAGAGCGCTTTCTAATAGCTCTGTTCCTACCAGAAACAACTCCAAACCCATCAACAGGAGAACAGATAAACGAACTTCAGATCTAAATATACACTAGAAACCTGACACCATAATAAAAAAGAACAAAATCTTGACAGTGCAACATGGATGAACCTCACAGACAATTTAAGTAACAAAAAGGCTAAACCCAAAGACCATATCCTCTAATGGTCCCATTCTTATGAAAGTCAAGAACAGGTAAAACTAATGTGTAGTATAAAAGATCAGACTACTAGTTACCCTTCGGGCAAAGCACGCTAATGGGAAGAGGACAACAGGAGCCTTCCAGGAGCTGAAACATTCTGTATCTTGGTCTTTGTTGTGGTTACACAAGTTGTCTACTCACATACAAATCAACTGAGCTGTACACTTAAGATTAGTTTCACTTCATACACTTTACTGTGTGCATTCCATAGCTAAATGAAGGGAGGCGGGATGCAGGGGGCATATACCATCAAGACTTAATGTCTCATTTATAGTAGGTAAAGAGAAAAGGAGTTTATTACCAGAAAATGAAATATGTATATAGGATGTAGAAGGGTGTTTCTGGAAATTCACAGATGCAAATAATACAAATAGAGACCAGCTCACTGTGAACTAAGGATGGAACAAAGCGATGAAAGGACCAGAGAAAGGAGGCAGATTCATGAACAAAGGACACCATCCCTACCTTCTGAAGGGGGCCTATTTTAGTCCTTCACTCTGATCAAAAATAGATATTTTACCCTATTACATAACCTATGAATGATGCTTATCTTCTCCTGGAATTGACTTCTCTCAATATAAAGAACATCTCCCAAAGAGTCCTAAATTCTGCATTTGCATGTTAGGAAGCCAGAGTCTGCCTGTTAGAAAGCTAACACTTCTAGATTCTCCAGAAGAAGAACTTCTTGGTCTTCCCTCTCTGAAGAGGCAGCAGGCTGGAGAAGCCTGACACATCTCCAGCAGGCTGGAGAAGCCCTACCATCTCAGGCCCACCTCAGATAGAAACTTCTAGATTGGAGAAGGAGGGGGAACTCCCTTGGGACTTTTGTTGCAGCTACTGAGACCCTATTAGTGGTTCTGCAGGGAGAATTATTTTTACCATTCCAACAAGCCTTCTCCAAACATGAAGGATGGTTTAAACTTTTAAAATTGGCAGGAACCCAAGAAACTAAGGTTTTCTGAGGCTTAGAAACTTCCACATCAGTTTGACCACATCAACTGCTTCAAGCTGAAAATTTATATCAAAAATCAGCCACCGATATTAGAAAGAGACGTTCCCCCTTTCCTTCTCAGTTTTAGTTCCATGTTATTTTCATCATCTTTGGTTAATACTCACAGTACAGCTGTTACGAAGGGCATCAAATTTGCGCTGGATTTCATCTCTATGTGCCTAAAAGGTAAGAAGTTGATTATAAATTTTTCATAGGGTGGAATACAAATTCTACATGCTATGGGCAAACAAAGAAAATCACAAGCCGGGAACTCTGCTGCAGCTGCCCACTAACGTTTTTCCCAAAGAATTAGTCAAACCAAGCCCAACATGAGAAGCTACAGAAATACACAATGCCTACTGATAACAATTAACTATTTAGACCACACGTGGGCTTCCCGTGTGTCTCAGCTGGTAAAGAGCTGGGTTTGATCCCTGGGTTGGGAAGATCTCCTGGAGAGGGGAAAGGCTACCCACTCCAGCATTCTGACTTAAGAGAAGTCCATGGACTGTATAGTCCATGGGGTTAGAAAGGGTCAGCCACAACTGAGTGACTTTCACTTCACTTCACTCATACCCTGTACAAACACACAGAACACTCAGATTAAAACTACGGACTAGCATTTAGCAGAAGAACGGAAAAGAACATAGGAGGAAGTTTTACTCTCATTTATTTGTCTTACTCCCCACTCTTAACCTTTCTCTCTTCCCTCTAATTGGCTGCCTGCCCCCTGCCCCACGCCTTCTCCCGAGAAAGAACACACACACACAGAAATAAATACAGGACCACAGCCAGGACAAAGTAGGGACTTTAAAAAAAATTAAATCCAAAGCTGTGGATATTCAGAAATCCTATACAGATCTTGAAGTAAATAAACAGGCTTTCACCAAGGTTGAGGTACTCTAAACCAGTAGGATTCATTGATCTGACAAGGATTTTTCTCTGCCATATAACATGGCAGAGACTGTAGCAAGATACAGCTCATATGACCTAACCTTCATTCTGGTGTGGGCAGACAGAAAATAAATAAGCACATGATTACTTACAGTGGGAAGTGCTATGAAGGAAATAAATGGGTCCTAAGGGGAAAATAAAATAAGGGGGGGGACTTAAATGGAGTAGTCAAGGAGGGCTTCTCTGAAGAGGTGACATCTAAACTGAAATCTGCAGGACGATGAGGGGCCAGCCATGCAAAGAACATAAAAGAGCAGAGGGAAGAGCATCCTCAAAAACCCTAAAGCATGAAAGGGTTGGGTGCATATGGGAAATAAAAAAGGACTGAGTGGCTAGAACAGTTTTTTATACTTCAAGTTGTGACATGAGAGCAAGGATGTCAAGATGGAGTTTTTTGGTTTTATCCAATGAAATGGAATAAACAGAATCGATTAGAAAACATCAGCATGCACCTTGGACAGTAAGGGTAAGTACTGTTGTTGGAAACTTGTTTTATTATTATGAACATAATTCATCAAGTGTAAGTTGCTATCTATTGTAAAATTTACCACAGCTTTATGTAACATTAAGAAACAGAAGTACTGCCAATGAAACTAGGACATGTTTATGTCCTTATGACTATATATATAGGCTATAAGATACATCCTCATTAGCTACCTTAAAAATTAATGAAATACAGTATATATGTCCTCTTGTAGTAGACTGTAAGGTAAAATGTATTCTGTAGGTTGTGGCCAAATGACTTTTGAAAATCACTTGTCTAAGTCACAGCAAAAGAGGGAAAATGTGGCCCAAGTTGATGGTACAGAGGCAGGCCCAGAACCTTGAAGGCCTGGAAAAGAGTTTGGATTTCATTCAAAATGCAATTAAATAAAGGTCAACAGAGGTTTTTAAGATGTGGGATAACACACGGCCTATCATTTTGTGGATACTGTAGGAAAAACATCAAAATAGGACAAACATAGAAGGAAGTGGAACAACCACTGAGGAGGTTATTGCTGTCATTTAAGGAAGAGAGGATGGTGGCTTGGGGCAGGATAGTGGCAAAGGATGGAGAGAAATGGATGGAGGTGAGATCTTTTTTGGAAGCAGAGGTAATAAGACCTGCTGATGGACATGGAGGCCAAGGGTACCCTAACAGACTTTTGATTTGGGAGACCAGGTAAATTATGGCACCATTTGCTTAGCTATGAAAGCCCAAAGAAGAATCCAGTTTGAGGCAGAGGAAAAAGTGGTCCTCCTCTTTAAAAGAAATATCAGCCTCTATCAGAAAATCTAGGCCATCACTCAAAAGTCTAGAAATAATAAGTGCTAGAGAGGATATGGAGAAAAGGGAACCCTCCTAAACTGCTGGTGGGAATGTAAACTTGTGCAGCCACTATAGAAAACAGTATGGAAGTTCCTTTAAAAATTAAAAATAGAATTACCATATGATCCAGCAATCCTATTCCTGGGCATATATCTGGAGAAAACTCTAACTCAAAAAGATACATGCATACCAATGTTCATACCAGCACTATTTAAAAAAACCAAGACATGGAAGCAACCTAAACGTCCATCAACAAAGGAATGAATAAAGAAGATGTAGTACATACATACAATGGGATATTACTCAGCCATAAAAAAGAATGAAATAATGCCATTTGCAGCACCATGGATGAACCTAGAGATTATCTTACTAAGTAAAGGCAGAAAATGACAAATATCATATAATATTACTTATACACGGAATCTAAAATATGGCACAAATGAACTTCTTTACAGAACAGAAACAAACTCACAGGCATAGAAAACAAATTTATAGTTACCAAAGGGGAAGCAGGAGAAAAATTAGGAGTTTTGGATTAGTAGGTACAAACCACTATATATAAAATAAACAAGGTCTTACTGTATAGCACAGGGAACTATAATACCTTGTAATAAACCACAAAGGAAAAGAGTATGAATCACTTTGCTGTACACCAGAAACTAACACCACATTGTAAATCAACTACATTTCAATTAAAACAAAAAGGTCTATAAGTAAGTCAGAATATTCATCACCTAATTTAGTTGTGATATACTTTATAGTATCTCTACTTTGCCATAAACTAAGATTCCCACATGCTCAGTGGTAAAGAATCAACCTGCCAATGCAGGAGATGCAGGTTCAAACCCTGGATTGGGAAAATCCCTCAGAGAAGGAAATGGCAACTCACTCCAGTATTCTTGCCTGGGAAATCCCATGGACAGAGAAGCCTGGCAGGTTACAGTCCATGGGGTTGCAAAACAGTCAGACATGACTTAGCAACCAAATAACAACAAAAGACTAGATTAGATGCTGCAGAAAAAAAGATTAGTGAACTTTGTAGACAAGGCAAGAGAGACTATCCAAAATAAAACACATAAATGAAAAAAGAAAGACTTAAAAGAAAAATTAATGCAGCATCAATGAGCTGTGAGATAACTCTAATATACATGTACTCAGAATCCCTGAAAGAGTACAGAGGTGAGGCCAAAAAAAAAAATATCTGAAGAAATAATGGCCAAAAACTTGCCAAAGTCAATAAAGAAATAAATCCATGGATGAAAAACCCTAAATGATCCCTAAGCACAGGAAACATGAAAGGAATTAAGCTTTCATGAAACGAATAAATGAAAGGAATGGAATAAAAGAAGTAAACATGAAAGGAATAAATCATATCATAAGCAAACTGCTTAAAACCAGTAATAAAGAGAAAAAGCTTAAAACCAACCAGAGAAATAAACAAGTTACTTAATGAGAAACTCAGAGAAGAAAGATTTCTCACAGTGAGGTTGGGGAAGTTTAGCAGGAAGGAAGCTAGAAGACAGAGGAACAACATCTTTACTGAAAGGAAAACAAAAACCTGTCAACCTAGAATTCTATAGCAAAAATATCTTTCAAAAAATGTCAAAAATGAAGGTGAGGGTTTCCTTGGTGGTTCAGTGGTTAAGAATATTCCTGTCTTGCTGTGGGTTTGTCATATATAGCTTTTATTATGTTGAGGTATGTTCCTTCTATTCCTGCTTTCTGGAGAGTTTTAGTCATAAATGGATGTTGAATTTTGTCAAAGGCTTTTTCTGCATCTATTGAGATAATCAAATGGTTTTTATCTTTCAATTTGTTAATGTGGTGTATTACATTGATTGATTTGCGGATATTAAAGAATCCTTGCATTCCTGGGATAAAGCCCACTTGGTCATGATGTATGATTTTTTTAATATGTTGTTGGATTCTGTTTGCTAGAATTTTGTTAAGGATTTTTGCATCTATGTTCATCAGTGATATTGGCCTATAGTTTTCTTTTTTTGTGGCAGCTTTGTCTGGTTTTGGAATTAGGGTGATGGTGGCCTCATAGAATGAGTTTGGAAGTTTACCTTCTTCTGCAATTTTCTGGAAGAGTTTGTGTAAGATAGGTGTTAGCTCTTCTCTAAATTTTTGGTAGAATTCAGCTGTGAAGCCATCTGGTCCTGGGCTTTTGTTTGCTGGAAGATTTCTGATTACAGTTTCGATTTCCTTGCTTGTGATGGGTTTGTTAAGATCTTCTATTTCTTCCTGGTTCAATTTTGGAAAGTTATACTTCTCTAAGAACTTGTCCATTTCTTCCAAGTTGTCCATTTTATTAGCATAGAGCTGCTGGTAGTAGTCTCTTATGATCCTTTGTATTTCAGTGTTGTCTGTTGTGATCTCTCCATTTTCGTTTCTAATTTTGTTAATTTGGTTCTTCTCCCTTTGTTTCTTAATGAGTCTTGCTAATGGTTTGTCAATTTTGTTTATTTTTTCAAAAAACCAGCTTTTAGCTTTGTTAATTTTTGCTATGATCTCTTTAGTTTCTTTTGCATTTATTTCTGCCCTAATTTTTAAGATTTCTTTCCTTCTACTAACCCTGGGGTTCTTCAGGTCTTCCTCCTCTAGTTGCTTTAGGTGTAGAGTTAGGTTATTTATTTGACTTTTTTCTTGTTTCTTGAGGTAGGCGTGTAATGCGATGAATCTTCCCCTTAGCACTGCTTTTACAGTGTCCCATAGGTTTTGGGTTGTTGTGTTTTCATTTTCATTCATTTCTATGCATATTTTGATTTCTTTTTTGATTTCTTCTATGATTTGTTGGTTATTCAGAAGTGTGTTGTTTAGCCTCCATATGTTTTAATTTTTAATAATTTTTTTCCTGTAATTGAGATCTAATCTTACTGCACTGTGGTCAGAAAAGATGACTGGAATGATTTCAATCTTTCTGAATTTACCAAGACTAGATTTATGGCCCACAGCAAGCATCACCCTCAATGGTGAAAAATTGAAAGCATTTCCCCTGAAATCAGGAACAAGACAAGGGTGCCCACTCTCACCACTACTATTCAACATAGTTTTGGAAGTTTTGGCCACAGCAATCAGAGCAGAAAAAGAAGTAAAAGGAATCTAGATAGGAAAAGAAGAAGTGAAACTCTCTCTGTTTGCACATGACATGATCCTCTACATAGAAAACCCTAAAGACTCTACCAGAAAATTACTAGAGCTAATCAACGAATACAGTAAAGTTGCAGGATATAAAATTAACACACAGAAATCTCTTGCATTCCTATACACTAACAATGAGAAAACAGAAAGAGAAATTAAGGAAACAATACCATTCACCACTGCAACAAAAAGAATAAAATACTTAGGAGTATATCTACCTAAAGAAACAAAAGACCTATACATAGAAAACTATAAAATCTGATGAAAGAAATCAAAGAGAACACAGATGGAGAAATATACCGTGTTCATGGATTGGAAGAATCAATATTGTCAAAATGGCTATACTACCCCAAAGCAATCTATAGATTCAATGCAATCCCTATCAAACTACCAACGGTATTTTTCACAGAACTAGAACAAATAATTTCACAATTTGTATGGAAATACAAAAAACCTCGAATAGCCAAAGTAATCCTGAGAAAGAAGAATGGAACTGGAGAAATCAACCTGCCTGACTTCAGACTATACTACAAAGCCACAGTCATCAAGACAGTATGGTACTGACACAAAGACAGAAATATAGATCAATGGAACAGAATAGAAAGCCCAGAGATAAATCCACGAACCTATGGTCATCTTATCTTTGACAAAGGAGGCAAGCATATACAATGGAAAAAAGACAACCTCTTTAACAAGTGGTGCTGGGGAAACTGGTCAACCACCTGTAAAAGAACGAAACTAGAACACTTTCTAGCACCATACACAAAAATAAACTCAAAATGGATTAAAGATCTAAATGTAAGACCAGAAACTATAAAACTCCTAGAGGAGAACATAGGCAAAACACTCTCCGACATAAATCACAGCAGGATCCTCTATGACCCACATCCCAGAGCAATAGAAATAAAAGCAAAAATAAACAAATGGGACATAATGAAACTTAAAAGCTTTTGCACAACAAAGGAAACTATAAGCAAGGTGAAAAGACAGCCCTCAGATTGGGAGAAAATAATAGCAAACGAAGCAACAGACAAAGGATTAATTTCAAAAATATACAAGCAACTCCTCCAGCTCAACTCCAGAAAAATAAATGACCCAATCAAAAAATGAGCCAAAGAACTAAACAGACATTTCTCCAAGGAAGACATACAGATGGCTAACAAACACATGAAAAGATGCTCAACATCACTCATTATCAGAGAAATGCAAATCAAAACCACAATGAGGTACCATTATACGCCAGTCAGGATGGCTGCTATCCAAAAGTCTACAGGCAATAAATGCTGGAGAGGGTGTGGAGAAAAGGGAACCCTCTTACACTGTTGGTGGGAATGCAGATTAGTACAGCCACTATGGAAAACAGTGTGGAGATTTCTTAAAAAGCTGGAAATAGAACTGCCATATGACCCAGCAATCCCACTTCTGGGCATACACACCGAGGAAACCAGATCTGAAAGAGACATGTGAACCCCAATGTTCATCACAGCACTGTTTATAATAGCCAGGACATGGAAGCAACCTAGATGCCCATCAGCAGACGAATGGATGAGGAAGCTGTGGTACATATACACCATGGAATATTACTCAGCCATTAAAAAGAATTCATTTGAATCAGTTCTAATGAGATGGATGAAACTGGAGCCCAATATACAGAGCGAAGTAAGCCAGAAAGATAAAGACCATTACAGCATACTAACACATATATATGGAATTTAGAAAGATGGTAACGATAACCCTATATGCAAAACAGAAAAAGAGACTCAGATGTATGGAACAGACTTGTGGACTCTGGGAGAAGGCGAGGGTGGGATGTTTCAAGAGAACAGCATCGAAACATGTATATTATCTAGGGTGAAACAGATCACCAGCCCAGGTTGGGTGCATGAGACAAGTGCTCGGGCCTGGTGCACTGGGAAGACCCAGAGGGATTGGGTGGAGAGGGAGGTGGGAGGGGGGACCGGGATGGGGAATACATGTAAATCCATGGCTAATTCATTTCAATGTATGACAAAAACCACTGCAATGATGTAAAGTAATTAGCCTCCAACTAATAAAAATAAATGGGAAAAAAAAAAAAAAAGAATATTCCTGTCAACGCAAGGGACACAGGTTTGATGTCTGGTCCTGAAGGATCCCACATGCCATGAGGCACTTAAGCTCTTGCACCACAATTACTGAAGCCCATGCACCCGAGACCCCATGCTCCACAGCAAACGAAGCCACTGCACTAAGAAGCCCATGCACTACAACTAGAGAGTAGCCCTCAGCTTGCTGCAACTACAGAAAGCCCAAGGGCAGCAATGAAGACCCAGTGCAGCCAAAAATAAAATAAATAAAAACTTATTTTTAAAATGAAGGTGAAATAAAGACCTTTTCAGACATACCAAAGCTAAAGGAATTTGCCACCTGTAAACCTATACTATAATAAATGTTAAAGGAAATTTAGGCAGAAGATGACAACCAGAGTCTTAAATTTACACAAAAGAGGACTAGAAACACTAGAACAAAAACCAGCAACTGCAGACTTAACACATTTTAAATCAAGAGTTATCACTTAAAATCAACTTCTCAAATAATTATTTTCATCAACTAATTTAAAAGATTATAACCTTTCCCCAAAACTCAGCTTTTTGCCCAGCAACGATTCAAGATTTATTAACTTAATAAGGCAAGACTACTATTTATCCCAAGTAGGAACATGGCTATTTGTACTACTTGTGAATTTCATCTGTGGGTATCCTAGAGGAAGAAATACCGTCCTTAAGTTAGTAAACTCTAGAGCAGGAATGAACAACTTTTTTTCTTTTAAGAACCAGATAATAAATATTTCTGGTTTTGAAGGCCACTCAGTCTTTGTCACAACTATTCAACTCTGCTCTCATAGCACAAAGGCACCCACAGACAATATGTACACAAATAGGCATGATTGTGTGTCAATAAAACTTTATTTGCAGAAAACAGGAAGCATACTAAATTTGGCCCACTGGCTGTAGCCTGCCAACTTCCACTCTAAATGACTATTTGGTGTGATATCTCTCAAAGACAGAAACAGGAAGCTAAAGAAAGATAGAGTTAACTTCTTCAAAGCCTAAGCAGTGTTCATTAAAAAAAAGCTCTCTGGCCTAGACTGAGGAACAGAAGCCCTGTTCCTGTTCCACTTTTTGACTAATTGCAAAGCTTCCAAATAACACCACACCATTAAAAACTTGTTTAACTGCTCTACAGTAATCTGAAATTCTGATCACTAATATTTCTATTATAATTTACCATTATGAGGCCTCTGCATCGTTTTGACACATCAAATAGCAATCTTCTCTGAGGTTATAGTATAGGGAACTACCATCTTTATGACTTTTTATTATTGACTGAAATATAAACACAAAATGTAGAACCAACACTGTTCTGACTTCTAGAAGTACTGTAACAAACAGTGAACTGATCTGAGTTTAAAAATAGCAAGAAACATGTTTTATGTTTCTTTGAAATAAGTTGTAAAATGCATAAAAAAGCAAAAGGTCACACAATAGTATCTATGAAGGTAATAAAATACATAAGACAAGCTTTGAATTCTCTCAATAAAATACCCATGTATTAATTAAATATTAGGAGCTACAGGGAATAAGGACTTACACCCTTAAAAACTACTGAGGACCCCAAAGGGCTTTTGTTTATGTGAGTTATACCTATATTTACCACATTAGAAATTAAAACATATCTTTAGTATTTATTTTAAAATAAAAGTACTGACTTTGTACCATTGGTGCAAATGTTAACACAATCAAAAATGCCACAAGACAGCTTAGTATTATTATGAAAATAATCTGAACTTGAGGACCTCCATGGAGCCACAGACCCCCCAACTTGAGAACCACTGATCTAGGGGTTGGGTGGCAAGAGGCAGAATGGACAGACTGCAGCCTGGAAATCAGAGAGGTACTTACTTTGGGGAGGGCTTATATCTTCTTTAACTTTAAGGAAAGTTACAAGAGGAATGAAGAAAAGAGAATTATTATGCAGCCTTGAAGAGAGAAAATACCCGCAGAGCTGTGAAAAAGGAAACTTGGGTTTAGAGGTCTGACAGTCTTCTGGGATCCACGGTCAGAATCCTACAACACGGGTTTCCACACACCCACCCTGTTCTTTGGGAAGGCAGGTACCAAGCAAGACTGTCACCTTAAGTGACCCAAGCTCACATCTTGCCTTGCCTATCATGCCCATGGCTTACTAATTCAATTCAATGATTGACAGTTATGTAAAAGAGAAAAAGAGCATGCACTGACTAATGATTTTAAGAAATCAAAGAGGATAGTCCTGGGATGCCACCATCACACTCTGTTGGGAGGATCCCTTTCTTGAGTGTCTCTAGCTTTCAACTCTTGATTATTCAGATAAGTCATGTAACCAAATCAGTAAAAGAACGTGAGGACAGAGACATGAAGCATGTTCACTGGGCCATGCTGGTGGACACAGAGCCCATGCTGCTCCTCTGCTCTGCAGACTCATTCAGAGTAACATTCCCATCACATCATATGCCTGCATGCAATGATGTGTGCACACTCAAATTCTCTTCCACAAAGGGCTTACATGGAGTCTTACATTTCAATTCCAGGTGGAAAAATTCTCTCTTCCCCCAATAAGCAATAAAGCGTCTTAAAAGCAAGGCTTTGTGTATAAATTTGACTCTCCTGTTGGTCTGTACCTTGACTCAATCTTAGCTTTAAATGGCCAGTGAATTTCAATGCAAATACAATTGACAAGGTGGGGAAAAGGTGAAAGTGAAAGTCGCTCAGCCATGTCCAGTTTTTTGCGACCCCAGGAACTGTAGCCTGCCAGTCTCCTCTGTCCATGGAATTCTCCAGGCAAGAATACTGGAGTGGGTTGCTATGCCCTCCTCCAAGGGATCTTCCCAACCCAGGAATCAAACGGGGGTCTTCTCCATAGCAGGAAGATTCTTTACCAGCTGAGCTACCAGGGAAGTCTAGGGAAAGGGTGAGTGGGAGAAAAAAATAAAATCTAGGAAGATGGCTGCCCCCCCTGCCAAACATCATCAATAGAGAGCTTATTTTAACTGTTTTCCATCTAACTTGATTGAGGGACAGAGGCCAAAGTGGGTAACTGCTCCCCTCCCAGGTGAGAAAGTGGCCAGCTCTTAGAATTAAAGCAGTAACAGCCCATATGACTATTCCCTTTTATTGATAAAACAGCCTGCTGTGAAGCACACAAACCACCTAGAAGATCACTTTGGAAGCACCTGATTGAATTTGATTGATGCTAGAGTGGGTCTGAACTTGAACCGGAACAATGGGGGGCGGGGGGGGGGGGGGGGTGCTGCATCTGTGATCATGTTCTCTCTCAGAAAATATATACTTCAGGACAAATTCAACAAAGTCATTCAGGCAACAGCCACCTGTGGTCCGTAACCAGGTTTATGGGACATAATCAAGAGGAGGGGAGAGAAAAAACCCATAGCCTTCAAACTGAACTGAAGCAAACCGATTGGGGGTTTGGATTCCTGCACGATGCATTTACAAATAGCCACTGGACCAAAGGCACTTTCCTGCCATCACTGTGAACAAGCCCAATTTTCCAAGGGATCTTCATCTGTGAGAACTGTACAGCCCCAGTTTGCAGACTTAGGAAAGTTCTTTTTTTTTTTTTTTTAAGAAGATGCTCTCAGGCGGTGATCTCATCTGACTAAATTAAGTCGTGACTTGCTGCTGTGCAGGCGTCCTGCAGCCATTAGCCACAGCGCTTTCCAACTGGCAGCAAGGCAGGACTGAAAGACTAATCTCCCCACAGATAAACAATAGCAATGCAAACATACCCTCCTGCTTCCAAACAGGAGGGTAAGACGCACAGCCACCGGATCCTTCCCAGTTCCAACAGAGTAGAGAGATAAACGTGTCCTTCTCCTCTGCTCCTGACTAATAGGATTTGAGAGACTACAGGCCAGTCCCCTGGGGAGAAAAAGCTAAAGACACAGCACTAAGCACACAGTGGGGGCTCATCAAGTATGGATTAAATGACTGATGTCTCTCCTCCTTTCAGAGCTAGGGTGGTTCATGGTTGGGGCAGGGACGGCATATTAATATACAAAGCATTAAATATAATAGTGGCTAGATTTTAGGTGTCTTGTTTAGCAGCTAAGAAATACTTTCTGGCTGTCTCTCTTTGCATTCACCCCACTCCAGAAAGCATATAAGCCTTCTTGCCATATATATTCATTTCATTCTTACCTCTTTTTTTTTTTTTCTGTGATTTCCTTTCTCTCAGACTTTTCTTATTCTATCCTGTTATAGTTTTATATCTTTCCAAACTGTTTCCAATACATTTTTGAAACAAGGCAAGAGTATAAACAGATACTGTAACTAATTTCTTTAAAAAAAAAAAGTATTGGCGGCATGTGGCATCATTTAATGAGTTTTTTCATAGAGAGAACAAGAGAAACTATAAGGTTGCAACCAATATCTGAACTTGGCTGAAGTCCTGGAAAAGCTAGGATGCTCAAAAAACTTCTACAAAGGAGTTACTCTGCATTCCCAGAATCCTGGAAACCCCTGTATCCTGGACCAGTCCATAAGGACCCTGGCACTCTCAGATCATGTTCCCAATTTGGTCCCCAAACCCAACAGTGGGAGATAATGTCTAAGAAGAAAATCACTTTAAAAGAAAAAATATATATATAGGTATATATATATTATTTACACACATACACATACATTCTTTTAAATAGGGTAAATCATAAGCAACAAAAGTCCATGATCATCTGCAGAAGTAATCCTACTCTGAAAGATGCTTTAGAGATGCTCACTGACAGATATGGGGACAGCATCCAAAAATGAATCAGAATGGATAAGATACTCACTTAGGTATTGAAAAAGGCACTGAACCCAATCAGCTGCATTGTGCCTGGCCCACCGAAGAGGGTATCCTGACCAGCAGGCATTAAGTGTGCCCATCCGCTTGGCAAGAACAGTATGTTACCATTAGAAATGTATGCACTTGATTGATACCAGCCATTAAACTCATTCAGCTCTCTATGCCCAGATCCACCAAGCAGCCTTCCAAGAGAAATGGGATTTATGACTAGGTTTCACTGAAGGGGAAAAGGGTGAACATTAGCCACCCAGAGTAGGTCAACTAGATGGATATATTTCCTCTGCAAAGCTTGGAAGTTGGCATTTCATATGTAAAATTCTGATCAGTCTTGTTAGCCTAGGTCAGACTCTATGAGAAGGATCAATTGTGGAAAATGGCCAAAGGTCACATTTTGAGACCTGCAGAAAGAACTAAGGTCTAGATCCACAGACTACCCACCACCAAAGATCTATCTCCTGAGAACCCTCTTCATGTGAGCAAACCAGTCTCTCAGAAAGAGCAGAGAAGCCAGGTCCCTTTTACAGAAACAATTTCTCCTTCGTTAGAATCATTTCCATCCAGAATCTACCAAATGCATAATAAGATTCAAAACAGAATCTAAAGGGCGAGGGAGGAAAAAAAGGAATACAAATGAGATTAATCAAAACAAAAATAGAAATATGGTAGAAAGACTACTATAATATATAAGCCTTTTTTTTTTTTAATGACTATTGAAAACTAAATAGAAGACCCAGGTAAACAGACTTTGGTTAAACAGAAATTTAAGATATAGTGATGATGATTTTATAAAGAAGGAAATACAAAAATAAAGGTGGCAACTTTTAAGATCCTTAGGAAAGCTCAGTTGATCTAGTATACCAGTGCCAAAAAAGAAGCAACCTACGTAAGTCAACTTTCTGCCTATTGAGCATTTCTCTGGCTTGTTTTTTCCTCTCTTGGCACTTTTAAAAGTGAGCAACTACCCTCAGCTCCACACACATCCTACCGTAAGCGCCTGGATCTCTTCCTCTGCTTCTGCGGTCGTCTCTTCCAGCTCCGTCTTGGCCTGGCGGAGCTGGCTCTCCAGGGCCGCCCGTGCAGCCTGCAGGGCTGCCAGCTGGGATTCACGCTCCTGCAGGGAGAGCTGCAGCTCTGTGAGCTGGCGCTTGAGCTCCAGTTTCTGCTCTTCATGCTCTAGGCTGACCTGAGACACACAGAGAGAGACTTGTTGAACTTAACTGAAGAGAAAGCCAAGACACAACCTGCATCTTAAATCTGATCATGGAATCAAATTCTCAGCAGTCAACTGAGAAGGAAAAAAAAAATGGAATAAAACAGCTCTGATTTTGATGAGTCTCAAAAATCAACAGGAGAACACGTAAGAGTATGTATAACATATATACAGAGCATCCCTTCCTTTCCTTTATTACAGGGCTTGAGAAAGCTTCTAAAAAAATCCATACAGCAAGAATCTCCTATGAAAATTATGATTATCATTAGAAAAATATTTAAAAGTGAACATAAACCAACAGAACTGGACATGGAACAATTGGTTCAAAATTGGGAAAGGAGTACAATAAGGCTATATATTGTCACCCTGCTTATTTAACTTACATGCAGAATACATCATGCGAAATACCATGCTGGATGATTCACAAGCTGGAATCAAGATTGCCAGGAGAAATATAAACAACCTCAGATACGCAGATAATACCACTCTTAAGGCAGAAAGTGAAGAGGAACTAAAGAGCTTCTTGATGAAGGTGAAAGAGGAGAGTGAAAAAACTGGTTTGAAGCTCAACATTAGAAAATTAAGATCATGGAATATAGTCCCATCACTTCATGGCAAATAGAAGGGGAAAAAGTGGAAACCGTGACAGATATTCTTTTTTGGGGCCCCAAAATCACTGTGGACGATGACTGCAGCCAATGAAATTAAAAGACACTTCCTCCTTGAAAGGAAAACTATGACAAACATAGACAGCATGTTAAAAAGCAAAGACATCACTTTGCTGACAAAAGTCTGTATAGTCAAAGCTATGGTTTTTCCAGTAGTCATATATGGATGTGAGAGTTGGACCATAAAGAAGGCTGAGCACCGAAAAATTAATGCCTTCAAGTTATGGTGCTGGAGAAGATTTTTGAGAGTTCCTTGGACTGCAAGGAGATCAATTCCAGTCAACCCTAAAGAAAATCAACCTGGAATATTCACTGAAAGGACTGATGTTGAAGCTGAAGCTCCAATACTTTGGCCAACTAATGAGAAGAGCCGACTCACTGGAAAAGACCCTGATGTTGGGAAAGACTGAAGGCAAAAGGAGAAGAGAACGACAGAGGAAGAGATGGTCAGATAGCATTACCAATTCAATGGACATGATTTTGAGCAAACTCCAGGAGACAGTGAGGGACAGAGGAGCCTGGCGTGCTGCAGTTAATGGGGTTGCAAAGAGTCAGACACAACTTAGTGACCGAACAACAACAAAAAACATAAATAACATCTTGACAGTAACAAGGACATCTTTACAATGGGATTACAAGTGGAACAACAGACTGCATTCTACTTATTTTAAATATTCTTGTTCTTATTTGTTCTCATCAGGTAACCTAAATTAAGGTCACACTGTGAACAAATCATTCCTCCCTTCGTCTACCCATCTATCTACTCAAACTTTCATCTATTCAAGAAATACTTACTTGGCAAATTCTATATATAAAGAAATAGAGAGATGAAGCAGTCTCTGCCTTCAAGTTGGGGAGAAAACTAAAAACCAACCAATGCCATACATTGTGATCAAGTGCAATGGTCCAGACATGCAGAAAAGCGGGAACACAGCAGAGGGGAAGAGAAAGTAATTGTGGATCTGTGTACTGAAGAATCCCATGAGCCAAACAAGCAGACAAGAGGGGAAAGAAAACTCCAAGCAGAGGAAGCAAGACATCAAAGGCATGGAGATGTGGAAGACCCTGGCACATCTGCTGACATAACCAATGTGATAAGCTGTTCTAAGGACCAGACCCTGTGCTGGACATGGGGTCACCAAGCAAATAAGAGATGCCTGCTGCTGTTTGAGAGTTCGCTGTTTAATGAAGACAGCCAAGGGGTACACAGGGAATAAGCTAATCATGAAAGGCCATGGAGACCCAAAGGAGACATTCCATCTAGGTCCAAGGGATTGGAGAAGGCTCCTTGGGAAAGGTTAACACCCAAGTCTCAGAGGTCATAGGCATGAAGAGGAGAAAGACAAGAGATGTAGCCTAGAGAACCAACAGGATTTTGATGATACAGTCACCATAGGGAACAGTATGGCAGTTCCTTAAAAAACTAAAAACAGAGCTACCATATGACCCCACATCCCACTCCTCAGCATATATCCAGAGAAAACCATAATTTGAAAAGATACATGCAACCCACTGCAGCACTGTTTACAACAGCCAGGATGTGGAAGCAATCTCAATGTCCATTGACAGAGAAATGGACAGAGAAGATGTGGTACATATAACATATTGGAATACTAGTCACCCCTAAAAAGGAATGAAATAATGCATCTGCAGCAACATGGAGGGACTTAAGACTGTCATACTGAGTGGAGTCAGACAGAGAAAGACAAATATCATATGATATCACTTACATGTGGAATCTAAAAAAAACAAAAAGAAAAGGTACAAGTGAACTTATTTACAGAACTGAAAGAGACTCACAGATGTAGAAAACAGACGTATGGTTAACGGCGGGGGGGGGGGGGGGGGGGGTAAATGGTGAGACTGGGGTTGACACACACACACAGCTACATATAAAACAGGTAACTCACAGGGGCCTACTGCACAGCACAGGGAGCCCTATGCAGCACTCAGTAATGACGCAGATGGGAAAAGAGCACGAAAGAGCTGATATATGTATAACTCACTCACTCTGCTGTACAGCAAAACTAATACAACACTGTGAGGCAACTATAAAAATCATCCCATAAAAATATTAAAAATAAATAAATAAATAAAGCTAAACTCCAGACTCCCCTAGAGTACATACAGCCCTGAACCTCTCTGGAAGTGTCCTAAATTTCGCACACCACCCCTTGCGGGGCTAGCTATACAGATTCAAGAATAAAGCAACACGTCCGTCCTCCCTGGGTTAGATTAATGCCCAGTGGAACAACAGCTGCAGGGCAGACACAGAAGAGAGACATTTGTGGGAAGAGAAAGCAAAAGACAGTTAGCCAATGTTCCCACGACCAGAGAAATGTGAGTTATTTACACTCACACCGCTAAGGCTGACGCTACAGGGAAGTGTGGTTAAACTTACTGAAGAGTAAAAATATAGCCTGGATAAGAAAAGTAAAACCACTGCCTAAGGCTTCTGGACAACCAAGAACAATGGTCCTCAAACTCCAGAAGCATAAGCATCACCCAGGGTGCTAGTTAAAAATGCAAATCCCTGCTCCTCACCCCCTCACCCCTCAACTCAATTCAATTAAAAAACTTGAGGGAGGAGGCTACCCAGGAATCTGCATTTCAAAACAATGGCCACTGTGGTCTTAATAGAGAGGGGTCAACACCTTGCCAACCCCAGTCCTTCAGAGAAGTGGCCTCACTTAATACTCCAGTACAAATAAAGAAGACATTCTTAAATGTCAGAATTCCCTCAAGGTTTAGTCCTTAACTAAAGATGGTCTGCTTAACAGTCTTTGCCATAACAGAGATCATACACTCTTGGAAGAATTCCATCACAAATATCTGAGTCCCTCGTCACCACGCCTAATTGGGATGTCCCACTTAGAACGACCTCCCTCCTAAGTTTCGGTTCTGCCTCTGCCACTGTCTACTAAGCCAACCTGTTGGGCTGACAGCCCCAGAGATCAGGGGTGGGTCTATCTTGTCACCACTGTCCACCAGGCTACTAACTGGCAAACAGCAGGCATTTAATAAATATACAGTTGGTGATGCCAAGTCACAGCTTAGATCAACCTCAAAATATTCACAACTAAATGTGTGGGATTTCCCTTCCCAAACCTGGCTATCCTTCCCAGCTACTTTATTCCTCTGAAAAGAATCACCTTCCATCAAACAAACCTAAAGTTCAGATTTCTCATTTAGTCTCCCACTGCCATGAAACCTGTGTCACTAAGCCGTACTATGGGCTAAACTCCAAATGAGGACATGGGCACGTGATCCTCCATGACCCGGGACAGAGGAATCGCTCTGCCCCCATTTGAAGGTGCATCAATTTACGTCATCCTTGTGTAACCTGATAAAGGAGCAGCCCGGAGGTTGTCAAACTCCTAAGAAGCGGAGGTGGAATTCTAACCCAGACCCCTGTGGTCCCGACTGCACTCTTCACCACCACCCATGATGGCGTTCATGTATGTATTGATTTGAGCTTGACACCCAGCTGCCTGGGGTCTCTGGTGCTCCAACAAATGCCCTTGGGAGGTCACCTTCACTCTTACCTCCCTCAGCCTGGTCTCCAGCTCCAGCAGACGGTTCTTGTCACTGTGGTCTTGGTGGCTTATCTTTTCCAGCTGCTCCTCCAGCTTCCGGTTCTGGGCCTCCAATTTCCCAGCTTGCGTCTCCAGGTAAAACTTCTGTTGCCTGAGTTCTGAAATCATCTCTTCCTGGGCCTTCCTGGTGGGGGTGGCAGGAGGAGCCAAGCAAAATCACAGTCTCGTTAGAGGTGAGCATGTCCCCCCTTGGAAGGACAGGCAGAAACAGAGAGAGAGGTATGTCTCAGTTAAGTGGACCACACTTGTTCCCAGGTTAGTGCTGTTCAGACCTGGCCTTGTATGCATGACTCCAGCAGGGGGACCTGGGGCCCACCTAGTCCCCACTGCTCAGAGTCCCTTGTTGATGAGATTAAGTATGGTCAAGGGATATTATCATTTCACTCTTTTGGTAGAACTTTTATTTTTCTAGTCTGTACAGGACAGCAGGAAGGGCCTCCTGAGTAAAAGAGCACCCTAATGACTCACTGACAGGGACCCGAAGGAAAAGGGGGTCATAAGGAAAAAGAACAATACTCCTTCCACTTCTCTGTTAACCACAGGCTGCTCAGAAGCTAGAATGACTCAAAGATCAGACAGCGGCCTGCCAAGCAGGTTTAAACTAAGATGGGAATGTTTAAGACCTCTAAAGGGACATATCCAAGCAGGGGGACATCCTGGAGACTGTAATTCTTTGGGGGAAAAGATTAAGATCAAAGTGCTCCTGGATCACAGAAGAGTACCTGCTGAATCCCCCAGAACTCACCTCCCAGGGCCCAGCTTCACAAGAGAAACTAGACGGCCCAGTCGGGCACACTGGAGATCACCTCCAGCTGATGACAGGACTCGAGTCTGGGGAATGAGGATGGCAGCTCTCCAGAAGCCAGCTATAGATAGCCTCGTTAGAGAGAGCAAAACACTCTGCGATGGGATGGGAATCTGAAGCATTTGAGAAAACCCAGCTCAAAAGAAAGGACAGGGCAGAGCAAGACCACTTCAGAGGGGGCAAAACTTCCTAAGTATACAGAGGTTGGGCCCCAGAATAGGAGTCATTAAATCCACTTCGGCTTCACCACACAGAAGAGCGGAGTTTGTACCCCAGGAGGGAGGACCAGAGTGGAATCAGGCACACAGAATCAGAACACTTACATGTTCCTCTGGGTAAAAAGACTGCTATTGGCCGCAAGTTTATTGGCTTCCGACAATTCCACTATCCTCTGTTCCAGGGATCTGATCTTGGAATCCATGGCATTGATCATCTGAAACACACGGTATCTTTTGGAACCTTGCACACAGACGGTGCCAATGCAGGGAGAATGACACAGGCCACATGGGCCAGGGAGGAGGACCATCTGAAAGGCAGGACCGGCAGACCAGAGAGGCAACTAGCCTATACCCTAAGAGGCAGAGAGCTCACAGCCCCAGCGACGGCACTCATTCACTTTATCAACAGAGGCTGCACATCCCCCCAGTAGCTGAGGGACCTGCAGGAAACACCCGCAGGAGGACCTGTTGAGGAACCTGGCATTCCCTGCGTCAACAGGCCTCGTTTAAATCCCTGTGTCGTCCACATGTGACCTGAGCCTGCAGGAGCCTCTAAACCTTGCATCTGCGAGTTCCTGTTCTTATCACCCATGGGCTTGTCGTTCTCTGAATGATTCCTTCTCACCCAGCCCTTACTGTCCTAGATTCTCTACATCAAAGCTTCCCCAACTTAGTGAATCATAAGAATTGGCCAGGACGGGGCTTGCTGGTTAAAAATATCACTTCCCAGGACCCTCCTTTAGAGATTCTGATGTGAAAAATCTCAGTAGGGTCTGAGATAATAAGTAGATTAACAAGCACAACAGGGGAGTCTTTTAAGGTGCAGGTTTCTGAAAACATCTGCCTGCAGGGATTAGAAAGGAAATAAGATGCCTGGCGGAGGCCAAGGGCCACCAGGCTTATTATCGGGGGGATGTTTTAAAAGTCACGGTTCTAGTTGATGCAGGTCAGCGTGAGTTCTTAAAGAAGGGTGTGAAAGGCAAAACTGGCCACAAGCCACCCCCGCCACGTTTTACCAGAGGAAGGGCTTGCAGACAGAGCTTTCTGTTAGTGACAGACTCCAAGAGATAAAACAGACCAAATGGACTTGTCTCCAGCCCATGATTTCTGGCATGGTTCACAAACCCTCCCATGAAAACCGGCTTTGCGATTCCGTCTACCTACCGCCTTCTGCTCGCTGAGAATTTTGCCTTTCTCATGGGCCTCCTCTTCGTGTCTTTGCATCAGGTTCTCCAGTGTCTCCTTGTCGGCTAGGTCTTTCTTTATTTGATTATCCAACACCTGAGGGGAAACAAAAGGAGAAGTTAGTGTCCTGAGCCCAGCGGACTAACAAGAGGTACCGAAGAAAAGCAGGAAAGGAGAGAAAAGCACTGGAGAAGCCACGCTTCCCCAACCCCAGGGCAGAGATCTATCAGCTGGGATGAGGTTAAGAAGTCAAGCGTGATCATCAAATGGCAAGTAACTGGAGGACCTGAACTAAGAATTTATTTTAAAATTAGCAGCCAAAAAGACCAGAGAGGGATAGTCAAAGTGCAGGTGGACACCAGAATGAGGGCGGTGCGGGGCGGTGGGGGGGGAATCTCTCTAGAGATCTTATGATTTGCAGCTAGTACCTAGGGGCAATTTTATAGTAGTCCATGTGCCAGCAGTTTTCAGAATGACACCTGTTCTTAATTTGTACAGAAATAATCTTGTTATCTTCAGACTGGGAGTGGAGGGATAGAAGGCTGAGGAAACCTATGTGACCAAGGAAAGCTGACATTCAGAAACAACCAGGGACAAGAGGATTCTGCCTACTGATAAAGTAGGTGGGGAGTCAATAGATTGAAGAGACAGCATAAAGTGGGGGCAAAAAAACTCTTTCCTCCGATCTTTCCTCTGATCCACCTGGGCGTAAAAAAAAAAAAGAAGTCACTGGAAAGAGAAACCTTTCCCAGGGGAAGAGAAATCATGTGTTCTCAGTGCTGAAAATGCCACTGTAAGCACCTAGTGTTCCCAAGAGGAAAAAATAAAACAGTAATGGTGTCACCATCTACCAGCTTGATCTAATGTTCTGCGAGGGACACAGAGAGCACCAGCAGTTGCCAAAACAACCCAGCGAAAATGAGAGGAAGAAAGGAAGGCGACATCATGACTTGCCAAGCCTTTGACCCTGTGTTTCTCATCACTGAGCTTCTCTGAATGACACCACATCTGATACTGGGAAGAAAGCCCAAAGAATTGGGGTCACAGATGGGAGCTGAAATCAGCCTTTCCCACACTGTCTATTGTGAAGGGCCCTTCACAGCTCATGGGGACATCGTCCCCTAAAAAGAGCCAGTGAGCAGGGAGGGGGTCTGCGTGATAAAGAAAGAAAAGGACAATTTCAAAGAGGGTTTTAAACGAGAACTGACTAATGAAAAAAACAGTGAAAGTTGGCAGAAAAGAATAAGAGGTGGAGGACGGGGTCATGGGAGGTGGGATGAACCTCAAGAGGATAAGCAGCCCATTCTCTTGGATGTCAGAATGCGATTCTAAAATTACAAATAAGTAAAGAACCAAATCTGGGGTATGATCACAATTATTACCAAAATGGCCTTACAGGGGATAAAACAGGGCCACAAAGCAGAGCTGACTAAAAAGAAATGGTTTCATAAAGCCAGGAGGGAAGAAAGAAGAAAACAAATCTCTACCTAACATTCTCTAGGATCTATAAAGCCAAGTTCTTGCCACCTAGAAGGTAGCAGAGAACACATAATGCCTACACAAGGAGACTTTTGCTTATGAGGTGAAAAGCAATGAAGCCCATTTTCAGAATGACTCTGTTCAAAATAAGACCTCCCCAAGGACTTCCCTGGTGGTCCAGTGGTTAAGACTCCATGCTCCCAATGCAGGGTGCCCAGATTTGATCTCTGGTCAGGGAACTAGATCCCACATGCTGCAACTAAGAGTTTGCATGCCTCAACTTAAAAGATCCCGCACGCCACAACCAAGACCCTGTGCAGTCAAATAAATAAATAAAAATAAATATTAAATAAATAAGACCTCCATGTTGGCAGCAATGAATACCAACACAAAGAAGTATGAGCCAGAAGGGACAAGCCTTTATCAAGATGGCACACATCCTGGTTTTGATTGGGTTAAACTGGCAGGAGGATGAACAAGATGATGCACAAGAGGGAAGCAAGGAATTTGTTTGAAATCAGAGATTCCACTGTAGACATTTATATCAATTTAAGATAAAACATGCCTTTCTGACAGAAAAGTCAATATACTCACCCAAATTATAGAATGAAATTTACAAAGGTTATTTTCATCATGCAAAGGTGCCAGTGGACAATTGTAAACATTCTCATAATTTTCTGAAAGGTAGTTTATTTCAAAGATAAAAGTCTAGAAGCCAGTAAGAACTAAAACCAAAAATTGGCAGATAAAGTGGAAAATGTATGAAAGCAGGCACTCACACTAAAACTAAGGTCCATTCTAGGTTCTTTCCTTGTATTTCTTTCAATGAAAAATAACCAAAAGTAACCCCAGGGGTGAAAGAGAGGATGCCAGAAGAGTGATGGTGAGGATGCTATGTGAGTATGTATACTTGTTGTTCCCCAAAACGGGAACAGCTAACTCTTTGAGGATACCAACCAAACCAGTAATACAATCATCACAAAAATTAAGACTCCTTCAATGTCTGACTTGGAAGGGAAAATAACAGTATTTGAGATGTAATGACCAATCAATGTCTGATTCTCAAGAACATAAGACATAATTAAAGGCTTGGTCCAAAATCACAATGAAAATATGGTGTGATTTTAAAAGGAAATAGGTTGGTGGTCACTTCTGATCACCGAACTTACTACTAAAAATTGAAATAATAATGTCAATAAGTGAAATAATTTAATTCACTATTTGATATCATGGGCTGGATTACTTAAACCAGCTCTTCTACAATAAATGATTTAAATGCTAGTAGAAATGTAAATGCTAGCAGAAATTACAGACTAAAATCTAAGTGAAAGCAGAAACCCAGAGAGGTAAGAAGCACAGAAAGCTGTTTTGAACTTGAGGCATTTGCTGAAACAAACTTGAGCTTCATTTTTAATTGCCCCAAAGGGTAAGGAAATAGAGAAGTCAAAGCCCAGGGATGTCCCCAAAGTGGGCACACATTTTCATTTAAGGTCTCAAAGAATCCCCATTACTAATTTTCCAAGGAAAACGAGCAGCTAACCAGGCACACAAAAAGACAGACACCACAAAAAAGAACCAGGACAAACAGCAGCAGAAACAGACCTTCAGATCCTTCGGATACTGGAATCATCAGCTGTAGATGGAAAAAGAACTATGCTAATGAGTTTAAAGAAGCAGAAGATAAGCTTCAAATGAATGCAGGGAATTTCTTGTCTTAAACAATCTAGTAAACTTGGGAAAGAACCAAACAGACTGACAAGAAACCAATAAACACACTAACTGAAATTTAAAACTCAATGGATGGGTTTAGCAGCAGATTAGACAGGGAAGGATGAGTACACTGGAAAATCAATTAGAGCTTAACCAGAATGCAGCACCAAAAGACAAGGGATAACCTAACACACTCCCAATCAAATCCCCATAAGGGAAGGAAAGAGAAGAGGAAGAGGCAATATTTGAGACATAATGACCAATAATTTTCCGGAATTTTTTTTTAATATAATCCAAAGTCAAGTATATCTCAAGAAGGATAAACAAATAACTCCACATCTGTCTAGATGTAAAGTTTTATCACAGTAAAACTTCAGAAAATTAAAGACAAAACAAAGTTTTAAAAGAAAAAAGAAAGACTGCTTTCAAAGAAAGCAACAGTTAGACTGACAGTTGACTGTCAACTGCAATAATAAAAGCCAAACACATCAATGAAATGATATTTTCAAAAAGTATCATAAGAAATAACTGCCAACCTAGAAATCTATGCCCTGTCAAAACATCTTTCAAGAACTAGGAAGAAACAGAGACATTTTCAGACACACAAAACATAGAGGCTGGCACCAGCATTATCTCCACTAAAGAAAGTCCTCAAGGATACACTTTATATAAAAGACAAAGATCTAGGTCTAAGATGCAAGAAGGAAATTAAAAGCCAAGAAATGATGAATCTGTCTAAATCTAAATTATCATGGACTGAGTAACAGTGGGTCAAAAAATATTTTAAAAATTTATTATTTTTATATTTTTAAGATTTATATTTTAAAGATATTATTTTAAAATATTTTAAATATTTTAATATATTAAAGATATCTTTAAATACTTAAAGATACACAATGACCAAATTTTTTGAAATAAACTATTTTTGAACTTCTGATATCCAACCCCCTCCACGGATAAAACCCCCCATCATGGCCTGAGGACAGCATTTACCCCAGACAGTCCTTTGTTCTAGCAAGAAGTGGCCCAAAGCACCTGGGAAGAGAGAGGAGCTATGTGGTGCTGTAGGAGGAAGGGGAGAGAAAACCAGAAAGTGTCCTTACTTTAATTTTTTCTTCATAGTGCTGTTCTTTCTGTTTCAGGTGCACCTCCAGATGCTGGGCTGAGACCTGGGCTTCCCTGTGCTTCTCCTCCAGCTCCTAGACAAAAAAGAGGAGATGGTCAGGTGTGTGAAGCAAGGACAGAGACAAGGCATGTCAGACATTCAGGGGAAACACGGCTTTGGCACAGGCACCAGAGACAACAGGCATGTGTTTCCTCACAACTAGCCCCTAAGGCTCTTGAGAAGGAAACCACCACTGAGCCTTGGCCCTGGGATTTCCAAATCCAAGTATTCACATATACACACACAGCTGGTGGGCTGGGATCAGAAATCAATCAGTGTGACAGGTCAAAGGCAGCTCTTCATCTCTGCTTAGAGAAATGAGAGTAACAAGACAACACAATTTCAAAATTCCATACAGTGCAAAGCCCCTGACCACTACCTTGAGCCTCAGGTAATTTTTGCTCCAATGACAGCTTTAAATAAGATTGCACAGGAACCCTAGCTAAGAAGGAAAACTAATATGACAATTCAAACACTTTGAGTTTTGAATGATAATTTTAACTGACTGATAATATGGAGAATGTGACTATTTAGAGATGTTCATATGATATCATGTGTTGATGATGTAACACTAATGGGAAGAAGGCAGAACATAAAATTGACTAAAAATGACATAAATATGTGTACACATATATGGAAGATAGGAAGAGAATTTGGAGTAATATAAATAGCTCAAATGTAAAGTCCTCTTTATTCTCTTATTAAGATTTCTGCTTTTAAACAAAATTCATTTGGAAATTATACCAATTCATTTGCAACATCTTATAAACTGATCATATAAAAGGCAGAATTCAACTTACTGAAATAGTCTCTAAATGAAACTATCTGCATCTACATTAATTCTTATGAATATGGACCCATTAGTTAATTACTAATATCAAAAGTCATTACTCCAAGTTCTCATCTCTTCACACTACCTTGAAGATTTGCTTTGAAATGGAAATAATTATGAGAATTTGAAGAATGAAGAAATTATACAGGATATGGCCATAAAATGGAGGAAAAAACACTTTCAGATTCACACACACATGAAATGGTACTGATTAAGCTTTTGAAATTCTGAAGTCTGCAAGCACTGACTTTGACTTGGGGGCCAGTAAAGTATTCAATGTTAAAACCAGGTGCACAAGATCTATTGCAATCTAACAGATGTCATCTTGCAAAGTTGAATGTAAATAGGATGTTAAGTAATAAAAACATACTTTAAGGGCTTTAGGTATATTAAAGGATCCCCAGAAATGAGGTCTTTTTATTAAGGCAAAAGACTCTGCTATAATGAGAACCCCAATTATCTGTTTTGAAAGTTCTTATCAGAATAGCAAATACTTTAATGCAAATGACATTTGAGATGACTTTCCAAGCATCATCATTCTGTAACAGTATTAAGGACCCCTCTTTGCTCCTGTTCCAGATACTTTATTTACAGCCTAAGCACCAGGTTCTTGAACAAAAGATACTTTCTGATAAATGAAGTCACGACCACAAAGGTACTAGGGTAGGTTATAAGACACACTTGGAAAAAGAAATCTGCTACTTTTCCTTTACATTAGAAATCACTTGATAATTGTCTCAGTTTCAGTCCTCCTAAAATGGCACAGGAATGAAAATCAAACTGAAAACAGGCTGAAAACTCAGACATCTGAGATTCACAACATTGAGACCAAATTTCTGATCCATGTATGAATGGGACTTTGCAACATATAATCCAGGAATGCAGAACTCTACACTCCGACGTTTTAATTGCAAATGAACCTTTGGAAAAGCAGACATTCTAAAATCTGACTTCTTGGCATTTAGGCATTTTTTGTTGTTGTTGTCATTTTTTAAAACGTTATCTTTTCTACATGTGTTGGATCAGACTCTTCTGTCCTGTTATGCAAACACTGCTGTTCGCTGCTCTGTTTCCAGCTCCCAGAATAGTGCCTGGCACATAGTAGAAGCTCATTAAATATTTGTTGAATGAATGAATGAACACATCACCATTAAACAGAGAAACACTTTGCAACCACAAGAGACTTAACCACGTCGTTCGCACCAAGCAAGAGGTGGCAGTGGTGGAATCTCGGTGGGAATTCACTTGACTCACGGTAAAATTCACACACTGGACAATCGCCAAGAGAAACTTGGATGACGGAACGAGAGAACAGAGAGTAGACTAACAGTCACATCTGCCTTTGTGTGTAGACGGATCTATGAAGACTGTGTGTCAAAGCAAAGCAACTTAACTGATTTCTCTTTTCATCTATTTGTTCAAGAATACCCATATGCTCATGAATACAGACAGAGATGTAAAGATTTGAAACGTTGGGTTTTTATTGGTTTTTGTTTGGTATTTAGTATAGGCCTATAAGTCGGTCATTCTGGAGTTCATATAGTTGCTGGTGACTCATTTCCCAGAAGTGATGCAGAGAGAGAGAGCCAGAGAGAGGGAGGCGGGAAGCACCCTGCTTACCACCTTGCCTTTTTATGGTGGAGAGGAAGGTCGACTACTCCAGAGTCTCTCCCAGGGGAAGGGAAGGAAGGGGCTATGAACAGACTCCCCAAAGTGGCATCAAATTCTTGATTTGGGCACTGAACTTCAAGGAGAGTCCTTTAAAGGTTCACCTGCCTTCCACCCTGGCAGGAGCAAAACTTCCAACACGTTGGCAAGTACCACCCAAGCCTTCCTTGATCAAGTTAATTTGATCAGAGCCAAAAACAGAATCACTGTGATTACAAACCTAAAAAAAAAAGATCTGCTACATCTAAGGAAAGTGAAAATAATAATAAGAATAATAACCAACTGTAGCAGAGAAAGTGAGTGGGTGAACATGGATCTATGACAAATACTACTTGGAGAAAAACAATTCTGCGTGACTAACTTCTTTCCTCTGCAAAAGCGAGGATCTGAGCGTTAGTCTTAAAGCCCTGAACCCCTACCCCCCCTTTTTTAAAATGAGCATTTGCAATGTTAACAGCCATACAAAACTCTGCTGATAGGAGCACGTAAATCCTCCTGTAGAAATGTATTGGAGATGACAGCGTGTGCACGTTCGTATTTCTAAAGGTCAGGCAGTAGCAAACAGAGCGAAAAAAAAACCATACTGATGGATCTGTTACCAGTGCTGAAAAGTCCAACCTGTAAGGTTACTCATGCTAGTCTCTGATGTGTCATCCGCTAAGACCACTTCCTCTTAATTCACCTGCTCGGCGACAACCTCCCCTTTGACGGTGGTTGGTTCTTCTTTTGACCCCCTTCCCTCTGTAACCTGTTATCTTTGAACTTGCCAACTTTGGTTCCTGCTCACCAGAATTTTATCAGCCATCTGCTGGATCTGTTGGGACTTTGTCTGGATGTCATCCTTCAGTCTGTTTTCTCTACGCTCCATGGTCTCTAGCCTCTTTACCTTGTTCTCCAGAGAGTGGCGGCGTTCCTGTAGATCGTGAATCAATCAGAGAGTTTTAATGGGGTGACGGCTGCGGGCGCAACGCCTGCGCCAAGGGAGGGGGCCCTCGGGAAGCGGACACTCGCAGCAGGAAAAGAGAGGTCTCAGGCACCCAGAGCCACGGCGAGGAAGACACGGTTCTGGACTCCGAGTAGTACTCGCTTGTGTAGGTTACAAGAGTGCATTCATTCATTCAAATATTTACCAAGCACCTACTATCTGCAAGGTAGCATACTAGGTACCTCGGAAAATACCCAGAGGAAGTCGACAGAATGCCTGCCCTTGGAAGAGGTAAGAGAAAGACAAGTAAACATAAAATGGGTGAAGAGTGGCAGAGCCATGAAGCACACAGGTATGGGGCGCTGCAGGAGGTTGCAGGCAGGAAAGAGGGCTTTGAACTGAGCAGGTGAGGGGAAGAGTCAACGAGATGTGCGCTGTGGAGGGGGCCGGTGCATCAGACTGGAGGGGAGAGGGCCAGAGGGGAGAGGCGAGGCCTTTCAAATAAAGACGGGCGCAGCAGCAACAGCACAAGGGTGGCCAGCTTAGGCCCCAGGGAGAGCACAGAGGGGCTGCTGCATAGGGTGAGTCTGGAGGGAGCAGGAGAACACGGGGAGGGGAGCATGTGCAGGTCAAATGGCTGATAGTCTCATGTATCTAAGACACAGGGAAGCATTAACAGGTTTGGGATGGTACAAGGGGTGGTGATGAGCCTGGAGCTGGAGGTCCACAAGTCTGACATTTCTGAGCTAGCTGGGAGGAAAGTGAGACTGAAAGCAGAAAGCCAAGAAATGACGACATTTGCTCAGCCAGGAGGAAGAGCACCCGCGCCTGCACTACGAGGAGGCCGCAGAGAAGGCCAGCGGGAGGCAGACACTGGGAGCGGACCACGTGGGTCCACTGGCAGGGCTGAAGAATCTGTGGAATGGCAGCGCCCAGGGAGAAGCAGATGATGTCAAGGTTCTAAGCCTGGAGTTACCGCAAGGATGACAATGGCCCTGACCGTCATGAGGAGGTTGAAAAGATGACCCAGCTTGTTGGGGAAGATAGTGAGTTCATTCTAGGTTAGAGGCACTGTCCAGACACCCAGGCAAGATGTCAGGGTAGCAGTGGGAAATACTGCCTGGATTGTGGGTGAGGGTGGCCCCAGAGAGTCGTGGACAAGTAGGTCACCACCAGCACAGTGATAGGGAGAAGCAGAAAGCTCAGGAAAGGGGGATGGTTAAGTCAACTATGGCACAGCTGTTCCACGGAACCCTTCCCAGGCATGGGGGAAGCTGGAGGGGAGTAAGGGGAAACGTCCCTTCTGATTCTAGATTCTTTAGTTCTGTGCTTTTTTCTTTTTTTTAACAATGAGAAGACACTCATGTGTTTCCTGCATAATTATATAATTGGTTTCAACAACAACAACAACAACAAAGAATTGAAGGGAGAGAAGAGGCCCCAAAATACAGATCTGGGAGTTATCGACACACACAGGTCACAGGTGAAGCCTTGAAATTTACTATGTTATTATCACTGCTGGGAGGAAAAGTCAAGGAAAAGCAAGGATACGGAGGGAAGGAAGAGAAGACCTCAGGGACGGCGTCACAGTTCACCTAGATAAACATGAGTCCACCCACACAAGTGAGTGGGTCAGAGGAAAACAAACAGGAAGGAAAGGTTTTTATCAAAACATCTTTCGCCTCGCAGCTTCTGTGACAAACGCTTCTCCCCTTTGGGGAAAACGTCCCCAAGCCTCTCGGGTTCAGAGGAATGGGCAGAAAGGAAAAGTGGTTTGAACAAAGGCGAGCAGAGAGAAGGTGGTGCCTGCATTTCGTCCCCACACAGCCAGAGGCCAGGCGCTGCGGGACCCGGGGCTGGAGGTCCCCTGCTCACCTCGGCCTCCACCAGCTTCTTCTTGATGCCCTCGGAGGAGTCCTCGCGGTTGTGCAGCTTCTCCAGCTCACGCTCGGCCCGCTCTTTCGCCTGACGGATGTTCTGTAGCAGCTCGGTAGCCTCTGTGCTGGCTTTCACGGCCTGAAAGGAGAAGAAACGGGGCGGGGGGGGGGGGGGGGACAGGTGAGATGGCCCAGTTTAGACACAGAAAAATATGAGGATCATCTTCTAAACAGGGGGGAAAAAAAATCAGGTCACACTGAATGGATATTTTTATCCATTCCTCAAAAAACAAACAAACTTTTCATTTTATTCTGTATTTCATCCATTCTAAGGTGCACTTATATTTTTTAACATCACTAAATTTGGAATAATGCAGCCTACAATTAAAACTGTTTTTTCTTTTATTTTTATTTCCTGGGGTACAGAAGATAATGGAGTACTGGACAAACTTTAGCATCTTTGATTCAATATTTTGGAATAAATGCAAACAAAAGGTCTTGGATTTATCTGCCCAAGTATTAATGTATTTTCCTCAGAGCATTAATTTTCTCTTTATTTAATCATCTCACTTGCCAACTTCTTTATGGGGAATCTCTACTATTATGTATTATGTATGTATATGTATATGTATTATGTATGTATGTATTATGTATGTGTACGTATTATGTATGTATATGTATATGTGTGTATATGTATTAACAATACAACATAAAAGCTGTAATTTAAACCTTTAATAGTAAGAAATACCTATCAGAGGGCACAACCACCATAGCGTTTGTAGTGACTCAAAATTCATGTTAGGGAAGTCTTTTTTTTTTTTTTTAATTAACCTTTTGAAGTTAATTTTTTATTTTTTATACTGCAGCTCTTCAAGTATCACGATAAAGATCAAACTGTAAACCACCAACCTCACATTCATTCACTTTAAATTATCATTTGAAGAAGTGAAAATGGCAAGGAAACTCTAGCTTGGAGACCTGCATGCTGGCTAGTGTGGGAGCTGCTCCCCACAGGTGCCCAGTGAGCACTGGGAATGCGGCTGGTGTGACTAGGAAATCAATTTTAAAGTTTACTAAAGTTTAATTCATTTAAAAACTGAAGCAGTATAAATGTTTTAATATCAATACATGCTGTGATGACATTTTGTGTATATTGCATTATGAAACTGTATCATTCAAAGAGTTTTCACCTTTTTATAATATGGCCACTAGAAAACTTAAAATTACATCTGTGGCTGACATGTATAGGTTGCTCCCCTCTTCTACAAGGGGGGCAGAGTCCTAGAAGACATGAGTCCTCACACAAACATCTAGCTGAGACAGGCTTTCAGAAGTGAGCTCAAGAATAGGCAGGAAGGAGTCAGATGAACGGGTACAGAAAAAGTGGATCATCCCAGCTATGGAATACCATGAAGCCTCTGAAAAGGAGATCCTGCCACATGCTGCAACACAGACGAACCTCCAGGACACTGTGCTGAGTGAAAAGAGCCAGTCACAAAAAGACAAATACTGTATGAGTCCACCCACGGGAAGTGTCTAAAGCAGTCAGAAGCATACAAGCAAAGTAGATTAGCAGAGGCAAATTATGATATAGAGTGATATATATCATATATATATAGGATGGATAAACAAGGTCCTACTGAATAGCAGAGGGAACTATATTCAGTATTTTATAATACGCCATAAAGGAAAAAGAATATAAAAAGAATGTGCATATGTATATAACTGAATCACTCCACTGTGCAGTATAGTGACAAAACATTGTAAATCAACTATATTTCAATAAAATAAACTGACAGGAAGGGAGGGAAGGAAGGAAGGAAGGGGTTGCCAAGGATGGGCATTCACTAAAGGGGTGGTTAGCATCTAACAGATAGTTTAAGTTTTGCGAGACAAAAAAGTTCTCGTGATTTGATGTACAATGGAAATACATCTAACAGTAAGGAACTGGACACTCAAAATGATTACAATGGTAAAGTCAATGTTATATGTTTTCAATAACACAACTTTACAAAGGAGGAGGAAGAAAATGAAAGGGCTCTTTTAAACACATTCACAAACCTTCCTGAAGGCCATATTCATTCTGGCCCTTTCTTTAGCGTTTCCCCTGTTCACCCAAAGGCAGGGCCATTAGCACTCACTGTGTCAGAAGCCATAAACCACACCCGCCCTCCTCCCCAACCACTCAGGACTCCTGGCTCCTCCAGGCTCCCGGTGGACAGGAAGGCTGCCAACGGTCTCTGATGGAAAGCCGTCTGGGTCATGAACGAGATGTGAACCCGGTACCCTGAAGGAAGAGGAGCCAGCCTCTTGGGATTTGTCATAGTACAATTTGAACTTTGAACTGACAGTCTCACAGAGCTTGGTGTCTGGTTTGTTTGTTTGTTTGTTTGTTTAAACAAATACAGTTTGACAGGTCCCAAAAGGAGAAAGTATATTCAGAACTCTGATATTTTCAGATAATAGCTCACCACCCCATTTCATCTCCCTCAGTGACGGGTTACTAATTCTCTTTCTTTGATATTTCACCCTCTAGGATAAGGCAAGAAAAAGTACTCGGAAATGGGAGGTAAGTTCCCCAAAATATCCCCTTGGGCTTACCTTTTCTAGCTTCTCTTGGAGCTCCTGAATTTTGAGCTGCTGCTCAGCATTGATCTATAATCAAAATCCCAGGAAATAAAACAAAAGGCACATTGGTATTAAGGTCTTGCTACATTTACTACAGGCCTATTTTCTTGAGGTTTCTGTGGGGGTCTTATTGTTTTCCAGTACCTACTGATGGAGAAGAACAGTAGCCTATCAGAGAAGCCTTTGAATGTCTCAGTATAAACCTCCATGTGCACCGTTACTCTAGAACCAGCGACACACATACAGATGGCAAAAAAGGGAACTGAAATCGCCTGTACTTTAAAACAGTAGATTTTCCCATCTGTTTTACTGAGTATCTGGGTTTGTATGTTACTGTGAGAGGGCATGACAAAAAAAAAAAAAGACGTGTCTTCTCCCCCTTTTAGAACCATAACTGAAACTAAACCTGGTCATCCAGAGACTGATCATCAAAATAAACCCAGAAGAGAGTTCTTTATTCACTGCAAATATATTCTTAACCAACGAAAGGCCACGGAGAGCAACATTTAAGAGACTGCATGTGTGCATGCTAAGTCGCTTCAGTTTTGTCAGACTCTTTGCAACCCTAGGGACTGTGGTCCACCAGGCTCCTCTGTCCATGAGATTCTCCAGGCAGAAATACTGGAGTGGGTTGCCATGCCCTCTTCAGGGGATCTTCCCGACTTAGGGATCCAACCCTTGTCTCTTGTACCTCTAAATTGGCAGGCGGGCTCTTTATCACTAGTGCCACCTGGAAAGCCCATTTAAGAGACCATCTGCCCCAAATCCCAATACCAATAATGGAAAATACCTTCTCCAGTTTGGCATATTCTCCCACTTCAGGCTTCCCTTGATCTTTAGCCTGTAATTTAAAAGATATAACATATTGGGAACTCTCAAGAACCTAAAAATCTTAAAGACAACACTATAGGCTGTACTTTCTTGGTCTCTGTGGCCAAAACAATTAGGACGATAATAAAAAATTTAGTTACCTTCTCTAATCAACACCAGAACTCTGTATGGCACCCCATGGCTTCTCAAATGTACTTATTAAGCTAGGATCCCCTTTATTATTGCTAAGATCATCCAGGATTCTATCCCCAAAACTCCCTCCCAGAGGGGAGCTTGCTACCTTCATCAGTTTATGCTGACATTCTGTTGCTTTCCGCTTAAACTCTTCAGCAGCCAGCCGAGACTCTCTGAGCTCTGATTCATAGAGGTCACTCCGCCTTCTCGCCGAAACCAGGTCCTCTTCCAACTGATTCATCATCAACCTCATTTCTTCCACTTGAGCCTGGTACTCCTAAACAGTAGGCAACCAAAATAAGGTGGACTTTAGAACTCCTGAAAGGAAAGACGGGAAATGAAGGTGAAAAACCACAGAGAGAAGACACAGTGAAGAGATATAAGCAGAAAATGGACCCAGAGAAAAGGTGAAAGATGCGGATGAAGGTGAGGTGTGCAGAGAGTGGGTAGAGAGAAAAGAATATTAAATCTTTAAACTGTTTTCATGTAGATCATGTAGCACTAGTAACACCATTTGGAACACATGTGATTATATACAGTTAGATCCTTTGAGCAAATAATACCGTACAAGAAGTGCAGAACCTTAAGGCCTTTGTAACACCAGAGAGCAGCAAGGGATGTACTTTAAACAACCATGATAATCTGCTTACGCAAAGCTTTCCCCCAAGGGTAATCATTTATATAGATTTGTCCTTTAGAAGTCACATGTGCCTAACATAATTAAATATGGTACCTAGTTTTAAAATTAACCTTTCAGATGACACAAGGGGGTAATTGGAAATCTCAATGGAGAGAATCTTGGAAGGTAAAACTCATCATGTCAGTTTCTCACCATTAATTTTTCTGGGCCCCAAACTGCATGAAGAACTTAACAGTGCTCTTGAGATGCAAGTCACCCTGAAATTTGGAAGAGTCAGGAAACACTGACTCTGTCAAAGTAACTTGTGAGAAAGACTCCAAGGAAAGAATTACCTTGCTCCCTCGAGCAGAAGCCTTTAAGTAATCCCAACAGCCCAACCTTTCTCAAAGTGAATGTCTAAAATCAGAACATCAAATGACCCAATCAAAAAATGGGCCAAAGAACTCAACAGACATTTCTCCAAGGAAGACATACGGATGGCAAAAAAACACATGAAAAGATGCTCAACATCACTCATTATCAGAGAAATGCAAATCAAAACCACAATGAGGTACCATTATACACCAGTCAGGATGGCTGCTATCCAAAAGTCTACAAGCAATAAATGCTGGAGAGGGTGTGGAGAAAAGGGAACCCTCTTACACTGTTGGTGGGAATGCAAATTAGTACAGCCACTATGGAAAACAGTGTGGAGATTCCTTAAAAAGCTGGAAATAGATCTGCCATATGACCCAGCAATACCACTTCTAGGCATACACACTGAGGAAACCAGATCCGAAAGAGACACGTGCACCCCAATGTTCATTGCAGCACTGTTTATAATAGCCAGGTCATGGAAGCAACCTAGATGCCCATCAGCAGACGAATGGATGAGGAAGCTGTGGTACATATACACCATGGAATATTACTCAGCCATTAAAAAGAATTCATTTGAATCAGTTCTAATGAGATGGGTGAAACTGGAACCCATTATACAGAGCGAAGTAAGCCAGAAAGATAAAGACCATTACAGTATCCTAACACATATATATGGAATCTAGAAAGATGGTAACGATAACCTTATATGCAAAAAAAGAAAAAAGAGACTCAGATGTATAGAACAGACTTGTGGACTCTGGGGGAGAAGGCGAGGGCGGGATGTTTCAAGAGAACAGTATCGAAACATGTATATCTAGGGTGAAACAGATCACCAGCCCAGGTTGGATGCATGAGACAGGTGCTCAGGCCTGGTGCACTGGGAAGACCCAGAGGGATGGGGTGGAGAGGGAGGTGGGAGGGGGGACCGGGATGGGGAATACATGTAAATCCATGGCTAATTCATTTCAATGTATGACAAAAACCACTGCAATGTTGTAAAGTAATTAGCCTCCAACAAATAAAAATAAATTAAAAAATAAAATAAAATAAAAATAAAAAAGATGATGCCATGAAAAAAAAATAAATAAATAAAATAAAATCAGAACATCTGCATTGAGGTCTTCCAAAAGTGATTTACCATGAGAAATAAACAGTGGTTTTGAAAACTTTGGGGCAGAGAACGAAAATATTCTCTGTTGGCAAAAGCAAAGACTATACATGTAAGGTTTATGAATGAGCAAAATTTATCCAATCCAAGGTGGTGGGGGTGGAGGATATAAAATGAAAAGAATAAAGAATTGAACTAAGACTGTCGCTGACCTTCACAACATCTAGTAATCATCTCTAAGACCTGTTCTTCCAAGAAATAACTGAAGAGAGATCCACTGAGCAAGGATATGTTTTTAACCAATAAAATGCTATTTTTCCCCCAGTAACAGTACAGCTTCATCCCACTATAATAGGCAATCCCCATGTGCACACTAAAGCAAAGATGACATCCTTATGAAAATGGGTAGTTTTCATGTAAACACATCTGTGTTAGTGGTACAGAGGAAAGCAGGGAAAAAAGGGGGGAGGGCACAAAACAGAACACTAAAAGCATACAGTCATCCCTCGGTATACACAGGGGGTTGGTTCCAGGACCAAATTCGACCTGAGGTTGGTTGATCCATGCATACAGAAACTGTGGATACAGAGGGCCAGCTGCATTGTTACTGAGGGTCAATTCTACAAGCCATGGGGCACCAGGTTTTCTATACGAGGCTCATTAAGTGGGTGGTGCTGGGTTACATAACCAAAGGTCTTTATAAACTACTCAACGATTATCTGAATTCACAGAACAGAACACAAGTCAAAGATGTGAGACGGCACACCCTCTGCTTGGGGTTTTTCTAGCCCCCTCGGCCAGGGCTGTGTGATGACTTATTCTGACTTGCACAGCTCTGGTATTATTAAGCCTTCCTGGACCCCTTCCTCTGTTAAAAAAAATTATATATATATAAAATATATAAAGATAAAAACATTATCTATGAAAACACTTTCTTTTACCTAAAAAATCAATTTCTTTTCTCCTGATTTTAAAAATCCAAAGTACCATCGGAGCTGCTCACAAGCTCAACACAAACTGTGGAGGAAGCGGACCGGTGGGAGTCAGTCTTGGCCATCTTCTATCCCTAGTTCCCTTGTCTGACTTAAACTTTCAGCAAAAAGGAAATGTGGTCTTTGTGTTTTGTCAGGAGCAAGGACGGAGCACTGTTCCAACACCCCCCACCCCCTGCCCTAAACATCTCTCTGTCCAGAGCTGTCAGCGCCCAAGGGGAGGAAGGCATGAATCAGGCAACACCTCTGTCAGCAATCTGAGCTCCCAGGGCACCCAGCCTGCTACAGACTTCAAAAAGGATTCTACTTCATTTATTGAGCCACTGTTATTCTGCCAGCTACTTCAAGGAAATCCTATACATCCAACAGCTGACCAAATCCCTGTTTCAAGAAAAATCTCAGAGATGATGATCAAGTCTGTTTCCAAGGACAGCTGAGAGAGAGCTGTTCGAATGTCAGCGTGGGCTCAGTGCTGGTCATAGTTGAACAGGATCAGAATGCGGAAATGTGGACAACTTTTGAGTCATGCCTCAAGTCACTCTTTGGAATGGAACTTTACAATTTTGATTGAATAGGATCAATCTGAAGTCCTAAAACTCAAATGCCTTCTATGTTACCCAAATTTCTGACTCTCTTTCCAAGGAGGGGGGTTGGTGGAACCAGCAATTGCTAGTGATGGAGCGTGAATCTATCATGTGAGGTATCTAGGTGTTTTCTAAATTCTTTAAATTTTTGGCTGTGCCTCGTGGCACACAGGATCTTAGCTCCCTGACCAGGGATTGAACCTGTGCCCCTTGCAGTAGAAGTACAGGTTCTAGTCACTGGACCACCAGGAAAGTCCCTAGGTGTTTTATTTTAAACCAAATCCAAATACTCCACTGGGGTTAGCTAAGTTGTTGATCAGTTGCTAAGTCATGTCTGACTCTTTGCAACCCCATGGACTGCAGCATGCCAGGCTTCCCTGTCCTTCACTATCTCTAGGAGTTTGCTCAGACTCAAGTCCACTGAGACGGTGATGCCATCCAACCATCTCTGTCCTCTGCCACCCCCTTCTCTTTTTTACCTTCAGTCTTTTCCAACATCAGGGTCTTTTCCAATGAGTCAGCTCTTCACAACCAGTGGCCAAAGTACTGAAGCTTCAACTTTAGCATCAGTCCTTCCTATGAATATTCAGTATTGATCTTTTTTAGGATTGACTGGTTTGATTTCCTTGCAGTCCAAGGGACTCTCTCAACAGTCTTCTCCAGCACCACAATTCAAAAGCATCAATTAATTCCTCAGCACTCAGCCTTCTTTATGGTCCAATTCTCACATCCATACACGACTACTGGAAAAACCATAGCTTTGACTATATGTACCTTTGTCGGCAAAGTGATGTCTCTGCTTTTTAAAGCACTGTCTAGGTTTGTCATAATTTTCCTTCCAAGAAGCAAGCATCTTTTAATTTCATGGCTGCAGTCACTGTTGCAGTCATTCTGGAGCTCAAGAATATAAAATCTGTCACTGCTCCCACTTAATTGTCTACTATTGGCCATAAAGTGATGGGACCAGGTGCCATGATCTTAGTTTTTATAAATGATGAGTTTCAAGTCAGCTTTTTCACTCTCCTCTTACAACCACATCAAGAGGCTCTTTAGTTCCTCTTCACTTTCTGCCATAAGGGTGGTGTCATCTTCATATCTGAGGTTGTTGATATTTCTCCCGGCAATCTGGAATCCAGCTTGTGATTCATCCAGCCCGGCATTTCACATGATGTACTCTGCATACAAGGTAAAGAAGCAGGGTGATGATATGCGGCCTTATCATACTCCTTTTCATTTTGATCCAGTCCACTGTTCCATGTCCGGGTCTACTTGTTACTTCTTGACCCACATACAGGTTCCTCAGGAAACAGTAGGTGGTCTGGTAGTCTCAGCTCTTTAAGAATTTTCCACAGTTTATTGTGATCCACAAAGATTTTAGCGTAGTCAATGAAGCAGAAGTAGATGTTTTTCTGGAATTCCCTTGCTTTCTCTATGATCTAACAAATGTTGGCCAATTGATCTCTGGTTCCTCTGCCTTTTCTAAACCCAGAATGTACATTTGGAAGTCCTTGGTTCACGTACTGCTGAAGTCTAGCTTGAAGGATTTTGAGTACTACCCTTCTAGTATGTGAAATAATTGCAATTGTAGGGTAGTTTGAACATTCTTAAATAGCTAAGTAGAAGCAACACTTAAAATAAACAAACAGAGGTATAGAAATTGGCTTTGAGAGGAAGAGAGAAAAATAAATGGCAAATCTGGGAGGAATCAGCGGGCTGCAAACCAAATACTAGGAGTTTACTTAAAGTAGTATATGTTTCTCCTGGACTGCAAACATTGCACTCTCACCAAGCTTACTGAGGGTCATTTTTTTAGTAAGTCCTCCTTCCGATGAAAAATAAAATCTGAAACGAAGAAGCTTTCTTCCCCCAAAATGGAACACTTAGCAGTCATTAAATCTAAAACTCCACAAGGATGCCAACTGTGATATGAATCACAAAGGACATTTCTTTGAACTCAAGCACCAGCATATACCTTTTCAAAATGTCCTGAAAATTCTGTTTCTATTTAATTTCAGGGACACCAGCTGCTCCCTCTGGTGGCCAAGCACAGCTTTCATTTCCCCAGGATACCACCAAAAGCAAATTTCCAAACACATTGAACTAATGGGAGAAAAAGAATCCTACTTCTTGAAATTTTTAGGAGGAAAAATGGTGTGAACAAAAGGGCAACGAGTCAACTGTTGAAGTGGATTTTTCCAAGCTGCAGGCACAACCTTCAAGATCTCTAAGTTAGTACTGTTCAGAAACCTGATGACTGGGTTGCACCATTTCCTAGGCACCGTTATTTAGAACATTTTTATCAAGCAGGAGGATCTTAACCAATGATTTAAAAAATACTAAGGTGATAATGAGATGATGCAAAAAAAAAAAAAAAACCAAAACAGTAATTCTTTCTTTAAACAACAGTTAATGAATCAAATTATTTGCAAGAGTTTCTTGCATTAGCAACCACCCAGATGGCTAAGTGTGCACTACCCAGAGACAAAAATGTTCATTTCCATCACTGTTTCCATTAGATTTTCTGAAGTGAATGAGAGTTGCCTGGCAGCTGATAATTCAGCTCTCCAATTGCTCACTGCATTCTCTTCATTAAAGTTTCTATTTACGGTTTCTTCAAAGGACAAAAAAAAAAAATCCATGCTAAAAAGGAAACAATGAAGTAAAATAGAAATGAACCATCTAGAAAGAAAACTGTTTTAGAAAAGGAAAGGGGAAAAAAAAAAAAGAGAGTAGGCTTTTTAAAGGCCTGGATTTTCTTTTCTGAACACGGAGGGGAGGGCTTTATGTAGTCGGGATTTGCTGTGTTAACTGTGACGCGGCCTTAATGGCTCAAACACCCCTCCTGGGATACATCTTTAGATAAGCAAAACTATGAATTATCCTGGCTTCTCTCAAAAACATAAAGTGCATCTAAAAAGCTATGAAAACATCTTTAAAAATTATTTCAATGGTCTTAAAAGCAGAAGTTGGCACTCTTTCAGTAGAAAGTTAGATGGGAAGCAATTTCAGCTTTGCAGGCCATGTGGTCTCTTGTCACAGCTACTCACCTCTGCCAGTGAAGCATGATCAGCAGCCACAGACAGTACCTAAGCGAATGGGTGTGTCTGTGTTCCAATGAAACTTTGTCTAAACATTGAAATCTGAACTGCATATACTTTTCACACATCATGAACTATTCTTTTGAATTCCTCCCCCAACTATTTAAAAATGCAAAAATCATTCTCAGCTTGTGGTCATGGAAAACAGGTTGGTTGGCCAGATTCATCCCCACAGGCTACAGTCTGCCCACCACCACTGCTTTAAACCTACACCTTTGATGGAAAAAAGAGTAGTCATTGTGGGGTCCAGACTTCAAAAGGAGCTAGAACATTTATATAAACCATGTGGAATCTAAAAAAGTTCCATTTGGAATCTGAAAGTTCCAAATGACCTACATACCTCTTTCTCCCCCTCCTCCCCCCCTTTCTCTGTCCCTCAAACATGCCTCCCCTGAAATGAGAGGTCTGAGCTGGTGCCCTGCTCCTGGGTAGCAAGTCATACCTGCTCTTTGATTTCCTGGAGCTTCCGGCTCTGCTCTCTGATATCATGGAGGAGCTGCAGTGCTTTGTCGTCCTCTTGGGACACCTCCATCCGTGCTTGCTCCAAACTTCGCTTTAAGCTCTGCGGAAAGCAAAAATTTTTAATAGGGATGCCCTGTGGATCCTGCTCTAGTTGAAAGACTCATTAAGGGAGCTGCAGGCTGCTTCGCAGACACCAAGACGGTTTCGGGTGACGGACCCACGACGACAGCTTCCAGTGGGTTGTTGAATTCCAAGTTTCATCCTGCAAAATCCCCTGGTTCAAGAAATCATCATCTCAAACACCTTGGGACCTCATGGATCCAGCCTGAAAGTGCAGCCACCTGTCTCCTACCTGGCCTAGCAGATACTTACTTGTATGTTCAGGACTAAAAACTAGTAAGATCCCTTAGCCATGAAACCACCACTGGGGTGGATACAAAATCTCTTCTGGAATATCAGTGATTCGAGGACTATCAAGTATATCACCCTTTTTCAAAGTAGCAATGACTTCATTCTCTGCCCAGGTATCATTTAGGACTCCAAGCAATCTATTTCCACCTCCTGGCTCACGTTTCCTGGACACCTTTCATCCATAAGGTTCCCTCAATGCTTCAGTAGCACTGAAATATATATCTGAAATACATAGCTGAATAACTTCACCCACCACTGAAAGGCAGCCAAATCTGGAATGGAAACATAGCAGTTATTCTTAATCAGCCACGTTCTATAGATTTCCTCTCCCTTGTGGAAAAAACACTTGAAAAATGTGCGATTCAATTTCTTAAGACTGTACATTAAGAAACACCTGAATGAAAATTTTTAACGAGACAATGGAGAAGACAGTCTACTCTTGTGAAGGAAAGAAAAAAAAAGTCACATGGTAAAAAATGACAAGAGGGTCTGGGTTTTAAAGCCTGAGTTTTCTTGTTGATATGCTGGTTCTAGGCGATAGTTGATTTGGGGCAAATTCAAAACATATTGTCTTGCCCTTATTTGGGAGCTTGGTTCCTGAGGCTGATCATGTAGGACACAAGGTAGACCACAGAGGTTGGGATGGGAGATGTGATACCCTCTGCAAGGCCATCTACGCTTGTCTCCAGGCTCCTACCTGGACTCTCTGAGCCTGACCTCCTGTTTCCAGGCCCTCACACCTGGCGCACGCTACTCTGCACATCACAGGTCCTGCTCGTGCGTCCTCCCTCTCTATTCTCTAGCCCTGGCTGTGACGTGCCTCATGATGCTGTCATGAAACAGGATGAGACACACACAACAGGAAGTGCCACCTCCGAGGGAAGGGGGCTTTGGGGGGAAGGCTCACACTGCATTCTGTGATGTAGGTAGCAAGGTCCTGCTCCAGGAGGGATCTCTGAGTCTCAGAGGCCTTCAGCTCCACCTCCTTCTGACTAAGCACAGCCTCCACCTCTGACACTCTCCGATGTAACCGGGTCATTTCCTGCTCCATCTGAAATAGACACAGCAACACGTTAAAAAAGGCCCGTGGGGGGTTCATTAGGAGTAATCGCGTCTCAAGCCACCTCCGAAACCACCTGGTGGTCCCGGTTGGCACTAACTCGCCAAAATGTTGGGATGGAAATACCATGGTTTCTTCGCCTGGGAGCACACCGGTCTTCGCAAGGACAGTCACCAATGCTAAGTCACTCCTCTCATGCAAGGCTGGGTTCACACTCGATCACTTCTCTAACCCAGTAAGCGAGGAGGCCACAATCACCATTTTTTTCACCTGTTTGTTTTTTGGGTTGGGTTTGGTTTTTTTTTTGCAGATGTCAGTTTAATTTTATCCCAAATCCATCTTGATCCCCCCCATCTCCTTGCAAAGATCTAGAGGACAAATCCAGGACAGGGCAAGGAGATATGGACTCGTCTGCACTCTTGGGAGTCCCAGGCAAGAAGTGACTCTTACGAGCTTCCAGAGAACTGCCTCTGGGCAGGAACAGTGAGCGTTAAGAGACGTTGAGCATAATCAACAGTGGCCGCAGTTACATAGGCAGGAGTTTCTAAGGACTAGGAAGAGAGACTTCGCATCACTCAAAGCAGATGGGATGCATCTCGGCCACAGGTGAGGACCCGCGCCACCTGCCGGAAGACGCAGACATCTGGGTGGGTCATGCTGAGGAACGGGCCGCTTTATATCCAGGGCCTCCTCTGGTTAAGATTTAAAGGATTTACGGCAGCGTCAAGGCCCGAATTCATCTCCCTCTGAGCTGCCGGAGGCGCGACTTCGGCGCGGGAAGGATCAGGTGGCTCGGCGCCAGCGGTGGCCCCGGGCAGGTCCCTCGGCATATATTGACGGGAGGATCCTGCAGCAAGGAGGGAGGCCGGCTGCGGAAATAAATACCTTGTGACACTTGTCCTGGGAGTCTTGCAGCTCTTTGCTTTTGATAAGAAGTTTCTTTTCCATGGAGCTAGTCTTGGCAGGGGAGTCCAGACTTGACACAACAGACCTGGATGGAAGAAAACCAATGTCAAGGTGAGGGGTGGGGATGGGCCAAAAATAATAATAAAAACTTTTAAAAATGAAACTACAGCAGAATTTTGGATTAGCAGATGCAAACTATTACGTACAGAATGGAAGAACAGTAATGTCTTACTGTAAAGCACAAGGAACAGGATATATTCAATATCCTGTGATAAACTATGATGGAAAAGAATATGTATATGTGTGTATATATATGTATGTATGTATCACTGAGTTACTTTGCTGTACTGCAGAGATTAACACAAACTGTAAATCAACACTTCAATAAAATAAATGTTATAAGAAAAGAAACTATAGTAGAGACCAAGACCTGCCAGCATCCTTGGCCATCAAAAGAGCTGGCTCAAGCAGCTTCTAATGACATCATGACCATGAGGCAGAGAGGTAGACAGGACCAAGAACACTGGAAGCAGGAGGATCCAAGTGTAAATTTAGCTGCCACTGACCTGAGGCAATAATTCCGCCTCCCTGAGCCTCCGTTTCCATTTCTAGGAGGTAGAATGATAATAAAAGGCCCTACTATGACAGGAGAGAATGAGCATTAAACACACAGCATTGTGCCTGCACGGCTTCGTTTACTCTTTCATCCAACGGGTATGTGCTATGCACCTACTCTGTTCCAGAAACCTTTCCAGGCACTGGAACGGAAGCAGTCAAGACAGACACAGTCCTTGCCCTCCTGGAGCTGACACTCATGGAGGGCATGCCGAGTACATGGGGCAGACACACGAACTAAAAGGTTAACAGATGATGCCAGAGAATGAAACTGGATGACGTGCTATGACAGAGGAAATGGATCAGGGGCCTGTTTCTCTGAGCAGTGACATCTCAGCTGACACTTGAAGAATGAGAAGGTGCTGGCCTTCCAAAGCTCTGGAAGGAAACAAACTCCAGGGAACAGGGATAAAGGATACAGAGGTCCTGACACAGGATTGAGTTAACACAGCAAGTGGCTACTGTTTTCAGTTAACTATACTGACCAAACTGTTGTCTATTCCATCCCTAAGCCAGCCAGTTTGATTCTGCTTCATTTTATACAAACAGGTAACACTTACTGGTGCTTCCCTGGTGGCTCAGCGGTAAAGAATCTGCCTGCAATGCAGGAGACCCAGGTTTGATCCCTAGATGAGGAAGATCCCCCTGGAGGAAGTCATGGCAACCCACTCCAGGATTCTTGCCTGGAGAATCCCTTGGACAGAGGAGCCTGGTGGGCTACAGTCCATAGGGTCGCAAGGAGTTGGACATGACTGAAGTGACTGAGCATGCACGAACACGTACTATGTCGCATTAAATAAAGTCCTTCCACCAAGGTGTCCATGTCCTAATCTCTGGAATCTGTGGATCTGTTACCAGATGTGGCAAAGGGGGCTTTGCAGATGTGATAATGTTAAGAATTTTGATGGTAAGGATATCCTGGATTATCGGATATCCTTGTGGGTATATATATACATATCCTTGTGGGTATCCTTGTGGGTATATCCTTGTGGATATACATTGTGGGCCCAATGTAACCACAAGGGTCTTTTCAGTATGGAAGCAGAGGGAGACTTCCTTGGTGGTCCAGTGGCTAAGACTCTGCCCTTCTACTGTGGGGGGCACAGGTTTGAACACTGGTTGGGGAACTAAGATGCTGCATACTGCACAGTGAGGCCAAAAAAAATTTTTTTTGAAGATGGAAGCACAGGAAGGGAGGAGATGTGATGACAGAAATAGGGTCAGAGTCAGCAAGAGACTGGAAGATGCTACATCATCGGCTGTGAAGACAGAGGAAGGGGCCACGAGCCAAGGAAACTGGGCAGCCTCTAGAAGCTGGGAAAAGCAAGGAAACTGATTCTCTCCTAGAGGATATCCAAACAGTGTAGTCTCATAAACCCTGCTTCTAGTCCAGTAAAACCCATCTTGAACTTCTGACCTCCAAAAATATAAGGTAATACGTTTGCATTGTTGTGAGCCTCTAAATTTGTGGTCACTTGTTACAGCAGCCACAGGCAGCTCATACACTTACTAAGTGCTGACTCGACATGCACAGTTCTGTCCTAAAGCATTTTAACTCTTTAGTTTTAACTCTTTAGTCTCCCTAGCAACTGTATAAGACAATTTATTATCCTCATTTTATAGATGAGGAAACGGAACTTAAGTAACCTGCCACATGAGCAGGGAACCTAAGTAATCTGCCAGCTAATAAACTGTTTCTGTTGGTCCCAGGAGAGAACTGGGGTAGAGACTGAGGATGTGCTGAACGTTTCTCTCAGGATTTTATCACAAAAATAATGTAGTGTGGCCTCCTGAGAACAGGCTAGAAGGCTGCTCTCCACAAGGACACACTTTCCCACACACATAAACAGAATTCACACACCCTGCCTCATACCTAAAAGCAGTTAATTTTTGTGGGTGGAGATGACAGTTCTCAACTGGGGAGGTTTCCCTCAGTGGTCGGCACCCTAGGCACAAACACTGAGACTGGTGAAGTGCAGGGCCAGAGCAGCAGCCAACAAAGGTTCTCACGCTCTGAGGGATGTGTGGCAGAGCCCACCGCTGCTCTGCTGTCCCATCTACGTCGCCTTGGTAACAGGGCTGCAGGAGTTGCCTGTCAGTGAGCACTGGTATCTTGCCAGCAGGTCAAAGTTCTGCTTTCCGGAGCCCCACACCCTACTTCCCAAGTAAAAGTGGTCAGCTTCCTGCAGCAACGCAGCAGCGCTCTCTCCCTGCAGCTCCTGGCCGGACGACAAGGGCTGGCATAATGGTGCTGGCTCACTAAACCCCAGTGACAGCTCCTAGTACACACTCTGGGGCAGCCAAGTGAGTTGACACCCAGAGTCATGCAGCTCTGTTCAAAATCTGACTTCGTAACTCACTCACCATGTGAGCTCTCTGAACCTCAGTTTCCTCATCTGAATAATGGGAATAATTCTCAACCTAATTTCAAGAGCTCTCATGAGGCTTAAGTGAGATAACCCATGGGAGGTCCTTATCACTATGCCTGACATCTCATGGAGGTTCAATACATGTCAACCATTCTACTATCACTGTGGTTTTATCATGACTACCCCTGCAACGGTGTGAACTGCACATGCCTCACAGGCCTAAAACCCTTGCTTGAAACAGTGAAACTCAGCAGGTTGAATTTGCCCCATGCTATCATCCACATTAGAACAAATGTTCATTATTTACACAAATGGGCAATGGGAACTGAAATCCAGAAATAATTTTTTTTTTTTAAATCTCACTCTGGGCTAAAAATTTTAACCAAGTTCTGCTCCTCTCACTGGCCTATTTTCTATCTAAATCCAGTCAAAACACAAACTTACTTTTTTTTTAAATCTAAGATGAAATGGGTTGCTTGAAGGTATGGCCTTGAGCTGACTTTGCTATTTCTTCCTGATGTTATTCTGGTGGGTGGGCTGGAGAAGAAGACCCAGACCACCAAAGGAGGGAAGGATGACCCACAGACAGGGCCCTTCTTAGTCCTTCAGTCATCAGGAGTCACCCACATGTCACTAAGTCACCTGCACTGACATGAGTCAGGGATGAAGAGAGGGGTCACAGCTCTCTAGACCCGAGCACTGAACCAGCACCCTTGGAGAAAAACAATAGCGTGGGTGCACGATGCTGGGAGGGAAGGTGGCTCTCAAGACTTGATGACAAGTGGAGGGCAGGCTCCAGAGGACTATGAAGTGCACCCCTGTGGATACAAAGCTCATTGTTATTCACCCAAAAAAAAGTGTTTCTAGGCCACTTGTTAATGGGGCCCAGAATCAGGGAGATGCTGAGGCCCTCCCCCTGCCAGCAACCATGGGAGATGACACGCCGGGGGGAGATGACACGCCAGCCTCTCCCCACCGCCTGAGGTCCGACTCCTTCATCCTGCTATTTTAATGCTTGACAAATGTTCACTGTTGAGCCATTTTATGTACAGCAATTAAGAACTCTTCAGAATAAAGGTGCTAAAAGAAATTTTTTTTTTAGAATAAGAATTACATTAAAAAAAAAAAAAAGGCTATGGTAAGTCCGCTGTGACTCAACTCAGCTTGTAGCAACAATCCCATAAATCCCATCCTCCAATCATGCAATTGGAGGATGATGCTGGGGTGAGGACAGAAGGGGGAAAGGTCACTGCAGCTTTCTAGAATGCCCCTGGTCTCCAGCTCGGCTACAAATTAGAATCATCTGAAGAGCTTTTTAAAAATCACTGATGTCGGGCAGTACAATGGCTAAGACTCTGGACTCCCAAAGCAGGTTCGATCCCTAGTTAAGGAACTAGATCCCACATGCCACAACTAAGACCAAGAGCAATCCAATAAATAGATAAAATTATTGATGTCAGGCAGTAAAAACATTTCGTGTGACACTATAGTGGTGGATACAGGTTATTATGTGTGTATGTGCTCAGTCTTGATTGAGCACACTGATTCTTTATAACCCCATGGACTGTAGTCCACCAGCCTACTCTGTCCACTGGATTTCCCAGGCAAGAATGCTGGAGTGGGTTGCCATTTCCTCCTCCAGGTGATCTTCCCGACCCATAGAACGTACACCACCAAGAGTGAACCCTAAGGTACACAGGGACTCTGGGTGATAATGACATCTCATTGTAGGTTCATTCTGGTGGGGGATGTTGATAATGGCGAGGCTGTGCATATGTGGGAGTAGGGGGGTGAATGGGAAACCTCTGTACCTCTTGTTAATATTGCTATGAACCTAAAACTGTTCTTAAAAAAAAAAAAAAAAGATATCCAGGGCCCAACTAGACCACTTAAATCAGAGACAGAGAGACTGGGAGTGGGGCCCAGGCAACGCCATTTTTATTAAGCTCCCGGTAAGTCCGATGTACAGACAGGCTTAAGGACCATGGTGCTGATTAGAACAAAGTGTGTGTGATTTAAGGTCCAGGTATTTAAAGCTCACAGCTTGACCACCCCCAGTATTTGGTTCCCAGTGACACTTTGGCCAGGAAATTTATTACTGGTGCATTTTGGTCATTCTTTGAGTAAAAACACAGTTTTGAAATTAATCATGGTGAGCAATGAATTTCAAGAAAATGTACAGATTTCAGACAATGATTAAAGACCACTCCTATCCCCTCATTCTTAATAAGTCAACTAAAATATACCATTTCCATGAATTTCTAAGAAGGAACTATACTAGAGAGAGGTACGGCTTATCTTAACATATTTGCATTCTATTTATTTTTCATGTAGACACTTAAATGACAGGTGTTAATGGTAAGTAAGCTCTCAATATGTATTTCTTTCTCTGCTGGTCTAAAATCATCCTGAAAAGTACCATTTCATGAAAGGTGGTAATATTTAAAGAGCTGATGCTACTCTTGCTTTAAGAGAAGGAAAGTACAAAAAGTCCTGTAATTGGCTGTAACTCTAAAGCTATGAGAGATGCAGACAGAATTGCTATAAAGAAATTATATATTTCTGTTGACTATGAAATGGGACACAATCTACCTGCTAACTTAAGAATTGCCAGAATTCTCTTCTGTTCTCAAAATTCTCAAACTTCTACACAGGCATACCTTGTTTTCTTGTGGGTTTTTTTTTTTTTTTTTTTTGCTTTATTAAACTTCACAGTTTAATACTACATACTGAGATTTAATCTCTACATACTGAGATTTTTTACAAAGAGAAAGTCTGTGGCAACCCTATGTTAAGCAAGTTTATTGGCATTTTTCCAAGAGGATTTGCTCACTTTCTGTCTCTGTCACATTTTGGTAATTCTCACAGTTTTCCAACATTTTCACTAAATTATTTTATTTGTTATAGTGATCTATGATCAGTGATCTTTGATGTTACAATTGTAACTTGTTTGGGTCACCACAAATCATACCCACGTAAGACAGTGAACCTAATAAATGTTGTGTGCGTTCTGACTGCTCCCCCTACTGGCCTTTCCCAGTCTTTCTCCCTCTCCTCAGCCCAGTTCAGTTCAGTTGCTCAGTCGTGACCGACTCTTTGTGACCCCATGAATCGCAGCACGCCAGGCCTCCCTGTCCATCACCAACTCCCGGAGTTTACTCAAACTCATGCCCATCGAGTCGGTGATGCCATCCAGCCATCTCATCCTCTGTTGTCCCCTTCTCCTCCTGCCCCCAATCCCTCCCAGCATCAGGGTCTGTTCCAATGAGTCAACTCTTCGCATGAGGTGACCAAAGTATTGGAGTTTCAGCTTCAGCATCAGTCCTTCCAATGAACACCCAGGACTTATCTCCTTCAGGATGGACTGGTTGGATCTCCTTGCTGTCCAGGGGATTCTCAAGGGCCTCCCTATTCCCTGAGTCACAACAATACTAAAATTAGGCCAATGAATAACCCTACAATGGCCTTTAAGTGGTCAAGTGAGAGGAAGCAACACAGCTCTCTCACTTGGAGATGCAGACGTAAAGAACATGCTTTTGGGCACAGTCAGGAAAGGAGAGGGTGGGATGATTGAGAGAATAGCATTGAAACATATACATTACCGTATGTAAAACTGATAGCCAGTGGGAATTTGCTATATGACATGGGGATCCCAAAGCCGGTGCTCTATGACAACCTAGAGGGGTGGGATGGGGAAGGAGGTGGGAGGTAGGTTCAAGAGGGAGGGGACATATGTATACCTATAGCAGATTCATGTTGATGTATGGCAAAAACCATCACAATATTGTAAAGCAATTATCCTCCAATTAAAAAAACTTTTTTAAAGCTAGAAATGATTAAGCTCCGTGAAAAAGGCATGTTAAAAGCCGAGACTGGCTGAAAGCTAAGCTTCTTGAACACAGTTAGCTAAGTTGTGAATGCAAAGGAAAAGTTCTTGAAGGAAATTAAAAGTGCTCCTTCAATGAACACATGAATGATAAGAAAGCAAAATAGCCTTCTTGCTGATGTGAAGAAAGTTTTAACAGTCCAGATAGATTAAACCAGCCACAGCACTCCCTTAATTAAGTCCAAGCCTAATCCAGAGCAAGGCCCTAACTCTCTTCAATTCTGTGAAGCTAAGAGAGGTGAGGAAGCTGCAGATGAAAAGTCTAAAGCTAAGAGAAGTTGGTTCATGAGGTTTAAGGAAAAAAGTCGTGTCTCCATAACAAAATTACAAGCTGAAGTCACAAGGGCTGATATAGAAGTTGCAGCAAGTTATCCAGAAGATCTAGCTAAAATAATTAACTTAAAATAATAACCAACAACAGATTTTCAATGTAGACAAGCAGCCTTATATTGAAAGAAAATACCATCTAGGACTTCCATAGCCAGAAAGGAGAAGTCAATGCCTGGCTCCAAAGGATGGGCCAGCTCTCTTGTTAGGGTTTAAAGTAGCTGGTGACTTAAAGTTGAAGCCAATGCTCATTTCTCATTCCAAAAATCCCAGAGCCCTTAAGAATTATGCTGCATTTACTCTTTGCTGATACTATGTATATAATAAATAACTAATTAGAACATACTGTATAGCACAGGGAACTCTACTCAAAGCTCTGCGGTGACCTAAATGGAAAGGAAATCCAAAACAGAGGGGATATGTGTATACCTAGAGCTGATTCACTTTGCTGTACAGTAGAAAGTAACACAACATTGTAAAGCAGCTATACTCCAATAACAATTTTAAAAATTAAAAAATAAATCTACTCTGCCTGTGCTCTCTAGAACAATAAAGTGGAAATGACAGCACATCTGTTTACACATGGTTTTAGATAGTGATTCTGTATCTATTCCATAGATACTGATGCCTCTGATGGGTCTGGGCAAAGTGAATTGAAAATCTTCTGGAAAGGATTCACCATTCTATTAAGAGACACCATTAAGAACATTTGTGATTCATGGGAAGAAATCAAAATATCAACATGAGCAATCGGTTTCATGAGCTGATTCCAATCCTCATGAATGACATTGAGAGGTTCAAGACTCCAGTGGAAGAAATAACTGCGGATGTGATGGAAACAGCAAGAGAACTAGAATTAGAAGTAGAGACTGAAGAGGTGTCTGATTTGCTGGAATCTCACAATAAAACTTTAACAGATTAGGAGTAGCTTCTTATGGATGAGCAAAGAAAGTGATTTCTTGAGATGGAATCTACTCCTGGTGAAGATGCTGTGAAGACTGTTGAAATGACAACACAGGATTTAGAATATTACATAAACTTAGTTGAAAAAGCAGCAGCAGGGTTTCAGAGGATTAACTCCAAGTTTGGAAGAAGTTCTACCATGGGTAAAATGCTATCAAACAGCACTGCATGCTACACAAAAATCATTTGTGAAAGAAAGAGTCAATCAATGTAGCAAACTTCACTGTCATCTTATTTTAAAAAACTGCCTTCAGCAAATATGACCCTGATCAGTCAAGCCATCAGCATGGAGGCAAGACCCTGCACCAGCAAGAAGGTTATGACCCACTTAAGGTTTACATGATGGTTAGCATTTTTTAGTAATAAAGTATTTTTAAATTAAGGGATGTAGACTGTTTAGACATAATGCTATTGCACACTTAAAAGACTATGGTATACCATAACATAACTTTTTATATGCACTGGGAAACCAAAAAATTTGTGTGACTTGTTTTATTGCAATATTCACCTTACTGCAGGTAATACTGCCATATCTCCAAGGTATGCCTGAATTTTCTGACCACCGTATACAAGTGTCAAATAGATAGAAAGGATATATATACACACACACATATCCTTTATATATATATATAAGGGAGAATATAAAAGCCCTGTGATCCCATGAGAGTATGTGCAGACCAGTGGTTCTCAACTGGGCAATTCTGCCTCTAACAGAACACATGCCAATGTCTGGAGACTTTTTTGATTTTCATGACTAGGGATGGGAGTGCTATTAACATCAAGTGGGTAGAGGCCAGAGATGCTGCTCAACCATTCTACAACACACATGACAACCCCCCACAAAAAGAATTATCTGGCCCAACATGTCAATAGTGCCAAGCTGAAAAACTCTTCTGTGAAGGCTATCCAGTTAAGAAGTCACAATTCCTGTCCTCAAAGAAGTAGGAGTGTAGGAGAAAGAATTAATGCCACCACTTTTGTCATCAATAATAATGCCCACTTACTGAGCCCTATATCAGGCACTGTGTTTGGTTCTCTATGGGTGACCGAACTGATCCTCCCAGCAATCCCCTAAGGAGGGTATTGTTGGCATCCTGTGGCACCGAGGCCAAGGAGCAGCTAACCCTGTGGCCTCTACCTTCTCCTACTAAGCACATTCTGATGACGGGGGTGCAGACGAATGTCAGAAGAGCTGGGTGTTGGTTCAAAACTGGGTTCTACAAGTCATGGGAATCCCAACTCTGCTACCTGTTGGCTGGATGGCCTTGGACAAACCGAAGAAAACGGCCACAGAGACCCAGAGGAGTTGAAGTCAAAGAAGACAGGGAAATGGACCAGGCAAGGGAAGGTAACCTCTACCCATGACTAGCTTCGTGCAACGCTGGGAGGGTGACTCCAGGCCCAAGACAGCTTAGGTACCCAAGAACATCCATAAGCCAGCTCAGTACACAGCCACCTCCCAGAAATGGTTCATTTCACATACAAGAACAACTCTTTCTCCATCATTTGGTGGCTCGGGGGTGGGGGTGGGGTAATTAAACAGGAAACAATACAGATTTCAGAGGCCCAGGTTGGTTCATGCTCTGGGCTTGATGCTAATAAAAGAACATGCATCCTGCCCACACATTGCTTGCCTACTCCTCCTGGCCACATCTCTGATACACAGCCAGTTATCCCCATGGAGAGAAAAGGCACTTCTGAGCAGAGGGTGCATGCAGCCACCCACCCACACACAGCAGTGCTGTCTCCTTAAGCACGAAGCCAAGTTTGGGTTTTCCTTTTTATTCCAGCTTCTATTTTCTAGAAAAATTTACTCTGAAATCAACATCTCTTCCCAATATACACATCTGCTTTATAATTATAGAGACCCAAAGAGTACTAATAGAGGTAATGGTGTATGACACAGAGGGAAGGTTGGGCTTGGTCATTATTGCTGCAGCAGAGAGAATATTTTCTTAAGATGTGTTTGATGTGACCTAAAAATTGCTTTTACACATAACCTCAACATTTAAGGAAAATGACAAAATGCAGTTTTCTTGATGTCTATAAATAACTCCCATAATGCAAAAAAAATACATTTTTTCTTAATAAACTATCAAAAGAAAACTTCATATCAAAAAACACAATCTGTACTTTCAACCTAAAAAGAAGTATATGTGTTGAGTTCTCTCTAATCACTACAGTAATAATTAAGATCATGATTAAACACCAAACCATCCATTTATTTCCTTGGGAAGATGACCTCGAGTCTACAAGACTGCCTCCAAATCACAGATCACAAATCACAGATATCCTCGAGATAAACAAGAATGGATAGTGGAGGCTAAAACGAGGGAATCAAAATTAGCTCAGCCATGGGCTCTACCTTCATTGTGGCCAAAGGTACTAAAAATACATGTGAGCACAAGATGCAATATGGTGCAAAAAATAAAACACTCATCAGCATTCTGTTCCAAAAATGTATTGGCTTTTAAGATTGAGCATTCTGAAATTTATGAACTAACTTTATAAGCTCATTTTAAAATACACACTAGTGTCCATCATGAACACTTAGAAATACAACAGTCCCTGCCTCAACCCAATCCATGGTTTCAGTTACCCATGGTTGACTGTGGCCCAAAAATATTACGTGGAAAATTCTAGAACTAAACAGTTTATAAACTTTCAACTGAGCACTGAAATAAGCAGTGTGATTCAATCTCCCACCGCCCTGCTCTGTCCTGCCCAGGATGTGATTCATCCCTTTATCCAGTCAATCCACACTATATACTACCCTCTAGCTGACTCGGCTATGGGACCAACTGCCGAAACATCACACTGCTTGAGTGCAAGTAAACCTTATTATACTTAGTAATGGCCCCAAAGCCCAAGAGTAGTGATGCAGCCATTCTGATATTCTCTTACTGTGCCTAACTTATAAAGTAAACTTTATCATAGGTATGTATGTATATACAGGGGGAAAAGTATATAAATAGGGTGCAATATTATATGCTGTTTCAAGCACCCACTGGGGGTCTTGGAATGTATTCCCAGCAGATAAGGGGGAACTGCTACCCCCAAAATACCACTCTCCTAAAAAGCTGCTTCTGAATCTAGCCAGCTTTGGGGCTTACCAAACCCCCTGTGCCAACCCACATACACACACACATACACAGAGCAGTGGTCTCCAGCTGAATTACAGCATATGCTTTGGAATCATTTATTAAAATTTGTGGCATTAATAAAAGCATAGTTACATGATTTCTAATATGGTCCCCATCTCTAAGCCAGGGCCTAGCTCTGCAGGTTAATTTCCTGGCATGCTACCACCTCTTGCCTGGATGGCTGCAGTAATCTAACTCTTCTCCCTGAAGCCAACCCTGCTCATCTTCTTATCCACCAAATAGTGATCAGAGGACCCCTCTGCACAATGAGAACCAGACTCTCCACATACCAACTCAAAGTCCTGAAAAGGTTTCCTGCTCATCACAAATATAGCAAGATCCAAAATCAAAGACCCTGCCTATCTCTTCTCAGACCACATCTCCCACGCATGCTGAAGCTCTGACTACTCCAGCAAGCTTGCTGTTCACTGGACACCCACAAGCTTGTCCCGGCCTCGGGGACAAAAGTGCTGGTTCCCAGCCATTCCCCACCCAGGTTCAGATTTCTTCACAGCACTTCCCACCATCTGAAAACTTTCTTATCCATGAACTTACTTATCCTCTCTCTGTCTCTCTGCACAGAATGTTAGCTTTGTGAAGGCAGGGACCTTATCTGTCTTGCTCAGCCATGCCACAGGCTTAGAACTATGTATTTGAATGAACAAATAAACAAATGAATGACTGATGTGCCAAGCAATTCTGTGCCCTGGACAGTCTCAGTTTAAAGGTCTCAGTGGGACAAAAAAATCCAAAATAAAAAGTGCATCAGATCAACGCTAGCTTGGGAAAGCTCTCTGGTCCTTGCACGGGAGATGCTCAGCATTGGTTCTGGGACAACAACATCATGAGGATACATGCTCTGTCCCATCCAGGGGACGCTCTAGCACAGTGTTGGAGTGGGAGTGTGTGACCCCCAGGCTGGACACAGTGCACGTCCGTCTCCCCCAGCACCTAGTTCCAGACCCCAAAGGAAGTATGTCCTATCAGGAGCCTGGGGTGTGTTTTACAAAGGGTACAGGTTTAACGAATACATCACAGGCTCCATTCTGAGTAAAAACTTGGATAGAGATAACAGGACATCTGTCAGGCACCCCCATGGAGCCTGATTGTCTCAATGGGCAGAAACCAGCAAGATGTCTTTGTTAAGAGGAGCAAGGAAGAGAAGAGAATCCAAAGCACCCATGGGCCCATCTTCACCCCTAAATAACAACAGCAAACATGAAATGAACAGTCACTGTGCTCCTGGCACCAACACTATATGCTCTGAGTGACCCCACAACAAACCCAGCACACAGGCAAGAATAACCTCCACTTTCTACAGAAGGAAACTGAGGCTAAGAGGTTAAATGCCTTGTTCACACAGCTGGGGAGGGGGGGTGTTGCGCACAGAGCCTATATCCACCTGAGCCCAAAGCCTAGACTTGCAACAAGTGTGCAACGGTCTGTCCTGCAAAACAAAGAATGCTAGGCTTCCCTGGTGGCTCAATAGTAAAGAATACACCTGCCAATGCAGGTGACACAGGTTCCATCCTTGGTCCAGAAAGATCCCACATGCCTCAGAGCAACTAAGCCTGTGCTCCCCAACAAAAGAAGCAACAGCAATGAGAAGCCTAAGCACTACAACTACAGAGTAGACCGACTAGAGAAAAGCCCAGGCAGCAACAAAAACCAGTGCAGCCAAAATAAATAAATAAACAAACAATGCTTATATTAGCTCTAAAGTTAAAGCTGGAAGAGATGGCCATCCTCTGCCACACGCATGGCGAGTGAACTTAAGTAATCCAAGCTTCTTGGTCAGTTTCTTTCTCTGTAAAACTGGGTTACCGCTGGAATTAAATGAAAATGTTTGTCAAGCCCTTAGAAGAATGTCTGGTACAGTGAATTCTCGGTAAAGTCAGCTCTTTCACCTTTATTATTAGGCTAATCCATCGATCCCACACAATCTATCAGGACCAGGGTTGTTGGAAGCAGGGCGGTGTAGTGGTACAGCCTATGGGTCTCAGTCTCAGATCTGTAACTACCTACAAAATCTTGCTGAGCCTCGGTGTCCTCCTCTGTAGGATGGGAATAATAACAGCCACCTCACACAGTTACAGTGAAATAGTAAGGACTTAATGAAATACATGTGAAGAGCCATTCAGCACAGTTCTGGGTACACAACAGTTGACAGCTTCCATGAGCAGCTGTATAAACTGTGCAGAGGAATTGGCATAATCCTTGACCACTTTTAATTCCATTTGACAAATGTTCATTGAAGGCCTGCCAGAGGCAAGGTCCTATTTCATGCAAAGGGTAGAAGACATGGTCCCCATCCTCAATGAGGGCTGAGGAGCTTCGCCAAACATAGGGCACAAGAAGGGGTGAGTGAAAAGGCAGGCTGGGGTCATGGCACACCAGGCATGAATGCCAAGCTCGGGAGTGGTCATTAATTCTGTGCACATCGTGATGCTACAAGGTCTGAGTGGGAGAATGACATCATCCAACTTGTGCTTCGGGAGAATTCCACCCTCGGGAGAGGGTAGATTAGACCAGGGAAAACCAGAGGCAGATGAATCAGTCAGGAGGCTACTGCAATGGTCCAAGCAAAACTCAACGAGTGGTGGCAATGAGGACAGAAAAAAGGGCATAGATGTAAGAGGCACAACTTAGAAAACTTGGCGACGGAGGAGATGGGGGGGGGGGGGGCGGGGGATGAAAACCCGTTTAAGATGACTCAGTTTTCTTGCCTAGAAAGGTAGGAAAAAGTGGTAGTTCCTTAAATGAGACGAGGAAAACAAAACTGCTGCCAAGTGGCTTACTGAGTGAGCAAGTGAGTCTGTTGGTGACAGGGATGTTGAGATGCTAGTAGGACATCCTGGTGGTGGTGAACAGGGCACAATGGGAGGAAGTCCATGGGCAGGTGAGAGTTACAGACAAAGGACTGAATGAGATCATCCAGAACAGGCGAAGAAGACAATGAAGGTGGACTTTACGGGACAATGCAACATCTCAAGGCCTGAAACAGCCATGGAAGAGTGAGAAGGGCAGTGAAGTGGAAGGAAGGGAAAACCAAGTTCTCATAATGCGAAAGAGAAGAACGTTTCAGACACATCTGGCAACTAATGGCATCACGTGGGGAGGGGGCAGAAACCACTAAATTCAGTGATTTCCATAAAGTTGGAGAGGTTGGAAAAGAGGCATTGAGCATAGGCTATTCTTTCAGGAAGCCTGTCAGAGAAAGGAAGGTGAGAGAGGTCAGGAGACGCAAGACAAATAAAACAGAGAGAAGCAAGAGAAATTCACTTAGGAGAAGGGACAGTTGCCAAACTGGCACTGGGACTGGGAACATACAGCAACATTTAGTCAATTACTGTCTTCTTAAGGGATCCGAGGCAACCATGCAAATCAGCATGTGTAGGCCAGCAAAAAAATGCATTCGACACATCTTCTGGAGTCTAATCTTCGGTACTGGGCTGGGATCGTTTGGATTGGATTTCCTAAAGGTATCTTTAAGACAAATGAGAAGGCGGCAGAATGGTCCTGCCAGGCTTGCGAGGCAGGCACGCACAGTCTAAATAGAGAACAGAATAAGGCAAGAACAAGATGTGCTTGACTAAGAGAGAGAAGAAATTAAGCAAGAGGAGAAAACCCAACACAATAACATGGAAGCAAGGGTTAGGCACCTGGTTGAGGGGACAGAGGAGTGGAAACAGCACGGAGCACTCAAGGGCAGTGTCTATGGGGGGATGCTAGGGCGGGTCCTGTAACCGATTTGGGAGGTACAGATGATGCAACCCTTCACGAACCAGAGCAGATTCTGCTACTGTTCAAACAAATCGAAACACAGGTAAGGCTGTCCGCCATGGGGAGGCAGCAAGTGCGATGACAGAAAGGTCTGGGCTGGAGGTGGGAAGGAATAAAGTTTTTTAGTATTTTAGTAAAAAGTAAGTAGGACAGATTGGAGAGCCCGGGCTGTCTTCTGCTGGAATAAGTCTTCCCAAAATGGATAGCAGGAGGCAGTGAAATACAAAACGTAGATGTGAACAGGCATGGATCACACAGTCATCAACAAACTGAGAGCGGTGACCCTAAAAATGATTTGGATTGACTCTCCCACAATGCTTACTGAGCAGCTTGTCTGTGATCCATCCTAAGGGAGAGTGGAGGGCAAGGTCGAACCAGTACCCTGTCCTCACCAAGCTTACACTCAAGCAAATGAGAACTCTCAGGGAGAGAGTGTGTGTGCATGTACACACAGACACAAGCCAGGTGAGAGCCTCTAAATGAAGAGGCAGAAGTCATCAACATCCAAGAGCTATGCAGCCTACCTACTTGACAAACTCTCAGAAACGGAGAACAAAACCTAACCTTTCTACAGCCCATCAGTTCTCATCCCACCCTGTCCCACCCCCACTGTTCAGTCACCACCCATGACAGGCATCTGCTTCTGACAGGCATGGGAACCTGGGGACCCCATACCTATGTCCCTGTTTCTCATGTGCTGCATTTATTTGGCAGCCGAGCGCAGTGGCTAAGAGACCCTAGAGCCACCCTGCCTGGGTTCAAGTCTCAGCTGAGCCAGTGGGGGCTACATGACCTTCGGCGAGTTGCTCACTCTCTCTCCATGCCTCAGTTTCCTCACCTGTAAAATGGAAATGATGATGGTGCCTTCCTTGGGAGCTGTTGTATAGTTTAAGTGAGTTAGCCCATGCAAAGTGATTGGAGCAGAGCCTGGCACAAAGTCGGTACCCTGCAAGGACGGGTGACTCTTATCTCCCTGACCACCGGAAATTCTCTCCATGGGCCTCCCCACTCACCCAAATACACTGTCTTTTAAGAAGCTGAGGCAAATACTCTACCTTCCATTACTCTGCTTGTAAAGTCAATTTCAACACACCTATTTTCTGAGAGTTTATATTATCTTGTGCTCCAGGAAATCCAGGCTGAATAAGCCCCAGCCTTGCCTTTCAGATCACAGCCCATGTGAGGAAACAGACATTCCAACAAAGATCATCACTGGACTTTGGCAAAAACTGGGAATTGGCATTACCCGTTAAGTGGCTTCCACATTAAGACTTTTTGCCTTACTGTCCTAATACTCCTAAAGTACTTCAACATCCAGTAATATTCTCAGTCAAGGTGTTTGCCTTGTGTCCCATGAAGTATTCCACACATATATGCTCTGACTTGTTCAAATGGATGGGAAGGAACCCATTCTGGGGCTGGGCCTTCAAATTCTGGCCCCCACCACTCTACCCCAAAAGCCATCTTTAACCTGCAGGGATATGGGAGCTGCATATCAACTTGTGGTGGATCAGGGTGTTCAAGCATCTCTAGCAGAAAATTCCCAGGGCCTGGGAAGCTGGGTTTCTGGTCTGGCATGACTTTGGACTATGATATTTATTGCTTATTATTTATTATGATATTTATTGCTTCACATACACAATATACAGAAGGACATCTTTCATATAGAGACTAGTGTAGAAGTAATAAAAATAACTTAAGTGGACATTCAGTATGACTTATCCATGTGCCAGGGACTAGATTAAGTACTTTACCTATTTCATACCATCCTCCCAACAGCCCTAAGAGGCAGGTATCTCACTTTCAGTTGAAGAAAGTGACACGAAAGAGGCCCCAGTGGAGCAAGGCAGAGGCACCCCAAACTGGCCCTCTGAAAATCCAGAAAGGCACTGGTGGAAGCCATTTTTCACCCTTCCACAGTATTTGAATGGCTGGTTCCAAGAATAAATTTTCAGATCCACTCAAAAGGAAAGGAAAAAGCCCTGAATCAAAAGAGAAAGCCCCCATCCTAAAAATAGCCTATTCAGACACTGTCATCCCACGGATTCCAGTCTCATCTAGATCCCATCGGTCCTCTAAGATTTCCAACTTCTCCAAAAGCATAAAACCAGCATGTTCAAAAACTAACACAAAATGTAAAATCAACTGACTTTTTCCTTCTAGAGTTAATACTGAAGGTTTGCAGAAATGCATTGCTTCTAGGAAGAAGGAGAGGGACCTAAAAAAAAAAAAAACATAACCCATGCTGACAGAGGAGGGAGGAGAGCTGAGATCCATTATATTTTTAAACCCTTAACACACTGATTTCTATTACAATCCCTGCATTGTCAAATCCAAGCAAACAGAGGCTCAGAGGAACACTCAGGCATTCAGAGATTCAGGGTTTGGTTTGGGTTACTATTGGTTAAAAAGAAAAGATGCACCAGACACACACTTTCCAACATGAACTTTGCCATCATTCCACCCCCAGAGACAACCAGAACTAGTTTGTAGGATCTCTCTCACTCCCTCCAACTCAAGTGCAAGGAACGACCACTACAGCTCAGATTCAGAATGCTGAGATCAAGATTTTCAGTAAACCTCAGGGCTTCCCTGGTGGTCCAGTGGTTAAGAATCTGCCTTGCAATGCAAGATACACAGGTTCAATTCCTGGTCCAGGAAGATGCCACATGCCATGGAGCAACTAAGCCTGTGTGCCACAACTACTGAGCCAGCACTCCAGAGTCCACAAGCCACAACTACTGAAGCCTGAGTGCCGAGAGCCCATGCTCTGCAACCAGAGAAGACATCACAATGAGAAGCCCGCACACGACAATGAAGAACAGCCCCCATTCACCTCAACCAGAGAAAGCCCGAGTGCGGCAACAAAGACCCCACCACAGCCAAAAATAAATGAATAAATCTTAGGGGGAAAAAAAGATTCCTGTTAAACCTAAAATGATGCATTCAATGGCTGGCTTAAAAATAGTTTGGGGTCCCAAAAAAGGATCCTAAAAAGTGATGAGCAATCACAATAATTAAAATCATTCTGATTGCCAGAGTCTCTGTGAAAACTCTTTCATTCAGCTCCACCTCTGAACATTTCATTCAGTTTAGTGGCAAGAGATCTGGGGTCAATTCTTTCCAACGCAGTACAGCAGCATCTGCAATTTCCTCAGTGGTGTGAAGAGTGAGTAACAGCACAGGTAATCAATGTGTGTAAACAAAAACCTGTGATGCTGAAACAGGGAGGGGGAAGAGCAGAAAATCTCGGAGAAACCCCAGGTCTCTGGTGGCAATGGTGGCCTCTCCAGAAAAATGTCCCCCTCCCACCTCCAAATGAATTTTATAACGATTATAAGTTATCAAAACTGCAGGGGCTTCTAAGTAATGTCAGCATTGCATCTTTTCTGAATTTCTAATGATGATGATCCAATACATCCAGGGTCACCTGTGCCCAACAGGTGGGGTGAATTTCTAAAATGATGTTGTAGGTTTCACCCATAGTGTCCCAGGCTGAATAAATAAGTCCAACAGCAAGACCATATTATAAGATGAAAGGAAATCTTTCTGATTCCATTCCCAAATCACCATGGAAAGGGTACTGATCCATACCACCCACCCACCAACAGGAATACTTCAATTACATCGTCCAGATAAGTAATACATGGTTTTGTTTGCATGGACACTTTAATGAGGATCTTGTTGAGCATCTGTTACGGGCATGGACAGAAGCTCATTTTATGCTCTAGAGATGTATTTTGAACTATCAAAGGTGAAACAGCATTATCGTCAAATACAGTGAGCAATATAAACACAATCTGAGAGAAAGGATCATGAGTAAATTAAATCCACAAATATTTATCGAGTGCCTGGGCCTTAATACTGAGATGCCCCTGTCAGAGAGCTCCCTTAACCGAGCCTTCTGTGAGAAGCAAAAAGATGCAATTACAGTCTTTCTGAAAAATAGGCAATTAATCACACACTGCTTCAGATTAACTGCAACGCCTGAGAGCCCCCACATCATTTTGCCTTTGCCCCTGAAATCTCATTCCCTCAAGCCCTTCCCGGTTTTTCAGATCACTGGTTAGCACCCCAAGCAAGCTTTCTTCCTGATCTGCCTAGCCCACTGGTGACCAGAACTGGAACTCCCCACGCACCTCTGTCCAGTCCAACGGGTGACCTTCAGTGCGCTGTGTGTGTCAAGGTTAAGCTGCCCACTAACTATGCATCCTTTAACAGCAGGCCTCCAATTCTGCCCCGCTCTTCGATGCCAGTGCAAAACCTCCCAGCCCTGCTGGGCCGTTTCAAACCATCCGATGGCACATTCAACAGCTAGTGAGCTTTCTGCCTCTTCTCCCATGATCCAGATTGCTTCGGGGCTGCACAGCAAATTAGCCAGCAAGGTACAGCCACCACTACCAAAAACCCCGAGTTTTAATGCAAGCCCCCAGGGAGGGAGGAAAGAAGGGTCACCTCGGTCTCTTTCAACCCAAACAGCTCTTCAAATTCTACTGCAGCCCACAGTACTGCAGCCCCTACGTCTCATCAAGTGCCCAGTTACCCCCCAGATGTCTAAAATCTTTTCAGGAATGTTACTGTCAAAATAGCACCCATGGGGAGACACCATCCAAGAACCCACATGACATCCCTTCAAATCGATATTGGAGCTACAAGCAACAAATCGGGAATAAATGCTGCCAAGATAAAATCAAATTCTGTTTGTCTTCTAAGTGGGCAGCCACTGATCACCCAACATTACTCCAAGAGCCTCCAAGTGAAGGAGCTGGGGCTTCAGGGTGCATAACACAATCTGGTTCAAGACCTTCCAGGGGAACTCACACCCCTGAACACAAAATGTCATCGGATCATGAGAACGAAGCAAGACACTGAGCTCTGACATCCACAGAAGCTACTGCATTTCTGACAAATATCCAGGAGGCTGGAAGCCAGGGGACCCCCCCTCCCGCTGTCTCCAACTGCCAAGCGCTGGACTAACACATTTTTCATTAGCTTTTTCAAGAATGGAGAAAGATCAATCGTGTCAAGAGGCTGACAGTGATATTTATACTTCCATTTCCTAGTCTCCTGGTCTGTTCTCTCCCCGGTGAAGCCCAGTTTCTGTGAATCAATGACTCGGCTACATCACACGCCTGCCCGGTGGCTCACGGTAACGGGGCTCCCTCTGGCCACCAGTGCTTTGCCGGCTCAGCTGGCAGATCCTGGATCTTGCTGCAGACTTTGAGCCGAGCTGAGCGCCATCCCTCCGTCAGGGCTTTGGTACAGCCACTTGCAGCTCAGCTAACCCCATCAGGAAACCCTTATCTCATGAGAAACAGATTTTAGGATTCTTTCAACCCTGCCAAGATAGCAACCTCCATCTACCCACCTGAGAGACAGAGGGATACACAGATGGATAAACAGACAGCTCAGCTCAGCCCTGTACATTTCTCCCTTCACCGAAGATCTACACTGCTAGGTATCTCCCACTGCCTCCTCCCCTCTAAAGAAGACCAAAGACTGAAAAACTAACCCAAAGTACCCAATTGACAATTACGATGCTATGAACAGGAAGAGGTACCTTTAAACACAGGAAAATGAGAACACGAACAGTCTATCCCACCAAAGCCCAACCAGGTAAATTGCTCTTCAAATGCAGGCTGATTAACAGTTTTCCTCCACCACACTCCCCCCACCCTGCCGCCACCACCACCACCTTTGGGCTCTATGCCTTGTATCAATGCAGGTCCCTTAGAAAAGTCAAAATTTCACTTACTCAGATCTACCAAGAATTCCCAGTGCCTTGCTATACGAAAACCCCACAAACGGCAGTTCTTCGCCCGAGAAACCTGAGGGGTTCAGCTGGCACGGAGAGGATGAAACCCACGAATTCTTCTCTGGTTCATCAAAATTGGAGGTGTCATCATCAGACTTGAGGGTGGGAACGAAGGGGGGAGGAGCTGGTTAAAGAAAAAACAAGAAGAAGGGGGTGGGGGGGAGAGAAAAATTCAGATGGATTCAACACTGTTGCGGAGAAGAAAATCGTCTCACTCCTTCGGCGTTCCTGATGGCACTGCAGCGCCTGCTTTCAATCTCGCTCACACACAGGCAGACCCAGCCTCTGCTCCGCTTTACAGCAACAAGAGCTTAACCCCTTCCCTGCCAACATGGCCACCAACCCGCAGACGGGCTGCCTTTCCTGCCGGGGGAAACTGAAGGGTGAACTCAAACAGGTCACTTGGTAGAACAGAAAGAAAGCACTTCTTGGGGAACTCGTTGCTGATTATTTCCAGAAGGCTGCTACGGAGCGTCAGCTGGCTAGTGCTGGCATGCCAGATGAACCTAAACCTATTTATTTCCTCTTCCAGATAGATCTAAATCGTTCACACTTAGTGCTAATCACTGGGATAAGGTAGAGTTTCTACATTTCATGGATTAGCCAGAGTGAGAGGAAGGAGGGGCAGGAGAGAGGGTTTGAGAGGTATGTAACTCGTGTGAGGAGAGCACTGCAGTCTAGCCCATTCATATCCGGATGAGTATACTCACAGCTCTTATGGACCACTTTTTTTTTTTAAGTTCATTATCCCTCCTCCCCAACTCGATCATGCCCCATGAATCCACCGCAGTTTCATCAGCATAATGAAATGCCAGCCAAATAAAGTTCTTCCCGGTGATGTACAGCACCTCTGCGTGCTGACGGTGTGGATGGACAGCTGCGTCCTACCTCGTTAAGGCATGACTCCCAGCTAGGAACGTCCTACATCTTCTCCGCTTCCTGCGGACCTACTAAGCTCTCTCAGTCAGGGAGGTGGACACTGGTCCATCAGTCACCAGGAGGCTGCCCATTGTGGTGGGCTCCTGGGGGTGCAGCCGGCCAGAAGCGTTACCATGGCTGCAGGCTGAAGCGTCTGTGGTAGGCAGGCTGGGTGAGCAGGCGAGCTGGGCATCACATCCCCCGCAGTGCAGGCTTCATGCTCCCCGCTCTGTGCGTGCTCTGGCGGTAACCCCACCTGGCTGCCTGCGTGGCAGGGGCCAATGCTGATCTGAGTGACAGAGCAGCATGAGTCACGGCCAGAGCTCTCGAGAGCGCCCCCTAGGACAGTTGTCACAGCCCTTCCCTGGACCAGGCTTCTTTTTTAACTCCTTGTTTTCTAGATAAAGCTCAGTGCCAGATAGGAGCAGCAGTCTGTTTTCCACTTACAGACTCCAAAGAATCTGGCTGTTTCCAAAGTTCCCCAGTGACAACAACAACATCGGAAGCAGCAGGCACCATCGGGAAGGAGATGGAGTAGTGAAGGGATGTGGAGTGGGGAGGAGATGAAGACAGAATGAGGAGGTCTGGCAGCTCCCAGGAAATGCAAAAAGAACATTCTCAGAGCTTCAGGTGCACTGAGATGTGGTAGGAGACTGAAAACGTAACATGTGCACTTCCAGAAAATTATTTAACACCACCAAGCTCTTAGAGAATTTAAATCTTCCCTGTTAATGTCAGAACCTACTTGCTTAACACTTTGAAAATTAGGTGATGGAAAGAAAAATCATTGAATGCTTCAGCCTCCCTCCCATATGTACTTTCCATCAACATGGGCTCAAATCCAATTGGATTTCCATTACCCAATATCTTTTTTTCAAGGGAAAAAAAAAAACACATACAAAATACTTTTTAATGGAAATTATATTTCATGAGGACAAAAAAGTGTCCCATCCCAAAATAAGGAAACTCAGATAAAGACTGAGGAAATATATGCAGAGAGATTTGTAGATGATATTAATATGGAGGCATCATGGTTGGTGGCACACACTTTGACTCAGTCAGTTCAGTTGCTCAGTCGTGTCCGACTCTTTCAGACCCCATGAATCGTAGCACGCCCGGCCTCCCTGTCCATCACCAACTCCCGGAGTTTACTCAAACTCATGCCCATCGAGTCAGTGATGCCATCCAGCCATCTCATCCTCTGTCGTCCCCTTCTCCTCCTGCCCTCAATCCCTCCCAGCATCAGGGTCTTTTCCAATGAGTCAACTCTTCGCATGAGGTGGCCAAAGTATTGGAGTTTCAGCATACTTTGACTAAGTGGGTTCAAACCCCAGCTCTACCACTAACCAGCACTGTGACCTTGGGAAACAAAGTCCCTTAACCTCTCTGACCCTCAGTTTCAACATAGAGAAAACTCCCTCAAAGGGCTGCTAGGAGGTTTAAGGGAAAGAAATCTATATAAAGTGTTACTGGCACGGTTTTTTGTATGTAATAAACACTCCATACAGACTACCTGCTGTTATTATTGCCCACATGACACAGATATTTGTGACAGACCCCATGGTACAAGGCTAGTGGGAAATAGCAGAATCTGTGTTGAGTTTGCTTCTCTCTGCCCAAGGCATGGACACACTCACACATGTTTGTGTTCATCATTTCATCTCATTCTTAGCAGAAGTTTAATTCCCTTTCTACTATATACTAATTTATCTTTGAGAGACTGAAATAGAATTTCTGAGTGAGGAGTATGATTAATATAGGGGCAGGAGCCACCCTCTGTGAAACAATTACAACTGAGAAATTCTGTACTATGAAATAAGATCCCTCTTTAAACTCCATCAGGCTCAAGGCTAGTCTGTGTAGTTAAGATTAGATCAAGGGCCAGGGAAGCTTCAATATGAGGGAGAAGTCAACATGAAATACCCCTGCTGGTAACAGGTGAGAAATTCACAGGACAGATGAAAAACCAAGAACGTTAGCCTTTAGACAGGTAGTCGGTTGGCTAAAACGGGAAATGCTGAAAAGTGGGGCTTCTGGGAGCCACATTTGGACAGGGAAAAGTATCACAGCCTCAAGCCAAAGAGAAGTGGGAGAAATGGAAATTCTCAACACACCAGAAAATGATGGATGTTCACCCTTGCCCAGAGCCCTCTGGGGGGAAAGAAACAGTATGGCTATTAAAACCGTGGCCCCAGGGAGGGTTTCTGTATTTACAGTACCCTACATGGTGTGGGAACTGTAAGCCAAGAAATTATCACCAGTATTGGTCCACGATCCCTTAGGGTACTGGCAGATTACATGGAGAAATATTTGTAGGGCCACATTCACAACCCAGGACACAACCCAGAAGGCAAAATTCCTCCTCTCTCTCTTTCTTTCCCATACATACATACATACACACACACACACACATCCCCCACATACTCTCTCAACTAGAAATGAATCCACAATAAAAAAGTAAATATCAATAACTACACATAACAAGGAAAAAGAAACCACCCAAAATACCATGAAGGAGCATCAGAAGATACAAGAAATGGGAGAATTAACCCCCCAAAAACTGAAGATAAGAGAACAATCTAAAATGGACCACAAAATAAATTTTCATTCATTACCAAGATAAATAAGCAAAAATTCTAATAAAAGAACAAGATATGCTGAAGAAAAGACAAAGCACATTTGAAAAGAACCAAATGGAACTTCTAAAAATGAAAAATATGATTGCTGAATTTAAAGTTTAAAACTGTTAAACAGACACAGCTAAAGAGAAAATTAGTGAACTAGCAGTAGGACCTGAGGAAATCACAAGGAACCATGTTTCATAGGTGTGATCTGTAGACTGACAGCATCATCAGGGAGTTGGTTAGAAATAAAGAATCACAGGCCTTACACCATGACTCATGAATGAACACTTGCATTCTAACAAGAACCCCAAGTGATCTGCAAGAACACGACAGTTGGAAAAGTGCTCATATAAAATGCAATACACAGAGACAAAGAGACAGGAGGAAAAGAACGAAAAGGTTCAATGCACCTCTAATATGAGCATCAGAAAGAACAGAGAACTAGCTCAAAATCTGGATGACAGATTTTAAAAGACTGTGTAAGCTGGAGACTACCAAGTATATGACCACATCTATATCAGACTTCCCTGGTGGCTCAGTGGTAAAGAGTCCACCTGCAAAGCGGGAAACCTGGGTTTGATCCCTGGGTGGGGAAGAGCCCCTGGAGAAGAGAATGGCAACCCACTCCAGTATTCTTGCCTGGGGAATCCACATGGACAGAGGAGCCTGGCAAGCTGCAGTCCACGGAGTCGCAAAGAGTCGGACACGACTGAGCGACTAAGCACACACACATACTGGGGGGAGGGGCTAATTCTCCTCTTTCTTATACCTATTGGAAAAAGTCCCTTTTTTTGGATCCTCATACAAAATGATTTTGTTGCTTTATAAAGGTATTCATTGGTCAGTGAAATCACTGGATTTGCATCTACATTGATGGAAGTATACAATATACCTAAGACCACAGCACAGTGCCAGGCACTGAGCAGGTACACAATAAATACATGCTGAATAGATACATAATTAAACAATTAGAAAATAACTCTTGCAAAGAGAGCACCTGGCATAATACAGGCAGTGAAGAAGCTACTGCATGTTTGAGTTAAATGAAGAGGCTTTAAAAGTAGAGATTGTTCTGTCTGAAAAATATGTTAATGAGTGCTTATATTAATATTTCCTGACAGAGCAATCATCAATTCACCCCCACTGCCCATGCTCACTACATTCAATAGTGGCCAATAAGAGGTCCTATATTAAGATCTGTTTGTTGATAAAAGCCACTGAAACAACAGGATGAAGTTTTCCCTATGTATTTTTTAAATAGGTCAGCCTACGCTTGAGATCGCATCAGGGCACATTCTCTTTAGTGGCAGGGGCTACACAAGTACGTTCTGGAGGCCCCTCCCACTGCCACCCAGTTATAAGATGGCAGAACAAGGCTTTTAGAAACAAACAGCTATTTTAAGAACTGTAGTTAATCTCTCTCCTATAAATCCTCTTTTTAAAAACTTGACATTCATTAGAAGCTGGGGGCAGGGTGTATTGCCTTCAAAAACATTCACGAATTTAAAAAGAAAAGAAAAACAAGAAAACATAAATGGATTCATCCCCTTGACCCTACTTCTTTCTAACACATCCCACTGAGCTCCATTTATCCCGTTCAAACTTTTAACTTCCAGCATACCAAAATAAAACATTAATATTAAAAATGCAAAAGATTTTTCTCATTTCGGTTTAGTGTTGATCATCTGCTTTTCCCACTGGACACAAGCTCCATGAGGGGAAAGAAGACACTGTGTTCACCATTACATACCAACCACTAGAATAGTTACCTGTCTGTCCCAATTCAAGGTTTCATATCTATATTGTGAAAGTAATGAATGAATAAGAACCTTATATGTGGGATAATTTCTTAGACCTAATAGGCTATTTCATGCCATATGCCACTACAGGAAACTATAGAATACTCAATTTAGTCATGAAGAATTGGCACATTAAAAACAAAAACCTGAATTTAGATATAGCTCATGTAACTTCCATGACTTTTACTTATCACTATGGGTTAGACACTGGTGCTAAGTTGTGTGTGGCAAAGTTAGAAGAGGAATAACAGACAACGTAAATGTCAGGACAAAGGCACATAAATAAATATCATGTGATCAGAACTGGGCCTGGGACACAGTGGACATTCAATGATAGTAAATCAAAGACATTTTCAACTTCATTCTATCTAGCATGGTGTCACACATCCTAAAAAAAGTATCCAACTGATTAATTAGATGCTACATTTAAATCTGAAAGGAAGACTATCCCCAAATCAGCTGTCTTCTACTTCGTTAAAATCTGAGGCACCAGTGTGATCGTATTTATCTTCATGTTGAAGACAGAACTGCAAGATAAGTGAAGAGGAGGCTATTTGTGTCATTCAGAGGTCAAGATGAGGCTGTGAAAAGCGGAGAGTGCGTAAACAGAGTGATGGTCACCATGTATTGCCAAAGTGGGTACAGTGAATTTTGTGTGTTCCTGCAGGAGTGTGTCATGGAGGTGATTGTTTCTGTAGGGTTAGTTAAAAGGTGTCTTCACAGGCTGGAGTGGAGATGAGTGCTTCTTTAGAAAAGCCAGGGAACAGTAGCCCAAGAAAGCTGTGGGTAATGAAGCTAGGAAGTAAATACAAGTAAAATTCTGGCTGGACCTTGAAGGGGGGAAAATCCTGGATTGGATTGACAGAAGAGATTATTAGAAAAGAGTTTGAGAGTGCTGGGCTGGTGTCAGCACCTGAGACTGATATGATCGTTTTAACAGTGATGGTTGGTAGAGGTCGATGCTAGGAACCCCTAAAGGACAAGTCTACAATAGTTAACATGACAAATTCTACACTAAGGAAGTGATAACAGAAACAGAGAAGACACGGATTAACAGAAGGCATGGCAAAAATGTGACAACTAATGCAAGAGCAGAGATTTTTAAGAATATCAATGAGTGACTCTTACAAAGGGAACAACTCTAAGAGAAAAAGGCTGCAAAAGAAAGAAGAGCAAGATTTCCAGTATCAAAAATCTCATGGGAATGAACCAAGAGAATAAATTAGAGGACAGGTAAGAAGAGCTAGCTACTACATACATAACAGTAATTTAGCACATGAAAACATCTCCTGGAGCCTCAGGCAAGCCCCCTCACTGTCACCCCTCTGAGTAGAAAATGGTCAGATATAACTCGTCCAGATAGCACAACTGTATACAAAATGCAAAAAGAAGAAAAACTGGATCTAGCTTCCAATAGACTTGAGTAGATAAAGAATTATCTGACATGTTTGGTTCCCCAAACAGTTATAAAGAGACTTTTAGTAATGTTGACTTGGCTGGTGATCAGTTTTTACCATGGCGTCTTCAAAGAAAATGAATATGGAAGTTTTAGCATCACTGAAGTATGCTTTAATCTGCTAAGAACAGATACTACATTTGATCCTAGCCAAAAGGCCAAGAAGCGATGAAGTATGCTTTAATTGATCAGTCTCAAGGATGCTAGGGCTGGGCTGCCCACAGCTAAGCAGGTTTCCTCTCTGGGGGCAGATATAAGATCTCAATGGAGTTGTGCACTCTGAATCTCGCCTTTCTCAAGGGCCATGCTCCTATAGGCTGCTTACTATCAAGCAGCAACTTAGGTTTTCCCACAAGATTACACTTTTAGAGATGCCTTCTCTCAATTCTGGATCACACTTCAACTAGCCTTCTAACACGTCCCCCCTCCCTCTTGGTCTAGGTACATACAGAGCAACCCTGTGAAACACCTACATAGGATAGAAACACTCAAAGAGAATCTTTTCAGAGTGTAACTAGTCAAGACTATAATTCTCTGGGTGTGGATACATCCAGTTTGGGGCACAGATGGAGGCCCCCAGAACATACCTGAACAATAATTCATGGGTTTCCATTTCCTGGAACCTCCAAGCTCTAGACCCCAACAACTTTCCCTTCCAGCACCTTTCCCCTTGAATTACCTAGACCTAATGACACAGCCAATCAGATTCATTCTTTGCTGTCCTCAAGACCTCTGCAGTTATCTTTTCCTCCAACATTTGGAGGGGGGGAGAGTTCTCCAACATTTTTCATGATTTAATCATTTCATTTATTTAGTTTTGGCCATGCTGGGTCTTCATTGCTGCATGGGTTTTTCGCTAGTTGTGGCGAGCAGGGGCTACTCTCTGGTTGTGGTGTGCGGGCTTCTCATTGTGTGGCCTCTCTTGTTGCAGAGCACAGGCTCTAGAGTGTGTAGGCTTCAGTAACTGCAGCATGAGGGTCAAGTAGTTGTGGTTCCCAGGCTTTAGTTGCTCTGTGGCATGTGGGATCTTCCCAGACCAAGGGGTTGAACACATGTTTCCTGCATTGGCAGGCAAATTCTTTACCACTGAGCCACCAGAGAAGCCCTATTTTTAAATTTTTAATATCAAAATGTTCATATGTGCAGAAGTGGTACAGAGAAGTACAACGAACTCCTGCACACCTTCAAAAACGTACAATATTATGATTTCATTTCACCTACTCTGGTCCCTATTTTATTTGCACATGTGCTGATTATTAAAAGCAAACCCCAGACATCATATGATTTTGAGACAGGCTGAAACCTGGGACCCTTTGCTGCAGTGCTTGCACCCAGACAAAAGTCTCAAGTAATAAAATACAAAGAAATTGTAAAGGACCACAAATAACTGCATGCATGCACAGTTGGAGCAAATTATGGACAAAAAGATACAAAAAGACCCCAAACCCAGCAGCCACTTCTGAAGAGCCAGGAACAAAAGCAGGGTACTGCACATGCAACTTGCACACACCACCACCAAAGAGGTGGGCAAACCACCTAAGCCACTCCTCCAGTCCAAACCCTGGTCACACCCCTTCCCTCACGCTATATAAGGAACCAGCTCACTTCCCATCACCCTCAGGGAGCAAGCAAGGGAACCGCTACTTGTTATCACTCCCTGCTGCAGGAGACCCTTGCCTGAATTTATTGTCTGGCCTCTTCATCAATTTCTGTTGATTGAGGAGGCCAAAAACACTGGTTGGTAATAATTTCACCTATAATTACAGTAGCAAATATCCCTAACTCAGGGTATCTCAACTGTGACATTACTGACATCGAGATTGGTGAATGCTTTGTTGCAGGGGACTGACACATGATCATAGGGTGTTTAGCAGTGTCTCTGACCTCTACTCACTAGATGCCAATACCACCACAAGTTGTGACAACTGAAAATGCCTCCAGATATTGCTAAATGTTCCCTAGCGGGAGAAGCACGACTCTCTAACAGATGAGGACTTTAAAAAAAAACCATGACCATAATACCTTCATCACATCCAACAAAATTTACATTAACTCCTTAACATTATCTAATACCATGTTTGTGCTCAATTTTTTCCAGCTGTCCCCAAAGTATCTCTTTACATTTGGTTTGAATCAGGATCCAACCAAGGTTCACACACTGATTTGGTGGCTATGCCTCAATCTATAAACACTGACCTTTTTTTTTCTTTAATGGTATTTATTGGTTTAAGAAACTGAATCACAGGATCCGTAGAAATCTCACCATCTGGACTCGGTCGGTTGTACCCTTGTGACATCATTTGACATGTTTCTCTGTGCCCATTTTTCCTAGAAGTGTTGAAAAAGTGTTACTGCTCAGTTATATCTGACTCTCTGCAACCACATGGACTGTATCCTGCCAGGCTCCTCGGTCCATGGAATTATCCAGGCAAGAATACCGGAGTGGGTTGCCATTCCCTTCTCCAGGGAATCGTTCCAACCCAGGATCTAAGCCGGGTTTCCAGCATTACAGGCAGATTCTTTACCATCTAAGCCACCAGGGAAGCCACTTCCATTTCCTAGAAACTGGAAGTTAAATCCAGGGCCACATGCACCTCATACTCAGTTTCGCTTGGAGAGGATATTTCCCAGGATGTGTTGTCTACTTACTAGCCCATGACATTAAAGGGCACACAATGTTTGCTTATCTTTCTTTGTGTGATGTTAAGAATGATCCATGTAATCCAGTGAGATCAGCCTGGTCCCTCCCCATGACCTTCTCTCTCATCTTTCACTTCATGTCTCAGCAGTCATGGATGATCTTTGCCTAGAATCACTAATTCATTAAGAGTTGAAAAATGGTGTTTTTCTAAGTTCATCATTCCTTCTACATTTACTAGCACATCAGCAATTTGGTAAATCTGGAATACAGTTCAAACAGGAAGGCAGGATAAACGCTTGGTTCATTCTCTATGTGTGTGTTCAGTTGCTTGGTGGTGTCCAACTCCTTGTGACCTCATGGACTGTACCCTGCCAGGCTCCTCTGTCCACAGGATTTTCTAGGCAAGAATACTGGAGTGGGTTGCCATTTCCTACTCCAGGGAATCTTCCCAACCCAGGGATCAGACCTGAGTCTCTTGCGTCTCCTGCACTGGCAGGCGGATTCTTTACCACTGCGCCACCTGGGAAGCCCATCTTTCCCTACACTTAGCAACATTCTGAGTTGGGGTGAGAGGAGGGGTGTGCCTAAGCAACTGCCAGAAGTGACCAATGAGATTTCTTTTTTCAGTTGCCAGTATGAACTCATGATTGGATGTGTTTCAAACCACTGTAGTCTTTTTGATACTTATTATTATCCCATTTTAAGCCAGGAGAAGCCCATCTACCAGATATTCTTGTCAGAAAAGTCCGCTACTTTCCAGTTTATGGGGGATGGAAAAACACCACCCACCATCAGCCCTATGGAAGAAGCAAAGAGACAAATGTGTTCCTTTATTTTGGTTTCTGTGTGGCTATCAGTTCTTTGTGTGTATCCTTTGTAGTCAGAATTTTGAAGGACATCCCCAGGAACCAAAGAGTCGGTCATACTTCTTTTCTGAAGTGAAGACACTGAAAATTATTTCCAAACCCTCAGACATCATGAGCCACCTGGACCTCCTACTCTGTGTCCTTCAGTTCTGATCTCTTTTGACTCCTGCCAACCGCCCTCTTTAGTGCTATCTGAACTTTGCCCTTGGAAAATGAGCGTAAATGCAATTGCTGCGCTTCATAGAACTGACTGCAAAGTTGACTGATGAGTAGAGTCCCAGATGTTTAATATAATTTTGAATCTTTGGCGAAATCATTTCCATGTTTCCTGGAAAGTCTTCCAAGCAAGTAAGAAATTAAGAGTTCAGTACTCCAATTTACGGGCTCTCTAACAAATCTATTCCCCTTTTCTCATCTTCTCCCAGGAAAGGCATGAATTTGCCTCATTTAGAAATTACTTTCTGAAGTGAGATTCAGCACTGGAGCACTGGCTTACACTAAGAGGCACCATAAGAAGTGATCACAGGGAAATCCCCAGGGCCACCACATCACAAGGGGTCTCATTTTGGGGAACCCCATGTTGAAACTCCTCAGGACTCAGTACCAGAAAACTGAGTCTTCTCTGAACATATTCTGGATTTTTTTTTTCTCACAGGACTGAGCCTCTTAAAACTGTCCATATTCTCCATTTTAATTTGGCCACTAGGAGGCTAAGGATCCCAAATCCACCCCTGGCTGGCAATTTAACCAGAGCTTATTGGTTTTTACCATTAACCCTGCCTCTGTTTCCCTACTTTGATACTCACTTTATCCAGATTTCTCATTTATTTTTATCATTTTAGTATTGCAAGTATCTCTAAAGTAAGGCATCTCATTTATCTTGAAATCAAGTAGAATATTACATACATATTTTTAACATCTCTAGAGGTAGCTTCTAAATTCAAACTAGAGGGGGAAGACCCTATGACCTTAATCCATATGAGTTTAGCTTTTTCTTTTTTGGCCACAAAGAACGGTTTGCAGGATCTTAGTTTCTTGACCAGGGATTAAACACAGGACCCAACAGTGAAAGTAGAGTCCTAACCACTGGACGATCAGCAAATGCCCTGCATTAGCTCTTTTTAGCCTATTTTCTCCTACGAATAATTTATTCTTAAAAAAAAAAATCCCCAAGACATATAAATAATCACCTGTAAGAGCTACTGACCACATGTCTCAATCACTCCTTTTTGAAGTTTTAGCAGGTGTTGCCCATGTACTCCTAGTCTAGAAGGCTGAGTTCCTGCCATCACTATACCATCCCCTGCCCTTCTCCTCTCCTCTCCCTCATGCTGATCAGCTGAACACCCCCCAGCTCTCCTTCCTCATTTCCTCCAGCGCCTAAGTGACTGCATGGGTATCTAACAGGGAGACACACTTAAAGGCCAGCCAAGGCTAATGGAGAAACACACGGCTACTGTCCTCCACAAACTAGCTGAAAAAAACAAAATCTAGCCAGATACCTGCTTAAAATGATAGAAAACGCCAAACAAGCAAACCTTTAAAACACACACACACAAACACACACACAAACAGACAAGTTACTGAGATAATGTTATTCTAAAAGCAGAAAACCAAAATAAATAAATGAAATATTCATGTCAAAATCATAAGGGGTGTTCTTTTGAGAAGAGAGAACCGCTCATCAGAAATCAATGTCAGGACAGCTTGAATTCAAAGCATCAACACGGTGGGATTGTACAAAGACTACTACTTCATTTTTTTCAATGATGCAGGAAAACAGCCTGACAATAAAAATTCCTGAATTCTTAGGAGGCAGTACAACAATGCCGTTAAGAGTGCAGACTATACTGGTGTTTGTATTAGCATACAGAATATTATGGAAAGTTATACAAGAAACTGATAATAATGGTTCAACTTTAGAGAGAGGCACTGGGCATGGGGAGGGTAGGTGACTTTTTTTTTAATTGTTTAACCTTTTGCATTGCTTGAATTTTTTTTTTTTTATCATGGACTTTTTCAAATAAATTTTTAAAAAGTAAAGTGAATCTGGAGTCAAGGAAACCCAAGTTAGGCTCTTGTCACTGCCAACTACTAGTTCCATGACCTTTACCAAGAGGCTTTGTCTCTTCAGGCCTCAGTATTCTCATCTGTACTGTGGGACCAAACATAGTACCGGCCTCACAGAGATTTTAGGAGGACAATATGCACAGTGTGCCCTGCAGGGCCCCCAGGTACATAGTAGGTGCTCAATAAAGGGTCATAATACACACCTAAAAAGTGCTGAAAAAGGAAACAATCCATCCTTAACCAAAACTAAATACAGTTATGCCCATTATCCTGTAAATAACCTATAATGGAATACAATCTGCAAAATTACTGAATCACTGTGCTATACACCTGAAACCAACACAATAAAATGCAAACCAACTACACTTCAATTAAGAAAAAAAAGTAAATACAAGACAACAGTAATGCAGAGAGCGGTGGGGGGATGTAGAAGGCATACAAATGCCTTTATTACAACTATCTATTTGCCATCAGCAGGAAGAGATTAAGTTAAACCACCATCTTGAAAAATATGAAAGATATAAAGTCCATCTGAAAGAAAAGCTTTAAATTCCTCAAAAGCAGAGCCTAAAATCCTGCGTTTCGAAGCAGTTCCATCCGCCTGGGAAAGTTCTTAGCCAAAAAGCAGCCTCCCCTTACCCTCAGCCCAGAGGACAAAGCAAGGAGGACTGTGCCAAGATGAGCAAGAAACTAAGGCTGACAGATCTCATTTTCTCCTCTCGCAGAGCTTCACAGATGCTACACACAGGAATCTTATTTCTCAGGATCTTATTGAAGTGCAGTTTCTGACTCAGCAGGTCTGGGGTGGAGGGGAGTCTGAGCCTCTGCAACTCTAACAACCTCCCAGATGATGTTGGCGATGATGATGATGCTACTGGTCCATGGACCATACTCGACACAAGCAGGGTCCCCCTGACCTCAGGCTACGGTTCCACTGCCAGTTAGCAATGGCAGTCTTGAGTGACTCTATTTACTGTGATATTCTCTCCCCTGGTAACAATCTGACCAATCCTTCTAAAACAATGGTTCTCTACTGGGACACTTGTACTGCTCCCCCACCCCTCAACAAGGGACACTGGCAAATGTCTAGAGACGTGTTGGGTTATCAAAAGACACAGAGTCCTACTGGAATCTGCGGGTAAACACCAGGGGTGCTGCTAAACATTCTGCAATTCACGGAACAGTCCCCTAACAAATAATTATCTGCTCCTAAACATGAACAGTGCTGAGGCTGAGAAACCACATAACCTCAAATAAACAGAAAACATGAATCAAGTGCTCTCAATTCACCTGGAGACTACAAATCCTAATTTTAGAAGTGGGTCATCGATCCAACATGGTCCTTTCCGAGGCTAGATCTGAGGCAAGGGATAGGGCAGTGGTGGTAATAAGTTAGCAGAAACAACAGGATGCTCTATGTGGGCAAGGGGTCACCGGGTCACAGTCTACATTTTGTTTACATGTGGTTCAGTAAGCCAGTGGGTGACTTACTAAGCATTAAAAGCATTCTACCCTTTTTTTTTTTTGGCCACACCATGAAGCTTGTAGGTTCTTAGTTCCCCGACTAGGGACTGAACCCAGGTCCTCAGCAGTGAAAGCGCAGAGTCCTAACCACTGGACGGCCAGGAAATTCCCAAACTCTACCATTTTGAGGAATGGCAATTTAAACAGGACTATAGCTCTATTTAAGCAAGGGACCTATAATTTAGACTGTAAGTTCACTGAAGGCTGGGCTGTATCGAGATTTATTCATTCACAGAGCTACAGCACCTAATATAGCACACAGCACTCAAATATCATGATGAATCCTATAGACTCAAAACTACTACAAATTCCAAATGTGCTTGAACAGACACAGAGACTAAAGAGTGGTACTATTTGTCATCACCATAAACATCATTAATAACAACTATCATAAAGCATGCATGGTTTTGCAGAAAGTAGAAAGGGCTCTAGAATCACCTAGACTTCAACCCAAATCCAGACCCTCTCTCTCACTTGCTATATGATCTGGGACAAGTTACCACTGTGTCCATACCTGTAGAATGGGTACAATAATCCTTTTCTTTGAACTGTTTTAAAGTAACATAGTGTAATACATAGTTAAATACTTGGTAGTTGGCACAGAACAGTTGCTACTTAATCAGTATTTCCTATCAGACTACAGGACTGGAGTAAAATACCCAGTGAAGTCTCATGGTACTGATTTCTATACACAAAAACATGTAAGAATTTCACCCAAGGATAGGAAGTCTTAGAATACTTTTCCTTTAAACCAAAGGCCTTCATCCCTTAGGCTTATGGAGTAATCAAAGGATTGTACACCTGCAATTCTGTGATGGCCCTTAGGTGCCAGGTAGTGAATAATGATCAACAATGGAGACCCCTTTGTCAAGGGACTATCTCAGGGCTGATCAGCACTGGACCACCACTGAGTCACTACTGGATGGAAATGAAATGTACTTTCTGTGACAAATGCTAAGAACCTGGAAACTCAAAAGTAATTCTACAAGAACTGTGCCTTTCTGAGAAGAGTAAAATGAAGATGACTCAAAAGAAGAAGCCTGTGTCATAAGCAACAGATAAAAACAAGTTCTCTAGAGCATTAGCTATAGAGGTTCTAGGAAACGATCCAGAGTCAACACTCTCATTATGCATTTCTCACTGCTGAGACGTGGTGGGTTTGGACGAAAGGTGCAAGTGTGCTGGTTCTGTTTACATCACTATGTCTCTGGGGGAAGATATAAAAACATGTGAGGAGAAGGGCACACAGGACAGTACAACTCTGCCACTGACGGAGCAGGTGCCTGATGTCAGGAAAGGCAGGCATAACCCCAAAGGCATGAAAGAGGTGGACTGACTGGCTTCCACATTCCGGAAGCCCAGAAAATCAGGCAGAGGGCACAATCAGACTCCTGCCCAATACCAGAAACATCACTGAAATTGCACAGCCCAGGGCAGCTAGGATCCTTAAGAAGCCCAATACTGAAACTTGGAAAGTAGCCTTGAAATAAGCAGCAGCAGCTAGAAACTCAACTTTATATCTGACCATGTGCGGCGGGGAATGAAACATCAAGGTAGGAGGTGCACAGTGACCCATGAGTGTGGCAGAGCGCTCTTGACTTGCCAGGAGAACAAATATCCCTAAACTAGGTCAGATTCTTGGTTCGCACATTGTTGCCCACAGCAACTCCAAGGGGTAGGACCTAAATGCTCCAAACGACCAACTGCTCCATCTAACCTCAGGGGTCAAAGCCAGAGCATGTCCTAGTTTCTCCCAGTAACCACTCCCAATTCTGTCACTCATCCATTTGCCCAGACCCTTCTGAAACTGCATTTATATATCCTGCCTGGACCACCTCTTGGGCTAATGAGTTTTAGAAGATTATTACCTGCTGTGTTAAGCATTACTTCCTTTCCTTGGTTATAACAAGAAAAAGAAGAATTGAGGGTGAACTAGCAGAAAGGCTAATGTTTCTTTCATCAAAGGACAATCTCCTGTGTAGAAAGTGGAAATATTCAACAGCCTGGAACCACGAAGCATTTAAGCAGCAATCAGGAACTCAGGAAACCTAACTTCAAGTGCTTTGGTTGACGAAGAGTCACTCAATGTGTGTTTATGAAAAATGGGACTGGACAAAGGCATAATTTGTGTTAGAACCACCTAGTTAGAAAACAGCCCAAATGTCATGGAGTCCAGCAATGTTTTCAGTCACAAACCCTCAGTTGATTACAAATACACAGGGATCGAAGGTAGGTGAAAAACAGGAAAATCTGCTAGGAGATACCGCAATTAATACCACAGCTCTCTGCATAGACAGGGATGCCTGAGAACCACCAGGAAAAGGCCCTATCAATCCTCAGAGGACATGGAGATCCCACTCACTGGCTGAGCTACATTAAGTGCCTCAGCCAGGATAAAGTGTCATCAGCCACAAGCACTCTAATTGCAATATAGTGCCCTGGACGGATTCCTGGAACAGAAAAAGGAGCATGAGTGAGGAAGCCAGTGAAACTGGAGTAAGTCTGAAGTTTAATTAATTGTATAATCTTATTTTGACAAATGTGATGTTGTTATGTAGGATGCTATCATTAGGGGAAACTGGAAGAAGGGTATGTGGGAACTCTACTATCTTTGCAAATTTTCTATAAATGTGATATTATTCCAAAGTAAAAGGGCTGTTAAAATTACTAGAAGTTCCTTTAAGACAAATGTGTTTTATGACTCTTCAGAACCACTATGCTGGGAGTTAGAAAATAAAAACCATCAAGAGTTTCTGTCAGAATTTTAGAATCGGGATTCAGGGCAAAGAACATCAAAATACATCTCTCTGAAGAAGACATATTCCAATAACCAACAGGTGTATGAAAAGGTGCTCAGTATCACTAATCATCGGGGAAAGGCAAATCAGAACCACAATGAGCTATCACTTCATGCCTGTTCAATTGGCTATCATCAAAAAGATAAAGAGGTAATCAGCATTGGTGGGCATGTGGAGAAAAGGGACTCCTTGTACATGGTTGGTAGGAAGATAAACTGGTGCAGCCACTATGAAAACAGTATAAAGGATGCTCAAAAAAAATTAAAAATAGAAATTCCTTGTCATCCAGGAATCCCTCTTCTGGGTATACAGAAGAAAATAAAATCAGCACCTCAAAGAGTTATCTGTGCTCCCACATTCATGGCAGCATTATCCACAGGAGCCGAGATAACGGGAATAACCTAAGTGTCCATCAATGGACGAATGGATATTTAAATAGGTGTGAAGGAATATTGCTCAGTCTTTAAAAATAAAAAGAAGGAAATCCTGCCGTTTTCAACAACATGGATGAACCTGGAAGTCATGATGCAAAGGGAACTATGACAGGCACGAAAAGAAAAAAACTACATGATCTTACTCATATGTGGAATCTAAAAAAGTTGAATACACAGAAGCATGGAGTAGAAAAACGGTCACCAGAAGTGGGGAGTTGGGGGAAATGAGAACATGTACAAAGTTGGGAGTAATGTAGGATGAACAAGTCCCAGAGAGCTAATGTATTAATACAGTGTGATGATCATACTTAAGAATACTGTATTGAATACTGAAACTTCGTTAAGAGAGTAGATTGTAGATGTTCTCTGAAAGGAAGGAAGGGACAGAGAGACAGAAGGAAGAAAGGAAAGAAGAGGAAGAGGGAGGCAGGAAAGGAGGAAGGAAACTGTGAGGAGATGAATGTGTTAACTAGCTTGACTGTAGTAACCATTCCACTGTGTCTATGTAAATCAAATTTTTACACTGTATGTCTCACATATAAACAATTTTTATTTTTAAAAATATATTTAAGAAAAGAATCAGGATTCAGCTGGGTGAGAATTCTCTCATATGAACTCAGTATGGGAAAGTGAGAAACATGTTAAAGATGAGGAAAAACTAAGCAGATATTTATCAGGATATGGAAACATTACGTAGAGTCACAGAAGACACAGTGAGTCTCCTCACGTGAAGAGGAGGCAACAAGTTGCAAAGACGGTCAAGTGTGCAGTGACCCATCCCAGAATCATCTCATCCCAACGACAACCAGGACTTCCAACAAGACAGACCTTGTGAAGCACAGTAGGGGCCACGTGCTCTCCCAACACATATCCTCTCCGGGCACTGTGTAATTTACAGAATGGTACTTAGCCTCAGAAGCCCAACAAGCCTAAAACCTATAAACAGCCCGAGAAGAAAAGACTAGAACAAAATATGGGAATTCTAACACAATACCAAAACATCAGCAAGGTTTACCAGAATACAAAATAAAGTTACCTGGGTAATTAATCACCATTTGCTGACTTACATGGGTGGAGACAACTGGCAAAGACAAGAATAAGAAAATGAGCTGCTTATTTAAGAAGTGAAGTTGCTCAGTCGTGTCTGACTCTTTGCAACCCCATGGACTATAGCCTACCAGGTTCCTCCATCCATGGGATTTTCCAGGCAAGAATACTGGAGTGGGTTGCCATTTCCTTCTCCAGGAGATCTTCCCAACCCAGGGATTGAACCCGGTCTCCCGCATTGTAGGCAGACGCTTTATCATCTGAGCTACCAGGGAAGCTCTCTATTTAAGAAGACTGGAGATAAAAAAGGTAAGGCAAGAAAAGATTAAGTATTTGGGTGGCAATAAGAACCAACTGTATCAAATCTTTCCAAAAGCAAAAAAGAAAGACTGCACTGAAAATGTACTTCTGATTAAAAGCCCTGACTCATGGAGATTTGGGGGTTGATCCCTAAAAGACTTGAAAAATATAGTAACATGGCCACCAGAAGAAAAAAAAAGTTGCCACATAAGATCTACAGAAAATTCGCAGAGGGTTAGAGAAACCATAGAAATGGCTTTCAACTGGACAATAACGGCTCTTAACCCAACTCCTATATGTCAGCTAAAGGTTCAAGAGGTTACAGTTACAACACAGCTCCAACTAGAAGCCTGGTTTTGATACCTAGAAATGGATTCCATTTCCCTGCCTCCCCTCATCACCAAAAATCAGACATACACTCAACCAGGCCAATGGCTTTCCTACAGGCTCTGATCTGTGCTAATCACTGAGTCAGGTTATAGATCTCATTCAATCAACACATCCAAGCATAAAAAGGTTGAAAAAAAATGACCAATTTGTAAAACATCAAGCATTTTGGACTTGTAGATAATAAATCAGGTCTTTGTTCTTAATGAATTCAGTTTGCAGTAATTGATAACCAAGTGATATATGAATGAATCTATTCTGCATATGCATTATACGTGCTTGTGAGCAAAGACAAATATTTTAGAGGGAAACAAGCGAACACAGCAAGGCATTTATGGCTTTAGGGCAGGACTGGCCATTAGCAGAGCAATGCTGGCACTCTGCCTAATCTCTGAGTCTTTTTCCTAATCTTGTGAACAAAATAGCTAGGTCCACTCTTCCTCTGGGAAGAAATTCTGCCAAACCAAGTGACAACCTTCAGATTCCATCAATCTGTACCTCTAATGTACTGAGGGATAATACTCCAAAGGCCACATAAACAGAGTTTGATAAATGATCCAGTTCTCTGCAAACAATGTTAAAGTAGAAATATTACTCAAGACAGCTACATCATTCCTTTTTCCATTCCTATTGATAATTAAAACCCTTACTTATATAATTTATACCAGCTTCTGGGAGGCAGAATAATTTCAGATCACTTTTAAGTGTTTCTTAATCCCAACACCAGAACTGAAGGAATACAACTCTACTTACAGTTACGAATGTTACTCCAGTCGATTTTGGAGAAGAAAGGATGACAGCAAAGGCCTTCAAACTTCAGCCTCTCTTTCTGGCCACACAACAAACTCTGGATTAGATCAAGCAATTCACTGCTAACTTTGGGGTCATCTGGAAACTTCAAGAACCGCTATTTCAAAAAAAAATTTTAGATAATAAAATATTCCCTTAGCAAATCAGCTTCTCGTGTCTCAAAGTTAAAAAAGTAGTTCTCAAATAAATAAAATAAAAAAGTAGTTCTCATATATTCAAGTTTTTTTTTTTTTAAGAAGGAAGTTTTATGTCCTCTTAACTTTGGACCAAAGGCATGTTCCCACAGTAAATGTTCTCTTCACATAGGCCTAGCTCCCTTGCAAGGGTTCAATACCCTTCATGATTTGATCTCTGTACCCCCTTCCGTCTCACCTAGCTACACTCCCCGCCTCGCTCTTTGCCATCCAACAATGATGTGCTATTTAAAGCTGCCCAAACAAATCACTCTGCTTTCTCTGCCCAGAAGGCTACCCCAGTCCGAGCCCCTCCTTCCCTGCCTCTCCCACTCCATCACTCCCTCCTGCTGCTCCCCCTGTACTCTGTGTGTACTCTGCACATACACACTGTATTGTGATCTCCATGTGATAATGGAGAAAGAAGGCCAAGAGGGCCTTTCTCCTCGCCCATCACTGCAAACATGGTACCTAACAGTGCTGAGTACGAGTTACTCGTTACTGAATGAACGGTTGGAAATGAAGGAAACAGATGAGACTCAAGCATCATCTAAGGGGAGATTTTAACTCAGGAGAAGACACAAGAATAGCAAAAAATGTATGTATGAATTAAGCATACAAAAAGTATATTTTATATAGAAAAATATGTACAAAGCATCCCAGGAAGAAATTGGATACACAAAAATCTGTGAAATAAATTCTCTTTTTCCTTTTTATTGAAACTAAAACATGAATATTTATCATATCCTTAAGAAACAGGCTAATATAATGACAAATACAGTTTCTAGATGATAGCTTTAATTCTACTTTATGTGTCTATTAGTATTTCTATCCATGTCTCTGAATTTTAACCATATTTGACAGCTAGTGGCACTAAGAAACAGTGTAGCATATCAAGAGCACGTATTTCAAAGCTAGACTGCCTGTGCTGTTTTGGGCAAGTTATTTATCCACACTGTGCTTTGGTTTCCTCATCTGTAAAATGAAAATAACAAAAACAATATCATCATCTCACAGGACTGCCTGAGGATTAGCCAAATTAATGAACTATATTCCACAAATCCTGTGACTCCCATTTTACTCACATTTAACATCACTGTAATCAAAGCATTTTATAATCAATAAAATATACTGCATTAATTGGCAGCAGTTTTTCCTTTTTAATACCTAAAAAGATGGCATAGACTTAACAATTACTGGCACCTTAGAGTCAATATAATACAATTAATAAAGCATTTAGAATTCCTTTTGGCACAGAGTGCTATATAAAGTATTTGCTATTGTTATTATCCGGAACTTCTGGTTTATATTATAAATGTTCATTCGCACCATTTTAAAATGAAATTTCTCAATATTACCTCAGAATCTAATAAGGGCTCTTTACCTGGAAATTCATGATGTTATTGAAGGTTTTGGCTGAGGTTCCTTCAGTGAATGGGCATCTTCCATAAACCATCTCATAAGCAATAACTCCCACTGACCACCAGTCACAGTCTAGGCTATAGGCACCTTTTCCATCCCCATTCATCACAGTCAACACTTCAGGGGCCATGTAATCTGGAGTCCCAACCGGGAGTTTGGCATTTACCTGGAAACCCGCAAATAAAATGAACACAGCAAATTTTCAATTATCCTCAAATAGATTGCCAGCAGCCACAATTCAGACATAAGCTGATTTGCCTCTGATTACTATTCTCCCAGGCACTTGAACCTTCTGTCAAGTGGCACAGCATCAGGAAATGCAAATGAGTCACTCACTTAAAAAAAAAAAAAAAAGCACATAATGTAATCCAAAGGCAAAGGGGCCAGGATTGCCGATGATATACACTGTTTGGTTACACAAATGAGAGTTGGGTACATACCTGGAAAGGAAGATATCTTTCCTGATACTTCTTACTGATACAACAGAACTTCTCTTAGGGAAACAGTAAAATGATAATGTCTAAAGATGAATCTAAAAGATCAATCTACCCTTTATTGGAAAACTGGCAGCTTGCTGGCAAGACAATATTGTAAACATGTGTTCTATCTCAAGTTTAAATATTTGACATCAATATTCCTATTTGGCCCACCCACAAGGCAAGACATGATAAATAACTTCCGCCAGAGGTCAAATGTTATTAATGAGTTCATTTTCTTCACTCCCAACTCCTGCTCCTCTGATTCTCTTCCTACTGTTCAGAAACACAGAGCCCTCCAATCCTTGGTTCTCAAGCACATGACCTTGACAAAGAAATATCAGGGCAATGTAGCTTTGTCTCTTTATAAAGCTAAACACAATCCATTTAAGGAACTGTCCTTATTTCTTAGAATTTGTCCTGACTGGTTTAGTGTTTAAACATCCTTTGTTTCCAGAAATGATGCTGATGAAAAGGTATGTTTTCTACCCCTCACTCCCACTCCTTCCTAGGCACCCTAGTAAGCTGGCAACCTTTGGGTCTTCAAAACTGTCTTGAAGCTTTATTGAGCCATGAAATCTGAAGTCAAAAGATCACCTCTCTAACCTTCTTTCCTGTCGAAACAGAGAGGGCCTGATACTGATCACATACTGGGTTGACCAGCTGCCCAATAACCCTATATCTAAAAAGGATTCTCTCATATCAGTAGTTACAAGGTAAAAAGAACTCTCCCCCCATTAAAGGGTATTAAGTGCCACTATTTGAGCTAAGAGATTCTATAGGTGTGACCACACATCTTTAAGGCTGGGCTTTATATCAAGAAAATCAATTTGCTTTGCTTTGATTTGAATAGAGATTGAGAGGAAATCCAAGTTTAGAGAAGATGTTAGGAGTCTCCTTTACCCAGTGAAGAAGGCCAAGCTCTTCCAGCCTGAAACTTCAATCTTGCCCATTCCCAAAGACCCATTGTTAAAGAAAACAAATTCATTCTTCCTACTCCCTCTCTTTTACCCCTTCCCTCAGGCCCACCACAGGTTTGTTTCAAACCCTAAACCCAGAGAATAGTGTGATATTGTTGTTCTTGAACTATTCAGCCATTGGGCAACAGCACTTCCATTACAAACACATATTTAGGAAAACTAAAGGGTCACACCACCCAAGAAATTCACAGGCCTGTGCTGACAGACTAAAGTGAGGAGAAAGGAGAAAACATTTGGTCTAAAACAGGACAACTTAACCTTGAGGAACTGAAAGTAGCTTCAGTCAAAAGGTAACTTTGATGTCAGGAAGCCTGAGCCAAGACTTCTGTCTTTTAATGTGTGTGTAACAGAATGATCTCTGTTCGTTTCCAAGGCAAACCATTCAATATCACAGTAATCCAAGACTATCCCCGACCCAGTAACGCTGAAGAAGCTGAACAGTTCTATGAAGACCTACAAGACCTTCTAGAACTAACACCCCAAAAGATGTCCTTTTCATTACAGGGAACTGGAATGCAAAAGGAGGAAGTCAAGAAACACCTGGAGTAACAGGCAAACTTGGCCTTGGAGTACAGAATGAAGCAGGGCAAAGGCTAACAGAGTTCTGCCAAGAGAACGCACTGGTCATAGCAAACACCTTCTTCCAACAACACAAGAGAAGACTCTACACATGGACATCACCAGATGGTTGACATAGAAATCAGACTGATTTATATATTTTGCAGCAAAAGATGGAGAAGCTCTACACAGTCAGCAAAAACAAGACCGGGAGCTGACTGTGGCTCAGATCATGAACTCCTTATTGCTAAATTCAGATTTAAATTGAAGAAACTGAAGAAAACCACTAGACCATTCAGGTATGACCTAAATCAAATCCCTTATGACTATACAGTGGAAGTAAGAAATAGATTTAAGGGACTAGATCTGATAGACAAAGTGTCTGATGAATTATGGACGGAGATTCATGACATTGTACAGGAGACAAGAATCAAGACCATCTCCAAGACAAAGAAAGGCAAAAAAGCAAAATAGCTGTCTGAGGAGGCCTTACAAATAGCTGTGAAAAGAAGGGAAGTGAAAAGCAAAGGAGAAAAGGAAAGATATACCCATGTGAATGCAGAGTTCCAAAGAATAGCAAGGAGAGACAAGAAAGCCTTCCTCAGCAATCAATCCAAAGAAATAGAGGAAAACAATAGAATGGGAAAGACTAGAGATCTTTTCAAGAAAATTAGAGATTCCAAGGGAACATTTCATGCAAAGATGGGCTCAATAAAGGACAGAAATGGTAGGGACCTAACAGAAGTAGAAGATATTAAGAAGAGGTGGCAAGAATACACAGAAGAACTGTACAAAAAACATCTTCATGACCCAGATAATCACGATGGTGTGATCACTCACCTAGAGCCAGACATCCTGGAATGTGAAGTCAAGTGGGCCTTAGAAAGCATCACTACGAACAAAGCTAGTGGAGGTGATGAATTCCAGTTGAGGTATTTCAAATCCTAAAAGATGATGCTGTGAAAGTGCTGCACTCAATATGCCAGCAAATTTGGAAAACTCAGCAGTGGCCACAGGACTGGAAAAGGTAGTTTTCATTCCAATCCCAAAGAAAGGCAATGCCAAAGAATGATCAAACTACCGCACAATTGCACTCATCTCACACACTAGTAAAGTGATGCTCAAAATTCTCCAAGCCAGGCTTCAGCAATACATGAACCATGAACTTCCAGATATTCAAGCTGGATTTAGAAAAGGTAGAGGAACCAGAGATCAAATTGCCACCATCCGTTGGATCATCAAAAAAGCAAGAGAGTTCCAGGAAAACATCTACTTCTGCTTTACCGACTATGCCAAAGCCTTTGACTGTGTGGATCATGATAAACTGTGGAAAATTCTGAAAGAGATGGGAATACCAGACCACCTGACCTGCCTCTTAAGAAACCTGTATGCAGGTCAGGAAGCAACAGTTAGAACTGGACATGAAACAACAGACTGGTTCCAAATAGGAAAAGGAGTACATCAAGGCTGTATATCTTCACCCAGCTTATTTAACTTATATGCAGAGTACATCATGAGAAACGCTGGTCTGAAGGAAGCACAAGCTGGAATCAAGATTGCCAGGAGAAATATCAGTAATCTCAGATATGCAGATGACACTACCCTTATGGCAGAAAGTGAAGAAGAACTAAAGAGCCTCTTGATGAAAGTGAAAGAGGAGAGTGAAAAAGTTGGCTTAAAGCTCAACATTCAGAAAACTAAGATCATGGCATCTGGTCCCATCACTTCATGGCAGATAGATGGAGAAACAGTGGAAACAGTGACTGACTTTCTTTTTCTGGGCTCCAAAATCACTGCAGATGGTGATTGCAACCATGAAATTAAAAGACTCTTACTCATTGGAAGGAAAGTTATGACCAACCTAGACAGCATATTAAAAAGCAGAGACATTACTTTGTCAACAAAGGTCTGTCTAGTTAAGGCTATGGTTTTTCCAGTGGTCATGTATGGATGTGAGAGTTGGACTATAAAGAAAGCAGAGTGCCAAAGAATTGATGCTTTTGAACTGTGGTGTTAGAAAAGACTCTTGAGAGTCCCTTGGACTGCAAGGAGATCCAACCAGTCCATCCTAAAGGAGATCAGTCCTGGGTGTTCATTGGAAGGACTGATGCTGAAGCTGAAACTCCAACACTTTGGCATCGGATGTGAAGAACTGACTCATTTGAAAAGAACCTGATGCCGGGGAAGACTGAAGGTGGGAGGAAAAGGGGATGGACAGAGGATGAGATGGTTGGATGGCATCACCAACTTGATGGACATGAGTTTTAGTAAACTCTGGGAGTTGGTGACGGACAGGGAGGCCTGGCATGCTGTAGTCCATGGGGTCACAAAGAGTCAGATACGACTGAGTGACTGAACTGGAAATAACCAATTTTTTTTTAAGTACTATAAAAAATACATTAAAAAACAAGAGATGGAAAACTGTAACATCCTGGTTTGACTAGGTATTGGTAATTCCACTGTATCATTGATTACATGCTTACCCTTTATGCCTGATTATTCTGCAGAACCATTAAAACACAATCCTCAAACATTCATCATTTCTACATATCAGGGTTTATTTTGTCATCACATTGGATTGTTTGAGAATATTCAGTTCTCCTTGCTGACAGCTCCCAGGGCTTGGTCACTTGTTCACAAACAGAGTTGAAAGAAAGTTGACTGGGTCATGTTTATCAGCATGACCCATCAAGATGTATAAACTGTGAATGCCTCATTTTCAAACAAATGGTTAGAGTTATCAGAGAGCCAGATCACTCTACAACTGATTTCTGCTCCATAATAGGTAAGTGATTGTATACATTTTATGTCCAATAACTTTGCAAATTTCCAAAATTTTAAGAAAAATATTCCCTAGCTTGTTTTCTGTACATCTCCTACTATAGTAATTACCATTAACAAAGACTTTTAATGACAATTACTGGCATTTTCCTGATAGCTCAGTTGGTATAGAAGCCACTTGCAATGCAGGAGACCCTGGGTCGGAAGATCCCCTGGAGAAGGGAAAGGCTACCCACTCTAGTATCCTGGACTGGAGAATTCCAAGGACTGTATAGTCCATGGGGTCAAAAAGAGCCGGACAAGACTGAGCAACTTTCACCTTCAAGGACTACTAAGTTTCTATTTGTTCCTGACCTCCGAGTACATTCAACCTGTTCAACAGGTCATCTCACAATTCCTGATAGGGATCTTGCAAGGTCCTTTCACTCTGCTCTGGTGGCAATTCACACCCAGCCCATCCAGGTGATACTGGACCGATCTGGGACCATGTACCAGGAACCCAGCCTGCCTGCAGTACATCATCTAACAAGACCCCAGTTTTACTGAACTTTGATTTTCCCCATATTGACAGGGAAGAAAGTATACCGGTTCAGGAGGAGACAATAATCAGATGACTAGGAGACAGAAAAGTATGTCATATTTTGGAGAGATAGAGGGGGAAGAAAGGGAGGCAAGGGGAAGGAGGGGGAAGAAAAGAAAAGAGAGCATTAACCCAGCAGATTGTTTTTACAAAACTAGCAGATTCTTTAACAAGCAAAAAGCAGACAGAGAAGAAGGTAAGAAAACCCATCTTCTTCCTCCCAATCCCCTTCTCTGAAAATGCTTATACAGAAAACTGAACCTAACTTTCCTCCTCTAGCTGTCCAGGGCACAGATACACACCTGCAGAAGCAGGGGAGGAAATATTCTCACTATGTTGTTCTTCTCATGGAAAAGAATAAAGTCTTTTCACTACTCCATAAATCTCAAAAAGGGTTATCTCCTATGGGTTTCCAACTGCTAAATGGTAGTGATTATCACTTAACATGCTATAATGCTCTTGATTTATAATCTCCTTACAATTGTTTTCATGAGAACTGAGACAGGTTGGAACTGTTAGCTATCTGCCATTCTCTGAGGTTCTAATAAGGGGAAGTAGGTGACATCTCTGCTCAACACCCAAACCTCCAGGCAATATGGCCCACCTGTGTTCACTAACAAAAATACCCTCAAGCAACACTCTGACTAAAAAGCTTAAATAAAGACAATGGAAGGTGAGAAACTCAACAGAGCTAAGATTCACAAGTACCCAAAATACATAGACAATATGTGGCAGTGGCAAGGAAAATGATAAATGGATTTGGGATAACATACAATAATTCCAATGAGTGTGTGAGTGTGACAGAGGGTGTGTGTGTGTGTGTGTGGATAACATACAATAATTCCAATGAGTGTGTGAGTGTGACAGAGGGTGTGTGTGTGTGTGTGTTTGGGAGCAGAGCACACCATGAGGCATGCGGGATCTTAGTTCCCTGACCAGGGATCAAACTCATAGCCCCCTACAGTGGAAGTATACAGTCCTAACTACTGGACTGCCAGGAAATTTCCAAATTATATTTTATACAGTATATTTTGAATATAAAAAAAACTTTTAAAAGCTATTTTAGATCTATAAAACATCCTATTTAAAGGAAACATGTATTTTACCCACCACCACTGATCAAAAATACCAAAAAAGTTTTAATTCTATATCCATACTTGACTTGATCTAGATTACAAATTACTGTTTATAACAAAAAGGACTTTTCACTTAAAACAATGCCAAAAATTCCTCCTCAACTGCTTTACATATTTGAGCTCTAAGACCACAAAGCTCTGGGGAGAAGATTCTCTAAGAGAAGAGGAGCTACAGCATTCTCAAGTGAGTAGAACTGAGGGCCATTATCTCCTTGACCAAAAAAATCAGGGCTGAACCACTGAGCAGCAAATAAACCTGAGTTTATTTGCTCCTGGGCTTCCCTGGTGGCTCTGAGGTTAAAGTGTCTGCCTGCAATGCAGGAGACCCGGTTCAACCCCTGGGTCGGGAAGATCCCCTGGAGAAGGAAATGGCAACCCACTCCAGTATTCTTGCCTGGGAAATCCATGGACAGAGGAGCCTGGTGGCCTACAGTCCACGGGGTCGCAAAGAGTCGGACACGACTGAGCGATTTCACTTTCACTTCACTTATTTGCTCCTAGGCTCACCGCCTGAAGGGAATGTTGCTACCATCTGAAGAACTGAAAAAGGCAGTTTGCAGCACTGGAAAACAGAAATCTGAAATGAAAAGCAGTCCCATCTCCACCAAGGGCTCTGAAGAGAGTAACTCCAGATGCAGAGACCTTACTCTTTTTTTTCTTGTTTGTACTGTGTCTTCATTGTGATGCGGGGCCTCTATTTTCTCTAGTTGCGGCACACAAGCTTCTCTTGCTGTGGTGCACCAGCTCAATTGCCCCACAGCATGTGGGACCTTATATTCCCCACCAAGGATGGAACCGCCGTGTCCCCTGCACTGGAAGACGGATTCTTGACCACTAGACCACCAGGGAAATCCCGGGACCTTACTCTTTATTCCCATTTATTTCCCAAGCAATGACTCTGGATCATGATCCAATTCTCCAAGCAGGCTTTCTAATCACAAACACATATTGCCAGCTCTATTAAGCCTTCTGATGCTTCTCCATCAATGGCAGAGGTCCTCCACCAAGGGTGATTCTGTCCCCCAGTGAACACTGGGCAATATCTGGAGTTACACTAGGTTGTCACAACTGGAGGGGAGGCTACTTGGCACCTAGAGGGTAGAGACCAGGGATGCAGTTAAACATCCCACAACACACAGGACAGTCCCTACCACAGAGAATTCTCTAGATTTAAATGCTAGTGGCTGTGACTACATACCTATGCTTCATTTTATTTCTAGATGCCTGAATTTATTAAGATCACTAATGCAAGGCATGGGTTTTTGAATCCCAGATGGTAAAATTTTGTATAATTTAACTTTTTTTCCTGTACTTTAATCTACTAAATCCAATACCTAAGTTTTCATGCCTGTATCCGAATTGTACATAATTTTTAGTGGCTCGGACAGTAAAGAATCTACCTGCAATGCAGAAGACCCAGGTTCAATCCCTGGGTCAAGAAGATCTGCTACAGAAGGAAATGGCAACCCACTCTAGTACTCTTGTCTGGAGAATTCCATGGAGAGAGGAGCCTGGTGGGCTACCGTCCACAGGGTCACAAAGAGTCAGACACAACTGAGCAACTAACACTTTCACTTTAAAACATAAAATTCTTTGATACTCTCATTATTAATGTAATGATCAAGTAGAAGAGATTATAAACACCTAATCTGAGGGGACAACCAATGCTGAGGCTGAAAAACCCTGACCTCACACAACATAAACAACCTGTTTTCCCAAGAGCCTGAACCTGAAAGAAGTTATGTCAAATAGGCCTCAAGTCTATGGAACAGCGAGGTGAAACTCTGGCATGCAAAGAGTTAACACAACCTTGAGCCTTTTCCAAATATAATAATACCCACCTTTCCCCAAGGAACACGAGACGGAAAAAGAAAGGCAATTTTATATGTTGCCCTTTATAAGGACTAAACTCTCAGAGCCGGGGGTATTTTGAAGAACAGGCTCTCCCTTAATTTCTGCATCTTAACTAGAATCAGTAAAATTCTAGAGGAAGAATAAAAGCCCAAGTTCCTAAGGATTTGTACAGGTCACCAAGTAATTCAGTTGGGAAATAAGTCTTAAAATCTAAGTCGATTTTCTCTTAGACTCACCCTTTTTTGCATAGTTGACTTGAAAATTTACATTTTAGCATGTGCCAACTTGATGAGGTTTTTAAAATCTAATTTTCTTTTACTTTGTCATCTTTTTCCTAAAGTATTCTCGTTCTTGACCTCAATAGCTACCCTCTTGCCTTGTTATTAGCACATGGGATACAGCTTAATAATAATTAACATGTGGAATACAGCTTACTTTTTACCGAAGGTCCAGGACTTAGAATTGACATTTTGAGCACTTGGTTCTTAATGCTTAATGCCTGGTTCAAATGCTCTAGTGATTAATTTTCATTGCACTGCATATGAAGTAAAGGATTTGAGATAAATAAGGTTTCATTTCATCAAAATATTTAAGATGAAAAAGAGAATGTAACAGGAGACAATCAATTAATAAGCAAGGAAAATGAAGGGAAAAACAAAGTAAAGTATTTTCCCTTTTTTTTAACCAAACTACAAGAATGTTCCTTAAAATGTTTTGTATGGTATTAACAGGCATTTTACATAAAAGGGTCCCAGGTCAAGTAAGTCTGGAAAATAGCTCTGTGACCCATCCCCACGCACCCTGCAGAGAAATAATTTCACAGCTGGCAGATAGAGGCTTCAGAGTGTCACTCAACTTTATCCCATATTGTCCAAACTTATGAGGACCTCAGAACACTTTGTAGTATAAGTTCAATTAAGTTATCTTATTCTGTTTTGTTACCATCTTATTTGAGTTCATTTTAGCAGCTGATCCAAAATCCACCAGCTTGATGTGTCCAGTTCGGTCAATGAGGATGTTCTCGGGCTTGATGTCTCTGTATGGAAATTAAGGCCATAAATTAGTATTGTCTTCTCCATGCCAATCATCAAGCAACTGCAGACCTAGGATCATGATTCAGCCAAGAATCTTAGTGTCTATGGTTTTGCCACACAGACCTCCCTACTGATGGACATATGTAATAAGCATTTTACAAAATAAATTTAAGCAAAAGAAACAGAAAGAATAGAGGGAGGGAGGGAGGGGAAGGGAAGCAGAAAAGGAAAGGGAACAAACACCTGTTATTAGATGGATTAGTTCTCCTCAAGATACACATTTTATATTAGGAAAACTAAGGCCACAAGAAGCTAGGGGGTTTGCTCATGGTCATATGGCTAGTAAATGGAAAAAAAACAAACTCTACTCAGGATTTTGTGGTTCCTGGTCTAACCAGCATTCCATTCCCACAACATTCTCAGATGCTCATAAAATTTACATTTTAGTGAAGATGTAAAGAAACATTTTCAGATTGAGGATTTGGGAGAACACCTTTGTAGATTACTAACGGGCGGGTCAGAAGTACAACTACATTGTCTTCTGTTTCTGTGTGGTAGGCCGTTTCCTTGTGCAAATCAAATTTGGTTTTCCTATGATAGCACCCAAACAATCCATGCAAGAGCTCCTCTTATTAGCCACATTAACAGATCTTACTAGAAAATGTAAGAAGACTACAATTTTAGATCTATTTCATTGTTGAATGGGTAAGCAGAAACGCCTGCCATTTTGCACAATTTGCCTTAAGCCAATTATTGGTAAAGACTGGCTAAAAATTGGATGAAGAATTATTTTGATGCTGAAATCACTCACTCCATTTTAGGAAGTCTTAGGTGATACAGATAAATTCTCAGTAGACTACCAGAGTCTCACTTACCGATGCACATATCCCATCTGATGAACACTGTGGACAGCCAAAATCAGTTCAGCTAGGTAAAACTGAATCATATTTTCATCTAATTGGTCTTCATATCTATTCAAAAGTGACAGCAAATCCCCTCCAGGCTGATATTCCATGACCTGTACAGAATGCCAAAGTTATTCATTCTTCATACACACACCCCCCCCAAAAAAAAGGAAATGTTCTCACTTAGATCCCTGAATACTGCCTGACATGTTGTAATTACAATGTCTTCACAAAGCTATGAAGATGTGTGAGACACCCTGTAAGTCTCATGTAAGATGAGGTCCCTGCCCTAAGGAAATTACAGCCGTTACCCAAGAGAATCAATACAATAAAAGACAACTCCTAAACACCACGCACAGTGTTTGCAAGGCAAGTTTGAAAAGCTGAATTAAATCCACCCACTCACCCACCCACCCAGGTCAACACCCCAGACAGTCCCTAGGACTGATCAGATGCACCGCATAGATGGAGACTCCTGGAGGGCAACAAACCCTTTTGCATCCTTTCTGCATTCCTCTCGGCACCAGGCAGAATATAGGAGGTAGACAATAAACATGATACAATCTTTTCCTTAAACAGTTTGGAAGGTAATCTGACCGTTTCTATTAAAAATTTAACTCTCAAACAAGGGCTCTGTGACAAGCTAGAAGAGTGGGATGGGGAGAGGTTGGGGAGGGAGGGGACATGGGCATACATATGGCTGAAGCTTGTTGTTTGACAGAAAACCACAAAATTCTGTAAAGCAATTATCCAATTTAAGAATTTTTTTTAATTTTTAAAAGTAAGCACATACCCTTTGAACCAGTAATTCTACTTCTGACCATTTATTTCATAGGAATTTGCAATCGTTTGTCAATAAAGAGATTCACTGCAGAATTGTTTGTAGTATGTGAAAAAGAAACCCTGGAAATCAAATAGCCATCACTAAGAGACTGCTAAAATATATCTAAACAATAGGTTAAGATGCAGATATTAAAAATGAATGAATGTGACTTCCCTAGAGGTCTAGTGGTTAAGACTTCACGTTCCAGTGCAGGGGGTGCAAGTCTGATCCCTGGTTGGGGAGCTTAGATTCCACATGCCTTGCAGCCAAAAAAACAAAACGATATTGTAGCAAATTCAATAAAGACTTAAAAAATGGTCCACATACCCCCAAAAAAGAACTCTTAAAAAAAAAAAAAAAAAACAGTGAATGGATTTGATCTAGTCATTCTGCCATGGAAAGCAACCCATGATAAGTGATGCCTTAAAGAGGATACCCTGATGCTGGGAGGGATTGAGGGAAGGAGGAGAAGGGGACGACAGAGGATGAGATGGTTGGATGGCATCACCAACTCGATGGACACGAGCCTGAGTAAACTCCAGGAGTTGGTCATGGACAGCGAGGCCTGGCGTGCTGCGATTCATGGGGTCGCAAAGAGTCGGACACAACTGAGCGACTGAACTGAACCAAAACAGGATACAGTAAAACTTTTTATGATTGAAAAAGTATTTATTACACTTGTTATTATATATATAGGGGGAAAAAAACTGGAAGAATATAAAGTACAGCCTTAGAGAAAAAGTTTCATTAGCAAAAAATGTCTTCCACCCAAAGAAACCAAAATTCTTCCACCTCCTGATAACAGATTGACATTCCAGAGTTAACCTGAGGCTTCAAGGCTCGTTCCCAGCAAGTTTCAAGTCTCAGCCCAGTGACTCTCTGCCTTTCAGTTTTATCCTCTGTAAAATGGGGATAAGACTGTGCCTAGCACCCACAACATCCTCCACTACCGTTCAAGTCCTTTCCTTGCCTGAATTAATGGCACCATCCTTTCCACTCTGGCTAAAAGAAGCTGGGACCCATTTTGACCATCTCTGCAATCATGCCAACCCTTCCTAAGAGCTTAGGAAGCTGTCCTTTGCTCCTTCTGTCCTTTGCTCTGATTCCCCATTTTATCTATATATCTATATATATGTGTGGGTGTGTGTGTCTCTCAAGTTGTCTCAAACCCTTTCTGGAAAGAGGCAAGTTCTTAAAAACTTTGAAAAAAAAAAAAAACCTTTGAAAAAACACTATATTTCTCAAAGGCTTCCCAGGTGGCACTAGTGGTAAAGAACCTGCCAATTCAGGAGACCTAGGAGATGCGGGTTCGACCCCTATCTCAGGAAGATCACCTGGAGAAGGGCATGGCAACCTACTCTGGTATTCTTGCCTGGAGAATCCCATGGACAAAGGAGCCTGGGAGATTATAGTCCATATGGTAGCAAAGAATCGGACATGACTGAAGCAACTTAGCACACACGCACACAAATCTCTCAAACCACTGCATTATAGAAGCCAACTACAGGATGTGAATTCTCGTCATCCTCCTCCAAATTCCTGTTTGCTTTCAGTCCAGAATTAGAAGAAGGCTCTAGTCAAGTCAGACATGGAGCGGCTGCATATGTCCCCAGAGGCCTCAGGCTGGTCAGTGCAGTCTCTGCCCAACACCAGGTCTCTGACACTGGGGACCTCAGGAAGAGCCAGAAACTTGCACGGTCTCCCCAAGGGCCCGTCATCACCTGGCATCTTACACGTAGCAGACACTCAACCAAATGCTGGACAATTTGAAGATGAGATTTCCATTATGCACTAACAAAGACAACAATGCTGAGAATGAGCATCAGCTAAAATGCAGACTTTATGTCCCCCAAATGCTAGGCAGATGTAAGCTGCTCACCCCAGTCCTTGAAGAGCCCGCAGAGGCACCTGGCTGCCTACTGCTCACCCACACATCCCAACCTGGTTCTCCACACGCTCTGGGCATGTGGGGGAATGTTAATTTTTAACGTCTGTTTTAAAAATATATACTGCCATTAAAAAGGTCTTAAATATCCACACGCAAAAAAAATATTGCAGATAATAACAGAAGTACTCATGCTTTTAGAACCAAAATGTCTTAAAATAAGAACAATGCGTATTTATGACGACATGGTGCACTTACAAATTTTCTGATCCGGCTCTATTAAAGATGTGAAGAAAATAGAATGGCTTGCTAGTTTAAGACTAGGAAAGTCAAACACAGAGCAGCTGCTGGCCACTAAGATTCTATCTGTGGAACTTCCCTGGTGGTCCAGTGGCTAAGACTCCACACTCCCATTGCAAGGGGCCCAGGTATGATCCCTGGTCAGGGAACTAGATCCCACATGCACTAATTAAGAGCTCAAGTGCTGCAACTAAAGATCCTGCATGCTGCAACTAAGGTCTGACACAGCCAAATAAATATTAAAAAAAAAAAATTCTATCTGTAATGACAATGAAAAGTAGTTCAGACAATCAGAACCATCTCTTAGAAAGGCAAAAACATATGTAAGCTTTGCTTCTATTCAGAAAATCCAAATTCCTGAGCTGAAAATCCCTGCCCAAACTAGATTAGTCTTTTCCACTGGTCAAACAACTTTCCATTTCTTGAAAAGGGCTCATTAAGAAAACAGGCAACAAAAATGACAACAGCTACTAGGCAGGAGGCTCTGCAACATGAGGTCAAGAAAGACACACAAACAACAAAACTCCTTATCAAAGAACCTAATCAAATTTGACCCTCCAAAGATTCTGTCTGCCAGAAAATTACTGAACATCCCAACCGTACACCATCAGAAGAACTTAGTTTAGGCACTTACTGGCTTACTGGGGATGTTACCCCCATCCCCAAACTATCCTACTGAGGTATAGTCACTCATCCTGGGATGAGTGGAGGCCAAGGAAAAACAGCTTGTGTGTGGTGATACGAAACTTCATCAATCTTGCTCTTGAGTCTAAAGAAATAATAAAGAACAAGGACTTGGACACTTTCAGAAAACACTTTTGGACTTTCAAGTCAGTTCAGTCACTCAGTCGTGTCTGACTCTTTGTAACCCCATGGACTGTAGCACGCCAGGCCTCCCTGTCCATCACCAACTCCCGGAGCTTGCTCAAACTCATGTCCGTCAAGTCGGTGATGCCATCCAATCATTTCATCCTCTGTTGTCCCCTTCTTGTCCTGCCTTCAATCTTTCCCAGCATCAGGGTCTTTTCCAATCAGTCAGTTCTTCACATCAGGTGGCCAAAGTATTGTATTCAGCATCAGTCCTTCCAATGAATATTCAGGGACTCATTTCCTTTAGGATTGACTGGTTTGATCTCCTTGCAGTCCAAGGGACTCTCAAGAGTCTTCTCCAACACCACAGTTCAAAAGCATCAATTCTTGAGCACTCAGCTTTCTTTATGGTCCAACTCTGACATCCATACATGACTACTGGAAAAACCATAGCTTTAACTAGATGGACCTTTGTCAGCAAAGTAATGTCTCGCTTTTTAATATGCTGTCTAGGTTTGTCTTTTCTTGCAAGGAGCGAGTGTGTGGATCACAATAAACTATGGAAAATTCTGAAAGAGACGGGAATACCAGACCACCTGTTGAGAAACCTGTATGCAGGTCAGGAAGCAACAGTTAGAACTTGACATGGAACAACAGACTGGTTCCAAATAGGAAAAGGGGTACGTCAAGACTGAATATTGTCACCCTGCTTATTTAACTTATATGCAGAGTACATCATGAGAAACGCTGGTCTGAAGGAAGCACAAGCTGGAATCAAGATTGATGGGAGAAATCTCAATAACCTCAGATATGCAGATGACACCACCCTCATGGCAGAAAGTGAAGAACTAAAGAGCCTCTTGATGAAAGTGAAAGAGGAGAGTGAAAAAGTTGGCTTAAAGCTCAACATTCAGAAAACTAAGATCATGGCATCTGGTCCCATCACTTCATGGCAGATAGATGGGGAAACAGTGGAAACAGTGATTCTTTTTCTGGGCTCCAAAATCACTGCAGATGGTGATTGCAACCATGAAATTAAAAGACTCTTACTCATTGGAAGGAAAGTTATGACCAACCTAGACAGCATATTAAAAAGCAGAGACATTACTTTGTCAACAAAGGTCTGTCTAGTTAAGGCTATGGTTTTTCCAGTGGTCAAGTATGGATGTGAGAGTTGGTCTATAAAGAAAGAAGAGTGCCGCAGAATTGATGCTTTCAAACGGTGGTGTTGGAGAAGACTCTTGAGAGTCCCTTGGACTGCAAGGAGATCCAACCAGTCCATCCTAAAGGAGATCAGTCCTGGGTGTTCATTGGAAGGACTGATGTTGAAGCTGAAACTCCAATACTTTGGCCAACTGATGCAAAGAGCTACTCACCGGAAAAGACCCTGATGCTGGGAAAGATTGAGGGCAGGAGAAGGGGATGACAGAGGATGAGATGATTGGATGGCATCACTGACTCGATGGACATGGGTTTGGGTGGGCTCTGGGTGTTGGTGATGGACAGGCAGGCCTGGTGTGCTGCGGTTCATGAGGTTGCAAAGAGTCGGACACGACTGAGCGACTGAAATGAACTCAATTTCATGGCTGCTATCACCATCTGGCAAATTCTTTACCAGCTGAGGCACCAGGGAAGCCCAAGAACAGTGGAGTGGGTAGCTTATCCCTTCTCCAGCAGACCTTCCCAACCCAGCAATCAAACAGGGGTCTCCTGCATTGCAGGCAGATTCTTCACCAACTGAGCTACCAGGGAAGCCAAATACCAATACAGTATATTAACGCATACATATGGAATTTAGAAAGATGGTGACGATGACCCTATACGCAATAGCGAAAGAGACACAGATGTAAAGAACAGACTTTTGGACTCTGTGGGAGAAGGCAAGGGTTGGATGATTTGAGAGAATAGCATTTAAACATGTATATTACCATATGTAAAATAGATGGCCAGGTCAGGTTCGATGCATGAGACAGGGTGCTCAGGGCCAGTGCACTGGGATGACCCTAAGAAATGGAATGGGGAGGGAGGTGGGAGACACATGTTCACCCATGGCTGATTCACATGAATGTATGGCAAAAACCACTACAATACTGTAAAGTAATTAGTCTTCAATTAAATAAATTAATTTACAAAAAAAGGAAAATGATACCAAATCAAGAGTTTCCAGAAAGGGGAACCCTTCTAAACTGTTGGTGGGAACATAAGTTAGTGCAGCTACTATCGAAAACGGTATGGAGGTTCCTCAGAAAACTAAAAATAGAGTTGCCATATGATCCAGCAATCCCATTCCTTGGCATATATCCAGACAAAACTGTAATTCAAAAAGATACATGCACCCCTATGCCCACAGCAGCATTATTCACAACAATCAAGACGTCGAAACAACCTAAATTCCTGTTGACAGATAACTGGATAAAGAAGATATAGTGTGTGTACACACACACACACACACACAAAATGGAGTACTACCCAGCCATAAAAAAGAATGAAATAATGCCATTTGCAGCAACATACTAGAGATTATCATACTAAGTGAAGAAGTAAGTCAGACAAAGATGAATACCATATGATATCACTTATATGTGGAATCTAAACTATGACACAACTAAACCTATCTATGAAACAAATACAGAATCATATTACATAGAGAACAGAATGGTGGTTGACATGTGGTAGGGGAAGGGATGGGGTTAGCAGATGTAGGCTGTTATATATAGAATGGATAAGTAACAAGATCCTATTATATAACACAGAGAACTATAGTCAATCCTATGATAAACCATAATGGAAAAGAATATTATAAAAATGTACTCTATATGTATGTATAACTGAATCACTTTGTTGTACAGCAGAAATTAACACAACATTGTAAATCAACTACACTCCAATTAAAAAAAAAAAAAAAGGAGCTCCAAAAGCACCATCAAGTCCAAACCAAGAGTTTTCAAGTCTTCATACCAGATGACATACTATAAACCAAAGACCAAGGTCAGCAGAACAGAACACAATGAACAAGTTAGACCAAAGTCACCACCCAGGTTGTACCAAACAGATCATTCACAGCATCCGGACTTGTCCCCTAAAAGGACTCCATCCCTGACTTTTGCTATTCAGAGATGCCCAGAGAGACAGGGATCCTCCCAGGAAAACTGACTTCTAACCCAAGAAAAAAACTGGCAAGTCCTCTAGGACAGGGCTTCTCAAGCCTGTCTATACACCAGAATACCTAGAGAAACACTTTTTTTAAGTAGGAGAAAACACACTCATCCACATAAATATCTGAGTGCCTACTATGTGCCAGGCACTATTCTAGATATTATTAATAGAAAAATAGCAGCAACTAAAACTGACAAAAATCCTTGCCTTCATGGAACTGGAATTCAGGTAGAGTGAAAAAGAATGGAAAAAAAATTCAGTAATACTAAAGGGTTTATTATAAAGTATGTCTCTTTCTCATCCCAACCATTGAGGGAGCTTATCAAAAAATGTGGATTCCATGGATCAATTTTTTCATGGATCAAGCTCCACAGGAGGGGGCCAAGAATCTGCATTTCAAGGAGCTTCTGGGGTGACTGCAATGCAGCCAACCCAGCACTGTATTGAGACCCAACGCTGATGAGGCTGCAGGGGCAACATGGGTCACTACTCCAACCAAGTGAGAAGATTCTACAAAAGAGACACCCTGGTATGAAACCCGGCTTGAATATAGCCTTCATTTCTGCTGCTTACAATTTTCCAGCGGTTACCTGGAGCCATTCCGAATATTAGGACAAGATCACTGAGAGCAAAGGGCTGAAACATGACCAGTCCAGCCACACTGAAGCAACCATCCTGTGTCCTTGCAAAAACAGGAGATCTCCCTGCAGGTCACCTCAACAGTGATCACTAAGGCATGGTAATAGAGGCCAGGGAGCCAGCAGGACGCAAAAAAGCCCCACAGTAAAGCAGCCCTGAACAATGTGACAGGCCTGCGGATGGCAGAGAAAGCGCAGCAGCTGACAGACCAGCCTGGCTTGGAGCTATAATGGACTTGCTCTTTTAAGGCAAAGACGTCCTGGCCAAAAGAGACAGACCTTTCTGATGGCAGCAGCTGCAGATGCTAATTAAAGGGCAGATCTTACATGTGTTTAGTTTGGAAGGAGCGGCAGCTTCTCTGTTGGCGTTTGCATCTCTACCCCAAGTGCTGGGATGGCGATTCCCATCGGTCGTGTTGTATTTGAAACAAAAGGCAAATGTGTGTGTGTGTGCGCGTGCGTGTGTTGTGCATGTGCACGTGTGCATATATACACATATGCTTCCATGTATGTGTGTACATATGGAGGTAGATTTATAATAGTTCTTTGCATTCTATCCCGATTTGCATATTGGTGTCATTAGAGGCATACTGTGCTGGCCGCTTCTTAGAATCATGTCCTTGAAATGCCTGCACTACAATCATCATGACTGAAAGTGCCATGAAAATGTTAAGGTTGCTACTGGCATCGTCACCTGCCTTGCCCAGTGTTCCTGCTCTTTGGCTCAGGGGAGAACAGGACGGATACTCTAAGGAGAGAGGCCCCTGGCACAAACCCTAAATTCTTCTTGAAGGGCAAGGTGACCAAGAGAAAAAGAGAGAAGGCCCTTTAATTCAGAAAGTATGAATCTCAGCCTGAGTCATCCTTCTATTCAAAAAATCCTCATTGAGCATCAAATCATCCAGAGTCTTGGCCGGAAGCTGACCCCATACTCAAACTAGGTGACTGAGGTCATGAACTGAGGAAAGGGCTATGTGTAGAGGTGCGGGTAAGGTTAGAGGAAATGAGCACCAGATGCTGGACACCCCAGGGCGAGCAACAGCAGGGGAGGAGGTACCGTTCGTTGGCCTGAGAGGGCAAGGAAAGGGGTCTTGGACGTGCACACTGTGACTAAAGAAGCAGAAGGAAGAGGTGGTAACCAGAAACTAGCTATGGCTGTGGGTCAATGGTTCTCAAAATGGGGTCTGGGACACGGTGAGAAATATGACTTCTTGGGCCCCACCCTGCAAGACCTACTGGATCAGCAATGCTGAAGATGGGGCCAGGCAAATCAGGACAACATAACTACAGTCCCCAAAATGGTGAAACTCTAAATGCACTCCTCTGAAATATGCCTCAAAAGACCAATGCACAGAGCCACTACTTCAAAGGCATTGAGAACTCAAAGAACCCCCTGAGGCAATAACACACTCAGCAATCGAATTGGAGTCAATAAGACGTATTAATATCTCATTTCGCCAATGAGAAAATTGAAGCTGAAAAGGCCAATGACTCCGGAGAGACCAAGCAAGGAACAGAATAAAACAGGAACCTATATTCTAAGTAACCGCTTCCTTCTGATGGGCAGCTGGCTTGTAAAGTGGCAGCACTGGTGAGTTTTGAGACATGCCTAAAACTGGATCATCTTACCCAAGAGATCAAAACAGCACATGTCTCACTGTCAAAATGATCCTAAGCTGCCGAATTTCACTCAAATAAAATAAACAAAGAAGCAGTATTCGTTAACCCTCTCCCACCTGCAATGATGGCAGAGGCTGGTGATCAGACAGTCCCTGGGGCCACTGCCTAGAACAGTCCCCCTTCAAATGACTCCTACGTAGGAAGGGAAGTATCCGCGAAATGGTATCCCAGTGGGTTAAAAGCAAGACAAGAAATGTAAAGAACTAAACCCAAGCAGGACATCCGAACACAGTTGAGTCAGAAACAGTTTTGGATGTGACAGTATAAATGTAATAAGGAAGACCAAGGGAGGTGGAGCTCAGGGGCCTCATGTCTAACCCCATCTGTTAACCTACAAAAGGAGCTGTTTTAACCTCAGGGCCAGACTCTAATTGATCCCCCAAATCCATTCTTCCCTTTTCCCACAGCAGTAAGAGGCCATGCAGTGAGACAGTACAGACCTGTACATGCACGATGAACTTCTGGTCAAGAAGATGTGAAAGGAAGTGATGCGTCCCACTTCTGCATCATCCTGTGTAGAAGGAATCTGCTTGCTCTGCCTTTCTGCTCTTTTCTCCTCCCAGCCACATGGAACATATATACATGAAATGGTCCAACTTTAAATATGTCAAAGAGGACAACATTCTAAGGCACAGGAAGCCACAGGAAGGAATCATCATGTACAACAGGCTACCCACCAGTCTGGACTATATTTAAGGGTTTCTTTGCTACATGACCTTAGCCTATACCTTAACTAATAAATCCCTGTGTGCAACTAGGGGGAAGAAAACTTTGGGAATGAACAGAAGGAAGCTCATGTAAGGTCACAAAAGGGAAAATAGATTCGTGAGTCAGTAATAGGCTCAGAGCATGGGCAGCCTGAAAAGACCTACAGTATGAAAAATAACAACACAAGTTAGGAAGCTTTACGAATCGAACAAAGAATTTAGATACAACACTACAAGTGATGAGTTGCAGAACAATGTTTTCTTTGTGGAGACTGGCAGCTCCTTCATGGAAGGACATTGGGGAAGGCATCTGTTAAACGGAACAGAACAGATTTCATCATAAACCAGATCAACAAAGTACAGCTTCTGTGGGCCACCTGCCAGAATACGCGACTCGCCTTGTTATATGGAACCAGACGTTAAGACGGACTTTGCTAGGATTTTCTATAGTAAAACCTGGTAAGCCATGCTCACTAGTGTGTAACTATGAATGGGAAATTTTTAACCATCAAAACTCAAAAGGATCCAAGTTCAGTTTCCTTGCACTGCGAATCAAATTTTAAAAAATTTCGGTGGACCTGTCTTCAACTGCATACTTCAGAGAAAAAAACTCATACTATTAATTTAACAGGTTTCCTAAGTGACTTAGGGGTAAAGAATCCACCTGCCAATACAGGAGACACAGGTGTGATCCCTGGGTCAGGACGAGTCCCCTGGAGAAAGAAATGGAAACCCACTCTAGTATTCTTGCCTAGGAAATCCCATAGATGGAGGAGCCTGGCAGGCTACAGTCCCTGGGGTCGAAAAAGAGTCAGACCTGATTTAGGGACCGAGCTGTGTTTAGTTGCTCAGTTGTGTCCGACTCTCTGTGGTCCCATGGACTGTAAGCTATCAGGCTCCTCCATCCATGTAATTTTCCAGGCAAGAATACTGGTGATCAGGTAGCCACTTCCTACTCCAGGGGATCTTCCTGCCCAGGAACTGAACCCAAGTCTCCTGCATCTCCTGCACTGGCAGGTGGATTCTTTACTGCTAGTGCCACCTGGGAAGTGACTAAACAACAACATTAACATAATACAATTTCCATAATGCTATAAGTACACTGTCTGTAACTCAAATTTCTATGAAATTAATCATGCATCCAACCAATAGATATTTCTTAAGCGACAACCTGGGGAAGCTCTACTGGAAGCCAGAGAGATATCATCACTCTGATGGAAGCTGAAGCCTGGTGGAGGCAACCGCCACCCACTCACCAAGAGCAAATTCAGGCTGCTCTGAGCACAGAGGGGGGTCCCTCCCACAGGTCCAGGAAGGGTTTCTGGAGTAAATAACATCTGACTTGAGCCCAGACGGAGAAACAAGAGTTAACCAGGTAAATAGGGAAAGAGATGAGAGTGTGGAGAAAGTATACGTATTTTTTCAGACCTTTTTTCACTATAGGTTATTACAAGATATTGAATATAATTCCTTATGCTATACAGTAGGTCCTTGCTGACTGTATATTTTACACATAGTAGTATGTATTTGTTAAACCCAAATTCTCAGTTTATCCCTCCTCTTCCCCTCTTTTGATAACCATAAGTTTGTTTTCTATGTTTGTGAGTCTATTTCTGTTTTTTAAATATGTTCATTTGTACCATGTTTTTAGATTCTACTTAAAAGCAGTAACATACAATATTTGTCTTTCTCTGATTTATGTCACTTAGTCTGATAATCTCTAGGTCCATCCATATCGCTGCAAATGACATTATTTCATTCTTTTTCACGGCTGGGTAGTATTTCACTGTATATATATATATATATATATATATATATATATATACCACATCTTTGTCCAATGATCTGTTGGTGGACATTTACATTATTTCCATGTCTCAGCTATTGTAAATAGTGCTGCTATGTCACTGATTTTAAATGTATCTTCAATTAAACTCCAATTGCATTATACATTAATATTTAACTGCCAGGGGAGTTTACTGCAATTTGTATGTCTCCCCAAACATCAAAGGTTTAATGATCTATAAGCACAGGGGAATTTCAGTGCTTTACAAAGCAAATACAGATCTATAGTCTCCTTATCTTACCACAGGCAGAACGTGTCTCCAGATTCAGAAATGTTCAAATTTTAGGAGGGTAAAATGTTGCATGTACTTTATGTAACACCCTCAGTTAGGACCTGGGATAGCACCCTGTAATCACACAGATTCATAATTTGCAGCAAAATGGATGAATACTTGCACTAAAGGGAATAAATAGGAGTTTGGGTCAAGTTTTGCTACAGAGTTCAAGTCAGGTCTTGCTGCCAAATAAGCCATAAAATAACCTGAGGTTATTCAGAGCACTGGGTATCTCAGAATTGCAGATAAGAGATGGTGGATCTATCATATCTTAAGTCCTATGCTAAGCTTGGATTTCTCATATGAAAACTGCACCCTTAGCAAGCATTTTATTTCAAAGTACCAAAGTGTTGGAAAAGAAAATGCAGGCAAGGAAATAATTATCAGATTACCAAATACCCAGCAATAATTATACCTAACAGAGTTACTTAAGAATGGCATAAAAACAGTCCTGCAGCCAGGTTATTGAGGGCTGAGGCAACCAGAACTTCAGAAAACAGTCACTTTGAGATCAGTCCCATCCTGCAGGATGGCGGGCAGAAAAACTGAGAAGACCATCTTCAGCTAAGAATGTCAGTTCTGGTGTCAAGATCCAGAGGGAAGCCCCACAACCTGAAGACCCCCACTGACGGCTGTCCCCGAAGAGGAATGGCAGATATTCCCAATCCACAAGGTATTCCAGAAAAGCTATATCCAAACAGAATCCATAGCAATTAAATCCACAATTAAGGAAAAAATGGGAAGGTTCTCACTACTGTGACAGAGCCAATTAGTAAGGATAAAAAGGGTGAAACCAAAGAGTTTAAAATTCTCAAAATGCCCAAATGTTACCCTCTTAAAGATGTGCTATAAAAACTGTTGAGCGGTGGAGAAAGAAAAAAAAAACAACTACAATCAACGTGAAGAAAACTACGAGTGTCACTCCCAGGTCCTCTCTGATCGTCCTCACCGCCATCCCGGAGACAAGCAGAAGGCGGCTTCCCTCAAGTACCTGCGCAGGGACTTGCCATTTGGGGCTGAACCACTAGTCCTCACTCACCTGAGTTCCTTCATCTAGAACACTCAGAATCTGACATCACCTCTACCAAAACTTACCATAATAGTGTGAAAGTTCCGAAGTATCTCAGCACTGATTACTTTTTTTTTTTGAACAGTGATTACTGTTAAGAAGTTGCATGAGACTGAAGATCAAAAAGGCTGAGCTCCAAGAGAAGCCACCACAGTGAGAAGGAGACACAGTGCAGCTTGAAAGCAGCCCCCGCTCACCACAAATGGAGAAAAGCCTGCACAGCAGTGAAGACCCAGCACAAAAAATAAAATAAATTAAAAAAAAAAAAAAGGTTGAGCTCTTCGACTCAGAGGAAGAGAATGGTTAAGTTTTTGGAGCAGTACAAGGCAGACCAGAAAATTGTGGAGTCTCAACTTTCGCCAAAAATCAGAGCCCTTCCCAGTTCTGGGACAGCCCGTATGGCCTCAGAAATAAACCTTATACTCCTGAGTTGATGTTCTGTATCATTTGCAGAGCTCTAGTTAAAAATATCCAAAACAACAATAATGAACCAAGAACCTACTGTGTCAAAGGAATTGCCTTTCTAAGAGATAATCAGTAAATCTGTTAATACATCCAAATACAAGGGGCTCCACAAGACACGCATAGCACAGGACAAATACTACCATGTGCCACAAATGTCCTAGGACACCAGTGAGCCCAGGTCACTTGTAAAGGTTAGGGCTTCAAGCTCCAGGTTTCAAGGAAGGGAAGCTTCCACCACAATATTCAAGAAAAGGAAGTTTCAGGACATAGAGACCAGAGGCATGGTGATGGCTCTGAGGGATCGCACAGTGAGCACAAGGCCAGTCTCCCAGCATATCCATGTGAGAATACCCTTGCTCAGAAGGCAGGGGGGACCAGAAGGAGCCTCCTCACCGGTACTGGTTCCCAATTAAGATGAAACCAAGGCAAATAAGCTGTTTATTCCAGATCAGAAATAAAGGCAGTGAGTTTTCCTAGTGTTAGTCACTCAGTGGTATCTGACTCTCGCAACCCCATGGACTGTAGCCTGCCAAGCTCCTCTGTCTATAGGATTCTCCAGGCAAGAATACTGGAGTGGGTTGCCATTCCCTTCTCCAGGAGATCTTCCTGACTCAGGGATCAAACCCGGCTCTCCTGCACCGCAGGCAGATTCTTTACCATCTGGACTACCAGGGAGGTCCCCCCAAAATGCCCAGTGAAGATTCAAAACAAATAGGCATCCGTCTCTTACCCTCTTCTCTGACATGAGCTCTATAAACGTTTATCTCCATTCAACATAACAGGACAGTCTTGTTTTAAGAGCTGAATCAGGAACAAAAATTGCTTCTAAGATACCTTTAACTTTAGGAATCTAAATACCTAAGAACCTAAACAAGGCCCCAAAATGAATTTTAGCATTCTGCAAGTTATGCTACATGCATGTCAGTGAAAACCATGGTGCTGCTCAAAAGAACAATGCAAAAAAAAAAAAAAAAGAACAATGCAGATCTGCATGAACTGACATGAAAAGATGTCAGGGAGAAATTACTGAAAGGCAAAAAACAAGTTGAAGAGCAGAGTAGACAGTAACACACCATTTTTGTGAAACAAACTATATACATGTGTGATAGGCACAGGCACAGAAATATTCTTTCCACAACTCACAGTTAAGAGCCAGAACGAACATACGTAACCATTAACATGTGTTTCCCAGGGGAGAGCGATTAGAGAGAAAGGTCGAACATGTTCTCTTTTATTTCATACATTTCCACAGTGTTTGCATTTTCTTATAATAACCATGCTCTATCTCAATTTTTAAAATTTAAAGTAAGATTTTGTTAAAGGTACTATCAGACTATTGCCAATAAATGACTTCTCTTTATTGCCCTTTGAGCCATAGCTACAATATCCAGCAATAAATGGGGCTGTTTCTAAATGGATTAGGTCTTCATCTTTAGGACAAGGACAAGAAGACACCTGAAAGGGGTCTCCTGAGCATAAGAATGAATGAAAAGTGTCATGCATGGGCCACATGGCCAAGAACCACATTCAATTACACAGCCGTGGTATCTGATTATTGCAACACTAGGCTAATTCTACAGAGATGGATGGAAAGACTCACCAAATAAAGGTTATTTTTGTCCTGAAAGGCGTACTGCAACTGGGGGATCCAAGGACTTGTACTCCGAGATAATATGTTCTGTTCTTCCTCGAAATATGAGACCTAGGAGGAACAGAAACTATTAAGACAATTATAAAGAACTAAGTGTGATGGGGGAAATGCTCTTTATTCTCCCTTTAAACTTAAACTGATACCCAGTTTTGTTGCTTTTTTAAAAAGCCATCACATAGCCCAACATTCCACACATCTCATTCTTATGCCTACTTTGCTCAATTTTTGCCAGACCCATATAATACTGTCCAGTTATTTACTTAAATGTCTTTCTTCAAGGTCGACCCACTTCTTTTAAATTTAAATCTTCCTCTTCGCCTTCCCTTACTGAGCAATTCAGTCCTAAAACCTTTAGATGGAGAATAACCAGATAAACATCCATGACAGGTGACGAGGAAAGCCACGGTGGCCCAGAACAGGGTGACAGGTCCGAGCAGGGTGAGGAGTGAAGCAACCACGTGTGGAGCAGACCAGTGTGGGCATCAAAGGCTCACGTGTGAGCAGGAAGTCAACCTAGGTCTAGATGACCTAGAGCATCTGAGCTCGTCAAGGTAGACTGGACGGATGGACACAGCTGCATAAAATAAGTAAAAAATACTGAAGGTAATATCAGAGGAGTTATAAACATGGAAAGGGTGAAAATCAAGACAAACCTTGTGAAGCTGGACAGGACTTGGAGATGTTGGTGTGAATACATGGTTTTCAATATACACAGGTAGATACAGAAATAAATACAGATGGTAATGTTCGTGTGTATGAGGTAGGTATACTGCATACACGAACATGTATTTCCTGGCCTTGTCCATTGAATGGAGTCTGGCAGCAATGACACTCTGATAGCAAAGAGAACACCTTGTGCCCAGACCTTGGCCTCTAAATACTGTTTTCCACTTAAAAAAATTAAAAATAAAAAAATAAAGGGCTCCCAGAGAAATGACTGATTGTGGGGCTGGGGCAGGTAAAGTGAATTTAAGAGCCCAAACATCTTGTTGTATCAGACAGTAACACAGAATTCAAAGATAGAGAATATGTCAAAAGGATATACAAAAGCCAACCTAAAGAGATTCTCATGGGCCAACTTGGGAACAATTTGAGTATAAAAACATATACTGAATGGATTGTAACTCACTGACAGGCAAACACAAGTTCATACAGATATAAATAAATGGATGGATTCAAAGTTTTATCAGAAACAGGTATTTCCACAGTTTGAAAGTACCTCCTTCCAAAATACCTATGCAATTACAAAGCGGAAAGGAATAACTCCGAAGTGGAGAAGGGTGGCAGATACCAACATGACATCCTCAGGAATGTGACAAACCACAACTGAGACTCCCCTGTTGGGATGCAATGAGAGGAACAGAGCATCCTGTCTGTGATAGTCCTGTGTGGCTCAGGTAACAAACAGGTGGGTGGCTTTAATTAGCTCCTGGGTATATGAGATTTTTTAATCCCCCAAAATACACCTCACACGGGGTGACTCAAGTCATTGACCTAGAGGAGCACAGCTGGGCGAGGCTCACCTGCAGTGCGGGATGTGCTGGGCGAGGCTCCCCACCCCTCACCTGCAGTGCGGGATGTGCTGGGCGAGGCTCCCCACCCCTCACCTGCAGTGCGGGATGTGCTGGGCGAGGCTCCCCACCCCTCACCTGCAGTGAGGGATGTGCTGGGTAAGGCTCCCCATCCCTCACCTGCAGTGTGGGATGTGCTGGGTGAGGCTCCCCATCCCTCACCTGCAGTGTGGGATGTGCTGGATTTGTTTCCTTTTCTATGCACCATTGCCCATATGAAATAGAAGGAGCACAAGGCTACATCTAAGGCCTCTTCCAAGGACCTAGGACACACCAGACCCAACAGGTGCTTAGTAGGTGTGGCCTGATGACAGGTGGTTCTCAGGTGCTGGGAGGCTCAGTGAGCATCTTCCACACCTCTCTTCCAAATGATCTGCCATGTCCTGTCATGTATCCTTTCTATGAAGTTGCCCACATTTCATTCCTGAACAAAGGCCACAGCATTCTCGGATTCTGACAAGCAGCTTCCTGACCTCTGCTGTGTCCCTGACCAGAGGTCACACACAGTCACTGAAGTGCTGAAACCCTGATCCCAACCTCCTGCTTCCAAAAGCCTACATGAATCCCAACCGTCTCACAAATTAAATTCCAACTCCAAAAAGCAGTTCTCTGGGGAGATGATGAGTTACTGTTTAATGGGTACAGAGTTTCAGTTTAGGATGATGAAAAAGTTCTAAAGATGGACAGTAGTAATGGTGATGCAACACTGCCAAAGTACTTAATGCCACAGAACTGTACACTTAAAAATAGTTAAAGTGGTAAATTTTATGTGATGCATATTTTATCACAGCAGCCAGAACAGAGTTCTTAAGGTTTCCCACCAATCACCTCCTCCCAACTCCAATGTCCTTACTTCTCCTCATTTTCCAGTCTATTTGTTCTAAACTTCTAAACACACACAAACACATACATCTGCATAGCATTCTCGTACTTACACCTCCAGAGCGGCACACATACCACACTTCTACCCAATACATTCTCGTCACTTCCTGCCCAGAGCCCATGTTCCCTCTCAGCAATGTGAACCTCCCCTGTCTCCAGCTCACCCACATCTTTCCTCATCCAGTCATTTGTGAATTTGCTAACTGCTCCCTCTTTTGTGATGCTTTAGCTCCTAAGTGCCTGCTTTATGGATCTGCCATTTTTTCTCAACTTCCCAAGGCTGTGCCAAAACCCTGAAACTAACAGCCACAGAGCTTTGATTCCTTTTGCAGACTTCCCACGGAGCTCGGTCCATTATTGGACACATGATGTGCTCTCGAACGTGGGTAACTAATAAATTGCTCTCTGAACACCAAGGCTGATGGCCGTCTCTCTAGAAACACAGCAAATGAATCAATAAAGTCTGGGAGCAGCAGCCTTGTTTAAAAAGAGAGAAAAACCCACAACCAGAAAGATAACTTCTCACCTCCTCTCAGACTGGCAACTCCCTAGCCACAGAACAATTTAATTTCTTCAGAGGCTTGTTTTAAAACCAAATACAAAAAAAAAAAAAAAATCAAGTACAGATGCCCCCAACACAAATATATAAGATGTGTACAAAAGCAAAGACCATCTGACTCATCCCGTGATATGCACATCTCTGAATCCCCAGTGGATGGTCACAAAAGATCATCTCAAATTCATTAGTGAAAAGGCCAAGTTGGTTCTGAATAATATGCAACTATAAAAACATGATCAAGCAACCCAGGGGAGCCTGTCAATCTTCAAAATTAGTCAATATCAGTTCAAGAAAGCAGGCTCAGACCTTCCTGGCTGTGCCATAGTAATTAAAACTAGGGATGCAGAGGAAAACTGGCTCCATCCCAGGTGTCAATTCAGCAGGTTCTCATCTCTGCAATGAACCTGCTGGTGCAGAAAGGGGAGGCTGGATGTTAAAAGGTCGTACCTGCTCCTGGGCCAACAAGGCCTTCTTCTTCATGACTTTCATGGCATAGACATCCCCAGTCGCTTTCTCTCTGACCACCTGTACTTCGGCAAAGTGACCGCAGCCTACGACACTTCTCACTTCAAAGTCCTTCACTGAAGGTTGGAGCTCTTGCAACTCAGCTATGATATCAGAATCTGCAAAAGACGGAAGAGTGACTCCTGGATCCATAATGTGCTTCAAATACTCGTATCTTTATGAAAGCAAGAAGAAAGGAAGAAAGAAGAAAGCGTTGCTGTATCTTCCCTCACTGTCAGGAGACATTTAGTCACTTTCTCCTTGTCGTGAATAATTATAAAATCAGCACAAAAGTGTTTTTTCTATGCTAAGTTAAAATTAAGGGCTCCAGAAATTCCAACGCACAGTTTCCATGGCAGCTATGATCTGAATCCTGTAGATGAAGAAAACAGGGGAAGGCGAACAGAAATCATGCTTTTCCTCCCCCTCTCCGGGGGCTGCAGGGCAGTGAGTGTGGTCAAACGTGTTATTGGTGTCTGGACTGGTTTATAATGGGATATGAGCCATGTGATCCCCATCCTCAGTCAACTTTGGGGTTGACTTCCAGATAATTCCATCCTGATTCCATATGTTCTACTCAGTTTTACTCCATTAGCCCAGGTCTTATCTCCCTTGCATCATGTCAGTAAATACCCTCCTTGCCATACATAGTATGCAGCAGCACTACCAAGGGAGAAAAAGCCTGAGCCTGAGGAACCAAGCAGAGGCCTGACCTTGGCCCTGCAGAGCTGACGTGTCACACAGCTTGATGGGTTTGCAACTGTCTCTTTTCTCAGCATAGTCTTACTCCTTTTCTAAATGCAATCTCTCAGCCCGTGTCTTCCTCTACCCTGAAAGCTTTAACGAAAGCATCAGACCCACAGATGAAGCGCTTTAAACAGCAGACATTAATTTCTCAAAGTTCTAGAGGCTGTGAGGGCCAGCAGGCTGAGAGTCTGTTGAGAACCCCCTTTCTGGCTGACAGGCAGCCCCTGTATTCCTCATGTGGTAGAAGGAGAAGGAGCCCTCACCTCTCTTCCTCTTCTTTTAGGGACACGAATTCCATCATGGGGCCCACCTTGATGAATTCATCTACATCTAATTATCTCCCAAAGGCTCCACTTAGAGGGGGTCAGAGCCTCAACATATGAATTTGGGAAACCAGAGAAGGAAGCAGGAAAGTCGTTAAAAACATTCAGCCCATAACAGTCAGAGATTCTCCATGTTTAAAGTATGGACTAAACAGGTAGCAGATTTGGAATCTAACATACATTTACTAACAACATTAAATTGAGGCATCACAGGATAGATATATAGTGATTCTAATGATCTAAAGAATAGAATGGAACATAAATATTAGAGAAATGCAAATCAAAACTATAATGAGGTACCATCTCACACTGATCAGAATGACCATCATTGAAAAGTCAACAAATGACAAATGCTGGAGAGGGTGTGCAGAAAAGAAAAGCCTCTTACACTGTTGGTGGGGATGTAAACTGGTATAGCCACTATGAAAAACAGTATAGAGGTTCCTCAGAACACAACAAATAGAGCATAGAGCTAACATACGATACGGCAATTCCACTCCTAGGCATATACCCAGACAAAACTGTAATTTGAAAAGATACACGCACTGCCATGTTCACAGCAACACTATTTACAACAGCCAAGACATGGAAGCAACCTAAATGTCCTCTGACAGATGAACAGACAAAGAAGATGAGGTATATACATACGGCGGAATACTACTCAGTCACAAAAAAGGATGAATACCATTTCCAGCAACATAGATACCACTGCAGCAAAATTATCATACTAAGCAAAGTCAGTCTGGCTTCCCTGGCGGCTCCGACAGTAAATAATCCACCTGCAGTGCAGGAGACCTGGGTTCATTCCCTGGGTTGGGAAGGTCCCCTGGAGGAAGGCATGGCAACCCACTCCAGTGTTCTTGCCTGGAGAATGCCATAGACAGGGGAGCCTGGCAGGCTACAGTCCACAGGGTCGCACAGAGTCACATAGAGTCAGACACAACTGAGTGACTAAACAACAGCAACATACACAAGCAAAGTAAGTCAGAAATAGAAAAACAAAATATCATATAATATCACTTACATATGGAATCTAAAATACAAATGAACATAGCTATGAAGCAGAATCACAGACACAGAGAAAAGACTTGTGGTTGCCAAGGGGATTGGGTGGGGGGAAGGACTGGGAGCTTGGGATTAGCAGATATTAACTGTTATTTATAGGATGAATAAACAACAAGGTCCTACTGTATAGCACAGGGAACTATATTCAATATTCTGTGATAAACCATAATGGGAAAGAATACGAAAAAGAATATATATATGTATTATATAACTGTATTGCTGTATATCAGAAATTAACATAACATTAGTAAATCAACTATACTTCAATATTTTTTTAAAAAAGGAATAGAGCAGAACAGCTGTGACTGACCAAATCCTTCAATCCCGTCCATTACAGGGAAACTGCATCATATACAGGGTTACACTCCAAAGGAAGACAAGAGTAACATGTCATCAAAATTATCCTGGAGAATCCCTCAGAAAGGTGTCATGGTGAAGACCAAGGGACTCTTGAAATCCCACAGGTACACTGGAGCCATTTCTGTGGAAGGGCACCAGATACAACTGGGAGCTACATTCACTCGGCAAGTTGTTCACACAGGGAAAGGAACAGAATCCAACAAAGGGAAGAGCCATTTTATAACCACAGTCATTTGGCAGCACAATGATGAATTAGCCAATGCAATTTTAATTGTTGTTACCCACTCCCTTCCTTTGTTGCATGGGTGGAGTTGAATTCACTTGGATCAAAGGCACATGTGATGAGCACCACTGCACTAACAACACCTCTAACTTGTCACCCTAAAAACGTCTTCTCTTGTTCCCTTGAGGAATCAGGCAAGAGGGGTGAGCAGATTTGTTTCAATTCATCATGACCATCGTAAAACAAAAAAATAAATCTAGAGTGCCTTCAGGGAGAATTCCATGCAGAAGCTGAACTGAATGCTGCACAATATTCTCCTTTTGCCTTTACATCACAGTGTCAAGCCCTGTCTTTCTTCCCTGTTTTCTTCCAAGTTTCTCTCAGATCTAGTACTTGAGTTTTTGAATTATTAATTTCCCAAATATGCTGGCTTGCAACTTTCTGACTTGAACATGATTTCATTACTGCCTGCACACAAGGCCAGCCTCTCTTGATTCTTCTGTAAGGCCTTGGGCCCCCGCATTGCTTACAGCACTATCCAACTTAATAACTCTGGGTCTGTCTCCAGCAACCGCCAGTCATCTCAATCACCCCAGCAGACAAAACGGCTTGCAGGCAAAACCAATACGATGCTCTCAGAATTCTGAGAAACCACTCCAAGTCACAATGTTGTCATTCAAACACTTTGGGATTATCAAGGTGAACAGGTGAGATGCTACACTAGTGTCTATGACTGTGAAAAATAATCCTGCACAACGTCTCTTCCCACCAACTTCTGTGACTACAAAACCCCATCAACCTTCATCCCCGCCCACTATGAACACGGTGGGAACTGACATTGAGGTAGAGACCCAAAGCATGAAATGAAGATGCAGTCAGAGAATGATCTTCCCAGATACATACATAGACCCAGGGAGCAAAAGACCCAAAGCATGAAATGAAGACGCAGTCAGAGAATGATCTTCCCAGATACATATATAGACCCAGGGAGCAAAAGACCCAAAGCATGAAATGAAGACGCAGTCAGAGAATGATCTTCCCAGATACATATATAGACCCAGGGAGCAAAAGACCCAAAGCATGAAATGAAGACGCAGTCAGAGAATGATCTTCCCAGATACATATATAGACCCAGGGAGCAAAAGACCCAAAGCATGAAATGAAGACGCAGTCAGAGAATGATCTTCCCAGATACATATATAGACCCAGGGAGCAAAAGACCCAAAGCATGAAATGAAGACGCAGTCAGAGAATGATCTTCCCAGATACATATATAGACCCAGGGAGCAAAAGACCCAAAGCATGAAATGAAGACGCAGTCAGAGAATGATCTTCCCAGATACATACATAGACCCAGGGAGCAAAAGACCCAAAGCATGAAATGAAGACGCAGTCAGAGAATGATCTTCCCAGATACATACATAGACCCAGGGAGCAAAAGACCCAAAGCATGAAATGAAGACTCAGTCAGAGGATGATCTTCCCAGATACATACATAGACCCAGGGAGCAAAAGACCCAAAGCATGAAATGAAGACGCAGTCAGAGAATGATCTTCCCAGATACATACATAGACCCAGGGAGCAAAAGACCCAAAGCGTGAAATGAAGACGCAGTCAGAGGATGATCTTCCCAGATACATACATAGACCCAGGGAGCAAAAGACCCAAAGCGTGAAATGAAGACGCAGTCAGAGGATGATCTTCCCAGATACATACATAGACCAAAGGAGCAAAAGACCCAAAGCATGAAATGAAGACGCAGTCAGAGGATGATCTTCCCAGATACATACATAGACCAAAGGAGCAAAAGACCCAAAACATGAAATGAAGACGCAGTCAGAGGATGATCTTCCCAGATACATACATAGACCCAGGGAGCAAAAGACCCAAAGCATGAAATGAAGACGCAGTCAGAGGATGATCTTCCCAGATACATACATAGACCCAGGGAACAAAAGACCCAAAGCATGAAATGAAGACGCAGTCAGAGGATGATCTTCCCAGATACATATATAGACCCAGGGAGCAGAAGCCACCACAGCTGAGTGCTGCTTCCTTTTTGAACTCAGCATTGCAACACTTCAATCTCCAGGAGTGCATCCTTCACAGAAATGCTCAAAAGACACACATGTCAAGGTACTCATGATGGGCACTGCTTGTTACAGAAAAATCAGAAACAATGTAGAGGTCTATAATTAATAGGAAAGTGGGAATGGCATAAGAGTTCACACACAGAAAAGAATACTAGACACATATTTAAAAGAATTAAGTAGCTCAACCTCCACTGGAGTCTATATTCTTCAAGAACAAGGATTTGCTTCTGTTCTGATCACTACTGTAAACCCAGTACTCAAAACAGTAGCAGGCACATAGCGAGTGCTCCACAAATATTTGTTGAGTAAATATATTGCTAGGTGAGCAAAGCTAGTGGCAAAACATTATCAATATACAACCCATTTTGCATAAAATTAAACCAGAGTAATGTTAGAGCCTCTTGATGAAGGTGAAAGAGGAGAGTGATAAAGCTGGCTTAAAACTCAACATTCAAAAAACTAAGATCATGGCATCCAGTCCCATCACTTCATGGCAAATAAATAGGGAAAAAAATGGAAACAGTGACAAGCTTTATATTCTTGGGCTCCAAAATCACTGCAGATGGTGACTGCAGCCACGAAATTAAAAGATGCTTGCTCCTTGGAAGAAAATCTATGACAAACATAGACAGTGTATTAAAAAACAGAGACATCACTTTGCCAACAAAGGTCCATATAGTCAAAGCTATGGATTTTTCAGTAGTCATATACGGAAGTGAGTGTTGGATCATAAAGAAGACTGAGCACCAAAGAACTGATACTTTCAAACTGTAGTGCTGGAGAAGACTCTTGAGAGTCCCTTGGACAACAAAAGAGATTAAACCAGTCAATCCAAAAGGAAATCAACCCTAAATATTCATTGGAAGGACTGATGCTCAAGCTCCAATACTTTGGCCACCTGGTACAAAGAACCGACTCAGTAGAAAAGACCCTGATGCCAGGAAAGACTGCACATAGAAGGGGGTGACACAGGATAAGATGGTTGGATGGCACCACCAACTCAAAGGACATGAGGTCTGAGCAAACTCCAGGAGAAGGACAAAGGAGCCTGGTGTGCTGCAGTCCATGCGGTCACAAAGAGTTGGACACAACTGAGCAACTGAACAACAAAAAAATTTTAGAACACACATGGTAAACAGTTCATTGTTCAAGCTACTTGATTGGTATGTGGGGGTTTATGACACTTGTCTCTTTACTGTTAAGATATGTTTGAACAATTCCACAATAAATATCTTATAAGGACAAAAGAAAAGTTGTAATACTATGCACTGAACCATTAACAGTGGTTATCTTAGGTAAGATTTTGAGGGATTTTCTTCCATTCTGATCTTTTATATTTAACTTTGTATTTTTTTTAATTTTTATTGAAATATGGTTGATTTACAATGTTGTGTTTTCAGGTATACAGCAAAGTGATCAGCTACATATTTTTTTTTAGATTCTTTTCCATTATAGGTTATTACAAGATATTGAATATAGTTCCCTGTGCTATAGGTCCTTGTTGGTTACCTATTTTATGTACAGTAGTGTGTATATGTTAATCCCAACTCCTAAATTATCCCTTCCCCACCTTACACTTTGGTAACTATAGGTTTGTTTTCTATGTCTCTAAGTCTCATTTCTATTTTGTAAATAAGTTCACTTGTATCAGTTGTTAGGATTCCACATATAAGTGATATCACATGATATTTGTCTTTCTCTTAGTATGATAATCTCTGGGTCCATCCATGTTGCTACAAGTAACTTTGTAATATGCTTACAATGGTGGCGGGGAGGAACTTAAAAGTAGTATTTTGCCCAAAGTACTAAGGTTGTGAACATATAGAAGAGTTTGCTTGCAGTGAATGTAGCTGAAAGAAGGTAAAATTTCAGCCATTGTCAAATCACCGAGAAAAGTCCAACTTTAACAATTATCAACACTTTTGTCTGTATGTTTTAACATCACACTTGTTTATTTTTTACATAAAATATGTGATACACTACTTAAGATTTTGCTACTTATTCTGTTCATTGGCAATAGTCAACCAATATTTACTAAACACCTTCTGTGTGTGTCCATGCATACTTGGTCATGTCTGACACTTTGCGACCTCATGGACTGTAGCCTGCCAGGCTCCTCCATCCATGGAATCTTCCAGACAAGAATACTGGTGTGGGTTGCCACTTCTTTCTCCAGGGCAGTCTTCCCGACTCAGGGATCAAACCCATGTCTCTTGCATCTCCTGCACTGGCAGGATTCTTCACCACTGTACCATCTAGGAAGCCCCACCTTCTGTGTATCAGACCCAGTTTTAGGCAAAAATGCTAGCTTAGCAATTAAGAAAGAAAGAACTCCTCCCTGATTCCCAAATGCCAGCTCCCTGACCTCCGTTGGCCCAAACTAGGGGCACTGCTTCAGGCACTCACTTCCTCCAACAGTCCCAGAGGAAATTTTCCATCTCTATGGCAAGTCTCAAGAAACTTATGTGGTAACAGCTGTTGGACCCTTCTTCCCACAGAAAAATGAAGCTTACATTCCAAAACAGAAACTCAAAGAGGGGGGAAAAAAAAAACATACTAATGCAATCACCCTTTTCCAATCATAATCTCTCAACCATCCTCTCCAGGAAGCCTCTTTTAAAAATATGAAACAGATTCCTGAAAGAGAAATCTATTAGAAAAATCTACATTTCACAAGTCTAGCCTCCTGATTACTGAATGAGTCTAGAAGATCCACTGCTTTAAAGGAGGATCCTAACTGGAGGGCAATCTCAAGAAGGTACATGTTGAAAGCTCAGTAAATTAGTCTTGTCACAAGCTTCTCCTTCCCCTCCCACTCCCTATTTGAGAGTTTAAATACTCAACAAAATAAGGTGGGAGCTTATTCAAACAAATACAGAATCATGAACAAATATGCCAAGTGCATTTTAAAGTTAAAGGTACACAGTGTGTTAAATATTGAGGTTTACGGTTATCATTATTGGGCAACATTTACTGAGTGTCTCTACGTGCCAGGCAACATAAGCCTGGACTGTGCACTATTTCATTCAATCACTGTATCAGATACGCCTTTTCCCCCACCGTTCAGATGAGGACACTGAGAACAAACAAGTTACATGTAAATACCGATGTCACTTACTAGATATATATTGGTTTTATCCATTCAAAACTCCCAGGTCCTTTAGGCAATAGCGCATCCCCCATTCCATGAGGTCCCAGTGATCATGGTGCCCTGGGACCCCTGGGCACCTACATGAGGCTAATCACAACACTTCACACCCTGGCCCAGTGACTGGTCAAGGGATGGGCAAGTGACCCAAAGCAGAGCCAATGAGAATCTTCCCTGAGATTGCATGAAGAGAGACAGCAGACGATACATGCTGGGTACAGTTGGGGTAGCCAGCATCCAAAGACAGTGCCCAATGCATGTGCTTTGTTGTTCCCTGGCACAAGAAATCTGAGTGGCCTTACTGCCTCACTGCAAACCATGGAATGTAGCCAAAGAGATTCTATGTCCCTTCCAGACCTAAGGCCTGAGAAGGCCTGGCAGCTTCCACTTTTGTATTTGAAAACCCTGAGTTGCCATGGAGGACGTCTAGATTACAATAATTTTGAATACTGTAGATGCTAAGCACTGTATTCACAATGCCTAATGAATAATCAGCCTTGAGTGAGTATAATGAAGGAGCCAGAGACATTATTTAAGTCCTTGGAACCAGCCATGCCTAAAATTTGACCCATCCCTGGACTCTCAGTTTCATGAGCCAAAAAAATTTACTTTTGGGGATAAACAACAAGGTTCTACTCTATAGCATAGGGAACTATATTGAATATCCCATGGTAAACCATAATGGAAAGGAATATGAAAAAGAATATATATATATAACTGAATCACTTCACTGTACAATAGCAATTAACACAACACTGTATATAAACTATACTTCAATAATTTTTTTTTTAATTCACTTTTGGCCTAAGCTAGTTTGCGTTGAGTTTCTATCACTCGCAATCAAGAGGCCTGATTTATCCAGTCTCCTAGCAACAGCAGGTGGAAGCTGACCTTGAAGCTGGGTCCATCTAAAGCAGAAATTCCCACCCACTCCCTCCGACCACAAACGCATCCCACCTCCGGTATCCTTTTAATTCTCACTAAGCAGGACAATTTTCAAGAAAAAGTTCTCCCCACACTTACACTTCTGGACAAAGTTGCTCACGTGCTTAATCTTCATCAGAGCCGGCTGACTGCATTCTTTAAAGAGAACAAAGAGGGCATCTAATATCGCTTCTCGGGAAAGAAGAGCCATCTGCTGTTGAGTCATGGAGGATGGTTTCCCCTAAAAACAGCAAACAGCAGATGGAGACACTGTCAATAATGAAAAGCTTTGATCAATAACATCCACGCAGAGTAAATTGCAAGCCACCAGCTCAACTAACTGCTCACGACACATGCTAGCAGCAGAATTTGGTGGCCTCATCCTTTAAAGTGACGTCCACTGACAGTCATTATCACTTGTATGTGGGCTTCTTCCTCCTGCACCTGGGGAGGAAAACTTCATCAGCATGCCATGAATAAGAAACAGTTCTTCTGTCTTAGCAGTCTGAGGCTCATGGGGACATTTACCCCAGACCCTGCTGGTCCTGTCACATCTCCGTGTCTCTTCAGGAGGACACAATGAATGCCTCTTCCTCCCTGTGCTCCTACAGGTTTGTTTAACATAACTTCAGTTTCTTTAATTCACTCGAATAAAGGGTCATGTGAATGGAGTGACTGCGCTAAAGCTGAATTTATTCATGATCTCAGGCAACAGTTGCAAACTGGCAGACTGCATCTAGCCCACAGACATGTTTTGTTTGGCCTGTTACATTTAAAATAATTTATCTGCCAATATTGAAAAATCAGGAGATTTCACACCAAATGAAAAGGGGAGGGGGGAGGGGAGGATTTCTAGCTTCTTATGGGACACAGGCAGATCTGGCAACACTGTACCACATTCCTGCCTGGGGAGGCTGAGCTGTAGCTGAGGAGCACTGCCCCTCTAGAAAGTGGATGTGTTCGGCATTTCACTGCAGACTCAACTCACAGCTCTTCCATCTGGCCCATCTGACTCCTTTACACTCAACTGTCTGGCCACCCAAGACATGAATTCACACCCCTGGTCCAGAGCAATGAATCCCATGTGCCACGGACTATATGTAGTTCTCTCTGTAAAGCTGCTGCTGCTAAGTCACTTCAGTCATGTCCAACTCTGTGCGACCCCACAGACGGTAGCCCACCAGGCTCCCCCGTCCCTGGGATTCTCCAGGCAAGAATACTGGAGTGGGTTGCCATTTCCTTCTCCAATGAGTGAAAGTGAAAAATCAAAGTGAAGTCGCTCAGTCATGGCTGACTCCTAGTGACCCCAAGGACTGCAGCCTACCAGGCTCCTCCATCCATGGGATTTTCCAGGCAAGAGGACTGGAGTGGGTTACCATTGCCTTCTCTGTCTGCAAAGCTGGCCACCAACAATTCTTCTAACTCTAAAAGCCACTGCATCCATCAAGCGTCAGAGTCTATTTCTTCTCCCCATGAATCTGTGCTGTCTCCATGACTCATGTGAACCAACAGAATGTAACACAAGTGACCCACTGCCAGTTCAAGATGCAGCCCTTAAGAAATCTGGCAGCTTCTACTTTTGTTTTTTTGGGGAAGCCAGCTGCCAAGTTGAGAAGCATGGGCTAGACCAGGTGACAGTCAAATCTCACCCACTGTCTGTTTTTATAAATAAAGCTTTATTGGAACACAGCCATGCCTATTAATTTACACATCATCTATGGCTCTGTGTGTGTGTTAGCTGTTCAGTCTCATCCAGCTCTTTGCGACCCTATGGACTGTAGCCTGCCAGGCTCTTCTGTCCATGGAATTCTCCAGGCAAGAACAGTGGAATGGGTTGCCATTTGCTTCTCCAGGGGATCTTCCAAACCCAGGGATTGAACTCAGGTCTCCTGCATTGCATGCAGATTCTTTACTGTCTGAGCTTCTGTGCTATAAATAGAATGGCAGAGTCCAGTAGATGCAGCAGAGACCTTAGGGCCAACGTACTATTCACAGAAAAAAATTATAAGCCCCAGATTAGACTGAGTGAGTAACAAAAGACCTTTGGAGAAGAGGTCACTGGACAAACTGAGGCACCCCAGGCAGCAGTCGGCAACCAGAGGTTTTAATCCCAGCCAAGCTCCCAACTCAGTACAACCCATGAGTGACCCCAGCAGAATCACCTAGTTGCATGCAGCCAACCCACAGAATTGTAAGAAAAAGTAAATCATTGTTGCTTTAAACTTTATGAGTGCTTTGTTACACAGCCCCGGATGACAGAAACAAACTGACTGTAACAGCCCAACAGCAGGCTCCTCGGCCAGAACCAGAAGCATAATGGGCCCTTTCCTGCCCGCTCCCTGGCACTGGCCAGCACACACCATTAAAGCAGGGGCCACTCCACTGCACCTCTCTGCACGCGGCTGAACCCAGCCCACCAGGCCGGTCCACACCACCACTAACCCGCTGCCCAAGTGGCAGACGGGAGCTCCGCCCCCAGGATGCCAGCTCCTGAGCCACCTCATCAGCCACAAACTGACCAGTGAAGCCAGCTGAGGCCACAGCGTCTGCCGCCTCAGACAACCAGGCTCTACCAAGGGCTGGAGGACGATTCTAGAGCAGCCCGGACTTCCTCAGACCCTGCCGCTTTCTGGCGCCGTGTGGCACCTTCCTACTCTGGGTGCAATAGCTGCGAGGCAGGCACAAGCTATAGCGGCCCTGCTCAGCTCAACTGTGGACCTGCCTCCAAGCAAGCAACCGTTAGTGAGCGACTGTCAACCACCCACTTTCGGTGGCCCTGCTCAGCCATTGGTCAGTGCCACTGTGGGCCCCTCCCCCAAGCAAGCAACCGTTAGTGAGCGACTGTCAACCACCCACTTTCGGTGGTCCTGCTCAGCCATTGGTCAGTGCCACCGTGGGCCCCTCCCCCAAGCAAGCAACCGTTAGTGAGAGACTGTCAACCACCCACTTTCTGTGGTCCTGCTCAGCCATTGGTCAGTGCCACCGTGGGCCCCTCCCCCAAGCAAGCAACCGTTAGTGAGCGACTGTCAACCAACCACTTTCGGTGGCCCTGCTCAGCATTGGTCAGTGCCACCGTGGGCCCCTCCCCCAAGCAAGCAACCGTTAGTGAGCGACTGTCAACCACCCACTTTCTGTGGTCCTGCTCAGCCACTGGTCAGTGCCACCGTGGGCCCCTCCCGCAAGCAAGCAACCGTTAGTGAGCGACTGTCAACCACCCACTTTCTGTGGTCCTGCTCAGCCACTGGTTGGTGCCACAGTGAGCCCCTCCCCCTCTTGTATATAAACGGAGCTAGCCCTCCAACTGAGGGAAGATGGCTTTCTGAGATTCCAGTCTGCCATCTTCTCCATCTGCTAGCTTTCCAATACAAGTAGTCATTACTTGTTCCAACAACTCATCTCCTGATTTACTGGCCTGTCCTGTGGCAAGCAGAACAAGCTTGGGCTCAGTAACATGACTTTGAATCACCTGGAGAACTTTATTAAAAACCAAAAACCAGATTCTCAGGTACCATTACCAGTCTGTAGCTAAGAATATCGGAGAAGGCAATGGCACCCCATTCCAGTACTCTTACCTGGAAAATCCTGTGGATGGAGGAGCCTGGTGGGCTGCAGTCCATGGGGTCGCTAAGAGTTGGACACGACTAAGTGACTTCACTTTCACTTTTACGCACTGGAGAAGGAAATGGCAACCCACTCCAGTGTTCTTGCCTGGAGAATCCCAGGACAGGGGAGCCTGGTGGGCTATAGTCCGTGGGGTCATAAGAGTCTAGGGGGTCACAGAGTCGGACACGACTGAAGTGACTCAGCAGCAGCAGCTGAGAATATATTTCAGTAAGACGTCCTACCAAGACAGTCAGACCTCAGCCAGGTTTGTGAAGCACTAAGTCAGACCACACTATCTGTCACTTTCGAGTTCTGTCACTTCCTGGGAAAATAAGATTCCCTTGATGAGTTTAGACTAACTAAGCAGCAGTTCCCAAATACAGTACTGAGTCTTAAAAAAGTTTTCAAGTCTGTCATAAAGTAAGAAAAAGTGAACACTGCACAATGACTCTTTTAAGCTAAGTGTATTCAAATTGTAAAATGGTCCTTTATTCTGAAACAACATCCTTGCCCTGGTGGTGTTTTTTAAAATGTCCTCTCTTTATGAAATAAAAGGACCAGAAGATAATAGTGTTTTCTTTTTTGTGTTTTTTTACATCCCTTACTTAGCAAAATACAAGGTTGGCAAACCTCAGTCAGCCTAGCAAACTTGTAAAATTTTGCTGGCTCAAAAATCTAAAAGCCTGCCAACCACTGACCTGCAACTCTTGGGGTGGTACTTACTGTTAAGTAGAAACTGAGACCCTGTCTAAATGGAAAACAAAACCACTACTCTCTATCCAAACCTCATTAAAAGGACACTGGGATAGGGATAAAGCGGGATAATCAGTTAGTTTAGAAATCCCATGAGGGGATTAAAAACAAGAGGGAATTTTAAGGGCATTTGGGAGACTGCTATAAGCTAATGACCACTCTAGAAAAGAACCCAGTAACCTAGCAACAATCTCCTCTGATGGCTGGGTTCAGAAGCTCCCCTGGAGAAGGGAATGGCTACCCACTCCAGTATTTTTGCCTGGGGAATGCTACGGACAGAGGAACCTGGAAGGCTACAGTCCATGGATGGGGTCACAAAGAGTCGGACACAAAGGAGCGACTGACACTTTCACCTCAGTAACAATCTACACTACCCTGAAGGAAGACCAGATGTATCCAATTGCCAGGCACACTCAAGCCACAGGTGCCAACAGTTTAAACACAAGACAATAGATATCAGGTCTGAATATTGTTACATGAAGTCAGGGAGTCCTTGAAGAATAGCATTCCTGCAGGTAGTCAAGACAGGAATAGACGGGGAAAGGGAAAGAAACTAGGTAAAAGGGGCCATAATATCAAAACCTGAGACGAATTACCATATTTTAGTATATACTACCTTTCTTCTGTTAATATACATATGATTTAAATAGCACCGTGACAGTCCTCATTAACCATACAGGGTCAAAGGAGAACTAAAAACCTAAGCCTTGAACATCTACCCCAAAATGAGGAAGGTGGTCTATTCCACTCCCCACTTCTTTGACTATGAAAATAAAGCCCTCTTTGTTCTCGGTGCTGAGCTCCCCTGCCAGACCATTTGTATCTCTCACAAGCATCCTCTGCTAATAAACTCACTCCGCCGTTTCCGTGATAAAAAGAACCTGAGCTTCAGTAAGTTCTGACACAAGGTGAGCAGTTTCAATTAAAAGACAGTGAGTTTGACCCACACGCTTCAACAGAAGACTCAGTGCAGCCAAAATAAAAAAATTTTAAAAAAACAACAAAAGTGGGTTCAAGTCCCCTCCTAACTCAGGAATGATGGACTCAAGTCCCAATCTGAGTTTTGGCTGGGTTCAAGTCCCATCCAAGAAGGAGTGGGTTTCATCTAAATGGGGGGCAAAAACAGTATCCTTAATCTGCTTATATTAAAGCAAGTGCTGGGGTTATGCTATGCTTGCAAATAACAGCTTTTCAGAGCACAGGGGGGAACTTGTTAAAAAAAAAAAAGGATGAATTGGGGATTTACATACAATCTTTGCTGGTATAATGACATTTAAATACAAGATATACTTACTAAACTCTGATATACACTGGCAATGTTGCCCAGCAGTTACACACCCACACCAAAAATGGGGTATGGCTTTGTCATTTAAAAGCTGTGTGATTCTGAGCAAATCTCTGTCCCTCTCCATATCTGCACATTATAAGAATTTTGTCGTAAGTTGGAAGTTTAGGAGTAAAACGATTAATGGGTTAAAAAGTGGTAGCACTCCAGTCAGTTGAGGTTAAAAATAGACCATTCATAAGAGAAAAATACCTCGACTTAAATGGTGACCCACAGAACAACATAAGATTTCACTCTGTCCTCATTCTGATCTGGTTAAACATTCCCCAATACCAATATCTTGGTGAAAATGTCCTCAAGAACATATTAGTAGTGAAACTAATATAACATTGTAAATCACCTTAGATTTATCATCATACAGATAATCCTACAAAAATGCCTTATTTAGTAGTGAACATAAATTTATTATTACTGTAGCTAATACTATTTCTACACTCATCATTAATAATAGTTATCATTTATAAAGGGCTTACCAAGAGCTGGGCAAGAACTAAGTACATGAATTATCTCATTTAATCCTCATAACTTTGTAAATTAGGTGCTATAACTTCTATTATAATACAAAGAATGGAAAATGGATCTAGAGAAGGCAACTGACTCACCCAAGGTAACACAGCTAACACATTCTGGGGCCAGGATTCAAACCTAAACCTTCACCACTATCTGTATTTTCTCTTTGACTTATCAAACAAGGATTTCTACAACAAACAAAAGAATTAGAAATCTACTTGGGAAAAAAAATCTCACAACATTAAGTTTTCATCTTTTTGGGGGTGATGGAAATGGTCTATATCTTGAGAGGGATGTGGGTTGTACAGGTTTGGTATTTATCAAAACTTTTTTAAAACATAAACATCCCTTGAATGAAAAAGATTTCTATATTTCTATAGGGTTACACCTATAGAAATTCCAGTCAAAAGAGTGCTTTTGTTCATTTACTTTTCCTTCTATAATAAAAGGGCAAACTTTAGTGCAAAAGTGTAACATGTGTGAAATCCTCAAAAAGGTCACCCTTCCAGGGCAAGTTCAGCTACTTACTTCTGGCACAACGGCTCCTTTTTCCACAACTTTCAGCATATGTAAAACACCAAATGGGATTTCTCCTAGATTCACCTCAATCCTCTAACAAATTCCTATAACCTCTGAATCACAAAGAGGTTCCAAGGAAACACACAGAGGTGAGCAAAGTTGACAAGCCAGTCTGTTACCTGGAAGAAAAGACTCAGCCTGGAGGCCCGGCTGGCAATGGACTCAACAGCACCAGCGTCCAGCAGATTCCGTGCTCCATACTTGAACTTCAGCATCTCCCCACTGGGGATGAGAGGAGACAGGAGGAGGTTATCCGCAGACTTGAACGCGAACGGTTTCAGAGATCCTGAGCTTTCCCGCAAGATATCATGGGTAGGGAGGTGAAAAATCAGCCACCACTGGGTCTTGGGAAGCTCAGTCTGGTGACACAGATTAAAAATCAGACTTTTATTCAGTGTAACAGGAGTAACACTGCAACACTTATCTGACATAGTCACTTACTTAAAATTTGTTTTATAACTGCAGACAGTGACTGCAGCCATGAAATTAAAAGATGCTTGCTCCTAGGAAGAAGAGCTATATGACAAATCTAGACAGCATATTAAAAAGAAGAGAGATCACTTTGCCAACAAAGGACTGTATAGTCAAAGCTATGGTTTTTCCAATAGTCATGTACGGATATGAGAGCTGGACCATAAAGAAGGCTGAGCACCCAAGAATTGATGCGTTTGAATTGTGGTGATGGAGAAGACTCTTGCTTTGGACAGCAAGGAAATCAAACCAGTCAATCCTAAAAAAAATAAACCCTAAATATTCATTTGAAGGACTGATGCTGAATCGCCAACACTTTGGCCACCTGACGCAAAGAGTTGACTCACTGGAAAAGACCCTGATGCTGGGAAAAACTGAGGGCAGGAGGAGAAGGGGTGACAGAGGATGAGATGGTTGGATGGCATCACTGACTCAATGGACATGAGTGTGAGCAAACTCTGGGAGAAAATGAAGGACAGGGAAGCTTGGCAAGCTGCAGTCCATGTGATCACAAAGAGTCAGATATGACTTAACCACGGAACAACAACAACCCCCCTTAGAATATAAGCTCCACCAGGTCAGGGACTTTTATCCTAATATAATGGGGACATATATAGCCTGGCATATAAATGCTAATAAACAGTTATTGAACAAATAATTGAAAATAAGTAAATTACATAATACAGGTATGTTGGAAGCTATGGGGTTAAAAAAATAATAAGAAAAAAACAAATGGAGGAATTGGGGCATGGTAGTGTGTGTATAACAGTGTAGTCAGAGTAGCTTCACCGTTCAGTTCAGTCTTGTCCGACTCTGTGCGACCCCACTGACTGCAGCACACCAGGCTTCCCTGTCCATTACCAACTCAAGGAGCTTGTTCGAATTCACGTCCATCGAGTTAGTGATGCCATCTAACCATATCATCCTCTGTCGTCCCCTTCTCCTCCTGCCTTCAATCTTTCCCGGCATCAAGATCTTTTTTAAGGAGTCAATTCTGCGCATGAGGTGGCCAAAATATTGGAGCTTCAGCATCAGTCCTTCCAAAGAATGTTCAGGACTGATTTAAGAATTGAGTGGTTTCATCTCCTTGCAGTCCAAGGGACTCTCAAGAGTCTTCTCCAACACTACTTCACTGAACAGGTTAACATTTGAGCCAAGATCTGAAGGGAGTAGCAGCAAGCCTTGCTGATATTTGGGTAAACAAAAGTATCCTGGGGTCAGAGGGAACAGCCAGAGCTAAGGTTCTGAGGCAAGCCCTGGGCTTCTCTAACAGTAGCTGGGAAACCACATAGGACTGGAACAGTGAGAGGCAGGAAGTAGGCGGTGACGTGTTGGGGCGGAGAGTATGAAGACACCAAAGTTAAGGTCACACATTCTAAGGCGCTGCCAGCCCCGACTAGCAATGCCGACAGGAGGCAGGGCAGAAGAAACACAGGACCCCACCCCGCTGGAGAAAGGAAATTCCTCTAGCCGCAGCACAGCCTGGCCAACCCCCCGACTGCGACGGGGGATATGGCCTTGCACCGCCAGCCTGGAAAGACCTTCCCGACCCCCCGCAGCCCTCAGGGCGGGACCGCCGCCCTCCCTGCTGCGAGAGGCAAAGCCGGGGTTGGTGTGGTGGAGGAGGCCCTTCCCTTGGTCTTGCAAAGTGGGGTGAGGGAGAATTGGGCTTGGGGAGACCAGACTCACCGTTCAGCCTACCGCGATATTTGCGCGCCGCTCTACCCCGTGCCTCCCGCGGCAGCGTTTGAACACTGGCAACGGCGTGGGTGGGGCCAGTCACATCTGGACCAATCAGTGTTCCCGCTCGTATGATGGACAGTTCTATCTCAACCAGGCCCTGCCCAAGTCCTTAAAGGGACCGAGGAAGTGAAAGAGAGGGCCAATGAAATTGTTTCTTCCGACCCGGCAGGGCAGGTCTTGGAAGTTTGAAATTGGCGGTTAAGCAGAAGGATGCAAGGTTTGAGGACGCGTCTGTTTACGTTTGAGATGTCTGAGGAAAATGCTGGGGCAGTGGCCCTTGCTCTCATGACCACCTGCAAGGAGGAAGGCAGCCCAGCCACTCTGATTGGTGCTCTTGTTCATCAATCCTGGCTAAGGTAAAAGTACTTGTTACTTTGTTAAATAAACCAGCTGGTTCTCTGCTAACAGGCTACAGCTGAGGCTTTGAGTTTGAGATTCCACCTACCTCAATGACTGGTTGTCGACTGCAACAAAAAGGCGATGATATTGAAACTGTCTCATAGAACATTTTAAAATAAAGACAAGAGACTTAAACAGTCGAAATCCAAAAGGCCAACAAATATATGAAAAGGTACTCAACGTCATTCATCATCAGGAAATAAGAAAATTAAAACCACAACGAGATACAATAACAGGCAGCCAGATTGGGGCGGATTGGTGGGGAGAAGATCTGACAGTGTTGGCAAGACTTGGTGGTACACAGCTGATGGGAGTATAAATCAGTACTGTTTGAAAAAGAGTTTGCCATTTTCTGCTAAAGTTGATGACATGCACAGTCTATGACTCACGCCTGGGTATACCTTAGAAAAACTCTTAACTGTGTACACCAGGAGACATGTACAAGAATATACAGATAGTACCTGTACAGCATCATGGAAAAAAACAAAACAAAACTGGGAAGCAACCCAAATATCCATCAGCAACAGAAAGGATCATTTTTTATATTGCAGTGTTTTCATACAGCAATAAAAAGGAACAACTATAGCTGAACACAACGACATAATGCGTTTCAAAACAATGCTGAGTGAAGGAAGCATAACAGTAGAATAAAGTATGTTTTCTTTTTCTTATTGAAGTATATAGTTCATTTACAATGTTGTGTTTCAGGTATACTGCAAAGTGATTCGGCTATACTATATTCTTTTTCAGTTTCTTTTCCCTTATAGGTTATTAAAGTATGTTTTCATTAATATAAATTTCAAAAGCAAAACAAAATAAAATATTTAGTGAAGGATGTACCTACAGGTGATAAAATCAGAAAGTAAAGCAGAACTCAGGATAGTTATCAAGGGGATGGTGTCCTTTCAGGGAGTCAGGATGCTGCCTGCTAAGTTGCTTCAGTCGTGTCTGACTCTGCATGACCCTATAGGATACAACCCGCTAGGCTCCTCTGCCCGTAGGATTTTTCCAGGCAAGAATACTGGAGTGGGTTGCCATGCCCTCCTACAGGGGATCTTCCCCACCCAGGAATTGAAGCTGCGTCTCTTACATCTCCAGCATTGGCAGGCAAGTTCTTTACCACTAGTGCCACCTGGGAAGCCCCAGTCAGGATGCTACTATGATCTAATTCTTAGAATGACTATAATAATAAAATAGATTATTGTTTTATAATTAGTAAGTTGCGTGTATATATGTTCTATTTTGGAGAAGAAAATGGCAGCCCTCTCCAGAATTCTTGCCTGGAGAATCCCATGGACAGAAGAGCCTGGTAGGTTACAGTCCATGGGTTGCAAAGCGTCAGACACAACTGAGTGACTAAACACACACACATGTTCTATTTATGTAAATTTTTTAAATGTGAAAGGGAGTCAGTCCTTTTAGTACTTTTATAATCCCTACACTACTAGAACTAGAAACATGTTATCATATGCAGGCCCACACACTCATACACACATCAGTACAAAACAAAGTACAGACTTGCTTAATACGCTTTTTTCCCCTGGAAACATAATTTGCTATTCATCCCTGGGACAATAATGACAGCTACAATTTATCAAGCCCCTTCTCCCTTTCTGTCTTTATCGAGTACATCCCATTTAATCTTTACTATAACCTAATACTGAGAGGAGGAATTATAATCCACATTTTATATATGGGGAAACTGAGTCTGAAAGATACACAGTGACTAATCTGGAGTTGATCGGCTCTAGGTGATGAAGCTAAGTTTGGAACTCCCGGACTATCTGACTCCTAATCCTTTTCTCTATACAAAACCTGTTTCTCAGAAGATGTTAGAAATTTTCCCATCTTCTGCTTTTGTCATGTTGCAAGGGCTGACCCAGTCCAGAAAAATGTTATGAAAATAAGAATTACTTCTAGGGACTTCCCTGGTAGTCCAGTGGTTATGACTCTACTCTTTCACTGCCAAGGGCCTGGGTTCAATCCATGCTGGGGGAGCTAAGATCCTGCAAGTTGAGTGGCTTGGCCACATTTAAAAAGGAAAGCAGGAGGGGAAGAGGGAGGGAGAGAAAGAAAAAACAAAGAAAGACTTCTAATGATATAAGAAGGTTAGCAAAAGTTCGGGGATGATAAGATGAGGAGAAAGCCAAAGTGGGTCTTAGCCACTGTTGACTTGACATAAAGAATCTCAGAAAGATGTGGATGTGGATCTAATCAATGCTTCTGGTTTTTCTAATGTTGCTGGTTTTTCTAATTCAGGCAAATCTGTTAGTTTTCATGTGTCAGAAGTAGGCTTTAGCAGGATCATGGGACTTGTTTATCCTAAATTAGAATACAATGTTAACAGCATGATTTTTTTATTGCCCTGAATCCTGCCTATTAGAATATCCTATTAGAATAATTGCTGGTCTTAGCAAAACCTTTGTGAAACAGAACAAAGAATACATAATAAATAAGAAGAATAAAGAAACATAAAGCAAAAACCACAGGAACTCCACCAATTTTCTTTCAAAAGTAGTAACTAACTGCACAGGAAGCGCATGAGGAAAGAGAATTAGGAAGGACCAAGAATGGTGCGCCAATAATCAAAGGATAAGACACTGCCAAATAGAATTAACCATCATTAAAACTAGACTGACAGGAAAGCTGACACCTTCTCTTTGTTCTTGCATAAAATGAAACAATTACTAGTTCTATGCAGAATGTGAATCCCTGACTAATACTATGATGGAGATTCTGGAAGAACATCATTATAACAGAGTCATAATGAAGGACATTATGATGTTCTTACATTCAGTCTTTCGTTTGTTTTATTTTTTAAAAAGCATTTATGGTGCCAAGCACCAGGGATACCAAAAGGAAACAGATACCCTCCTTATCAGTTTTTGAAAAGTCAGTTACAGTGGGGAGATGGAGCTATGCGCAAACGATTTTGAAACTCTGTGATAAGTTCCTGTAACAGTGGAGATGCCAGAAGACTGTGGCAATAAGAGAGGGGATGGCAGGTGGTATATCACAGCAAATACCCAAACATGAAGACCAAAGAAACATGGTTGCCCTCAGAGCATTCAACTGGATGATAAGCAGAGATACTCCAAGGCACCTTAAAGAGATAAGAGGAATGACCGCAAGACTCAAACTAGACTTAGTGGAACATTAAGAATTGTATTCTATTTGTAAAGCAGAAATACAGACAGAGGCATAGAGAACAGAAGTATGGATACCAAGGGGGCTGGCGGGGTGGGTGGGAAAAATTGGAGATTGGCATAGACATATATACACTATTGATACTATGTATAAAATAGATAACTATGAGAACCTACACTAAATAGCACATGGAACTCTACTCAAAGCTCCGCTGCTACTGCTAAGTCACTTCAGTCGTGTCGACTCTGTGCGACCCCATCCCTGGGATTCTCCAGGCAAGAACACTGGAGTGGGTTGCCATTTCCTTCTCCAATGCATAAAAGTGAAAGTGAAGTCACTCAGTTGTGTCTGACTCTTAGCGACCCCATGGACTGCAGCCTACCAGGCTCCTCCGTCCGTGGGATTTTCCAGGCAAGAGTACTGGAGTAGGGTGCCATTGCCTTCTCCAACTCAAAGCTCAGAGCTCTATGGTGACCTAAATGGGAAGGAAATCCAAAAGAGAGGGGATACGTGTATATGTATAACTGATTCACTTTGCTATACAGCAAAAATTAATATAACATTGTAAAGCAACTGTACTCCACTAAAAATTAATTTAAAAAAAAAAAACAGATTTGCACACACCATCCCCCCAAGGGACAGAAAAAGTATCTGACAAGCTAACCCCATTCTAGTTATGAAGAGATAAGTTATTCTGGTCCCTTTGGCAAGAGTTCCTCAAGCTATTTTGGCAGTGGGTAACTACTAACTCAAGCTTCTGGAAAGCACCATTAGCTGAGTGCTTTCTCAGAGCAAGCCATATCCCAGGTATGACCTGTTTTCCCCACCGCTGATTTGAAAGACGCTTCCAGGTCATATACGAATGTCATTGATTTTTTAAATTATACATCTTACTGAACGTTAGGAAAAAGAATAGCTAGTCCACCAAGCCGGGTATTTAGGCTGTTTAACAGTGTCCTGGCTTTCTCCCTGTCTACTAGCATACATTCCCAGGGGTTACAATCAAAAATGTCTCCAGATGTTGCCAAATGTCTTTTGGAGAGCAAATTGCCCTGAATTGAGATGTTTGACATGAAAATTCCCAATGAATATATTCAACATTTTAAAATTTATTTTACTTATTTATTTTGGCGCTTTCTCCAGTTGCACCAGGTGGGGCTGCCCTCCCTTGCGGCGCGTGGGCTCCTGACTGGTGGCGCCTCTTGCAGAGCGCAGGCCGGAGGGCGCGCAGCCTTCAGCGTGTGGCTCACAGTCGCCGTAGCTCTGGTCCATCAGCTTCATTGCTCCAAGGCATGTGGGATCCTCCCCGACCAGGGATCAAACCCGCGCAGCGCAGGAGCAGGATTGAACTCTCATGTCCCCTGCACTGTGCCACCAGGGAAGTCCAGCTTTTTTTTTTTCTTTTTACCTTTTGGCATATGGAATCTCAGTTCTTCTACCAGAGATAACCCACACCCCTTGCATTGGAAGTCAGTCTTAATCACTGGACTCCAATAGAACTCCCAAACAAAACAAAATACATTTTAAATGTTTTGAAATTTTTAACTGATTGTTAGAACTTCATTCTGACACCTTCATTTTCCAAATGTTTTCTGCAAGTCTGCATGAGTTCCCACCTATGTTTTTATGAGGTGTTTCTTTTTTTTTTTTTTTTGCCTTCTTTGACCTCAGACACAGTGTGTAACAAGGAAGAATGAATTTTCAAAGTTCAATTAAACAACAATTAGCCTTTCTGCCATTTAATCCTAGACATTTTTTCTATAACACTGGGGCTTATCAGTTAATTGTGTTGCTTCAAAAATGTCATAAACTGTAAAACATACCTCTAATCCTTCAGCCCACTGATTTCAGGAGTGTTTATAACTTCCAATCCATTTATAATACAAGAAATTTAGGCACCAGACTCACAACAACTCCTTTCCAAGGACAACTAGAAAAAAAAAAAAAAAAAGACACCAAATCCCTACACTGTTCAAGAGAATTAAAATAGAAACCACAGACTAGGAGAAAAAATATATACCCAATAAAAGACTGCTATTCAAAATATACAAAGAACTCTTAAAACCCAACAATAGGAAAACAAGAAATTAGATTTTAAAATGGCCAAAGAGCTTAATAAACACCTCCTCAAAGAAGATACACAAATGGCAAATAAATACATGAAAAGATGCTCCCCATCATATGTCATTATTGAAATGTGAATTAAAACAAGATATCACTATAGTCCATGGGGTCGCAAAGAGTCAGACACAACTGAGTGACTAACACACACACACACACACCACTGCATACCTATTCAAATGTCAAAATCCAGACACAGACAAAAGCAAACGCTGGTGAGAATGTAGAGAAACAGGGACTCTGCTTTGTTGCTGGTGGCAATGCAAAATGGGACGGCCACTTTGGAAAGACAGTTGGGCAGTTTCTTACAAAAATAAACATTCTCTTACCATATAATCTAGCAGTCTCACACTCCTCAGTATTGGCCCAAAGGAGCCGAACACTGTGGTGCATACAACAACCTGCACACAAATGTTTATAGCAGCTTCATTCATAATTGCTGAAACTTGGAAGCAACCAAAATGTCCTTCAGCAGATAGATGGATATAAACTATGGTACACTCCAGGCAATGGAATATTATTTTGCACTAAAAATAAATGAGCTATCAAAGCATTGAGGAAACTTCAATGCATATTGCTAAGTGAAAGATGTCAGTCTGAAAAGGCCAAATGATACTGTTCTATTTATTTCTCAACTTCTATTAAAGTTAAAATACTAGGGGAGACGGCACTATAAATCCTCTCAACTCTTCATGCGGGGGAAGATACTATCCAGCCTTGTATAGCTCTTTTATTTTTCACTTATTTTTACTTGTGGTTAAGCTCAAAATTCTCCAAGCCAGGCTTCAGCAATACATGAACCATGACCTTCCAGATGTTCAAGCTGGATTTAGAAAAGGCAGAGGAACCAGAGATCAAATTGCCAACATCTGCTGGATCATTGAAAAAGCAAGAGAGTTCCAGAAAAACATCTATTTCTGCTTTATTGACTACTCCAAAGCCTTTGACTGTGTGGATCACGATAAACTGTGGAAAATTCTGAAAGAGATGGGAATAACAGACCACCTGACCTGCCTCTTGAGAAACCTATATGCAGGTCAGGAAGCAACAGTTAGAATTAGACATGGAACAACAGACTGGTTCCAAATAGGAAAAGGAGTATGTCAAGGCTGTATATTGTCACCCTGCTTATTTAACTTATATGCAGAGTACATCATGAGAAACACTGGACTGGAAGAAGCACAAGCTGGAATCAAGATTGCCGGGAGAAATATCAATAACCTCAGATATGCGGATGACACCACCCTTATGGCAGAAAGTGAAGAGGAACTAAAAAGCCTCCTGATGAAAGTGAAAGAGGAGAGTGAAAAAATTGGCTTAAAGGTCAACATTCGGAAAACTAAGATCATAGCATCTGGTCCCATCACTTCATGGGAAATAAATGGGGAAACGGGAAACAGTGTCAGATTTTATTTTGGGGGGCTCCAAAATCACTGCAGATGGTGATTGCAGCCATGAAATTAAAAGACGCTTACTCCTTGGAAGGAAAGTTATGACCAACCTAGACAGCATATTAAAAAGCAGAGACATTACTTTGCCAACAAAGGTCCGTCTAGTCAAGGCTATGGTTTTTCCAGTGGTCATGTATGGATGTGAGAGTTGGACTGTGAAGAAAGCTGAGTGACGAAAAATTGATGCATTTGAACTGTGGTGTTGGAGAAGACTCTTGAGAGTCCCTGGGACTGCAAGGAGATCCAACCAGTCTGTCCTAGAGGAGATCAGTCCTGGGTATTCATTGGAAGGACTGATGTTGAAGCTGAAACTCCAATACTTTGGCCACCTCATGCAAAGAGTTGACTCATTGGAAAAGACCCTGATGCTGGGAGGGATTGGGGGCAGGAGGAGAAGGGGACGACAGAGGATTAGATGGCATCACTGACTCAATGGACATGAGTTTGAGTGGACTCTGGGAGTTGGTGATGGACAGGGAGGCCTGGCATGCTGCGATTCATGGGGTCACAAAGAGTCGGACACGACTGAGCGACTGAACTGAACTGAAGTATACATAACATAAAAGTTACCATCTTAACCATTTTAAAATTTACAATTTGACAGCATTAAGCGTATTCATATTGTTATGCAAACATTACCACTATCCATCTCCAGAGCTCTTTTCTTGCAGAACTGAAGCTCTGTGTCCATTACATAGTAGCTCCCCAGTCCCTCTTCCTCTGAGCTTCCTGATAACTTCTATTCTTTCTGTCATTATGAATTTGCCTGCTCTAGATACCTCAAATAAGTGAAATAATGCATTATGTATCCTTTTGTGTCTGGTTTATTTCACTTAGCATCTTGTCTTCAAGGCTCATACATGTCATAATATGTGTCAGTACTTCATTCCTTTTTATGGCTAAATAATATTCCATCAAATGGATATACCACATTTTGTTCATCCATTCATCTGTTGATGGACACGAGTTATTTCCCAGTTTTTGGCTATTATGAATAATACTGCTATGAACACTGGTGTACACATATCTCTTTGAGTCCCTGCTTTCAGTTCTTCTGGGTGTATACCTAGGAGTGGAGTTGTTGGATCATACAGTAATTCTATACTATTTGAAAAAGTGACAAACTGTTTTCCACAGGAGTTTCACCATTTTACATTCCCACTTACAAGGCATCAGGGCTCCAATTTCTGCATGTCTTCATCAATGCTTGTTACTCTCTTGTTTTTCATTTTTGTTTTTTTTTTTTTAATAAAAACAACTCGTAGGGAATTCTCTGGCAATACAGTGGTTGGGACTTTGTGCTCTCTCTGACAAGAGCCCGGGTTTAATCCCTGGTTGGGGAACTAAGATCCCATAAGTCTCGTGGTGCAGCCAAAATAAAAGGAGTGGGGAATATAAACCTGCCTTAGGAATGAGCAATACCATCTGATATGTGTTTACTAAGGAGAAATAAAAGCATGTCCACAATAAGATTTTAAAATAATAATAGTAACCACTCCTAGTGGGCATGAAGTGATTATTTAGATTTCAGTTCACTTCAGTTCAGTCACTCAGTCGTGTCCAACTCTTTGCAACCCCATGAACCACAGCACGCCAGTCCTCCCTGTCCATCACCAACTCCCTGAATCCACCCAAACCCATGTCCATTGAGTCTGTCAACCCCTTCTCCTGCCCTCAATCTTTCCCAGCATCAGGGTCTTTTCCAATGAGTCAGCTCTTCAAATCAGTTGGCCAAAGTACTGGAGTTTCAGCTTCAACATCAGTCCTTCCAATGAACACCCAGGACTGATCTCCTTTAGGATGGACTGGTTGGATCTCCTTGCAGTCCCAGGGACTCTTAAGAGTCTTCTCCAACACCACAGTTCAAAAGCCTCAATTCTTTGGTGCTCAGCTTTCTTCATAGTCCAACTCTCACATCCATACATGACTACTGGAAAAACCATAGCCTTGACTAGACGGACCTTTGTTGGCAAAGTAATGTCTCTGCTTTTTAATATGCTGTCTAGGTTGGTCATAACTTTCCTTCCAAGGAGTAAGCAATACTTTGTTTAGCAATAGAATATTTTTATATGAAACGTAGACATCTCTCTGGATCACATTCATTCCACACTGTCTAATGAATCCTATATTTCATTTCTAATAATCTTTAGGCTCTTGCCTTGGAGACTACTGGGCTTCCATTGTGGCTCAACCAGTAAAGCATCTGCCCACAATGTGGGAGACCTGGGTTCAATCCCTAGGTTGGGAAGATTCCCAGGAGAAGGGAAAGGCTACCAGTATTCTGGCCTAGAGAATTCCACGGACGGTATAGTCAGACACAACTGAACGACTTGCACTTTCACTTTGAAGACTACTACCTACTTCCATCGGTGGCTTCCTCGTCTCTGAAGTAGTTAAGGCACCACTGCTTACTCTGTATTTGCCGCACCAAAGCAGTAGCGCCATCTAGTGGTCCAGAGAGGTAGTTGCAGGAGCAGCTCCCAATATTTCACCAAGACTTTATTATTATATACCTGGTGATGCCCACCTGGTATTACCATGAAAAGCGAAATCCGATTCGAAAAATTGTGACTTCTACAAAAATTATATAGATGGGCTTCTCCCCAAATGACAAAGCCTTCTCCAGTGTCCTTTTAATTACACCCCTTCCTAAAATAGGAACAATAGGAATGCAGCTGACATTTTAAATGCAACTGGCTTGTTGAAAAATCTGTCCAAAAAAGAAACAATTTTATTTTTTTTCAATCTCTTCTATCAATCATCTTCTATCGAACCTCCCTTTTCAACCTTTTAAAGACATCTCTTGGAAACAGTCTAACTTTCAGGTTTTTTCAAGTTTTCAGTTTCTGACACCTCACCCTACTCCTCCTTAGAATAGGAGCTTTGGAGTGGGGTGGGAGAGTGGTCTTGTCTTTATGCTGTTCCCTCCCCTCCTTTCTTTAACATTTCTCTGATGTTTAAAACATAGACTAGAAATTATGGGGAAGGTCCCACCCTACACAATTTTCTAACGTAAGAAATGGGTCCCTTTTCCAACTACTCTCCCCCCAGATCACACCCCTAACTAAGTTCTAAGGTATCTACTAATTTCATTTGTGCCATACCCAACATCAAGAGTTCAGGCTGCTTCATTTATTTTATTATTATTATTTTGGCCATACCACGTGGCTTGTGGGATCATAGTTCCCTGACCAGGAATTGAACCCAGGCCCTCAGCAGTAAAAGTGTTGCAGGAATGGGGGACCCCTTCCAGGGCCCGAAGCTGGGCTCTTGTCTAACACTCGGAAATTAATTTTCCGAGGGGACACATGTGCTGACAGAGCAAGAGATTTTATTGGAAAGGGCACCCGGGTGGAGAGCAGGAGGATAAGGGAACCCAGGAGAACTGCTCTGCCGCGTGGCTCGAAGTGTCGGGTTTTATGGTGATGGGATTAGTTTCCGGGTGGTCTTTGGCCAATCATTCTAATTCAGAATCTTTCCTGGTGGCGCACGCATCACTCAGCCAAGATGGATGCTAGCGAAAGGGATTCTGGGAAGTGGACGGACACGCAGTGTCTTCTTTCAACCTTTCCCGAACTCTTCCGGTTGGTGGTGGCTTATTAGTTCCGTATTCCTTATCAGGATCTCCTGTCATAAAACAACTCATGTAAATGGTTACTATGGTGCCTGGCCAGGGTGGGCGGTTTCAATCAGTGTGCTTCCCCTAACAAAAGCACAGAGTTCTGACCACTTGACCACCAGAGAGTTCCCAGGCTGCTTCATTTTGACCCTCTCTCTGCCTCTCCACCTTCACACCCAAGCTATCTTCCTCCCATTTTCCTGTCTTTCCCTAGAGATCACAGGAATAAGAATGAGAAATAAGTATCACTCTTAGAAAATGAGATGTTGTCATTAGACAGGACTGTAAACCTGAAAAAAACCCAAGAGGCTCAACTAAGAAACTATTAGAGCCAACAAGAATTCTAAAAGATAGCCCACTATAAGATGAATGTTCAGAAAAATCAATAGCTTTCCACTATACCAGCAGCAACCATTGAGCTAAGGTTAAGAGAAAAAAAATTCTATTCCAGTAACAACAAAATATCAAGTTCCTAGAAATAAACTCAGTAAGAGCAGAGGCCACATAATGAAAATTACAAAGCTGACTACAGACATAACAAGATCTGAGTTAAAAAAAAAAAGTGAAGAGGCATAACTTGTTCCTAATTAGGAAGCATCAACATTGTAAGGATTTCTTTTCTTCTCAAATTAACATAAACGTAAAACACAGGATAAATAAATTACAGCCTATCCAAACAATGGAATCCTACCCAGCAATAAGAATGAAAGAACTATTGATATACATAACAACATGGATAAATCCCAAAATCATTAGGCTGAGTAAAGGAAATCAGATACAAAAGAGTACATACTGTATGATTACATTTATGTAAAATTCTAATAAGGGGAAAAAATGATAGCAGATGGAATTGGTATTAGAAGTGAAGATTAAATGCAAAAGGGCATGAGGGACTTTTCCAAGGCTGTTGAGAATGTTCTATGTCTTGATTGCACTGAGGGTTACATGGTGTATACATCTGTCTAAACTCATCTAAATGTATCCCTAAAATAGTACATTTATTGTTTATGAATGATACCCCAGTAAAACTGAAAAAACTAAATGCAATTCCAACTGAAATGCAACTCAAAAAAACCCAACTTTAGGGTTTGGGGGAAAGGTGTGGCAGAGACTTAAGGCACTGAAAATAAAATCTGGGGGGAAGAATAAATGCATGAGGCCAGCTAAGAAGGAAAAAAGCATGAGTGCAGAGAGTCCTTCAGCAAGTCCACTGACCATCCTGGTCACTCTGGGAACAAGATGCCTTCAGCTCCTCCGTAGTCCCCTCCATCACGAAGAAAGTTTCCCCCATGGGTAGGAGAAGGAACAGTCTCACCCCTTGCCTTATCTCCACCCTATACAGCCCAGCATCAGGCTGCAGCTAACAAAGGAGTTTGGTTCCTTTTTACAGAAGAGGAGGACCTCAGTTGTTTTCTTCTCTTTGGAATGTAGGGTCCATAAAGCTATTTTCATTCTCAGCTTTGAATCCTGGATGCCCTTTCCAGAGTTGTCCCATTACCAAAAGGCCAACAAGAGGTTTAAATTCCTTTAGGATCCCCCCTTTATCACAGAGGGCTCCAAGAATATATAATTTCATGGCATATAAAACAGAGCCACCTGTAAACCAAAATACAGTCTAGGGTTTTAAGAGGATAAATGTGCAAACATCAGATGGTAGATTCCACCACACACTAAGCAAGAGCGAAGAGAACAGGCATGAATTGGTTTTGCAAACTCCCAAGGTTGGCTGTTATTTAGGATGAAGCACTTGAGAAGGGAGAACGATGGATTGATGCATCAGCATCCTTTGTGTTGGCTGCAGACAAAAGTATGACAGCGTTTTAATATAACTCATTTTTCTGGGCATGAAAATTTTCCATGACCATTAAGACATTTCTCTTTCAATTGGTGTGCTTGGGGGTTTATTTTTAGAAATGAAATTTCTCATTAAGGAGTGATGTGGTTTGAAGATGATCACTCTTCCAAGCTGGTTTTCTCTCCACTCCCCATTAGCAGGGTCCAAAAAACCACCTTTGCCCGGGGGCGGGGGAGGTCTTTCTGCCTTCAGGAGCAAGATTTTTAGCTCACTTTTCTTTGCCAAGTAACAATAAGGTAATACATCTAAGATCCTCTGCCAGTTTTTCACTCTGTGTATAAGATTCTGCAAAGAATAAGAAATCATTTAGATCTGAGATCTATTGAAAATATTCATGGTAGCAAATCAATGACAAAAATCGGGGCCTATCTCTCCATGGTAACTGATGGAGATAGTTTTCTGTTTTCTGAGCCACTGGAGTATCTCTTTATTCACTGTTGGTCAATAAAATGGGAACAACCCTATAAGGTGCTTTCTACACCTGTTGCAAACTAAATGGACCATATCACTTAGGTTCATCTATATTAGTTACCTAGTGCAATATTACGACAAACGTAGAGGTTTATCACCTCTAAGTTTATAAGTCAGGAGTCCAGGCACACTAATACAGAACCTCTGCAAAGCTGCAATCGAGGTTTCGGTCGTATTCAGTGGTATCATATCAAGGTTTGACTGGGGAAGGGTTTGTATTTAACCACATGTGGTTGCTGACAGCATTTGGTTCCTTGAAAGCTTCTGGTTCCTTGAAAGTCAGTGAAGGTCACCCTGTTACCTGTCATGTGGTCTTGTTCATGGAGAAGCTCACCAAGCTTCCTTCCTCAAAGCTAATACAGACATTACGGTCTAACACAACTTAATCACAGGTGTGACAGCCCATCACTTTTTTATTAATTAATTAGTTAAGTTTTTAAGTTTTTGGTTGCACTGAGTCTTTGTTGCTGAGCACCGGCTTTCTTCAGTTGCAAAGAACAGGGTCAACCCTCTAGCGGCAATGCCGGGGCTTCTCATTGAGGTGGCTCCTCTTGTCCTTGTTGTGGGGACAGGCTCTGGGGCACATGGGCTTCAGTAGTTGCAGCACTCGGGCTCAGTAGTTGTGACTCATGGGTCCTTGAGCACTGGGACTTCAATAATTGTGGCTTATGGGCTTAGTTGCTCCATGGCATGTGGAACCAGAACAAGTGATGGAACCTGGGTCCCCTGCGTTGGCAGGCAGATTCTTATTCCACTGTACCACCAGGAAAGCCCAGCCCATCACTTTTGCCATATTCAAGTCACAGGTCCCATCCACACTCAAAGAGGAGGTCACACAAGGACAAGAACATCAGGAAGCCCAGGTGTTGGGAGTGGCCTTAGAGTCTGCCCTCCACATTGTCCAGACTGGCTGCCAATATCACCTTAATTTAAGTGAGGATGACTTGGATTAAATGGGGCTTACTCCATCCCCAATGACTGACAGATGGACCACCCTCTGCCATAACTCCTTCAAGAACAGCATCCACCACACAAGTAAGGGCAATCTCGGGTGAGTCTCTCATCTCCTTACCTGATCCTTCTTTGTCCTTCTCTTGTCTAGCTCCCCTCCAAATACTGAGGGCCCACACTGCTACTCTCCTGGAGGGCACAGCTTGGATTCCCACCCTACCCTCCCAGCGGGGACACGCTTGGCTCTGAGAATGTACCTATGTGTATATGGAGGTCTCCACTACCACCACTGTCATCGGTACAGTTGCTCAGTGCCAGGCAAAGCAGAGTGTCAGCCATGAAAGCTGATGCAAAGAGCAGGAGGCATGACCTCAAGACGTTCACAATCCAGATGGCCACTGATCTACAGTCTTACCCAAGAAGTGTAAGAAAAGAGTCTTAGTGCACCACTCCTGTCCACTGTGTTTGAATTTTTAAATAATGAGCATTCAGTATTTGTGTAATCAACAGCAAAAAATGTATAAATTGTCTCCAACTCAGAGCATAGTTAGGAGTTGAGAGTCAGCATCTCTTACCCTATCTCTGCAAACAGAATTGCAAGTATCCTTTGTGAACCCCACCACTCTCTCACACATCTTCTCAAACAGATGCTTTAGACAAAAATGATCTAAGCCTTCCTCCAGAGGTGGATTTGTATATGGCATCAGTCAATCAGTTTATCCCATACCTTTCCGCTACAGTGACTGGTAGGGGCAACCCAACCAAAGCCAATGATACATAAGGAGAGGTTTACAGTGATCTCTGGGATAGAAAAAGCCCCATCTTTAGGGCACTTCAAGGAATCTCTTCCCTTGTACCAGTGCTAGTCAAAAGGAATATAAGGTAAGTTTTATATATGATTTTTTTTCTCTAAGCCCTTTATTTTTTTTTTCTCTAAGGCCTTTAATATCACTTAAACAGTTGAGGCACAAGCAATAATAAAACTCAATTTTTTATGTTACAAAAAAGAAAATTTTGTATATCTGCCTGATAGACCAATTTTCTCAAAAATCTCTTCTGCAGTCAAATAAACAAACACTCTGGTCCACAGGTTGATTCAACAAGGTCAGAATGGCAGACTTGATGATAAACTCCCAAACTTATTGAGAAGTTAGAGGACTCAGATGTTTACTGACTGCCCATCACACACTGCATCACGTTTACCTAAGTAAGATGTGAACCTAAATTCCATTTATCTTTTAATAGAACAACATTGATACCGCCAGATAAGGCCTCATTTTAAATGCATTTCCAGGACAAATAATTCTTAATGTTCTAGTAGCTATATATTTTCTTTTTTAATTTTCTTTTTTAAAATTTTATTTTCTTTTTTGGCCATGTTGTGCAGCATGTGGGATCTTAGTTCCCCAACCAGGGGTTTAACTCCGGCCCCCTGCTTTGAGAGCACAGAGTATTAGCCACTGGACCACCAGAGAAGTCCCTACAATTTATTTTTATTTATTTTTTACCTTTGACCTTACCACACAACTTATAGGATCTCTCAGTTCTCAGACCAGGGATTGAACCCAGACCATGACAGTGAAAGGCCAGAATTCTAATCACTAGACCACCAAGGGACTCCCCTCGGTATGTTATTCACTCAGTCGTGTTTGACCGTTTGCGATCGCATGGACTGTAGCCCACCAGGCTCCTCTGTCCATGGAGTTCTCCCGGCAAGACTACTGGAGTGGGTTGCCATTCCCTTCTCCAGGGGATCTTCCCAACCCAAGGATCGAACCCAAGTCTCCTGCACTGCAGGCAGATTCCTTATCATCTGAGCCACCAGGGAAGCCCAGTAGCCAAATTTTTAAAAGAAAAAAATGAAATTAGTTTTCATAATATATTTCCATTTAACTCAGCATATCATAAATGTTCTCATTTCAAGATGTAGTAAGTATTAAAATTGTTATTTTACTTTTTTTCATTCTAGGTCTTTAAAACTGTGTGTGTTGATTCAGACTAGGCACCATTCTCAAGAGCCACAAGGGCCTAGTGGCTACTGTCTTGGACAGTGCAGCCCTGGACAGGACAATATAAGGATGTGAAACTGGATCTGTAACTGTCTTGACATCACAAGTATGTGCGGGAAGGGGAGCTTGTGCTAAAACTGACCACATCTAGGGAAGTGAATTGGAAATTAACTGGGACCTTGGTGATATCATTCAAGTCACCAGCGGAAGCATCGCTTGAAATGAGCATTACCTCAAGACATTTCAGTTTTGTGAGTCAATAAGTTTCCTTTAGTATTGAAACTAATTCAAGCTGAAATTTCTGTCATTTCCCATCAAATGAATCTCAACAGAGGGTAATTAATAAAATCAAGCAATCTATATTGTGCTGACACTAGAAGCCTGGACAGTAAGCATAAGGATTTCAGAAGTTTCTCCCTAGAAGGCAACTTGACAATAGCAGGGTTTCTCAACCTTGACATTCTGACCTGTGGGGCTAGATTGTTTGCTGCTGTTGTTAACATTTATTTATTCAGCTGCACTAGCACTCAGGATCTTCAGTGGCACAATGCCAGCTCTCTCATTGTGGCACGTGGAATCTAGTTCCCTAGCCAGGGATCAAACCCGGGCCCCTTGCATTGGAAGTGCAGTCTTAGCCACTGGACCACCAGAGAAGTCCCCGGATAATTCTTGATTGTGAGGCTCTGTCTTGTGCATTATAGGATGCTTACCCGCTAGATGCCAGTACACCATTTACCTCCAGCTGTGACAAATGAACATATCTCTGGATATGGCCAAATGCCCCCAACTGAGAGCTACTGAATTAGAGAGGGGATTTGCAATAAACCTGAAAGAAGAGGTGGGAGGCATTTATGTGGGGAAAGCATTTCCGTTTGAGGTAATGACATGAATAAAGGAGCCAGGGAGAGAAAAAACAAAAGGCTCAAGAAGAAATCAATCAAGTCGTCACTGCTGAGTCCCAGCTGTGGCTGCCAACAACAATCAGAGCATTCAACTTTATCTGGAAAGTCATTTTTTTAAAAATTCTATCAGACATTGTTAGTAGAAGCCTAAATCAGCACAAACCTTTTTGGAGGGCAATTTGGTAATATCTATAAAAATGAAAAATGTTTTTACCCTTTGTCCCAGTAATTCTTCCTCTAGGAATTTACAGAAAAAAGAAAACAGAAAAAACTTTACCTATCAGAAAATGACAAAAATAATAATAACTGAAAAAGACAAATGATCATTAATTGGGACATGACTAAGTTATTATGGTAAAGCCACACAACTGAATACTACGTATCCATTTAAAAAATCTGATTCTGTGTGCATGAAGAAAAATGTCTAAGTTATCTTGTTAGATTAAAAGCAAAGATTAAAAACAGGATGTACAGCATAATCCCATATGAATATAATAAGAATATCTGAGATGCTTGGAAAAATTAAAGTATATATAAAACTTTTTTTGAGAGAAAATATTTTTTTAATTTATTGTGGCGTAATTGCTTTACAATGTTGTGTGAGTTTCTGCTGTACAACAGAGTGAATTAGCCGTATGTGCACATATATCCCCTCCGTCTTGGACCTCCCTCCTACCCCAATCCCCAGCCTACCCATCTAGGTCATCACAGAGCAACAAGCTGAGCTATACAGTTATCTTGGGGAGAATGCATGATTGAGAGGGAAAAGAAACAACAGTTATACTTTCTATATTGTTAGAAAAAAATTCAACCAGATAAATGCGAAGATCTAATTAGCTGGTTTCAACAACTCAGGAAATCAGGCAGCATGCCATCTGGCAACTAGAAGGGCACTCCTAGAGACTGTACAAAATGGGAGGATTTTAGTAGGAAGAAGGAGGGGGAAGGGAGTGATTAGCAGGAGAAAAATAAAGGATCACTGTATTTTCAGGCTAGTGTATCTTTTTGGTCACGCTATCATGCAGATTACCTTCTCATCCTCTGGGGTGGGGGGAGTGGGGGGAGTGGGGGGAATGGAGAGGATCCACATAACAGATTACCTCATTGGTGCTAATTAGAAAATCCCGAACTGGTTAATTAAGGTTGCACTTCTAGGGCTTCCCTGGTGGCTCAGTACTAAAGAATCTGCCTGCCAGTGCAGGAGACATGGGTTCAATCCATGGTCCTAGAAGATCCCACATGCCTTGGGGAGCTAAGCTTGTGCCCATCATCTACTGAGCGCGTGCTCTAGAGCCCTGGAGCCACAACTACTGAGCCCAGAGGCCACAACTAGCGAAGCTGTCGCACCCTAGAGCCTGTGCTCTGCAACGCGAGGAGCCACAGCAGGAAGCCCGAGCCCGGCAGCTGGAGGATGGCCCCCACTTGCCGCAACTAGAGAAAAACCCAAGCAGCGATGAAGACCCAGCACGGCCAAAAATAAATAAATACATACATTTATTTTTAAAAAGACTGCATTTCTAGGGAACTCCCTGGCAGTCCAATGGTTAGAACTCAGCACTTCCAGTACTTTGGGCTCAGGTTCAATCCCTGGCCTGGAAAATAAGACCCCACAAACCACTTCCCAGGTGGCTTGGTGGTAAAGAATTTGCCTGCTAAGTGGAAGACCCGGGTTGGATCCCTGGGTCAGCAAGATCTCCTGAAAGAGGAAATGGCAACCCACTCCAGTGTTCTTGCCTGGAGAATCCCATGAATAGAGGAACCTGGCAGACTACAGTCCATGGGGTCACAAAGGGTCGGAGACGACTTGGCGACTAAAGAGCAGCAGCAGAAGAAAGTTGCAGGACACGAAAAAGAGACTGCATTTCTGGTGAGGGTCAAAACTGCAACTAAATTAGGTATTAAAGCTAGGTTTGGGGTCATGGACTTTAGCACAAGTAATGCCATTCGGGGCCAGTGGTTTTTCTCTTAAATAATATATATTATGTGTGTGTGTGTGTTAGTCACTCACTTGAGTCCAACTCTTTGTGACTACAGCCTGCCAGGCTCCTTTGTCCGTGGAGTTCTCTAGGCAAGAATACTGGAGTGGGTAGCCATTCCCTTCTCCAGGGGATCTTCCCAACCCAGGAATCGAACCCGGGTCTCACTCATTGCAGGCAGATTCTTTACTGTCTGAGCTACCAGGGAAGCCCCAGCAATATATATTATATATGCAACAATATGGAGAAACCTGTTTTATTTAAAGATTTATTTTATATGGGTCATTTTTAAAGTTTTTACTGTGTTTGTTACAATATTGCTTCTGTTTTATGTTTTGGTTTTTTGGCCACAAGTCCTGTGGAATCTTAGCTCCCCAACCAGGGATTGAACCCAAACCCCCTGCACTGGAAGGGGGAGTCTTAAGCACTGGACCACTAGTGAAGTTCCTCTTATTTTCTTGACATCAAAAATTATCTTCCACCCCAACCCAAACCCATGGCACTGCCTTCCATTAGCCTACAAAGGAGCTTGGCTGGGTGGGTTGGGCGTGATTTATAGTATTAGCAAATTTCTGTCGGGTAAATGCTACAACCACAGCTACCACCATGATTTCATGGACTGGGAAACTGGAAAGAAAAACACACTATTGGGTCTTTCAAGCGAGAAAAACCCAACTCCAGTGCCCATTCCTAGCCATTCTTAACAAATAATTGGAGAGTGAGCCGATTTCTTTTTTAAAGGGGTTGGAGTGCCATCAACAAACTACTGAGCTTTTCTCTTTTTGAGTGGGATAGACAAGTTGAGAGCCAGAACTGAGTTATTCCAGACCATTGAAAGGAATTTATGCTGTGATAGGGAACCAAGACAGAAAAAAAGGAAAGAGGAGGAGGAGCTGGGAGAGGAGGCTGATATTTAGAGAAGAAATTCTGGCGGAATGAAGATGTTTAAGGGGAATCGCTGTGACGTTTGCTATGTGGTATGCAATATCATCCTTTTTCCACACCTTCTCCAAAAAATCTTCAGTAAAACTTTATAACTCCATCATGTACAGCAGATTGGAATTGATTTTCTAGCACTGCATTTAAGCCCGGAATGCAACCTCAAAGTGGACTGAGGGTGAGAGCTTGTGGTTTCTGTCAGGAGCCTTGCCACATCTAGGTTATACATTTTCAAACATGACCATGTTTGATGACTTTTAATAATGAGCATGCATTATTCGAGTTGTCAGTAAAAATATTTTTTTTAAGTTACCTGCACTTAAGGACATGGTAACTTGAAACTCCAATACTTTGGCCACCTGATGTGAAGAGCTGACTCATTTGAAAGACCCTCATTTGAAAGACCCTGATGCTGGGAAAGATTGAGGGCAGGAGGAAAAGGAGATGACAGAGGATGAGATGGTTGGATGGCATCACCGACTCAACAGACATGAGTTTGGATAAAGTCTGGGAGTTGGTGATGGACAGGGAGGCCTGGCGTGCTGCAGTTCATGGGGTCGCAAAGAGTCAGACACGGCTGAGCGACTGAACTGAACTGAAGGGCATGGAGTTGAAAGTTATTTTCTTACCTGACTCAGTAGAACATGGCATAGAGACCTTTGCCCTTGTATAAGGGAATCAAGTCCTAGAATAGAATCTTAAACCACTGGGTCTATTTAGAAGAATATTTTGTTACAGAAAAGAATCTCCCTAAAATTTATGTGCTTGCATTGTGTTTTTATTACAAACCTCTGGCAGAACTTCAAACATGCTAACAAGCCTCTCAAACGGCTATATAAAGAGAAGACATCTGTGCAGATTTGCCCTGTGATTCAAGTTCCTGAGATCATGGTGATCCTGTGGACGAGAAACCTGGAAGGAAAGCATTTGAGTCTCTGGCGTGTTCTCCAGTGAAGTGCAAATATGGATTCCTATTATTGACAAGGCCTAGGAATTCAACCCTGAACGCTCATTGGAAGGCCTGATGCTGAAGGTGAAGCTTTATGTCAGTGGTATCTCTCAAGCTCACCCTCTTAGCTTCTCCCAGTAGTGAATACTCCTGGGGCTGACACCCATCAAACCAGTCTGGGAGAGAGATGCCCAAGTTTGCTGCAAAAGCACACAGACTTGATGCTGTCTGCCCCCATCAGTGCATTTTCTAGCTTCCAGTCAGGCTTCACCACTTCCCTTCTTTTTGCCTTCTAAAGTTTCTGCCCTTATAGTCTCTGCATGCCGACTAGATTGACACACCGCCTTGCCTGGGTCCCCTGCTGCAGCTGCAGGGTTCCATCTCAAGCTTGCGGCCTGGTCCCCACCCCCTGCCTAAGCTCCTGGCTGTGGATGACTTCCAAGACTCCAGATCCTCAGCGTAGCCCTGATGGCTAATGTCACGCTATTTTGCTAAGTCAAATCACTTCCAAGGGCTAAGTCATTATTCTGTATCCTCTATCTCTCAAATTGGCCTAATTAGTGCATCCAGAAGTGGCACGTGGAGTCAGTACAGAATAATGAGTAAAAAAGCACAAGCTTGGACAGCATGTGCATGTAGAATGCAATGTGAATTGCGCCGGCTGGAGGAAAATTCCAGCGCTGCAGCCCACGTGAGCGATTTCCCCTCCATTTCCCCGGGCTTGTGCAATGGTGGGATCTTGCAAGCTGCATGACTCTGAACAAATCAATTCATCTCCCAGTGCCTCAGTTTCATCACATATAAAATGGAGCTAATATAGAGTACCTACCTCACAGGATTGTTGTAGGGAGAAAACAAAATTCTAGGCAAACACAGCATAGTGCCTGGTACATTAAAAATGTTCTATATGCATTAGTGAAGCACAAGCTGGAATCAAGATTGCCAGGAGAAATCTCAATAACCTCAGATATGCAGATGACACCATCCTTATGCCAGAAAACAAAGAAGAACTAAAGAGCCTCTTGATGAAAGTGAAAGAGGAGAGCGAAAAAGTTGGCTTAAAACTCAACATTCAGAAAACTAAGATCATGGCATCTGGTCCCATCACTTCATGGCAAATAGATGGGGAAACAGTGGAAACAGTGACAGGCTTTATTTGGGGGGGGGGGCTCCAAAATCACTGCAGATTGTGACTGCAGTCAGGAAATTAAAAGACGCTTTCTCCTTGGAAGGAAAATTATGACCAACGCAGACAGCATATTAAAAAGCAGAGCCATTACTTTGCTAACAAAGGTCCATCTAGTCAAAGCTATGGTTTTTCCAGTAGTCATGTATGGATGTGAGAGTTGGACTATAAAGAAAGCTGAGCGCTGAAGAATTGATGCTTTTGAACTGTGGTGTTGGAGAAGACTCTTGAGAGTCCCTTAAACTGCAAGGAGATCCAACCAGTCCATCCTAAAGGAGATCAGTCCTGGGTGTTCATTGGAAGGACTGATGAAGCTGAAACTCCAATACTTTGGCCACCTGATGCAAAGAACTGACAGATTGAAAAAGACCCTGATGCTGGGAAAGATTGAAGGCAGGAGAAGAAGGGAACGACAGAGGATGAGATGGTTGGATGATATCACTGACTCAATGGACATGAGTTTGAGTAAACTCTGGGAGTTGGTGATGGACGGGGAAGCCTGGCATGCTGCAGTGCATGGGGTCACAAAGAGTCAGACACGACTGAGTGACTGAACTGAATTGAACTGATATGCATTAGTAGGGCTTCCCTGGTGGCTCAGTGGTAAAGAACCTGCCTGCCAATGCAGGAGACACAGGAGATGTAGGAGGCATGGATTTGATCCCTGGTTCAGGAAGATCACCTGGAAAAAGGAACAGCAATCCACTCCAGTGTTCCTGCCTGGAAAACTCCATGGACAGAGGAGCCTGGCAGGCTAGAGTCCATAGAGTAGCAAAAGAGTCAGACATGACTTTGAGACTAAACAACAATAAATATGCATTAGTAGCCGTTATTTTCCAAGTATAAACCCAATGGCCAATCTTCTTTAAGATTAAGTGGGATCTGAGATGCTGTCTTTCTACATATTGTTGGGACTGGCAAGCAATACTGCTAGGTCCTGTCAGTATATGTGTAGCTGAAAGGGGGATTCGGTTGCTCACTGCTCAAAAGCCAATAAAGAGACAAGGTTGGAAAGGAAAATTTGCTTTATTTTGGGTACAGGCAACCAGGGAGGGGAGTGGACGGTGGGGAGGGGGAGGGAAGAGGGCAGATGCCTGCACAAGGTCTTACTCCCCACCTCCACTGACAATTGGTGGGCAAAAGATTTTACAGACTGAAGGAGGATGTGACATATAGATACAGTACAGTGAGCTCTGAGAGTCAACTTGAAATTGGTCATCGGTGGTCTGACCACTACCATTCTGATTGTTTTAGTTACAGTTCATCTTAGTTCCAATGTCAGTTTGTTCCCATTTCCTTGAGGCCATTTCTCAGAATAGAGGTAGGTTATGTCATGGCTGCAGCCATGAAATTAAAAGACGCATACTCCTTGGAAAGAAAGTTATGACCAACCTAGACAGCATATTAAAAAGCAGAGACATTACTTTGCCAACAAAGGTCTGTCTGGTCAAGGCTATGGTTTTTCCAATGGTCATGTATGGATGTGAGAGTTCGACTGTGAAGAAAGCTGAGTGCCAAAGAATTGATGCTTTTGAACTATGGTGTTGGAGAAGACTCCTGAGAGTCCCTTGGACTACAAGGAGATCCAACCAGTCCATCCTAAAGGAGATCAGTCCAGGTGTTCACTGGAAGGACTGATGCTGAAGCTGAAACTCCAATACTTTGGCCACCTCATGAGAAGAGTTGGAAAAGACCCTGATGCTGGGAGGGATTGGGGGCAGGAGGAGAAGGGGACAACAGAGGATGAGATGGCTGGATGGCATCACCGACTCGATGGGCATGAGTTTGAGTAAACTCCAGGACTTGGTGATGGACAGGGAGGCCTGGCGTGCTGTGATTCATGGGGTCGCAAAGAGTCGGACACGACTGAGCGACTGAACTGAACTGAACTGAATGTCAGGCTACGGTCTGGGTATCATGTAGTTAACTTCTATATTAAGTTAAGGGGTTTTGGTATCTATAAGGCAGCTTACAGGATATGGGGGCTTCTCAAGTGGCTCAGTGGTAAAGAATCTGCCTACCTATTCGGGAGATGCAGTTTTGATCCCTGGGTCGGGAAGATCCCCTGGAGAAGGAAATGGCTACTCCAGTGTTCTTGCCTGTGAAATCCCATGAACAGAGGAGCCTGGCGGGCTACAGTCCATGGGGTCACAAAGAATTGGACACAACTTTGCAACTGAGCATGCCCACACAGGTTATGGCTCAGAATATGACCTATAGCACTTGAAAAGGAACTAAAAGTCCTAGACTTTGCTTAACAACTACACTTATTATTTGGTCTCCTTTGACTCTTTTTCTTTGTTTCTGCATTTTCTTACTGCTCTGATTAAACTTATTCTTCGGCTAAAGTTTTTCACAGACAAAAGGCAGGCAGAGGACATGTGTGTTGCGGGGTGCGGGTGGGCAAGGACTGTAGGATCCTGCTCCATTTCATGTGGACTGGAGCCTTTTTTTTCATAAATTTATTTTTTTGGCCCAAAGTTATACTTGGATATGTTTGGGTTCTGCACATTTTGGCCAAGTCCCAGTGTAAAGGCAGTACTTCTTAAACTTTGATATGTGTATCAGTCATGTAGGGGTCTTAAAAATGTAGACTCTGAATCAGCAGGTCTGGTCTGAGACCCAAGACTTTGCTTTTCTAAGGAGCTGATGCCAAGTAATGCTGATGCTGCTGGTTCACGTTCACATTGTGAATAGCAAGGTTTTATTGAGGTATGATTACAGATCATAAAATTCACCAGTTTTGAGTGTACAGTTCAATACTTTTTGGTAAGTTTATCATTCTGGGCCACCATCCTTATAACCCAGTTTAGGAATGTTTTCATCACCCCAACAATATCACTCCTTTTACAGTTAATTCCCATTCCTACCCCTGGCCCCAGGTAACTGATCTACTTTCTGCTTTTATAATATGCCTTTTCTGGGTGTTTCCTATAAATGAAATGCTACAGTACATGGCCTATTGTGTCTGGCTTCTTTCAGAGAACATAATGATTTGGGGGTTCACCCAGGTTGTAACAGGTGTCATTACTCCATTTCTTTGTATTGCTAAGTAGTATGAGCAGACCATATTTTGTTTATCCATTCACCAGTTTGGGGGTTGCTTCCACGTTTTGGCTATTATGAATAATGCTGCTCTAGACACTCATGTGCAAGTCTCTTTGTGAAGGTGTGTTTTCATTTCTCTTGAGTAAATGCCTAGGAGTGAGTTTGCTGGTGAGAAGTAAGGCTTTAGAGCATCGTAAGATGTCAGACAGTTCTATGTTAAATAACAGGGCTTTGTTGATATTTGTGACTATTTTCAGACCCAGGGAGGGGCTTACAACTCTTGGACTATCTAGCAATTCTATTTTCCTTAAATCAGGGTTTCTCAACTTCAGCTCCTTTGGGAATTCCCTGGCAGGCCAGTGATTAGGACTCCTTGCTTTCATTGCCTGGGTTTGATCCCTAGTCCGAAAACTAAGATGCCGCAAGCCACATGATCCAGCCAAAAAAAACACACACCAAAAACAGAACCCCAGCACTGTTGATATTTTAGGCCAGGTGATTCTTTGTTGGGTTGGAGGGAGGGTGTCCCGTGCGCTGTGGGATGTTGAATAGCAGCCCTGGTCTCCACCCGCTCAAGGCCACTAGCATGCCCCGAGCTGTGATCGCTAAAGTTGTCTCCAGCCATTGCCAAGAGTCCTCTAGGAGGCAATATTGCCCTGGATAAGAGTCACTGTATTTGGGTTTACTTAACAAATTTGTTCCAATCGTGCTTCTGACCTAGAGGTATTTACTGGTGGAGTACATGGTCAATCCGGTCTTCCTTACTCAGAGAAGGTGTGTGGGTCCTGTCTTGGAGCTCTCAGCGTTGACATCCTACACGTTCCTTTATTTAATTTGTTCTAAATCAGTAGTTCTCCTGTGGTTCTGAGTGTATGCATTTGTTCTCAAATTGGGCCAAGAGAAGAAACAAAGGATTGCAGATGGCACAGGCTGTAGTCTCTGTCTATTTAATTCAGATGTGTCCAGCCTGATGGGATTTATTCCAAAATACGTGCTTGAGGCATACCTAATACACATGTAATAGGTATTTAGAGTTATACAGCTCTGCTTATAAAAAACACAAAGGAAAATAGAGTGGATGTTTGTTGTTTTTTGACTGCCAGGTATACATTTCTTGCTTCCAAACAGCTCCCTGCTTGCATTTTGAAGAATTACTTCTCCCTGACTATAGGCGCTTGGTGAGACGGAAAATCCAGGATGCAATTGAGGAAGACAAAGGGCTTCCTGGAGCCCTCCCCCACCTCCTGACAGATCCTTCCTCTCCAACTCTGGGAGGGGGAGTGTTTCAGTTTTTCTACTGCTATGAAACAAACAACTACAACCTTAGAGGTTTAAAACCACAGTGATTTGTAATTTCTCATAATTATTCTGTGGGTTAGTTACCTGGACAGATCTGCTGGTCTCACCTGGGCTCACCCACGTGGCTACCTCCAGCTAGAAAGTTGGCTAGGCTTGGATAGAAGACTCAAGATGGTCTCACTCAATATTTGGTAGTGAGTGCTGACTGTCATCTGAGGAGTCTCGGTGCTCCTCCACGTGACCTGTCATCCTCCAGTTGCCAACCCCTACAACAAGACTCACGTAAGATCTATTTTCCTCTTCCCTGAATGGTGCAGCATAAAGATATGAGATGTAGTAAAAGCAGCAGAATCCAGAACATCCATAGGACTACTGGGAAGACTGGAAATGATGACTGTAGGAGTTAGAATGGAGATGCAGAAAGAAAGACCTGACATTCTTGGTGACATTCTGTAAGCCACTAGATCAAGCCTTACCTGAAGCTGAAGACCTACATATAGACTTCAGTTATGTGAGCAAATAGATAATAAATTTTCTGTGTTTTTTAAGCCATCTGGAGTTAGGTTGCAATCAAAAGCATCCTCACCAACAACTATCTCTTATAAGAATAACTTTCTACTTCTTTAGAGGGTAACAGATGGAGGAACTTCAATCTGCGTGTCACTGAAGAGGACCCAACTCCCAAAGCAAGCTCTACAGGCTCTCTTGGCACTTTAAGGGGTATTCACAGATCCTCCATGAGCCCCTTCAGTTATAGATGTTACCATATGTCTGCATCCTCCAATAGAATCTTTTAGAGTGTCCTATGTAAGTAAGAAAAGCAATTTGCAATTGAATGGAAATTTTCCTTGCAATTTAGTCTTTGAAAATTTTTCCTGTAGTCTAGGTCTCTAAGTGTGAAGAATTTGGCAAGAACAAATGGAGCAAGTGTCTTGGGGCTCATTCTGGGCTGTTAAAACCCATATTAAGCTCAGAAGATCATTTATTTTCCACCTCTGGCCATCTCAACCTGCAAGATTCAGAAATAATTTGATACTTCCAAAAGTGACCAAAGGAACAGCTGAGCTTGTGGGAGCCAAGCAGATAATTCATTTTATTCTCTCACTGCTGCTAACATATGAAAAGGAAGTGTGAGCTCCATTTTACAGATAAAGCAAATTGAAGCATGTGGTGGTGATTGACTCAGCTATGGCTTAAACAAGCACTATCAAGGGTGCTTACATTTGATGCTGGCAGAGCTCCTAAATAACTTTTGTAAACCACATGTTATCCACCTACCTGTTTGTGTATGCTAAGTGCTAAGTCACTTCAGTTGTGTCTGACTCTTTGCGACCCCATGGACTGTAGCCCACCAGGCTCCTCTGTCCATGGGATTCTCCAGGCAAGAATACTGGAGTGGGTTGCCATTCCCTTCTCCAGGGGATCTTCCTGACCCAGGGATTGAACCCGCATCTCTTATGTCTCCTGCATTGGCAGGCATGTTTTTTACCATAGTGTCACTTGAGAAGCCTAGACACCTAAAAATAGAACCAGAATTCTGAGGGAGCAGCCCCCCCAAAAAATATGAAAAAGAAAAGGCCAGAGGCATTTCAAAATTACAAATCTAGTTTAAATGAGCAGGACATGCATTACAGTGACACAGTGCAAGGGCCTCGTTAGTGACTGACTTTTAAGGAGTTATGAGAATTGTCCAAAAATGAATACTGATCCTTCCACAGTTCCATGGGTAGAATCAAATGCCATGAGTAAGTATGCAAATTAGCCGATGCCCACATGCCCAGAGTCTAAAGAAAATAAATCAAGAAGTTATCTGAAGAAACACATTCTTCCCCTTTATTAACATTTGGTTCAGTTGAGTTCAACAAGCATTTACTGAATGCCTACTCCATGCCCAGCACTGGTCATTTCATTTCCATTCATATGATGGTCAGCTGTCATTTTCTCATTTTCCTCATGAAGCTCTTCCAAATAGAACACTGTGTTAGTCTCCTAAGGCTGTGTTGACCAAAAAATATAGTCACAACTTGAAAGTAGAGAGTTACGGAAGTCAGGCTATATATAAGTTTGCAATAAAGGGAACAGGTACCCTGAACATCAAAGATCAGCTATCAAGTTAAGGAATTTAACATACTATGTGGGAAGACGCAAGCCTCTGGGCTCACTGAATTCATTCCCTTCACCTCAGCTATCCGGGGCCAATCCTGTCTCCTTGTTCACCTTGCTTCTTGTATTCTCCCAGCTCCTTAGCAATCACCGTGGGGGATGACAGCATCCACTGGATCGTAGTGTTGGGAGCCCTCATTCACATTTGGAGGCCAGAAATCACTGATTGACTGTGACATTTTTTGTTTATCTATATGGCAGGAGATATTTTCATTTCACAGCTGCCAAAACAAAGTACCACAAACTGAGGAGTTTAAACGATAGAATTTAATTCTGTCACAGTCCTGGAGGCTGCAAGTCCCACATAGAGGTGTCTGCTGAGCCATCCTCTCTCTGAAGGCTCCAGGGGAGGACTCTTCCTGCCTCTTGCAGCCTCTGGTGGTGCCAGACTTTCCTTGGCTTGTGACCACATCACCCCAGTCTCAGTCTCTGTCTTCATGTGGTCTTCTGTGTGTGGGCCTCTCCGTATCTTCTCCTCACCCTATAAAGATGCCAGTCTGTAGATTTAGGGTCCAGTCTAAATCCAGGATGATTCCCTCTTGAGATCGTTAACTAGTGAGATCTGCAAAGACTCTATTTCCAAACAAGGTCATGTTCTGAGGTTCCAGGTCGGCATGAATTTCGAGGGACCATTTAACCCACTATAAATGCTGTCTCACTAAAGCCTGAGGGAGAAATGCTGATTTCACCAGAGCTTTTGAAAGGGAGGAGGAGAAGGTTCAGATTACTCACCCCACAGCCAACACCATGAAATCCCCTGTTGCAAATTGAATAGCTGGGAAGCAGACTCAGGTGAAGATTAGCTTGAAGGGTGTTCATTAAACAGTGCCTTGGGACTTCCCTGGTGTCCCAGATGGTTAACAATCTGCCTGTATTGCAGGAGATGTGGGTTTGATTCCTGGGTTGGGAAGATCCCCTGGAGAAGGGAAAGGCTACCTACTTGCCTGGAGGATTCCTTGGACAGAAGGGCCTGGCGGGCTACAGTCCATGGTGTCACAAAGAGTCCAACATGATTGGGTGACTAACATTTCACTTTGGGGATCCTAACTCTTGCGGAGGGAGGGAAAGAAAGCAGGACTGGGGAAACCTGAGCTATGATGCAGTCACCCCAAAGTCTGACACCGCCATGAAGAACTCTGGAGCTGGGATGTCCTTCAGAGCTTTTCTGTCCCCATCCATTACTGGGTGTAGGATTCCCAGGGATAGGTGTGACCTTGGGTGAAGCGGGTATCTTTCGGAAAGGCAGTCCCCATAGTGGACTGAGAGCTGAGGACTGCTAGCCAGTAAAATGCCCAGCAGTTGGGGGAGTAAGTCCTTTATCCTTGAAGGGGGATTTGGGCAGTGCATCACAGTATCTACAGCACTGCCTTAGTCACTGCTCTCTTTCTGCAGCTGCCATGGAGGAGGTTGTCCTTTTTTTCCTGTCTCCACGAAGTGCTGAGGACCCGTCTCATTCCTTGCCCCCACTGAAGCTTCCTTCTCCAAACTTGTAAAGTTTGGAGTTTCCATCCACCAAAAAAGGAGTCTGAGAATTACCCCTAAGGGTTACCTCCTTAAAAAAAATATTGAAGTGGTATTAAAGAGCAAACAACGTGTTTGTCAGTGTTGCATCATGGACTATGTACTGGATTTTGAGTAAGAAGACATAGATTCAACAGCTAGTTCCACCACTATCTGTGCTGCTGCTGCTAAGTCACTTCAGTCGTGTCCGACTCTGTGCGACCCCGTAGATGGCAGCCCACCAGGCTCCTCTGTCCATGGGATTCTCCAGGCAAGAACACTGGAGTGGGGTGCCATTGCCTTCTCCGCCACTATCTGTGTAACCTTGAGCAAATTACTAGTTTTTTAGAAGAGAGGGCGAGGAGTGTGTCTGCTTTGTTTGTGACTGATGATGCAGAACCTAGGGTAGTACTTTACAATTTGCAGGTTTAGTAAATATTCCCCGTGTACATGAAGGAATGAACAAGCTTTACCCAGGCTTCGGTTTTTCTGGGATGATGTTGATTTGGTAAGGAGAAGCTAGGTCATGATTCCCCAAGCGGGGTGCCTGCACTAGCAGCAGCAGCAGCAGCAGCAGCATCCCCTGGGAACTTTGTTAGAAATGCAAATTATCAGGCTCCACCCCAGCTGTGCTGAATCAGCAAACCTAAAGGAGGGGCCTGCATTTTGTGCTTTAATAAGCTCTTCCGTTGATTCTGCTGCCTGCTCAAGTTCAAGAACCACTGGGCTAGGTTACACCAAGGCAACAAACTCAAAATCTCAATGGCTTAATATAGCAAAGGCTTATCTCTTGCTCACACTAAATGCCCACCTTCTGTTGACAAGGGGATCTGTTCATCACGGTCACCCAGGGATTCAGGCTGATGGAGCAGCCAGCATCTAGAAAGCCACTGGTGGTCATGGCCAAGGAAAAAGATGTGGGGAATCACAAACTGGGTCTTCGAAGCCCCACCAACATGTGCTGTCATTTCTGCTCACAATCCATTATCCGAAGCAAGTCACAGGGGCACATCCAACTGGAAAAGGGTAGAGAAGTGTTGGAAAAGGGTAGAGAAGGGCTTCACCCATTGTGGGATTGTTGGGAGGATCAAGTTAAGTAGCAGATAAGGAAGCCTTTGGAGACCTGTTAAAAGCTATATCACTTGAAGAGATTATTTCTATTACTTCTGCTCTTGGTATAAGAGTGTTGACCCCCTGGCTGTTTTGCTCCTTGTCACTGTTATTAAGTGATGGCTGAGAATGGGGGCGCGATGATGTGGAATTCTAAAACAGGAAGTCACAACTTTATAAGGTTATGTGCAAAATGAGTTTATCAGATATTTTTTCGAGATGCTGGCTTTGAGGAGACAAAATGATAGAAACATATAAAAAACACGATGCATGCTTCACATGGCACGTAGAATGTATTTGATATTTTGTTAGGCAAGCGATTTTTTCCTACTGTTTAGATGAATTATTGTGACGATCTCACAGTTACAAAGGCTGGATTGGTTTGGAACAAGCTTTTTGTTTACTGGTCACATTAGATGCAGGGTTCATACAGTGGTTCACAGGGTAGTTTATAGAGGTAGGAGTCCACCCAGAGTTCAAATCTCAGCTCAGCTACTTATTACCTGTGTAACCTGAAGTCAGTTATTTAAGCTCTCTGTGACTCTGTTTTCTTCTGGGGAAAAAATGAGGCTCATCATAATTGATACTTCACAGGGTTATTGTAATGACTACATGAAATAATACCTATAAAATGCTTAAAACAGTACCTGCAACATAGCAGGTACATAATACATACATGAAGCTGTTGTACTGTTGTTGGTTTTTACATTTTTAATTTTAAAATCCAACCTCTTCAGTAAATTTCAAGATTCTGCTTGAACTCTGTCTACCTTCTCCACCTCACCTGCTCCTATACTCCTCACTGACTTACCTCTTGAAGACCACACCGGCCTTTTCATTTCTCGAATATGTCAGGTTTGTCCCTGCCCCAGGGCCTTTGTCAGGAAGCTTCCCTGTAGCTCAGAAGGTAAAGAATCTGCCTGTGATGCAGAAGACCCAGGTTCAATCCCTGGGTCAGGAAGATCTGCTAGAGAAGGAAATGGCAGCCCACTCCAGTGTTCTTACCTGGAGAATCCCATGGACAGAGGAGCCTAGCGGGGTACAGTCCATGGGATTACAAAGAGTTGGACATGACTGAGCAACTAACACTTCTACAAGAGCCTTTGTACTTGCCATTCCCTCTGGCTTGGCTCTATCAGCAGCTCTGCAGATGGCTAGCTCCACCTTATAGTTTATTTCTTGGTTCCAATGTTGTTAGGGAAATTAAATAGCCTTGTTTAGGCTTCAGAGATGAAGCATTGCAGGCCTCTGACCTTACTTCTAACCTGCCTGGACACTGCCCTGACTATGAGTGACTGTGAGTGACTACCTGCTATGCGGCACCATATGAGATAGGGTACGAATCATGAGATAGCTGAACCCCTGGAAGGGGGTCTGGCCAACCAAGCCCTGGGCGTAACAACATTCCAAGTCTTATAAGACAAAACAAATAGCATTAACATGAAGCCAGAGCTGCAACTTGCTCAAGGATTGATGATGATATCAGTTTGCATTCTGGGATTATAAGTGGGAGCCCAAGATGCAATTTTTGAAGTCTCACCCATGGAGCTGACGTGCTGTCTGGGAGCTTTTCCCAAAAGGGACTCCAGATGTGCCATGTCACAGGACTCCCCCAGTGCTAAATCTGGATGTTTGTCAAAAGCCAATTTAGTGATGTGTCCTCTGCTCTTTCTATTTCTCTTTTCATGTAAGTATATTGAAAGTAAGCTAGATAATTCCCTAATAAATACTGGTATTATTTGTCTGTTTAGAATGAGTGGGTTATTTTCTTAACAAGTCCTTTGAACCTGAGACCAAAATGAGAACTTACTATGAAACAAATGTACTCTGCCACGTGGGTGACCACAAAATCCGAAATTAGCCACCCTTACAGGCTGATTTAGCTTTTCTCCCCCACCATCCTGGCATTTTTACTCTCCGTAACCATCTTGTTCATCTGTTTACCAGCTATATGTCATCTTTTTAAGAGCAGGGACCTTGAATATTTCCTTTATCCCTGGGACTCAAACTTCTAAAACGACGCCCAAGACATAAGTCAGCACCCTATGAATTGTTCAAAGAAGGTTTCGGGTGGATATATCTGCACTCTACCCCATGAGAAGAAATTATCTTCTCTTGAAACTCAAGATGACAATGATTTTCTGCAGCAGAAATGTTTTTCATGTTGAATGGATCCAAAAATGAAGTGCTTCTGGAGCCATGTGGGAAGGAAATGCCATTTTTAACAAAGGGCCGACAGGGTCACCATGCCAGCTGATCTACTTTGCCGCCTCACCATGGATGAGGCAAAATATTGTACTCACGGCCAAATGAGTTTTGTACATTACTACGCTAGAGCTATGTGCTATGTCCTAGCAGTTGGGTGTACACATACTTTAGGGGAGAAAAATAACATGTATTGCAGGCTTTAAAAAAAAATTCTAATTTCAGAAGAATCACAAGCTCAGTGTAGAAATTTTGGAAAACGGAGGAAAGCAGGAAGCATAAAGAAAAACGTGAGACTTCAATCAGCAAAACATTTTTGTAAAGTAATTAGCCTCCAACTAATAAAAATAAATGAAAAAAAAAAATTTTGATGTGTTAGCTTTCCAGTCTTTTTTCTGTGAATGTTTTAAAAATGAGTCGGCCTCACATAAACTGTTTTAGAGTTGAACTTTTCATAGTGGCATATCATGGGTATGATTATTTATTTAACATTCTCCTACAAAAATGTTTATTAGTTATAATAGATTTAAATAAATCTGAATATCTAAAATATACACCTATGGTAAAAAAAAAAAAACAAAAAAACACTCGGATAGTACAGAGGACTAGGAAAGAAAAAAAGCTTCTCCTATTGCTAAAGGTATCTTGCAATTCCTTCCAGAATATTCTATGTTTATATATACATAAGTGGAATCATTACATTATGGTTTAACAACTTATTTAATAATATAACAATATGCTTTATGTATCTTTCTATAGTTGCATGGTGTTCTGCATTGTTTGTTGCATAAATATGTGGTAGTTTTTTAACTACCTCTACTTGGACACTTTTGTAATACTTAGTACTTTGATGTTCTACACAATGATTAAATTCTGTCTCTTTCTCTCTCCCTCTCTGTCTCTTTTCCTTCTCTCAATAGATATGTAGATAGATGGGTATGTAGCCAGGTACACAAACAGATAGATTAAATAGATAGATAGATAGAGACACATAGATATAACTGCTTAGAGTCGTGCCCACATATGTGTGTTAGTGTATCCATCGATCATTTGACTTATAAATTCTGTATACATTGCACATCTATAAATATTCAGGATCAATAACATATTTTAAATTTTGTAAGATACTACCAAGTTGCCCTCCAAAGGGATGTAACAACTTCCAATTTCACTGAGAGTTTTTGAAAGTATTTTTCTACCCTTTCTCTACCCTTTTGCCAACATTGTTGTTGTTGTGTTAGTTACCCAGCCATGTCCGACTCTCTGAGACCTCGTGGATTATGGCCTGCCAGGATCCTCTGTCCATGGGATTCTCCAGGCAAGAATACTGGAGTGGGTTGCCATTTCCTTCTCCAGGGAATCTTCCCAACCCAGGGATCGAACCGGGGTCTCCGTGTTGCAGGCAGACTCTTTACTATCTGAAACACTAGGGAAGCCTTTTGCCAGTATTAGATAGCATCATTTTTTTTTTAATTTGTTAAACTGTTAAATGAAAAATTATACTTCATGGTTGTTTTTAATTTGCATTTCTCCAATTGTTAGTGAACTTGCTCTATCTTTCTATGTGCTGCTGCTAAGTCACTTCAGTCGTGTCTGACTCTGTGTGACCCCACAGATGGCAGCCCACCAGGCTCCCCCGTCCCTGGGATTCTCCAGGCAAGAACACTGCAGTAGGTTGCCATTTCCTTCTCCAATGCAGGAAAGTGAAAAGTGAAAGTGAAGACTCTCAGTTGTGTCTGACTCTTAGTGACCCCAGGACTGCAGCCTACCAGGCTCCTCTGTCCAACAGATTTTCCAGGCAAGAGTACTGGAGTGGGTTGTCATTGCCTTCTCCCTGTCTTTCTATGTATCTATCTGCCCAAGTTCGATTCCTGTGTCAGGAAGATCCCCTGGAGAAGGGATAGGCCACCCACTCCAGTAGTCTTGTCCTTCCCTGATGGCTCAGCCAATAAAGATCTGCCTGCAATGCAGGAGACCTGGGTTCAATCCCTGGGTTGGGAAGATCCCCTGGAGGAGGGCATGGCAACCTACTGCAGTATTCTTGCCTGGAGAATCCCCATGGACAGAGGAGCCTGGTGGGCTACAGCCTATGGGGTCACAAACACAACTAAGTGACTAAGCACAGCACATATGTATATAGAGAGATGTAGATATATAGATATTTATTGCTTGTTTAATTTTCCTGAGAATTGCCTTTCATGTCCTTTGTGCAGTTTTCTATCATTCCTCTTTTTCTCATTGATGTCTAATCTCATATGTTGTTAGGAAGGAAATCATATGTTGCTAGGAAGGAACCAAATTCATGTAACTAGTGTCTTGGTATTAATTATATGTTGTTTTCAATTTTCTGAAAACATTGGAGGTTGTCAGCTCTGTTTGCTCAGTTGCATCACCTGAGAGGTTGTTGGTTTTGCTTAAATACTGAAGTTCTCCCTCAAGAGATCTTGATGTAATCGGTCTGAGGTGGGACCCAGACATCAGTGTCCCACAGGGTTTCTTAATCTCAGCACTACTGACTTGCTGGACTAGACAAATCTTTGTTGCAGGGACATACTCTGTCCTCTGTTGGGTGTTTACCAGCATCCTGGCCTCTACCCCTTAGATGCCATTCCTCCACAGTTGTAACAATCAAAAATATTTCCAGGGAATGCCACCTGTCCCCTGCATGCAAAGCGCTCTTCTACGTCTGTAATAACCTTCCCTTGCAACCCCGCACTTGGTTGAGAACCACTAATATATTGGTTTTAACTCCCAAGTGAATCTAAAATGCAAGCCGAGTTGAGAAACTCTGGTGTAAATAATGCTGCAGTGAACATTTTCAAGCATATGATGTTGCCTACATCTTTAATCCTTTCTATGGGTCACAGACTTGTTGTGAAGGGGCTTGAGTAACTCAATGAAGCTATGAGCCATGCCTTGCAGGGTCACCCAATATAGACGGGTCATAGTGGAAACTTCTGATAAAATGTGGTCCTTGGAGGAGGGAATGGCAAAACAGTTTTCTTTCCATGAAAACCCCATGAACTGTATAAAAAGGCAAAAAGATATGACACCAAAAGATGAGTCCCTCAGGTCAGACGGTGTCCAATATGCTACTGGGGAAGAGCAGAGGACAATTGCTAGTAGCTCCAGTAAGAAAAAAGCAGCTGGGCCAAAGCAGAAATGATGCTCAGTAGTGGATGTGTCTGGTGATGGAAGTAAAATCTGACGCTGTAAGGAACAGTTTTGCCTAGGAACCTGGAATGTTAGGTCCGTGAATCAGGGTAAATTGGCACCAATTCAATGGACATGAATTTGGGCAAACTCTGGGAGATTGTAAGGGACAGGGAGGCCTGGTATGCTGCAGTCCATGGGTTGCAAAGAGTCAGACATGACTGAACAACTAAAAAACAACATCTTTATTTCCTTAGCATAACCTCAGGAAGAGGGCTTTGGACAGAGTTTGGCCAGTTGCCCTTCAAAAAGATTGTAATAGGTATCAACTCTCTCATCACCAGTGCCTGAGAGCATCCTATCCCTCTCACCTTTGCCAGTTCTGAATATTATCAGCATCCTTCTCATCCAGTGTGATATGCAAGAAGTATTATCCCATGTTGAAGCTGATGTTTTGTAGGCTGCCTTCAAAACTGGTTTTCACCTAATGAAGAATGTGCCAAAGGTGACCTTAAAATCAATCTTTTTCATCATGTTGGCTAGTTGATTCCACCACTTGTGAAAGCCTGAAGGTTTTGGATAAGTTTTGATGTCCATCTAGCCATGGTGTCTTTGTAAATGTTTAACAACTGGCTCTCTAGAGGTTAAAAATAGCAAACGGACCCCCTCAAAAAAAAAAAAAAAAATTCTGATTTGTTCCGTTTGCCAGTTTCTGTGATGTAAATACACCCATTGTGGTCAGTTTCAAGTTATCAGTGTGAAGCCATTGAATACACAGATGGGAAGAGATGTACACAATTGGCTGTTGGTGGCTGGTTGTGCCTGGTTGCAGCTCACCACAGCCTCGTATGAAGGTCAAAATAACTGTATAATTCAGTTCTGGGTTCTATATCTCATAGTAAGAATTTAACCTATTCCTGTTAGATTAGGTGTAGGTTAGCAAAGTGGACAAGGGAATAAGTGACAAATCTGGCCCATGAGTTCAGCTTGCATAATGAAAAATTAGAGAGGAAACAAGGATAGTAGGTGAAGACAAAGGTCTGTATCATCCAGGATTTATTCTAAATACCCAGTGGGCCTAAATATTATCAGCTTGCCACTCTATGTAGTATAACCTGACTTCAGAGGGTCTATCCTTGGCTTTGACACTTGCAAGATATCCAGCCTTGAGCAGCTCCCTTAACTTTCTGTGCCTTATTTTTATCCCATGAACTGAGGAGGAGAAGTATATCATTTCAGTAGAGGACTGCGCACAGCCTCACCAGGGATGCAGTAAGGCCATCGCCCCGCTGATTAACATGAAGCCACAAAATGACAAGTCAGCTGACTTCAGCTCTGTGCTCTCAAGACAGTTTCAGAGCTTAATAATCATCGTGTCCAGCACAGAATCAAAATGCATGACCTGACTTGCTAAGCGGTTTCCCAGTGACAGCAGTCAAAATAAGAATGAGTTTCCCTTCTTCCCAACACAAAAAACAGCAACATATAAGGTCAGATTCCAGAGAGAAAATGACCTATTAACTTCAGTAAACATTCAGCTCCACTGTTTAAGGACTATTTTAGCAGTTTAAGAATTTCTTAAACTAGTAGTTCACAATTCTGACTGCAAATCAGACTCACCAAGGGAAGTTTTAAAAATTATGAATGCCTAGGCCTCACCCAAAGGAATTCTAGTTTAAGTGGTTTGGAGCAGGCTGTAGTACCCTGAGTTTTTTAAACTCTCCAGGTCACTCAGCTGGTAAAGAATCTGCCTCAAAGCAAGAGACCCCAGGTCGATTCCTGGGTTGAGAAGATCCCCTGGAGAAGGGATGGGCTACCCACTCCAGTATTCATGGACTACCCTGGTGCCTCAGAGAGTAAAGAATCCACCTGCAATGGGGGAGACCTGGGTTCTATCCCTGGGTTTGGAAGATCCCCTGGAGGAGGGCTTGGCAACCCACTGCAGTATTCTTGCCTGAAGAATCCCCATGGACAGAAGAGCCTGGTGGGCTACAGTCCATGGGGTCACAGAGTCAGACATCACACAGGTCATTGTAATGTGCAGCCAGATCTGAAAACCACTGACCTAAACCAGTGGTTCCTAAGCTTGAATCTGTATCAGAATCATTTGGGAAAAACTTTTAGGCAGACAGGGACCTGGGTAGGAACTTGGTAGGAATCTGCAGAGATTCTGATTTGGTGAACTTTGTCTCTGCAGTGTGATCCTTCCCCGGTGATCCAGTGGTTAAGACTCTGCTTCCTCTGCAAGGGGTGAGGGTTTGATCCCTGGTCAAGAAACTAAGATCTCACATGTTGCTCTGTGTGGCCAGAAAAAAATTAAGGTATACTTTTAACAAACTCCTCACCTCAAGACTCACTGTTAATTGAGACAGTGGGGAATGCTCCAAGGATTGGGCAGTGATGGGATATGATCAGACCAGATCAGGATATCAGTAAGATGACTGGAGAGAAGAGATACAGGATGACTCCTTAGGGAGCTGTGAGAAAATTCCAGGCAAGTGATTCTGGTCTGAAGTAAGTCGAGGGCATGGGGAATGGAGGGCAGACACTGGACCTTGGACAGACTTGGGAGGTGGTGTTAGCAGGATTTGGTGATTGAGTGGATGTGGAGAATGAAGGGAGAGGAAAAAGTCACAGATGACCACCAGGTTTCTCCTTCATAATCGGTTGGATGATGGTGCAAGTAAGGACATAGGAGTCATAGTAAATTTGGAGAGTAAAGCAATGTGTTCAGTTTGGGACCTGATACATTTGAGATACCTCTGGGACAGACAGTGCAGATATTCAGTGATGGTCATTGCTGCCATGGGGAAATTCCCTGATGGTCCATTGGTTAGGACTCCACACTTTCACTACCAAGGGCTGGGGTTCAATCCCTGGTCCAGGAACTAAGATCCCTCAAGCTACATGGCCAAAAAAAAAGAAAGAAAGGAAGATGATGGGCTGGTGATTGAGACCCAAGTGTTGTTGATGAAGACATGGAAATGAATGAACAAGTTTCCATTTCTTCAACTGTCAACAGTTGAATGGATGCATTCACTCAGGACCAACTTCTCCATTAGGCATAGCAGGCTCAGGGCTTAATGCCCATAAAAGATGTTTTAATTGCTTTTAAAAGCAGAAGAAAGAAAATAAATCTAATAATAATAGTGAACCCAGTCTGGATTATTTGCATCTTTATATGCACACAGTCATAAAATAGAATTTTTAATATCTTATATGGTCAAAGCTGTGGTTTTGCCAGTAGTCATGTATGGTTGTGAGAGTTGGACCATAAAGAAGGCTGAGCACTGAAGAAATTGATGCTTTCGAACAGCAATGTTGGAGAAGACTCTTGAGAGTCCCTTGGACAGCAAGAAGACCAAGCCAGTCAATCCTAAAGGAGATCAACCCTGAATATTCATTGGAAGGACTGATGCTGAAGCTCCAATACTTTGGCCACCTGATGTGAAGAGCTGACTCATTGGAAAAGATGGTGATGGTGTAAAAGATTGAAGTCAGGAGGAGAAGGGGACAACAGAGGATGAGATGGTTGGATGGCATCACCGACTCAATGGACGTGAGTTTCAGCAAACTCCGGGAGATAGTGATGGACAGGAAAGCCTGGTGTGCTGTAGTCCATGGGATAGAAAAGGGTCAGACACGACTTAGCAACTGAACAGCAAATGGAGGGGGCCCTCTGTGAACAAAAGCACCTTGGGTCCACAGAAGTCATCATGTGGCCCCGAGTCCACCAGGGAGAAGACAGCTGAGGCCAGGCTGAAGGAACTTGTGGGTTTCGCAGAGGTTTCTCCCCTCCTCTGTGGGTGGAGTCCCTTGGGCAGTCTTGTGAAGCTGAGGGACCTTCCTTAGGTTTTTAAATGTCTAAGATAAAACACAAGGTTACCAGGGAACCAATTATATTGAAAAGTGAGGTGAAGTGAAAGTCACTCACTCAGTCATGTCCAACTCTTTGCGACCCCATGGGGAGTCCATGGATTTCTTCAGACCAGAATACTGGAGTGGGTAGCCTTTCCCTTCTCTAGGGGATCTTCCCAACCCAGGGATCAAACCCAGGTCTCCCGCATTGCAGGCGGATTCTTTACCAGCTGAGCCACACGGGAAGCCCAAGAATACTAGAGTAGGTAGCCTATCCCTTCTCCAGGGGATCTTCCCGACCGAGGGACTGAACTGGGGTCTCCTGCATTACAGGTGGATTCTTTACCACTGAGCTACCAGGGAAACAGTAAAGAGAGTCATCAAAACATTTTAAGAAACCAATTTGGAAAAAAAAAAAGAAACCAATTTGGGATATAGTAATATGTTTGTGTGTCTTTACTGAGGCATTGAATAAGAAGATTCAGCAGCAAACCTCAAAACTCCCATCATTTCAAAGTAGTAATAAGCATTAACTTTGAAATAACAGCAACAGCTATAGATGTAAAATGCAGATGTCCATGACTCATCCTGGTGACAAGGTCACAGGCACCCCTGACACTCCTGTGTTTTGTTGCTTACATCCATGAGGGAAGGAGAAGTGCTGACTCTCATTCAGAAATGGATGAAAATAAAGTGATTTTCTCCCAGTCAAGTTCATGGATGCCTGAATTCTATCCACAGTCTCCCTGAGGGTCTCTAGATTCCAGTTAGGAACTCCTAGTCTACAGGGAGAGATCAGAGGAATATGAACAGATCCAAGTAAAACATGACCCAAATGTGGAGTGTTTAATAAGAGCTGCCCTGAAGTGTTAAGACAAAAGGTTGGTCTGGGGCTGGGGGTGGGGGTGAAGACAAATGAACTATCAGCACCCTGAGGACAGAGATTGTAGCCTGTATTATCCAGGAGTCGGAGGGTTGTGGAGTTATCATGGGGATCTGTGAAATTAATGTAACCCATCATCAGCTACAGACTGAAGAAATGTTGCCTCCTACATACATATTAAATACAAGAGAAGTTTTCAATTATGTAAAAGTGATGCTGCAATAAATAAAATAGAAATCTGTTAAATGTCCTTGAATCCTGGTTTCTTTGAGTCAGTATGCATTTCCTCCATGGGAATGCTAAAATTATGTGGAGATCATTGAGCCATCAACTACACTGTTTTCTCTGCTGAGAGGGCTCTTTTCCACTCTCTCCCCTCCTTCTTTGCCAAGACAGCTCTTACTCCTCCTTGGGTCTCAGCTGAAGCATCACTTTCCCAGGGAAGCCTCTGCTGCCCCCTCCAAAAATGAACTCACCCCATTACTCATCTCCAGGGTTCCTAGATGACTAATTAATAGCTCCCATCTCATGTGTCTCAAAGATTGGACACGATTTAGAGACTGTACAACAAAGCACATGCATAATTAATTAGTTGTCCAATATTTGTCTCCGCTTTCTCCATGAGGATTAGGATTGCACCTGAGTTCTCAAACCAGGAATAAATGTTTGTCAACTGGATGGTGGGTGAATGGATGGCCCGTGGGGGACAGGAACTTAGAAAACAAGGAGTATGTTTAAATATTTTCCTTTTTCCCATTGCCTCATCAGTTTTCACCGATTTTGCCTGCCATTTATATCATAACTCCCCTAGGTTTAATCTCAGTTTAATCTCATTTTTTAAATTTATTATTTTTTTAAATATTTATTTATTTATTTGACTACAATAGGTCTTCATTGTAGATGCAGCTTCTTTAGCTGTGGCATGCAACTTGGTTGCAGCATGTGGAGTCTAGTTCCCTGATCAGGGATCAAACTCTGGCCTCCTGCATTGAGGGCATGGAGTCTTAGCCACTGGACCACCAGGGAAGTCCAGTTTAATCTCATTTTAACTTTGAAGTCTGAACTCAAAGACTTCTGTTTACTTCTTAATGGATTTAAGGGGCAAGGGAAAGAGGCAGAAAGTTACTATTTCCATGATAGAAAGAAAAAAAGACAGATGGGTGTTTTGGGAGTAGGGAAAGTTTGAGGAGGCAGAAAATGAATGAAAGAAGGTATCAACTTGGTAGAACTCAGGGAGAACCATCAGCTGCCCCACTACCCCCAGAAACTGACCGAAGGAGCCTCTGAGGGGAAACTTGCATTTTGCTGCCATCTGGTGGCTGATATTAGAGCAGTTCCCACAGGAAAAAATTCTACCCTACAACTGTGAGGCATCTATTGTGTTCAATATGCCAGGGAATCTATAAGCAATTCCTTACTTTTTTATTCTCCTTTACCAATGACAGAGCATTTTTATAACAGGGAAGAGCAAAATCTGACTCCATGTTGGATCTGTTTCTTTTAGTTTATCCTTTGCTTTTCATTGATTTGTTATTATAATCACTAAAAGGATGCTGTCTATAGCTGTAAACATACGTAATGGAGCCCTGCACCCCTGCTAGAATGTTAAACTAAAGAGCCTTTGTTCAGCTCACAGGGAGACATTCTGACCCTGCTCACCTGTGAATGGCTGCAGTAAAGAAGAAATTAACATATCTCCTCGATGGTGCTGGCCAAGCTGGGAGATATTTTGCAAGATTTACAGCCTTTTTGCTTTACATCCTCACCCTCTCCCCCTCTTTATTCTATAAAACAAATTGACAGCCAGACCCCAATAAGATGATCTCTAAGGCACTAGTTTGTCATCTTCTCTTACTCTCAACTTTCCAAATAAAGTCACTATTCCCCACCTCAATACCCCAATTATTGGCCTGTGGTGTGGTGAGTAGACCCTGCTTGGGTTTGGTAACATTTTCACATACAGTATTGCAACTTGTTCTCATGGCAAGCCCAAGAAGGAGGCCCTAAGCAAGTGAAATTACTCCCATTCCCATTTTGCAGATAAGGAAACTGAGCCCCAGCTTGCACAGGCCCTTGTAGCTGGTCAAGAGCAGAGTTCAGATGAGCCCAGAACCCATATTATTGACTCTATTTCACTGACTACAACCACATCAATACTACTTCTTTAGTTCTGTTCTGGGTAGAAGACAAAAAATGAAACAACAACAACAAAAAAAAAACTAAGTTCTCCTGCAGTGAAAGTGCATAAACCTGGAAAGAGAAAAGGAAAATGAACCAAGAAGAGAGAGAAGGAAGAAATGGCTTCTCTAAAATTTTCTCCAGCTCTTAATTTATTAATTTCAAGTAATACCCCCAAAGTTTAAGGCTTCAAATCATTGAAAGACAGATAAGAAACAACAAAACATAACAGTACAGTATTGTATAAATGAAAGTTGCTAAGAGAGTAGATCTTAATAGTTCTTATCACAAGAAAAAGAACATAATTATGGGAGGTGATGATTATTAACTAAATTTATTGTGGTGATCATTTCACAATTTATACATATATCAAACCATTATGTTGTACACCTAAAACTAATACAGTTTCATATGCCAATAATATCTCAATTTAAAATAACTTTAAAAGAGTAAAAAGGAATCAGTTAAGATCTTCCCTTGAAGTCTGGCATTAGAAGGAACCCTGAAAGTCACATAAATTACTCTTCCTTGCAAAGCAAGTGTTCTCTGCACAGTATCCTCCAGCCTTATTGTGCATGCAAACCCCCTGGGGATTGTGCTAAAATGCAGTTTCTGAGGCAGTGGTTTGGGATAGGGCCCGAGATTATGCATTTCAAACCGGCCCCCAGCAGATGCTGATGCTGCAGGTCTGCAAACTGCTACTTTGAGCTGCAAGGATCTAGAGCAAAGGCTGGCAAACTTGCTCTGTGAAGGATGAGACATTTGAAGCTTTGCAAGTCATATAGCCTCTCTTGTAACTACTCAATCCTGCCATTGCAGATTCTCCATTCTGCACAATAGCACAACCTTAGATAATGCAAAAAAATGGGTGTGGCTGTACTCCAAAATAATGCTTTATAAAAACAAAAGGTTTACTGGATTTGGCCTGCTGGCTATAGTTTGCTCACTCCTGCTCTACGTATTTCTATTCCTGGATGAGTTTTATATATGTATGGAAAATGTGTTGGTGCAGTTATGTGTGGGTTACTGTCCCTGGTGATTCAGCAATAAAGAATCCGCCTGCAGTGCAGGAGACATGGGTTCAATCCCCGGGTTGAGAAGATTCCCTGGAGAAGGAAATGGCAACCCACTCTGGTATTCTTGTCTGGAAAATCCCATGGACAGAGGAGCCTGGCAGGTTAAAGTCCATGGGGTCACAAAAGAGTTGGACACAACTTAGCGACTAAACAACGACAAATAACTGTCCAGCAGTCGAGATTTCAGGTTCTTAAACTCAAGGACTGTCACCACCACTCCTTAAGTTGTTCCCATTCATTTGAACCTTCATACTGGGTATTGGTCTGACATCAGGTTTCCATAAAGGAGTAGAGAATGGAAGGTAATATTACTGACACTTACATAGGGCTTGTTACATTCCAGACACTGTTCTAAGTTCTTTGTGTATATTAACTATTTAACCCTCACAACAACCTTGTTAGGAAGCACAATTATCATCTCCACTTTACAGATGGAAAAACTAAATTCGGTTAAGTAATTTGTCAGAAGTTGCACCAATAGTAATTAACAAAGTTGGGCTTTGAATTGAGGCAAGCCAATGCCAGACTCCCAACTCTTTTTTTTTAATTGACAGACTTTTTTGAAGTCTTTATTAAACTTGTTACAATATTGCTTATGTTTTGATTTTTTTTTTTTTTTTTTTTTTGGCTGTGATGCATGTGGGATCTCAGTTCCCCAACCAGGGATCGAACCCACACTCCCTGCATTGGCAGGCAACGTCTTAACCACTGGACTGCCAGGGAAGTCCCTAGACTCCCTATTCTTTATTGCCTCATTATACTACTTCTGAAGAGAAGCAGCAGGTGGTTTACCATTAGTTGCGATAAATGGGTGGAGGGAGACTGAGTTACATGGAGAATGATGCAAAATAAAGAAGTTGAAATAGAAATGGAAATGATTTTCTGTTGCCTAATTTGCTGTTAGGAGTTTTCTTACGCTCTATTTTGTCATGCATTAAATTCCTTTAATGATGGTATATAGCTATTATTTTCCAAGAGTCGGAATAGAAATGGTCATTTTCACATTCAGCTGTAATCCCAACTACCCTTCTCTTGCCAACGTGCTTTAAATACATGCTATCCTTACAACAAAGGGTCAGGCAGAGTTTGAGAGAGTGAATTTTCCAAGGAGGTTAGCTGGGCACTTTGAAAACTTTTACCTGCTATGTTCAATGGCCTCCTCCCAAACTGGGAAAAGAGGAGTTCAAGGGCACCTCACTATGCCAAGACCAGCCTTATAGGGTGATATCAAAGTTTTCTGTCGAGGCAAGTCTTCTTGTCGAGACTTCTTTAGATGCAAAAGTAAAAACCAGACCATATCTGTTGGCACAGATTAGAGATTCTCAACCACGGCATTATTGAGATTTTGGACCAGATAATTCTTTGTTGTGGGGGAGCTGCTATCTGTGCATTGCAGGAAGTCTAGCAGCAGCCTGTCCTCCCCACCATGAGAAGCCAGCAGCATCACCCTAGTTTGTGACAATCAAAAATGTCTCCAGGCATTGCCATCATCCCCTGGGAAGTCACAGTCACCCTCAGTTGAAAACCACCAGTACAGATCAATGACAGTTTACAATTCAAAAGTGCCCACCACCATCTGTGTGTGGGAGTATATATTGGCACAAACTTTTTGAAGAGTGATTTTGAAAGTCGCTTAGGAAAGCAATCATTAAAATATTCAAAATATTTGCATTTGGAAGGAAATAGAAAGGATTTACTATTTATAGACCTGGAAATGTAAAAGAGTCATTAGGAATAAAGATTTGACAATCTACAAGATTTTATTTTCCTTGAATGATAGGCACAGATCTGGAGGCTGCCAGCTTCCAAAAATCCCTAAAGCAACTGGGTGCATGATAAACCCTTGGATAATTGATTGGAGGTGTGGGCATCTGGCTTAACGTGCTTAGTCTACACATTTCCCGGACAACTGTGACTGGTCCAAGGCTGAGCCAAACAGAGTACTTCCTAGGGTGCTCCTTACCAATGTGATGGGGCAGCAGGGGGCACAAGGGTTTCTCTCTAAGATCACAAAGCGGTAAAGATGGGAGCCCGGCGTTCAACAGCCATACCCCCACCTAGTGAAGTGGCTGTTCTGAGAAAATGAAGTTAGAGAGCAGAGCAGGTGAGAGGCACAGACAATGCTAGCGATGTTCTACTCTCAGGTTCCGGCCATCCCCATGACCAGCTCCAACCAGGACATTCCGGTGATTTCACGATGTGAAACAACTTATTCAAGCTAATTCATACTGGAGTTTTCTCTCTTGCAACCACTCTGTTTTTACTGAGGTACCTTAACAAAGATGTTAAGAGAATCCACACAATGACCAGAAGCATGTATAAAGTGTTGACTCATAAATCTCTTAAGGCAAAAGAACCCCTGTGCAAACCAGATAGGTGCAGATGCCCCTATTTTGTAAATTCTGGCATGGCTCTAGAAAATTCTCAGCAGATATGGCTGCTTCTTGTCACATACAGATAATCACAATGGCTTCCATTGGTTCAAAGGATTTATACTTCCCACAGCTTTCACATTCATTATCTCCTTTGCCTTCCACAATAATGCAATCAGACAGGGAAGGAGATTTTAGCATCCCTGTTTCCAGGTGAGAAAATGGAGACACCATGTGGCTAAATGACTTTTTTATGTAATGTAAGGATTTGGAACAAGATCAGCTCCTCTCAAATTCAATCAGTCACGAACTGTGTCATGACTGATTTGATGCTAATGGTTAAAGTACCAGAGCTGGAGAATGATTCATCTCTTTTAAAATAACACATTATCCCTGTAACAACCTAATTCTCGCCAGCATTCAATATGCTTTCCCAAATAGGAGAAAAGCAGTGGAGTTACACCTGGCATATTGGGAATTCCCATGGGAGTGTTATTCATGTGACTAACCAACCACATTCTTCGCAACAGAAAAAAACAAGGTTGAGAGTCAGTGGATTAGCCAGCCCTGAAAGTTGTTTCCAGCTCTAAAACTGGATGATTCACCTAAAATAAATTAGTTAATAGTACTTGAGATTAAAAAACAAAACAAAACACTTTTCCTTGCCCATGGATCTTAATCCACGACTTAGCAACTAAAGAGCATTTCAAATAGTGGCACGTTGATCATAAAATGTATCATCTAAACCAGGGTAGTTTTAAGAGACAAAGGAGCATCTATGGAATGGAACATCAGGGCAATAGATTAAACAGGAATTGCATTGAACAAACCAGAACTTGAATCACTCTAACTATGTATAACTCAAGACAAGTACATTTATATAACTGGAAACCACGAGACATGGCCCAAGGAACATCACTCTGAAGGTGAGTTGGATGTGTCTTGGTTTCAGTTCCCCCCAAAAGCAGATTTTAAAGCAAGGATTTTTTGGTGTGAGTAGTTTACTGAGGAAGTTCAGGAGAGTGGGGAAATGAGACAAGGAAAGATAGACAGCCAATAAGAGTGTGCTGGACTTCCCTGGCTGTCCAGTGGTTAAGACTACCAGCTTCCGATGCAGGGGACATAGGTTCAGTCCCTCGTCAGGGAACTAAGATCCCACATGCCACTCTGACGGGCAGTCCTCACTCCAGAGTTTCCCTTGTATTGGCCAAGTGTTGGTCCAGCTGGTGTTGCAACCAGACTTTTCCTTTCCTTTCAGAGGGGTTGATCCCTCATAAGCATTTTGTATCCCAAGCCGCATACAAGCATCTGCTTCCAGAGAAGCTAGCCCCAAACCATCCCTCTGGGGAAACTCAGTGTATTGATTATGGTTTTTATTTTCTGCATCTTATGATATTTTGAGACTTTGAGGGACCTTTCAGACTTGAGTAGAAACTGCACTTACAAGGCCATCTAGTACCTAAGGGTAGTGGACTATTTGCCTGGAACATGTCTAGTCATGAGCAGACCCCTTAATCTGGTGCCATGTCCCCATCCACCTGTTTATCTAAATCAAACACCAAGCCAAATATTTCCTCTGCCCTAATCACCCCAGAATCAGATGCCTATGTCCCAGAGCCTACTTGAATTATTCATAGGTACCCATCCTAAACTATTTACAGTCTCTTCTTCTGTAGAAGCTTAGGCTTTCCCCCTATTACTGATTCTGTTTCCTGATCAAAATCTGATGCCTCCCTTGTGGCCCTGAGTGGCATGCTATGTCCCTGTCTCTTGGGAATGTAAGTAATAAACAGTTGTTCAATGGCCTTAGATTCTTCATGCCATCACTCAAACAGAGAATGCCTATAGCACTTTTATTTACAACTGCCCAAATCTGAAAGCAACCAAGATGTCCTTCAAAAGATGAGCAAGCAAATGAAAGCAGCCACTCTGAAAAGGCTAAATACTGTATGATTCCAACTACATGACAATCTGGAAAAGACAAAACTATAGTCTAAAGTAAAAGAGGATGCTAATAAAAAGAGACAGGAAGAGATAGGTGGTTTCCACACTTTGGGGGAGGGAGAAAGAGATGAATATGTAAAGCAAAGAGGATCTTCAGGGCAATGAAGCTACTTTGTATGATATTATAATGATAGTTATAGGACATTACATATTTTGTCAAAATGCATACCACTGTACAGAGCTTCCCAAGTGGGTTCACGATCCCTGGGTCAGGAACTCCCCTGAAGGAGGAAATGGCAAGCCATTTCAGTGTTCTTGCTGGGATAATCCCATGGACAGAGGAGCCTGGTGGGCTACAATCTATGGGCACAACCGAGCAACAAAGCACACGTGCACACATGCCATCATCATGCACACACACAGCATCAAGAACGGACCCTAATGTAAAATGGGGACTTTAGTTAATAATAATATATCATCAGCACTGCTTCACTGATTGTAACAAAGATATCATACTAATGTAGGTTTTTACCAAAAATGCTACTAAGAGGGGAAACTATGGGCAGAAGAAAAGAGTATATGGCAACTCTATTCTCTGCTCAATTTTCTGGAAACCTAAAGATGTTATAAAACCAAGCCAAAACAAAAAACTATGTGAAAGAAGAAAGATGGGGAGGGAAATGGATGGATGCTCCAGATAGATATGTCTGGGCTCAGCCAGGACAGGGTGAAATTTAAACTTTTCAAAAAATAACAGATAGAAGGCACAAGATACCACTTCACACCCATTAGGGTGGCTATAATTAAACACACACAGAATAACAAGTGTTAGTGAGGAAGTGGAGAAACTGGAACTCTCAAATATGCCAGTGGAACATAAAACAGTATAACCACTTTGGGAAACAGGTGACTCTCTTATGACCTAGCAATCCCACTCCTGGGTATATATCCAAAGGGACTAAAAATAAGGACTTGAACAGAGCTGAGTATGCCAGTGTTCACTGCAATGTTATCACAGTAGCCAAAAAGTAGAAACAGCTAGATGTCTATTCCTGGATAAATGGATAAACAGAATGTGGTGTATCCATATACCAATGGAACATTCTTCAGCCACGACAAAGGAAGTTCTGATACATGTTACAACGTGGATGAAATTTAAAATCATCATGATAAGTGAAAGCAGCCAGATGGGAAAGGTCACATATACGGTATGACTCTCTTTATATGAAATATCGACAATATGTAAGTCCAATGAGACAGAAAGTAGATTAGTGGTTGCCAGAAGCTGGGAAGAGGGGTAAATAAGGAGTGACTACTAAAGGATATAACGTTCTTTCTGGGGTGGTGGAATAGTTCTGGAGCTAGAGAGTGGTGATGGTTTCATAACACAGTGAACATACTGAACACCACTGGATGGTTCACTTTAAAGGATGAATTTTATGTTATGCAAATTATATCTTAATTTAAACACACATAAATAACACAAGTGCCAAACTATTTCTTGCTCCTCCTTTGCTAAGATCTACATGAAAACAGAACTTCCTAGAAGTAACCTACTTATGGCTAATGCTGAGTGGCAAGAATTTGTCTTTCAAAGGCTAGATTTTTTCATTTCTAGTTACTGCTTTATTAAGTAAACCTATTGTGCTTGCCACTTAAGGGGAAAATATTACAGCAACAACAAAAACCCCACAAAAACGCAGATACTTCATGCCTGTGACCCACCACCTACACAATAATTTCTTTCTGATTCGTGGGATGTAAGGCAGTCACTCAATTTCCAGCATCTGAGATTCCTGGGGAACCCAGTTTCCAACATCGCTGGTAATTCTTTTCTCAGTAGGGGTGTTATTGAGAACAGTTTTCCAGGACACCTACGAGCAAAGATTAGGCTTATAAACAGGCTGCATTTGAACTACCATTGGGTGTTCTGAGATGCACGTAGCCTGCTGGGTATACATTTTAAAATGCCATCTCTGGAGCTATCTTTAGTCTTTGCCTCCCAGCTTGTGCTCATGAAAATAAGAACATCCACAAGACAGCGGTTTCAGGAGCAAATTTGACCTTACGAAACAGTTGCAGTGTGGTGGTAGATCTCTTTGTGATCTACAGGAACTGTTATGGATGGAGGTCCTCTGAGTTTTGTTCTTTCCTTTAACAAATATTTACTGAGCACCTGCTATTAATATGTGCAGGCACTGTTCTAAGCACTGGGTTCAAGAAAGATGGGTCCAGAGAGTTCTCTGCCTCTGTACCTGCTTCTAGTCACAGAGTTGGTTTATAAACCAACTGAATATCTCTGCATATCTTTGTTCTGTATTATTCTACAGAGCAATAATCAAATGCCTTCAATGTGCCCAGCACAGAGCTAGAGGCAGGTGAATGAGGCTCTGGTCCCAGAAGTTCACAGAAGGGGAAAAAAATTTGGTCAATAAATAAAGGAAAAATGTTAAAACTTGCTAGTGTTTATTTATTTATGGGTTGCTGTGTTCCAAAAAAAGATTCAAGGCTGCTTACAAGGATACATAAAACCCAGCCAGATTGCATAAATTTTAAATAGGAGAGAAGGGAGGAAAAGAAAAACAAGAATGAGGAATGAAATGGGGCCAGAAATGAGACCAACACAAAGATAAATATGAGAAATTCCTCTATGCTTGACACCTGCTTGTAGTCCCTTGTGTAGTAGATGCTGCCGGGGCCCTGCCCAGAGTCCCTCAGTACTCTGCTCTGTACACGCAAGGGTGCTCGTTGCTACACTTGTGACTTTCTGAATAAGGGCTTTGTTCTGGTTGTGGAAGCACACCTGGCCAGCAAGCAGGATGGCCTGGAAGTCCCAAAGAGTTTGTGTCTCTAGAAACAGCCCCACCCAGTGATGGATGGGAGTTGGTAGACGAATATCCCTCCTTCCACTGAGATAAAGTGAGGCGTGTTCTCCACAGCCTCCCAGTGCCCCCTGGGGATGCTGAGATCCACTTGCCCATAGCAATAATTCACTTGCCACATGCCCTTTATTGGCCATCTTCCTTTCTGTGTCTCCCTTTCCCTCTGCCCACACTGTTATTTCCCAGGATCATCTCCTAAATAAACTACCTGCCCTTGAATCCTTGTCTCAGAATTAACTTCTTGGAGAACCCAACCAAAGATAACTCACCAGACCCTCATCTACTATTTTTGGTAGAACTCCAGGTTCCTGCAGTAGCATTCCCAGAATCTCCTGGGATGCCCAGGAAGGAGTTGCACATGCTCAGAAACAAGTCTAGTCAGCTAAACTACCATGTTGGTAAATTTTTCCTTTTTCTACTTTTTTGGACACCTCTGCATCAACCAGGCATGTTGATATTTCTGCTGCTTATGACTACTCTTTATCCAAGGGTCATCTCCACTTTGCATCACTGGGTACCACCTTTTGTACCAGCCACTGATGCCTTGTATTTGGTACCAACTAACAGTAGGGTACCAACTAAGGTACCAGGGGCCAAAGTAGCTTGGTGTCCAATGGTGATGTTCAGTAGAGGAGAATGCCTTCCCACCACACTGTGTTCGTCATTGTGGATGAGATGTCAGAACAAAATTGTTTGAGAGCCAAAAAGAGGTTTTCATTAAACAATCTCCTCAGTTTTTACTTATAGCCATAGCCACATAAAACTCAGGCATGGTTAAGTCCATAAGGACTGGTCATTAGAACAAATCTAAGTGAAACGTACACCACTATCCTCAAAAATCACCCATCCAAACCCTAGCCAAACATAAACCTTGTTTTGAGGCTATCTTGTTTGATCTTGTCTTCCCTCTTGATGAGTTATCTCCTGGGAGGTCCTTAGGCCCCTGGTGCAAATAAGATACATGCAAAATGTATTGGAGAACATAGACTCAAACCAATAAGTTCTTAGTTCTTCTTTCTGGCAATTGTAGAAGAGAGTCACCTATTTACTGAAGCTACTACAGGATCGTTTGTGTATATCTATATATATATATACACACACATATTTTAGCATCTGGTTACTTGTGTACTCTGAAACCACCATTGGCTCCCCATTACCCTTAAAATAAAATGTAGACTTCTTAACACGGTCTATTGGCTCCTGTTTGCCAACACCATCTCCTATCCCTTTCCCTTTTGCATACCACATTCTGGTCATATGACTTCCTTTCTGTTGTTCCTCAAACACATCAAACTGTCACCTCAAGTCCTTTGCATCCGCTGCGCCTTCTGTCTGGACCGCTCTTCCCATGGCTCTTTGTACGGCTGACTCCTTTTTCTTCAAATGTCAATTCAGATGTCACCTTCTCAGAGACTGCCAGTTACCTAATTACCTAAGTTAGAGGCACCATACACACACTCCCCACCATTGGATAAAATTACTCTTTACCAAATCATCATATTAATTTTTTTCATAGAACTTGTCAGAATCTATGATTATCTTATTCAATGGTTTTCTGTCTCCTTCCACTGAAATATAACCTCCACGAGGACAGGCACCTTATTTGGCCTTTTCTCCTAAATACTCAGTACCAACCACAGTGCACCCAATATTTACCCAATATGTTGATGAGTGAATATATGTAAATAAGTGCTCATTTTCTGTTCTCAATAGCAGAAAGGTGCATACTTTGGGTTTATCCAAAATTAATGGCACATCATTGAAATATGACTTAAAAGCAGGGAAGCCAGCAAGCATCCCCTACTTTCCCTCAAGACATTTCCTAGTGACTTTGATTCTGTATGAGCATCAGTATCTGGCAGGAGAGAAGGAAAGCTTCATCAAATTCCCACAATTTAACCCATAACCAATTTCTGATCCAAGTTAAAGTCTAAGGAAAGGTTGTTAAAATTGATAAACATCAAACTTTTCACATGACAGCAAATATATATGTATTTATATATATATAAAAGTTCATGGTAGGTGCTCAAAAATAAAAATAAACAGTTGAAATTAATTTTAGTAGTACATTTTATTAAATTTAATGTTCCCAAAGTGGTATCATTTCAACGTGTAATGAGTATTTTTTTAAAAGATAAAGCAGATCTTTTACATCCTTATTTTTCCTACTAAGGCTTTGAAATCAGCTGTAAATATAATTTCATACTTACAGCATATCTCAGTTGGGATGAGAAATTTGAATTGCAAATATGGCTCTGGATTTAGATTTCAAAAGTTTAGAGCTGAAAAAGTAGATTCATACACCCAAGGAATCCCAAACATATTTAAGAGTTTTTCCAATAATGGAGTCAAGAATCAGTTTTAAAAGTTAATATGAAGATTGATGACTTTATGCTAAGTAAAAGAAACCAGACACAAAAGGTCACATATTATATGATTCCATTTATATGAAATGTCCAGAGTAGGTAAATCCGTAGAGACAGAAAAACTAGTGGTTGCCAGGAGCTTGGGGAAGGGGAGAGTGAGGATAATTGCTTAATAGGTACTGAGGTCTTTTTCAGGGTGATAAAAATGTTTTGGAATCAGAGACGGTTGTTGCACAACATTGTGAATATACTAAATGCCATGGAATTGTTCATTTTAAGATGTTTAATTTTGCATTGAGTTTCACCTCGATTTTAAAAACTGAAATTAATCAAATTTTATTCAAGTTACAACTTCAGTTCCTCCATCACACTAACGTGTACTTCACAATCCATGTACTCAACAGCCCTAGACCATGACACTGTACAGCACATGACCAAACTACTCCTTTGCGGAGGCCTGAGCTTCTTAAATCATTTACTTCTGATTTTATAGGACACGGTTTCCCTGCACTTAGCGAAAGCTTTCAAGGTAAAGTGTCCCAGTTTATTGAAACACCACCTGGCAGCCACTGAAGTGTCACGTTTCTATTTCATGAGAGCCAGCCATGAATCTGATTGCTACTGTTCCACATGATTAGCAGGTTTGGGGTGACAGGTTGTTAAGGGCTGTCACCTTTTTGAGCATGTTGGGATTCTTTCATAGTTTTTCTGAAGGGCACCAGGCAGCTTTCAGAAGTCTGTGGTCTGTGATAACGGTTTCCAGCAGCCCTTGCCTCCAGGGAGCTGGAGGGGAGCGAGGAGGAGATGAGTCACAGGGAGCAGGCACTGTGCTGGTCAGGATGCTTGTGAAGGGGCAGTTTAAATGATTAAGGGCGTAAAACCTTCAGAAACCTGAGGGTGACTCATGAGACTGAAGGATCTGATGAGTTCACCTTGTCTATCCCAAATGAATACAAGCAACTTGCTCTTTTCTTTCAACTCCCCGGAGGTCCACAACCATTCCTGTTTTCTCATTGAGCTGAATCATACCTCTCTGGTATTAAGACATGTTCCTCTAAGTCTTTCTTATCAAAATCTCTCCTGTTAGTTTATCTTTTAAATCTCCCAGTTAAGCCTGATATCATTCAGTGATGGCTGTCCCCTGAATATCAAGACCTTTACCTGGAACTATTTTCTCCTTATATTTTCTCATTTTTTTTAAAGTATTTTTATTCATGTATTTAGCCTCACTGTGTGGCATGCAGGATCTTAGTTTCCCAACCAGGGGTTGAACCCATGTGCCTGCATTGCAAGGTGGGTTCGTAACCACTGGATCACCAGGGAAATTCTGTGTTTTCTCACTGTTGATGCTTCTACATTCCGATATGATTATTCAGTTTTTAGATTGCCTGGACTTTTTCTTCTCTCTCTGTCTTCTTGCTGCCCAGTGCTTTTTTTTTTCCCTTTCTTTCTCCTTTATTGTAGTGAAAAGTAAATAAAATTTTCACTGATCAGTTTTTTCTTGGCCAGTCCAGTAGTGGAAATATATTCAAATTCTATCTTTCTAATAGTGAAGTGACAGCTATCGCCATAAATCTATGCCTCTTATTTATTTATAGCACTGTGGCCTCTTATTTATTTATATATAAGACTGTGGTTAGTTTCTTTCAATAGCAACAACAACAATAAAATATATGCCATGGTGACACTTTCAGTCATATTGCTGACAGAAGTGATAGCTTTCATTGATGTCTCAGAAGAAATGACAGATATTCCCCCAAAGAGTTGCTGTCTATTATATCTCTTCCAAGGTTAAACTTGGCTGAATGCAATGTCTTATTCACAAAATTTTGATTGCAATGAATGGAAGTGTCCTATGGTTAGCGTAAACCAAAAAATATAAACAGGGGTGAGAGAGAAGAGGAAGTTAATGAAAGGAGGCTGGGGATGTTTTGTGGCCTCAAAATAGGAGCTGAACATGGGACTTCCTTGGTGGTCCAGTGGTTAAGAATCCGCATTCTGTTGCAGGGGGGTGTGGTTTCAATCCCTGATCGGGGAACTAAGATCCCACATTGCCAAGGGGCAACTAAGATTGTGTGCTGCAATGAAGACCCAGCACAGCCAACAAAAAAAGAAAAGATAATGGCAAAACTATTTGAAAAAAAGAACTAACACCTAAGGCTTAGAAAAAGAAGAAACTAAGGATGAGTTTTGAGAATTCAGTAGCAGCTCGCAAACTTTTTCTTCAGAGCACTGCCATCAACATCACTTTGTTCCAGGTCTCCTCCTACCTCTTTCTTTTCTCTTTCCAATTTCAGATTCTTGGGAGAGAGCCCAGGGTGGGTCAGGTGACCTTCTAGATACTTCATGCAAGTGAAAGATGAAACTTATGTTTAAAAGAATGAGCTCAAATGAGATAACACACATAAGCCAAATTATGTTTTCCAAAGATGACCAGAGCCATATCTCCCATCCCACACACTCTTCTGCAACGTGACCTTGTCACTCCCTCATCAAGAGGTGTTTGAATCTGGGTTGCCTTAATGGCTCACCTGTAACCAATGCAGAAAGACAACAACAGTGACAAGTATGACAAAACTCCTTGTGCCCCATCATTAGTGTTGACAGACAAAATACAGGACACATGGTTAGCTTTGAAATGCAGATACCCAACAAATAATTTTCAGATAAACAGTGAATATGTACAAATGGAACATACTTATACTATTAACAAAAATGGTTGTTTATCTGAAGTTCAAAATTAACTGCGATTACTATGTGCTAATTCTGGCAATCTTATCCAGTTTCTATTCTCCCTTTTAGAAATAAGAACACCCCACCCCAGCAGTTTTAGCCCAGTTAGAGACTGTTTCCATGCCTCCCTTGCACTAGGAGTGGTCACGTGAGTGGTTCTTGTCAGTAGAATGAATGGAAGTAAAAATGTGCCACTTCGACCCACAAACTTTCTCCCTTTCCCTCCTTCCCAAAGGCTCAAAAGCTGATGCAGTGCTGGAGAGCTGGCTTGCACTGTGTAGATAAAGATAGTACCCAGCTGGTATAGCAGAGCAACAACCCAGAAGGAACCTGGGGCCCCTTTCAGTGTCTTGGAGCAGAGCTGCCTAATCTCCTTAGACCAACTCCTACCTAAGGCTTCCCAGGTGGCGCTAGTGGTAAAGATTCTGCCTGCCAATGCAGGAGACATAAGAGATGTAGGTTCAGTCTCTGGCTCGGGAAAATCCCCTTGAGGATGGCATGGCAACTCACTCCAGTGTTCCTACCTGGAGGATCCCATGGATAAAGAACCCTGGTGGGCTACATTCCATAGGGTTGCAAAGAATCAGACACGACTGAAGTGACTGGGCACAGCACAGCATAACTCCTACCTGTGGACAAGAGCGTGAGAAAGAAGGAAAAGTCTAACTTGATTAAACTCCTGTATTTTGGGGTCTGTTACAATAGCTCATTCATGAAATAATAGAGCTGGGATTACTGCACTGGATCTGAAGGACTTTCCAGTTCCTGCCTACAATCTAATCACTGCGAAACCCAACAAGATCCCGTTTCCAGACATTTAGGAAGGCTGAGTTGTATGCTTTTATCTGGATTCCCATGAGTCCTGGCAGCCTTTTGAGATCTCTGCCTTCTTCATTTCCATTCATATGTTCATAGTAATAAGAGACCATCTGCTTCTTAATACCAAATCTCCTAGGAAAATTTCTCCCCTTTGATCCTGCAATTTTCATTTATATGTGTCCTTTCTGTCTTCTCTGATAAATGTGGGCTCCATGAGAACAAGGGTCATCATCCCTCTGTCCACTGCTGTTTCCTCAGTGCTTAATGTGGTACCCAGTGCATAGGAGGTGCTCAATTGAAGATGGATGGATAAAAAAACTAGACTGTAGTTAATAGGAAGGAAGACTTCATGGAATTTTCCCCTCAAGCTCTGCATTCCTCTGTCTTGACATTCTCTGTGTCACTGTGACATTTGAGGAAGCCACATTGCCTTTTTTATCTCCAGTTGTAGAGGCTTGCCTCAACAGAAGTGTTAAGTCAGGAGAGTATGCCTTTAGGGCCTTTCTTTTTAGTGTTTTCTATGATCTTACCACCTTCTTCCTAAGCACCCAGAGGCCTGATATTAAGGACCTTCCCCTTCATCATAATGAAAGATTCTTTCATTTGTCTAGAAGAGAGACTGAGACCAGGATTAAAGGACTAACATCTGATTTAGGAGGTAAAAGCCTACAGAGGTGAAGATGTGGGGGGAAAAGAAAGAGAGAAAGAGGAGGTGAGGAAAGATGTGAAGCAGCACGGTGCAGTTCCACTGTTTGCTTGACAGTCTTTTCAGAGAGGTCACAGGAGAGACCACAGCTAAGAGTGGGTCTGCAAAGGGGAGGAAAGAAATGGGTCATATCTAGTCAGCTCTCTCTCATCTCCCACTTTCTAGTGGTCAAGACCCATCGGTTAGGAAACTAACTTCCCTTCACTTCTTGGTTGTGTCACCTGGCATCTTGCAGCCACCCAGGCTGAAAAATCCCCATGGCATGGTATTGCATCAAGACCAGAAGTAGAAAGACAAGTCAGTGTGGATGGGGAGCTGATCAGGAGAGAAGAAAGAAGGTGGTAATAGAGGAATCTGGAAAGTTTTATAAGGTGCAAATCTGGAGACTTCTCTAGTCGTCCAGTGGCTGAGATGCTGCGCTCCCAGTGCAAGGGCCCTGGCTTCAATTCCTGGACAGGGAACTAGATTCCACATGCTGAAACTAAAAGATCCAAACTGCAAATAAGACCACTGCAGTCACATAAATAAATAACATTTTAAAGTATTTTTTTTAAAGATAAAGTGTAAATCCCTTGCATAACTCATGTCTAGTCATGTCCTTCCCTAGGATAATATTGGGCCACCACTGGGTCTGTAAGAACCACATTGCACTTACTTTCCCAAAGAAGGGGGAAACAAATTCAGTCAGTTATAGAGCTTGTCTCAGGGAGGTGGCAGTCACTAATTCCAGGAAGGCTAAGATAAAGGCCTCAGTGACACAACCTACAGTTTGTGGTAGAAGGAATAATGTCCCATCTCCCAAAGATATCCATGCCCTAAACCCTGGAACCTGTCAATATTTATCTTACAAGGCAAAAGAGCTTTTGCATGTGATACAGTTGAGGACTTGGAGAGAGAAAGCACACCCTGAATTATCTAATCACATGAACTCTTAAAATCAGAGAACCTGTCCGAGCTGTGGTTAAAGAGAAACACAACAGCAGAAAGATGAGAGTGATGCTACATTGCTGGCTCTGCAGTGGAGAAAGGGGGCCAACAGCCAAGGAATGTGGGTGATCTCAGGTGAGGCTGACCCTCAAGGAGCTGACATCCGGAGCCCATCTGCTTGCTGACTGCACTCTTCACAGCTGGGCAGCAAGTTCTTCCTTGAAGAGGAACTGGAATAGGACATCTCTGTGTCTACCAGAGTCCACCTCTTGCTCTGCTGGGATCCCGTCTTCATGTACTCTCCTCATGTACACTCTCCATGGCCCCCTGGGTCTCTTTCTGAGCAAGAACTTGGGAAAGGAAATTAGTCAGCTGAGCCATTAACCCCTGCTGCTGCAGTTGGTCTCAAGGCTACAACTGACACTCCTTCACTTCCTCCTCCACTACCCAGGCTGAAGTCACCTCCACCTCAGCTACCACCTCAGCAGGCTTTGGTGTCTTAGCTGGTGATATGATTCAGACCCTTATTGCTAGAGCTTGGCAGGCAGGAAGTTTACTAAAGAAGGTTCTCAGCATCAACACCTGGGGGGCAAGTGAAGGAAGTGAGAATGGATGCAGAGAGAAGTTGTGATGCAGTCACGGCAAGATTCCAGCTGACCCCACAGGGAGCTCTGCACCTGGGCTCACTCTTCAGAGAGCCATCCCCAAATGGGGCCAAGAAGACTGGCCTTTGCTGCTCCTGCCTTGACCTCTGCTTGAATGGGAACGGCCCCGGGAAAGTGGTTGTGACCAGGTAGGATGGCTTCCTTCTACAGAGGGTGATACCCACAAAAGGCTGGCAACCGAGGGCTGGTGACTGGAGTGTAGTTTCAACAAGTGTCCGTCAGCCCTGAAGGGGAACGGGGTGGTGCTAACAATGATAGCTCCATCTGTGTCCAGGGCCCAATGCTTGTCTCTCCCTATCACAGTCTCAAACTTGGCATCAGAGTTGTTTCTCACTGACTACTCTTTCTAGGATTTGTTATCATAGTAAAAATATCTGTAACAGAAAATTAAGGATACACTTAGTATTAGTTACACTTAACTATTTTTAAGTGTACATTCAGTATTGTCAAGTATATTCACAGTACTGTGTTACCAATCTCCAGAACTTTTTCATCTTGCAAGACAAACTCAATAGCCAACCATGAAGTAATTCCTCCTTCTTCCTCCTCCCCAGACCCTGGAAACTCAACTGCCATTCAACTTTCTATGTCTAGAAATGTGACCATTCTAAGTATCTTACATAACAGCCTTTTGAGACTGGCCCATTTCACTTAGCATAACGCCCTCAAGATTCATCCATGTTGAAGCAAAAAACAAAACTTCCTTCCTTGATAAGGCTGAATAATACTCCATTACGTGTATATACCACATTTTGTTTAACCAGTCATCCGTCAATAGATACTTAGATTGCTTCCTCTTTTTGGCTATTGTGAATCATGCTGCTATGGACCTGGATATACAGATAACTCTTCAAGATCCTACTTTAAATTCTTTCGGATTCAAAGCCAGATCGAAGATGTTTCTGTCAAAGATATTTTTAACCTCTCATGGCCTTAACTCCTTCTAGACCAAGACAGAGGCTAGGGTGAATCACCTATTGTCTTCCTAGGGAGGCAAATTTTATAAATCAGAGCACATCCAAGGTTAGTTCATCACAAGCAGGATTTTGAGAAACAGCCTCTCTGTTGAAAGAAAATAAGGTTAAGAGGCAGGCACAGAGCCAGCTCATTACCATGCTGAAGCTGGTGAGGATGTCTTTGTGATGAGGAGGGGAAAGCATGGGCTGACCCTGGGAGAGGTAGACACTGTCGAGGCAGGGGGCTCATGGGAGGTTGGATGAAGTTTAAAAGACTTTTTTGCCCAGGAACCTATCAGTACATCAATTTGTTGGCCTGGTTATTTTAGTCTAAGCAATACCTGAGATTTCAAACAGCAAAAAGGACAAGTGCATTTTTAAATAAATTATTAAAAATAACTCAAGCTTCTCATCTCAGACCTATAAATTTGAATGAACACATACACTCAGAGTTTATTTCCTCTGTTTTCATTAAAGTTAAATCCAATCAGGCCAAAAGTTAAATGCAGCATCAGATGTCTTTTGCGCTTTTCTTCACCCCAGGTAGCCAGCTAAAATGAGAAAGTGATAAAAGAAAACTTAAAATTTGGAGTTCATTTTCTTAAGAAAATTCTCAATATGGAAACACACCCACTCAGAGCTGTGTGCAAGCAGATAATTGATACTGAATACATTAATGGCAAAAATCATATGTCGCTTCCTAAAATAAGTAGAACTGTTCCACAGTGGTTGGGAAGGAGGTTTAAAAAATAAATAACAGTAAGAACTTCCTACCACAAAAGACTCACTTTTAATCATCATTTGAAATAATACTTGTTGACTATGTTGCTGCTGCTGCTGCTAAGTTGCTTCAGTAGACACTCCCAAAAATGTGCTCTGAAAAGACCAATCAAACCTAAAAGTTACATTGTTACAGTGCAATGTTTAGTGAGCTTTAGGATAAAGTTGGTAATTTTATCCTCTTGGGACATGCCCATCTTTATGAGAGCAGTTATATGTGATACTGTATATGTTCTCAGTTGTGTATTAATACAATGATTCTTTATCTTAAATAACATCCCTGGTCATTTCAAGGAGGAAAAAAAAAAAGGCAAAAAAAAATCCAGCACCTCTCTGACTTTTCTCCATAATCCTTTTAATTGGCAGAACCATGAACAAATCTAAAACCCCGCTTTCCCTATTCCCTTTAGCAAGATGAGATTATCTATAATTTCCTAAAGAAGCTTCATTAGAAAACACAGAAAGTACCAAAAAACAAGAAAAGAAAAAAGCCAAGTGGAAAAACATAGGTTTCTGATTTTCTGATTGTATAAAATCTTAACTGAGACAGCTAGCTCTGATCTGACACCCTGATCAAACAATTTCCATGCTTAATTTTTCCATCCTTTCTCCTCTGGCTTCCTCCTCTCTCTCCTATATTTTCACCCACCCAAAAGGGGGTCCCAGTTACTCAAAACTTCAAGGGAAAAGTGAATGGAAGGTAAATGAGGTTAGTGACCCAAACCTGTGTGAACAATGGACTTTCCACTCTTCTCTAGGTGGCTTTGACACAGAAGGGTGTCTCATCACCTGAAAACGGTCATGAATTCATTTCTTAGAGTAACAGCCTATGGTTACACCTAATTTGTAATATCTATTCCACAATAATCTAATGAGCTGCCTTAACCCAACTTCAGGCCTGGAGACTTAATCTTAGCTCTAAAGTCAAATTCCATTTATGGAAAAGAAAAGTAATTTTTATCATGGAAGTCACAGCTGTCTTTGATATATAATGGTATTCTTCTCTTATTACTGTCAAAACTGTCCACAGCTTTCACAAACCATCCTGATCTATCTGTAGACATCTCAAAGAAGTCCAGTTACCATAATAACCTAAGTGTTAAATTAAGGGCAAGAAATTTCTGGAAATATTGTCACAAGTTGACATAAATGACCAACATAATGGGTTTAGGTTTAGTTTAGGTCAGCACACACTAATTTCTGTTTTTATGGTTAATAGAACAGAGTAATAAGAAGAATAAGTGCTGATGAATTGATGCTTTTGAGCTGTGGTGTTGGAGAAGACTCTAGAGAGTCCCTTGGACTGCAAAGAGATCAAACCATTCAATCCTAAAGGAAATCGGTCCTGAATATTCATTGGAAGGACTGATGCTGAAGCTGAAACTCCAATAGCTTGGCCACCTGATGTGAACAACTGACTCATTGGAAAAGACCCTGATTCTGGGAAAGATTAAAGGCAGGAGGAGAAGGTGACAACGGAGGATGAGATGGTTGGATGGCATCACTGACTTGATGGACATGAGTTTGAGCAAGTTCTGGGAGTTGGTGATGGACAGGGAAGCCTGGTGTGCTGCAGTCTATAGGGTTGCAAAAAATCAGTCACAACTGAGTGACTCAACTGAATAAGATAGAATAGACAAGGAAAAGCTCACTTGTGTATCATTTATTCATCTTTGGATGTTCACCATGGCCACCTCCAAGCCATCTTAGCTCACCTACCCAGTTTTTCAAAGCATTCCAGAATCTGTAAATTTAATAAATGATCCCAGAGTCAGGCAACCAGCATTTTCTGAAAGTCTTCTTTGATACTCAAATAAAATTCTCAGTGCAATTAGCAGGCAATTGATCCCCACTATGATGGTTAATTTTATGCATCAATTTGACTGGGCTGAGATGCCTAGGTAGCTCGTGAAACATTGTTTCCGGGTGTGTCTGTGAGGTGTTTCTGGAAGAGACTAGCCATTTGAATCAATAGACTGATAAAGAAGTTTGTCCTCACCAGTGCAAGCAGGCATCATCCAATCCACTGAGGGCCTGAACAGAATAAAAAGGCAGAGTAAGGCTCTATTTGTTTTTTTTTTCACTTGAGCAGCTGGAAGACTGACCTTTTTTTTTTCTTTTTGTGGCCACAATCGTGCACCCCGACCAGGGATCAAACCCGCGCCCACCTGCAGTGGAAGTGCAGAGTCTTAACCACTGGACTGTTAGGAAAGTCCAGGCTCTTAGACTTGGAATGAGACTTACACCAGCAGCTTTCCTAATTCGTGGGCCTTTAGATTTGGACTGAATTATGTCACTAGCTTTCCTGGTTTGCCAGCTTGCAGACGGCAGACCATGGAACTTCTCAAGTCTCCACATTCATGTTAGCCAGTTCCTGTAATAAATCTTCATATCTCTGGCTAAATAATTTTATTTATTCATATTTTTCTTTGTTAGTTCTATTTACTAATTGTTTGACCATATTTTGTGATTCTCTGAACCATCCGCTGGTCTTGGTTGCATCCTGACTTAGAAAGCAGCAATGTGAATGGTGGCTAGTCCAACTCTTTGCTTCAGGTCGCCTGGACCAGGACTAGTTTGCTCCACAAGAAGCAATGTCTGTCCTAGGCTCAGACCAGCTCTATTTCACCAGCTCTATTCTGCACTTGCCTCCAAACTAAATTATACTTACTATTGTGCAGCACACCCACATCTGGAAGCTCCTATTTCAGCCCAAGAATTTCCCCAGCCTCATCCACAGTCCTTCAAATCTCATAAAACCCCTGGCAAATTAGAAGTCTGATTTGCCAGCACATCAAGAGCAGGTCCATATTTTAGACTTACATTAATTAAGATTACTAAGTCCAGTGTTCAAAGCCAGGACACCAAAGTATTGATTTATGATGAGAAATGTAAACTCTCAAACACCACAATGCTGAGGTTCACATAACTAAAAGCATTTTCCCCTTATAGGCAGAGAAACCAAATTGCAATCAGAACACAGATTAAGGAGTTTATAATTGGAACAAAGAGAATTAGATGCATGAGCTAAAGGAGCATCCCTCGGTTTAGAAATACTTTGCCCTTTCTTGCCAATGAGTCAGTAATACTAGAAGTCCCTTGCTGAGCCATATTTAAATAGGACTCTTGATATTTACCCCTGTGATGCTCCTTTTTCTAGCTCATCAAATAGAAAAACTCTTCTGATGGACAAAATTTTTTGAAATTGTGTTAAAAAATCCATAATTTCAAGCCTTACTCTGGCTTAGGGATAACTGTCTCTCTCTATTCTGTTACATTGTATATTTATTTTATAGATCTCTTTTGTACCACCAAATAAGTCTTATTTATAAACTTCACAGAGCCTAGCATAGTCATTATAAAAGGCAAGTCCTCAGTTTGTTGAAAGGAGAGTGAAGGAATGAATGAATAAGTGTATTTCAATGACAGATGACTTTAAAATAGCTCTCTTATCACTGTGGAAAACAGAATGGCAGTTTCTCAGGAAATTAAAAATAGGATTACCATAAAATCTGGCAGTTCCACTTGTGGGTACAAACTCAAAAGAATCAAAAGCAGGGACTCAAAGAGAGATTTGACCACTCATGTCAATAGCAGTATTATTCACAATAGCCAAAATGTGGAAGCAATCCAAACTTCCATCAACTGATGAATAACTAAACAAAATGTGATGTATACCTGCAGTGGAATATAATTTAGTCTTTAAAAAGAAGGAAATTCTGACACTGCTGTGATATGTATTAAGCTTGAAGACATTATGCTAAGTGAAAGAAGCCAGTCACAAAAGGATGTATACTATATGATTGCGTAAGTTACCTTGAATAGTCAAACTCATAGAGATAGACGGTACAATGGGAGTTGCCAGGGGCCAAGGACAGAGGGGTTATGAGTTAGTTTTTAATGGGTACAGAGTTTTAGTTTTACAAAAAGAGTTCTATGGTTAGATGGTGATAAGTGTTGCACAACCGTATGGCGTACTTAATGTCTTTGAACTATACACTTTAAATGGTTAAAATGGTAAATGCTATGTGAATTTTACCACAATTGAAAACTAATGGCTCATCTATGCTGACTCATGGCTTATATTTTAAACCTGAGCTCTGTCTCCACAAAACCAATATATCAGTTCCATTTCACTCTGTTTGGGGCTCCCCATTATATAGCATCACTGTATTATCCATGCCATAGAGTTTTACAACATAAAACACAATATCTCCAAGTAAAACTATAAACCATATTGTCACTCTTATCAAATTAAAAGAACAGACTTTCAATCAAAAGGATAAACACATTATTTGTGGTAGATCAGACAATTTGATATTGGGGTAACATCAACTTAGACAATATTATACTTGTTTTTTAAGATCTGCAAGAAGCAAACGCATGAGCTGAATGCAGTTGAACAAAATCATTGTAGGATTAGCAGTTTTCTGACCCACTTACTAAAAAAAAAAAGCTGAATCACTCAGTTGAGACCCCAGGGAAATGCAGATTTATTCCTTTGAAATATTGCTTGGTTTTTCCTTCAATTAAATTTAATTCTGCGACCAGTTTTTGAGTCCCTGCCATCTTCTTTTCTTTCAACTGGTTGATTTCCTTTGCCTTCTGGAACACAAGCCTTTGCAAACTCTTGATTTTTGTAAATGCAAATGTACAATAAAACTCCAGACAGCTTTCCTCTATGCAATTATTTTCTAAACCCATCATGAGGGCTGCTGGTCTCCCTAATCCTTTCCTTTATTAGACTGGGGCTGAATGGGTGGGGTGAGTTGCCAGGAAGAGAAGTTCAATGCTCTTTGCTTACACACGGGAATGAGGGAAGATGGGGAAAATGGTCACTCCACCTGTGGCCACAGTGTTCCTTAAAAGAGAGGTGCTTCCATTCCCACAGGCATGGAGCCATGGTCAGCCGTCTCCTGTCTCCTGGCCTCGATTAATGCTCTTTCAAACAAGAAAACCACCTTTGTCCTCTCATCAAGTACTCGAGCCCTTCTCTTCCATCCAGTGCAGCTTCCTTTAGGAAGGTTTCTTTCATATGAAGAGACTCTTTTCAAGTCAAGTGATAGGATTCCTGACCAATATCTCATCAACAGTTCACTCTTAGAATTGCTATGTTTATAGTGATTAGATGTTTGTCTTAGTTCCCCGTACAGGCCAGATGTCCTTGGCAATGGCCAAATCAAAGGGCCGAATTGTGTGATTCTCTCTCTTTTCTTCTGGTTTTTTGTTTCTGGCAATAATAGTACCATCATTCTGTTGCCCAGATTAGTAACCTCAGAGGCGTCCCTGCATCCTCCTTTTCCCTAACTCCCACTCCCTAATCAGTCTCTAAATCCTAGCAATTCTGTGTTTTCAACTCCTCAGACATCTTTACTCAGTTTCCACTATCTTTTTCATCTAGACCAGCAGTCCCCAACCTTTTTGGCACTAGGGACCAGTGTTGTGGAAGGCAATTTTCCCACAGACTGGGGGGTAGGGGATGGTTTGGGGATGATTTATGTGTATTACATTTATTGTTCACTTTATTTCACTTGCTTGCCCTCTGGTCACTTCCTGCTGTGCCGCCTGGTTCCTAACAGGACACAGATGAGTACCCTGATGGGATCCCTGATCTAGACTCTTCCATCAGCATCATAACTGGCCTCCCTGATTCCCAGTTCCCACTGTGAACTCATCCTTCAGAGCCAGATGCATCCTTCTGAACTACAGCTTTATTCAGATCATGATTTTTAAAAATCTCTGATGGCTCCCCATTGATTCAAGGCTATCATAGATGGAAAGACCACAGGTTTTATAAGTAATCTGATCTCTGTTCAAATACCAACTCTGCCCTTTACTAATTGCAGGCTTTAGGGCAAGACCCTGATCCTCTCAAAACCTCAGTTTCCACATCTATAAAATGGCAGTCATAACCCATCTGGAAAGATTATTAAAAGGCTTAAGCAAGTTAACATAAACCAGTCCTTTGACTGCCCATCCATTGCTCAGTCATGTCTGACTCTGTGACCCCATGGACTGCAGCATGCCAAGCTTCCCTGTCCTTCACCATCTCCTGGAGCTTGCTCAAACTCATGTCCATTGAGTGGTGATGCCATCCAACCATCTCATCCTCTGTCATCCCCTTCTCCTCCTGCCTTCAATTTTTCCCAGCATCTGGGTCTTTACAATGAATCGGCTCTTCACATCAGGTGGGCAGAATACTGGAGCTTCAGCCTCTGCATCAGACCCTCTAATGAATATTCAGGATTGATTTCCTTTAGGACCAACTGGTTTGATCTCCTTGCAGTCCAAGGGACTCTCAAGAGTCCTCTCCAACACCACAGTTCAAAGGATGCTTGCTCCTTGGAAGAAAAGCTGTAACAAACCTAGAGAGCATATGGAAAAGCAGAGACATCACTTTGCCAACAAAGGTCCATATAGTCAAAGCTATGGTTTTTCCAGTGGTCATGTATGCATGAGTGTGGGACCATAAAGACTGAGTGCCGAAGAATTGATGCTTTTGGCTGCTCATAGTAGGTATTCAATAAATGGCATCTTTCCTTCTTCTGCAAGCCCATGCCAAACTATCTTTACTTTTACAACTTTATTCTCCTTCCTTGATTGTTCTCCAAACACAACTTCCTGCCCTCTGTGTCTTTGGAGAAGTTGTCCTCTCTACTTGCCTTCCATCTTTGCCTATGGAATCCCCAGTGCCCTGCAAGAGCAAAAGTCATGTCAGAAAGTGTTCCCTGAAGCAACCCAGATGCCCATCAGCAGACGAATGGATGAGGAAGCTGTGGTACATGTACACCATGGATTATTACTCAGCCATTAAAAAGAATTCATTTGAATCAGTTCTAATGAGATGGATGAAACTGGAGCCCATTACACAGAGTGAAGTAAGCCAGAAAGACAAAGACCATTACAGTATACTAACACATATATATGGACTTTAGAAAGATGGTAACGATAACCCTATATGCAAAACAGAAAAAGAGACTCAGATGTATGGAACAGACTTGTGGACTCTGGGAGAAGGCGAGGGTGGGATGTTTCAGGAGAACAGCATTGAAACATGTATATTATCTAGGGTGAAACGGATAACCAGCTCAGGTTGGGGACATGAGACAAGTGCTCGGGCCTGGTGCACTGGGAAGACCCAGAGGGATTGGGTGGAGAGGGAGGTGGGAGGGGGGACTGGGATGGGGAGTACATGTAAATCCATGGCTAATTCATATCAATGTATAACAAAAACTACTGTAATGATGTAAAGTAATTAGCCTCCAACTAATAAAAATTAAAAAAAAAAAAAAAAAGAAAGTGTTCCCTGATCAATTCTGTCAAGTGTTGTCAGTGGCATAGCAAGGGGGAGAGCGAGAATATGTTGTCATTGACAGTATTTAGAACTGTCAGCTCAGAGTGATAATAAAAAACACACAGACTTTTTCTTATTTTTTTAATTGAAATACAGTTGTTTAAGCACCTAGACTTTTAGTTTTATGCCACTATATCTAATATCTTCCTTCTCTAAAAACACACGGCATAATTTATTGGTATTTAATGTACTGCTTAATATAAGTCAATATGGTTATAATTATAGTTTTTTCTGTTCATGTTTTCTGTTTATTTATTATATTATAAACTTTTTGAGGGCAAGTATCATAATATATACACCTTTATTTCTCCTACATAACATCCATCACTATGATTTCTTGCAACAGATGTTCTGGATAAATTAAGAGGTTAGTGAACTAAAAGTCGCTCAGTTGTGTCTGACTCTTTGTGACCCCATGGACTATACGGTCCATGAAATTCTCCAGGTCAGAATACTGAAGTGGGTAGTCTTTCTTTTCTCCTGGGGATCGTCCCAACCCAGGGATCAAACCCAGGTCTCCCTCATTGCAGGCAGATTCTTCACCAGCTGAGCCACAAGGGAAGCCCAAGAATACTGGAATGGGTAGCTTTTTCCTTCTCCAGCTGATCTTCCCAACCCAGGAATCAAACTGGAGTCTCCTGCATTACAGGCCGATTCTTTACCAACTGAGCTATCAGGGAAGCCCAAATTAAGAGGTTAATACCAAGTTAATACGTAACATATCTGGCATTCTGAGATCAAGGTGTTTTTTTTTTAAATATCTTGAGTGAGCACTGACTATGTGGTAGGCAGTGTGCTCAGTGCTTTATATACATCATTCATTATTTTTTAAAATATTTATTTGGCTGCACCAGGTGGTAGTTGCAGCAGGTTGAATCTTAGTGGAATCTTGATTGCAGTCCATGGGATCTAGTTACCTGACCAGGGATGAAACCAGCCCTCTGCCTTGGGAAGCAAATTCTTAACCACTGGACCATCAGGGAAGCCCTACATCATTCATTATTAAATTATATCAAATTCCTACTATACCCTATGCATTGTGTTAGGCCTTAAGAATGCATTAGTGAACAAAATTAATAACTTACACAATGCCTGGTCAGAGAGATTAACTAAATTACTCAGGGTTATTTAGCTAGTAACTGGGGGAGCATCAACTTGAAACTGGTTTACCCTAGAAACTATGTGGTCGATCACTATATTACATTTCCTCTGATGTGAGCTATAGTGAAGCCATAGGAGACTGGTGATTGCCCAGTTTGACCATACTCTTTTTTTAAAAAAAATTTTAATTGGAGGCTAATTACTTTACAATATTGTAGCGGGTTTTGCCATACATTGACATGAATCAGCCATGGGTGTACATCCTGAATTCCCTCCCACCTCCCTTCCCACCCCATCCCTCAGGGTTGTCCCAGTATACTGGTTTTGAGTTCCCTACTTCATGCATCGAACTTGGATTGGTGATCTATTTCACATATGGTAATATACATGTTTCAAAGCTATTCTCTCAAATCATTCCATCCTCACCTTCTCGCACAGAGTCCAAAAGTCTGCTCTTTATATCTGTGTCTCTTTTGCTGTCTCGCATATAGGGTCATTGTTACCATCTTTCTAAATTCCATATACATATGTTAATGTCCTGTATTAGTGTTTTTCTTTCTGATTTTCTCCACTCTGTATAATAGGCTCCAGTTTCATCCACCTCATTAGAACTGTTCAAATATGTTCTTTTTAATAGCTGAGTAATATTCCGTTGTGTATATGTACTACAACTTTCTCATCCATTCGTCTGCTGATGGACATCTAGGTTGCTTCCGTGTCCTAGCTATTGCAAACAGTGCTATGATGATCATTGGGGTACGCATTTGACCACACTCTTTTACACAGGCAGTGATAGAAATCTTCTCAAGGGTAGCAATTCATGTTTTCCTAAATCCTAAATGACTCTTATGATGTTAATTCTAAATCCATACCAACTTCTGATGGAAACATAATAAATACTCACCAGCCAATGGCCTTGATAACTATACAATTCATTAGGCTTCTTTACAACTTGAGAATTTAAAAAAAATTAATTCTCCCATAAAAATTTAATCACCAGTAGGAGCTTATTTCTCCCAGACACTGTCAAGGATAAATTAAATTACCAATGTTAACTGGTGCATTATTCCATCTATCTTTCCAGAACACCTAACATGCCCACATATACACCCACAACTACACTGTGCAACACACGCAGTTAAACCTTGACTCTTCAGGAAATGACGGGTCCTCCTATCACAGAAAGGCACCAAGAAGCCCATCTAGGCTTTTTACCGAGAGCAGGAAATGAAGTAGTAGCAATGACAGCACAGAATGTGAAAACTAGGCTAAAGGCATTTTACCTAACCACCAGCAAAAGTTTTCCGGTGTCCTGGAAACTGGATGATGTACTACTTCCTCAATCAGTTTACTCTGAAATTAACAAAGAAATATAAAGAAAAAATGGGGGAGATTCACTTAAGAAACCAGTGCTACCGTGTGTAAAATAGATAACTAGTGGAAACCTGCTATAAGGCACAGGAAGCTCATCTTGGCACTCTGTGATGACCTAGATGGTGATAAGGGCATGGAATGGGAGGGAGGTCCAAGAGGGAGTGCATGTATGTATCCAGATAGCTGATTCATTTTGTCCTACAGCAGAGACTAACACAACACTGTAAAGCTCTTATAATCCAATTTTAAAAAAGTGTTACTATGAGCAGTTATCAATAGATATAAATAACTTGCCTGCCAACAGATTAAATAAGAGTGTGATGCAGAAAGAATAAGACAAAACAAATGTTTGGCAAATTCTTGAAATAAAAAACTAGGAAATGTCTAAAAATAGCATCAGATGAATGATGTATGTACAAAACACACCAGTAGTGAGTTTAGGGCCAAGATCATTGAAAAGAAGCAGGAAAATGTGAACACAGAAAATTGAATCACAAATCTTTCTAGATTTGGGCTTTGGAAGAACCCAAAATAGCCAACTCTTGAACATAAATTTAGCAGTTGTTTTCTGATGAGTTTGAGCAGTGGAGACCGCCAAATCACTCAAAGAGGGAGTGGGGAGGAGGGAGCGAGTTAGTCAATGTTGGAAGCCAGTCAGCCTGAAACAGAAGGGTTTTGTTATTGTTATCTATTTGTTTGTTTGTGTAAGTGGTGTATGGCTCTTTTATGAGCTGGCTTCCAGATGGGAATTCCTAAGAGCAAGTACCGTTGGACTCACATCACAGCTTCTCTTGTGCATAACACATTCATATATTTCTCAGGCAACAAATCCCATTGTCAAGTTGTAGAAGCCTACTGTTTTACATCAGGGTTTTTCAAGCTTGTCACTACTGGCATTTAGGGACAGATGATCCTTGTTGTGGGAGGCTGTGCTATGCATTGTAGAGTATTTAGCAGCATCTCTGACCTCTACCACTTAGATGCCCATAGCAACCTTCATTCCCAGTTGCGAAAACCCAAAATGTCTCCAGATATTGCCCAATGTCCTCAGGGGGCACATATCAGCATCAGTTGAGAACTGCTGGGCTTATCCAGCCCAACCGTGTACCATACAGATGAGGAAACCAAAGCTCAAACACACTGAATGCCTTGTTCAAGTGTATACAGCTGGTTAAAGGCAGATCTAATCCAAGAACCCCAGATCATCACTCTCAATAACCCCACTATCCGCCAACTTTAGTCTTTTGCATACAACCATCATGGTTTTGCTATATCCAATACCACTTATATTATTATTTATTATTTTTTAGTTGATCCCTTTTTTAACATAGTACATTTTATTTTAAAGGGAAACAGACATCTAAAGGAAAATAAGTCAGCCATAAAAGCTTTGAAATATCATGGTGTTAAAAGGAGAAATCTGTGCTCAGTTATTTTATGTATCTATTGATTTATCAAGCACCCACACTGTGCCTACCATGTGCCAGGCATCATTTTAACTACCATACATACATGAAATCTTTTTTAAAATTTATTTTGTTTTATTTTTATTTTGGTTGTGCTGGGTCTTTGTTCTGCAGGGGCTTCTCTTGCTGTGGCTCACAGGTGTGGTGCTCAGGCTTAGCAGGATTTTAGTTCCCCAACTAGGGATTGAATCTGAGTCTCCTGCACTGGGAAGTGGATTCTTAACCACTGGACCTCCAGAGAAGTCCTAAGAGATTTTTTTTTTAATCTTAAAAACAACTGAAGGGGAAGGGGAGTGAAGGGTGGGGTTGAGGTCCAGGAGAGGACCCTGGAAATGTGAAGGGAAAGGCGTGAGGGGGCTGCCAAGGTAAGAACCAAGAGATGGGAGGGGCTGGGAGAGAGGTCCCAGCAGGATGAGCTGGGGCGCTAGTGACAGGTAGCAGAGAAAGCTCATTCCTACACCAGACAGGGCAAGGTATGCGCTAAAGAGCATGAGCCACAGAAGTTAATGTTTTTCCCTTAAAAACCAAGTTGAGGATCACTGGAGGTATACACATCACATTTCACAAAAATGTGATATTGACTCAGTTCATCTCCAAAAAATATAAAATGTTTTTGGGTAACATTTTAGGAATTTTTGAGACTTTTATGTTCCTATGACTAGTTCATAAGTAAAATATAAAGTTAAAAACATACACACGTATAATTGCTGGATGAAAATACCAAATGTGGGACTGCTTTATCACATGCTTTGCCAGCTCCTCATGTTTCTTCAACACGAGTTTTCAAAAACAAATTTTCTGGAAAATATTTTGTCTTTTACACTTACCAGTTTTCACAGACCAAGATGCTAATAAAAATAAACAACTTGAGGATATTCAATGAGTGTTATCATGTTTGGAACTATCAGGATTTCTAAGAAAGAAAATTTCATGCTTTGCCCTTAAAGACGTGACAGCACTTATTGGAAATCTATCCATGTTAAGATGGGTCATACCTAAAGTCTCCAAAATATCAAGGTACCCAAATCAATATTGATGCAAATGTATTTTAAAGGAATAAAAATGATAAAAATATGATGCTTAGTAATTAAAAGCAAGCAATTTAGAGTTAGGTAGCATCATAGTATTATGTCATAGTACATACTATTGTTATATACAAGCATCATAAGTTTACTGTGGGGATTAAATGAGATGTTATATATAGGATTTAAGGAAGGAAATGATACATATTTTAGCCACTATTATTCTAGCATGAAGCAGAATAAACTAAATAATATATTTCTTAGAAGTCTGTGGGTTTTCATATCTTTGCTTTGTGTTTTGAATCCTGGCACTAACTTCCATAACAAACCTAGTGTATATATGCATGCGCTAGGTTGCTTCAGTGTCTGATTGTTTATGACCCTACAGACTGTAGCCAGCCAGGCTCCTCTGTCCATGGGACTCTCCAGGCAAGAATACGAGAGCTGGTTGCCAGGCCCTTCTCCAGGGGATCTTCCCAACCCAGGGATCAAACTCCACCTCTCTTATGTCTCCTGCATTGGCTGGCGGGTTCTTTACCATGAGTGCCACCTTGGAAGCCCAACAAGCCTAGATAGCATATTAAAAAACAGAGACATCACTTTGCCAACAAAGGTCTGTATAGTCAATGCTATGGTTTTTCCAGTAGTCATGTATGGATATGAGAGCTGGACCATTAAAAAGACTGAATGATGAACAATTGATGCTTTTAAATTGTGGTGCTGGAGAAGATTCTTAAGAGTCCTTTGGACAGCAAGAAGATCAAACCAGTCAATCCTAAAGGAAATCAACCCTTTAGGAAGGACTGATGCTGAAACTGAAGCTCCAATACTTTGGCCACCTAATGCAAAGGGCCAGCTCATTGGAAAAGACCCTGATGCTGGGAAAGATTGAGGGCAGGAGGAGAAGGGGCAAAAAGAGGATAAGATAGTTAGCATCACTGACTCAATGGACAAGAATTTGAGCATACTCCAGGAGACAGTGAAGGACAAGGAAGCCTGGCATGCTGTAGTCTATGAGGTCTCAAAGAGCTGGACACAGCTTAGCGACTGAACAACAACAGCTAAGCGCCATGTGGGAAGGTACTTTTTCATTCTTCTTAGCTTAAGGTTGACTTGTCTTGAATGGTTCTAAATCAGCGATTCTCAGCATGGCTCATCAACTCCTGAGGTTCTAAAGACCTTTTCAGAGGGTCAGCAAAGTAAGCGCTATTTTCATAATAATTGCATTGATAGTAATTCTAACAGTATTAACAACAGTAAAGCTAATTTCATAATCTCATATTTTATTTCATAATTTCATGTTAGTAAGCATAATAATATATAATATTGTATAATTGTATAATACTATTTTTATTTTTTACTATGTTGGTCTTGGTGGTGTGAAAAGAATAGTGTGGATAACATTACTGATATCTTAGCACGATTCATGGCAGTGGTACCCAAGTGTACTCATAGACATGTTATTCTTCACTACTGTTTGTTCACAAGAAGAAAGAAGCTAGTTTCATTCAAGAATGTGCCTGATGAAATATTACTTTTATTAAATCCCATTCCTTGAGTAAATATCTTTTTAATACTTCATGTGATGAAACTGAAGTACCCATAAAGCACTTCTTTTGTATAACTAAGTACGTTGTTGTTTTGAAATAAAACCTTTGTACCACTGTTTTTCTTAGGTTAAACTAATCATGTTTTGGGGGGGACATCATTTTTCCTTAAATGAATGACAGATAGACTGTGGTATTCAGATTTGAGTATTTGGCAGATATTTTCTCAAAAATGAACGTAGCAAGACTATCACTTCAAGGAAAACAATAGAAACTATGGTTACCAATGATAAAATTGCAGCTTTCCAGTGAAAATAAGAATTTTGGAAAACTCATATCAACCCCAGTGAGCTTGATAGCTTGTCAATACTTAAAGACTTTTCTGATGATATCAGTGGTGATATTAATGAATGGAATTTTGAAATACATAAAGACATATAACAGTATTTGGAAGATCTGCATCATTCAGTGAACCATTATTTTCCAAATACTGATACATACTATTAAAGAATCAATCACACACACACACATACACACACACAAAGAATCAGTCACATATGGGTAAAAAGTCCATTTGTGGAAGAAAGATGAGTGGATTTCCTTCAGGTTTTAGATTCCACATTGCAACTAATCTGTAAGAAGCTGTCTCTTGTTGAATTTCAGTATATTATCAAAGAAAAATACCCTTGACAATCATAAAATCATAAAATATGAGAATATTCCTCATTTTCCCAACCAAATCCTTGGGATTTTCTTCACATATTTCAACCAAAACAAAACATCACTACATTGAATGGAGAGGCAGATATAAAAGTCCATTTTCTGCTGTTAAGCTAAACATTAAAGAGATTTGCCAAAATAAAAAAGAATGCCATTCCTCTTGTTCACTTTTTTTTTGGCTTGGGAATATTTAGTTATTTTTCATTAAATACATTATGTTAACACATAATAGATTTATTATAAGTATTTTTAAAAAACATTTAATTTTTAATACAGTGAATGTTGATATCTAAACCTATATAAACTAAAGGTTTTTAAGAACTTTATTTTTTAAGAGTGTAAAGAGGCTCTGGGACCACAAATGTATGAACATTTATTCTAAATAATTCTCCAAACTTGGGCTGGTCTCCTTTGACTATTCACAGGAAAATAGCACCTAGGGCCAAACCTGCAGCAGAAAATGATCGCTTCCTAGTCAGGTTAGGCAAAGGAACATTGTGAGGAAGGATCTTCAGAAATTAGAGTTATTATTAGCATTGTAATAGTTCATTATCACAGTATCAGGCAAGTCTAATAGAGTAGGACCACTGAGTTTAAGGAAGGCAAGACAAAGACCTTTGGGGAAAGATAGGCTACAAGTCTGCATTAAGGAAAAATAAATAGCTGAAACCTCTTTTGATTAAGAATTCTATTTGCTCTTGTCCCTAATCTATTTTTAGGAGTAACTTCTCCTTTCCTGATCAAAAAAGACAAAAGGGATTTGTAGTTGGTTTCACCATGGGCCCATGATTTCTGCTCAAGGGAATATAATAAAAAGTGTTAGAACAGAGCTTTGTTGGTATGGTACCATGGTAAACTCTCAAAGCTTACTCTCAGATTGATGTGGGAAACCCTCTATTGTCTGTCTCCTTTTTAATCCACAAGAGAACAAAGACAGCTCTGAGGCTCAGGACCTCTGGGATTCTCTCCTTCAGTCTGAGGGTAGAAAGTGATGCATATACCTGAGTATTGTCAGGCTCTGAATTTAACAAGGAGAAGAAGTTAGGAGAAATCATTTGACTCATTTCAGCTGAAATTTCCATCTCATTGTGATAAAAAGAAACAAAGTATGATCTAACTTAAAAATGCGTTGTCCAAGAGGAAAGGAACCAATTCTAGCTTCAGATGAGACTGTTTCTGAAGATAGGAGACAGCGCATCACCAATGAGGTCAAAGCCAGCACTGACTGGAATCACCTAGTAGACTCTTCAGTCCTTGGTTTGGTTACTGCAGGAAGCTTTCCAGATATCACCTTGAATATCAACCCAGGCCATCTTGCTCACAATTACCATTTATCTTCCTCAAGATTTATATGTGAGGAGAGTAGAGAATAACAATATATGCGAACCCTGGAGTCACTCTGCCTGGATCCGATCCTAACTCTCAAGCCCTCAGTTTCCTTCTCTGTAAAATGGGAAGAGTGATAGTACTGACTTTATAAGATTCTTGTGAAGATAATGCGTATTTAGCACTTAAAACAAGACATAGCACATAGTAAGTGTCTAATAAACAGAAGTTATTATTGGGCAGAATATTTGCTTCGTATTTCCCACCTGTGAGCGGTTTTTTCCCCATTATTTCTAAATAGAACCCCTTTCTTTCGGGGTTGCTGGTCTCCAAAGCATCTGATCCCTTGCATTCCTGCGTCATCATCAAGATGCTGGGATCCTGAAGTCATCTCTTCTATTGCTCTCTAGCGCTCCCTCTCCTGACTGCTTAACTCTCACGGGGAATCAGACCCAAAATCGTGGCTGGAGAAATGTTCTCAGTTCCCTTGGAGACCACCTAAGACTGAGCCCCACTGAACACACACAAACTCCTAAGCCCGAAGCAGGAGTGAGACGCCCAGAGGTGAGAACGAGGCTGGGGGCGGGGCCGTGCTCCGAGGTGCTCGCGAGGCCACACCCCGAAGTGAACGTGCTAGGGGCGGGGCCATACCGATAGGTGGGTGTGAGGCCGGGGGCGGGGCCGCACCAGGAAAGCGCGAGACGGTTAGGAAGGCAACAGTGGTCTCTACAGGTGGCGCGCGCTGGGGTTCAGGCCGCCAGCGTCACCTGGGCGAGGCTGAGGAGATCCGTGAACCGGCGAATCGCTCGCGGACGCGCTGAATAAGTACCCGCGCGCGTCAGGCGCCGGCAAGGGGCGGGGAGGGGGAGTGCGGTTGGCCGGGAGAACTGGAGGAGCTGAGGCAGGCAGAGAGGAGCTCGCGGGGCTGTGCTGCGCTCGACCTGGTACCGCCGTCGCTGCTGCTGCCGCCGAGCCAAGGGACAAGGAGCTCGGCTCCATCGAGCGTCGCAGCGACAGCAGAGCGCCCCGCGAAGCGTTGCCCGGGCGACCGCGGCAGCTCCACCTAGCAGCAACAGGGCGACTGAAAACCCGGCGGTTCCCCCTCGCAACCTTCCTCCTGCTTCCTGTCCTCTCAGTCTCCCCTTCCTCATCCTTTGTCACCCCCTCCTACCCAGCAAACGCCGACCCCCTGAGCGCGGGATCGGCGGAGGGGCGCGGCCAGCCGGCGCTGCGGGGCTCCTCCACCCTGCCGCCTGGCGCGGGCCGGCCAGCCGCGCCGCTGAGGGCTCCGCGTGGGCAAGTCCGCCCGCCTCCTGCCTGGGCCTGGAGGCCGCGCTTCAACACCAGCCAAGCTGAAGAGCGCCTATTGCGCTTGGCTGCCCGCTGCGGCCGAGGTCGCAATCCGTCGTGCTGTCGCCGCCCTCAACTCCTTTCCCGAGGGCCCCGCAGAGCTGGAACTGGAGCTAGAGGAGGAACTGGAGCTGCTGGCTGCCGGGGAACAGCCTTCCGAACCCGGGGAGCATCCCCAGGACAAGCCCAGGGAGGGTCGGACTGCCGCCACCGCGCCCGCCCAGAATTCGGCAGAAGGATCTGGTGTTAGCGACCCGAGGGGGCAAGACATTGCTGGAGAGGAACCAAGACAAGAATCGGCAGGATAAGCAGATGCACAAGGAACTGACAGATAAGCTGGAGGTGAGGACGTCCCTCCGGTGATGAGTGAGACCGAGTGGGGACGCCTGGGGAGACACCTGCCCGCTGGGTAGCTTTGGGAGCCACTCACTCATCCATCCCCCGCCTTCCCTCCTCATCCTACTGTTACCAAATCGCAAGTGCACATGCCCCAGGCACAGTGAGGCCAATCAATACTAAAACATTATAGAGTTTGAAACAGAGAAAGGTTTATTTTAAGTTCATACAAGGAGAGGGTGGCTCATACCCTAAAAACCCCAAGGTTACTGAAAGCTTTCAGCAAGCCCCTTCAAAAGCAAAAGGTGAGGGTGGGGGTTGTTAGTTGTTGGTTAGTTCTTGGTGTCAGATCCTTTGTTCTTCAGGTCAGGTCATGGTCAGGTAGCGATGTTCCTGTAAATCTCTACCAGATGAATGTTATTCTCTGTCCTGACAAGAAAGAGCAAGGTCCCAAGGCACAACTTTCACTCTCCAAGGTCCCAGTCCTGGCTAAGAGGAGGCAGATCTCAGGTGGCAGCTCCCTCAGGGCCAGGTTCCCACACCTTGCCCAGCTGTCATCATGCTCTGTGTGTGAAAGTATTAACATTGATTGAATTTCTCACTTACGAATTTGCCGTTTCCGTTTTAGCTTCTGAGGACTTCTTCGATAAACTGACAGTGGAGCAGGAGTTCATGTCTGGAATAGACACGGATAAAGTATGTGAGCCTGAGCCTGTCCTAACAAACAGCTGATACCGTATCAAGACCGAGCTTACAGCTGGCAAAGCAGTTGCTTTGATTCCCATGCCTTATCCAAATATTTGAAGAGCAGGTGCAAAATGTGAAAATAGAGATCTTAAGCATTTAAGATTATTATATTGAAGGCACTTTCTTCAGTGCACAGAGAGGTGAGGCCCTGCCCCTAAAATCAAAGATCTCTAAATGAATAGATTTACTTCCTAAGTGAATTGGTCTTTTTTTAAAAATTCATTTATTTATTTGGCTGCACCAGGTCTTGGTTGCGGCATGTGGAATCTTTTCACTGTGGCATGCGGGATCCAGTTCCCTGACCAGGGATCTATCCCAGGGCCCCTGCATTGGGATCACTGAGTCTTAGCCACTGGACCACCAGGGAGGTCCCAGCAAATTGGTGTGATCGTTCCTTTACATATCCATCTCTATTACTAAATTTGAAATGATTCAATTTATGAAAATTCCCAATTCTTGTTACTGTATGCTGATAAGTTGCTGCCGGGGTAGCCAGGATCACACACCGGGACATGCAGCAGCCTCTGGAGGTTGTCCATCCATGGAGACAGATGAGTCCAGACAGGCTGCTGGGTCCCTCAAGTCTGCCTCACCAGCCTGCGCTCCCGATCTCTGGTGTGTCTGCGTGGTGGCCGGGGTGTGTGTAGCAGGGGCTGAAGGAGCTACTCTGGAGGGAGCTGAGGCAAAGTGCAGAAAGAATGAGCCCTTCTCCCACTCATCTCCTTTATTTGACTCTGAAAAATAATAGTAAATATCCAGTTGTGTCAGCCCCCAGTCCAGATGCTGGTACCTGTCTACACTTTGTTTTCAGGTCAACAGCTACATTGAGGATTGTATTGCCCAAAAACATCCCCTGATCAAGGTGTTAAGACTAGTTTGCCTTCAATCTGTGTGCAATAGTGGACTCAAACAGAAAGTTCTGGATTATTACAAAAGAGAAATTCTACAGGTCAGTATATTTTTAAATGACTGATTTACCAGGGGTGAAAGCCTCTTTCTAAAAATGTACTTCCCAAAGCTGCTATTTGGGTGTGGTGTTTCCATTATCTTTTAAATGTTTTAATACCTGGAGGGATTGTCCTTGGTATTTATTGTCTGCTGTGTTTGCATAATAATAACAATGGTTAAATGTTTATTGAGCTTTTACTACATGCCAGGCTTAGTTAGAAGAGTGTTACGTGTATTCATTTGTTTAATCCTTACAAAAGTAATGAGCAAGATAGTCTTATCCCCATTTTATGGATGAGAAAACTAAGGCACAGAATAGTGCTGTAACTTGCCCAAGGTCACCAGCTAGTGTGTGCCAGTTGTTTTTCATTCCCTAAGTTGTGTCTCTTTGAGCCATCACAGACTGCAGCACTCCAGGCTCCTCTGTCCTCCACTATCTCCTGGAGTTTGCTTAAATTCATGTCCGTTGAGTTGGTGATGCCATCTAACTATCTCATCCTCTGTCATCCCCTTCTCCTTTTGCCTTCAGTCTTTCCCAGCATGAGGATCTTTTCCAATGAGTTGGCTGTTCGAATCCGGTGGTCAGAGTATTGAAACTTCAGCATCAGTCCTTCTAATGAATAGTCAGGTTGATTTCCTTTAGAATTGAGTGACTTGATCTCCTTGCAGTCCAAGGGACTCTCAAGAGTCTTCCCAACACCACAGTTCAAAAGCATCAATTCTTTGGTGCTCCACCTTTATGATCCAGCTCTCACATCCGTACATGATACTGGAAAAATCATAGCTTTGACTATATGGACCTTTGTTGGCAAAGTGATGTCTCTGCATTTTAATACGCTGTTTAGGTTTGTCATAGCTTTTCTTCCAAGGAACAAGCATCTTTTGATTTCACAGCTGTAGTCACTGTCCACAGTGATTCTGGAGCCCAAGAAAGGAAAGTCTGTCATTGCTTCCACGTTCTCCCCTTCTATTTGCCCTGAAGTAATGGAACCAGATGCCATGATCTTAGTTTTTTTAGTACTTAGTTTTAAGCCAGTTCTTCCACTCTCCTCTTTCACCCTCATCAAGAGAGTCTTCAGTTCCTCTTCACATTCTGCTGTGAGAATGGTACCATCTGCATATCTGTGGTGGTTGTGTTCTTGCCCAGAGAATCCCATGGATAGTATGTGCCGGAGCCAGCACTAAACCCAGACAGCCAGGGCCTAGTGCTGCTGCTCTTTAACCAGACAATTCCACAGAGGAAGGGAACTTTCTGATGACAATTCTTTAGCTGTCTTACTTAAGACAGTTACTTTACAGTAAGGAAAGGCCCACCATTGTTTTTAAAATTCTCCAGTTTAAAAATGTTTCAGGCTGTATGTATTTGCTGTTACTATTTACAGTTAAGTATGTGACTGTCAAAACTAAATACTCACTTAGTTTGGGGTTTTTGTTTGCTTCGCCTTTAAAAAATTACACATGCATTCTCATCATATAACATTCAAATGAAGCAGAAGTATATGGTGCAAGGGCTTCCCAGGTAGCTCGGAAGGTAAAGAATCTGCCTGCAATGCAGGAGACCCGAGTTCAATCCCTGGGTTTGGAAAATCCCCTGGAGAAGGGAATGGCAACCCATTCCAGTATTATTATTGCCTGGAGAATTTCATGGACAGAGGAGCCTGGCGGGCTATAGTCCATGGGGTCGTATAGAGTTGGACACAGCTGAGCATCTAACACACACACGCACGTGCGCGCGCGCACACACACACACACACACAATCCAAACTGTGACCCTCCTCGCCTCCCGCTCCCCCACATTCCCCTCCCTGGAGGGGACTCACGTGAGCAGTTTGGTTTGTGTGCTTCCAGATCCCCTTCTTTGCGTGTGTGTACAAAGAACGTTTACATGTACAGACCATGGGGCGAGACCAACTGGATCTGAGTCCCAGCTCTGTTACTCATTAGCTGAGTGACCTTGGGCAAGTTATTTAAAGTTCTCTGTAAAATGGAGATGATAATATCTACCTCGTGGAGTTATAGTAAGAATGATTGAGTTAACAGATACAAAGCACTTAAAACATGAAAAGTATCATATAAGCATCAGCTTTTATTACTCATTAGATCTCTTTTAATAGAAATAAAATCCTATTATGTGAAGTACAGTAAGTCCCCTACACACAAACCTTCGAAAGTTACAAGCTTTCCAAGATGTGAATGTGCATTCCATCAATGTGAGGCTTAAGAGAAACTGCAGCTTGCCCTCCAATTGTGTTAGCTGGGTACTCAGGCTAACTTTGCTGGACTTAAAAAGTGTGCTCTCAGAACAGAACTCTTTTGTATCTAGAGGACTTACTATATTTTATTTTTTTGTCCTTAAGAATAAATCCAGAAACTTGTTCTTAATCAGGATGTGTAGATCTGCCTCATTCTGCTTTTAACAGCTAATTATATTCCATATAAAAATATACTATAATTTTTGTTTTTTTGCCATGCTATGGGGGATCTCAGTTGCCTGACCAGGGATCAGACCCCCACCTCCTGCAGTGGAAACATGGGATCTTAACCACTATACTGCCAGGGAAGTCCAGAATACTATAATTTATTTGATGCTCACTTAAGTTGGGCCCATAAATTCTTGGAACTTTAAGGCGGAAAGTTTAAATCCTTTGAGGGATCCAGCAAGCTGGATTTGTTGTCATGGGCAAGCAGCTTTAGGATAGGCTTCCGTCCTGCCCTGCCCTGCGCCCATAGACAGGCAGTGCCTGGATTTTGGTAACGTGCCCCAGAGTGCTCACCAGTGGATTTGTTGGAAGTGCTCCTTTTTGAAAGTCACAGAAACAGTTTTCCTGATTTGATTTCTCTTGCAGACCTACGGCTATGAGCACATCCTGACCTTGCATAACCTTGAGAAGGCTGGTCTGCTGAAGCCACAGACAGGAGGCAGAAACAATTACCCCACTCTCCGGAAAACGTTACGCCTTTGGATGGATGATGTAAATGAGCAAGTAAGATGCTACTCTTCGACTCACTGAGAGCTTCCCGGGTGGCTCAGTGGTAAAGAAACCACCTGCCAATGCAGAAGATAGTAGGAGACTTGGGTTCGATCCCTGGGTGGGGAGGATCCCCTGGAGGAGGAAATGGCAACTCACTCCAGTATTCTTGCCTGAAAAATCCCATGGCCAAAGGAGCCTGGTGGGCTACAGCCCACAGGGTCGCAAAGAGTCAGACACCCCCATACACACTTCAACTCATTTGAGTTCCCGTTAATGGTTTATTGCCACGACATAACGCTACTTGATCTATTCATCCGCCTTCCTTTCTAAAGACAGTTTTCTAATTTTTTTTTTTTTAATGTGTGGATCCTAGCAGAAAGCAGTGCTCTTGTACTGAGTAGTTTGATGGAGTTTTATAAAGATGGGCTGGACCAGGGACAGGCAGTGCAGTAGAGAACCACTCACCCCTTCCCACCTGAGGTCTGAGGGCAGGGGATCCAGAACCGGGAGAGCAGAGCTGTGTGGTGACAAGCCAAGAGGCTCAACCAGCCTCTGGCAGCATTACAGAGAGGGAGTCAGGGCAACAAAACGTGACCGCACAGTCCTGTCCTCTCTCCATTTTCCAGCTGGTGTGGAGCCCACAGGGCTGCCTCCTGGTCACAGAGCACCAGGTAGAAGGTGGGGAGGGTCAGGCAAGGATCCAGTACAAAAGGAAAGCAGTTGGTGAGAAACAAGGTTCCTCCCACAGCCAACTTCAGTCTCCACTCAGAATTGATCATTATAACCAGTTTGTTATGCATCTTCCCGGAAAGATTCTGTGTATAGACAAATTTTTTTTTAATATTTATTTATTTATTTGGCTGCTCGGGTCTTAACTGTGGCATGTGGGATCTAGTTCCCTGAACAGAGATTGAACCCGGGCCCTCTGCATTGGGAATACAGAGTCTTAGCCACTGGACCACCAGGCAATCCTGGACAAACATTTTTACATAAATGGTGCATATTCTATACCTTGGGTCTTCAAAGTAGGGTGTACTTTGCTTTATATTTGTTATTTATTCCCATCTTTCTAAATTTCATTTTTTTTATATTCTTTTTTTGGCTTTTCTTGGCTTTGCCAAGAGGCACAAAAGCTAACAATTAAACAATCTCTTCTCTCAGTGCTAAAATTGGATTGTTTCTCCCCGGTGGGAATATCAGTTCAGTTCAGTCACTCAGTCGTGTCTGAACCGCAGCACGCCAGGCCTCCCTGTCCATCACCAACTCCCGGAGTCCACCCAAACCCATGTCCGTTGTGTCAGTGACGCCATAACCATCTCATCCTTTGTCGTCCCCCTGTCCTCCTGCCCTCAATCTTTCCCAGCATCAGGGTCTTTTCAAATGAGTCAGCTCTCCGCATCAGGTGGCCAAAGTATTAGAGTTTTAGCTTCAACATCAGTCCCTCCAATGAACACCCAGGACCTATATCCATTAGGATGGACTGGTTGGATCTCCTTGCAGTCCAAGGGACTCTAAAGAGTCTTCTCCAACACCACAGTTCAAGAGCATCAATTCGTCGGCGCTTAGCTTTCTTTATAGTCCAACTCTCACATCCATACATGATTACTGGAAAAACCATAGCCTTGACTAGACGGACCTTTGTTGACAAAGTAATGTCTCTGCTTTTTAATGTGCTGTCTAGGTTGGTCATAACTTTCCTTCCAAGGAGTAAGTCTTTTAATTTCATGGCTGCAATCACCGTCCGCAGTGATTTTGGAGCCCAGAAAAATAGTCTGTCACTGTTTCCACTGTTTTCCCATCTATTTGCCATGAAGTGATGGGACCAGATGCCATGATCTTAGTTTTCTGAATGTTGAGCTTTAAGCCAACTTTTTCACTCTCCTTTTTCACTTTTCTCAAGAGGCTCTTTAGTTCTTCTTCACTTTCTACCATAAGGGTGGTGTCATCTGCATATCTGGGGTTATTGATATTTCTCCCGGCAATCTTGATTCCACCTTGTGCTTCCTCCAGCCCAGCGTTTCTCATGATGTACTCTGCATATAAGTTAAATAAGCAGGGTGACAATATACAGCCTTGATGTACTCCTTTCCCTATTTGGAACTAGTCTTTTGTTCCATGGCCAGTTCTAACTTGCTTCCTGACCTGTATACAGGTTTCTCAAGAGGCAGGTCCGGTGGTCTGGTATTTCCATCTCTTTCAGAATTTTCCACAGTTTATTGTGATCCACACAGTCAAAGGCTTTGGCATAGTCAATAAAGGAGAAATAGATGTTTTTCTGGAACTCTCTTGCTTTTTTGATGATCCAGCAGATGTTGGCAATTTGATCTCTGGTTCCTCTGCCTTTTCTAAAACCAGCTTGAACATCTGGAAGTTCATGGTTCACATATTGCTGAAGCCTGGCTTGGAGAATTTTGAGCATTACTTTACTAACGTATGAGATGAGTGCAATGGTGTGGTAGTTTGAACATTTTTTGGCGTTACCTTTCTTTGGGATTGGAATGACAGCCATAATTCCTGTATTGTACAATGTGAATCATGTATTAGTTTGGCTCTTCGCTGCCGTGACCAGCCTGTACCTACCTCACCCATCCGCCTCTTACTCTCTCAGCACTCAGGATCTTACTTCCAAGCAGGGATGGAACCTGTGCTTCCTGCATATATGGAAGTACAGGGTCTTAATCAATGGATCACCAGGGAAGGCCCCTCCTTCATTCTTTTATATATGTATTTGACTGCATTAGGTCTTAGTTGCTGCATGTGGGATCTTTTACTATGATTCATGGGGTTAGCTGCACTGCAGCATGTGAGATCTTAGTTCCCCAGCTAGGAAATCAAACCTGCATCTGCTGCATTGGGAGGTAGATTCTTAACCACTGGACCACCAGAGAAGTCCCCCCCTCCTTCATTCTTTTAAGTTCTTTTTAATTGCTCCATAGTGGTTTTTCAGTTATATCTTGTTTTATGATTTATTAGAAATTCAAGTCATTTGCAGTCTTTCACTAGTTCATACAGTGTTGCATTAATATGTTTGTGCTTTGGTCTTTTCTCCTCTGGAGTACAAGCCCCTCTGTGGGATAGATGCCTGAAAGCAGAATTGATGGGTCCAAGGGTTCTATTTCTCAGCTAGACAGTGCCACTTTACCTGCCAAGAAGTTTCTTGCTAAACCAAGTAACAACTTTCCATCTTCAGTACCTCGAGATGCTTTGAGTGGCTTTTGAAGGTTTGAATCAAAAGTGAACCTTTGGAGGGAGTAGCATGGAAACATGTCCATTACCATATGTTAAATACCTTGCCAGTGGGAATTTGCTGTGTGATGCACGGAGCTCAAATCCAATGCTCTGTGACAAACTAGAGGAGTGGGATGGGGTAGGAGGGAGGCTCAAGAGGGCGGGGATGTATGTATACCTATCCAGGTGGTGCTAGTGGTAAAGAACCCGCCTGCCCATGCAGGAGACTAGGGTTTGATCCCTGGGTCAGGAAGATCCCCTGGAGGAGGAAATGGCAATGCACTCCAGTATTTTTGCCTGGAAAATGCAGTGGACAGAGGAGCCTGGCGGGCTCCAGTCCATGGGGCCGCAGAGTCAGACTCGACTGAGCACATGCACACATGGCTGATTCATGTTGATGTATGGCAGAAACACATGATTGTAAAGTAATTATCCTCCAATTAAAAATAGCTTACAAAAAAGAAGAAAGTGAACCCTTGGCTGCTGAGAACAGAGCGAAGCATGAGTAGACCGGAGAAGAATATTTTGATATTAGAGAAAGATATTTCAATATTGCTGCCAGATATTTCAGCATTGGAGCAGACTATTTTGGGGCTTTGTGTTTCTACCTTCAAAGCCAAATCAAATAACTTTGCATTACCCCCAAAGCCGCAGTTAGGTGGCTCACTTCTCTGTCTCTTGCTGTACAAGCGCTTTTCTCTTCAATGATTGAACAGAACCCCACGGACATATCGTACGTGTACAGCGGTTACGCCCCACTCAGTGTGCGACTGGCCCAGCTGCTTTCCCGGCCTGGCTGGCGGAGTATTGAGGAAGTTCTGCGCATCCTCCCAGGGCCCCACTTTGAGGAACGGCAGCCGTTGCCCACAGGACTGCAAAAGAAGCGTAAGTCCAGGGCCCATATCTACAGATACTCATGCACTGTTTCTGTGGTTTTCACGTATTAGAGCAATTGCTTTGTAAAAATACATTCGTAAAGGACTTAGGAGTCAGAGTCCAATATGCCGCTTTTGTTAGTTGTGAATTACATTGTAAGCACTGGAACTCATTACTCCCTCAGGACTAGCAGATTTCAGTCTCTGAGTTGAGGATCTCCGAAGTTAGAGAAAACATTGAGATCAAAATCATGGTTCCTGAGTTTCTTGTGAACCATCTGTACCAAGACATATATGACTTTTCTTAGGAATGATGCAGTCTTTTTAAGAGGTGGGAAGAGAAGCATCAATAATAAATAGTTCTTCTCTGGCAGTCCAGGGGTTAAGACTCTGCTTTCCAATGCTGGGGGTGAGGGTTTGATCCCTGGTCAGGAAACTATGATCTCACATGCTGCACAGCCAAAAATAAATACATAATTTTTTAAAATAATGATACTGATTCTTCATTCTGAAATGTTCAAATTTTAGGTCAGCCAGGAGAAAACCGAGTCACTCTGATCTTTTTCCTCGGGGGTGTAACCTTTGCTGAAATTGCCGCCCTGCGATTTCTCTCCCAGCTGGAAGATGGAGGTACAGAATATGTCATCGCCACCACTAAACTAATCAACGGGGCCAGCTGGATAGAGTCACTAATGGAAAAACCTTTCTAGGGCGTTCCAAGTAGACTTACCAGTGAACTACAGAATAAATTGCTCCTTTGAAGAAGTTACTGGAACAGCAGTGCTGTTCCATGGAGAAACAGGAATAACAGGAATAAGAACAGGAATGCAGAATTTACTTTGGGGTCAGCTTCTTAAATTAGGCTGTTTTCTCCTTTCAGTTTCTCTTTTTGTGTTCTTAAATTTCTCAAAGAAGAATGGAAGAGACTCAGCCTGTGTAAAAGAAATCCCAGTTTTTAATGTTCTGAGCCCAGGATCTCCATTAGAGACCTCTGGAAATATATGAAGGGTAGTGGGGATGGGTAATCTGTTCAGCCACATAAATGGGGCCAGTTCTTAAGAACGCAGGGACCAACCAGGTAAAAATGAAAATAAATGTGGAAGTCCAACCCCTAATAAATAGTGCTGAGTTTCTTGGAGGTGCATCATGCCTAGGGCAGTGGCCAAGTGTTAGGGGCCTGAGGCTGGTTATCTCAAATCCCTGAGTTTGAGATTGTTTCTTCCTGTAGAACATGGCACCTTCCATCCAGTGTCACCAGTCTGTGTTACCCGGTCGTCAGGGCAAGTTTTGATTCCTCTGCTTCTAAAAAAGCAAAGGTTTGGAAGAGCTTCTTGCCCCAGGACAGAGTTTATGCTCTCTGTGATCAGCTGAATTGTTGTGGGTCCCCGACTTATCAAGGGCTTTTTACACTGAGGAAGACTCAGCTTTCTCAGAATGTATTTGAAGATGCGTTCTTAGTGCACGTGTTATTAACTCTTAAGAAATTTCAGTGATAGATGCCTTCAGTTTTCTTCCCTGCTCATCGTGAGCCCCACCATCCAGCTGGTGTCCCCCCCCCCCCCCTTGAGCAGTGACAGCTTTGTTTCTTCAGCATCTGGCAGCTCCCCCTCCCATGTAAGTGCCACACCTGCTGCCCCAGCAGTCTACAGCCACTCCTTACATGGTCTCGAGTGTTTGTTTTGCTAGGAAACACCCAGCTCCCTGGTCTGGTGATGTCATCCCCCTCCGGTACAGCTTGTTGGTGATCCAGGCATCCCAGCTGCTACCATTCCCGGGGGAGACTGCTAGGCTGTGGAAGGGAGGTGAGAAGGTGCTGGCAGCGAAGTTGGAAATCTCCCTCCTGCTCCGTCCCAGCATCTGAAAGAGTTAAGGCCAAGAAGGGGACTAAATTAATGGTTTTACAGCCCTTGCCCAAGTCTCCAGCAAAATTAGTTGACCCCCCCTCTTTGCTGGGGTCCAAAGTCAGTGTCCCTCCCCAGGTATCATTTCTTTTCTCTTTAAAAAAAAAGATATTTATTTGGCTCCACTGGGTCTCAGTTGCAGCACTTGGGATCTTCTTTGCTGCAGCATGTGGGATCTAGTTCCCTGACTAGGGATCAAACCCAGGCCCCCTGAATTGAGAGTGCAGAGTCTTAGCCAGCGGATCACCAGGGAAGTCCCCCGAGGTGTCATTTCTGTTGTTAATTAGTACCTGTACATGTTTTTGTCTCTTTTTTCTCTAGTGAAATTCTGTTAGCACGCGCCATGTTATGAGTGAAGGAAAAATTCTGCATTAAGAAAAAGAATCTCTTTAATGTGAAAATGAGGGGTAGAAGAGGGAATATTTAAAAGATTAGCTTCTTGTGAATTTAACTTGCCTTTAACATTCAGTATTTGGAAAGGTCTTAAAGAAAGCAATTCCTGTTTTAGGAATCCTTTCTCAACTCCTTGTTAGCCCAGGGAGATTAGTTTATACCTTCCAGCCCCAGTGGCTCTCAGTCTCAGCTGCTGTAGAGAATAAAATGCACCTTGTCCATCAGTGTTTTTGGCTCCTGGGATTCAATTCAAGTCCAGTCAAGTCCCCTTGGCTGGGGTTTTGTTCTGTGAACAGATGCTCAGTTGTGTCTCATGTGTCTGCATTCACTCATGACTCTCCACACTCTCTTGCTCTGAGCATAGTTAGGTCAGCTGCTAAAAATGCATTCAGCGTAAGACTTCAAAACCTCAATTGCTTCATTTGTATGCAAATAGAAAGTGAGGGATAATTATATATTATATGCCTTTGTGTAAGTTCACTTAATACTTGAAGCAGTCTTTGTCCCAAAGAAGTGTGCCCTTACTGAGAAAAAGGGTACGTGAATGGTACATTTATTCTTGGAAAGGGTGGATTGTTTACATCATGTCTGGACTTTTTGTCTAGTTGGGTAGACGGTTCTGCAACACCAGCAGTCCTACAAAAAGAAGTCTCCGTAGATAAAGAAGCCTACATAGGCGCTATTTTGTGTCCTTCTGTACACTTTTGAATTGTAGCCAAAAGAGAAATAAGTATTTGAACTGTAGTTTAACTGTGGAGCAAGAGACTAATGGTTACACGAGGTTTAAAACAGTGCACTTTAAACTTTTTCTTGTATATTGGAGTGTAGCTGATTAACAATGTTGTGATAGTTTCAGGTGGACAGCAAAGGGACTCAGCCATACATGTATCCATTCTCCCCGAATCCAGGTAACAGCACATTTAATTCTTGAAGAGAACTGGGAAGGGAGATTTCCATGTGTTCAACCACTGTAGCTTTGTCCTCACAACAGGTGGATTATAATTAATCTGACATGCAGTCTGTCTCTTGTCCTCAGTTGTACTGTTTATATCAGCAGAGCTGAACTCAAAAAAAAAAAAAAAAATACTTCTTAAAAAAAAAAATACCAGAACAAACTGAGTGCCTAAAGCAGCCAGTAAGAGGGGCTGTGATAAAGATGGCAAGGCAGAGAAATACAGACACCGCATAGACTATGAATGATAAACAGAATGAATTATACTTGAGAACCTTGTATATATTTCAGTCCTATGGTTTAACAATGACATACTGTAGAAAATAGAGGATGCTTTTTGTCATCCAACAATCAAAGACAGTACTGTAAAATTTCTCAGACTCTCTTACTTCTAAATGGATGCATGTGAACTTCAAGCTATATAATGTGTCTCAGCTTCAGTTACTCCATTGCGATATTATTTAGTTGCTAGGTCAGGTCTGACTCTTTGTGACCCCATGGACTGTAGCCCACTAAGCTCCTCTGTCCATGGGATTTTCCCAGGCAAGAATACTGAAGTGGGTGGCCATTTCCTTCTCCAGGGGTTCTTCCGGACCCAGAGACCAAACCCGTGTCTTCTGCAGTGGCAAGCAGATTCTATACCACTGAGCCACCTGGGAAGGCCACTCCGTGGTATAAAATACCCCTGATTGGGTGGTGACTAGAGTCTACAAAGGCTGGAACACGGAACTGCCTTCAGATGTCCATGTGAAGGATGTGAGAGTTAAAGGGTAACAGAACCAGGGCTGTTCCAGTAGCCTTTTGCATGTTACTTTGGTGTGGGATTAGAATATAAATCTCAGCCATACTTGCCTGTGACTAGGCAGGACACAGCCCTCCAGATGACCAGGTCTCTGTGGGGAGTAATTACTCACCGGCTTCCTGCACGCAGCTTGATAATGTTCCACTCCTGTTTTCAACCCGGCTGCAGCGGGGCAATGATTTGATAATAAGAGATCCTGATCAAATTAGAGAGCCATTTGGCTTCTGGATGATGATGTTGATAAAAGGGTTGATGTCCACACTGCCTTTTTTTTTTAAAGGTCAAAACACAGTCTTAACTACAAACTACTACAAAAAGCAGAGGAACGGGGAGCAGCATAAAGTTTGTGCTTTCTTTTCCCTTCATTGCTACATCTGGGAAAGGGTCTGTTCTTTATTGGCTGGAATCCTGACTGGTTCTTTTTACCTTACATTTGGCAGAGTTGAAGTTGGAAGTAGGTACATTGCGAAGGTGTCTATATGATGAGTCTCTAAACGGCAACACTGAATTAGAACTGAGCACTTGAGAGCTCTTGGTTTTCTGAGCTAGTTCTCACACAAATGCTTGAAATTGCATGTTTTAAGACAAAAATAAAAAAGCTAAAGTTTTTGCTTTAGTTGGGCAGTCATAAGTGAATGTTGTATGTACAGTGGTTCTTCTTGTCTGAGACTCAAGGATGGAACTGCTCTTTGTGGAAGTTTGTTAGAAAAGAATCTGGACTGTATCCCACCCACTGTTTAGAAAAGCCAGGCAGGAGGGCCTTGAAATCCCCACTGTGTACCAGTTGCTCAGCACCTCTGAGGCAGGAGCTTTTGCAGGCAACCTCAGAGCTGTGTGGGCTGTGATGGTGACACAGGCAGAGGGTGGGCAAGCCTGCCAGCGCCCCGCCTGGTCTGGACTTGCCTGTGCGCAGCTCCGTGAGAGCTCGGGGACCACGTGGAGATTGTGATTGGTCTCTAGACCACACCTAGTTGGTGAGCGCAGCTGCTGCCTGAAAGTCCCTCAGCTCTGCCGACATCGCTGGAGCGCACACAAGCCTACCTTCGGACAGCAAACCGGAGAGGGACCGTGGAGCTGCCACAGTGGAGGAGTCGTGGAAACTTTGCTGAGTGAGTGAAATGGGGAGACAGGGAAGTAGGTGGCTGGCACTAAGGGGTGTTGCTGGGTAGGGCAGCAGTGGAGGTAAAGAATTGGTTTGTCATTGTTACCATCTGATTCCATCCGTGACGGAAGATAGAGGGCTGGAGCGGATGCCAAGAGCATGACGGGCAAAGAGATAAGCCCAGAGTCAAACTGATACCCACCTCTTGGCACTTCTGCGATCCTGGCTGGCCAGAAGGGCAAGCATGCCTAGCCACAAAGCAGCGGTCCTCAAACTCTTGTAAACTGATAAGCCTTGGGGCCACAGAAATTGCAGAAGGGCTGCAGTGAGTGCCCGCTGCTTTCCCCCTACTCAAAAGGATCTCTTTTTCTCTCCCAAGCAGCGCTGGCAGCTGGGGCTGCAGCTTGAATGATGGCAAACAGCAAGCTTTACTCCATCAGCCCATTAGCAACACTCAAAACATTAAAAATGCAGGAGGTGGACGGGAGGAGAGGGTTGGAGATGAAGGCCAGTGCAGCAGCGGGAACTGGGAACTCTCCTCTCCAGGCTTCCCTCCTCTGAGCTCAAATCCAGATCAGGAGCCAAACAATGAGGAGAACGTTCGGTTTAAAAGAACTACATAATGTAAATACAGACAGTGTCCACGTGGTTGTTACGGAGAAAATCAGCACTTCGGGCTTCCTTAGCCTTAGGAAGGTGTGTTTACTTTTTAGAGGTCCTAGTCTAGCCCCGTGTCCACACTGCCTCTAACGGTGCCGGACTCGGTAGCGCTTGCTTAGTGTCCAGCAGAGGTTGGTCTAGAGAGAGAACCGTCCTCTTGGCGTGCTCAGGGTCTCCTGCGTGCCCCCACTCCGCAGGTCCTCGGGCCTCCCGTGTAGGGCGATGCCGACCTCGTCCACCATCCACGTGCTGCAGCTCCTGCGAGAGCTGCTGGCCTTCGTGCTCCTCAGCTACACGGTGCTCATCGGGGCGCTGCTGCTGGCCGGTTGGACCACCTACTTCCTGGTGCTGAAGTGACAGCGCCGCCGGCCCGGCTCCCTGCCCCTCCCACCTCCCGCCCCGCCCGCGGCCCCAACCACCTGCCCTCCCGGGCGCTGCTCCGCCTCCGACCTCTGTCCTGACGGGCCCGCACGGCCACGAGAGAATTCTCCCGACAACCTGTCCAAACACCCCTCACGACGGCCGACTTCGCTCGGCTTCCCCTAGCCCAGGGTCCGCCCCGCCCCACGCGGAAGCTCCGGCGGTTAGGTGTCTGGCCACGCGGTTTCTGCCTTTACTTCCAGCCCCGCCCCTTTCCTCGTCTGTCCAATCCCGACTGCGCTCTCGGGCGGGGGCGTGGCCATGGGACTAAGCCCTCTCAAGAGGCGGCCGCTCCTCGGCCCCTGCTTGCGGAGTGCCATCACTTCCGGCGTGTGCTTCTGGAGTCCTGCCGCCGCGGAATGGCGGCTCTACAGAGTTGGCTTTCTCGGAGCGTATCCTCGCTTTTCAGGTACCGCTGCGGTTGTGTAGGAGGTCAGGGTCGGACGGAGAGTGGGAACGTTGAGAGCGCCGTAACTAGACTGCACCCCCAGCGTTGCGGGCTCGCGCTTCGCTGCTCGGCCGAGCGGGTCACGGCTTCCCACCCCTCTCGGAGTTTTGAGGACGCCCCGCCCCTACTCCGGCTCTGAGACCTCCAGCCTCCCGGGACTAGCCCGGACTTCACGTCCCACTGACGGCTTTTTCGTTGTTCACCTGGCGAGAGAGCATTCCCCCACTTCGGTCTGTCTTTTGAGGGCGTCTCGGTCTGCCCGCAAAGTGACTTCGGTTGGCCTCTCGAAGTCACAAGGGATAATTAAGGGGAGAGGCCTTGGCCGGCGATGGCTTGCCGGAGGGAGTTTTCCCTGAGGGCGGAGGAGTTCCGGAAGTGGTCGGCTTCCAAGCCGGCCTTGTTTCCCTCGCAGCGCCTGTGGGCTCAACCTCGTATCGCAGGAACCAGCAGATCCCTTGCAGCCTAGGCCAGAGGACCAGCGCTAAATCCTGCCTGCAGAAGCGTTTTATTTGGGCCTTAGTTTTTTAAAAAGCTTTGAGACCACTATTTACACGTCTGCACCTGGTACCTCTTAAACTCCACCACCATCCGCCCGCATTCCCTCGCGGGGGGAGCCAAGTAGTGATTGCCTGTTTGTGCGAGTCCAGGCCTTTTTGTCCGCCCCGTTGCCTACTGAGTCCCGTCCTGTGAAAAGTCACCCTATGTCATCATTTGGGTTCCAGCCTGGCCCCACTTTGAGTCTCCAACCCCTCCACGTAAATTGAAGAGGTTCTTCCAGATGGGTGGTTGTGCCTTATTAAACTTACTGAACTCTGTTTCTAGGTACAGACAGTGTGTTCCTGTCGTGGCTAACTTTAAGAAGCGCTGTTTCTCGGAATTGCTAAGACCATGGCACAAAACGGTGGCTGTGGGATTCGGGGTCACTCTGTGTGCAGTCCCTATTGCCCAGGTGAAGTACCGTCTGTCACTCAGTGTTTCGGGTTTTTGTGTACTGTGTCCTCTGAAGTCTCAAACAGGCAATGAAGCGTCTGACAGGCTCTAATGGCTTTCGCCCAGCGCCCTCCCCAGCCCCAGGCGATGGTATGCTGTATCAGCGTCGTTTCATGGCTGAGCAGGTATATTAATATCCTCATTTTGATGGTCTCATTTGGTAGAAACTGGTATGTCAAGTTGGTCAAATTGTATAAAGAGGGAAGAAAGAAAAGAATGTATTACAGAACAATAATCTTTTCATTCAGAAAAACTTTATGGGGCAACTTTTATGTGTCATACACAAGAAGATTTCTGCTTTTGTAAATCTCACATTCTGGAGAGGAGGAGGAGGAAAAAGTGGAATGAGAGAAAAACAGATAAGCTCACAGATAGCGGCGGGTCAAAATGTACTTCGACGTTTGTACTTTGTGGGCCGTTGTAAGCATTGGGATTTATTATGATAAAGAAGCCACGGGGTTTTAACATAAGATTATTATGGTCTGACATTTTTTTAAATTGTATCTTTAATTGGAGGATAGTTTCTTTACACTGTTGTGTTGGTTTCTCCCATACAATGTGAATCAGCTATAAGTATACATATATACCTTCCTTCTTGAGCCTCCCTCCCACCCCTGACATAAGGTGTTTTGTGTGTTTTTTTGACATAAGGTTTGTTTTTTTTTAGTTGGAGGCTAATTACTTTACAACATTGCAGTGGTTTTTGTCATACATTGAAATGAATTAGCCATGGATTTACATGTATTCCCCATCCCGGTCCCCCCTCCCACCTCCCTCTCCACCCGATCCCTCTGGGTCTTCCCAGTGCACCAGGCCCGAGCACTTGTCTCATGCATCCAACCTGGGCTGGTGATCTGTTTCACCCTAGATAATATACATGTTTCGATGCTGTTCTCTTGAAACATCCCACCCTCGCCTTCTCCCACACTGACATAAGTTTTTAAAGGTTGTTGTGTGGAACTAAAAAGACCAGTTGGGGTCCAGGCATGAGATGATCCTGGGCCTGAATCAGGTGGGGAGAAGTGGGCTGACGGTCAGCAGGTGTTGCTGTTGGGTTAGATGTGAAGTATAGAACTTAATTTCCAGTGGTTTTAAAAGGCCTCAGCAACTGAAAGAATGGTGTTGCCAGATACTGGGATGGAGAGGAGTGGGTTTTGGGAGGAGAAAATTGAAGAGTTCAGTTTTGGAAATGACGTCTAAGTGGAGCTGTCAAGTAGACAGCTGATAGGGAAGTGATATCTTATTTTAAAACCATTGGTTATATACTTTATCAGGAAGGACTGAATAGGAAACCAGCAAACATTTTGGCAAAATGTACTTGATACTTAAATGTGTGTTTAATCATGACAGCAAGATTAATTCCCTTTTTCACAATTATTTTCAGCATCTTCTGAGGCTCACTCATGAGCCCTTTCCTTTCGGTGCCTTACTTCGGCCCTCATCTCTGCAGACTGATAGTCTTTAACCTAAAAAGGCTTACTTGGGACACCAGGTCATTTTCAGTCACAGTTAGGACAGCCTTTTCTTTCTTCCTCCAAAAGATTTTTTTGTTTGTCCTTTCTAGTTTGCATCTTGTTCTTAAGCCCTAGTTACCTCACTCAGTTCTAGGTCAGATGTCAGGAGCCTTTGGTAGACAGGAGCCTCAACTCACTCTCCTGCAGGAATAGCGTTGCCACTTCCGTTCTTCAGAGCCTACAGTGGCTCTCCATTCTGTGTCAAAAAACTAAAATCCAGAGAACTTCCTCATAGTTCAGCAACCAGGCTGGATTCCCAAACATGCCCTGCTTGCATCATATGTATTTTCCTCCTTGTTTTATCTAACCCAGGATACCTGTCCATTCTAATCCTGCTTGTCTTCAGACACAGACCCCACCCCCTGTGTTTTTTTTTTTAACTTCTTTATTCATTCTGGCTGTGCTGGGTCTTCACTGCTGCACTCGGGGTTTCTCTGGTTTCGGTGAGCAGGGGCTACTCTGTAGCTGTATATAGGCTTCTCATGTTGCGGAGCGCGGGCTCAGTAGTTGTGACACTGCGGCTTAGTTGCCTCACGGGCATGTGGAATCTTCCCCAACCAGAGTAATAATACCTGGACTGTGGTGAGGGACAAGTAAATAAGCATTGTAGAATGGAAGGCATTTGATGAAACCAAAAATAGATAGGCTTTCCTGATGGCTCAGCAGGTCAAGGAGACACAGGGTTGGGAACGTCCCCTGGAGGAGGAAATGGCAACACACTCCAGTATTCTTGCCTAGGAAATCCCATGGACAGAAGAGTCCGGTGGGCTACAGTCCATGGGGTTGCAAAGAGTCAGACACAACTGAGCGTGGTATAAAAATAAATTTGTATTTTAAAAAAGGAGGGTATTATGAAGACTTAACTTACCAGAATAAGTCAAAATTAGCTTTTCATGAGCAGAGGGGATATCATTCTTTGCTCTATAGCTCCTCAATGCAAGAGGTACATAATAAATTCTTGTTTATTTGATCGAATGAAATATAACTGTGATAAATATAATTCATGATTTATTCATGTATCTTTTTTTGGCTGCACCAGGTCTTAGTTACAGTACATGAGATCTTTGATCTTTATGGTGGCATGTGAACTCTTAGTTGCCACATGTTGGATCTAGTTTCCGGATCAGGGATCAAACCCAGGCCCCCTCAATGTGTTTATGCTCTAAATAGCAAAAATGAGATAACAGATGATAGAGGGATTGGTTTGTTAGTTCTGATACAATAAGTCCTCTGCTGAGGGAGAAAAAGGGGAGAGTCATCACAGTTGCTAGTATTTAATCAAGGTGGTCACAGCCCCCTTAACTCATGAGCTGGTTATACTGGTTTTTGTTTTTTTGAAATACAACAGCTAAGGTCAGAGGAAAGAATGCTTGCTCCCCCCAACCAAGACTGTACATGTACAGCTCAATCAAGAGGGATTCGCCCTCTCCACCAGCCGTTTATACTTTCTTAGGCTCAACTTAACTCCTTATCAGCTCTGTGAAACCTTTTCTAAACTATTCTCATTCAACATAGATGTGATTGCTTCCTTATGTGCACCCCTCCAGACTTCTTCCATAGCACCCATGGTACTTGATTGTATTAATTTTCTAGTTCACTCTTAGCTTCAACTCCTCCTCCTCCATCTGAAATCTTTAAGATTCTTATCTTTATATCCCAAGCATCTAGCACTGTGGTAATGAAGAATCATAACTTTGTGAAATTTGTGATTGTAAGTACTAGCCTTTTATAAAAAGGAATACTTTGCTCTTCGGAGCAGAGAATGATGAATAAAAGTAGGTAGAAAGCATACAGTAGAATCATTTTCATATGTTGTCTTTAATAGCACAAATAAAGCTTTAAAAGAAAAAGTTAACACAGAAGCAGCAGAGTGTAGTTGCAGTGTGAGAATTACGTTTTTCCCTTGGCTGTGATCTCAGCTTGAGCTTTAGGTTAAAAGTTAAGTAAAAATGTTTGTGTCTTTCAGAAACCGGAGCCTCATTCTCTTAGTAACGATACATTGATGAGGAGGGCTGTGTCTTTGGTAACAGATAGCACCTCTACCTTTCTCTCTCAGACCACATATGCATTGATTGAAGCAATCACTGAATATACTAAGGTAAGTGTCTCCTCGTTAAATCTTGATCATCTAAATCCATCATTAGCAAACTATGGCTCACAGATCAAATCCAGTCTTGCCTGTGTTTGTAGTTTGATTGGAACATGGCCAGGTTCATTTGTGTATTGTCTGTGACTGCTTTCATGAGTTGAATAGTTGCAAACAGACCACTCTCTGGCCCTTGACCAAAAAAAGTTGCTTTGCAAATCAGTTTACCTGTACCATTTTTCTAGATTGCACATATAAGCAATATTAGGTGATTTTTTTCTCCTTCTGACTTACTTCCTTCTGTACGACACCCTCTCGATCCATCCACATCCCTACAAATGGTACTATTTCATTCCTTTTTATGACTGAGTAATATTCTATTGTATATATGTACCGCATCTTTTTAATCTATTTCTCTGTTGATTGCTTCCATGTCCTGGCTGTTGTAAATAGCGCTGCAGTGAACACTGAGGTATATGCCACCTTTTAAATTATGGCTTTCTCTGGATATATGCCTAAGAGTGGGATTGTTGGGTCATATGGTAGTTCTAGTTTTAGATTTTTAAGGAACCTCCCTATTGTTCTCCATAGTGGTTGTACCAGTTTGCATTCCCACCATCAGTGTAGGAGGGTCCCCTTTTCTCCACACCCTCTCCAGAGTTTGTTTATAGATTTTTTTAATGATGGCCATTCTGACAATGTGAGGTGATACCTCATTGTAGCTTGCATCCCACCCCCCCACCCCCACCCCCCCCACCCCCCCCCCCCCCATTTCTCTAATTAGTACTGTTGAGCATCTTTTCATGTGCTTTTTGGCCATCTGTATGTCTTTTTGGGAGAAATGTCTATTTAGGTCTGTTGTCCATTTTTTGATTGGGTTTTTTTTTTTTATATTGAGCTGCATGAGCCATTTGTATACTTTGGAGATTAATCTCTTGTCAGTTGCTTCATTTGCACATATTTTCTCCATGCTGAGGGTTGTCTTTTAGTTTGTTTATGGTTTCCTTTGCTGTGCAAAAGCTTTAATTAGACCCTGTTTTCATTACTCTAGGCAGTGGATCAAAAAGATCTTGCTGTGATGTATGTTAAAGACTGTTCTTCCTATATTTTCCTCTGAACAGTTTATAGTATTTGGCTTCACATTTAGATCTTTAATCTATTTTGAGATTATTTTTTGTGTATGGTGTTAGGGAGTGTTCTCATTCTTTTGCATGTGGCTGTCCTGTTTTCCCAGCACCAGTTATTAGAGAGACTGTCTTCTTTCCATTGTATATTCTTGCCTTCTTTGTCATAGGTTAGGTGGTCATAGTTTTGTGGGTTTGTCTCTGAACTTTCTAATCCTATTCCATTATCTATATTTCTGTACCATATTATTTTGATTACTTTCTGTAGTAGTCTGAGGTCAGGGAGCCTGGTTCCTCCAGCCCCATTCTTGTTTCTCAAGATTGCTTTCACTATTTGGGGTTTTTTGTGTTTCCATATAAAATGTAAAATTTTTATTCCAATTATTCTGTGAACATGCCCTTGGCAATTTGATTGGGATTGCATTGAATCTGTAGGTTGCTTTGGATAGTATGGTCATTTCCACAGTACTGATTTTTCCAGTCCAGGAATGTCTCTTTATCTGTTTGTGTCATCTTTGATATCTTTCGTCAGTATCTTACATTTTCTGAGTACAGGTCTTTTGCCTTCTTAAGTTTATTGCCAGGTATTTTATTCCTTTTGTTGCAGTGGTAAATCGGATTGTTTCCTTAAATCTCTTTCTCATCTTTTACTGTTAGTGTATAGGAATGCAAGGGATTTCTGTGTATTAATTTTGTATCCTGCAACTTTACCAAATTTATGGATGAGCTCTGATAGTTTTCTGGTAGCACCTTTAGGATTTTCTCTGTATAGTATCATGCCATCTGTAAACAGTGACAGTTTTACTTCTTTTCCAATTTGGATTCCTTTTCTTTTTCTTCTCTGATAGCTGTGACTAGGACTTCCAAAACTGTGTTGAGTAAATGTTCCTGATCTCAGAGGAAATGCTTTCAGTTTTTCATCGAGTATGATGTTAGCTGTAGGTTTGTCATATATGGCCTTTATTACTTTTATTTATTCATTTTAGTTTTTTTATTGAAGTATAGTTGATTTAGTGTTATTTACTGCTATATAGCAAAGTGGTTGGTTTATATATATGTATATATACGTACATATTTAGCATATATATATGTATGTATATATACACACAAACATTGTTCATATTCTTCTCCATTATGGTTTATCACAGGATAGTGAATTTAGTTCCCTGTGCTATATAGTAGGACTCTGTTGTTTATCCATTCTTTCTATAATGATTTGCTTCTGCTAATCCCAAACTCCCAATCCATCCCTCACCCACCCATCCTCTCCCCATTGGCAACCACAAGTCTGTTCTCCAAATCTGTAAGTCTGTTTCTTTTGGTAAATAAGTTCATTTGTATCATTTTGTTTTTTAGACTCCACATATATGTGATATATGTCTTTCTCTGGGTTATTTCACTTAGTATGATCATCCATGTTACTGCAAATGGCATCATTCCATTCTTTTTGTGGCTCATTGTATATCCACATCCTCGTTACGCATTATCTGTCAGTGGACATTTAGGTTGCTTCCATACGTTGGCTACTGTAAACAGGACTGCTGTAGACATAGGGGTGCATATATCTTTTTAAATTAGTTTTGCTGATCCTCATTTCATGTAGGGCCCCTGCAAATGGGACACTTACCCGCAGGGAAGGGGCTCTGGTTGGCCTCACTGTCCAGGAACCGTTTTTAAAAGAAAAATCTTAAATATAGCAGCTCAGTATATAAGACAGGGGGAGCATGCTGATCTGGTTCAGTTGGGGCTACCAGCAACACCAGGGGTTTCTGGGTGAGGATAGTATTGAAAGTCACTGATCTAATAGAGTATATGGATAATCAGAATCATTTAAAGTAATATATATGTTTCTTTACCTTCATTTTCCAGTAGCTTTATTCTCAGCCTTCTGAGTTTTCCATCTGCATTTTGTTCTCTTTGTGTGAATTGCTAACAAGATTTTAAAACACAAAAGTTAACAAGAGATACTGATGTCCTAAGATAACACCTTTACTTCATACAGTGGTGAGGTTCAATGAGACAGGAGGACTGAACAGCCAGTTTGCAGCAATGGGACTTCCATCACATTGAGATGTAAGTCTCACCCTAATATGCCTCACTTATTTCACTAATTTGTTCTGTATTTTTAGGCTGTTTATACCTTAATTTCTCTGTACCGACAATACACAAGTTTACTTGGGAAAATGAATTCACAGGAGGAAGATGAAGTGTGGCAGGTGATTATAGGAGCCAGAGTTGAGGTAAGCAAAGAGTTACTTGGATTCTTCTGTGTTAGTGCTCTTACCTCATTGTGGTATCTAAATTATTGAATGAAGGTGTTTTACCAGTAACTGTTCTCTCAAACCGGAGAAGGCAATGGCACCCCACTCAGGTACTCTTGCCTGGAGAATCCCATGGACTGAGGAGCCTGGTAGGCTGCGGTCCGTGGGGTTGCTAAGAGTCGGACACGACTGAGCGACTTCCCTTTCACTTTTCATTTTCATGCATTGGAAAAGGAAATGGCAACCCACTCCAGTATTCTTGCCTGGAGAATCCCGGGGACGGGGGAGCCTGGTGGGCTGCCATCTGTGGGGTCACACAGAGTCAGACACGACTGAAGTGACTTAGCAGCAGCAGTTCTCTCAAACTGCTGTTGAACTGAAGAAGTCCATTTAAATGTGCTTAATACTAATGAAGAGTCATGTTGTCTGAAGTGCTTTTGTTTAACTCATAGATGACTTCAAAACAGCAAGAGTACCTGAAGTTGGAAACCACCTGGATGGCTGCCGTCAGTCTTTCAGAGATGGCAGCAGAAGCTGCCTACCAAACTGGTAGGTTAAAGTTTTTACTGTAGAGGTGCTGTTGGAGTTTTCATCTAGCTGAAAAATGAGGGATACTGTGGCTCTTACTTTGTGAGAAGATGTTCCCGTTTCCAACATATTAATCAATATTGTTTTCATTTACACAAAGAAAAAATTAATGCCCTTGCAGACCAGACCAGTAGAAGCTAGGTGGTATCTCGAAAATGAAAAATAGTAAAACTGTCAGTTAGAAATTTTGATTGCTTCCAAATAGTTAGGATTTTACTTTTTAACAGCCCAGATAATCTGTGAATATTATCTATATCTCAGGCTTTGTGGTAAACATTTTATAGATACTTTTAATCCATGCAGTTCTTTTAAAGTAGGAGTTATTATTATCATTCCCACTTTACAGATGAAGAAACTGGCAGATAGAGGGGGTTAAATAATTCACCGAGCATGCTGTGGTACCCAGTAAATAAGCAGCCAAACTGGGATTCAGCAAGTTAGGTCAAATCCTAAAGCCTTTGTCTCTGGTAGCCAGGGCGTCATCCTCTCTACCTTAGTGCCTCCCAGTATAGAATGGTGCCCCATTCACCAGGGGTTTTTTAACCATCACTGTCCATCCAGTGGGCTTGAGGCTGAATGATTTTCTAATGTATTTTGAGGGAAATCCTCATTTGACATCTTACCTGAATGGTCCCAAACTATGTCACCATAAAAATTTTTAAGAAACTGATTTGTTAAAATGTTTTTGTTTTCTGAAATCTTAACGATGTGAAAGATGTTTTAAGTAAATACGGAAAGAATTCTTAGTTAACTAATGCCCAAGGAATCAACAGATTCTGCAAACAGGACTGGAATGAAGAACGAAACAACAGAAGCGTAAAGTAGCATTAATGGCACACCAAAGATGGGAGCAGGGTTTCCAGGTACAGTGAAGAGGGAGACTTGCTGAGAACATCGCCAGGCAGCTTTGGCCACTCGCTAGGCCAGCTTAAGATCTAGCAGGAAGAGAGGGAAAGTAAGCTACAAGCATTATCTAAGAAAAAGACATTTTCCCAGAACTGACTGAGAGGGCTCACAAAGGTTCTGAACAGAATTTAAAATATAAGTGTATCTCACATGGCAAAAAAATATTCAGAATGAAAAGAAAAAAAATTCAGAATGTAAAATATACAAAGAAAAATCCTGAGAACTATAAGAAAAAAATAGAATACTTACAAAGGAAGTATATGTGTGTGTGTGTATTAGTCTTTCAGTAGTGTCCAACTCTTTGTGACCCCATGGACTGTAACCCACCAGGCTCCTCTGTCCATGGAATTCTCCAGGCAAGAATGCTGGAGTGGGTAGCCATTCTTCTCCAGGGGGTTTTCCTGATCCAGTGATCAAACCCATTGGTCTCTTGCATCGCAGGCAGATTCTTTACCTTCTGAGCCATAAGATAAAGCCCCAGAGGAAGGATATCTGCAACCCTAAGATAAAAGGTGACAAATCAGTAACCATTCAAATATTATTAAAATGTAAGCATGAAAGACCTTTACAGAGGCTCAAGGTTTACCAGCTGCATGTGCTTTCTGGAAAAAGTGTTTTGCAAAAAAAAAAAATCAGAAGCACCTGCGATACAAAAATAATGAACAAGATTTAGTACAACTTGTCAGAAGCTCTGAATGTTAAATTTTTAAGTAATCATATCAGTTTGGGAAAGCAGTGAAAGCATGCTAAGCTTCATTGTTTGAGACAGGGAGACATTGAGAAGGGAGACATTGGCTTAACATTAGACATTGTTAAACACTTCAGGAGAATTGGGGGAGGGCACAAAGAAAACTTAATAAATCCAGTTAAGGCTAAAGGTTGAAGAAGTAAAGCCTGTTAATTAGAAAATGCAGAGTAAAGGAACACATTCAACCGTCAGTAATCACAATAAAGAATAAATTTACTTATTAAATGATACTTCATATTAAAAAATAATTCTAGCTAAAAGTGTTTACAAAGGCACGTCTAAAACAACACATAGGAAGATTGGGTATTTTAAGAAGATAAACTGAAATATTATAAAAAAAGCTGAGCAAAAAGGTGACAGCAGTGTTAGAAGAGGGATTCAAGACAGAAAGCATTAAAAGGGACGGAACAGTTTATCAAGACATCATTCTTGAAATGTGTGCCTAATAAGGCAAAATCTGATAGATTTACAAGGAGAAATTGAGCTTTACACACATCTCAGGATCACAGGTCAAAACATAAAAAAAGCAATTAGGTGTTGGAACAGGATTTATTTTTTTAAAGCCTGACCAAATATATATATATTGAATACAAAATGTTGCCCTTCCCCCCCCCCAAAAAAAAAACTCTTCCAATACAAATAGTATATAAACATGTACAGAAATTGATTTTTATGCTAAGTGACAAAGACTCAGAAATATTTCTTGATATCCCCTTCCTCACCAAAAATAAAAATGGAAATTTAACTTGCACAACTCAGTATAAAAAACACACCTGATTTTAAAATGGACAGAAGACCTGAACAATTTTCCAGAGACATATAGATGGCGAACAGGTGCATGAAATGATACACAGCGTCGCTAAGCATCGCTAAGGGAAATGCAAATCAAAACCACGATGAGATTATCACCTCACACCTGTCAGCATCACTATTATCAAAAAGGATCAAAATAACAAATGTTGGTGAGAATGTGGAAAAAAGGGAACCCTAGTACACTGTTGGTGATGATGTAAAACAGTGTAGCCACTGTGGTAAACAGTATTGTGGTTCCTCAAAAATAAACCTGCACACCTGTGGTCAAACTAATCTATGACAAAGGAGGCAAGAATATACTGTGGAGAAAAGACAGTCTCTTCAAGAAGTGGTGCTGGGAAAACGACATCTACAAGTAAATGAATGAAATTAGAACAATCCCTAACACCATACTCAAAAATAACCTCAAAATGGATTTAAAGACCTAAATGTAAGGCTGGATATGATAAAACTCTTAGAGGAAATCACAGAACACTCTCTGACATAAATTGCAGCAATATCTTTTTTGATCCACCTCCTAGAATAATGAAAATAAAAACAAATGGGATCTAATTAGACATAAAAGCTTTTGTATAGTAAAGGAACTCAAACAAAAATAAAACCCTCAGTGTGGGAGAAAATATTTGCAAATGAAGCAGCCCACAAAGGATTAATCTCCAAAATACACGAACATCTCATACAATGCAACAACAAAAAAACCCAATCAAAAAATGGGCAGAACAGTCAAGTAGATATTTCTCCAAAAAAGAAATACATATGGCCAATAGCATATGAAAAGACGCTCAGCATCACTAATTAGAGAAATACAAATCAAAACGGCAATGAGATGTCGCTTCACACCGGCCGTCATCAAAAAATGACAAACAATAAATGCTGAAAGGGTAAAGGGAACCCTCCTACACTATTGGTGGGAATGAAAAACTGGTATAACCACTATGGAGAATAGCATGGCAGTTCCTTACAAAACTAAAAATAGCACTACCATATGATCCAGCAATCCCACTCTTGGGTATATATCCGGAGAAAACCATCATTCAAAAAAATACAGGCACAATCTGTTTGCCAATTCAGGACACGTAGGTTTGTTCCCTGGTCTAGGAAGATCCCACATGTCAAGGAGCAACTCAGCCTGTGCTCTAGAGCTTGGGAACTGCAGTCATTGAGCCCACATGCCCTAGAGCCCATGCTCCACAATAGGAGCAGCTACAGCAATGAGAAAGATGTGGTACATATATGCAGTGGAATATAACTCAGCCATAATAAAGAATGAAATAATACTGCAACGATATGGATGGACCTAGAGAGAGTCATACTTAGCCAAGTTAGAGAAAACAGTATACAGTATCGCTTATACATGGAACCAAAAAAAAAAGCAAAGTAACTTACTTACGAAAGAGAAATAGAGTCACAAATACAGAAAACAAACTTATAGTTTTCAGAGGAAAAGGTTGAGGGTAGGGATAAATTGGAAGCTTAGGAGTGACACATACATACTACTGTATATAAAACAGGTAACTAATAAGGGCCTACTCTATAGCACAGGGAACTCAACAGTCTGTAGTGACCTATATGGGAAAAGGATCTAAAGAAGAGTAGATAGATGTATATGTACAGGTGATTCACTTTATTGTACACCTGAAACTAACACACCATTGTAAATCAACTATTCAAAACATTTTTTTAAAAGAATTGTAAAAATAAATAATAAAACTGAAAACTGGGAATTCCGTGGCTTCCCAGTGGTTAGGACTCCACGCTTTCACTGCCAAGGGCACAGGTTCAGTCCCTGGTGAGGGAACTAAAATCCCACAATCTCTTTTTTTCTTTTTGCTGTGTGCAGCACAGCCAAAAAAACCCACTACTGTATGATCCAGCAATTCCTTTCTGTGCTGTGTGCATGTGGGTTAAGTTGCTTCAGTCGTGTCCAACTCTGCAGCCCTATGGATTGTAGCCTGCCAGGCTCCTCTGTCCGTGAGGATTCTCCAGGCAAGAATACTGGCATGGGTTGCTATTTCCTCCTCTAGGGGCTCTTTCCAACCCAGGGACCAAATCCATTTCTCTTAAATCTCATGCATTGGCAGGTGGATTCTTAACCACTAGCGCCACTTGGGAAGCCCTAATTACTTTCTACTCCTGGGTATATATCTGAAGAAATCTAAACTATGAATTTGAAAAGATGTATGCACTCCTATGTTCATAGCATTATTTACAATAGCCAAGATTTGAAAGCAACCTAAGTGTCCATCAGCAGATGAATTAATAAAGATGTGTGTGTGTATACTACTCTGCCACAAAAGAATGAAGTTTTGCCATTTGCAACCCTGGATGTACTTGCAGGGTTTAGGCTTAGTAAAATGCCAGACACCAACAAGTACTGTATATCACTTACGTGTGGAATCTAAAAAATCAAACTAGGGGATGAAGAGGTACAGACTACTATGTATAAAATAAATAAACTACAGAGATGTACAGCACGAGAAATAGAGCTGTACATAATATTATTATAATAACTAAGTGGTTTAGAACCTTTAAAAGTTGTGAATAGTTATGTTGTACACCTAAAATTTCTCTACTGTTGTAAATCAGCTGTACTTCAATAAACAAAAATGGAAATTTGAAAGTACTCAGAACTATCATAACAAGTCTCATTAATAGCAGAGACCTAGAGCGTTGTAGACAAAGTAGCTCTTAAATAGAAGCGCACCCCTTATTTCAAGGTGCATGTCATAAATACAAACACAGCAACCATAAATGACAGGTAATGTTCCCTGTGCCAAGAGGTCCTGAAAATAAACTTTTAGCCCAGAAAGTTAGGAAAAGCAAGCAAATTCAGACAGTGCCAAATAAAAGGTATAAGAAGACTAAATAGTCAAAAAGGCAAAAAACCCGGTTCCTTGTCAAGAATAAAGAAAATAAGGTTTAGTAAGTATAACTTTGAGAGCAGAAGTAACATCAGAAAGAGCCATTATAGCTTTATCTATTTTTGGCTGCACTGGGTCTTTGGTGCACGGTCTTTGGCACTCAAGATTCTTACTGTGGTGGCTTCTCTTGTTCTAGAGCACAGGCTCAGTAGCTGTAGCACAGAGGCTTAGTCACCCCTCAGCATGTGGAATCTTCCCCGACCAAGGATCAAACCTATGTCCCCTGCATTGGCGAATGGATTCTTAACCACTGGACCACCAGGGAAGCCCAGAAAGGGCTGTTAGAGAATTTTTTTTAATCATAAGAGAATACTATGATATTTATGTAAATCCTAAGTTGGCCCAGGAAGAATCAAAGCAAGAGGAGCAGCCACAAAAGTCGAAGCAGTTTTCATAAAAAAAAAAAATCTGTGCCCCCAAATGAGACACTAAGTCCACGTAGTTTTGTGCGAGAGTTTTATCAAATCTTCACGAAACAAATCCTGTGTTACAGGAAGTGTACCAGACAATGATGACAAGGCTCCCAACTGTTATAACTGTCTAAAGCCACCATGGGCTTCCATGGTATGAAGAATACGCTTGCCAATGCAGGAGACACGGGTTCCATCCCTGGGTTGGGAAGACCCCCTGGAGAAGGAAATGGCAACCCACTGGTGTGAGGTGGTACCTCATTATAGTTTTGATTTACATTTCTCTAATAATTATGTGATGTTGAGCATAGCTACTCTTGCCTGAGAAATCCTCTGGACAGAGGAGCCTGGTGGGCTACAGTCCATGGGGCTGCAAAGAGTAAGTCACAACTTGATTACTAAACCACCACCACCAAAGCCACCATAGGCCTGAACCCAGACTGGACTAGACTAGCACTAGAACAAAAACCTACAGCTCAGTATCACTTGTGGATAGACATAAATTTAAAATAGCCATATACCTTCAAAATACAATTTTAATTCAACATTGGGGGGAAAAAAACCTATCAAGAGAACATAGGCAAAACATTCTCTGACATAAATCATACCAGTGTTTTCTTAGGTCAGCCTCCCAAGGCAATACAGATAAAAACAAAAGTAAACCTGAAGAAGGAAATGGCAACCCACTCCAGTATTCTTGCCTAGAGAATCCCATGGACAAAGGAGCTTGGGAGGCTACAGTCATGGAGTTGCAAAGAGTTGGACACTGCTGAGCAACTAACAGTTTACACTTGACACTGTATGTTCTGAAATTAGCGGTGATGGTCTGACCAATTTGTGACTATACTGAAAAAACCACTGAATTGTATGCCTTAGGGGGAATTTAATGGTATGTGAGTTATATATATGTGTGTGTGTGTTTGGGGGTATTTTATTATTAAGCAGTAGATAAACTTTCCACTAAACAAAAAAGTTTCAAATGTTGCTTAATTAGAGGTATAAGTTAAAATAAATTCTTTCTGCTATACTGCCATTTCCCTCACTTATGATAACCTGTTGTTAATTTGTGATGGAATTCTATGTGAGGAGTCCTTCATTGGGGTTCCTTATTACTCCCATCTGACGTTTAGGCTGCAAACCTTAAAATAGGTGTGTTTCTAACCTTCTGAGGTTCTAGTCTTAGCTGGATGTTCCCCCTCTTTGATAAACTCTTTGTTGAACCTCAAAAAAAAAAAATAAGTAAATAAATGAGACATAGTCAAACTTAGAAGCTTTTGCACAACAAAGGAAACAAACAAAAAAGAGAGCCTACAGAATGGTAGCAAATAACTGCAAACAGTGTGAACCGACAAGACTTAATTTCCAAAATATACAAACAGCTCATACAGTGCAGCAACAGCAACAAAAGAAAACCCAATCAGAAAATGGGCAGAACATGTAAGATATTTCTCCAAAGAAATACATATGGCCAACAGGCACATTTAAAGATGCTCAACATCACTAATTATTAGAGAAATGTAAATCAGAACTATAATGAGGTACCACCCCACACCAGTCAGAATGGCCATCATTAAAAAGTCTACAAATAACAAATGCTGGAGGGGGTGTGGAGAAAAGGGAACCCTTGTATACTGTTGGTGGGAATGTAAGTTGATGTAGCCACTACAGAAAACAATGGAGATGACTCAGAAAAGTAAGAACTACATATGATGGAGCAATCCCACTCCTGGGCATGTACCCAGACAAAACTATAATTCAAAAGATATATGCAATCCTGTGTTCATAGCAACACTATTTACAATAGCCGAAACATGGCAACAACCTAAATATCCATCAACAGATGAATGGAGAAAGAAGATGGGGGTACATATATACAGCAGAATACTACTCAGCCATAAAAAAGAAAGAATGCCATTTGCAACAACATGGATGCAACTAGAGATTATCATACTAAGAAGGAGAAAAACACACATACTATATCACTTACATGTGGAATGTAAAATATGACACAAATGAACCTATCTATGAAACAAACATGGACACAGAACAGGCTGCTGGTTGCTGAGGGGCTGGGGGAGGGATGGACTGGGAGGTTGGGATTAGCAGGTAAAAGCTTTTATGTATAGAATGGACAAACAGCAAGGTCCTACTCCATTACATAGAGAACCATATTCAGTATCCTATGATGAACCGTAATGGAAAAGAATATTTGCAAAAAGAACATCTGTATTACTGAGTCACATTGCTGTGCAGCGGTAATTAAGACATTGTAAATCAACTCGACTTCAGTAAATATAGTTTAAAGGGTCTTATGTACATACAGTGAAAAAACCCCAAAACCTACCAACATTTAATTCACCGCTTAAGGTTATCTACAGTAGATTTAAGGAGAAAAGCCACCTCTGTAATCATATCAATGTATGCCCCAGGAAGCTTCAGTAAAATGTAGTGTCCATTTATGATTTAAATCTAAATTAAGTACAACTATAGTTTTCCTAAGATGATAAAAGTAGCCGTACATCATAGTGAAATATAAGAAACATTTCCATCAATGTCAGAAATAAGGGTGCCTGCTGTTCTCCACTTCCTTTTAACATTGTACTAAAGGTTCTCTTTAATGCAGTAAGATAGGAAAGAACTGCTCGAGTGTTCTGTAGATGAATTAAATATGCACATCTATATGAGCTTTCCTGGTGGCTCAGCTGGTAAAGAATCCACCTGCAATTCGGGAGACCTGGATTCTATCCCTGAGTTGGGAAGATCCCCTGGAGAAGGGAATGGCTACCCACTCCAGTATTCTGGCCTGGAGAATTCCATGGACTGTGTAGTCCATGTGGTCACAAAGAGTCAGACACGACTGAGTGACTCACTTTCATATGATGAAATACACTAGCAACGGGTATCAAAAAATGATAGCACTCAAAAATAAAACTGCAAAATGTGTTCAGTAAATACTGTTTATGCCATTATGTCAATTTAGAGTCAATTTTTTACTGTGTATTCCATGTGAATACAGTAATTTTTTAAAAAGATTAATTGGCCTTAGTGGTTCATGAGTTGAACAGCAGCCCATCTAGTATTAATTATGTTACTTTATAGTAACATTTTAAAGGATGAGAAAGATGCTCTTTAAACTTCCAAAAGATAGAGCTTTGACAATTTTGTTAGTGATCTCTTCATTTGTCAGGTAGAAATTTATTAGTTGAATATAGTTTAAAAAATTAAAATCTTAAAAAGCCTATACTAAGAGTTGTGCAGCTATAAAGATGATTGTGGGAGTTGCATTTTATAATTATGATGACTGCTGATAGCTGGAGGAAAATGCCAGGGTTTTGACAATAGAGAGGAAAACCGACCTGTATAGGTAGAAGGTTCTCTACTCTGCGGGGAGGGCTCAGGTACAACCACAAAGAGTCCCCAGGCTTTCCTTGTGTCCACTCAGCATAAATGGCCCATCTTCCGGCAGGCGCGGACCAGGCCTCCATAACAGCCAGGAGTCACATCCAGCTGGTGAAATCGCAGGTGCAGGAGGTACGCCAGCTTTCCCAGAAGGCAGAAACCAAGTTGGCAGAAGCACAGACAGAAGAACTCCGACAGAAAACCCAGGAGGACGGGAATGAGAGGGCCGAGCCGGAGGAGCAGGAGGCCTACCTGCGTGAGGATTGAGGCCCCACAGAACTGCCCGCTCAGCCTGGGGAAGGCAAGGGCAGACGCCACCCGGCCCTGGGTTAGCACGGCTTCCTCTATACAGAGAGGCAGTGGCAGGTCCTGCCCGGGCCCATCAGACCAGAGGTCGCTGTGAGTGCCTGACCCCTGTCCCCACCGTCTCAGGCTTGTACTGGACCTGGCTCTTAGCCCATGGGTTAAATAGCACCCTACTTAACATTTCACTCCACTCAGCAGAGTTACCCTCTCACCCATCCATGCATCTTTTTACCTTCCACCCAGAGCATTTCACCAACCTGACCAGAGAGAGGGGGCCTTCTCTGTCATGTCCACAAGTTCAGTAACTGTTTAACCTCAGTTTTCCCATCTTATTTACATTTTCTAATATGATTCAGTATTTGCTTCCTCCATAGGGACGTGAGTTTGGGGGGAAAAGGGAGACTGTCCTGTTTATAAGATTTCTTTGTGTTGGGTGTTTCTAATGCCTTCTGGCCTCAGTGCCCTGTAAGGATATCTCAGGCTGAGGAGCCAGAAGTCCGTTGTTCTTACGGGACTGAATATGCGGTGTTTACCTGGTGCTCACAACAGGACTTACTCCAACACACGCTTCTCATTTCCTTTTTTGCTTGGAGTTTCTCTATTGTATCTGAAGGAAAATAATTTTTTTTGCATTTAAAAGAGAAAATGTTTCTGTGTGTCTTCCGGAGTCCTCTGCAGTGGCCCTCCTTTGCCGGCTGTGCACCCCCCCGCCCCCGCCCGACTAGAAGAGTCCAAGGGCTCCAGGAGTGCTGCGGTGCCTCCTGGAGTTCTGGCAGCATTTGCATGCTTTGCCCATTTAACACATATTGGTACAAGTTAGCCAGATTTCAGTGTTTTAATCAAAGTCAGCAAGGTTTGGGAGGGCTTTACGAAAACAAAGTCAGCGTTCCCTGTAGCCTGTCAAGGGCCAGGTTGCAGGGTTCTTGATTTCTCATCATGATTGAAAAATTAAACAGTCCACTCTCTCAGCCCGCCCCAGGAAGCTGGGACAAGGGGGCAGCTGCACACTTGAGCCCCTCGTCTGTTACCAGTGCCCACATGGTCCACATCTCCAGGGGGCTGAGGCGGTGGACCAGAAGGAGCCCTCGGTACAGACAGGGGTCTAGAGGGTCCAGGGGCCGCCGGATTCCGAAAGTCTTGAAGCCAGCGTGGTGCATGGGGCTCACCCCCAGCTTTCTCAGGCACATCCCCACAAAGACGTCATCAATGGGGAAGAGTTCAGCCTCTTCCACAGCCACCTGGAGGCGCTGCACGGTGGCTCTGGACATGACATACCCCCCACCCCCAGCATAGGGCGGGTAGTGGCGGGCCCTGTACATGGAGGGTGGGATGAAATATTTGACCTTGGTGTTCCTGTTGGGCAGGGCCTGGCGGATGACATCCCCCACCAGGAGGTCCTGGGCTGGGTCCCAGCCATCCAGGAACTCCAGCACATTGGGGACATGGACAAAGACGTCGTCATCTCCTTTTAGTATGAAATGGGCCTGGGGGCAGGCAGCAGCCACCCAGCGCTGCAGGTGCAGCTCTTTGAGTGTCAGGTTGAAGAAGTCCTCAGCAAAGTCCCACTGCAGGATGTCATCGAACTCGCGGCTCTCGTAGGCCAGCAGCTGGGCTGGGGGAGCAGGCCCTGCTAACCCCAGGAGGAACACAAGCTTCAGCTGCTGGCCCTTAGCCCAGCTTCCCGCCCGGCCCCACGTGCTGCGGATGGCTGTGCGCCGCTCCACATGGCCGGGCTGCGACTTGATGGCCAGGAGCAGAAAGGTGTTCTCGGCACAGCCCGAAGGCTCCAGCAGGATGGAGAAGTGGCGGCAGTGGCGGTAGGTCAAGAAGAGGCGGTGACGGGTGGGCAGGAACAGGGAGGCATTAGCCACTGTGTGGTTGGGTAGACATGGGCTGCGCCGGAGCCCTGGGGGAGCCCAGAAGGGCTGTCGGGCCATGGGGCCCCCCGCTGGCTGGGCCTCCTTCTTCAGAAAGAACAGGCAGCTGAGCAGCAACAGTGCAAGGCAGTACGGCACCAGCCACCCCACCCTGCGGAACATGGTGGTCCTGCAAGGAGAGAGCCGGTGAGCGGACGCAGTCCTGGCCCGGCCTCCACCTTCTCCATCCAAGAGCAACCCACCATCCTACGTGCGTGCTAAGTTGCTCAGTCATGTCCGATTCTCTGTGACCCCATGGACCGTAGCCCACCAGGCTCCTCTGTCCATGGGATTCTCCAGGCAAGAATACTGGAGTGGGTTGCCATTTCCTTCTCCAAGGGATCTTCCCCACCCAGGGACCGAATCTATGTCTCTGGCATCTCTGCTTCCCTGGTGGCTCAATGGTAAAGAATCCATCTGCCAGTGCAGGAGATACGGGTTCGATCCCTGGTCCAGGATGATCCCACATGCCTCAGAGCAACTAAGCCTGTGCGCCACAACCACCGAGCCTCCCAGCAACTGGGTCCTTTTATTTTCTTCAGCGTGTCCTCTAGCTCTGTGCAGAGCCCCCTCTCCCACAGAACAGACCAAGCACACCTGCCATGCCAGCCCTTGCTTCCCTTCTGCTGTCATTAGAGAACTTGGCTCAACTTTTTCTCCAAAAAGATTGCAGCCACTTTAGATAACTGAGACGCCACAAGTGTTTTCAATATTTCCCAAGAGACTCGAGTACCTAATGAGTTTCAGTGAAAATGACACAGCTTATTTCCAGAAAGAAACTCGAGAGTGGTCTGTTGATGGAAGACCCAGTCTCAAGAGATGACAGCCCCAGACACTGTCCTTAGGGCGCCTGGTCCCTGGGGGGTGGGGAGGAAACCACTGTAGGGCAGCAGCAGGTGACAGAGGCCACAGAACACACCAACCACACCTGCCCCACGGAGCGTGGGTTTCCTGGGGAGTCAGTTAAACAGGGCTTTAGGAAAAACACAAAAACATGCACAGGAAGAGCATGAAACAAACAGGGAAGCCATAGACTTGTATCAGGCTCCCCTGCAGCCACCTCTCGCCAGTTTCCTACTGCTTACTGAGTTCTGGTTTTCTCTTGGCAAGTCTCCCGGTGAGCCAAAGAGAAGGCTGAGAAATGGTAACTTAGCACAGTAACCTACCCACAGATCACAGTAGCAAAACCAGGCCTCAGTCTCCCTCCTTATCCCCTCCCTGCTATGTCCTGGACCGGCTAGCCATCACTTCGATCCAGTCTACCTGCATTAAGTTCATCGCTGTTGTCTCTGCTGCCACTCCCCCAAAAGCATGTCTTACAGCTGCCAGAACTGTGTTTTTGAACTGTGGTGTGGGAGAAGACTCGAGAGTCCCTTGGACTGCAAGGAGATCAAACCAGTCAATCCTAAAGGAAATCAGTCCTGAATATTCATTGGAAGGACTGATGGCTGAAGCTGAAACTCCAGTACTTTGGCCACCTGATGCAAAGAACTGACTCATTGGAAAAGACCCGAATGCTGGGAAAGATTGAAGGCAGGAAGAGAAGGGGACGACAGAGGATGTGATGGTTGGATGGCATCACTGATTCAATGGACATGAGTTTAAGCAAGCTCCAGGAGCTGGTGATGGACAGGGAAGCCTGGTGTGCTGCAGTCCATGGTTGCAAAGAGTCGGATACGACTGAGGGACTGACCTGAACTGACAGCTGCCGTAGCAGGCAAAACTGGCAGGGGACCAGCTCTCACAGTCCAAGAAGCCAGTACAAACCTCAGAGAGTGCTGAGAAGAAATTAAAGCAGTGTGATGGAATATAGTGACCCGGAAGGCTGTCTTAGCCAACAGTAGTTTAGAAGGACCTCCCTGAAAAACAACACCTGAGCAAGAACTGAACAAAGTAAGGATCCAAACCACATAAAGGTCTGGAGGAGGGGGAGACTTCCCTGGTGGTTCAGTGATTAAGAATCCACCTGCCAATGCAGGGGACATGGGTTCCATTCCTGGCCCCGGGACGATTCCACCTGGCGTGGGGCAGTTACACCCATATGCCTAGAGCCTGTGACCCACAACAAGAGAAGTCACTGCAATGAGAAGCCCGAGCACCACAACTAGAGAGTGGCCCCTGCTCACCGCAACCAGAGAAAGCAAGCGAGCAGCAAGGAAGACCCAGTGCAGCCAGAAATAAACTTTTTATTAAAGATCTGGGGAGCAGGAGGGGGGCAAGGAGCGGAGAGCATGGTCTGGGCCAGAGGGAACAGTTGAGTGCAGAGCTCCTGACAGAGGACAGGAGGTGTGCGGTGTGGCTGGAGTGTAAAGAACAAGGAGGAAAGTGGTAGGTAGTGAAGCAGGAGCAAAAGCGTGAGGAAGGTCATGTACAAGATCCACAGTGAAATTTCTGGGAAAGATCTTGGGTTTTATTGTAAGCACTGCGGAGATCCCATAGAGGATTTAGCAGAGGCAGTAAAAGAATTTACATTGTTTGAAAGGTCACTACTGCTGATGCTTAGATGATGTTTTATGGAAGGGCAAGAATGGAAACAAGAAAGCAGCTCACAAACTCTTGCATTAGTCAGTAAGGGAGTACAGCTGAGACTAGGGTGGAGGCCTTGAGGTGCCTGAAGGCCCAGATGGATTGCAGGCATGGAAAATGGCTTTCAGGTGTGGGAGATACGCTGGCTGCGCGAGAGGACGCCGGGGGAGGGGGGAGAGTGGGGGCAGATTGGTGGCGCAATTTACCGAGAAGGGCGCAAAGCCAGCAGTTCGGTTTTGACTTACGCGTTTCAGAGGCGCTGTGGACCTGATTGCCCCTTTGCCCACAGCGCTCCCAGTGCGCCCAATTCCTCGGCGCTCCACTGCGGGAGCTAACCCCCAACTTCCCACCGCAAGGACGGGGCCGTTCTGCTCCCCACTCCACTGCACTTACTGTGAATCCAATTCAGTACCTGCTAAACATAAGCCTCCCTCCATCTGTGAGCTCCCAAGACTGGTCCCGAACTGACACGAGCTTCGGTGAATGCACTCCCTACCCTCAAGTGGGTGCTGAGCCCTAAGGGTCTGAAAATTGCTTCTGGGATCCTCACTGGTCTCGTTGACCTGGTATGCTTCGATGAATGAAAGGATCAAGGGCTGGTTCATTCTCCACACGACAGTCCGTAAAGGACGGTTGTGGGGGCGCAAAGTCCCGCGGGGTCGCCAGAGCAGGGACCAGAGCCTCGCGGTGGGCACCCCTCTCAGGCTCGGAGCACAGTGAGCAGCGCTGCGCGACGGGGAGTCCGGAGCAAGCGACCCCGGGCTGCCCTCGGCCAAACCCCAGCTCCGGCCATTCGGCATTTTTGTCCCAGAGGGGCGAACAGAAGCCAAGAGGTATCAGGAGAGCCCCCACCCCTGGCCCCGAAGGTTCACTGCGGGCAGGAAGCGGCTCCCGCCGGGCAGGGCGACCACGACCCCAGTGCAGCCAGGTCGGCACATGGCCCGTCCTGGGCAGGGGCCCGGCACCCCTCTGCTCACCCTGGGATAGGCCCCTCCCCTCAGAGGGGCTCCCGGCGCCCTAGACCCGACACCCGACCGCCCGCCCCTCGCCGCCCTACCTGAGCCGTGACGCCGTCGGCTCAGGCGAGGAGCTCGCGCAGCGGCGCCAGGTGAGCACGGTTCGCTCTTCTGGGCTCGGGCGGAGGGCGGGGCTCCGCGGCGCCCCCGAGCGCTGGCCACGCCCGCGCACCGCCGCCGCCTCGGCCGCGGAGGTCGGGCTCGGGGGCGGGGCTTCTGGAGGACGGGGCCCCTCCCACCCCACGCACCTGCGGGCCAAGAGGTCCTCCCCGGCTCTCCCTGGCTGTACCCGGCCAGGCACCCGCTTCCTCCGGCCAGTTCCCGGCTCCTCCCTGGCCAGCCCCACCCCAGCTCCCCCGGCCAGCAACCCCCTTCTCCCCTCCCCGAAGCCAACCCCTACCCGCAACGCCGTTCCTCCCTGGTCAGCTCCCCCCAACCCGGTGCAAGCCTCCTGCTCCTCCCTAGCCAGGCATTCCCCGCTCCTTCTGGCCAGCACCCCGCTCCCCGGACGCACGGCGGCAGCCGGACAGACCGGTGTCAGAACCAGACAGGCCGGAGAGTCGCGGGGTCAGAACTGGACCGGCCGGACATCAACGGTGTCAGAACCACCTTTAATCCCGCCCTACATGACGAGCCCCCGGAGCGCCTCCTCCGTCGAGCGCCACTGGATCAGCTGGATCTGGATCTCCACCGTCAGGGGCTCGGGCTGATAGTCACTTTCGTACACTGAAACCAAAGATTTTATTTCTGAGGGAATATGAAAATGTGAATCTGGAGCGATGAGCGGGTTGGCGGTGCACGGCCGACCCGGGCGACTCCGTCCCCAAAATGCAAACCTGATCTGGGTCCCCAGGCCAGCACGGTTTCAGAATCGCCCTAGGGTCTTAACCGTAATAAGGCATAAATCACATCTAATCAAGTCATTCAACAAGCTTCAATTTGAGTTACAAGATGAACTAGCTGCTTTTTCTTGGGACATCTTTTTCACTTGAAAGAAGGCTGACAAAATACAGTTATTTCTGCACTTCTTTGGTGGGCCCAGTGGCTAGGACCCCACACTCCCAATGCAAGGGGCCAGGTCCATTCCTGGTCAGAGAACTAAATCCCACATGACCTGGGGCAGCCAAATAAATACATATTTTTTTTTTAATGGTTATTTCAACGTGAATATTCGGCAAATATTTTCTAAAAACGAATGAAGCAAGCCTGGCACTCCAGGCAAAACATCTGAAAGCATTTGGATAAATACATTTATAACATTTGCACTTTCAAATAGAACTTTGTAACATTGTATCTGCCGCCATGAACTTAACAGTTTTCCAATACTGGAAGACTTTCCAATGATAGGTTTGATGATAAAGAAGGTGATTTGGAGATAATATAGAAATAAAGAAAGAAAGAAAGAAATATGTGAACAGTTGGAAAATATGTGTAACTCAGTGAACCAGTATTTTACAAAAAACAATGACCAGATGTTAGCAATTGTTCATGCATAAGACAGATGTTCAAAATGCAGTGTTTTTTGTTTTTTTTTTAAAAAGGCAATGTAGACGAATGAATTTAACATAACTTATTATGAAAAACTTCTTCCATATAGATTGTTTCCATGTTGTAAGAATCTTCTTTTAAAAACTACTGGTTGTCAAGCCTGATGTAATGTCAAAGAATATCCACAATTATTTAAAAGTCTATTAAGGTATTTCCCTCTTTTCCAGTTGCATGTCCATGTGAGAATAGATTTTCTTCATACACTTTAACTACAGCAAACATCACAGAGACTGACTGCAGAAGCACCTCTGCATATGTGGCTTTCTCAGTTAAGCCAGAGATTAAAGAAATTAGCAAAAATGTAAAAAGTAAAAGCTTTCTTTAAGCTCATTTTAATCCGAGGGCTTAATGATAAAATTGCTTAAAATCAGTGATAAAGAGAAAACTTTTAAAGCTTAAAGAGAGAGAAAAAGAAGGACACATTATATACAGAGGAACAAAGAATAAAGATGACAGATTTATCATCAGAAAAAAAAATGCAAGCCAGAGGACAGCAGGAGAACAGTGGACATTTAAACACTCAAACTTAAAAACTATCGGTTTAAATTCCTCTCTTTCCTCCCCACTCTCCTTTGGGGGCTCCAACTCTGTGAATGTGATTTCCTTTGAATTTATAAGTCACTGATCACTAATGCTCTGTTCATTTTTTTTTCCAGCCATTTTTCTCTCTGAGTTTAACTCTGGATAGTTTCTACTGCTTCAAGTTCGTTTCCTCAGTTTTCCTTCTGCATTGTCTAATCTGCCATTAATCCCAGAGTACATTTTTCAAGTGATACTGTGATTTTCATCTCTAAAATTCTGATTTATCTTCCATGTCACTATGTAACATGGTCAATCTTTCCTCTAGCTTCTTGGTTATATGGAATATAATGACAAAGACAGCTTTAATGTCCTTATCTATGAATTCTATCATATATGTCATTGCTGAGTCAATTACAATTGATTCAATTTCATTATATACTGAATTATCTTGCTTTTTTACATGCCTGGTAATTTCTCACTGGGTGGCAGACATTGTGAACTTACCTTGAGTGGCTGGCTACCTCACCTTGGCTTGGCTATTTCTGTATTCTTATCAATATCCTTGGGTTTTGTTTTAGGACACAGTTAAATCTGACCCTTTCAGGTCTTGCTTTCCCTTCCTGCTCAGAATCTGTAGTGTTTCCCAGGGTACTGGGCTCAACCCTTTACTCTTCTATCAACAAACTCATATTTTCATGGCTTTAAACACCATCTATAAGCTGATTCGTTCATTCCATCGATGTGCTGGGAGCTGGAGATTGTGTGGCTTTAGAGAATACAAGCATAGCTCCTGCCCTACGAGAGCTTACTCATGTGCACATACGTATGTGTGTGTGTGTTAGTCGCTCAGTCGTGTCTGACTCTTTGCGACCCCATGGACTCTTTGCGTCCACCAGGCTCCTCTATCCATGGGTTATCCAGGCAAGAATATGGGAGTGAGTTGCCATGCCCTGCTCCAGGGAATCTTCCTAACCTAGGGATCGAACCCAGGTCTCCCACATTGCAGGCAGATCCTTTACCATCTGATCCACCAGGGAAGCCCAAGATCTCACATGCTGCGGGGAAACTCAGCCCGTGTGCTGCAACTACTGAGCCCGCACTCTAGAACCCATGCACACCGCAGTGAGAAGCCCTTGCACTGCAACCAGAGTAGCCCCCACGCGCCACCACTGGAGAAAGCCCGCCTGCAGCAATGAAGGCCCAGTGCAGCCATACATAAATACGTTTTTAAAATTAAGCACCTACACGATTCACATCTATGTAGGTATCATTGTGATACCTGTGATCGCTGTGATTTCCTGTAAAGGAAAACAGGACGCTGTGAAGAAGACAAAGGACCTAACCCCAACCAGATGATCAGCTTCCCTGAAGAAGGGCCACTGAAGCTGACTGACCCAAGAAGCAGCCGCGGAGTGATTGGGAAGTGTAAAGTAAGTACTCTGAGTAGACTTCCCCTGTGCAGGCTAAGGAAACTGCAGTCGTTCTGAGTGAAGACCGCTAGGTGGTCTGACCAGGGCAGAGAAGATGGAGTCAAAGAACAGGAGGCAACTCAGCAGCACTGTCGACCACGGGAACTCTGGATGCACCACTCGATTCAGCTTCTCAACTTCACGTCCCCAAAGTTGAGCTCATCTTCCCCCCGGGGGCCCCAATCTCTGCCAGGCAGAAGTCCCACCTACACCTGCTCCCAGTCACCAGGTCGGCCTGTTTCGTCTTCCTCATGGCTCTCTGCTCCGTCTTCTCCACACCATCCCCACCACACATTCCTAAGCCCAGGCTCCGATTCTTGCCTTAAGTGCTTTTTTTTTTTTAAGGTGACTTTTTTTTCCAGCAAGGGAAAATTCTCATAAAATTCAAAACATTTAAACCATTTAAAAGCATACAGTTCGGTGACTTTTAGTAAATTTACAATGTTGTGCATCCATCACCACTAATTCCAGAACATTTTCATCACCCCAAATGGAAACCCATTAAGCAGTCACACCCCTTTCCCCTCCCCCACTTCCAGGCAACCACTGATCTACTCTCTGTCTCTATGGATTTGACTAATCTCAACATTTCATATAAAGTGGAATCATACACTATGCAGTCTTTGGTGTCTGACTTTTTCCCTTAGCACTGAGTTTTCAAGCTTTACCCATGGAGTTGGGTGTGTCAGGGCTTCATTCCTTTTCATGATGGAATAATTCCCCATTGTGTGGGGACTTCTTGGTGGTCCAGTGGCTAAGCTGAGTCTGAGCTCTCAATGCAGGGGGCCCGGGTTCAATCCCTGGTCAGGGAACTAGATCCCACATGCCACAACTAAAAGGTCTCAAGTCCCACAGCTAAAGACCATGCATGCTGCAACTGAAGAATTGGCCTGCTACAACTAAGACCTAGCACAGCAAATAATTTTTTTCTTTAAAAAATCCCATGTATGGGTAGATCACATTTTGCTTATCCGGTTCATTCACTGATGGTCATCTGGGCTGTTTCCACATTGCCTGCTGCTAACAGCACTGCTGTGATCTTACCTTAGACTTTTGCAGCAGTCTCCCAACTGAGCAATGTCTTCCATCTCTCCCTGTAAGCCAAACAGTTCTAAAAATTAAATCTAAAACTTACCTATTTCAATGCTGCCACTGCCCACACAACAAGCCCAAGATTCTCATACAGCAAAGAAGCGCTAATGCCCTGCAGGAGCTTTCCGGGTGGGGCTCACATGGTAAAAGAACCTGCCTGCCAATGCAGGAGACATAAGACACAAGTTCGATCCCTGGGTGGGGAAGATCCCTTGGAGGAGGGTTAAGTATTCTTGCCTGGAGAATCCCCATGGACAGAGGAGCCTGGCGGGCCATAGTCCATGGGGTCACAAAGAGTCAGACATGACTGAGCAACTGAGCATGCCCTGCAGGAGCAAGACTACTGCTGAGCTAGAAGGACACCGGGCACCCCGAAGCCGAGCCTCCCCCACCTACTCCATCCTGGCCCCACCCCAGGATGCCTGTCCCGCCCAGGTCCTGACCACCGCAGGCCCCTGTGCACAGGGCCACAGGGGAGACTCAGGGTTTGGTCCTCAGAGCAGGCATGGCCCTCCCATTGGCTGGAAGATAGGATTCTCCATCTTTCCTCCCTTCAGTCGCCAGTCAGACTGACCCCTCAGGGAGTCCTGCTATATTTGTGCCCTTCCCCCAATTCCTGCACGGAAATCCCAACCCCCCAAGGTGATGCTGTTGGGAGGTGGGGCCTTTGGAAGGCGATTTTGTCATGAGGGCAGGGGGGGGGGGGTGTGGGGCAAGACGGTGGCGGCCCTGGCCCCTCTCACCAGGTGAGGACCCAGGGAGAAGGTGCCAACCAGGAAGAGGACTGTCACCTGGTGCTGCTGGCATCTTGGTCTTGGACTTCACCTCCAGAGCAGCTGAAAATCAACATCTGCTGTTTATTCGCCACCCGCCCTGGGGCAACTTACAGCAACCCTAACGGACCAGGGCTGGTCCCCGGTAAACCCTCCCTGCCCTCTGCCCCTCAGCACCTACCTTTTTTACCTTTCTTATTCTTCTTTGCATCCTGAGAGAGAGAACCACAGAATAAGTTCCTCACTGGAGTGGGGGGGTACCAGAGGAGGGGTGGGTACAGACCCTGGTGGGTGAGAGCTCCCTGGCTCTTAGACCAGAGAGGTGAGGCAGGGTCTCCTCCAGAGGAGCTGCCCGGCCTGCCCACTTGCCTGGCCCCTCGAACTCAGGTGACCCTTGTTGCATGCCCCCACCCCCGCCCTCTTGAGGTTCTGCTCCCCCTTCCCCATCCCACCTCCCTCCCCCTCCCCCCCCCCATAACCAGGCATTTGTGGGCGGGGGAGGGGTGTGTGTGTTGTTGGGGGGCGCCGTTATACCCTGTTAAGTGTCAGCCGGTCAGCTTCCAAGGTCCGGATCACCCCAAAGTTGCACACGGTCGACACGAACGGCTCCCCCGCCAGCAGGGGCTCTAGGACCACTGGGCTGCTGCCCAGCACCCGCAGGACGGGCAGGTCCTGGTGCAGCTCCTTGGGAAGCTCCTTCTGCTTCTTGCTCCCTTTTTGCGCCTGTGGAGAGAGGCCAGGTGGGTGGACAGGGAGGGCAGGAGCCAGGAGCAGCCTCCCCCCACCCAGGCCGCCGCTCCCACCTGGAGGTACCTTGGGGGGCTCCTTCTCCCCTTTGCCTGCCTTGTCTTTGCCCTTCTTGTCTTTCTTGTCTTTCTCCTTCTCCTTCTTGTCCTTCTCTGCTTTGCCCTTCTTAGCAGCCAAGGGACTGTCTGCGGAAGATGGCTGCTCCACAGGCCAGGAGAGAATCTAGCGGGTGGAGGCGGGGAGGGGGCTAGCCAGGATCTTTCTGGAAAAGCACAGAGACCCTGCCAATGCGGGAGCAGGGCTACAGATGCCCGACAGAAAAGCAGAGCACGGGAGACAGGGGCAGCGTATGAACCCTGGGGAGCACGGGCGCCCACCTTCTCCTCCACGACGGTGACCACGGTCCCCGAGAGCAGGAAGGCCTTGAGTGGCACCAGGTCCTTCAGCGTGTGCTGCATCTCGTAGTTGCAGGGGATGACGTCAGACCAGGGCTTGGGGACCGTGCTGAAGAGCACTGTCCTTGGGAGGAGAAAGGCCATATGGTGGGGGGCTGTGCCATCCGGGGAGGGCTTTGAGAAGATCAGCAATATGTGGGTACAGCCAGGGACAGAAGGCCAGGAGGGATGGGGGCACAACACCTGGTGTGGTCTGGGCCCGGCCCCCAGCCACGTGAGCATCCTTACCCTGGGGTTGGGCAGAGCTGGGGATCCAGGAGCGGCCGCAGCTTTGCCAGCTCTTCTGCAGAGTCTATGGACCGTGGCAACGGCTCGGAAGCGCCAGAGACAATGGACTCCTCCAGCTCCCCCGACTCGGACAGGGAGGCCAGCCCAGATTCCAAGGACTCTTCTATGTCTTCGATGATTTCTTCCAGAATGTCCTCATCCAACTGTTCCATGCTGGGAGGCTTGATGATCTGTCAAAGACGTGAAAATACATTCAAGACTGCCAGCCTCAGAGCTCACGCCCAACACGACGTGCACAGCGTGTGAACGGGCACCTGTGCTTGACGGACGTGAAGCAAAGAAACACACGGACTTAGAGGGCAGGGAGTTAAAAACCAACCAAACAAACAAACAAACAAACAAAACACCTCGTCTTGATTCTTCGGAAAGTTCTATGTTAAGAGTAAAGACAGGGACTTCCCTGGACGTTCAGTGGCTAAGACTCCGAGCTCCCAACGCAGAGGGCCTGGGTTCAATCCCTGGTCAGGGAACTAGATCCCACATGCCACAACTAAAGATCCTGCATGCCAGAACAAAGATGGAAGATCCAACATTCTGCAACTAAGACCCGGCACAGACAAATAAATAAATGAATAATAATAGTAAAGAGTCAAAATAGTAACAATTTCTTCACAAGTTAGGAAACCCTCACATTTCTCCTAGTCGGACGACACTGTTGGGTTTTCTTGTGACGGGAAGGGAGAGGGGAGGTATGGGGGGAGTTGGAGAACAGGGTTGGGAGGCTAGCAGCCTAGTCCTAAGAATCTGGGCTGCTCCCTTGTTAGGGCCTTTGCTTTCGTTTCAAGGGGGATTAGGAAGGGGTGAGCATGACTGAGAATTACTCCAGCTTCAAGGGGCTTCCCAGGTGGTGCTAGTGGTAAGCAACCCACTTGCCAATACAGGAGACGTAAGAGATGTGGGTTTGATCCCTGGGTCGGGAAGATCCCCTGGAGGAGGAGATGGCAACCCACTCCAGTATTCTTGCCTGGACAAGCCCAAGGACAGAGGAGCCCGGAGGCTACGGTCCAGGGGATCACGACTGGAGTGACTGACCACACCAGCAACACCAGCTTCAGGAAAGCGGCTGAGCAGAAGCTGCCTTCCTGTTCAGAGGAGGGTACGAATTGGAGAGATCCACGTTAAGGGGCTTCCTGGACCCCTACAGCCATCCTGTCTGCACAGGGGACTGAGAACCCGAGAGCAGAGCTGCCCCAGGCACCCACCTCGGCCAGGACACCGCCATGTTGACTTCCTTCACCTTCTTCATCTTCCACAAAATCGTATGTCACATAGTAGTTGTAAGTGATGAAAGGGCCTTGGGGCCCTGGTTCTGGGTCCAAGACCGAGGAGTCCAGCACCCCTCGGAGGTTGCCAACAGTCACCAGTAACTGTGCCTCGGGCGCCAGGAGATCTGCAGGAGGGAACGGGCAGGGGTGAGGGGAACCGAGGGATGAGATGAACAGACAGGGCAATGAGGGCGGGTGAGCACGCCTCCTGCCTCCTGCTCTGAGCCGGGCTGAGCCTCGCTTTGCAGACTTGGGTTCATGCCCCAGCACTGCCAAGTTCAACACGCAGGGAATTGGGGTAAGTCTCAGGGGCTTCCCTGGTGGCTCGGATAGTAAAGAATCTGCCTGCAGTGCGGGAGACCTGGGTTCGATCCCTGGGTCGGGAAGATCCCCTGGAGAAGGGAATGGCTACCCACTTGAATATCCTTGCCTGGAGAAGTCCAAGGACAGATTTACAGTCCATGGGGTCACAAACAGTCAAGACACGACTGAGTGACTAACACTTTCACTTTCCTTTGGGCAAGACGCCCCTCTTCAGCCTTGTTTTCCTGATCTGTATAATGGAAACGGCAGGAGGTGCTTTGCAGGATGCTTGCAGATGGAGGCTACGTGACTTTAGCCGGTGCCTGACACGCAGGAGGCAGAGCTATTACTAGCCATGTTTCATCACCCTGACCTTGAGAAGACTCTGGTACAGCCACAAGGGGGTGATCTCAAGCCACCAGCAAGCCAAGAAGCTGATGTAAAGAATGCTTCCCATTTGTCTCAGAAGGAAGGGAGGGGACCGTGATGGTCCCGACCCCCTACCGTTTGTCCCCAAATCTCAATCACGTGGATCAAAATCTGGGAGAGAACTCTGCCCAAGAAAGTGAGTTACACCTGACCGGGGTCTGAGTCACCTGAGGAGCTGGGTGACACACAAGACATGTGTACCCAGTCGGGTGGTGGGTGGGCCGGGGGGGCCCCCCTTGACAATTCCCCCATGCCCTGCACCTTGGCCCCCTCACCCTCGCTGTGGCTGAGCCCCCGGAAGAGATGCTTCTCGCTGGATGACACGGTGATGTCGTCCAGCACACAGAGCCTGGCCAGGCTGTCGATGGTGAGGCCCCGGTAGTGGGGCACCAGGGCCAGGGGATTGCCCTGGAGAAGCAGCAGCCTGAGGTGCGGGAGTGTCTGCAGGCCGGCCACCATGCTCTGCAGGTCCGTCAGGTTGTTGAAGCTCAGGTCCAGGGAGACGAGGTTGGGCCTGAAAGGTGAGCGGCACGGCCCAGGAGCACGAGGCCAGATGAGCAGAGGGGTGGGGACGGGCAGCTGTGGTCTTGGCACTGCGCCTGCATCTGCCAGCACCCCCAGCAGCCTGAGTCCCGGCTGGACAAGGCCCGGTGCTGAGGGCGGGATGGGAGACTGTGGCCCACCCTGACACCCAGGCCTCGGGCTGCTCTCGACCTGAGTTAGCTCCCTGTCCGGATGGAGCCCCCGGCTCCCCCGACCCCCTCGCTCTTGCTGTGCACAGAGGTGGCTGTCACATCCTGCCTCCACTCAACTTGTATGTGTATAGACCTCTTCTCAGCTAACCATCTGGCTATCTCCTATACATCTAGAAGCTTCTCAGCAGAGATGGACAGACCGGTGAGGAAGGTGAAGGCAGGCCTCTGTACGGAGGAGCTGTGGGGATGGGGTAGGAGAGTCCGACAAACAGGGGGGCCTGGGAAGAGGGGGTGTGAGGCTCGAAGGGTCTAGAAGCTAGAAGAAGTACCCCAGAATCAGACCAGGCCACGACCAAGGGGAAGCTGTGGCCTGGTTCGTTCCTTTTATTTTTTTATATTGACACATTTATTTGACTGCGCCAGGTCTCGGTCGTGGATGCGGAATCTAGTTTCCTGACCAGGAATCAAACCCAGGGCCCCTGCTTTGGAAGCGTGGAGTCTTAGCCAGTGGACTGCCAGGGAAGTCCCTGGTTTGTTTCTTGGGGCACGTGGGTGAAGAAGAACCAGCCGCTAGGGACAGAGGAGGCGCCCCGCACCTTCCACCTGGTGGCAGGCCTCCCTACTGTGCAAACCAGAAAGTGAACGGATTCCAGCTCTGGAGTAGGGACAATAGCAACAGCTCACAAGGGGACACCTCATCAGCACAATCCCGCCGTCACACGTGACCATCTCCCAGCCGCACCTGCCCTTCTTCCCTCCTCTCATCCTGTCCTGATGTTGACCAGCCAGTCACAGAAATATCCGAGAAGAATACTTCGTTTGGACTGGCACACAGATTTTACACAATACCAGCCTCCTTCAGGAGAACTGGTGAAAGCATCAGAAAGATGGATTCACAGGACATGTGCCCTCCTTTTAAATTCAAAACAACAGAAGATGGAGCTTTCACACATACATGTTTCTATGAAGTCCACACTCAGCATCAATCAGGTGACGTTATCTTAAGCCTGTTTTCCAAATCAAAGACCAGAACACTTAAGGGACGTCCCTGGAGGTCCAGTGGTTAAGACTCCGCGCTTCCACGGCACGGGTTTGGTCCCTGGTTGGGGAACTAAGATCCTATATGCCGTGTGGCCAAAGATTTTAAATGAATAAATTTACAAAAAATAACCAGAACGCTTAGAACTCTGGCAGAGTTCTGAACTCAGCTGTCACACACAGCCCAAATTGTGTGTTCTCTTTCTACGCTTCGCAGCTTCCCTGACGATGGAGGTCAGTGGAAGTCAGGGATATGGAATCATGCATGGTCAAGGCTGTGCAGAGGCAGCTTTGCCAAGATAGAGAAAGAAGAGGAAGGAGGAAATTAGGGTCAGAGACAGGCCTTCCACGAGCACGTTCCCAGGCCACCTGGGAAAGCTGTCCTGCTCCTCGAGGCCTTCCTGGGCTGTGAGGAAAGATCTTTCGTGAACCTCAGCCCAGGGAGGTCTTCCCCAGGATTCTGAGTCCTGGGAATCCTCATAAAGGCTTTGACAGGTCTCTCTGGCCCCGCTTCCTCTGAGGGAGGGTTTTTTTTTTTTTTTTTTTTAAATGTGGATCATTTTTAAAGTCTTTATTGAATATGTTACAATGTTGTTTCTGTTTTATGTTTTAGGGGTTATCGGCCCCAAGGCATGTGGAATCCCCGACCAGGGATCGAACCTGCAATGCCCTGCATTGGAAGGCAAAGTCCTAACTGCTGGACTGCCGGGGAAGGCCCTCCTCTGATAGGCTTTCACGGGTGGTCTCGGCTGCCCTCAGACGTCTCAGATTGCCTACTGCTCATCCACCAAGGAGACAAAGTCAAAGCAGACTTGTCTGTAGGGCAGTGGTTCTCAGGTGGGGGTGGCTTTTCCCCCTAGTGGCCATGTGGTACTTTGGGTCACCACAGCGGGCCTGGGGTGGACGCTCCTGGCCTCTGATGGGCGGAGGCCAGGGAGCTGCAGGATGGCCCTCAGAACCAAGAATTCACTGGCCCGAACGGCAACAGGAATCCTGAATTGGAAGCACGTCCTCAAAGCAAAAGGTCCACTCACTCTCATCGGCTCTTGGTGCCCTTCCCTGGGCCTCAGTGGGATTTTTTGTTTATGGGGTCAGAGGAAAAAACCCTAGGTCTGAACTTAGCAGCCAACCAGGAGTTATTATAGAAAAGAGCAAAGCTGAGTTCTCCAAGCCCCCAGCTTAGAGGGGCCCATGTGGCGCGCTCAATCCCCTCCCCCCTCTTCCCACGGGAAGCTCCCAAGTTACCAGTGGTCGCTGGTGACGTACAGACTCTCCAGGGGCCCCAGGAGTTTGTTGTGGCCCAGCCCCAAGTGCTGGAGCTGCGGGGGCGGGTGACGGCACAGACACCGCATGCTGGTTATCTTGTTGCCATACAGCTCCAGGACCTGAGACGAGCGGACAGACAGCCCGTGAGCCCGGGGAGATCAGAGTCCACCCCCTCCCTCGGCCCTGGGCAACTTAGGAGGGGAGCTGCGAAGTACTCAAGCCTTATCTCTCTGGGCCCACCTGGACTCCCTTCTAAGGATCTGGGAAGAGGGACTTCCCTGGTGGTCCAGTGGCTAAGACTCCACGCTCTCAGTGCAGGGGGTCCAGGTTCAATTCCTGGTCAGGGAACTAGATCCCATAGGCTGCTACTAAGACCCAGTGCAGCCAAGTACATAAATATTTAAAAATAAAGTAAAAATATAATAATAAAGTAAATACAGCCTTTGGGTTGGTGAACACTGGCGTACAGGAATCTAAGTCCCTGCCTTCGAGGCTTTGGGGTGTGTACCTAGGAAGGGAATTTCTGGGCCACGTGGAAATCCTGTGTTTCACTTTTTAAGGGATCTGGCCAACCTTTCAAAAGCCTTGGACCCACCCTTAGCACACAGACATGATAGTCAAACCTCTTGGGGAGTGGGCAAGGGAGGGGCAGGGTCTCTGGGCAGCTCTGGCTCCAAGACCCAGAATGGAACCTGGGATCCTTTACTTTGAGAGTTGGGGGCAGGTTGGTGGTGTCAATCTCCTTGATTTGATTAGCACTCAGCACCAACTCTTTTAGCTTCACAAATTTCAGGAGCTCTTTGTCCACCAGGCTCACCTGGAAGGGAGGAAAGGGAGATCGGAGCTGCAGTGGCCAGGGCGGCCCTGGCGTCTACTGGAGGACCGCAATGGTGCATCCAGCCCCAGAGGGTGACTGCCCCACACCCTGACCCCGTTCCTCTCTTTGTGTCTTCCCTACAGCCTTCTGCCAGGGCCTGCAGCGGCCTCCCACCTCTCAAGCCTCACCCCTCCTCTGACACCCTTCCAACTTCGCTGTCTTGTGTCCCCTGGGGGACTGTCAGCTCCCGAGGGCAGGAATCAGAGCCATGGTGAACCCTGTGGTCTTAAGGGACCACTCTAGTTTCCATCCCGCAGAGTCAGGCCAGAAATTTCAGGGGCCTGTCTATGAATCCTCAGTTGACTTTGGCTCCAAGGACATTACGGGCCATCCTGGCTGGGCCTCCCTTCTCTGCGGCGACAAACTGGGTCAGTTTGCCAGGCTTGGTAGTCCTGCTCTGTGGACAAGCTGGTGAGATTAATCAGGAGGAGGGCAGAGCTAGGTCTTACCACCTGGTCCCGTAAGACAAATGGCTCCCCTCTCATCAGCCCTGTACCTGAGGCTCACTCCCAGCACTCACATCCTTGTCCACCACCCGGAGCGACCTGAAGTAGGTGTAGAAGAAGCTGTCTTTGAGCATCAGTGGATTCTGGATGGCCAGCTCTTTCAGGAAAAGGTCCTCTGCGCTTGAGCCCTCCACCAGAGCCCAGGGTGAGTGGGCGCTGCGGACTAGGCCCAGCAGATCCTCCACCGTCTCCTCCCCAGGGCTCAGGGCCCTCTCCTCTCTGGGGATCAGCTTCCGCCATGCTCGGCTAGTTTGAGGAAGAAATCGTGACTTATTCTGCAGTAGGGGTGGGGGTGGGGGGGAGGAACAGAATTTCTTTCTTTATGACTCAACCTCTCTCAAGGATTCAAAACTCTCAAAATGGAATAGACAGGACGATCAGGGTGAGCTTAGAAGCCAGGAGGTGTAAAAGGCGATTTGTGGGAGGTAATTAGCCAAGGAAAGGTTTCTGAAGCAGAGGTGGCAAAGGCTGAACATCTGGCCCTTTAGATGCCATAAGTGGAAGATGAAAGATTTTGGTCCTTGAGTTTACTGTTTTCCACCCCTTCGTCTTGAGAGATGTCTGCCTATGAAACCCCAAAGCACAGCACAATGCAGGCACAATGTAGGGGCCCAGTCAATGTTTGTTCATGAAACAAGTTAATTAGTTCCTTGATTAACATCTCGGTTTTCTCTTCTGTGAAAATGGGGACCAGCCTGACAAGGGAATGTGGGGTCCCAGCTTCGCACTAGTCAATCCTAAAGGAAAACGGCCCTGAATATTCATTGGAAGGACTGATGCTGAAAGTGAAGCTCCAATACTCTGGTCACCTGATGCAAAGAGCCGACTCACTGGAAAAGACCCTGATGCTGGGAAAGACTGAGGGCAGGAGAAGAAGGGGACGACAGGATGAGATGGTTGGATGGCATCACCGACTTATTGGACTTGAGTGTGATCAAACTCTGGGAGAGAGTGAAGGACAGGGAAGCCTGGCGTGCTGCAGTCCATGGGGTCTCAAAGAGTTGGACAGGAACACCAAAAAGTTTCCCATCAAGCCCATGGGAACCATTCAGGACTCAAGACTTCCTGGCACACTTGAGAAGCCCCTGGTTCTGAGGGTCATGCTCCTCCTGCACTTAGCTGGTGAGGACGGCCCCTTTGGCCACATCGCAGCAGGGTCCTAACTGTAAACCTGCTCTCAGGACGATATTTCACCCCTAAAGGAGGCTGGTGTCTTTAAGAGAGCCTGCCCCGGGGTCCCTGCCCTCTACCCTGGGTCAGCGCCCACAGACCACAGGCAGGGTCCTAACTGTGAATCTGCTCTCAGGACGATATTTCACCCCTAAAGGAGGCTGGTGTCTTTAAGAGAGCCTGTCCCGGGGTCCCTGCCCTCTACCCTGGGTCAGCGCCCACAGACCACAGGTGGGGGCCTATCTCTTCCACCCCTGCAGCGTCCCTGTTCCCACAGTCCACCCCCATCCCCATCCCTAGGTCAGGACGCTCCCCAAACGCCCAGATCCAAACATCCTCTCCAGGCTTCTCCATATCAACCAACTCCTGGGGCTGGTGGCGCCCTCAGCACCCGGGGCCAGCCCTTCCCCAGCCCCGCTCTGCGTCCCTAGGCCCTGGCCTGGCCCCGGGTCGGTGCCCTCCGTTTCCCAGATCCCCGAGCCCCTCCCCCGGCCGCCCCGCCAAGGGCCCGCACCCAGCTGCCGGTGCCGCACGGGAACTCGTGCAGACACAATTGTCGCAGGTGCTCCCGGACCGCGGCGCTCAAGGTCCGGGTCTCCGGCTCCATGCTCGCGAGTTCGCCACGCCGGCTGGTTGCTAGGCAACCCCCGGGACGCCCCAGGCGGCGGAGGCGCGGTTGCGCAGGAGCTCCTGGAACCCACTATTTTCGCCTGCGGACAAAGTTTTCCGGCAGCCAGGAATCAGAGACCCAACTGCGCAGGGTTAGCAATACTCTTCCCACCACCGCCTGGGGGTGATTACTGTGGTGGCTCCGGCAGGTATTGAGCGCTTCCCAGCTGCTAATCTGTTTCTTCTCTGGAGCACCCTCGGAATAAAGTATTAATTCTTATCCCCCTTTGGCGGAGCTGGGGAGGAGAAATGAATCCAAGAACGAACAGTCCTCTCTAATCAGTGGATTCCAAGGTGGATCCCTTTAATCCCCGCGTCAGAAGTTTTAATCACTGTCCACCCAGACAACAGATTTAGCACCAGGGCCCCACTTTAGACTGGTCCAATCTCGGCTGGCAATGGACTCCTGGGCACCGGTTTGTGAAATTAACGGGATAAGATGATGGGAGTGGGGGCTTACTTGGTGGTCCAGTGGCTAAGATTCCACAGTCCTAATGCAGGGGGCCTGTGTTCCATCCCTGGCCAGGGAACTAGATCCCATATGCTGCAGCTAACAGTTCACATGCTGCAACTCAAAAGATCCCGCATGCTGCAACTAAGACCTGGTGCAGCCAAATAAATAAAAATAAATATATAAAAAGAGATGGTTCTGGTTCCTATAATTTGAAAATGCAACATCTTGACTGAGATCTAATGTATGTAACTAAAATTCACCCATTTAAAGTGCACAATTCTTAAGTATATTCATAGTGCCACTATATCCATAGTGCAGCTCTCACTGTAATCTAATTTTCAACTTTTTTCTTCATCCCAAAAGGACACACAGCATAATAGTTTTAAGGTTCAGATATGTTGCAGCGTGTCTGTACTTCATTCCTTCTTATGGCTGGATAATATTCTATATATGGGTATAAGGCACTTTTGTTTATCCATTCATCAGTTGAAGGACATCTGAGTTGTTTCTACTTTTTGATTGATGAATAATGCAGCTATGAACATTCATGTACAAGTTTTGTATGAACATAAGTTTTCATTTCTCTTGGGTAGATACTTAGGAATGAAATTTTTGGGTCATATGGTAACTTAACGTTTCACATTTTGAGGACCTGCTAAACTATTTTACACAGAAGCTGTACCATTCATTTTACATTTCTACCAGCAATATATGAGGGTTCCACTTTTTTCATATCCTCACCAACACCAATTATTTTACATTTACAAAAACTATAGCCATCTTAATAGGTATAAAGTAGTATCTCTTTGTGGTTTTTATTTGCATTTTCCTAATGCCTGACAAAGAGATGGGAATACCAGACCACCTGTCCTGCCTCCTGAGAAATCGTTATGCAAGTCAAGAAGCAACAGTTAGAACTGGACATGGAACAACAGACTGGTTCCAAATTAGCAAAAGAGTACAGTTCAGTTCAGTCTGACAAGACTGAGGGACTGAACTGAACTGAACTGAATGCCTGACTGGGCTCCCCTGGTGGATCAGTGGTAAAGAATACGCCTGCTAATGCAGGAGACATGGATTCGATCCCTGAGTTGGGAAGATCCCGTGGAGAAGGAAATGGCAACCCACTCCAGTATCTTGCCTGGAGAATTCCATGGACAGAGGAGACTGGTGGCATACAGTCCATGGGGTCCCAAAAGAATGGGACACGACTGAGTGACTAAATAACAACAACAACAACAATGCCCGACTAATGATGTTGAACATCTTTTCAAGCGCTTATTGGCCATTTGTCTTCTTTGGAGAAATGTCTATTCAAATACCTTGGTCATTTTAAAACTGGGTCTGTTTGTTTTTTATCATTGAGTTGTAAGAGCTTTTATATGTTCTGGATGCTAGCCCCCTGTCTTGTTCATGATTTTCTCCCATTCTGGAGGTTGTCTTTCACTTTCTTGGTAGTGTCCCTTGACAAGCAAAAGGTTTTAATTTTGCTGAGATGTAATTTATCTGTTTTTATTTTCCCCCTTTGGTTGTTTGTGCCTTTGGTGTCATTTTAAGAAACCACTGCCTAATCCATAAAACTGAGTTTTGAGCATTCTTTCTATATTCTGCTCAGAATTCCTTTGTTGGATTTGCATTTGGTTAACATTCTTTTTCCCTAGTTTTGGCTTGTCTTTTCATCCTCTCAACAGGGTTTTTAGAAGAGAATTATATTTTTTTAATTTTGAGGAAGTCCAATTTACTGACTGTGATCCAAAAACACCCACTGTTTTGGACATCTTTCATTCTTTTTGATTGTCCTATTTTAGAACACCTTTACTACTGTTAGAAAAATTTCCCAGAACTTGGAAATAAGACAAAAAGGGAGCCATACATCTTTTAAAAGAATAAAACAAATATCCAAGAATCTACAATGATATAAACACATCAAAGAGATGGACCAGGGAGGATGCCTGGGATTCTAGTGACATGACTGAGTGGCTTTACTTTTTCCCCCATTCCAAAACCACAGTATGGCTTCCCTTTGCCCAACAATTTATTCAACACCCACTAGCAAACTTCCCAGTGACCTCATGTTCTCAAACCTACTGTATATCTCTTCAGCCTTTATCTTATTTGACCTCTCTATGCCTTTTGATGGTGCCAATCATTTCCTCCTTCTTGAAACCACTTCTTATCTTGTCCCATGACCACATGTTTTTCTAGTACATTTCTTTCCCTCTTGAGGATGTCTTCTCGGTGTTTTAGACTAAATCCTCTTCCTGCACCTGTTCCATTAATGGAGATGTGTCCCAGGTCTCCACCCTTGATTCACAACTTACATTGGTCCTCCCTCTTAGACGTCCAGTTTCATCAACACAATATACAGTTCGTACCCAATGTATGTCTCTGGTTCCTTCCTTCAAGCTCCAAGTCCAAATGACCAGTGGCCTTCTGTACACTTCCACCTTACCACATCAAGAAATAAATTCTTTATGTCACCTGAGTCCTGTAATCCTCTCCCAGTATGGACCAACAACATCTATCCAGTTGCCCAAACAAGACACCTGGAAGTCATCCTCAATTCCTCCCTTTCCATTATCCCCAGATCAATCAATCACCTCCTAAAGACTGGATTCTGTCTTCTACAGATTTTGCCAATCCATCCACAGGTCTTCATTGCTGCTCTCACTATCACCCTGGTTCACAGGGTATGAACCTCCGTTCTGGCTATGTTGAATGTGAGGTCCAGGTGGGCCATTCAGGTGGAGATGTCCATCAGGCAGCTGGACATTTAGATAAAAGGAGAGAGACATAAAAGTGTGAGGGACATAGACCAAGCACTGGGCCCTTTGAGGCATATCCACTAAAGAGCAAAGCAGGAAGATGATTCAGCCTCAGAAGGCACTGTGAGAGGCTGATATCCAAAACATATCAGGATAACATTTTCGGAGGGGAAAATGTTCTCAAGAAGAGGAAGTTGTTGACATTATTGCATGCCATGAAAGGATAAAGTCAAATGATAACTGAAAAGAACCCAGTAAGGTTGGCAATATGAGGTCACTAGACACTATATGGGTTCTCACAAAAGTCATAAACTTAACAGCTTAAAACCACAAAGTTTGCTACTGTTCAGTCCCTAAGTCATGTCTGACTCCTTGCAACCCCATGGACTGCAGCACGCCAGGCTTCCCTGTCTTTCACTCTCTCCCAGAGTTTCCTCAAACTCATGTCCATTGAGTCAATGATGCCAGCCAACCATCTCATCCTCTATTGCCCCCGTCTCCTCCTGCCCTCAATCTTTCCCAGCATCAGGGTCTTTTCAGATGAGTCAGCTCTTCACATCAGGTGGCCAAAGTATTGGAGCTTCAGTTTCAGCATCAGTCCTTCCAATGAATATTCAGGGTTGACTCCCTTTAGGGTTGACTGGTTTGATCTCCTTGAGAGAGTCTCCAAGGGACTCTCAAGTCTTCTCCAGTGGCACAGTTCGAAAACATCAATTCTTTGGTACTCAGCCTTTTTTATGGTTGAACTCTCACACTCCGTACAAAAACCATAGCTTTGACTATACAGACCTCTGTTGGCAAAGTGATGTTTCTGCAGGTCAGGAATCCAGTATGGTGTAACTGGATTCTGTTCTCTGCTTGTGGTCTTACCAGACTAAAGTCAAGGTATCAGCTGGGGCTGCAGTTCTCACCTGGGGCCCAGGGGCCTCTTCCCAACTCACTGGTTGTTGGTCAAACTCATTTTCTTCTCATGCTTTCCACCCGGACCCTCCACCTTCAAGCTAGCAATGGAAGTTGGGTCATTCTCATACTTTGAGTCTCTCTTACCTCTATCCTTCCTCTTTAAGTCTCATGTGATGACACTGGGCCCATCTGGTAATCAACTTACCTTAGGGTCAACTGATTAGTAACCTGAATTACATCTGCAAAGTCTCCTCTGCCATGTAATGGAACACCATTGTGGGAGTAAACACCAGAGGGTGTAAGTCATGGGGGCAAAATGTTACCTAGTGTGGACTTTTCTAGACGGTTTTGAATAAATCATTGGAGTGAAAACCATATTGTGAGGTAAAAGTGAGCCTAGATCTCTCTGAAGAAGCTTGGATAAGAGGAGGAAAGAGGGGACTTCCCTGGTGGTCCAGCGGCTAAGACTGTGCTCCCGATGCAGTTGGCCTGGGTGTGATCCCAGCGAACTGGATCCCACATTTTGCAACTAAGACCCAGTGCAGCCAAACAAATAAATAAAACTAAATATTTTTTAAAAGAAGAGGAAAGAGACAGCAATGACTAGAGGGGTACTTGGGCTTAAGGGTGGAAGGGGGTTGCCAACTGTCTCCTCTGGTGTACACTGGGGTCTATGAACCACCCAGATCTGACCTCATCCCTGAGCTTGTGACTTTTATCCAGTGGCTGACCTGACATTAAATAGATGCCCAGCGGGCATCTCAAACTTACCTCACTCCAAATAGGACTCTTGATTTCTCGTCTCCACACTTTTCCCCCCATGGCCCATTAACCATTCAGTGGCTTTATTTAAACCCCTGGAGTCACCCTTGACTCCTCTCTTCAGTTCATCTCCATACCAGTCCACCAGCCAGCCCCGTAGATCTCCAACTACTGCATCCTGGTCCAAGTCACCATCACCTCTCACCTGCACGGCTGCATAACCCAACTGGGTGCTCTGCTTCCACCCTGGATCACACAATCCATTGTCTACTCAGCGGCCTCTCTCTTTCTCATTCTCTAAAGGACACCAGAGCCTATGTTTCCCTACATACAGCCATGCAGCGGTGCCTCATCACACTTAGAATTAAACCCAAATTCTTTTTTTTTCCTTTGGATGCACCACATGTGACATGTGGGATCCTAATTTCCCAATCAGGGATCGAACCCATGCCCCCTGCAATAGAGGAACTGGAAGCTCGGAGTCTTAACCACTGAACCTCCCGGGAAGTCCTAAAGCTAAGTTCCTTATGCCCTCTGTGACCTGGCCTCTGCCCAGCTCTCCACCACCCTCTCCTTCTCTCAGTTCATTCCAGCTACCGTGACCTGTGACATCAAGATCATTTTTGCACCATGGGACCCCCTGCTTGGAGCACCCATTCACCAGATCTTCCCACAGCAGACTGCTACTCATCTTTTAGGTCTCAGCTTCAGTGATATCTCATTAGAGAGACGTTTCCTGCTCCCCTGACTACATATGTCATCAATCACTCTCTGCCTATCTCTATCTCTGATCCACTCTTGTTTACTAACGGTGTTTGTTATCAGCTCCTTGCCCCTGAGATCACCAGTTTCCTGAAGGCAGAGACCTCATCTAACTTTTTGGCCATCATTTCTGAGAGCTAAGAACATCAAGTCAGAGTTGGCGCTCAAAATACGAGTAAGTGATTTCAACAAATAACTCCGGGACTTTCCTGGTGGTGTGGTGGTTAAGACTTTGTGCTTCCCTTGCACTGGGCCTGGTTATGGAACTAAAATCCCACATGCTGCGAGCAGCCCGGCCAGAATATATAAAAACTAAAAATTAAAAAACTAGTTGACAAGAACCAGGTAACTCCGGAGCACGGATTCTGGCTCGAGGCCTGAGGTTGCAAAGATGCTGTGGAGGAACCAATGATGTTCCAGGCCAAGCAGAGCGGAGTCAGTGCCTTTGACGCAGTTGAGTTCACGGTGGTTCTCAGGGCTGTCCCCGAGTTCTGGCATGGGCATGCTTCAGAAATTTCCAGTGATAATACATTTTACAAGCTTTGTACCAGCTTTACACCTACACGCACTCACTATGACCCCCCCAGAAGTTTCCTATGGGGCACTGACCCTCAACCCCAGTTAGTCATACGTTCCTTGGGGGTTCTGCCTGTCAACCCTGGGGGCTTCAAAATTTCTTCTAGTCAAATCACCAAGCTCTTTCCAAGAAGAAATGGCAAAGACGTGTATGCCTTCCTGTGGGCGCCTTGTGTGTATCTGCGCTGAGTCAGGCATCTCCCCACCTTGAGGGTAACCTCAGCATTTCCTTCCAGCCTTGCTTTCATCCAGGCTCGGATGGCAGAAATTTGAAAGTGCTTTCTGGAGAAAAGCTGAGTAATGATTTTGCCATGGGTGGGACTTTTAGTGTCCGTCTTCCTCGCAACTGGCCCTTCGTATATATACCTCCCTGAGTATGGCGAGCACATCTCACTCCAGCAGCTGTTGCCAAAGCAGCCTCGCTCTCTCCTGCCATGGTCTCCTCCTCAGGTATCACCGGGTCCCGCGGGCACTGATGCTGGGGGGCACGGTCGGGTCTCCCCAGACGGAGAGGAGGACTGGAGGGGCCCAGCCCGGCACAGCTCCAGCGGTGGGAGCTGGGGTGGGTGGGGGTGTACGGTCCGCATCTCACAGCCTCACTTTCTTTTTCCAGGATCCTCGGGGCTTGCCCTGTTCCTGCTCTGCTGTTCGGGAGCCTTGCTCTCCTCCCATAGCCATCCACTACGGCGAGACATACAATCAGATGTAATCACAGAATTGCAGTTCTCATTTTCTAAACTCATGGAAGAATATGTAAGTGCCCACCAGATTTCTTTTTTAAGCCATTTCTTTAAAATGCCTTCCTTGGCCCCCAGAAGCAGCCTGTGACATACCCAGAAGGGATGGGAACGACTAGACAGGCTCTTGTTGTTCTTGTCATTCAGTTGCTCAGTCGTGTCCAACCCTTTGTGACCCCATGGACGGCAGCACACCAGGCTCCTCTGTCCTCCACTATCTCCTGGAGTTTGCTCAAATTCATGTCCATTGAGTAGGTGATACTATCTAACCATCTCATCCTCTATCGCCCCCTTCTCCTCCTGTCTTCAATCTTTCCAAGCATCAGGCTCTTTTCTGATGAGTCGGCTCTTCACATCAGGTGGCCAGAGTATTGGAGCTTCAGCTTCAGCACAGACAGGCTGGATGGGATTTTTGTGAGGTTGGTGGTGGGGGTCAGAGATAGAGATTAGCCCAGAGAGCCCCAAGCTCAACAATTTCTCACGTACCCCTACTTTTGTGGGATTGTTCATCCCTGACATATTCGGTTCACAGGTTCCTCCCTCCCTGCTCTTCAAGGAACAGCCAATCTCAGCCTAAGCTGTACATGATAGTCCAGCAAATATAGGATGCTAAATTCCTCGTGTGGGTCACAAGGAGCGTCTCTTATGGCAGATAAGGGCGGTTAACACATTAGATGTCTGTGTACGTGTTACTTATGAATTAGGGCTCCGTCAGCTTCTAGCAGAGGCCCGGTTGAGCCTGACCCACGGCAGGGAAAGTGTACATGTAAATACTCTTTCAGTTTCTCAGGGTTGTGGTCAAGACAGGAGCTCTTACATAGCTTTGAGTAAACAGAAAGCAACACGTGGAAGTGATTCGTAAGATTGGCCTTGCTCTTCCCTTCCATCCTGGCATTTGAACTTTAGCCTTGGCTTTTTTTTTTTTAATTTAACTTTGTCTGGGCTGGGTCTTCATTGGTGCACATGGGCTTTCTCGATTTGCGAACAGTGGGGGCTACCCTCTAGCTGCGGCATGCCGGCTTCTCACGGCGGTGTCTTCTCTTGTTGTGGAGCACAGGCTCTAGGGCAAGGGTTCAGACGTTGCGGCATCCACGCGTAGTTGCTCTGCAGCTTGTGGGACCTTCCCGGACCAGGAATGGAACCTGTGTTTTCTGCATTGGCCAGCGGGTTCTTAACCACTGAGCCACCAGGGACGCTCCTGCCTTGACTTCCTTCTACAGATGCAAAGGATGAGGCTGTTGGCTCTGGTGATCAGGCAGCTTCAGGTTCATGAGATGCTTCTAATCCCCAGGAAGAGAGATGGGAGAGGGTGTGGTCTGGAGTCCATGGTGTGTTGGAGTAAAATCTCTCTGGCATCTTGGAGACCTTTCCAGGTGGGAGACCACTTCCCACCGTGGCCAGGAGAGGGGGATACTTTTTAAAATTAATTTATTTTAATTGGAGGCTAATTACTTTACAATATTGTGGTGGTTTTTGCCATACACTGACATGAATCAGCCATGGGTGTACGTGTGTCCCCCTTCCTGAACTCCACTCTCCCACCTCCCTCCCCATCCCATCCCTCTGGGTTGTACCCAGTGCGCCGGCTTTGAGTGCCCTGTTTCATGCATCGAACGTGGACCAGTGATCTATTTCACATGTGGTAATATACATGTTTCAATGCTATTGAGAGGGGGATATATTGACTTTACATGGAGTCACAGAGAACCAGGAGTAGCTTAGAAACCCAGATGCCTTCCCCTTCTCCACCTTTCTGGGCCCCTGAGCAGCTTAGAGTGGATTCCAGAAGGCTGCATGGTCCTTAGAGGAGAGGAGGTAGAGATGGTGCAGAAGAGGCAGGATGGAGCCGTGGTTAGTAGTACAGGCTTTGGGAGTGCTGCCTGATGTGGGTTGGAATACTACTCCACCACCTGATCTTGCACCAGCTCCACAAACCAGCTGAGCTTTAGTTTCTTCTGGGAGAGGGGACAGTGACCATCACAGCCTTGCAGGCTTGTGGCACTGATTAGATAAGCTGCTGAAGAGAAAGCACTGCCCAGGACTCTCGACTTTGCTATTGATGTTTAGTTGCTCAGTCACGTCTGACTCTGCAACTCCCTGGACTGTCACCCGTCAGGGATTCAGTCTGTAGTCCATGGGATCTCTAGGCCAGAATACTGGAGTGGGTTGTCATTTCCTTCTCCAGGAGATCTTCCCGACCCAGGAGCTGTCAGGATTTCTGGCTGCTTTGCAAAACTAACGCTCACCTATTTCCCCTCCTCCTTCCACAGGAGCAGAAAGAGAAGGGAGTGCCAAAATCCTGCAAGTGCCAGATGCAGTGTTTTTCTGTGAGCCCCCAACCGCCACACAACATCAACAGCTCAGCCATCCTGCCTTATTTCAGAGCAATTGAACCATTTTTCAATGACAAAAATTTTACTGATGTCATGGACCATCTCAAAAAACTTGAATCACAACGTGCACCAGACATTTCTGTGCCTACAGACAACTTTCAACGTAAAATGTTCATCAAGTGTGTTTTAGAAATGTTTTCAAAGTGCTTGAAATTAGTGGGCACTGAAACCCAGGAGGTCACTGAAGACCATCTGGTTGACCCTGTTCCTTTTGAATGGCAGAAATGCAAGGAGCCTTAAAAAAAGAAAAAAAGATGGTGAGTGACAGCTGTGTATGAGAATTCTGCTGTGAGTTAAGTAAGTCATTCTAGTTATCATCTCAATGAAGCCTCAAAATTGCGAGTCCTGGGAAGACTGAGATATAAATGTCTGAGCTAACTTGAAAATGATTTCAAATTATGTCATTGTTCTTTGTCTTGTTATTTATAGAATGTTTTTCTCGGAAGACTTAAATTGTATTATACCCTTGTGAGGGCAGAAGGTGACAGCTATTTTAATTTATTGATATTTATCATACTTAGATTGTTAATGCTCCTTGGAGGAGCCCTTGGAAACTATTTAATAAATTATGCTGAATTTTTCTCATAACCTGTTTTGGATTTTGTGCATGGGTGAAGAGTGGTGACTGAGGGGGTAGCCAGGGTATCCAGGCTAAGTGGTGTTGGGGCTTAGGGTGATTGAGACGTGCTGTAGAAATAAATAATATCTGTCACTGCTGTTTCTCCTCATTGGAAAGGCTTAGTGGCAAAGGATGATAATTTTAGCAGTAGTACGCGTTCATTGGGCATCTTCTTGCCAGACACTGAAAGTTTCACTCTCTCCTCTCTGCATAGGTGGGAAAACTGAAGCAAGAAGTCATTTAGTCACTTGCTCAAGGCTACATAGTTGTTAAGTGTGTGTGGTTGGGGGGACAGATTCAAGCATCTTTAAAGAAATATATTTATTTTTGGCTGCGCTGAGTCTTCACTGCCGCCCTCAGGCTTTCTCTCATTTTGGCGAGTGGGGGCTACTCTTCCTTTCGGTGATGCACAGGCTTCTGGCTGAGGGGCTTCTCTTGTTTTGGGGCACAGTCTCTAGGCATGTGGGCTCAGTAAGTTGTGGGGCACAGGCTTAGTTGCTCCATGACATGTGGGATCTTCCTGAATCAGGGATCAAACCAGTGTGCCCTGCTTTGGCAGGTAGATTCTTAACCACTGGACCGCCAGGGAAGCCCCTCAAGCCTACTCTTTACCACTCTGCCAACCTTTGTCCCTCCCTGGGCAGGCATTTAACGCCATGCCTGGCACAGAGCAATCATTCACGTGTCTACTGCCTAGCTCCCCACTGGATTCCCAGTGTCCCGGCTCCTGCAAAGGTCTGTTCCATCATTTCAGCAGTGACATAGCCACGGCCAAGGATTTCCTCATGACGAGATGCGTCCATAGCTGTCCACAGTACTCAGGGATCATCTGGACAAATGGTTCTCCAAGCATGGTCTCCGGATCAACAGCATCGGCATTGCCTGACAATGTGTTAGAAACACAAAGCCCTGAGCCCCACCCCAGACCTAGCCAGGCCTACTGAATCTGACACTCTGGGGGTGCAGCCAGCAACCTGTGTTTGAACAAAACCTCCATATATGTGCACCAGCCTGAGAACCACTGTTGATCAGCACCTTCATCTTCACCTTAACTGGGGGGAAACTGAAGCCAGAGAGAGAGTATAATTTGCCCAAGTTCTCGTGTAAAAGAAACGAGGTTAGGACTCTGAGATATGCAGTCCAACCTTGGCTTCTTCTCATTCTTATTTTTGTGGGTGTTTTCTTCTTCTTCTTCTTTGGTTCTGTTGCTCGCCTTGCAGGATTTTAGTTCCCCAACCAGAGAATGAACCTGGGCCACCACAGTGTAAGTGCCAAGTCCTAACCACTGGACCTCCAGGAATTCCCTCTGGTGGGTATTTCTACTCCAGTCCCACACCAGGCTTTTAAAGTCCTTGAATATCCTAGCCTCCAATGACAATGTTTTGATCAGTCCTTCCAGAAACACCCATGTGCTTGGCCATCTATTGTTCTTTTTGACTGTCCTATATTGGAACACTCTTACTATTGTTAGAAAAACCATCCAAAAATGGGGATATAAGGCAGAAAGATGACCATATGTCCATTCAAAGAATAAAATTAATGTGTAGTACTCTGTGGAGATATAAAAAAATAAATACGAGAAAAGGGACAAATGTTCCCTGCATAATTCTAGTTAATAAACATAAAAGAAGAAAATAGAAAATCACTATTAAGCACCACAGTGGTAACTGCTAAAGACAAGATGGAGAGATGAAGGCTGAAATTAATGGGGGAAATGGAGGAGAAACATGAAATGTGCACAGCCTTCCAGCATCTGTCTCCCAATTTTCACTAATCATTGTGGTGGTTTTACCTTGCATCCACAGAATCTCCTGGAGGTGCTCCCGCTGGCCTCCCCTCCCCTTGACAGTAGGCTTGACAGTGACTTGCTTCTAAAGCAGAGTAGGGACTTCCCTGCTGGTCCGATGGTTAAAAGACTTCACCTTCTTAAAGACCAGGTGCAGGTTTGACCCCTGGTCATGGAACTAAGGCCCCCACATGGCTCCTGGCCAAAAAAAAAAAAAAAAAAAAAAAACCTAAAACAAAACAATATTGTAACAAATTCAATAAAGACCAAAAAAATGGTCCAAAAACATCCCAAAAAATGCTTAAAAAAATAAAAAATAAATCACAGAGTAGGGATGGGAAAGACAGCAACCCACTGGATGATAAACATGGTGGACACCTACCTGAGCCAAGGGGGCAAGGTCAATACCACCTGTAGTGACAGAGGCACCTCCAGTCAGGGTTCTTGGATGCCCCAGATGTATCGTGATGGGAAGGGCACCCCCTCACTTTTGGGGGCCTCTTCTCCCAAGTCCACAAGCCCAGTCTCCTCCTGAAAAAATATCAGACACAACCACATCTGCAAACTGGGGGATGTTCTGAAGATTGCCTGACCTCTTCAAAAGTGTGAGAGTCAGGAAAATCAAGGAAGACTAAGAAATTGTCACAGAGCAGAGACCAAGAGGGGATGATCTTTGGACACAGTCTTGGAAGGGATTTGAAAAAGGCATTAGTGAAAAAAAAAAAAAAAACTAGTGGATACCCAAACCAAGCCTGTCCTAGTGTTAATTTCTTAGTTTTGTTTTGTTTTTTCAGTCGTGCTGCACAGCATGCAGGCTGTTAGTTCCCTGACCAGGGATTGAACCTGCACCCCTTGCAGTGGAAGTGTGGAATTTTAACCACTGGACTGTGGGGAAATCCCAATTTCTTACTTTTGATAGATGTGCGCCATGGTTACGTAAGACGTTCGCATTTAGCAGAAACTGGAGAAGGGTGTATGAGAACTCTGTACTATCTATAACTTTGCTGTATGTCTGAATGTATTTCAAAATAAAACATTAAAAATAAAATCCAGTTCCTCAGTCATGCTGGCTGCATTTTAAGTGCTCAATAGCTACGTGTGGCTGAGGCTCCTCTTATACGGGACAGCTCAGAACATCTCCACCACCACAGAAAGTTCTGTGGAGCACAGGAAATGGGGCTCTGGCACAATTTATTATGGATTAGGTCCCTGAGTCTATGAATGTGGAGAAAGTTGCTAAGATGATTTCCGTCCAGTAGAGAAGACATCTCTGGGTGATGCTTTATTGACTACAGAGCATTAACGAGGTGAACAGCTACCTGTGCGTTGTCTTCCAATTTTCATCTTCTTCACGGATGGCGGGTAAACAGAGGGTTGGTCCTTTCTTGTACTGGCTGTGGAGTTGGTCGTGCTGGACTCGTTGACTCATTCATGGAGGAGGTAAGGAAAATCTTGACATGTGCTCACTCTCTGTATAAGAATTAAGTTTAAATAGCCTGAGACTTATGTTTGGTGGAAATCAGAGCCTGCCTCCTGCTACTGAAGCTGGAAGGGAAAGAGATTGGCAGGTGAAGTGTGGGTGCATCAAGGAAAACTGCTTCCCCCTCCTAAAACAATTATCCCTGCAAAGTGTGTATTTTCACCTCCAGGCAAGTCTTCAGTTACTCCATGGGCACCATCTGGGTGTCCTACAAGTCAATTCAATTCTGACACTAACTTTGTGGGGTTAGCACAGACCCTACGGTCAAAAGCTCAGTCCCACAAGACGGCTTCCCTCTACTTCAGATGCCAATCACAGAGAGTGGGTCCCAAGTTACTCACATTTCTGTCTGTCTCAGCTACAAATCAGGGGTTTCCACAACCCCCTGCTGAGGCTCAATGATTTGCTAGAATGGCTCCCAGAACTCAGGGAACACTTTGCTTATGTTTATTGGTTTATATAAAGGATGCTATAAAGGATACAAATGAACAGCCAGAGGGAGAGGTTCAAAGGGTGAAATCTACAAGGGTCCTGAGCACAGAAGCTTCTGTCCCAGTGGGGCTGGAGTTTGTCCTCCTCTGGCACATGGATGTGTTCACCAACCCCTGCAATTCAGATTTACACAGAGGTTTCATCCTGCGAAATGCTGGGCTGGATGAAGCACAAGCTGGGATCAAGATTGCCAGGAGAAATATCAATAACCTCAGCTACGTAATGACACCACCCTTATGGCAGAAAGTGAAGAAGAACTAAAGAGCCTCTTGATGAAAGTGAAAGAGGAGAGTGACAAAGCTGACTTAAAACTCAACATTCAGAAAACGAAGATCATGGCATCTGGTCCCATCATTTCATGGCAAATAGATGGGAAAATAATGGAAACAGTGAGAGACTATTTTCTTGGGCTCCACAATCACTGCAAATGTTGACTGCAGTCATGAAATTAAGACACTTGCTCCTTTGAAGAAAAGCTATGACCCACCTAGACAGCATATTAAAAAGCAGAGACATTACTTTGCCAACAAAGGTCTGTCTAGTCAAAGCTGTGGTTTTTCCAGTAGTCATGTATGGATGTGAGAGTTGGACTATAAAGAAAGCTGAGCCCTGAAAAATTGATGTTTTTGAACTGTGGTGTTGGAGAAGACTCTTGAGAGCCCCTTGGACTGCAAGGAGATCCAACCAGTCCATCCTAAAGGAAATCAGGCCTGAATATTCATTGGAAAGACTGATGCTGAAGCTGAAACTCATACTTTGGCCACCTGATGCAAAGAACTGACTTGTAATCATGGCTTGGTGTTTCTGACAAGCATCCTGAAGATGTCCAGGAACCACCCAGAGTCCCTTCATTAGAACCAAGACCTCCTATCACAGAGGAAATCCCCAGGGATTTAAGAGCTCTGTGTCAGATGCTCCCAGCGTTCCCATAAACTCAGGAAATTACAAAAGGAATTGGGGGCAGAAACTGAATATATATTTCTACTCTGTCTCCGCAGGTGATCAAGGCAGTTCAGACTTTGTTTTTGTTGTTCTTAGATTTTTTTTTAAATGTGGACCTTTTTCGTTCTTTTATTTTTAATTGGAGGATAATTGCTTTGTAATGTCATGTTTGTTTCTGCCACACAACAGCGTGAATCAGCCATAAGTGTACCTGTGTCCCCTCCCACCCGCCACCCCCCACCCCCCAGAGAGTGGGCCACTTTTACAGTCTTCATAGAACTTGTTACAATATCCCTTCTGTTGTTTTCTGCTCTGGTTTTTCGGCCGTGAGGCATATGGGATCTTAGTGCCCTGACCAGGGTTGAACCCGCATCTCTTGCATTGGAAGGTGAAGTCCTAACCACTGGACCACCAGGGAAGTTTCAATTCCATCAGATTGTGGATCAGGAGGCAGGGGGGATGCTCTACTCAAAGGCAGGAGGGAACTCGGTGGAATTCCAAACTGCTGGAAGGTTGATGGTCTCAAGGAGAGGAGGCAGTTGCCATAAGGTCCAGACTAGGGGCCACGGGGGCTGAGGCATTAGTGCCTACCAAGCCTCCACCCTGCCCCAGACAGGTCCCTCGCCTGTCTCCTTACTGTCCTGCTTGAACCAGTCAATGTTCAGTTGATGCGGAACCCAGGGCCTCCGAGAGATCTGGCAACAACCCCAGTCTTTCTCCCTTTTTTTTACTGAAAGCCCGCAGTTTGGGGGATGACTCAGCCACAGGCTGGGGACTCCACCGTGGTCTTCTAACTAAAACCAACTCGTGGCTCTTGGAAGGAGAGGAAACATGCTCTTGAATTTTGTGATTTCTCCTTTCGGACTTCCAGCCCTTCCACCTACAGCTTCTCTGACCAAGAGGCAGAGGATCTGCTCACCGAATTCCCTCTTGCCTTTGGGTGGACCATCCCTAACTCGAGTCTGGGCTGCAGGGCTGGATTCGGAGGCCTGCAACCTGGGCAGTGGCCCAGGGCCCTCTTAGAAGGGCCCCACGCTTATTTTCAATACTGTGTGGCCTCTGTCTCGAAATTCTGAATGATTCTGAATGATTTTTTTTGAACAAGGGGACCCACGCTTTCATTTTGCACTGAGCCTGCAAATTGCATACTTGGTCCCACTGGGGTGTTTGTAGATTTCTGGATTTTACACCAAGATTCTGACTGGGCGGGTCTGGTCTGGGCCTTAGACTCAGTATTACTAACAGCTTCACTGATATGTAACTTATCTGCCTTGAAGTTCACCCATTTCAAGTGTATAATTCAACGTATTTTAAGTATAGTCAGAGTTCTGCAACCATCAACACTATCTCATTCCAGAAAATTCTCATGCCCCCCAAAAACTCCCCATTTCCCCCTCCCTCCAGCCTCCAGGAAATCTTGATCGCTTTCTGTCGCTGTGTGTTTGTCTGTTCTGTACGTTTCCTACACACAGAATCAGACAACACATCTCCATTGTCGTCCGGCTTCTTTCATTCAGCGTCACGTTTTCAATGTTAATCCATGTGGTAGCCTGTGCCAGTGTTTGATTCCTTTTCACTCTTGAACATTGTGGGATCAGCATGTTTTAAACAAGCCGCCAAGGTCTGAGGTAGTGGGTTCACCTGTACGGAGACGTTTGCCTTGAAGCCTACTTTCCCCATTTCGCAGAAACAAGAAAAATTTGGAGGGGAGATGAGGGAGGAGATTAGGGGTAGAAATTTGTCATTAAATCAAGACCACCTACCGCAACACTACGCAAGAGGAAAAAAAAATCCAATTCATCTGTCTTTCCTGATAGCACCGATCTAGGACAGAGATGACCACAGTGATAAGAATGATAAATCCTAAATTATCTGGAACTCAATCAACAAGAACTCTCAAATAATTAGAATTTCTTTTGGTGATAACCTGTCAAAACCTAGAAAGAGGCCCAAAGAAGATCAGATCTTAACATTCTGGTGACAAATTTAACATCTCCTCCACCAAATGATTTCCAGGGTCTGTCTTACGAATCAGGTTTCCACATGGATTAACCTTGAAAACGTGATGCTGAATGAAAGAAGCCGGACAAAAATAGAGACATATTGTCTGATTCTGTTGTTACACTCCAAAGTAAAAACATTTAAAAATCAAGTGCCGCTTATTTACAGAGGAAAGGAAAACAAACACGCCATCAAGGGTCACAGAGAAGAAAACACTAATATGGTCATAGGACTCAGTGTTTTCAGAGGGAATTTTTTGGACTGAGCTTAAACATAAAGGCTTAAAACTTGCTCAGCTTATAAAAGAAGAGTCAAGAATATAAAGCTGCAAGAAAAATTTTTAAGCAATGTCAATTTCTTATTCTGGAGATTCAAAATGTGAGAGAAAAATCAAAAGGAAATAGAAAAGGCAATCAGATAATAAGAAAATGAAGAGAGGAGGAGGGAAGCCGAGAGAACAGGAGAAAGAAATGCGTAAATGTGAAAACAAGAAAACAAATGTCCAGTAAATGTGAAACTTGGGGGAACCCCACTAAGTAACCAAGAAAGGCAAATAAACAGAAGGTTCTCTTTCCTGCCCATCCAATCAGCTTGGCCTGGTGGTGAGGCAGTGGAAGTCCTCCTCAGCCACTTCTGGAAACAGGTATCCATCTTATAAAAGGATTCTCCCCCTCTCCGGGAATCCTCTCTTGGTATCCTATCCTCATGGAACCTCCTAAGGAGATGATCATAGCTGGGACAGGATATACAAACTGACATGTTCATAACAGCATCAATGAGAAAATCCGAAATAAACAGGGAGGGACTTCCCTGGTGGTCCAGTGGTTAAGAATCTGCCTGCCAATGCAGGGGACATGGTTCGATCCCTGATCTGGGAAGATCCCACATACCATGGAGCAACTAGGTCCTTGCGCCTAGAGCACGTGCTCTGCAACAAAGAGTAGCCCCCGCTCCCCACAACTAGAGAAAGCCCACGCACAGCAACAAAGACTCAGCACAGCCAATCATGAATTAAAAAAAAAAAATAAAAAGACTTTGCCTTCCAATGCTGGGGCCATGGGCTCTATCCCTGGTTGGCGAGCTAAGATCCCACAGGCCTTGTGGCCAAAAAAACCAAAACATAAAACAGAAGCAACATTGTAACAAATTTAATATTGGTCCACATTAAAAAAAAAAAGACCCTCAAAAATTTTTTTAAATAAAATCAACTGAAAAAGAAAACGAATAGAGAAACAAGAACGGAAGCAACTTGTGTTAGTCCAGGCCACCCGAGGTGTGTATACCTAGACGGGATTCGCTGTGAAAAAAAGGTTGCTCTGCAGACAAACCTGTGAGGAGAAGGGAAGGGGAAGGAGAGGAGGAAACAGGAGAAGAGGCGGGTCTGGCCCCTGCAGAAGGGACCAGAGAAGGAAGGAGGGTAGGGAGTAGCTTCTCACCTGTCAGGAAATCCTCTGAGTCTCTTTTCAGACGGATGTGTGTGTGTTATTTTAGAAATCAGTAAATTAAATACACTTCAGATTTTGAAAGAAATAGCTGCCAGAGAAAAAAGGATGAAGAATGGAGAGTTTTGAAGGGTTTTACACATATCAGTCAAAAGGTAAAATTCTTTGGCTGTCCCAAGGCTGTTCACCATAGTAAGTAGTGGGTTGTGAAATTTGTAGTTTCTTCTCTCTGAACTTTGAAATTAGGCTAGAGTCTCCTGTTCACAGCTCTTCAGACTCCCAGCTGAATGGCACAAGCAAAGCAGAGCATCAGGACCGATCATTCCTGGCAGAGTATAACTGACTTCTCAGTGTATCCAATATTGCTTCTCTCAGCCTTTCTATGGGCTATCCAAAACTGTAGTACTTTATCACGAGAAGAAATATTCAAAATGACAATTCTGAGGCTCTGTGAGAGCCCAACTTTATTAATTTACTTATTCGAGGGCCCTGGAACAATTCTTCCTCCAACAGCTTTGGTGTAAAAGCAGATATTCTTGGGTTTTAGTTTCTGGTCTCTTCTCTACTTAGGACCAGATATAACCTTCGGTAAGCTACTTCAGTTCTTTAAAGTATGCAATTCAGTTGTGTGTGTGGTGTGTGTGTATGTGCATATATGTGTATTCACAGAGTTGTGTAACCATCATCACCACCTCGTTCCAGAACATTTTTATCACCCCTCAAGAAACTTTGTACCCCATTGCAGTCACTTCTCACTCTCCCTTTTCTTCAGCTCCTGGCAACCACTAACTTACTTTTTGTTTATGGATTTGCTTATTCTGGACACTTCACATAAATGGAATCATACAATATGTGGCCTTTTTAGTCTGGCTTGTTTTACACAGCATAATGTTTTCAAGATCCATCCAAGTTGTAACTACTTTATGTGTCAGTACTTTATCCCTTTTTATGGCTGAATAATATTCCATTGTATGGATATGCCACATTTGGTTTATATATTCATCAGTTCAAGGGCATTTGGGCTATTTTCACATTTGGCCATTATGAGTAATGCTGCTATAGATATTTGCACACAACTGTCTGCTTGAGTCAGTTTCCATCTCTTTGGGGCACATGCCAAGGAATGGAACTGCTGAACCCCATAGGAACTCTGACTTGTGGAGGAACTGCCAAACTCCTCCACGAAGGCCACACCTTTTTACATTCCTACCAGCCTTGTGCAAGGATTCTAGTGTCACCACATCTCAAGAACACTTCTTATTTTCCATTTATTTTGTTTTTATTATCACCATCTTGGTGGACGTGAAAGGACCGCTCACGGTGAGTTTTAACATGCGTCTCCCTGTGCATAGTCGCTCAATGGTGTCCAACTCTTTGCAACCCCATGGACTGTAGCCTGCCAGGCTCCTCTGTCCATGGAATTCTCCAGGCAAGAATACTGGAGTGGGTTGCCATTTTCTACTCCAGGGGATTTTCCCGACCCAGGGATTGAACCTGAGTCTCCTGAGTCTCCCACATTGGCAGGCAGATTCTTAACCACTGAACCATCTGGGAAGCCCATGCATCTCCCTAATGACTAACTAGTGATGTTGAGCATCTTTTCTTGGAATTCTTGGCCATTCATATACCATTCAAGTCCTTTGTCTATTTTAAAATTGTCTATAAAGGTCCATTCAAATTGTTTATTGTCTTTTTATTATCGAGTTGTAAGTTTTTTTTATATGTTCTGAATACCAGTCCATTGCCTTATATATGACTTGCGAATATTGTTTTCCCCATTCTGTGGGTTGTCTTATCACTTTCTTGATAGCATCCTTGATCCACACAATTTTTATTTTTAATAAAGTGTACTCTGTTTTTCCTTTGGTTGCTTGTACTTTTGATATCAGTCTAAGAAACTGTTGCCCTATCCATGGTGATGAAGATTCACATCCATCTTTTTCCGTCACTAAGTCCCAACACCATCTGCTGAAAAGATTATTCTTTCCCCACAAGAGTCTTGGCATCCCTATCAAAAACCATTTGACAGTGGATTTATAGGTTTATTTCTGGACTCTCAGTAGAATAAAATTCCATTGATCTACATGTCTGTTTTTGTAAATTTATCTTTTTAAAGATTTTTTTTTTTACATGGACCATTTTTTAAAAGTCTTTATTGAATTCGTAATAATACTGTTTCTGTTTTATGTTTTGGTTTATTGGCCTTGAAGCATGTGGGATTTTAACTCCCTGACCAGGGATTGAACCCACACCCACCCCCTGCATTGGAAGGCAAAGTCCTAACCACCAGACCACCAGGAAGTCCCTCCATGGCTGTTTTAATGCTGGTACCACGCTTCTTGATGACTGTAGCTTTGCAGTAAGTTTTTGAATTGAGAAGTGTGAGCCCTCCCACTTTGTATTTCTTTTTCAACATCGTTTTGGCTGTTCTGGGCCCCTTGCATTTCCATATGAATTTCAAGATCAACTTGTTATTTCTGCAAAAACATAGTTGTGATTCTGAAAGTGACTGCACTGAATCCATAGGTCACTTTAGGGAGTGTTACCATCTTGGCAATATTGTCTTCTAATCCATAAACACAGGATGTCTTTCCATTTACTTAGGTCTTCTCTACATTTTTTTCAACATTAAAAAAATTTGAGGTGAAATTTACATGAGATGAACCATCTTAACATGTAAATTCAGTGGCATTTAGTAGTCATAATGTCATGTAACCACCATCTATATTAAGTCCCCAAACAGTGTCATTATACCAAAAGAATACCCCATATCCATTAAGTACACTCCTGTTCTTCTCCCCCTGCCAACACCAATCTACTTTCTGTCTCTAAGGATTTGCCTATTCTGGATGATCCATTTATATGGGCTCATACAATATGTGATCTTTTGTGTCTGGTTCCCTTCACATATCATATTTTTGAGGTTCACCTACATTGTAGCCTCTGTCAGTACTTCACTACTTTTTTATGGCTGAATAATATTCCTCAACAATGTTTTACAGTTTTCGGTGTCAGAGTCTTGCCCTTCTCTGATGAACTTTATTCCTACGTATTTTATTCTCATTGACACTATCCTACAGGGATTTGTTTCCTTCATTTCATTTTTAGAGTGTTCATTGTTAGTGTCCAGAAATACAGCTGATTTTTGTGTATTGATTTTGTGTCCTGGGACCTTGCTGAATTCATTGACTAGCTCTTAGCAGTATGTGTGTGTATCCCTCGGGGTTTTCTACATAAAGCATCTTGTCATCTGCACAGAGGGAGTGTTTTTCTCCCTCCTTCCTCATAGGAATGTCTTGGGTTTCTACGTCTTGCTGATCTGCCCTGACTGCACCCTCCAGGACAGCGTTGTCCAGTCCTGGAGACAGTGGACATCTCTGTCTTCTTCTTCACAGATGGAAAGCATTCAGGCTTTCATCATCCCATATGTTCACTGGGGGCTTTCGCAGATGTCTTTATCAGGTGGAGGAACTTCCCTTCCACTGCCAGTTCCTGGATGCTCTCATCATGGCAGGTAAGCCTTTGCTATCTCTAGTGTAGGATGAGGATCATAATCCCCACCTTATGGGGTCTTTTGAGGATAACAATGGGTAACATAATGATGTCTAGCATGGGGCCTGGCACCCATCGGCTGTTATCATTTGCAGGAAGCCCCAGAGTCAGACTCACCTGGGGCTGCAGCCCCGCTTCGCAGGCATCAACCAATGATGCCCATGGGCAAGTTCTGAGACTCTCTAAGCCTCAATTTCCTTATCTCTACAGCGGGGATAATCAGAGGAGCTGTTTTGTGGGGTTGTTGCATCGTCCCTGGCAGGTCACGGTAGATGTAACTTAGATCATAAGCTCAGGACACTAAATCTTCGTGCTTGGGGAGATGAGTGATAAAACGAGATGCGGCTCCTGTCTTTAGGAAGAGCTGACGTTGCGAATGCGGTCTTGACATTCACTGCACCAGGTGGAAGGGGGCATGTGACGCCAGCGACAGAAATGGAGCACCAGTGGTAGTTCGGGGTCCAAAGTGGGGTGGCCCAGGCCAGGGCAGGCTACAGACAGAGGTGTGCACTGGGCCTTCGGGGTGGGGTTGGGGGGAGGATGGCACAGAGTGGAGAAGCTGCATAACCACAGCGGGTGCGCTGTGCCTGGAACCTGCTGTGGGAGACGGTGTTAACGCCGAGCAGGAGGCCAGGCTAAGGGCGGGCCTTTGTTCTTGAAGAATAAGTTCTCGAGGGCTGGGAGGGGGCCTCAAGATTTTTGAAAAAGGGATGGTGGTGGAAATCTTCCTGCTATTTTCAGGGCTGGGGAGGTTGGTTGGGAAGTAGCTCAACTCTGACCCGTACCAGCTGTGCCTGCAGTGTGGCTTGGGACCACAGTCAGCAACTTTGTGGAGAAAGAATTCATAGCACAAGGATGTGACAGATGAAAAGGAGGAAGGCAGGATGATGTAGGGAAAGAAGGACCAAAAGGACTCCAGTGTATTAAAAAGGAGGATGGTCTCAGTGATGCGTTAACAAAAACAGGGAACGTGGGAAGAGGGGCTGGGGGAGAAGTCAGAAAAGAAGGAAGGAAAGAAGAGTAAAAAGGGCTGACATTGGAGGTGCTGCCCATAAACTGGCACATTGAACCCTTACAGCGATCCGGTGAGGCTGGTGTAATTAGTGTCCACATTTTACAGCTGAAAGATTTGGGGGCCCAGAGGGGCTGTCACTTGCCCAAGGCAGTGAGGAGCCAGAGGGTGAAGAGTCTGGATTTTTCTCTAAATGCTATAGGAAGCCACTGGATGGTTGAGCACGGGAAGCCCAGTGTTGGTAGGTGTCTTTAAAAGGATCCTGCTACCTGTGTGGGGAACTGAGGCAGAAGCAGGGAGAGGAGGAACCTGGGAATTTTACACTGTCAGGGTGGGGGCTGAGGGTGGGGAGAAGTCGTTGGATTCTTGATCATTTGGGGGAACCCACTGACAGGACTCCCTGGTAGATCGGAGTTGGGAAGTGAGGGAATAGGGCAGAACGAAGGGGCCGTGTGAATTTCCAGTGTGAGCGACTGGGCAGGTGGTGGCATCACGTGAGGAGATGCTGAGTATCCTGAAGTGCATCCTAGGCTGGGGAGGGTGAGAGATAAAAGGCAGGCTGGTTACGAGGGGAGAGACTTGACATGCTCGTGGGGAGACAGGAAGGAGTCAGCTGGACAAAGAGAAAACTGCTCAAGACAGAAGAGGCAAGAGCCAAGCCAAAGCCCCAGAGAGGGTGGGCAGGGTTGACCCGAAGGTAGGTGTTACATCTGACCAGCGTCTCTTCCCGTGAAATATGCTCTTCCCTGCGGGTCTTGCCCCCTCTGCTTGGCTGACGCTTGTCCTGCTGGGTCCTGGTTTGGGGGGGGGGGGGGGGCGGGGCCCTCCCCAACCCCCTCCTTCAACCCCGGGGGTGGTCCCTGCCACTCCTCTAGGGCACCCCATGCTTCTCCCCATCCCTACATATCAAGACGGGTTTTGTTGTGTCTCCAATAAACTCACTGTGTGACCTCTGAGCTGAGTCCAAATTCAGCCTTCAGCACACGTGTCTTGATCAAAGTCTGGAGGAAAGAGAGCAAGTTGGGTGAGCCTCTGGCAGTTTTGGGGGTGGGAGGAGGTGCGAAATCGATGCTTTGTCTATCCCAGGGTGTGTGGGGGGATGGTCAATTAGGCTGGGGACTCAGGAGACACCAACGGGTTGGCATCCGGGCTGTGAGACAGGTGACAGGTGAGGGGGCAGGTGGGAATGGCCCCATCCTCTCCACCAACCTGTAATGGTACCAACCTGCCCCGCTTAGTCACACCAGCGGGAAAGACAATCAGACAAGCTAGATCAAGAGATTAGATTGTTTGCTGTACAAACCCATTAAGGCAGGAAAGTAGACTCATATCTTAGAAAGCTTCCCCCCCCCCCCCCCACCGCCCGCCCCGCCGACTCCCTAAACAAGGGTTTTCTAGCTAATGATTCAGTGAAACAGAAAATCAGATCAATCACATCTCCCCATTCCCCAGGGTTCTCATTAACTCTGACTGCAGTCTTACACAAAGCCTTTGGGAGTTTTAAAACGACGGACACTGCAGGCGTAGATGCAGTTCTAGGAAATGGTACTCAAAAGCACATTTACTATTAACAGATGAAATCCATATGGCGTCTGGGATGTGCTTCAAAATAACGGGGGCGGGGTGAGGTAGATACCAAAGAAAACCGGCCCTGAGTCGGTCATCTTTTAAAGTAGATGGTTGGGTACATGGGGGTTCATTGTACTGTTCTCTCTACTTCTGTGTTTGCTGGAGATTTTCTGAAATAAAAAGGTAAAAGCACACATTGAGTGTAACCACACCAGCCTACACAAGGCTAAATTCAGAATCTGACATACAGAAAAGAGCGACTGAGAAGGTAAACTGTGTTCTATAGAATCGAGTCCAAATCCAAGACGAAGTGCTCTCAAATGCCATTTGGAAACTATTCTTACCACATTTACAATCCAAATGACTAAAGTTGATGCTATATATTAAGTACAGACTTGTAGTAGCCAACCTCTGAACCCTGCAGGACACCTACATGTCCGCATCTGCTGGTTGCACCCACCCCACCCCCAGCTCATCGGGCTCCCCACACCCTCTGCCTGTCTGACACAGAGTCGGGGAAGGGGTAGCTGGGTTGGTGGAAGGGCGAGGGGCTGAGGGTCACTGGGTAGGTTCCCTGGGCACCTGCTGTGCTGGTTCTGAGCTGGGCACAGTGGCGGCTGTGGGCCCCTTGTCCTGACGGGTCTCAAAACCTGGCGGGGAACATGCACGGTAATGACCAGCATCCTGAGGAAATACAGTTGTCTGAGGTCTGACTTGATGTGTGCATGTGTGTACACGTGTGAAAGCTCACGTGTTCACGTGTGTGAAAACGCACATGCACCTGTGTGTTGGAGGGGGGCAGGAACATCAGGGCTGGTTTCTGAAGAACTGACATTTAAGGATTATATTGGCAAGAAAGAGGGACTTCCCTGGTGGTCCAGGGGTTAAGGCTCTGAGCTCCCAATGCAGGAAGCCTGAGTTCAAGCCCTGGAAGGGGAACTAAGATCCCACATGCATCAACCAAGCTTGCATGCTACAACTAGAGAAGGTTGTATGCCACAATGAAGACTCAGCAAACCAAAATAAAATAAATAAGTAAACTGGAAGAAAGAGCAGGAACTATTCAAGAAGAGGGGTGGAGATGGGAAAAGTCTTGGGCAGAGGGAGGAGGCTTTGGGAAAACCTGAAGAGAAAAACCAAACCAAACCAAGCAGGCCTGCCCAAGGCACGGAAAAGAGCAAAAATGAGATTGGAAACGCAAGGAGAGGAAGGACGGGCTCAACAGAGAGGGGTGGAGGACTGACCTTTCCCTGGAAGCCCTTGAAGGAGTCAGTGCCATGACTGGCCTTGGACCACCTCAAGCTCCCATGGACTGTAAGGTCGAGGCTACAAGATAGAGAAGGGATAGAGGACATCATCGTGTGAACTTGAGGAACGATGGCAACTTGGACTTGGGTGGTCGGTGATGACAGTGGGGCTGGAAAGAAGATGGTGTCTTTGGAAGACTTCAAGAGGACACGTGAGACAGGACCTCGGTGCAGGAGAGGGGATGGCACAGATAAGCCCCTGGATTCAGTGGATGGAGGATAAAATACAGACATTGTTAGAGGATGAAAAATGAAAACTCCAGCCTCCTAGCTTTGACCCACGTGGCCACCACGTGGGTCTCAGAAATGACTGATGTCTTCCTCTGTGAAATGAGGCACACCACGCCACTGACTCGAGAACTACCTAGAGGTGGCCCAGTGCCTGACACTGAGGCAAGCAGGCTCCAGCACCCTGGCCTCTTCCCTTGAGACACTCTGTTCCTCCTTTCCCCACATCCAAAGCCTCCCTTCTTCTAATTATGCCCCAAGTATCTTTTGAGATTCCAGACCTAACATGTGGCCAGACTCAAAAAGCTAGAAGAACCCACTGATTATCTCAACGGAAACCAAGTTCCTTCTCGCCCCAAGGAGTCCATGAACCACTCACCGATTTGTCAGGGGCCCCCGACTCTTAAGGCCCCAGATCTTGCTTTGTGTCATGAAGATGTTTTTCCTCGGGGAAGGCGTGGGGGTTTGATCAGACAAGAGCCTGCGTATCAACCCACTGCATTTTAGTCAAGAGATACGGATCTGAACAGTTGTTCAGTGAAACAAGACAGCCGCTCTGGAGAGGGGCCGGCAGCCCAAGGGGCCGGCACGGCTCATCTTAAGAGTCACGCTGCCCAGGCACAAGGAACTGGGGGGGGGACGGTGAGTGTGGGCAGAGGAAGATGGGAGGACAAAAAAGAAGGGCTTTCAGATTAAGCAGAAATCATCAAAGTCCTCAGCACAACAAAGGGACATCTCTGCCGGTCAACTTTCCAGCATCTTCTGTGTACGGTATTATGTCAACAGTCAGCAGAGAGGCCCTTGCCCCCTGGGGCATCACCATGACGTAGACCCCGCTGGGTGCTGACCTAGGGCTGGCCATGCTGGTGGCAATCTGTGCTTTCTGGGAGCTGGACATTCACGATTTCACGTGACCCTGATGACCACCCTGTAGAGACTCCAGGTGGCTGCTGTTTGCCCAAGCGCCAAGTGAGGAAACGGGCACTTTGTTCAAGTACCTCTGGACTCTGTCCACCTGAGAAAGCTAGCACGAGTGAGGCAGGCGCAGGTACCCCTCTGCCCCATCTCATTTCATCATCTCTTCCACTGCTCCAACCGAGCTAGCAAAGACCACATGCCACAGGCTTTTCCAAAAATACAGCTTTTTATTGTCTCGGATGCAAATAGTTTTGGATGCATTGTAGTGCTGGATACAGCTGGTGGAACCGTGTGTCTCGACAGTGGGGCGTGAAGGGCCAAGCTCAGGGTGGCGCAGGCCTGAGGGAGCCCGCGGTGAACAACACTCTTCTTGGGTTTTGCTTTTTCTGCCCACGAGGGGTGACTTGTCTCCTGGGTGGGGAGCCCTGACAGTCACCAGAGAGCACAACATGGAAAAAAGAAAAAAAATGAACCACTTACACCGTGAACTGAAATCCGAGAAAGGAAAAGAAGGAGCTGTTTCAGCCGTGGCGTTACACAAGTGAAACAAGTGGTGTGAACAGATTCAGATAAAGCGACCCCGGGCGCCACGGTCTGCCTCCCTTGCGAGAAACACAGCCTGGGCATCGCGGCTCCCTGGTGGAGCCCTTCCTACTTGTAGCTTCAGGATGTCGACTCAATGGAAACGCCATCAGACTTAAGTTTCTCCCAACCCTTTCCCCCACCTCGGCCCTTGAGAGAGGCCCATCTCTATTTTAGAAACCCAGGAGAGAATTCTTCAAAAGAGCGGCCCAGGGTTGATTCTGAAACTAAAAGGGGATGGAGGTGAATTTTGCTACATAACCATAAAGAAATTTCACAAAAATAGAATTCCATTGAGTACACACACACGCACACAGGCTTGTGCACACACACGTACACACACACACAAAGCCAACAATCAACAGGAAAAGTTCCCTTTTCTTTCTCAAAGGCTGATTTTTCGTAAGCCTCAACAGAAAACAGCCCCCCTGCATGGTGAGCGGAGAAGGCCAAGTCCCTTAGAAGGAAAAGAAAATCAGGCAGGTGATCTGTGTGGAGGCACCTGGGGGGTCGTAAGGCTTCTCTCTGTTCCTGGAGCCCCTCCGACCGCCAAACCTGTCTGCTAGGTGGTTAAGGCCATGGCAACCACTGACACGTACAATGTGTTGAAGGTTCAAGCTCCTCCACCCTCCACACTTGCTCTCCTCTCTTGTCAGCTCATGTTCAGATGAGGTGAAAATCCTCTTTTAAGATACGAGGCAGTGGAGCACAGAGAGCCAAAAACCACAGCCCATTGCTGCCCGTGTGCCCACATTGGGGCTCCTCGGCTCCCTTCCTCAGCAAGCTCACCACCTGGGAGGCACTTTGCAAAGTTGCTCCAGTGAGCAGTGTTCTAAGCCTGCCCACTGGACGAGATAAAAGAACCCAAGTGGGGCAGGTCATCTAGCGCTGGGTCAGGTCCACACTGCACAAGTGTGCAGGAGGCCCCGTGCAGATGGGCCCCCCGGAAATCCGCCCCCATCCCAGCTCCACCCTGACAAGACCTCATTTAGCTGTGCCGTGAAAACCGGTGACCACCTTGACAGTAACAGCAGGCCTGCCACTCAGGATTCCTACAGGCTTGCAAAGAGGGGAGGCCCAGGCTAAGAAGACACAGGGGTGCTGTCTGGGACCACACCCTCCTGGTGAGGGGATCTGTAAGATCACTGCACCCCTCCACCTGGGGAGGGACAAGGGAGTGGCCCCACCCTGCAGTGCCACGTCCTCCCAGAATCGAACTTTCTCTTTCTAGTAGCCAGAGTGAAAGAACCTAGAGGACCTCTGTCTGGTCAGGGAGGCGGGGTCGGGTCACCAGGATAGAGAGCGGAGGGAGCTGGGTGTGTGGGGTCACCCATGGCACCCCACCACTCCCTCCCCCATGAGAACCGGCGCTCACATCAGCACCGACTCCTGATGATAGGAATACTCCCCTTGTGCCCCTAAGACCCCGGAAAGCGCCGGCCTGCTGGCTCGGGGACCTCCTGGGTGTGTGTGGGGGGTGACCGGTTCGTGTGTAATCTGCCTGAGACGGAGGCAGGGACAGGCTGGCCGACTTCAGAAAGCCCCACTCATTCCCTGCATTTCCCACTCGTCGTCAAAGGGCAACCAGCAGTAGGAAGGGAGCTGATGGCACAGAAAGATTTCACAGAAACACTTTCAGAGACTATGTGCCAGGCACACTTTTTTTTTTTCTTTCAGACTGATTTTCGTATCCTCCAAAATCAGCGTTTTTAAGTCTCTTTTACGGGAGAAGAGATAGGAGGTGGGGTGAAAGGGAGTGTAAACAAATCAGAGCATTCACTGGAGGCAGCTGGCAGAGTGGCCCTGGGGGTCCCCGCACCCCGGCTGGGGACCCCAGGACAAGGGTCAAAGCTAGGGCCACCCCCCACCCCGCCCCGTCCGGCCAGACTCAGTGGGTCAGACTCCGAAACAAGAAAACTTCGGGGCAAGAAACAATTGTGTCTGTGCTAAGAGACATAGCTTTGTGGCCCTATAGCCGTGATACTGGTGAGCACCAAGAAAAATGGATTTAAGTAAATATCTCAAAACAAAACATGCATCGAGTTAACCCTCTGCTGGGACACACCCGCACGTGCGTGCGCCCACACACAGACACACACACAAACACGCACGCGCGCGCGCCCTTCAATGCCTCATACAACCTAACAGCTTTAAATATTAAAAAAAACAGAATCGTGAACATTAAGTCAGCCAAAGGGCGGGAGAGGTAGGCCAAAGAAGCAAGAGGCCAATTTTATATCCCATGGAGCTAAAAAAATAAAATAAAAAAAAGACTCCCAACATGGGGTGGGGAGAAAGCTATTGATCTCAGAGAGGTCGTGGCTGGGCTGAGCTCCACGGCCGCCCACGCGGTTGACAAAGGCACAGGAACAGAGGCGAGGCTGAGAGCAGGACCCTCTGCAAGCCCTCGTGGCCGGGAACGTCTCTGATCTTCCTTTTTTTTCCTTTCAAGCCTCGCGGTGCTCTTCCCTCTTGGAGGGAGACCTCGTGTCCACCCGGGGGAGGCTGCGCTCTCATCCCGCCTCCCAGTGGACACGCAGGGCTGGCCCAGCCTGTCTTGTGCCCACCCCTCAGGAGAGCCATCCGAGGACCTGTAAACACGTGTTCTGGGGAGGCAGAGGGGGCCGCCGGGGCGCTCCTGATGGGGCTGGTGCACAGATGAGGGAGTGGGTGACCAGTCGCAACTTGGGGCGGAGGCAGTGGCTCGGCTGGCCCCCCTGGGGAGGACCGCCCTCCATCCTCCAGCAGCGGAAGCTGAGGTGGGGCTGCCCCCGGGGCACCTTCCACAGGTCTCCAGGAGCCAGTGGGAGCCTCCAAAAGGATCCAAACTTCAGCGGGCAGCCCACAGCAGCCCCCGCCCCAGCTCTGCCAAGCCCAGCAGGACTCCTGGCCTGCCCCTTACTCAGGCAGGTCTCCATCTCCTGGCAGGGAGGACAGAGGTTGAAGGGGAAGCCTGCCGGCCTCTGAACTTCACAGCAGGACGTGAAAAGCACATTCTTTCAATGAGGAGGTAGCCCTGGGTGGGCTTCCTGAGTGTTAGACAGCATCCTTCTGCCTGGAACTGCTCCCGCAGACGCAGCGAGAGGAGGATTGGCCCGGGCCCCTCCTCCGAACCCTTCCAGGTGTAACTCCCACCTTTGGAAACAGCCTGCCGCCCCCACAGCCCTCCACCTGGACCAAAGCTGAATTCAGCTCCTGTCTGTCTGATCCGAGCTGCCTGGAGACAGCTCCGAGGCAGCTACCTCGGAGCTCCCTGTCGACCGGTCAATTTCTGCCTTCAAACGCAAGACACAGCAGATGCCGGGGTGTTGGCGTCTTTGGTCCAGGAGCTGGGATGGATGGGCTGGGGCTCCCAGCTGGACAATCCAGGTGAGGGGACCCGGTCGATGGCAGCACCACAGAGCCTGTTGTTTCACACACTGCACCCACAGGGCTAGCGGTGTCCATCAAGCACAGCTGTTCATGGCTTGGAAGCAGGCAGGGCACAAGGGGGCAGGGCCTGGCTGAGCCCCTGCCATGTGATTCCCAGGTCGGCGCCACCATGACTGCCGCAACGCCAAGTAGAAACAGAAACACTTGAGAAACAGACCACAGCGCCGCCCAGGGGACCTCCAAGACTGAAGCAGCACCGCTTCCCTGGGGCTGCCGTTACCCTCTGGGGCACACAGGCCCACTGCTTTGCACACATGTGCTGTAGGGTTTCCCGGCCCTGCGAAGCCCGAGCCGACATCCGCTCTATTAGGTCAGAGCCAGGGGAGGAAGCAGGAGGCCTTCCAACAGCCCAGGGGTGCCCGAGACGTGACAGGAGGGCACGTCCCAGACAGCAGCTGGGAAGGACCCTCACGCGTCCTAACTTGGGGAGCGGGCAAGGCCTCCACCTGCCCCGTCGGCTCCCTGCACTGCTGCCGCGGCCCCTCTCCCCATCCCCCCGACACCCCACCAGCAGGACAGGACAGGGAGGGGCAGTGTTCCCTTGTTTCCCTTCATCCGAGCTTCTCTGAGGCGAGGGGTCAGTGACTGAGGTCGCTGAGTCAGAGTTCACAGCAAGGGGTTCCCAGAGCTGGGCTATTGCTGTTGGCAAGACCCAAACCTGCTTCAGACCTGAGCGCGGCATTTGGAGCAGCCGAGGCCACAGTTGCAGGGAGGCTAGGAGGCCCTCAAGCGGGAGAGGTGATGGCGCGGCCTCCTCTCCACAGGCGGAGAAGGGTCTCCTTGGCATCCCATGCGGCTGCGTGCCCACCAAGCGCTGCTAGGACTCCCCAGCTCTCTGGCTGATTCTGGTGACGGCCTCGGCTGCCTGCTCGGGCAGCTGGGACGGGTCTGTCAGGATGGACGTGGTGGTGCTCAGGTGCCGGAGAGTGTTCAGCACGGCTGCAAGAGAGAAGGGGGAGCCTGCAGACGTGGCCCGGGGAGGTTCAGCTCTGAGCCCCCGAGAGACAAAACACACCGTTACACATGTGCACCCTGAGGGGCGATCCTCAGGGCCCCCCAAAGCAGGAAGGGCACGAACCCCAGGGGAGCCCCTCTGCTGAGGTCTGGACACTCACACCTCTGCCTTTAGGATGATGCCCCAATCCTATCTGCCACCCCACAGGAGAGTGGGGAACACCCTGAGCCGTTCCTGCTTGTTCCTGTGACCTGAATACACAGCTTTGATCCTTATTAGAAGAACTGAACATGAAAGTGTATCTGAAAACACCGGATACAAGGCCAGGTGAAGAGTAGGTGCTCAGTAGACACGAGTTGGATCTGATCATCAGACAGACACACGGAGATGGCAGAAGGCCGAGGCGAGCTCCCCCCCCTCCCTCCTGCAGGGCCTCACCCTCCTGCCCCTGGTGTGTGCGGACCAACCACGGCGGGGCCTGGGTTTTCTGCAGCTGCGTCCGTGGTTAAGCCCCCCGCGGGCAGCCCCCACTCACTCGGCCTGAGGACGGGCAGGGAGCAGTGCTCGTCCAGCCAGGACAGCGCCGTCCGGTGCAGCTCGTCCAGGCTGCTGGTGGACACCACGCCCTGGAAGGACTCGAACAGCGGCTTGATGATGACGCTGAACTGCACAGCACTCAGGTTAAAGAAACCGTAAGCGAGCGCAGAGAGAGCGGAGTCGTCACAGGCGTGCCCATGACCGACACCCCTTGGGACTGGCAGGGTGCTGTGCACAGCTGGGGAGCGATGTCCCTAACCGTCCCTGCGCCCAGCCTGATGCTGAGGAACCTGACACTGACCACAGAGGTTCCAACTTGTCCCCGCTCCACTCGGGGACCAGAGAACAGCGGACTGCAGCTGCTGTCTGCCACCTCCTCCTGTAGAACCCACCCAGGGGTGCACACGGACGCCCCCCGCCCTCGCAGCTCTCCTCCCCCGTGAATCCCTCCTCAGCCTGTCAGACCCACGGCCGGGGGTGCGGCGGCCGACTCTGCATGTGCGCCCTGTCCACTCAGGGGCACAGCGGAGGCTGAGTGGGGACTGACAGGGCCAGAGCCAACCCCCGTAAGGACTGTGCTGCCATTTGGAAGGCCAAGTGCTGGGAGGCCTGGGCCCCAGGGCCAGAGCCCAGCACCCAGGCATCCCTGCCTCGGTAACAGCTGTCAAGGGCATGCGGTATAAACCCAGGGAACAGCCTGGAGGGAACCAGCTTCAAATCCAGGCTCTGCCACACAGTCGCTCTGTGAGTCCCAGTTTTGGGTAGCAGGACGTAGCTGATGCTGGGACATGTCAGAGCAGATCCCACCTCCTGCCCACCTCACGGCTCCCACCAGCAGCTCCAGCCTCCTCTTCCCTTCTCAAGGACTCGGCAGCGCAAAGCAGGCTGGTTCCATGTCCCCGGGAAGCCCTCAGCCAGTAAACTCACTGAGGACAGCCCCCTCCAACACTGCGGGCCTAGCCGGGCCCCTGTCTCTCTTGAGACAGAAACTAGCATTACCTGTCTTGACAAACTCAATGACGACCATTTAGAGAGCCTCTTTCTAAAGGAACCCAAGGGTCAGTGTCTGCTGTTTCAGGTCACGGGTTGGAGGGATGGGGGGAATGAGCAAAGAAAACCCAAAGATACAATCCAGAACTTCCAATTCTGCAGGGTCCGGCTTTTCACATATTCGTCAAACATGTCTCGCATGTGATCAAACTGGCGCCGGGTGACGGGGACACCTGTGGCAGGGAGCAGCTGCTGGCAGGAGCTGAAACGACAGGAAGTCAGGGGAGCTCGGCAGGGCTGGGGGCCCAGCAGGCAGGCCCAAGATTGGGGGGGAGGACAAAAGCTGCAGTGCCAAGTAAGGGGACCTCTACCAGTCCCCCCACCCTCCCTCCCTGCCATTCGGGGTAGGATGAGCTGCACCCCCCAACCCCCAGCCCCCACCTCTGCCCTCAGGCCCAGCCTCACAGGATGGTGGCATTGAGCTCCTCAATCTCCTCACGCAGCCGCCGGGCCTCCTCCTGCATCTGACTGCGCTCCTGCTGCAGCTTGGTGATGTACTCCACAGTCTTCTGCAGCGTGATGGCGTGGCTGGCCTGCGAGGGGGCTGGGTCAGGGTGCACAGCACACCAGGCGCCCCCAAGTGCCCATCCTGTCGGTCCCGCCCCAACCCACCCTCTCCCCCAACCCCCACAGCCACTCACCAGCTTGGTGTTGTTGGAGATCAAGCTGTTCAGGGTGTCGAAGCCCATCTTGATGTTGAAGCGCCTCTTCTGCTCGGCTGAGATGTGCTTCATCTGCCGGTTCTGCTGGGGAATCGGCCCATCACTGCGCCACAGGGCCCCCCTCCCCATCCCTACCCGCTGCTCAGATTCTCTATAGAGAGCTATGTGGAAGGAGGGGGCAAGAGGAAGCTAAGAGGCTCCAGGAGGAGCCAGGAGGGGACAAGAGGGGGCCAGAGAACCATCCCTACAGAACAGAGCATAGCCAAGGGCCTGGCGCTACAGATCCAGCCCTTTCCGGCCACCCCCACACCTCAGACCCAGTTGTGACAGCTGCCACCCCCGCTCCACAGAGCTCGGGGCCACTGTCACCACAGGGCTGGGGGCAGGTGGTGCGGGGAGGAGCCAACATGCTCAAGGGCAAGGCGGTGAATGTCCCCATTTCAGGTGTGGGACACCTGTCAAGCCCATGGGTCTTCCCAGCATGTCTCCAGTAGGGACACAGTTGTCCCCATGGCCCCTGGATACACTTCTCCCTGCCTCCCCAGCCTTCTGAGGGAATCAAGACCCGAGAGATACCTTTAAAACAGCCACGTTTTTGGGGTCTGCAGGCGATTTCCCTGAGCAGTTGTTCTGGGGGGACTGAGGACTGGGACTCTGCTCAGACGCGCATGGAGAAGCCTGCCCAGAGTTCGGGCAGTCCCGACCTGGGAAGAGCAGAGATTCCCCTTAGGGGCCAGGCTGTGCCAGCAGCGCGGGGACTCACCCACAAAGGGAAACCCGCCCTTGACCTCCCATGGCAGCCCAGAGCAAGAACTAGGCGAATCCTTGCCAGCATCTCGGGGCAGGGGGCAGCGGGGCGGTCCTGGCTAGGCCTGCCGGTGCAGCGGTCACAGGTCTGGGAGAGGAGAGAGGCCCGCCTCCCAGGGCACCAGGGGCCCCTCCACGTCTGCACAGCTCTGGTGCTCACCCTGGGTGGCAAGCACTTAAGCTATCTGTTCTTTGAACTCTACATGTGTGTTTTTTTATACTTCCTTCAATTTTACCCACCCCAGAAATCTTTTAACTAGGAAAACAAATGAACTCGGTGGAGGAAACGTGTGGCCCCGGCTCAGGAACTGCGCCCAAGAAGCCCCTTCCAGGCCCGCCTCCCAGCATGGACCACGGATGCCTGAGGCTGTCCCCCGACACTGCTCTCCTCCCTGCCCTGCTCTCAGGCCTCCCAGCATGGCTCTCACCTTTGGGGATCCGCCTCAGTGGACGAGGCAACGTCTCCCCAAGGCCCCACGTGGCATTTCAGGGCCCAATCGATAGCCAGTCCGTGTCTATATTTTCCCACACGAGAGTCCTTATTCTTTAAAACCTGTCCTTGGACGAGTCCCTGTCTGACCCCTATAAGCAGAGAGCTAGCTTCCCTCTCATCATGTTCTCTCCACTTCAGAAAGATGCTTCTGCAGAGGGCTCTGGGAGCAGCTGCCCTGGTTTTATCTAAGACAGGAAGACACTCTGGTCTCCCTTCCCAAGGTGGTATCTGGCTCCACCCCTCCCCAACGCCCCACCCGCCCCCACCAGCAGCAGTCTTAGGAACATCATTTCCCAGACCTCTCAGACCTCACTGGGCAACATCAGTCCTACCCCAGCCGTCTCACCAACCGAAGTCCAGGCCGGGGAGGAAGGAAGGGTACTCCTGAGGTATGCTGCCAGCACACGGGCCAGGGACAACCAGCCAAACCCAGACAGGCTGGGGGCTCCCGCAGCCACAGCAACCGCAGGCTCGCAGTTTCTGAAAACTGTTGATGACTGCTCAATCCCTTTTGTGGATCAGGACTGGCAGCTCACGGCCAGGTCTTTCTTTTTTATTTTTTAAAACCTTTTTTGGCCACATTGCACGACATGTAGGATCTTAGTTCCCTGACCAGGGATTGAATGAATACTCTCTGCAGTGGCAGAGCAGTCTTGACCCCCGGATGACCAGGGACGTCCCCATCAGAGCCAGGCCCTTTTGAAGGAGGCTGAGCAGTGTCCCCGTGAGCACACAAGCTGCTGGAACCACAAGGCGCTGGTGGCTTTCCCTCACTGATCCTGTGCTTAGCCTGGGGCACTGGCAGCTTCGGATCCCTCACTGCTTGGCCTGGCAGCCCAGGCTCCGCCCGGGTACCCTCAGCAGCCTCCCCAGTCCCGCAGCAGGCCCCCTACTCCACTCACGCGGTCCCAAGCGGTCCAAGCGGAGAGCTGAGTCACTGGCGCCCGCAGCAGGGACCTGGGCAATGCCCCCGTGCAGTGGGCCCTGCTCACCCTTCACCAGGGAGTCGGGCACTGTGCTGGGAGGGAAGAGCCGGGACACGGGGGTGTGCTGGCTGCCCGGGCCGGGGCCGAGGTCCGTCACCAGGATGCCGCTGGGGAACTCTGTGACTCCAGGAGCCTAAGGGGACACAGAGGAGGAAGGTCACCCCCGAGCACAGTTAGGCCAGGTGAGGGCCACCTGAGGTCATAAGATGTTGAAGGCCTGTCCCGGCCACTCACCCTGGTGAGGGCAGCAGGCGTGAGGACCACGCTGGACTGGGACACGGTGGAAGCCAGCATTCCTTCTCTCTTCAGAGGGCCAGATGTCATGATCACTGCCTGCGGCTGTCCTGGGAAGGCAGCTGCCAGAACAAGGGGAGGTGAGGGTGGAGGCCCAGCTATGCGCCTGCTGCCTGACACGGGTACTGAACCTGGACCAGCCAGGCTGCATGGGGGCTGGGGGGCGGGGAGCCTTAGGAGCAGCACACGACCCCTCTGCTGCCACTGAGACGTTGCCCCCTCACTGTAGGGCATGGAGAGACGATGCTAGATTTTTGCAACTTCTCCTTGGTGGGGACAGATTACAGACCCAGGCAAGAGATGACCAGGGATACGTTTTTTCCCACGCTGGGCTGAGACTGGAAGAACACCATAGAATAGAAAACAGACTCAATCTACATACATTGCCTTTCACAACCCTTCTGCTTCCAAGATCACGATGTGTGTGTGTCACGAGCTTGCCAGCCTTGGGGACAGGAAACGTCCCGGGGGTGGGGGTGGGGGGTCACACTTGCCTCCCGCGCACCTGGCTCACCTGGGGCGAGGCAAGCATTCTTCAACACCACGGACACTGGCTCTGGTTTGGGAGCAGGCACTATTTTGGGGGGCTGCTTGTGCCTCCCCCCAGACAAGGAGACGGGCTTGGGATGCACGAAAGTCATACGGGGTTGGGGAGGCCCGGCGGTTGGCGGCCGGGTGACAGGAGACAGTGCCAGGCCATAGGGGGACCCAGAGGGGGGCGGATAGCGCGTGGTGATAATGAGGCCCTGGCTCTGGCTGAAGGTGGTGGCGGCAGCGTCGTGGGTGAGGGTGGCGGAGGCTGTGTGGGTGATGACGGAGGGCGACTTGCTGACTTCAGCAAACTTCTGGGGCTGCAGGAAGGCGGGGGGAGTTGGGGGGTTCAGGGCAGTGGCGGGAGGGGGGCCTAACGGCAAGACGGGGGAAGGAGGTGGCGGGGCGGGGCTGGGCGAGAGCAAGGGCATGGTGAACACGGGCAGGAAAGGCTGGGGGACGCTCAGGGGCGGTGCCGAGGGACCCAGGTCTGCCGGCTGAATGAAGGGGTCCCCAGGTTGGGGCGGGTGTTCACAGCCCTGCCCACTCGTGGGGTCTAGGGCAGCGGCTGCGGGGGGTGCGATGAAGCTGTCGGGAAGGCTTGCAGTGGGGAGAGCGGTGGTTGGCAGGATGCTCTCCTGAGGAAGGAAGGGAAGAAGTGAGCAATGAATGCTAAAGTCACACAGCTCGCCGCCACTCTCCAGCGCTACACGCCACGGAGCCCAACACGTACACCGTGCGCCTAGGACGCAGCCCCGGGCAGAAGGGACAGAGGCAACGTCTCCCAGCCCCAGGACTCCTAATCTGGGGGAGATGGAGCTGGATCCCCCCGGGTGCCAGCAGGGGTCTTGTTTCCTTTGGGGACTCAGTGATAACACAGGGCTCAGACACAGTGACTGTCTGCACACACTTGGCTCACAGCCTGGGGATATCCTGTTTCTGGAGTCCGGAGGGGTCCCCCCAAAGTCCCTGCCATCTTCTGTTACAGAGTAGGGGCAGCCTGGCTCGCAGCTGCTCAGGAGGCTCCCCCAGGACACTGTCTTGTATCAACTTCTAGGGAGGTCACCTCCTCCTAAAAGGGAAAGGCTATAAGGAATCAATTGTTCGGGTCTTAGTCACTATAGAAGCAGCTCTTCCCCAAGCCAGATGGAAGAAGCAGGGGCCAGGGCACACTAACTGGATACTAACTGAGAGTCTCTTAAGGGCAAGGAGCCGTGCCTCCCTCAGCTCAGCGGCCCCAGCACCTGGCAGCCAACTTGTGCTGAGTGCGTAGCAAAAAGGAAAAGGAATACAAGGAATTTCTCAGCAACCACATTTTTCTTTGCTATCTCACTGGTCCTTTCTTTTCCAAAAAAAATTATTTATTTTTAATTGAAAGATAATTTCACTGGTCCTTTCTTAACTGGTCAAGATGAAGCTCGCCACACACAGGTTACCTGGGGCCTTAGCGGGGAGCATACATTTACTGAGAGAGTCTCCCACCTCATGGACACCTCCGGATGCTCTCTAGGAGGGCTAGAATAACTTCTTTACACGTTATATGTGAGTCCAGCACCGGATTGAGTGACCCCTAGCACTTCACTGCAGAGGTCTGATGACTGGAAGCCCGGTGCCCTTTCCCTTTCCCCAAGTTCCCTCTACCTGAGCAGGTGGGCTGTTGGGGTCTGGTGCAGGCGTTGAGGCGGGTGCAGGCAGCATGGAACCAAAAATGGAGCGGCTGGAAGAGAAAAGGTCTGAAAGACAACATCGGGGGCCTGTGAGCTCTGTGCCTGTCATTTCACTGAATTAAGATCCAAACAAACTGGGCACTGAACCCCACCTTACCCAGAGGAATGCCAAGGCCAGAGGGCACAACTCCACCCCCACTGAGGGAACTCTGCTGAAACAGGCCCTCTGATTGGAGTTGTACATGCTGGCAACCAGTGTGGGCTCTGAAACACCCCTAGGCCTCGGTGGCACCTGCATTTAATGATGGTGGGAGCTCAAGGATCATTTCTAACAGCAGGAAACTGCAAGGCAGCAGCTGTGTCACCAGCGCCCTCTGCTGCCTAGAGGGAGAACTGCTTGCAGTCAAGGCCAAACCTGAGGCTCTGGGACGTGGAGGATGAGAAACACTGTCCAGGCCTGTAGCTACTACCAAACAAAAAAAAAAGAAAGTTTTGGACGAATTCTAAGTCCTCTCCCTGGCCCATTCTAACAGTTCCCCTCTATGAAAGGGAAGCCCAATCTACTCTGTCCTGGGCAAAGGGAGACGCGGGTAGCCAAGCTCTCTCTCTGCCCCAAGTCCTCACCCTGGAAGGGCTCGAAGGTGTCCATGAAGTCCAGGTTGGGCTGCAAAGGGATCAGGCCAGGTTGAATCATGTCCGCGTTCCCCAGGTGCGCTGTGAGCATAAGAGGAGACGGGGACCGTTTTGCCTTCCCAGTCCACGCTGTGGGAGTGTGTCAGGGGCCCAGACTGGATCCTCCTGGCCCTGCTTGCATTCTCCTGGGAACAGGGGGAACGTGGGCCACTGGCTAGGATTTCTCTGGGGGGTTCATGGGCATTTTCCACCCTCAGAGGGTGGGGAAGGAAGTGAGTTTTCAGGGGAAAAGGTAAAATGAGTATCTGGAAGCAGACACTCCACTGTGAACAGCTCTGCAGAGACCCCTCGGTGCTGACTTAAGTCCGTGGGCTCCTCCTGGAGGGTTAACTGGATAGCTGCATGCTCCCAGGTGAGAGGCCAAATGATTGGAGTGCAAATGATTTTCTCAAGAGTGAGTCTCAGGCCCTGGCACTGGCCCAGGCCCATGTCCTCAGCTGAGGGGACAGGATCAGAAATGTGAAGTTCGTTCAGACCAAACCCCCCACTGTTCCCTGGCAGGGGCACCATGGGCCCGATGGGGCCCCCACACAGCAAGGAGGAGCCGCCCTTGGGGGCGGGTTACCTATTTCACGTGGATTGGGCCAGGCCACGGGCGGGTGGGAGGAGAGTGTGGAGAAGAGGGTGTCGCTGAATTCCGACATGAGCATGTCCGTGTCCAGCAGCGTGTCCTCCTCCATGGGGACTGGTGTCTTCCAGCCATCCCGGTGCTTGTGCCAGTAAAGCATGTCATCATCCTACCACCAATGGGGGAAGGAAAAGCCAAATGGGCACCAGTGACTCGCAAGTTCTCTGTCAAGTCACGTTGAGGAGATATGTGGCCCAGTTTCTCAGAGCAGCAAGGGCTGCCAGGTAAGAGATGAGGCCAGGGGACAGGGACCTGCAGAGAACTGGCTTCTTTCCTTTATGTCCCTCTTCTGGCCCCAGGGAGAGTCCATGTCCCCACCACATTCTGCTGTGGTGCTGGCCACCCATGTCACTGCTGTTTCTTGTAAAGGGGGAGGTCCCGTGAGGGTCCTCATGGCCCCCACCCTCGCTTACCTGGGCCAGGCTGGAAAGGTCCTCATCCTTGTGCTGCTGGAGCTGCGGAGAAAGGAGAGAGGGACAAGGTGGTCCCCCAAGGCCCAGAGAGGGGACAAGGCCCTCAGCCTCTCTTCCCTGGAAGAGGATCACTTTCAGAAGCATCTAGACCTTCTCTCTCTAGAAGGAAGGTGGCAAGAAAGATCCTACCCCTGCCATCCCCAGGCCGAAGCTGGGCTCCGAGATTCCTGACCAGCGTTTGTGGAATAAACAGCCTCAGCTCCAAGCTGGACAGACAGAACAAAAGTCACACAGCCAATGCAGGTCACCACTTGGGCTGGGCTAGAAAGGGGCTTCAGGGGCAATGGTGGAGGGTGGTGGGCAATGGGTTGACAGCTCTGAGCCAGAGCCTCAGGGGTCAGTGTACTGAGTAAATATGGGCTGGAAGTCCTTTTCAAATGTATTTGGCTGCACCAAGTCTTAGTTGTGGCATGTAGAATCTATATGGTTCCCTGACCAGGGATTGAACCCAGGTCTCCTGCCTGGGGAGCACTGTGTCTTAGCCACTGGACCACCAGGGAAGTTTCCAGATACCCTTTTCTTGAAGTAGGTTCTCCACTTGTGATACTCCCGGATCACGATCTCTATGCGGCTTTTCCAGTACTTTCCTTCTGTGGTGATGGCCTGTGGGAGAGACGCGGGGCACAGGGAAGAGGTGGTGTTGGGTTTTATTCACAGAGCTCACCCTGCCAGCAAACAAGCATCTGGCTCCAGAAGTCAGGCCCGGGCAATCCAGCTCTGAGTCACTAGCCGCTTGCCTGCGGCTTCATCCACAGGGTGTGTTGGCCTCTGCTGGGCCATGCCCAGCCTCCGAGTGAAGGTGAGCTTTCACTAGGTTATCTTACCCCTCAAAGATAACCTAGGGGGCTTTGAGGGCCCAGGGTCCGGAGGCTGGACTGGAGTAGGGCTCAGACAAAGTACTCGGCAGGGCAGAAGTGCAGAGACCCCGGAGCTAGAGGAATCGCCAGAGACTGGCTGGCTCTCAAATGCCCTGAGGCTCTGCCACATTTCCAAAGGGTGAAAACAAACAGCCAGTCACAGAAGGTTCAGGCAGAAAGTGACCTCCAAGGTCCAGCTCAACCTCCCCACCATGCAGGGTGGGAGCCCCTTCCATGGTTATCTCTGAATTCTGGTGACCAGGGATCATGACAGCCTCAGAGAGACCACCTCACTTTCACATTCCTTTCTTTTGATGGCTGCAGAATATTAAAGCAAGTCCCAGTCATCCTATCATAAGTGTCATATAATTTCACCTAAAATATTTCACTGTGTGTCTCAGACAGTGAAGAATCTCCACAGTGACTAATACAATACTATTACCAGACCTGAAAAGTGACGAGATTCTTTATTACTGTCTGATACCAGATCGTGTCCCTTGGCTCCAAGCTGTCTTGTGTTAGGTTACTTTTCAAATTTTCCCTTTTCATCATAACAGTAAGACAAGCTTGGATGAAACTAAAACAATACAGAAGAGTAGAAAGTGAAAGTGGAGTCTTCTCTCCTCACACTAATCCCACAAGTAAGAGTTCTGTATATCCTTTGGGACATTTCCTATGCATGTATAATCACACAGATACATGCGGCAAAAAATTAACCTAAAGATACTAAAATACTGTTGGGCAACTTGCTTCTTTTCATTTACTATGTCTTCACCATCTTTCCCTCGCAGTATATAAAGACTGGCTAAAGATGTCTGCCTTGTCCCCCCACCACCTCCCCAGCTGACCTCCAGAGAAGCACCGACATTAAAGGAAAGCAGAGGGTAAGTCTTGTTTGGAGGAAGCCCCAAGTCCTTGGAGCAGCCTGGCCTGAGAAGGGGGAGCCTCTGCAGGGTGCCGGGGCCACGTGCCTCTACGTCGCCATCACAGCTCACAGTGTGACAGCCACCAGGTCAGAGCATCCCAAGGGCTCTGCCCCGCAGCCTTCCTCTGTGGGGTCCAGCCCTCGGGCCCGTCCCCGTGAGTCACCTCCTTCTCCCGAGTGAGGGCCCATCACCTGCCAAGTACCTCTGGACGGCGGTGCTCGTCCACATCCACAGAGCCGTCCAGTGGAGTGACAAAGTGGCACACGGGGTTCTTGCGCTTCTCCAAATCTGGGCGGGGAGAGGGTGGGACACTGTCACTGAGGAGCCCTGCCCCTCGGGAGGATCCTGAAGTGTCCTCCTTCTCTTGGAAAATAAGATTCGGGGAAATAAAGGGTCCAGGTCAAAGGAAAACTCTCTCTCAGTGATGTGAGGGTGAGAAAGGGAGTCTGCCTGATCAAGAGGAAACACCAGCCTGAGCCTAGGGGACCCCCAGCATGCCAGTCACCTGCAGGAATCACCAGACCCCCCAGCACCCACGCCAGCCGGACACAGGCCATGCCCAGGCCTGCACCTTCTCAGACCCGCTGAAAATGGGGACTGTTCCTCGACTCTCTGAATGTCACCCCTCAGCTGTACACCCATCCCTTCTCCTCTGCCTTACAACACTGAGCCTCCTGTGGACGCTTGGATTTGGTTTGGTTCTCCTCTCTCCACAGACTGTCCGAGAGAGACTTCCGTTTGACACACAAGGTTCCAAGACTGGGCTCCGTGCCCCAAGGTGCACACGCCTCTCGGTGGCAGAACCTGCAGGATCGTTGGTCCAGCGACAAGACACTCACACTGCATGTACCAGGCCCGCCAGATGGCGTTGTTGAGCCGGATCTTGTCTCTCCACTGGAGCTTCAGGCCCTTGAAATTCTTCCACTTCGGAGACACCAACTTCCCACTGAAAGGTAAAATGAGGAGGGGGACACTCAGTGGTTTCTCTGACAATTAAATGTGCCACTCTACCATCCCAAGCCTCAAAATTCTGGATTAATCCGTGCAAGTCACAGGCTAGGCTCAATAGGATATACAGTCACTTTCACTATCCCATTTTGTCGACTTTTGCATATCTTCAAATTTTTCCACAATTAAAAGCTAAAAATCTGTGGATTTTGCCTTATATGTGTATCAAATCACCATGTTGTACACCTTAAACTTAATGTCACATGTCAATTTTATTTCAACAAAGTTGGGGGGAGGAAAAAAGAAATCTGCTGACCACTGAAGGAAAGCCAGGCTCCTTGAACCTGCTCTCGGCCACCAGTCCTCAGGAGGCACCGACAATCCAGGCGCACAAATGTCCCACTGGCCCTGGAACCCGCAGGGCCCTCTCCTGCCTCAAGGGCCCCACTCTTCACGGAGCTCCCTCCGCCCATGGCCAGCTGCTCATCCTTCCAAATGATGCTCAGACACCATCTCCTCCGAGCCGGCACTGGCCTCTCCCAGGATGCTGCCAGTCCCTTCAGGATCTCTGAGTGCTGTTCACACCTCAACAACACACTCATCCACTCCCCATACGGCAATGTGTCTCCACACCTCCGGCCACCAGACTGCAGCTTCTCAGGGGAGGGCCCTTCCAGTATTCTCACCCTAACCACCCAGCACCGAACTTGGCACAGAGCAGGAGCTCGTGTAATAATTCTTCACTGAATGAGTTAAAGGGCCTTTGCCAACAAAGCTAATGGCAGGCAAGGAACGCTCCCTGGTGGTACAGCCGGCTCAGATGGTTTAGTTTTCCATGGGCTGTGCCAGGAGCCACCTCTGAGCCGCTGGCATAGGGCTTCCCCTCTCCAGATGGCTAAGATGGGCAAGGCACTCTTTCCGGTCCGTACCAAAGGGGGTTCTGTGAGTTCTACATCACTGCAGGCCACAGCCCTGCTCCCTTCTCCAAAGCTACTCAGAGAGGCCATGTGACAAGCAGAGATGTGCCAGGAGTCACAACAGCTGGGGTCTTCAAAGAGAGCGCCTAAGTAATAAACACTCCCCAAACCTGAACACCTGGTTTCTTCATCAGAAGCCCCTGGCAAATCTCATGCCCCATCCTCCAACCCAGCACCGGGACAGGCTATGGATTGTAGGAGAGAAGGCTGAGACTCGCACAGAGAAAACATCACAGCAAGTCCTCTGAGAACTGGAGGGACAGATAGACAGCAGCAGCCTCAGCTCAAAGGGTCAGGGGCTTCACGCCAGTCACATGCCTTTCTGCCCCTGCTCCCCCAGTCCAAAGACACTTCAACCTCAGCTGTCACCCACATTCAACAGCCAGCAGCCTAGTGTTTCTGAGTCTCTGTGGTGCAACTGCATACTAGAAGTGAACTATTAAAGCCACGAACTCTGACATGTCAGTTTCCTGGGTAAAATCACAATAATACCACTGCCTCCAGAGTGTTTCAAGAAAGACTAAATGTACACACACGCAGCCACATTCTTAAGACACACAGCAGAGGTAACCCTAAAGAAAATTAAAAAAAAAAAAAACCCACAAAACTAACCAGCAGGCTTAAATATAAACCCACCCTTACTCCTGCTTTGTTACGTAAGACGTAGTGGCTGATGTGAGCATAATAAGAGCGTCTTAGAGAAGTCAGATGACACCGACCTCTTCAATTACTTACCATGAAACGGGTGGGAAGATTCAGAGAGAGGTCAGACCCTGGAGGCTAGAAACCCACTCTGATAAAGTAACTTTCAGGTTCTCATCTTCTTCCCCCCCAAACTGCTGGATGTCTGCCTCTTCCTGCCGTAGGGATGTTCACTCCTTATGTCCAACGGCTATCACCCATCACCCCGGGCTTCTGTAATACCTCAACAGTCGACAGGCGGCGCTCGACTGACGCGAACAAGCAAGTCTGAAACCAAAACTAAAACCTAAACAGCCCAGAGAGGTGGAGAGGGTGAAAGCAGAGGCGATGGTTGATGGACACTCACCCACACACCACAACTTGACTGGACACGCAAAGTGTTAGAAAAATGCGGGACACACATCTAGACGTTTCCTTACTGAAAGGGCTTCTCCCGCCTTTGCTGTGATGTCACTGTTAACCTTCGATGAGGGCAGGAGACATTCCCTATGCAGACACCCACAGACAAGGACAGGGACCCTTTCTGTGGAGGCACCCCAAGTCTAGTTTCCCACGGAACGTACAAGAGAGGCTGCTCTAAGGAGTTCTAATGGGCAGCTCCTTGGCAGGGATCCCTAGAGCAGGATTCCCACAAAACATCCATCAGACTCCCCCCAAACCCACCCCAGCTTAACTTGGCTTCCAGACACTGTTGGGTGGGATGCTTCTTTGCCTAACTCAGGGTTCTGCCATACTCCTTCTTTAAAGTGTAACCAGAAACACATTAGTAAAATTTCTGAGGTCTTCTCTGGTAGTCCAGCAGCTAAGACTTTGTTCTCCCAATACAGGGGGCCCAGGTCTGATCCCTGGTCAGGGAACTAGATCCCACATGCCCACAATGAAGATCAAAGATCCCACGTGCCACAACTAATACCTGGCACAAACAAATAAAATTTTAAAATGTAAAAAAGAAAAAAACTCCGAGACTACTGGCTTCCCCCTCCATAAACAAAAGACCTCCTCGTGCCTTACCTCCCAACCCTGCCTTCTTAAACATCACCCCCCCACACCAACACCTGGGCTTCCTGGTTAGAACAGGGACCCTGGATTCACCCCTTACTCTCCCAATCTGACTCTGGGAAGGCCAGGGTCTGGGTCTGACTCATCCGAGCACAGTGCCTGGCATGTGGGAGGTGTGATTAAATATGGAATGACTAAGTGAAAGCTAAACTTTTCCATAAAGAAAAGTCTTCACACACCCACTACCACAGCCGTCCTTCCTAGAAGACAGGTTCATGACACGGGGTAGGAAGTCTACAGACAACAAACTCTCTCTCGAAACTGCTGCTGAGTGGAATGGCAAACTGAATTCTCTGGCAGTCTGGCAAGAGACTGCTTTGGAATGAAAAGTAAAATGCAAGCCCTGCACAGACAGGAGCTGGCATTAAGAACGGGTAAGGATGAAACTGAGGTGGGGATTTGGGGTTCTGCTGGTTCCAGGGAAGATGAGCTTTGAACTGGTCAGAGCATTCTTTGAAAAAGAAAGCAGGCCAGGGCTCCGAGATCTACTGCTGTGGGGCCCAGACAATGGTGGAGTCCATTCATTTGGTCATGCAACCATATTTGCTTGTAAGGTATTATTTCTTCACCATTCCTCATGCTTCCTGCAATCCCACCAGCAAAATGTTCCCAGGCCTATACAACCCAAAACCCACAGACTTAAAGCAATACCTATCAAAATACCCATGACATTTTTCACAGAACTAGAATAATCTTAAAAATTTAAATGGAACCATAAAAGACCCAGTTCTGCAAAGGCAACCTTGAGGAATACGAACAAAGCAGGAAGCAAAACCCTCCCAGACTTCAGATAATACTTCAAAGCTACAGTAATCAAAACAGCATGGTATTGGCACAAAAAGAGACCTATGGATCAATGGAACAAAAGAGAGCCCAGAAATAAACCCACACACCCATGGGCAATTAACCTTCAACAAAGGAGGCAAGAATGCACAGGGGGGAAAAGACCGCCTCTTCAGCAAGTGGTGCTGGGAAAGTCAGACAGTCACATATAAATCAATGAAAATATAACACTCCCTCACACCACACACAAAGATTAATTCAAAAATGGCTTAAAGACTTAAATATAAGACATCATAAGATTCCTAAAAGAGCACATAGGCAGAACATTCTCTGACAAAAATCATACCAATGTTTTCTGAGGTCAGTCTCCCAAGGCAATAGAAATAAAAGCAAAAATAAATAAATGGGACCTAATCAAACTTACAAGCTTTTGCACAGTAAACCATAAACAAAACAAAAAGACAACTTCAGGACTGGGAGAAAATATCTGCAAATGATGTAACCGATAAGGGCTTAACTTCCAAAATATACAAATAGCTCCTACAATTTAATAACAAAAAAACACAAACAACCTAATCAAAAAATGGGCAGAAGATCTAAATAGACATTGCTCAAAAAAAAAGACATATAGATGGCCATTAGGCACATGAAAAGACGCTCATCATCATTAATTATTAGAGAAATGAGAATCAAAACTACAATAAGGTATCACCCCACACCAGTCAGAATGGTCATCATTAAAAAGTCTGCAAATAATAAATGCTGGAGAGGATGTGGAGAAAAGGGAACCTGAGTACACTGTGGGTAGGAATGTAAACTGGCACAGTCACTATGTAAAACAGTATGGAGGTTCCTCAAAAAACAAACTAAAAATAGAGTTGCCACATGATGTGCCAATCCCACTCCTGGGCATACACCGATAGAAAACTATCATTTGAAAAGACTCATGCACGCCAGTGTTCACAGCAGCACTATTTATAATAGCCAAGACATAGAAATAACCTAAATGTCCATCAACAGATAAATGGATAAAGGAGATGTGGTACATACACACAATGGAATATTACTCAGCTATTAAAATGTCATTTTCAGCAACATGGATACAAATAGAGTTCATCACACTAAGCAAAGTAAGTCAGAAAGAGAAAGACGAATACCATATGATATCACTTATATGTGGAATCTAAAATACAATACAAATGAACATATCCATGAAAGAATAACAGACTCACATAGAACAGATGTGTGGTTGCCATGGGGGAAGCAGAGTGGAGGAGAGAAGGACTTGGAGTCTGGGATTAGCAGACGCAAACTAGTATATACAGGATGGATAAACAAGATCCTACTGTATAGCACAGGGAACTATATTGAATATCCTGTGATAAACCATAATGGAAAAGAATATGAAAAAGAATACATATATATGTGTGTGTGTGCGTATATATAACCGAGTCGCTTTGCTATATAGCAGAAATTAAATGTAACATTGTACGTCAACTGTACTTCAATAATTTTTTATTAAAACAAAAACAAAACCACATTCCTACATCTGTCTCCTTCTCAGGGAGGTTGAGTTGGTGTGCTAAAGACTGTGGAAGAAGGGACTGGCATGGGGGTTGCAGGCCCTTCTTTCCTCTTGGGGACAAGCTGTCTACTGAGGGCCCATGCCCCTCCTGTTCTGCGCCTAGAGAGCGAGCCTGGGGTGGGGGAGGCCTCTCCTAGTTTTCGGCTGCCTGGGGCTGCTTAGAAAGACAGTCTGGGGTTCTCTTACAAGCCACATCCACAGCTTGATCAACGATACAGGGAATAATTTGGCCAACATCTGCTGAACCTTTTTTTGTGGTGGTAAAATATATGTAACATAAAAGTTACCACTTTGACCATTTTAAAATGCACAGTTCACTGGCACAAAGTCTGATCATAATGCCATGTCACCATCACTGCTATTTAGTTTCAGTGCTGTTTTCATCACCCCAAAAGGAAGCCCTGTACCCAGTAGCAGTCACTCCCTCTTACTTCCTACCCCGGCCTCTGGCAACTATAATCTACTTTCTTTTTCTGTGGATTTGTTTCTTCTGGACATTTCACATAAACCAAATGATAAAACATGTGGCCTTGTCTATCTGGCTTCTTTCACCTTTTGCACAACAGTTTCAAGGTTCACCCACACTGTAGTTCACGTGTCAGTACTTCCTTCCTTCTCATGGCTGAATTACATTCCACTGGATGGAGAGACCACATTTTGTTTACTCCTTCACCTGCTGATGGACATTTGGGTTGTTTCATGTTCTGGCCATTGTGAACAGCGCTGCTGTAAGCTGACTCCACTTTGATTTCCTAGTCAGCTCAGAATTCTGGTAAGCGAGAGTGATCATTACACTGGCACCAGGGATGGGATGTGATGAGGGGCAAAAACAACTGTGAGCTTTGTTGGAGGGCAAGTGGGCAACTGTGTATCACATTTTAAATGTGCATCCCCCCAACTCCCAATCCCACTGTTAGGAGTAGACTCTACTCCAGACCCATTTGCACATGGGCACAAAGACATAAATAGAAGACATTAAACTACAGCCCTGCTGGTGGGAGGAAAAAGCTGGGAACAACATACATTTACATGTGCTGATGGCTCAGACGGTAAAGAATTTGTCTGCAATGCAGGAGACCCAAGTTTGATCCCTGGGTTGGGAAGATCCCCTGGAGGAGGAAATGGCAACCCACTCCAGTCTTCTTAACTAGAGAATTCCATGGAGAGAGGAGCCTGTCAGGCTGCAGACCACGCGGTCGCAAAGAGTCAGACATGACTGAGTGACTAACATTAAGTACCTAACTAACAGCAAGATCTGCAAGATGTATTAAGTGGGAAAGGAAAAAAAAAACGGTGCAAGATACACAGCATGGCCACCATTTGTATTTTCAACAGACAGACGTGCACACACACACACACACACGCCGGAAAAGAGGGAAGAAAATGACCAGTCAATCTCAGGGAAGACACACAAGAAAACAGAAAGAGGAAAAACAGTGATTTCCCTTTGGACAGCTGAATCAGGAATTAAGGAGCCTCAGTCAGTGAGTTAGTTTTCACTCTTTACCGTTGTGTTTTCTACTGCTCAAATATAACATAGGAATGTATTTTATATATATACATATATATATATTTTTTTTTTTTTTTCCTCCTTCAAAATAAACAAGGGAACAAGACCAGGTACAGTCCAAAGCCTTACAGGGCTGCCAGTTAATTAGGGAAGGCGATTCATCACATGAGCAGACGTGAAACTTGTGCACAAGTCAGCTTTGTGCCCCAGATCCAAATATGAGGATAATGGTGAATAAGTGGTTTCTTACATGAGCGAATAAGTGAATAATGCTAGACTGCTCTCTCTTCCAGGACTTCGACTCTTTTTCTTCAAAAGAGCGGTCTCCATTGGCTTTTCCTGGGATCTGGGCCTGGTTCCACGGGCTGCCAGGAGCCAAAACTAACAGGCTCCAGACGGACAAAGGTTCATTGAGGAGCCGAGGCGTGGGGAGCGGCCCCTCGTGAGGCACTGCAGGCGGAGGGCGCCGTGTTCAGGGGAATCGCCCTGGAGCCATGGGCCCTCCGCCCTAGGCCACCTGCCCAAGCAGAGCCGCCGTCCAGGGCCTGTGAGGTTTTCAGGGCCTGCTCCCACGCCCAGGCATGGGTCCTATCTCCTGCACCCCAAACTCATCCCCCTCCTGGGGCACTTGGCATCTTTTTTTTTTTTTTTTTAACACTCAAAGAAAGTCCTATTGGAGAAGCAGGCTCAGAGGGCGGTGGCAACCAGGCAGGTATATGGGCTTCTGAGGGCTTCATTCCAGGTCTGTCCTACTGACAAGGTGAATGTGTGTGTGTCCTTATTGTGGTGTGCGGTGAGCAGCAGTGTCTCGGGGGGTGTGTGCGTGGTATATGCATGGGTATGGGTGTGGTGTGGTGTGTGTGGCGTGAGTGTGCGTGCGGCGTGAGTGTGCGTGCACTCACGCATGTGTCTTTATAGTGGTGTGCGGTGAGCAGCTGTGTCTCAAGGTGTGTGTGCGTGGTGTACGCATGAGTGTGTGGTACATGGGTACGGGTGTGGTGTGCGTGGTATGTGTGGCGTGAGTGTGTGAGTGCACTTGTGTGTGTGTGTGTCTTTATTGTGGTGTGCGGTGAGCAGCTGTGTCTCGGGGTGTGTGTGCGTGGTGTATGCATGGGTATGGGTGTGGTGTGTGTGGTGCATGTGGCGTGAGTGTGCGTGCACTCACGCGTGTGTGTCTTTACTGTGGTGTGCGGTGAGCAGTTGTGTCTCGGGAGGTGCGCGTGGTGTACGCATGAGTGTGTGGTGCATGGGTACGGTGTGGTGTGCGTGGTGCGTGTGGCGTGAGTGTGTGAGTGCACTTGCATGTGCGCATGTCTTTACTGTGGTTTGCGGTGAGCAGCTGTGTCTTGGGGTGTGTGTGCATGGTGTATGCATGAGTGTGTGGTGCATGGGTACAGGTGTGGTGTGCGTGGTGCGTGTGGCGTGAGTGTGTGCATGCACTCGCGTGTGCCACTGTGTCCAGGTGCCGTGTATGAGCATGTTTGTGAGGACTGTGGTTGTCTGTTTCATGTACTTAGCCAGGAGTGATCATTTCTGTGATGATCAAAACTTAGAGCACCTTGATGGAGCTGAAACAGTTGAGATCGGGCTGGCGGCAGCAGTGACTCCCCTGGCCCTGAACATGAAGGACGGTGGCTTGTGTCCTTGCCTGAGCACCTCCTCTGTGTCCCGGCCGCCAACCTGGGCACAGACAGCACCATGCTTACACCATGCCCAAGCAAACGAGGAAAGAGTGGTTTCCCTTTCTGGACTGGTGGCATAAGCTGTCGGAGTCCCACCTTTGGTAAAAAGGATGCCGATGTCCCCTCCTCTTTAGGGGAGCCTGAGACCACAGGGGCTGTGAAAGGACCTGGCTGGTGCAGAGTAAGTGATGCCCAAGTCTGGGGCATGTTACTGATTACTGAACTTCAGTCTTGGGTACATTTCTAGGTGTTAAAGCCTGGTGTTTCCTGTCTGCCTCGAACCATAACTGGCCTTTGAGGCAGGAGCAGCGATGCTGGGCAGGGCACCAGTTAAAGCCATAAGCATATGTCTATTTGCCAGGAGTGTAAACTTGAACCCAGAACCCAGGGTGTTCCCAACTCCTCTGGACTGAGGATGGGACTGGACTTACAATAGGAAAAAGTGGAGTCTGACTTCAACTGTATTACCTGTTAGTAAAACGCTTTTAAAAATCTGTGTTCTAGCTACGCGTCTCTTTGATGAACTATCTGTGCCTTTTGTCTTTTAAAGAACTTATTATTTTGAAATAATTACATAGACTCACAGAAAGTTAAAAAAAAGACTGTAAAGCATCCCAGGTACTCCTCGCCCTCCTCCCCCAGTGGCGACACCTTCTGTAGCGGGAGCCCTCAAAGCCAGGAAGCCAGCTGTGGGACGCTGCTGTTACCTAGACAACAAATCTTAACTCGCTTTTCAACATCCGTTGAAATGTTAGTTGGTTTTTTTTTTTGCTATTTTATATTGGTAATACTGTAATAGTAATGATATTAACACTCTGTGATACTTCTCTGCAAATGTTTCCCCTAGGTTTGGGAAACATTTATAGCATGTCTGTGGCGCAGCTGTAAAGAATCTGCTTGCCAATGCAGGAGACACAGGTTTAACCCCTGGGTTGGGAAGATCCCTTGGAGAAGGAAATGGCCACCCACTCCCATATTCTTGCCTGGGAAATCCCATGGACAGAGGAGCCTGGCGAGCTACAGTCCATGGAGTCACAAAGAGTAGGCCACGACTAAGCACGCATGCATGCCTGTCTACCCCCACCTTATCCAGAGACTTACTTTTAACTTTAACCTCTTTTTAAGCTTTTTTAGTCTTATTTAACTTTTAAATAAATTATATACTCACAATGAAAGAAAATTCAAACAACACAGAACAGTACCAAGAACAAAAGCAAAGTCAATGCAATTCTGCCACCTAGAAATCACCCTAATTTAAATTTTGGTGATAACATTGTGTAGTGAGAAATAACCTTATCCAAAGAGAAGTCTAGCCCTTGCCCTCAGCTCGTGGGGGTGGGGGTGACCTCCAGGCCGCTGGAATGTCCTGCCCAACAGCTGTATCTGAGTTTGCCTGGGGCTCAGGACAATCTCACTGATGAGGATGGGGGCCCTAGAGCAGGGGTATCGGTTCCAATCTCCAGAGGAAGTGATGACTAAGAAGTATCGGCAGTCTCTGGGAGGGGCTGGAGACTAGAGGTCAGTCACACGGGCAGTGATCCAGCCCAGGAGAAACTCTGAAGACCAAAGACTCAGGTGAGCGTCCCTGGTGGGCAGCGTCACACACTGTGGTGGGAGGGAGGTAACGCTGTCCAGTGGGAGAGGACGGACAGAAGCACCACACTTGGACCCTCTTAGACCTTGCCGTACGCATGGCTTCCTTGGCTGACTTTAATCTGAGTCTTGTCCCTGTGATAAACTGAGTCTAGCAGCATTCAGCGAGTTATGCATGTCTTTCTAGCAATTAGAGGACCCGAGGAGGGTTTTAGGAACTTGCAGTTGGTGTCAGAAGTGGGGAAAGTCTTGTGGACTGTTCTTTCTCACTTTGCAGTTGGCCTGAAGTCCTTGTAATGTATATTTATTTGATTATGTATATGTGTCCATACATTCAGATTAAAACCTATAAAAATATTTAAATGTATGGGATTATTATCCTGTTTTATAGTGTATTTTTCACTTACAGGTCATGGACATCTTATTATAGTTGGGTATAGCTTTTACTGGTTACAGAATATTCCATGGTGTATATTTATCACAATCTACCTAACCACTTTTCCATGAACAGGCATTTGTTTATATTAATGGACATATGTTGCTTCTGTTTTTCACTATTATGAACAGTGCTGAGATGACCATATTGCTACTTACATTTCTGTGCAATGGCGTGACTGTTTCTGTGAGATAAATTTCTAGAAATTGGAAACCTGAATCAGAGGGTATGTGTACATTTGTAACTTTGTTTTAGTCAAAGACTTTCAAAGGTTATACTAATTTACACTCTTAATAGCAGTGAACACTGCCTACTTCCCAAACCCTTGCTCATATTAGTTATTATTAATGTTTGCTAATCTTACAAACAAAAGAAATTCAGATCACTAATTTTTTAGTTACCACTTATTAGTATCTTTTCATCTTTATTGGTCTTTGGGTTTTTCACGTTAACTGTCTGCATGTCTTCTGTTCTTTCCCGTTGTGAGAGCTCTGAATTTGGTAGACACGTCCGCAGCGTACACGGCAGAGTCAGTGTGTCTGTCTTGACTGTCTTTGTCTTGAGTATTTTCAGCGTGCTTTGTTTTGCATGTTCATTCTACTTAACTTTTTCATATATGATGACTTTTGGGTTGTTACTGTTTTCAGTTGAAAACTGTTCATTAATACAATCAAAATTTTAAAGTCCTGTCTTTTATGTTTCCATCTTCTATGTCATAATTAAAAGGGCTTTTCCATGCTTTTCCAAAGACTGTGAAAACACTTATCTATGTCTTCTTTCACAGCTTCACATTTTGTATCAGTCATTTCCTCCATCTGGAAGTTGTTTTGGTGTCATGAAGATACTGGGATCCTGCTTCAGTCAATGGGTCCTACCTGTTCACTCAATCATCCACCTTTCCCCTCGGAGTAAAACACTGTCATCATCACAAACCACATTTGCACATATAATACCCGGGACCCCAGTTCTTTGGTGTTTTGTGCCTATGTTTTAAATGGTTTCACTTTTTATATTTAACTCATGTCGCTCTTTACACAGCTCACCAAAATAAACTCGACTGGTTATCTGATTATCTCATCTTCCCTCACTAGTTGATGACACTTCTATTAACATATATTAAGTTATAATATACATTAAGGTCTGTTCTGGGGGGGGCCTCCTATCACTAATTCATGTCCACCTGTCTTAGTACTATAGTGATTTAATACTTAGAAGTTTGTGATACACTTTACTAAGTAGAGTTAGTCCCCATCATTTTTTTTTTGAATCCTTGCTTCAAATCCTTGAATCCTTTATTCCTCCATGTTCCAACTTCACAGTCGTGGTGTCAAATCTCAAAAGAAAACTATTCTGGCATTTTGATTGGAGTAGCCCTTAACAAATACACTACTGCGGACAGCAGTGACCATTTCGGCTGGGTCATCTCCACCTCAGAATGGAGTATGTTTCTCTACTTATTCGAACAACTTAACCTATTTAAAAAGAGAAATCTGAAGCTGCCTTAATTTTCTTCGCACATGTCCCTTTCATTTCTAATCATAACACTTAATGTCAAAAGGAAGTTTAGAAGGTAAAGCCAACAAAACAAAACAAAGTCGCATAGTTACACACCCAAACACGAGCGCTATTCACATTTTATTGTCTCCAGTACAGCCCCACCTCACTGATACAGTAACTGCCACCCTCACCCTGATCAAAGTGGCCAACTCACAGGTACAAGTAAGGGGTTTCTATTATATTCAGTACCAGGAATAACTAACCACCCTCAAAGAAATACGCTATTTCCCTAGCACTTTCATTCGCCTATGGGAAAAGGTAATTAGCAGGTTCAAGAATTCACCAAGGTTAAGGTTTTTGTGTAAAGAACGGAAAAACTGCACCGCGCTGCAGACACCTGGCACACAGAGGACATAAATCAGCAGAGGTCCCCAGCCAGAGCACACACCTGGAGACAGGAGACTGGCTGGCAGGGATGGAATGGGAACAGGTCACACTTGCAAATGTTTCTGAGTTCCCATGAAGGCTGGCAAGAAACGAATTTGTCATTATCACCATCATAGCCATCTTTGAGGTACCGCCAGCTACGTAACCTACTTAAAAGGCACAGAAATCTGAAGCTGTCTGATGCATTTCAAAGGATAAGGTGACACGCTTCAGGTAGCCAAGACCTATAAATAGGCTTTAAAAAGCATTGGCTACATTTTTAAAAGTCAACGTTGACTATTAAGAAAAAAAAAGATGGACTCTGTTCTCTACTGCATTCAAAACTCCAAACCTTTGGCAATGTGACTAGGGTCACAGTGACACTACAGTAAGGTAACTAAAGTTGCTCTGGGTACATTTATCAAGTTCTAACCTTTCTGGGGCCAGAAACTGGAGCCAGTAGTTAATTCTACGTTGCACCTACCACAGCATAATGCCGTGTAAAATGGGGCTTAACACCAGCAATGGGTTGATGGCAAGAGACGGAATCTCTTCGGGTTACATGTGGGCTATATACAGCACCCCTACTGTGGGCAGACTAATCCAGCTGAAACATCACTTTCTTCAGGACACAATCCTGATTCACTCACCCAGATCTGTTATTTAGGGCGGTTCTAGGTGCAAGGACCGGAGAAGGCAATGGCAACCCACTCCAACACTCTTGCCTGGAAAATCCCATGGGCAGAGAAGCCTGGTAGGCTGCAGTCCATGGTGTCACGAAGAGTCGGACACGACTTAGCGACGTCACTTTCACTTTTCACTTTCATGCATTGGAGAAGGAAATGGCAGTCCACTCCAGTGTTCTTGAGTGGAGAAGCCCAGGGATGGGGGAGCCTGGTGGGCTGCTGTCTATGGGGTCGCACGGAGTCGGACACGACTGAAGCGACTTAGCAGCAGCAGCATTAGGCGCAAGGCCAGAGGAGCAGACAGAACCAAGTCCCCAGCCTCGTGGGGCTGACAGACAGGCGGAAGACCACATGTGTGCTGTGCAGGGGGCCCTCGGTGGTGCAGGGCAAAGGCAAGGGGAGGGGGAGCGGGAAGGCAGGGCTGACACAGGGCCCCCCCCCGCCAAGGTCCCCCAGCCTTCCTCTCCGGGCTCCTCCCCGCCTGCCTCCCTCCCATCCAGGAGGCCAGAACAACCCGGACCAGGACAACAAGGATCTGCTCACATTTCTCCCCAGGTGAGACTCCTTCAGGGGTTGCCCTGCTTGCTAGAGAGAATCCCTATATATTCAGCCAGGTCCAGTTTCCTGCAGCTACACATCTGGGGTTAAACAAGAACCTTATTCACCTTCCTTGTCTCCCTTCTGGAGTAAACAACCTCTCAGTGTAAATGACTTCGTTGGCTACCCCTGTATGGACCGTAACCTGTGTGTGTATGTGCGTGTGTGGACTGATGGTGTGTCTTCACAACCAACTGCATTTTCCATGAGGCGGGTAGTGACTCATCTGCTTTGCTCACTAGTACTCCCCCCCACCCCCCAGAGGGAAAACGGTCTTCCCTCTAACCCCACCTCTCAGTTCAGCTCAGTTCAGTTACTCAGTCGAGTCCAACTCTTTGCGACCCCATGAAGAGCAGCACATCAGGCCTCCCTGTCCATCACCAACTCCCAGAGTTTACCCAAACTCATGTCCACTGAGTCGGTGATGCCATACAACCATCTCATCCTCTGTCATCCCCTTCTCCTCCTGTCTTCAATCTTTCCTAGCATCAGGGTCTTTTCCAATGAGTCAGTTCTTCACATCAGGTGGCCAAAGTATTGAAGGTTCAGCTTCAACATCAGTCCTTCCAATGAATACTCAGGAATGATTTCCTTTAGGATGGACTGGTTGGATCTCCTTGCAGTCCAAGGGGCTTTCAAGAGTTTTCTCCAACACCACAATTCAAAAGCATCAATTCTTTGGTACTCAGCTTTCTTTATGGTTCAACTCTTACATCCATACATGACTACTGGAAAGACCACAGCTTTGACCAGACAGACCTTTGTTGGCAAAGTGATGTCTCTGCTTCTTAATATGCTGTCTAGGTTGGTCACAACTTTTCTTCCAAGACTTCCAAGGAGTCTTTTAATTTCATGGCTGCAGTCACCATCTGCAGTGATTTTGGAGCCCAAGAAAATACTGTTTCCATTGTTTCCTCATCTATTTGCCATCAGAGATGGGATCAGATGCCATGATCTTTGTTTTTTGAATGTTGAGTTTTAAGCCAGCTTTTTCACCCTCCTCTTTCACTTTCATCAAGAGGCTCTTTAGTTCCTCTTCACTTTCTGCCATAAGGGTGGTGTCATCTGTATATCTGAGGTTATTGATATTTCTCCTGGCAATCTTGATTCCAGCTTGTGCTTGTTCCAGCCTGGCATTTCACATAATGTACTCTGCATATAAGTTAAATAAGCAGGGTGACAACATATAGCCTTGACGTAATCCTTTCCCCGATTTGGAACCAGTTCATTATCATGTTCCATTCTAACTGTTGCTTCTTGACCTGCATACAGACTTGTCAGGAGGCAGGTCAGGTGGTCTGGTATTTCCATCTCTTTAAGAATTTTCCAGTTTGTTGTGATCCACACAGTCAAAGGTGTAGTCAATGAAGCAGAAGTTTTTCTGGAACTCCCTTTTCTATGATCCAACAGACACTGGCAATTTGATCTCTGGTTCCTCCACCTTTTCTGAATTCAGCCTGAACATCTGAAAGTTCTCGGTTCACATACTGTTGAAGCCGAGCTTGGAGAATTTTGAGCATTACTTTGCTAGCATGTGAGATGAGTCCAATTGTGTGGTAGTTTGAACATTCTCTGGCCTTTCTTTGGGATTGCAACGAAAACTGACTTTTTTCCAGTCCTGTGGCCACTGCTGAGTTTTCCAAATTTGCTGGCATGTTCAGTGCAGCACTTTAACAGCATCATCTTTTAGGATTTGAAATAGCTCAACTGAAATTCCATCACCTCTACTAGCTTTGTTCATAGTGATGCTTCCTAAGGCCCGCTTGACTTCACATTCCAGGATGTCTGGCTCTAGGTGAGTGATCACATCATCATGGTTATCAGGGTCATCAAGATCTTTTTTGTAAAGTTCTCCTGTGTATTCTTGCCACCTCTTCTTAATATCTTCTGCTTCTATTAGGTCCATACCATTTCTGTCCTTTATTGTGCCCATCTTTGCATGAAATGTTCCCCTGGTATTTCTAATTTTCTCTAATTTCCCCCCACCTCCCGCCAGCCCCATTCCTGCCTTCGCCCAACCCACACCTGCCCACCCTCCCAGCAGCCCCCCCCCCACAATACCTGCCCCCTCCCACAGTGAAGTCCTCCTTGGCCTCAAGTCCAGGCTCTCACAGGATGTATTACTGTCCATTTGTTCTCAGTTTATGTCCCCCTCTCCCCATTCCACCTCCCATCTCCTCCCCTCACCATTTAAAATCGGGCCATAGGGCTTTGTGAATTAACTGACTGCTACTTTTTCCAGGCTTGCTTCACTTTAGAGAAGATGCCTAGATGAAAGGGAAGGCTTTGTTGAAAACTGGAGAAGATGAAACCAGGAGGTCCGCTCCAGCCCCCTGGTCCCAGTTCTAATGCTAAACGGCAAAGGGACACCATCTCTGCCCCACAAGTCATTCCTTTACCCTGGCCTCAGATTCCCTTTTCTAGATGAGGGAGAACTGAATTAGCTTCTCCCAACTTCCCTTCCAGTTCATAGGGTCTGAACTGTACCCCTCCCCAGAGGGTGGCCCTAAGAATACAACTGAGAGGCACCCACAGTAGGAGGTGATGGGGTAACACCAGCTACCATTAAGCAAAAGAGGGATAAGAAAGATCTACAGCACCCCCACCACAACCACAGGCCTCTGACCTCTTGTTGAGGAGAGGGACTATAAAAAGCATGAAAACTGAAAGTGTTGGTCACTCAGTTGTGTCTGACTCTGTCCCATGGACTGTAATCTGCCAGGCTCCTCCATCCACGGGCTTTCCCAGGCAAGAAAACTGGAGTGGGTAGCCATTCCCTTCTCCGGGGGATCTTCCCAACCCAGGGATTGAACCCGGGCCTCCTGCATTGCGGGCAGACTCTTTACTGTCTGAGCCACCAGGGATGGCCCCTTTAAAAAGCAACCAAACAGAAGAACTCTACACAGCCCTCTTCCCAAAAGAGACATTTCAAAATAAAATCTGTTTTACTTTAGCCTATACAGAGACTTTCCCTTTCGTCTGCTGCTGAGAATCGGTTGTCACCCTACGTCTCTCCCTCTTTTCATCCTCCTCCCAGGCATGCTTTTTAATCAACTTATTAACCTTCTAAGTGGCGGAGGCTTTGGGGATAAGCAAGAGAGGTGGAGACTAACACCCTAAATCAAAGGCAAGCTGGATAATCTCTGCTTGGTCTCTGCTTCAGAAATGCTGTCCGTCTCCACCCTGGCCAGCTTAGACGACACTGACATCTGCTGACACTGTCTCCCAAGACATACTTGCTCGCCTTCAAAATACCTACATTTTCCCTTTCTGATATACTCATTTGCACCACGCCTTCTCGGTCAGAAGCAACAATTTGTTACTCATAAAACCAAACTTAAAAACAGGGGTGAGAGAAGAAAAGAGGTTTTGATTTATTACCATATCCCAATTTTAACCTCCGATCTTTATGTGTTATAAACCCAGCTGCAGAGCTACTTGCCATCTTAACTGCTGTTGCAAATGCTTAAAAAGAAAAGTGTTTTTTTTATGGCTCCCTGAGAGGGTAAACACACCTTTAGCTACTATAGTGCTATAAAAATCAAGGTCAGGGTGACTTATTTCTTTCATTTCCCCCTGCTTCAAGGCCTCCTGGGAGAAGAGAGGAAAATAAAATAGGAATATCTAAGGCACAAATAATCCAACAAATGGCAGGGCCGGGGGTAAAGTCCACCCAAAAAGTGACAAACATTTTATTTTCTCAAAATTGAAGTCCTGCTATGCTGAGGACTATGCTCCACAATCACACACAAAAGCAACAAATGGGCCAGGCAGGAGTTTGTGGGGCAATGACAGGCTGAATCAAATGGCAAGATTTTGTGCTATTTATCCCACAGATCTTTGGGGACCAGTGTGCGTTTGCAGGGAAGAGGCGTTGGGGGAGAGGTACTTGTGAACAAAACCTGACGTCGGCCATTTAGAAGGATTAAAAAAAAATTTTTTTTTTAATTTCTTTTTGGCTGTGCTGGGTCTTCATTGTTGCACACAGGGTGGGTTTTCTCTAACGGCAGCGAGTGGGGGCTGCTCTTCAATGCAGGGGCTTCTCCTGTTGCAGAGTGTGGGCTCTAGTCACATGGGCTTCAGTAGTTGTGGCATGTGAGTTCAGTAGTTATGGCACACAGGCTTAGTAGCTCTGCGGTATGTGGGATCTTCTAGTACCAGGGATCGAACCTGTGTCCCCTGCATTGGTAGGCAGACGCTTCACCACTGAGCTGCCAAGAAAGCCCTACAGGGACTTTTTAACTGTTAAGTTTCAGAGTGTTTCTATTATTGCAAGGGCTGGCTATACTTTCTTGGCATAAGAAAGAAGGATAACATCTGATTCCTCTCATGTCGAAATTCCAGGTTTTACTGAGGAAATCTGATCCTGTCCACTGTGCCGTCCTGATGACAGAAAAATCCATCAACAGAATCTTACGCCGGGCCACCTTCATGGGTGGAAACACCACGTGCCTCCCAGTGAGGGCTGACTCCGAAGTACAGCAGAAGCTTTTACTTAGAAGGACGCTTTCCTAACCACCTGCAACTCACCCATCCGTGTCCCCGCCTGCCGGCCATGCAGCCTCAGGCAGACAGCTGGCCTTCCATAACTTCGCTTTCTTTGGGGAAAAGACAAACAGTCTGTTTCACAGAGCTGTGGCAAGAATGAAGTGAAGAAGGTATTCAGAATGGACTAACAGGGTGTGGAACACAGGAGGTTCTTGATAAAACGGATGAACGCATCTGGCTGACATTTCCCACGCCGTTCAGAACAGTTCTGACCCTAGGCTGTGAGAAAGCACAGTTGAAGGACTCTTGGCTGCCTCAGCCAAGCCTCCCAGCGACTCGACTCAGGGGACAAGGAGAGAATGACTGTTAGGGGTGGGTGATGAGCAAAGGTCCTTGAGAGCCAAAGAGAACTACCACTTAGAGATTAGATACGCGGTTCTTCAATGAAAAGGCAAATTCGCAGCACAAACACAGCTGTCTCTCTTTTTTTATTAGCACCATTTCACTCTCCCAGTCCAGACAAGTTTGTACATAGGACAAAAGCCTAAGAGCTCTTCAACAGGAACTGAAGCCTGCCGTTCCCCGTGCTCCCAGCCTCCTGAGCAAGAAAACGCTGCCAGGGACCCATCACTCACCCCTCACCTCAGCTCTCAGGCACCCTTCACGGCAAGGCCCCGTATCAAGCACCACTCATGCAGGCCAGCAACGGGAAACCTGGGAGACAACGGGAGGGAGAGAGGGAAAACCCAGGCAGGAATGCTAAGGGTGCAGTTCTAAACGCTGCAGGTACTCCAGGAGAAGTGGACAGGCCAGTTGGGTTCATGTTTTAAGCTGTGTTGTTGCTGCTGTTCAGTTGCTCAGTTGTGTCCAACTCTTTTGCGACCCCATGGACTGTAGCCTGCCAGACTCCTCTGCCCATGGGGTTTTCCTGGCAAGAATACTGGAGTGGGTTGCCATTTCCCTCTCCGGGGAATCTTCCCAACCCGAGATCGAACTCGCATCTCTTGCATTGGCAGGTGGATTCTGTACCACCGAGCCACCTGGAAGCCCTTTAGGTTGTGCAGCTGATGGCTAAGGCTCTTTTGGTTCAGGGCCCATAATTCTAAGAATCTAAAAGAATAAAGAAGAATGAAAGGTACCAAGTGAGAAACGACTGCCCTAAAATGACGAGAAGGCAGCTGCTGGAACAAATAAAAAGGGAAAGGCCACAGTTTTCATTCCTCAGTTTTTTATAAGGCTCAGAAAAATACGTGTTTTGATAAAGAAGAGCATGCGAGTCCACCGTACTCTCACGACCAGGGAAGCAAAGGCAGCCATAACTGTAGGGAGAAATCGTCTGCCGGCCAGGAAGTGAAGCCTCCCAGCAACACTTGCCAAGAGCCTGTGTGCGATGCGTCAGACTCTGCATGGAGGACTGGGTGCAAAAGCCAGGCTCCAGGCCTCAGACCTCACAAGCTAATGGGAAAGTCAGATATGTCTTGCTTCGAGGGAGCGAGGGCATGTGTGCAGGGCATGGAAACAGCAGGGGGCCCAGTGGTGGTTTCAGGATGGCTTCCTCAAGCAGGATGCCTGAGCCGAGTCTCTAAGATGGGCAGGAGTTAACCCGGGAGAGGGAGTGTGGAGAAAAGGGTTTCCGGCAGGAGGAATAAAGAGGTCTTTCTCAAAATATTGGCAGTTATGGCTTCTGGTGCCCTGCCTCCTCCATTCTTAGCTTTGATGACAGGAGTTAAGACCATTGACTGTTTGGAGCCTTAAATTCTCCACCTCACTGTTGCCTCCCATTTTCTGATGGACTGGAGTCTGCTACAGTGGTTATATTCTTGGGAAAAGAAGAGAGCCGTGGAAAGTGAGTGTGTCTCTGTCTCACGCTCGGGTTCAGTGTAATTTTCTGAATCTATAGTCCAAAAAGACGATAGAGCAGGAGGAAGAGCTAGCTTCTCATACCAGGTATTTAAATAAAGCAGAATGAGGGTACTTCCCTGGGGGTCCAACAGTTAGGACTTTGCCTTCCAATGCAGGGGGCGTGGGTTCAATCCCTGGTCGGGGAACTAGATCTCACATGCCTTGCAGCCAAAACACCAAAATGTAAAACAGAAGCAATGTTGTAACAAGTTCAATAAAGACTTTAAATATGGTCCACAGTAAAAAAAAAAAAAAAAATATTAGAAAAATTTTAAAAAGCAGAATGAAAAAGAGGGGAAAGAGAGAGAGGAAGGAAAGAAAAGAGGGTAGGGTTTAGGAAAGGAAAGTTTTGAAATCTCTTGTATTATTGGGGGTTTTGAAAGTAAGAGATACAGACACATTAAGCAAGTATAGCAAAAGTTAACAAATGTGAACTGTGTGGGCAGTGATTATAAACATGATGGCTGCACCACTATTTCAACTTTTCTGTTAGCATTTTTTATAATAGAAACTTGAAAAAAAAACTGGAGAAGGAAAGACCCACATCCCCCCCAAAATAAAGAAAGAACAAATCCAAAGAATTAAAAGGAAACTCACAAATATAAAATAAATGGTCAAATTCAGGGAACAAATGATACACTAGAGATCAAAGAGCTGCAAATTAAAACACCAGAGATGCCACTTTTTGGCTATCAGATTAACAGAGTTTTGAGTGCACAGTAATAATGGTACATGATATTTTTGTAAAGGTATAGCCATTTCTGGAAATTGTTTGACAGTTTTTTATGAAGTTAAACATACACTTTACACATAACCAAACATTTCCCCAAGAGAAATAAAAATGTACGTCCACACCAAGGCTTGTACATAAACATTCATAGCAGCTTTATTCGTGATAAAGCTGAAAACAATGAAAGGAAGACAAGCCAAATATCTACCAACAGGTGAATGGATAAGACAGGTTGCGGTCTATCCAGGTAATAATACTGATACCTGGAGCAACATGTATGACAGATGAGTTAAATATATGCTGAACAAAAGAAGTCAGGTGAAAGAGTATATCCTGTATGATTCCATTTACACAAAACACTGGACAAACTTAAGCTATAGTGAGAGAGACAGAGATGGGGCAGAACACCTGGGGAGGGTCCGGGGAAACCTTCTCGGGTGGTGGAAATGTCCTGTATCTGGGCCGCAGTGATAATACACGTGTACACATGTGTGCATGTTTGTCTAAATTATACAGCTGCACATCTAAAAGGGTGAATTTTATTGTTTACATATTAAACCTCAATTGAGCTGATTTAGAATGACTTGGGTTCAATTCCGGGGTTGGGAAGATTCCCTGGAGAAGGAAAAAGCAACCCACTCCAGTATCCTTGCCTGGAAAATTCCATGGACAGAGGAACCTGGTGGGCTTCAGTCCATGGGGTCACAAACAAGACACCACTGAGCAACTGACTGAGCACACACATAACTGCACATCTAAAAGTGTGCATTTTATTGTTTACATATTAAACCTCAACAGAGCTGATCTAGAATTTAAAATTACAGTAATGAACCACCCAGAGCTGGGGAGGATACAGGCAAATGGGCTCTTACACATTGTTAGTGCAAATCCTAGTCAGTACAACCTTTTCTTTTTGAGGGGTAACAGCTTTATTGGGACATAATTCACATACAATTCACTTATTTGAAGTATACAATTCAATGGTTTTAGTGTGCTCACAGAGTTGTGCAACTATCACCACAATCGAATTTAGAACATCTTCACGACCTCAAAACAACATTCTGTATCCCTTAGTCATCACTTCCCAATCCTAAACAACTACTAATCCACTTTTTCCTTCTCTACATGTGCTCATCCGGCAGGGTTCATATAACTGGAATCATACAATATGTGGGTTTTTATGACGGCCTTCTTCTACTTAGCATGTCTGTATCCATGTTGCAGCAAGTATATCATTCCACTTCGTGGCTGACTAATATTCCATTGAATGGACAGATTAACACTTTGTTTATTTATTCATTAGCTGATGGGCATTTGAACTGTTTATACCTCTTGGATACCAGGAACACTGCTGCTAAGAACATCTGTGTGCAGTGCTCTCCTTTCTCTCAGATCCATACCTATGAGTGCAATTGCTGGGGCAAATGTCACCTCTATGTTTAAGTTTTTTAGGAACTACTATGCTGCTTTCTACAACAGCTACACTATGTCACATTTCCACCAGCACTATAGGAAGATCCCAATCTGTCTACCTGCTCGCCAACATTTATCACAATCTAGTAGGTGTAAAGCAGTATTGCAATGTGGGTTTGACTTTCATTTCTTTAATGATTAGTAGTGTTGAACATCTTTTCATGTGCTTATTGTGAAAGTGCTAGCTGCTCAGTTGTGTCTGACTCTTTGCAACCCCATGGACTACAGCCCACCAGGCTCCTCTGTCCATGGAATTTTCCAGGCAAGAATACTGGAGTGAGTTGCTATTTTCTTCTCCAGGGTATCTTCCTGACCCAGGGATCGAACCTGGTTCTCCCACACTGAAGGCAGATTTTTTTTTTACCATCTACACCAGGGAAGCCCATATATCTATAATATCTTTGGAAAAATAACTTCAACTCCTTTGCCTGTTTTTAACTGGGCTGTTTGTCTTTTTATTTTTGAGTTGCAGAGTTCTTTATATACTCCAGATGCATATTCCTTATTGGATATATGATTTGCAAATACTTTCTCCCATTATGGGCTTCCCTGGTGAATCAGATGGTAAAGAATCTGCCTGCAGTACAGTAGACCCAGGTTCGATTCCGGGGTCAGGATGATCCCCTGGAGAGGGGAATGGCTACCCACTCCAGTATTCTTGCCTGGAGAATCCCATGGACAGAAGAGCCTGGTGGGCTACATACAATCCATGGGATCGCAAAGAGTCAGATACAACTGAGCGACTACCACTTTCTTTCTCCCATCATAGAGGTTGTCTTTCTTTTTTAATTTATTTATTTTTAATTGGAGGATAATTGCCTTACAATATTGTGTTGGTTTCCGCCATACATCAACCTGAATCAGTCATGTGTACACGGCTCCGCCCTCTTGACCCTCCCTCCCATCCCACACACCCCCTCTTGGTTGTCAAGGAGCACAGGTTTGAGCTCTCTGTGGGTTGTCTTTTCTAACTGATACAACTTCTGAAAACCAGTCTGGCAACATATATCAAAGACTTTAGTGTGAATCTTTGATCTTACAGTTCTACTTTTAGAAGTGTATCTTATGAAAACAACTAAAGAAATAAGAGTGAGAAGAGGTATAAATAAGAACACTCATCAAAGTACATCTTAAACTGAATCTCAACCCTTACCTCACACCATATGTAAAAACTGACTCAAAATGGAGCACAATCCTAAACATAAGAGCTAAAACTACAAAACTTCCGGAAGAAAACCTAGGGAAAAAATCTTAGAGATCCTGGGTTTGGCAAGATTTATTACATAGAACACAAAAAAAGCATGAACCATTTAAAAACAACATGCATTGGCCTTTATCAAAAGTAAAAACTTTGGCTCCTCAATGATGGTACAGGTCTATTTTTACCTGTGCAGGCATAGAAAAAAAGTAAAAAGGGCACAGTGACAAAATAAATAAACCCAAGAAGAATGTTTCAGAGGATTCTGTTCCTCTAATTCTGTCTTCCTGAAATGCCTGAATACTCCATTTGACAATGAGTATGCATTTCTATATAACAAGGAGGAGAGTTGGAAAGGAATCTTCATAAAACTAGTTCCACTTTGAAAAGGGGAAAAAGTGAATTTCCTTCTCATAATTATTAGAAAGGAATACTTAATTAGCCAGGGGACTCGGTTTATCATGTTGATTTGGAGTTGTTTTTTTTTCAATTTGCCACATTTCAGAAATGAGAACACACTGGCATTCTCTTAAGAGCTTAATATTCTTAAGATCTGCAGATAATTTCTTTCATACATACAAGTTAACCCAGCCAACAAATTTCAGTGATGCAACTGGATAATAACGGCTTAAAATTACTCTGTAATAGAAGTTTAGAAGTATAGCATTATCTCACAACTAGCTGGAGCTTAATTTAGTTATACTGAAGAAAGTGAAAATAATTCAAGACAGATAGTAAAGGTCTGTGCACTTGACTCAGAGGAGAGTCTCTAAGCCCTCACACTAAGTTAATTACTCTCATTTTACACTCAATTTAACAAGTTATGCAAACCAATGGAAAATGGGAGGCCCCGGACAAAAAGGGAACGGAAATGGCAAAGTCACTGCAGAACGGGTGGCAGCCAACAGCCCGGAGGAGACGGGTCACTGAAGATTTGAAAACTCGGCTCACAAGAGAGATTGGGATGGTTGCGTAGAGAAGTGAACATACTGCCTCGGTGCAACTTCATCAAGAAGCCACTATGGTACTAGGACTACACAGGAAATAACATTCAGAAATAGGTTTCTAAATAATCAAACATTACATTAGACTCAGTACGTACAAGGAAACAGTGCAGGGACCTCTGTGGTGGTCCGGCTGCTAAGACTCTATGCTCCCAATGCAGAGGGCCTGGGTTCGATCCCTGGTCCAGGAACCAGATCCCACACCACAATTAAGAGTTCCCATGTGGCAACTAAAAACCCCACACAATGCAACGAAGATTAAAGATCCTGTGTGCCAAAACTAAGATCCAGCACAGTCAAATAAATAAATATATATTTTTTAAAAAAGAAAGCACTGAAGATTATTATCCATTTGAGAGGGATTTCCACTTCCCATTAAGAATGGCTGATTTTATAAAAGAGATGATTAATGATGATTAATGAAATAAACAACGGTGATCTGGAAAACTGGCTTGTATCAAAGGAAGCTCTAATCCTTAAGAGAAGGGCAAACAAATGAGTCATTTTTGCAAACATATTTTAATAGCTACCCACCCAACTTTAATACCACAAAATTCAAAGGACTGAACTAAAGAAGCAATTCAGCTCCACTGATAGGTTCTTCTGTTCTCCCCAAGCCCCCCATGGAGGTGGTTCCCAAGACTGTATCTAAGGAAGAACTAACATGTGGACAAGGGCATTTTACATCACCCCCTCCCGTCCATCCAGCTTTGTCCACCTCATAGAATCTCTGGCCTTTGCAGCTCCATCTTTGAGAAAACAAGCACTTGAACTTGTCTGTTTGGGGTCAGGGTCATTAAAAAAAAAAATGTTTCTCAAACTCTGCGTTTCTCCTAAGCTCTTCAAACGTCATTTCGTGATCACACTGGACTTGGAGAGCTATCAATTCAGATGCAGGGAAATGAAATTCCTGGCCCTGGAAGCAAATTCAGGCTCAGGCTTTCCTGTGTGAGCTCCCTCACTCCCTCAGGAGTCCCTGGCGGCCTCATCCCAGCTGCTTGGATTTCCACAAAGACAGCCGGATTGGACTAATCTGACCACACAAACGTGGAACTGAATGAGGGGCAGAGGTACCAGAAAGGACCAAAACTCTGGGTGTCTGTCCCAGGCTCGAGGGATAGCATCTGGGAGTCCAGCCAGCCAGAGGAAAGATTCACTCTCCACATTAACTCCGCAGCTTGAGGCATCATACACAAGGGGGAGAGCCGGTAAGCTAAAAGGTCAGAGGGGAGAGGTCAGCTCGGCAACAAGGCTGTGGGTAGGGCGCCTGGCAGGGACAGACGAGCGCCATTGGAGGTTGAGGCCACGAGCAGCAGCCTGGTTCCTAAAAGCCTACTTCCTCCAAGAGGCCAAGACAGCGGAATTCCAGCCAGGGTGCAACAGCAGCCTGGGACACCAGCTGACCAGGAGCAGACTGTCTGCTCTGGATGCTTAACTGATTACCCGAGATGCTGCTGCGCAGACAGAGCAAGGGAGAGCAGTTTCTCCCCTCTGGATCAGGCAGTCCATCTTTCACATCCCCCCAGGAACACTGCTGAGGTGGAAGAAAAACAGCCGTTACTGAGCACTGGAGCGATGGAGCAATTCAAAGTGAACCAACTGGTGCTTTATCCCAGACAATGATGGCTTTGTCGGAAGATTGCAACAGCCCAACAAACCCTGCACGCCCCTCCTCATTTCTATCGCTGGTCCCCAGGACTTGGAGACACCAGGCTAAAAAGAGGGAAGAAAGTTACACTCAGAAACTAACTGTGTGATGCAACAGAGGCAGGCCAGCTGCCATTCAGCAATGACACATCACCCAGGCTGGCTCTTCTGCAGTCGTGGGGCTCCTACTGCTCCCAGGACATATCTGAGTCTCACATACTGATGCGCTTCCAGGGATCCGGGCCAACAGAGAGCACAGGGCTGAGGCGTCAAGCTTGTTTACAGTGCTGCCGGGTCACTGCTCCAGCCCGCCAGGGGGACAGCTTGCTCGGGATAGCTTTTGCGTTCAGTCTGGACTACGCTGTTATTTCTCTCTTGGTTTGCCTTAGCCAAGGAAACTCACTTGCCCTTAGATGGACACTGCTGTAAGGACTCTGGCTTCCCAGGTGGCACTAGTGGTAAAGAACCCGCCTGCCAGTGCAAGAGATGTAAGAGGCACAGGTTCGACCCCTGGGTAGGGAAGATCCCCTGGAGAAGGAGATGGCAACCCACTCCAGTATTCTTGCTTGGAGAACCCCATAGACAGAGGAGCCTGGTGGGCTACAGTCCGTGGGGTTGCAAAGAGTCGGACACGACTGAAGCAACTTAGCACTCAGAGCATTAGCACACTCAAGACCTCAGCTAGAGCCACGGAGCCGAGGGGGCTGCTCCCAGCTTTCCGGAAGTCTGAAAGCTGCCACCCTCTAGGGCAGGAACCGCAGAAAATTCTCTCTGCAGGTGAGAGCCAGGGGGTGACAGAGACCAGAAGATGACAGTATTTCTCATCCCCCACCCCGCCCTGCTCACTTCATCCATACTTTACCAATCCGTGTCAATCACCTCAAATGACCACAAACACACCCATGGCTCCAGGGAGCCAGCAACTGGCATGAAAATAAAGATAAGCAAACAAACTTATCGGGCAAAAAAGCAGCTGGCTACATACAGGCTGTGCCAGCTCGACTGTAATCAGCAGGTCTCTGGCTGGCTGCTGTGGGAAGCATCCGGAGAAGGCCGTGCCCACCAGGTGAGTTTCCTCAGCACCACCTGCCTGCCAGCTCGCAGGTACTGTGCCAGGACATCGTCAAGGACAAGCCAGGGGCTGAGCTGATAGCTGAGTTCTCTGCTTTTCTGAGAGCTTTTTTCCCCAGGGAACAAAGTCTTCTGCCAAGGTTTCTTGTGGGGGGAAAAAAGAATTATGAAATTCAAAACTAAGAAGAATTGAAAACTGGTCCAGTCACTAGGGAGCCAGGCTGGGAGAGAGCAGGGAGGCTAGGGCAGGCTCTGCTGGGCTAGGAGACAGGGGTCACAGTGAGGAGCTCTGGGCTAGGATGCAGCCAGTGAACCTGGATGCTCCAAGGGCAGCCAAGCCTTGCCACTGGGCCAAGGGAATTGTAACAACCTCATCCAGCGTTTAAAACATCACCCAAGTCCTCTGCCTTAGATCAGACCCCTCACCACATGCTCTTGCCACTAGTGTGGGTGGGCAGACAGATGGAAGCACAGAAACCCCACAAGAGATCAGGCTGACGAGTAAGGATGCCAGAGAGCCAGAGATCAGCATCTCTGCACTTGATGGGATGGAAAGTACTTAAACTTTTCCAGAGAGTTGAGTGAGCTCTTCTTTCCATGTACCAAGTCATACCGGCATCTGCTCAGTGACTCGCAGGGACACGCATCCACGTGGCCCCTGGTCTCAGGTGAGCGTGCCCCAGCTGGGCGGGCTCACAGCTGGAACCACCAGCTTTCCTGAAGCTCAACGCTCTTTCCCTGCCTCTGGAACAACAGAAGGTCGAGGGCCGGCATCCACCTGCTGGCAGGAGTGAGGAGCCCTGGCCTCGGGGAGGGGACGTGCGAGCTCGGCCTGGGCCCAGGCATGCTGCCGTGGGCTGTGTCGGACCCCCTCCCCTGTGTCCCCTGCCCCTCTGCAGGCTGGCAGTGCAGCCAGCCTTTCTATCTCCGGCGCAAGGTGCAGAGCAAAGGCTGCTCCTGGGCTGCAACCTGCTCACCTCCGCCCTCCACGCACGCCTCAGCCAAGCGGGTGGGGGCGGGGGACAGGCCAGGCCGGGGAACCCTGACCCTTTTCTTCAACGGTCCTGCTGAAAGGCTCTCAGGGAGAGAGTTCTTCCTGTGAGGAAGGAGGAGGAGGCAGAAGGATGTTTTCAGAGAAAGTAGGGATAAGAGAAATGGAACAGGGGCTCAGAACACAAAAATCACGTGAAATGGTCTCAAGGTCCACCAGAGAGGGATTCCATAAGTGACAGTATATCCACAGATGAAATACTACTCAGCCACTAAAAAATACTGCAGATGAGTATTTGGGAAAGGCATTCATGATCTATTAAATACGAAAACAAAACACACTTACTCCACCCAAAAAATAAAAACCCACAAGGTCTGAGAGAATAAACGCCAGGGAAATAATGGTGGTTATCTGTGGGTATTAAGTTTGGTTTTGTTTTTTTTTTCCTGGAAGGGGGCCCAGAAATACAGTCAAAATCCAAAAAGTAAGGTCCTAAGCTTAGAAGCTTCCTGGACTTCCCCGGTGACTCAGACGGTAAAGCGGCTGCCTGCAGTGCGGGAGACTCGGGTTCAATCCCTGGGTCGGGAAGGTCCCCTGGAGAAGGAAATGGCAACCCACTCCAGTATTCTTGCCTGGAAAATCCCATGGATGGAGGATCCTGTTAGGCTACAGTCCATGGGGTCGCAAAGAGTCGGACATGACTGGGCGACTTCACTTCACTTCACAAGCTTAAAAGAGTAATACCCCCAACCTCTCAGTAAGCATGCTCACTGTCGCTCTGAGAAGTATAAACTCTATTTCAATCTGGCTCAGGAGCAAAGTCGTGGCCTTTAAGAACCATAAAGCTACTTGCCAACACCTCTGTAGATCAGATCAAATACGGAAAAAAACTCCAAGAAGTGGAAAGCCTCAGATCGTGCGGAAGGTGGCTGCGCGGGAGTGTGTGTGTGTGTGTGTGTGTGAGTGTGTGTGTGCTCGCGCGCGCTGGGGGAAGGGTTCAAAGCAAGGACATTCCTTCCTTTCTTAACCACCTCAAACACACACACACACACACACACACACACACACACACACAGAGTCAACTGCAAAGCAGAGCCAGAGGCTTGTAACACAACGTCCAATGTGCAGGTTAGAAACTTTGAACAACAGCCAAGTGAGAAGCCTCTTCTGTCTAACTTCAAGCTATAATTTTGTTTCAGCAAAAACCAAATCAACTGTCTGGAGTTAAGTCAAATGATTATCCCGTTCCTCCACCCTGGAATCACCCCATTAAAACAGCTCTGCCCCAGGCAGGTCTGGTGGTGAAGTTAAGGAATAACAGAAATGAAATGTAAAATGATGAGTAACCCACTGTCCAAGAACTTCCCGTGGAGAAGTGAAGTGAAATCAACTCTCCACCCCCAAATCATGATCATTTAGAATAACTGCCCTGGTTCCTCACAACTCTACAAGTAACTGTCTACCAGGAGCACACACACCTCTGGGGTTTACCAGGAGGACAGTCTTGGATTTTGTTTTCAGAAGATGATGGTCCTGTGACTATATGAACATAAACATGACGTGAAGGTACACCTAAGAGGAGAAAACCTCAAAAGATATCCCCTGTGCCAGGGCTGCCCTTGTGGCAAAGAGCACCACACGCTTCTTCATCTCTTAGGCCAAGACTCAGTTCTAAACGAGATGCAACTGTGGGACTTCCCTGGCAGTCCAGTGGTTAAGACTGCACTTCCAATGCAAGGGGGTGTGGGTTCGATCCCTGGTTGGAGAACTAAGATCCCACATATCGTGTGGCACAGCCAAAACAGATTTTAAGAATAAATTAAAAAATAAAAAGAAAGGCCAATAGATAAACAGATGCAACCGAGATTAAACTCATTTCCCTAGAATTCCTAATACTTGAACTCAGACCCAAGGTAGAAATGGAAATGTAGAGTTCACATACAAATTCAGAGTTCTTCCAATCTCCAAATAAGCCAGAGCTCGTAACACTGAGCTCATGTTCCCAAACAGCTAGAATCACCTGGAGCTAGGTGATGGTTGCCCCCCTGTGGAGCTGGCAGGTACCCTCCAATTCACCACAGGCCCCCCCGCCCCCACTCCCTGCTGCCCTTCCATCAGGCAGGCCTGGTTAACTGCAGTTTATAGTTGCAGGGTTTTCATAATAAGTAAGTGCTTGTCTGTAACCATGACTCCATCAGAAGCCAGGAAATAAAAGACAGCAAACGTCCTCTTTGCCTTACCGATGACCCACACTTTTACCTCCTGACCCTTGTGGGCATTTGACTTTGTGACCCCCTGACCCAGACAATGTTAAAAGGAAAAAAGGCCTTAACAGGATAACCTTAGGGTGATTTGTGGAGCTTTGAGGTAAACTGGAGAGCCGAATTCCTGAGTCGATTTTAATCTAGGGGAAACGCTCAGGGTAGGTCACCTTCCCAAGCAGTCTCTCATTTACTGTACACAGAAGAGATGGAAGACAGAGACTCCTGAAACTCCTAGACACTGACATATTTGGCATTTAAGATCTCAAATAAGACTCCCGAAAGATAATGCTGAAAACCTAAATGGTTTGGGTTTTCTGTTGGTGGTGTTTTTTTATTGGAGGGTAACTGCTTTACAATATTCTGCCGTACATCAACATGAATCAGCCACAAGGATACATATGTCCCCCCCTTCTGAACCCCCGCCATCTCCCTCCCCATCCCACCCCCGAGGGTTGTCACAGAGCACTGGGTGGGGCTCCCTGTGTCACAGACCAAATCCCCACTTGCTATCTGTTTCAAATACGGTGCCACCCTCCCCTTCCCCAGGGCGCCCACAAGTCTGCTCTATGTCTGTGTCTCCACTGCTGCCCTGCAGATAGGTTCATCAGTACCATCTTTCTAGGTTCCATATTCATGCGTTAATGTCCAATGTCTGTCCTTCTCTTTCTGACTTACTTCACTTTGTATAACAGGCTCTCAATGGAATACTATTCAGCGACCAAAAAAAAAAAAAAAGAATGCATCCAGGTCAGTCCTAATGAGGTGGGTTTTTTTTTTTTATAACAGCTTTATTGAGACATGATTTACACACCAAAAAATTCACCTCTTAAAAATGTTCACTGGTTTCTAGTATATATCACAATACTATATTGTATTGTATATCACAATACTATAAAACATGACCATCATCCTAGAAGATTCCTGCTTTTCCCCAGTATTTCCCTCTTTAACCTCCCTCACAGGCAAGTACTAATCTGATTTTTTTCCACCTCAGATTAGCTCTGCCTTTTCTAGAACTTCACATAAATGGAATCAGTATCTAATCTCTTGAGTAAGACTTGCGTCACTCAACGTAATGTTTCTGACACATACCAGAAGCTTGTTCCTTTTTATCGCTCAACACAATTTACTCCTAAGGCTGTATCTCTCAAATACACAAGGACCATGGAAGAAAAACAAGATTGGTAAATAAAAATAAGATTGGTCATTTTAGTCTAACCCTCATGTCCCCTCACTTTTTCTCTTCCTTTACAATTAAAGACATCCCGACTTACAGGGCCGAGTGACACGCTAGCAACCAGCGGCACCACTGTTTATTGGTATCTGATCCATCATCTTTCCACCATATTCACTGCAGTTCCTGGTTTCACCTTGTAAGGAAGTCCCGAGCTGAATCTGTAAGAGAACTTTACTACTGAAAATGGAATATCAACATCCAAATAACGAAGCTACTAGGCTTCCCCCAAAAACGTGCCTGTCAATGAATGGATAAACAAAATGTGGTAAAATGACACAACGGAATACTGTCCAGGAATCAAAAGGAACAAAATATGGATGCACACTATAAACACGGATGAACCTCGCCAACCTCATGCCAAGTGAAAAAAGCCAGACACAAAAGGCCACAAACAGTATGATTCCATTTATATGAAATGTCCAGAAAAGGCACAGACAAGCAGATTACAGACACAGAAAGCAGATTAACGGTTGTCTGGGGCGAAGGCAGGACCTGGGATTAAACATAAAAGAGCATGAGGGATCTTAGTGGGGTGACGGAATGTTCTAAAACTGGATTCTTATTATGGCTATACAACAAAAAGGAAATCAAAAGGACGGCATCTTAAGGTACACGAATCCCATCTTGATAAAGTTGTTAACACTAACGATAACATAAACTCATCTGCACAAGTGGAAGAAAGTCCTGCTCCAAGGCAGAGAAAGATCCGTTTAACAATGTAAACAACAACAACAAAATAATAATTACTTAAAGAACAGAGGAGCCTGGGTAAAAGGCCCTGCTACTCAGCTGGAAAATCGCTGTTTCAAACAGCAAGCTAATATAATCATGCACTGTTTTAAGAACTTGTTGAAAGGGTTTCATTCTAATAAATAAGAGGGATTTATAAATTCACTTTCTCTATAAAGTGTAGTGTCTAGCCCTCTGGGCTGGTCCCAGAAGATGAGGCAGTCTGTTTGCAAATGGGCCAGTGACCACCTGAGCACAAGAAGAGGCTCTTTAGGTTGTTTTTTAAAAAGCCAGAACATTGGGGAAATATCTGGAAACTAGTTTAATTCTCTTACTTTCTACCAAACCAGCTGTTTTTTGTTTGATGACTGTCCCATGGTGACGGAGCACAAGAGGCCATCGTCTTCCCTGATGGGCCTGTGCCCACAAGCCACAGAGGGAAGGAGTGGTAACTAGCTTTCAGAACAGACCCTCCTACGCGCACAATAGTCCTCAACAGTGAAGCAGTGCGAACCAAGTCCCCGCGGGTCCCCTCTCCAGTGCCGTTCCCACCAGCAGCCTGGTTCTCCCTGATATCCCTTTCTGAGCTCTTTACTTCCAGGCCTCACTCTTCACTGTTCCTCAACTGGATTCTTTTTTGTTTTCTTTTCTTTTTAATTGTTACACCATCACTTCTGAGACTCAAAAGCTATAGACAAGGAATTCTGTTTCTGGAATTACTCCTCCAGATCTTGGACGTCCTTCTGGAGCTACCAAATAAGCCCTTCCGCCCTGCCTCCTAGAAGGCTTTTCTCAGGGTGCAGTCCGACCCCAAACACACTAAGGATGCTCGATTCAGAGACGTTTGCTCGTAGGGCCTCCAGGACCAGGTAGTACTCCTCTACCACAACCAAACCAAAGGGAGTAAAATTCTCGTTCAGGCTATGAGAGTGTCTGTTTCACAGAAAGCAAAAACAAAAACCACTGCCATTCCAAATACAAGCTCAAAACGCCAAAACCTCCCATGGCCAACGGGTCCCTTATGAGGCACAAGAGAGGTTAGGGAGATGAGACAGAGCAGCCAGGACAGAATCCCGGTACTCTGGTGACAGTGAGGACCACCCTGGACTGCAGAGCCCCCAAAACTGACAGCAGCTCACAGCCCCTCTGAGGGAGCTGCCCCACCCATAGCCCATGCAGCCAAGTCAAGCGCACAGCTCGGGTCCTCGACACAGCTCACGTTAGTCACACAGCTGACGGGGCCCCCACGGCTCAGACCAAAACCCTCAGGGTCACTGCTGATTCTTTGCTTACACCCCCACATCCTTTCCACCAGCAAGCCCAAACCCTCCCTGCATCCACGCACGTCTCACCACCTCCCCGGCCACCATTCTGGTATCAGTGCTTCCCCCGGCCCTCCTGTCCCCTGGCCCCCACTGCGCAGACTCAACAAGCTGGCTCCCCAAAGCAATGAACGGAATATCCTAACCTCCCACCTCCCAACCAAACCCATCTCCCCTTCTCCTCCCCCACTCGCCCTGCCCTCAACCTGCTGGCCACCCTGGCGTTCTTCCCAGCCCTGGAATGTGCCTGATTCCTTCCACCTTGGGCCTCTGCCTCAGGCTCGTCCACCGCCTGGAATGACTGCCCTCGGCTGGCTCCCACTCACCACTCGGGTTTCAGTTCAACCTGAAATGTCAGCCCCTCAGAAGACGACTCCAACCTGCCAAGATACAGTGTCCACCTACCCTCCCCCACCCGCTATCACTTTCCATCTTCTGGTGTGGTTGATGTTCTTTGAGGTAGGAACGATATAAATCTGATTTGCTTACTGATTCCTTCAACTGACTATAGACTCCATGACTTTACAATACCTATAAGTCAGGTCACTGTGCCGGACGCCTTAAGCACACACATAGCTGTATGCCACCTACATCTCAATAAAACTGAAAACACAAAAAGAACGCACAGGTCATGTCTTGTTTACTGCTGCATCCCCAAGGGCGAGAACAGGGCCTGGCACCCATCAGAGGCCTGATTAATACTTTTGAAAGGAAAGGGCATCCAGTGCAAGACACATTAGACGCTCTGGGGCTAGACGCACCCTCTGGGGTCCCTGAGATTCTGATCAGAGAGGGTGGGGCCTGCTGGTCTCCCTCTCCAGCACTTAAACTGGAGACTGCGGGCTAATTCAAGCAGACAACTGGCACAGAGCACTGACGGTAACAGGAAGCTCTGAGCAGGTCTGTGTGCGAAACTCAGGCCACCGCGAGCTCGTGTGGGGCAGCTGCAGAAGCCCCCATAGGCAGGGGTTTTGAAGCAGAGGAGGACAGGGGCAGGTGAGAGCGCCAGCTGGCAGCAGAAGTAAGACCCCAAAGCAAAGCAGGGTCTGAGAGAGGAGCTGAGTCACTTGATGGGGGTGAGCCCTAAGGAAAGGGCAAGCTCCCCATGCTGAGGGACCACCCAGCCCGGGAGCCCTCCAGAATCCACCGAGGTCTCGCAGTCCTGGGAATCCTGGAGGTTCATAAACACACTTCCTGATCCCCGCAGTAAACCCCCATTGCAAGGGCCAGCTTGAGAGGGGCCCTGATTCCTGAGGCCAAAAGGGCTCTGCCTAAAACTTAAGCCCTGTGGCCCAGAATTCTAACCACAGACAGAATTCCAACAAGATAGAAAAATATCACCTAAGATATCTGCTGTCTGAACTGCACATATTAGACCCAAGAAGTAACTCAATTATGGGCAATAGGAGCTCACACTCTGAATTTTTCATCAGCTGTATATGAATCCTTAAAGACACGCGCTGTTAACTTTCTACAATACACTATTCTAGGAACTGTGCTGGGGCAACAGGATAAGACCACTTTATAGACTTCCTTTTATAATGAGGGGCCTCCTATCATTAGATCCCCTGAAGCAGTCAGGGCCTAATATGCTTCGCACAGTTTGACAAAGCCACAGAGTGGACTGCTCAGCTCTTCTGCGGGGGAAGGAGCCTGAAGAAAGACTTTTAGACCTGGGTTATATGCTTAAAAACATCACTTGGAGAAACTATTGAGGACATCCCCGAGTGGCAGAGTGGTTAGAAACTCACCTGTCAATGCAGGGGACATGGGTTCAATCCCTGCTCCGGGAAGATTCCACATGCTGCAGAGCAACAAAGTCTGTGGGCCACAACTACTGAAGGCTGCTTGCCTAGAGCTCGTGCTCCACAGTAAGAGGAGCCTCTGCAATGAGAAGCCCATGAAGACTAGAGAAGGCCCACGCAAAGTAACGAAGACCTAGCGTAGCCAAAAATAAAATTAATTAAAAACAAGAAAATTATTGAAACCAGTCTGTATTAGTTTCCAACTGCTGCTGTAACAAATGGCCACAAAATTAGTGGCTTAGAACAATGCAAAGTTACTGTCTCACAGTTCTAGAAGGGGTCTCTAGAACTGGGGCTAAAAGCAAGATGTCCACAGCACTGGCTTCTAGACCTCAAGGGGAGAATCTGGTTCCTTAACTTTTCTAGCTCCTAGACGCTACCCATGTTCCTTAGCTCACAGCCCCTTCCTCCATTTTCAAAGTCAGCGACTTCAGGCCAACTCCTTCTCCTGCTAGTTCTCTCTTCTGCTTTCTTCTTCTTTTAAGGACCCTTGTGACTACACTGGACCCACCCAGGCAATCCAAAATAATCTCCCCATTTTAGAGGCAGCTGATTAGCAATCCTACTTCCTCTCTGTTATGTGACCTACCGTATCGCAGGTCCTGGGAATGAGCACGTGGACATCCTGGGGCACCACTCATCTGCCTCCCATCTCAGGTTGTGTGGGCCCCCCCACACAAACACCACCCCGTGGTTCCACTCCACACCAGCACCTCTAGAGCAGGGTTCCACAGAGGGGGTTTCTCTTCACGCAGCTGAAGAGAAACAAGGTCTACCAGAGGAGAGTTTATGATGTTGGCCACTAGGCCCCTGGGTTTCCCTGTTCAATTCCATATATTTATCTTAACCGCCTAGTATATTCCAGACACTGTGAGACTCCATGGGAAAGTCAAAAGTGAAGACAGCAGGAAAATCACGTCTACGTAAATAAAGATACGAGGCACAATCAGCAAGGTCATGGATTTGCCTGGCATCGAGGGGTTCCCTCCCTTTGAGAGGCACCACTGTGCCATGGGCACTTGAGCTGAGGCTTGCAGGAAGGGCAGGATTTCACCTGTGGGGAAGGGCGGCAGGAAGAAGGGCACGGGGTGGCCTAAAGGCACTGGTTTCCCATCTCGGTTCCCCTCTTCCAATCCACGGGAACTAGCACTTCTACCTTCTCTCTTACAGAGCTGCGTGCTTCTGTGAGCAGACGAGGAGACTTTTCAGCTCCAGAGACACCACCTTGGATAAGCTGCCTCACATCCCAGCAACAGGGCAAATTAACTTTGTGCCCTTTTTTTTTTTTAAAATACAAATTCCACCAGCACCTGCCTGAGAGGGCTACTGCTACTTAGGATAACATAGAGACTCTAGAACACAGTAGTTGCTCAGTTAGTGTGAATTTCCTTCCCACCAGCGAATTACTTCCCTCCATCCTCTCTACCACCCCTTTCCCCAGGCTCTTCCCAATCTGATCACCCTTCTTTGCCCTTCCATCTGGATGGCAATCAGCCAGCCAGCCTCTACACAAACAGGAAATTTGTCCTGGACTACCAACGAGAAGAAGACAGGTAAAAGGTGAACCGTAAGAAGGTGAACTGTAACTTATGACAGGTAACACAGGGAGGGGGGGATATGTACGAAACCCTGATGACACAGGAAACTGTCCACACTGATCCTGATTCTGCACACACACACACACACACACACACACACACACACACACACACACTTCGGGACTGTCCTCACTGCTGCTGTTAGACCTGGTTCACGTTGTTTATGACAGCCCTTGCTAACTGTTCTACAACTGCCTTGTTATCCCTCCCCCACTCCAAGTCTGTGACCTCCTGGAGGACAGAGACTATTCTTTCTCATCTCTGTAGCCCTCACTCCATCCCAGCACGGCCCTTTAATGGACACTACTTAATGACTCAAGACCAAAGAAAGCCCAAGAGGAGAGAAACTGCTTCTCTTCGGCATGACTGCAGAAGAGAAAAACCAGTTTAGTCATCTGTGTGCACGGTCCTCGTTTACAACTAGTTACCATGCCCAGGACTAGAAAGTTCTTCCTTGGAAAACTTAACATTTAGAGGACACGTTGCTTTAAACCTTTAATCCCTGGCTGTCAGGAATAGTGGGTAACTATAGTATGTATAGTCAATCCTAAAGGAAATTAGGACTGAATATGCGTTGGAAGGACTGATGCTGAAGCTGAAGCTCCAACACTTTGGCCACCTGATGTAAAGAAGTGACTCATCAGAAAAGACCCTGATGCTGGGAAAAGATAGAAGGCACAAGGAGAAGGGGATGACAGAGGATGAGATGGTTGGATGGCATCACCAACTCGATGGACATGAGTTTGAGCAAACTCCAAGAGTTGGTGATGGCCTGGTGTACTGCAGTGCATGGAGTCGCGAAGAGCTGGACACAACTGAGTGACTGAACTGAACTGATACATACATATACAGGGCTACAGTTTAGAAACTTGTATTCCAAGGCTATCTTACAGATCCAAATTTAAAGGTCTCCTCGATTATCCACTGGAGTGGAGATCCACTGTCCAGGGACTTCCCTGGGGGTCCAGCAGCTAATACATCACACTCCCAATGGAGGGGGCCCAGGTTCGATCCCTGGTCAGGGAACTAGATCCCACATGATCTAGCAACTAAGAGTTCATATGTTGCAACTAAGAGCCGGTGTAGCCAAAATAAATGTTAAAAAAGAAAGAAAGAAAAATAATTTAAAAAAAAGAAAGAAATCTACTGTCCAGAAAGCTACTGTTTATCTCTAAATACATAAAAGAATCATCTCTCCCCTCACCCCACAGATATTCACAAAGGTCCCTAATAAAGTTACATAAAAAGGTAGAAAGTGAAACCAAAACCAAGCCCAGAAAGCTACCTACTAGATGTGTTCAGAATCTGCGTGGGTGATTTACATGTGTGACATTCCTCACAATGTTAAGAGGGAAAGAACCATGAACTATGTTCTAGAGGACATAGCTCCACTGTGAGGCTTCAGAGAGTATGGACAAGCCAAGAATGCATCCATTTAGCATCTGTCAAGCAGGCATTTAAAAGCCACATTAAAGACCCCAGTCAGATATGTTATTTCCCTTAGTTTATGGATGAGAAACTTGGGCTCCTAAAAAATGTCAACTGAATGATGATGCAGAAGGGATTCAGCTCATTAAACCTCCTGTTGCTTCTTATTTGCCAGGTACTAGACCCATTCACGGGGTTTCCCTGATGGCTCAGCAGTAAAGAATCCGCCTGCAATGCAGGAGACACAGGAGACGTGGGTTCAGTCCCTGGGCCAGGAAGATCCCCTGGAGGAGGAAATGGCAACCCACTCCAGTATTCTTGCCTGGAAAATCCCATAGACAGAGGACCCTGGCAGGCTACAGTCCATGGGGCTGCAAAGAATCGGACATGACTAAGAAGGCAGGCAGACCCATTTATAGACATTATCTCAGTTAACCCTCACTTCCATTCTGCAGGGACACCAGACTCTCCCCACAACCCCAGTAGCGGACAGGAAGCTTTAGAGAAGGCAAGCCATGAATTTCTAAGCTCTGCCTTGGGGAGAGGCAACTTCTTACTCTTCCAAACATCCCAACAATTGACCTCACACTGTAGGACCAAATCAAGACATTTCACTACAGGGGGCTTTTCTTAGCATCATGGTGTGGGAAGAACATGGATTTTAAGGCCAGCTACTGGAAGCTGGAATCTGTCCACACTGTTACCTGTCCAGGTGGACCACGGGGCACCCCACACTTTCCCCAGCTGAAGTCACTCTTGCCAAACTCTTCAGCAATTCACGACTCTGCAAGTTCAGGGACAGATCATATCAGAGTCCCTAGTCCACTTCACACGACTGGGGAAAAAACAACCACAACTTCCCCTGCCCTTAGTTCCTCCTCCGAAAGAGCTGCTGAACCTCATCTGGAAACAGCTGGGAGGCAGCAGTTAACAGGAAACCAAACCCCCCCCCAAAAAAAAAGTACAGAGTGTACCAGGGAGAGTTAGGCGGCTAGAACGAAGAGGCCGGGGGACTGACAGGAAGCTGAAGTCAGAAAGAGCCCAGGCCAGAAAGAGACAGAAGAGGCGGAGGCCCAGCTGTCCAGGAGAGGGAGAAAACCTGGAAAATGGGGGTGAAAGCTCTAAATGGCCCTGAAAGGGAAGTGAGGCCACCTCTGGGGTTGTTTTCTTTCCTCCCTGCCCCGCATATCACAACCCTCCTTCTCTGAAAGCCAGTGAGCAGTTTTCATAGGATAGCTGAGGTCAGAAACATTTCTGTTCTCACGCTGCTTTCTGGGCCAGAGGTTGCGGCCCAAATAACTGGTTTTGAGTCCTTCTCCTGTCAATTTGTACCCACGTTCCACGCTGCCAACTAAATTCTGGGGCCACCCAGATTAGCCTCACGCAGAGAGGGACACGAAGAGCATCTTCATGAGAAATTACTAGGCAGATGCCCACTGGGGGACCAGCAGTGGCAGGAGACTCTGCACAGGGAGTGACAGCAAAGCCGGACGGAGAACCAGCAGGGCTGGAGGTCTCAAAGAACAAGGTAAGCCTCAAATCAAACTAAGGGTGTATTTTGCAACCAAGAAAATTAAATGAGCAATGGCTGGCTGCCAAAATATTTTTGAAAGAAGTGGAAAAAAAATACCATTGCTAAAATTCTTTGGTGTCATTTAATAATACGCCTTCAGGTTATCCAAACTGAGGGCAGAGGGCAGACTGGTTTATTTACCCTTTAGCAGAGCTTAGGTGAGCACTTCGGCCCATGCCTCCTGCCACTCCATCGCCCATTCTCTCTTTGTATGCGGAGAAGTTTATATTAAAATAAAGGCGAGGATTAAGTTTGCTTAATAGAACACATTCCTATCTTTCACCTCCAGGTTTGTTTGAAAGCCCTCTCTCTCTCACTGCACCGTATGCTACAGTCGAGTTGAGTGTGATTCCAATGAAGCGCTCAAAATTAGTAAGCAGGGCTAACCCTGGAGGAGGAAATGGCAACCCGCTCCGCTCCCGTATTCTTGCCTGGAAAATCCCACGGACAGAGGATCCTGGCGGGTTACAGTCCATGGGGTCGCCAAGAGTCAGACACGAGTGAGCATGCACGCACGCACGCACACATGAAGCAGGGCTAAAAGCGGGCAGAGAGCTGAGAACTCAATACCATTTGGGTTTAAAAAAAAAAAAAATCTTCACAGGCTTGGTGCCAGCTCAAACTGGCAAGACCAGAGAATCAGAGCGGAGCCTAACCAATGTGCCACGCAAAGGGGGTGGGAGGAGAGCTCTGGGTAACGTTCTGCAGCCATGTGGCAAACAAACCATCAGGGAAGCCTTCAAGAGAGGAAATGGGGGCGGGCAGAGTGGGGGTGCGTTTCAGGAACATAACAAAGGAACAAGTTGACTAATCATTTATTCCAGAGGGGGAAAATGCCACCGGGAGCTATGTATATCTAGTGTTTCAGCTTCAGGTAAATGTATAACTTGGGTATATTCGGGGCTCACTGCTTTCCAAAAAAAGGGGGGGGGAGGGAGGGAAACGTTCCTACTCCTCTTGATACTGTTTCTGGAATCTCCAAGGAAACTTTGTCTGCGCTGCCTGCAGCAGACACCTAAGACAGCCCCAGCCAGTCCAGTTACTAATGCAGTAATCTCCACTCTGCCGAGATCCTATCGTGAGCTTTGTGCAGGGCTGGGCTGCTCCGCACTGCAGCTCCTCCAAAGAAGTTCTGTTCCCGAGGCAGAAGTTATCCGAAGCAAATACCTGACAAACACACCAAGAAAGGGAGAGTGGAAAGGCATTTTAAGCCAGGAGGTTAAACCCAGGCACTTCTGTGACTTGAGGGAAAAAAAGAGATCTCCGCCTAGAGCCAGAGCCATAGGTCAGGATGGTGTCTGGGATGCCTGCCCTAAACATCTCCAAACAATGTTTCAGGGCCAGCCCAAGGAGCCTCTCCAACTTGCCAGGGGGACAGCCTCCACCACCAAGGGCTAGGGCTTCAAGTCTTCTTAGGAGGCACTCAGGGCCCCTCCCAAGTGTGGGTGGGGGGAGGGCTTCCCAATCAAGAGAGTGTGAGGGAACCCAGCCTCCCTCACGATAAGAAAACTAGCTTACACTTAGGGAGCAATTAAATATATGCCAGGCACTGAAATAAGCACTTTACCTATCTCATCCCATCCCCACAGCAGTCAACGGAGGCAGGTAATGCTGTCACCCTCTATAAGAGGAGGAAACGGGCTCGCAGATTTTACACAATCAGTAAACCAGCACCCAGGACAGGTGGTCCCAACCACTTCTCCCTGTCGCCGGAAACACATAAAGCTTTGGGGGGAAGGGTGGATAAAGTCAAGTAACACGAGGTACAGCCTGTATTTACACCTTTTTCTAGTCTGAAATCAGTGGCCTCAGGACATTGAGGGGGGGCGGGGGGTGCCTAGCTGGGGAACGTGAAGCCGGAAGAACTTAAGCCCTGGCAGACAGGGAAGAGGCCAGGACCTCCATCCCTCTCGTTTCCACTCGGGACCCCAGACCCATAAACCCGCCGGATGGGGGAAGACCCAAAGGGAATGCCTGAAGCTAAGAAGTCCCCCGGCGGCAGCCCTCCACGCTTGTTTTGTCAAAGGAGCCCCGCTCGAGAGGTGGGGCCGGCCGGGTTCCTACCTGTAGGCCAGGGTCATGCACTCGAAGAGCTTGGTGAGCGAGGCGTCGATGGACAGGTGGCAGGAGCTGGTCTTGCCGAAGCTGTAGGTCTGGCACGTCTGCTTGTTGACCGTGTCGAAATCGTAGCCCTTCTTGGGCGGGTGCTCCCGGTGCGGCGACGACACCATGAAGTGGCCGCTGTGGATGATCTGCTGGCGGCGCGGAGCCTCCTCGCGGCCCGACCCGGCCTTGGGCGGCGGTAGCGCGGCGCTCGCCTGGCCCCTGGCCGGGGTGGCTGCGCCGGAGGCGGGCGGCGGGGACGGTTCATCCGTGTCAGAGTCGTCGTCGTCCTCGGGCACCTGGGGCTTCAGCAGCACGGCGCGGCCCCGGCTGCGGGGCCGGCTCTGAGAGCACATGAAGACGTCGGCGGCCATGGGGGGGGCCCGGCCGGGGGCATCCCCCGGGAAGCGGGGAGACGCAGGGCAGCTGGCGAGACTGGGCGCCGGCCCGGGCCGGCCCGCGCGCCGACTGTCCGCGAGCGCGCGGCGGGGCGGGAGGGGGAGGGCGCGGGCCGACAGGGCCGCCTCGGCGCCGGCCCCGGCGTGACGTCACTGGCGCGTCTCGACCAATTGGGCGCCCTCGTCGGCCTCTTAAAGGCGCAGGGGTCCTTTCCGTAGCTGGGCGGACAAAAAAGGGGGGGGAGGGGGGAGCGGGAGGCCACGCCTCCCGGCCCCTCCCCTCGCCATCCCATTCCCTTCGGGGTGCTGCGGGACAGGGTGGCCAGGTGGTGTCACTCGCCAGTGTCTTGGCCTAGGAGAGGCATTGGCCAAGCAGGTCGTGCAGATCCCGCCTCGCACTCCGGGGAATGGCACTGCCGCCTCGCCGCGGCCGGACGGGCGCTCCACGTGTTGGGTGGGGGTGGCGCTCCTTCACCCTCTCAGGCCCCGCTTTCTCCTGCAGGGCCCGGAACTGTGTCCTGATGGCTCTTCCGAGATATTGCTGGGCCCTGAAGGTTTCGTCCCCATTTTATTGATGAAAAGACAGAGTCGCTGAATGCCAAAGGGATTTTCTAACGCTAAAGCAAGGTCATTAACACTTCTCACCTCTGCAGAGGTAGAAACTAGCTCTTTAGTTAAGGTACTTTCCCAGGACATCGCAATCTGTCAGTGGCAGAGCCAGCCACTAGCTCCGTTAACTACAACTCAAAATACTGTCATTATAACCAGCACCTAAACCCTTCTAAAAGTGGGGATTCGGAGCCATAATTGTCTTCTCTGTCAAATGGGGATTCCTTTGCCTCAGAAAGTTGTGACAATTGAAAAATGACTATAAAATGCTTTGCACAGTGCCAAGCAAAGAATGAGCAACTAAATAAACAGAATACAGGCTGAAGGGACTGAACCAGCCAGACCAAAGGCATCTAGAAATTGCCAGTACTCAACCACTTTTGACTATAGAAACAGCGATTTCATATGGCCCAACATAATAGTTGACATGTATAGAAAGTTGTCAAGGGGCTCAAAGGCAGCTGGCAGTGGCCATGTAGGGAAGGCAGGGCAACTAACTAGAGGGCCAGTGGGGCCCCTGGGGCAGGCGCTCGCATCCTAGTGTCTGCAGGGCCTCCAGAGTCTTCTACCACTGCTCCAGTGCTCTGCTCTGAAGCCAGTTTCGCTTCCAGATTTGGGTGGGATCTCAGCTCGATACCACACCTTCTTCCTGCCAGGGAGCATGTTGGGAGTGAAAGGGACAAATGGCTCTTATCAAAGCAACTGTGCAAACTCCATCCCTGGGTGTCTTCAAGGAGGGAGAGGCCAGAGGGACCGGCAGCTGGTGTGAGTTTGAAGTCTCCTCCCTTGTCCAAACCACCACTCCCAACTCTGGTTGCAAATGTCTGAAGGGCAACTCTTTGAGTTGCCTTTCTTTATCTGAAGACTTTTCTTCCTGATAAACACTTAAATGCCCAGCCTCTTTTGATATGGCAATTCCACTTCTATAATTTTATCCTAAAGTCTGTGTGTGCATCATTTGTAAAGAGTGGACGTTATAAACAACATGATGTCTAACAAGAGGGCATACATTGAATATAACATAGTCCCTAATATAATGAAATACTACATTTTAAATGATGCAAATGTATTTTTATTGACATTGGAAGATATCATATGTTGTTGGGTGGAAAGACAACTTTTAAAAAGTTATCAAGGGGTGGGAGGTGGGAGAGAAGTTCAAGAGGGAGGGGACATATACCTATGGATGATTCATGTTGATGTGTGGCAGAAACCAACACAATATTGTAAAGCAATTATCCTCCAATTAAAAATAAATAAATTTTTAAAAATTTATCAGAGGAATTCTCTGGTGGTTCAGTGGTGGGGAGGACTCCAAACTTTCACTCCAAGGGGCAGGGGGTTCAATCCCTGGTTGGGGAACTAGGATCCTACAAGCCACACGGCACAGCCAAAAAATAAAAAGTTATCAGTAGCTTGATGTCAGTTTTAAAAAATTCATATATTTATGTGTGTATGTCAGAAGTGTACCATAATGTTAACACTGGTTATCTCTGGGTGGGGCAACTATTTTCTAATTCCCAAAAGAGATAATTATTACTTGTATACTTTTTTCTTTGCAGTGTACTCTTTATTTCTCTTTGGTTTCTTAACACAAAAGATATCTATGTGAAAGGATATGTTAGGTAGTTAGAATAGGGAAAAGGAGTCCAAAATGGCGGTGGCTAAAAGACCTGGAAGGGAAAGCCCGCTAAAATAGAAGAAAGGAAGGTCCGAGGACCTGAGTGAGAACCTCAGGTAAAACAAACAATGCTCCTGCCTAAGCCCAATTTGCATAGGACAGGCCCAGGGGGAACAAAACAACACATAAAAAGAGGAGCCAAAGCCCTCTTCTCTCTCTCCCCCACACGATGGGGCGATCTTCTCTTCCCGTCTTTGGATCGAAGTGCCCTCACACCTCGAAGATGGCTTTTCCTGCTATCATCCAAATAAATAGAGCTGTAACACTGAGCTGTAACAGTGATTTATTTAAGAGCTATAACACGGTCTGGCTTTAATGTCCGTCACTCCAAATCTTTGTTGTGACGAGACAAAGAACCAAGGAGCATACACTCGCCTGACAGATATTTTTATATGTAGTTTTTTTTTTTATGTTGACCATTTTTTAAAAGTCTTGATTGAATGTGTTACAATATTGCTTCTGTTGTTTATGTTGACTTTTTGGCCATGAGGCATGTGGGATCTTAGCTCCCCAACCAGGGTTTAAACCCTATACCCTTGGCATTGGAAAGTGAAGTCTTAACCACTGGACTGCCAGGGAAGTCTCTACTTAAAAAAAAAAAAAAAAAAATTTAAGGCCCTTCCATGTGGCGTGCGGACCTTATTAATTGTTCCCTGACCAGGGACTGAACCCATGCTCCCTTCAGTGGAAGCACAGAGTCTTAACCACTGGATCGCTAGGGCGGTCCCAAGGATATAGGGCGGTCCCAAGGATATATACTTTAAAAAGCAAAAGCAAACAAACAAAAAACAAACCCCATCAATTTCCTGGGGGGAGATACACTCTTAAGGCTGAAGTTGAAAACTGGCAACCTACAGGCCTTACTCTGTACACCAACATGCTTTGTTTAATCCTCCCCATAATTTCCTAAAGATCACATTAGAAAAGAAGCAAGACTTGAGGAAAAGCAGTTTAAAATGCAGTTAAAAGCAGAGGACCACCAAGAGTGAGAGCTGCAGGTTGCTCCAAGCTCCCAGTCATTGGCTGGAAAAAAGTCTCAAGGGCAGTTTTTGGGAAAATGTGGAAATATTTGCCAAGGATCTAGGCTGATGACTGCCTCCTCCCTCCTACTAAGTAGTGGACAGCAAGAGCAAGCACACAGGGGGACACAGAGGGCAGTGTCCCAGGGGAGCCAGCAACTCCATGAAGGACAAAGAGCTTCCACACCCAGCAAACCACTAGAACACACAATCTCACAGGATAAGCATCTTCCACCAGAACCTCATAGGATAACCATCTTCAACCAAAAGTAAGAAGCAGCATTCCATGGTAATCAAACCAGCAAACAGGCAGATAAGAATTCCCAAATACAGGGAATTCCCTGGCAGTCGGTGGTTAGGTCTCCACACTTTCACTGCCGAGGTCTCGGATTCAATCCCCGGTCAGGGAAACAAGATCCCACGAGCCTTGCAACACAGCCAAAAAATAAAACAAAAAAACCCCAAATACGAAATGTTACAGACCAGCAAAGGTCAGCAAACAATTAAGGAAAGTCAGCAGTCTGGAGGAAAGCTACCTGGGAACTAAAAAGTGAAAGGGAAAAGTTAACAGAACAAACAGAAGACTTTAAAAAAGAAATAGCCCTGGAAAGAATACAGAAGATTCTCAGCATGTATATTATCTATAGTGAAACAGATCACCAGCCCAGGTGGGATGTATGAGACAAGTGCTCGGGCCTGGTGCACTGGGAAGACCCAGAGGAATCGGGTGGAGAGGGAGGTGGGAGGGGGGATCGGGATGGGGAATACATGTAACTCCATGGCTGATTCATGTCAATGTATGACAAAACCCACTGAAATGTTGTGAAGTAATTAGCCTCCAACTAATAAAAATAAATGAAAAAAAAACCGAAAAAAAGAATACAGAAGATTCTGAACACATTAAGCAACAACCAATATGCAAAAGAAGCAAACAGAGGTCCTGGGAAAACAATATGAATATAAAATTATGATTCTGTAGAAAAGTCAAGTTGAATAGCAAAATGACTGGAAAACACAGTCGTAAACTGAAAGACTGATCTGAGAATTTATTCCCAAAGACTGCCAAAAGGACAAAGGCAAATTAAGTGACGTGGAGGATTCTTCCAGCCAAAGTTCCAGCACCTGCCTAATAGTTCCAGAAAGGAAGAAGAAGAAAGTAAAAGAGAGACGAAAAATTGGAAAGAGGAAATAAAGCAGCAGTAAAAGAAAAAATTTCCCAGTGCTAAAGAGGCAAACATTTCATATGGGTCAAACACAGGCTGAAAGTGCTGTGATAAACCACACCCCAAGTTGCAAAGGCTTAAAACCACAAAGGTGTGCTTCTACTGAAAGCCACCTGTGTATTGACTACACATCCATTATAGGCTGACAGTGTGCTCTGCCGGTCAGAGTCGCTCCCAGACTCGGGCCACAGAGCAGCCACTGTGGCAAATGCTGCCCAGAAGGGATGTGTACTCACAACTCACCCGCCAGAACTAATCACATGGCCCCGCCCAAGCACAAGGGAATTAGGAAGTACAACACAATCATAAGACCAGAATCCAGCCAGCCAGAAATATTTGGTGGCCAGCACTGGTGACCAAATGAGCGTGCACACACACACACACTGGTGACCACTGATGACTATAGCTCTGGATTTCAAAGGTTTCCAAAAATGCAATACTATAGATGACTTTTGAAAGCATTATGCTGAGTCAGAGAAGTTGGACTTTAAAAGCCATATATTGTTTGATTTGATTTATATGGCATCTGGGAAAAGGCAAAATGATAGGAACAGAAACCAGATTAGAGCTTGCCAAGAGTTAGAGGGTCAGGAACTAACTACAAAGAGGAACAAGGGAACTATCTGGAGTGATGAAAATATCTCTTGATTATAGGTGGTGGTTACATGACTGTGTAAGTTTCTCAGAATCCACAGAAGGCTTCCCTGGTGGTCCAGTGGTAAGAATCTGCCTTTGCTGAGCAGGGGACACTGGTTCGATCCGTGGCTCGGGAAGATCCCACATACCATGGGGCAATTAAGCCTGTGTACCGAAACTACAGATGACACCATCCTTATGGCAGAAAGCAAAGAACTAAAGAGCCTCTTGATGAAAGTGAAAGAAGGAGAGTGAAAAAGCTGGCTTAAAACTCAACATTCAGAAAACTAAGATCATGGCATCCAGTCCCATCATTTCATGGTAAATAGATGGGGAAACAATGGAAACAGTGAGAGACTTTATTTTGGGGGGCTCCAAAATCACTGCACATGGTGACTGCAGCCATGAAATTAAAAGACGCTTGCTCCTTGGAAGAAAAGCTATGACCAACCTAGACAGCATATCAAAAAGCAGAGACATTACTCTGCTAACAAAGGTCCATCTGGTCAAAGCTATGGTCTTTCCAGTAGTCATGTATGGATGTAAGAGTTGGACCATCAAGAAAGCTGAGTGCCAAAGAATTGATGTTTTTGAACTGTGGTGTTGGAGAAGACTCTTGAGAGTCCCTTGGACTGCAAGGAGATCAAACCAGTCCATCCTAAAGGAAATCAGTCCTGAATATATTCATTGGAAGGACTGATGCTGAAGTTAAAACTCCAATACTTTGGCCACCTGATTCGAAGAACTGACCCATTGAAAAAGACCCTGATGCTGGGAAAGACCGAAGGTGAGAGGAGAAGGGGATGACAGAGGATGAGATGGTTGGATGGCATCACCGACTTGATGGACCTGAGTTTGAGCAAGCTCCAGGAGTTGGTGATAGATAGGGAAGTGTGGTGTGCTGCAGTCCATGGGGTCGCAAAGAATTGGACATGACTGAGCCACTCAACTGAACTGAACCACAACTACTGAAGTCCTCACGCCCAAGAGCCCATGCTCTACAATAAGACAAGTCACCGCAATGAGAAATCTGGGCACCGAAACTAGAGAAAGACCAAAAAGCAATGAAGACCCAGCACAGACAAAAATAAATAAATAAATATTTATTTTTAAAAATCCATGTAGATGTACAGAGTTGGACACAACTGAAGTGACTTAGCAGCAGCATAGATGTATACCTAAAAAGGGTGAATTTCACTTTATAAATTATACCTCAAATCTTGGAGGATACAGGTTAAATGTCCTTTTCCTGCATAGGCTATGTTTGAAAGAATTACTAGAGGTTATTCTCCAGCAAAAGAAAAATTAAATTCAAGTAAGAGAAAGATGGGCTTTCCAGGTGGTGCTAGTGGTAAAGAACCCACCTACCAATTCAAGAGACATTAGAGATGCTGGTTCGATCTCTGGGTCAGGAAGATCCCCTGGAGGAGGGTGTGGTAACCCACTCAGGTATTCATGCCTAGAGAATCCCATAGACAGAGGAGCCTGATGGGCTATACAGTCCATAGGGTCCCAAAGAGTCAGACATGACTGAAGTGACTTAGCACAGTGCAGAAAAGAAAGATATGAGACACAAGAAACAGAGCAAACAAATGAAATCAAACTTAAAATTGAATTTTTAAATTATGATTTTTGAACATTTTATAAACATAAAATAAAAAGTTTTGAAAGTTAAACCATGTTAGATAGCTTATTAAAAACTCTCTGCCAGCCTCTCACTCCCTGCATGCCTCCATGCCTACTGCCTCTGATTCTGGAGCTTCTCTGGTCCAATTTCTAATTTAATTTCTCCAACTGCTAAATATCCTGTCTGCAGCAGAAGGGAGAGAGGGGCAGTCAGTAGAGATTATGCAGGATGGGGATGTGTGCAGAATTCAGGGGTGTAGAGGTCTGACTATCTTATATACAGACTTTTTAAACCAAACCTCATTTTCTTTTCTTATTAAAATACCTACCTATTCTGATCATACTCGATTCTTTTTTTTTATTTAAAAAAATGGATTTATTTTTGCTTGCATTGGGTCTTCGAAGCTGTGTGCAGACTCTCTCTAGTTGTGGTGGTGGACTTCTGGTTACAGCAGCTTCTCTTGTTGGGGTGCACCGGCTGAGTTGACCCATGGCATGTGGGATCTCCCTGGACCAGGGGCCAAACCTGTGTCCCCTGTATTGACAGGTGGATTCTTCCTGCCCAGCCCCACTTTGCCCCCACCCTTCCCCAAGGAATTCTTAACCACTGGGCCACCAGGGAAGAACTCTTCTGTCTACTTTGTATATGGTGGTTTGAGGCTTCAGATGTTGCCTTATTTTACTAAGTACAGCTTTTCTGCTTCTGCGTCTTGTACTTGGGGTGAAAAGAAAAGGATGAACATGTCTTTACCACAGTAAAAACTAATATCTAAACAAGTTTTTTTTTTTTTTAATTTGACTTACTTGCTAACATTGAAAAAATCACAACATGTCATATAAACGTGAGGGTGTTAGAACCTTCCTGAACTATCAGAAGATCTGGCAATACTGGGCTCTTACTAGGTCCATATGGTAGAAGCTGGAGCTGAGGAGGGACAGTGTCCTTTAGACCCAGCCTGGCTCTCCAGTTTTCCCCAGTCCCCACCACTCCCTATTGTTCCCAGTCTGCTTTGCTATTTCCATGACCTGCCTGGTTCCTGTAGGCAAAGTTTGAAGTCTCTGCTCTGCTAAACCTTGTTAGTGGTTTTGCATCTCTCACTGGAACCGGTGAGGTGGAAAGCTTTCCTGTATAGATATGGGAGAAGGATAGCCACAGGATAAAGTGAAGGTTACAGAAGGAGGAAGGCCCTACAGATCTGACTGAGGAAGGGGAGAAAATTGAGAAGGTGAGAGATCTCTGGACACAAAACTTTCACAGCCTGGGGATAATTAATACTTGCTTCTCTGGGTTGTCGTGAGGACTGCCTGAGTTACTATATGGAAAGTGCTTCAAGAGTCTCTCACACATAGTATGTGATGCTTGGTTGGCTATTATTATTATTTTTGCTTTGTTGTGTTGGGGAATAACTTACCTGAAGTTCTCTCTTTTTAGTGTATTGTTTCATGATTTTGGACGCACATACTCCATCATGTAATCACCACCACAAGCGAATGTGGTGGGACTTCCCTGGCAGTCCAGGGGTTAAGATTCCATGCTTCCAATGCAGAGGGCACAAGTTCAATCCCTGGTTGGGGAACTAAGATCCCACATGCTGCTTGGCCAAATTAAAAAAAATAAAAGATGTGGAATAGTCCCAACACTCTCTCACAACACAGATTCCTTCTCAACCCCTTGCAATCAATCCCCCTTTCCACCCCAGCCCCTGGCAACCACTGATCTGCTTCGTGTTCCTATTGTTTTGCCCTTTTCAGAATGTCACATATGAATAAATGGAATCATTCAGTGAACAGCCTTGGGTCTGGCTTCTTTCACAGCATGACGCATCTGAGAGGCTTCCTTATTGCCGAGGGTGTCTGTAGTTCATTCCTCTTTTATTGCTGCATTCATCTTATGACTGTACCACAATTTAGGGCCAATTTAGTTGCTTCCAGCTTTTGGTGATTACAAATAAGGCCACTATAAACATTCACAATAGACTTTTGTACATTTTCTCTTAGGTAAGTACCTAGGAGTGGGATGACCAGGTTGTAGGGTAAGTTCAGGCTTAACCATACAAAGATCTGCCAAACTATTTTCCAAATGACTGTATTTGTTTTACCTTCCTACCAGCAGTGGAGGAGGGCTCTTGTTGCTCTGCATCTTCACTAGCACTTGGTATTCTGGCCTTTTCATCTATTCTAGTGGGAGTGTAATGGTATCTTACTGTGGTTTTAATTTGCACTTCCCTAATAATTAATGATGTTCAGCATCTTTCATGTGCTCATTTGCCTTCCGTATATTTTCTTTGATGAAATGTCTATGCAAATATTTGGCTAGTTCTTTTTTGGCAGGGGTGGGGGTGGGATTGCTTTCTTATCACTGAGTTTTGAGAGTTTTTCATATATTCTAGATAGAAGTCCTTTATCAGGTAAGTGTTTTGCAAAGATCGTCTGCCCATCATTTTTTTTTTCATTCTTCTAACAGTGTCTTTAGCAGAGCCTGAATTTTAAATATTGATGAAATCCAATTTACCAATTCTTTTTTCTACAGTTAGTGCTGTGATGTCATGTTTAAAAAATAATTGCCTAACCCAAGGTCACAAAGATCTTCTCCTGTATTTTCCTAGAATCTTTAGAGTGACATTTTGGTCTGCGAGCCATTTGGAGTGCACTTTGTGATGTGAGGTATGGGCTGACGGTTATTCTTTTTTGCACACGGGTGTCAAACTATTCCAATGTCCACTTTGAATATTTGCAATGATTATTATTTTTTTCTTTTCTTTCTTCTTCTTCTTGAATATTTGCAATGATTATTATTTTTTCCTTTTCTTTCTTTTTTCTTTCTTTTTTATGGTTGCACAGCATGCGGAATCTTAGTTCCCTGGCCAGGGATCGAACCCGTGCCCACTGCAGTGGAAATGCAGAGCCTTAACCCCTGGACCGCCAGAAAATCCCCTGCAATGGTTATTAACCCCCTCAGGATTCCTGTTCTTGGGGTGGCGGGGTAACAGAGGGGCATCTCGGCCTCACACACATGCCTCAAACCTCACAGCTGGGCCTGTGGCTGTTCTCCGCCAGCAGAGTGATTGCTTTCAGGTTGCTCTACCTCCTCTCTTTCTTCCTGAAATCTCTTGCATAAAACAAACCATGAAAGGGCAGGGGTGGCCTAGCGGTCTGGCAACGTCCCTTTGAAAATAAACAAGTGCAGAAACTGAAAGGCAGCGACCATCTCTGGGGACTACTTGGAGAAACAGTTTGGGGCCGGTGCATCCGCTGCGCGTGGCTCGCTGGCCCCTGGCAGGCGGCAGGTCGGATATAGTAAAGCCAAAGAGGATCGTGATTGCTTCAGATGTCACCTCTGGCCAAGGAGACCCCTGTGTCTTTGCAGGGAGAGGAGGGCTGGTGGGGAGCTGCCAGAGTTCCATGGCTCAACAACTCTGGGCAGTTTGCACAGCCAGCTTCACACCTCTAAGGGAAATTCAGACACAGGGGGAGGCGGAGTGGGGATGGGGGTGTGTGTGGGTAGAGGGTGGAGAAATAGATGGCTGTGGGTTTGGGTTTTTTAATTTTTAAGCTTTACTGAGGTGTAATCTACTTCCCATAAAATTCACCAATTTTAAGTTTTCAATTCAATGAGCTTTAGTAAGTTCACTGTTGTTCTGGTTTAGTTGCTCATTGTGTCCAACTCTTTGCGACCCCATGGACTGCAGCCCACTAGGCTCCTCTGTCCATGCAATTTCCCAGGCAACAATACTGGATGGATTGCCATTTCCTTCTCCAGGGGATCTTCCAGACCCAGGGATGGAACCCACAGCTCCCTCATTGGTAGGCGAATTCACCACCGAGCCTCCAAGTGCCTGGGAAATCCCATGGACAGAGGAGCCTGGTGGGCTGCAGTTCATAGGGTTGCAAAAGAGTTGGACATGACTGAAGTGACCCTTGCAACTTTAGCGACTAAACAACTAGTCAAATAAGTTCACACACAGTTGTATAATTATCCCCACAACCCAGGTGCCTCAAATCATTCCCTTCGACCTCCTTATGGTCAATCTTTTGCTCCCAGCCCTAGACAACTCAGCCTCTACCTTGTCTCCATACTTTTGCTTTTTCTAGAAATGTCTTCGTATAAATGAGGCCACAACAGTCGTTAGTCACGGTGGGATGTCAAGCCAGAAACTAATGAGGAAGTCAGAGAGCCAGGACGCCAGGGACACCTGCGCTCGTGGCCCTTCCTACCTGCTGTGCCACTTCATGGGCACCACAGTACCTAACCTTTTTCTTCACATCTGCACAGCAGGCTAATTGGTCCCCCTCTCACATTGGAGCTGGGGTGAAATGGGGTCCAGTATCTTGCATATTCATAAAACTCCATGGAGACTGGAAACAGACCAGACGCCCACCAGCAGAAGCGTGTCGTGACGCCACTGACATGCAATATGGATGAATCTCACAAACATCTTACCAAGTGAAAGAAGCCAGACACAAAAGGGCACATTCTGTATGATTCCATGAATAGAAAGTTCAGAAAATGTTACAAACATTTAGAAAACATGTTTGCGGAGAGACGTCAGGATAGTAATTACTCTTCAGAGGGCAGTGACTGCAAGGGGTGGGCAGGGGGCATCCAGAGAATAAGTATTATTCTGTTTCTTGATCCAGGTGCTGGTTTTGCAGGTGTACTCAGTGAAAATTCATTGAGCAACACCCTTTCATATCAATAAAAAATTCAGGGAAGTCTTGCATGGTACCTGGCACATTGAGCATGCGTGCAAAGTCGCTTCAGTAGTGTCTGACTCTTTGCCACTCTAAGGATTGTAGCCCACCAGGCTCCTCTGTCCATCGGATTCTCCAGGCAAGAATACTGGAGTGGGTTGCCATGCCCTCCTCCAGGGGATCTTCCCAACCCAGGGACTGAACCCACATCTCTTACATCTAGCTGCATTCCGTAGTCAAGTTCTTTAACACTAGTGCCACCTGGGAAGCCCCTGGCACATAGTAGGCAATTATTATTGTTATTACCATTAGTGTCAATATTTTTTATCATATTCTTTCAACCACAAAGTTTCAACAGGGAAGTGTGGTCAGGTGCAGCAGTTGGCCAGATGGTAAATAGTTTCAACTTTGCAAGTCAATCTCTATAGCAACTACTCAATTCTGCTGTTGTATTGTGAAAGCTGCTGCTGCTGCTGCTAAGTCACTTCAGTCGTGTCCGACTCTGTGTGACCCCATAGACGGCAGCCCACCAGGCTCCCCCATCCCTGGGATTCTCCAGGCAAGAACACTGGAGTGGGTTGCCATTTCCTTCTCCAGTGCATGAAAGTGAAAAATGAAAGTGAAGTTGCTCAGTCGTTTCCGACTCTTAGCGACCCCATGGACTGCAGCCTACCAGGCTCCTCGGTCCAAGAGATTTTCCAGGCAAGAGTATTGGAGAGGGTTGCCATTGCCTTCTCCCAACTGTGAAAGCAGACACAGGGACAATGTAAGTGAATGAGCATGGCTGTGTGCCAATAAAACTTTATTTATAATAACAGCTGGCAGGCTGGATCTGCTGACACTGGGTCTAGTGGGAGACAGGCTGGGTTCCAAAGCATTCTTCACTGAGAACCTGCAGAACCCTGTTCAGCAACTTCCCTGGCCTCAGTTTTCTCATCTGTATGATGGGGAGGTTGATCCCTGCTCTAACTACCATTTAGGGTGACAAAGAGTTCAAATGAGCTCATACTTTTGAGAGAGCCCTGAGGGAGAAAAGCGGAATTTAAGTCTCTTGAGATTCTTTGATGCAAAGCAGATTGTTATCTCTGGTCAAGTCTAAAGAGAGAAAGCCATTGACTCCCAAGTCACCCAGGGCATCCATGGCTACAAGTGTCTGTCCCAGGGGTACCCTAGAGGGAGATAGGACCCACAGGCCTGGTACCACATCCTGGTGCTTGCCTCCTAGAGGCCTTTTCCCCTAGGGCCTGTAGAGGCAGGGCAATGATGAAGGAGAGAGGCTGGAAAAATGAGCCTCCAGTGAGCTGTTCTTCTGCCTGAAGGTCCCTCTTGGGCCTGACATACACGCCCCCAGCGGGGATGCATCGTCACATCGCAGCTCTTTACTCAAGCCCTTGCCTTGGCCAGGAATGTCTTCCCTTTGCCTGTCTCCGGGTGGGGTTCTAGTCATTCCACAAGGCACCACTCAGGCTCCAGATCGTCTGGGGCAAGCTGGGCGGTACCTCCAGTGTCGGTCTCATTTGGGGGAGAGGCGAGTCTTCAGGGAGCAAAGTGTAACTCAGAGGGCAAGCCCAAAGCAGCTGCGGCTGGGTGATTCTGCCTTTCCTGGTGCTTCATGGTCTAGCAACTGGAGCTCTGGGGTCTAGAAGTGCTTGAGGATAACTACACTAATAATGGCAGTAACAAGAGCAGTCACCATTTATTGAGATTTACTATGTGCCATGGGCTTCCCTGGTGGCTCAGACGGTAAAGAATCTGCCTTCAACACGGGAGGCCTGGGTTTGATCCCTAGGTCAGGAAGATACCCTGGAGAAGGGAATGGCAACCCACTCCAGTATTCTGGCCTGGTGAATTCCATGGACAGAGGAGCCTGGCGGGCTACAGTTCATGAGGTCACAAAGTCGGACACCACTGAGCAACGGACACATTCACTTTCAGGGCCTGTCCGGAGCACTTTACATGTATTCGGTAATTCACATGTATTAATCCTCACAACAACCTGAGGAGGCACCATTATTCTTTCCATTTTACAGATGAGGATGCTGGGGCCCAGAGAGGTTAAGATACTTACTTGAGGTCACACAGCTCTGAAGTGTTGGAGCTCTGAGGATTCTAGAAAAGTCTGCTTCCAAAGTCCAAATCAGGTCTATGTTAGCCTTTATTTCCTTGTGCTCAGCTGTGAAACTTCCAAGTCCCTGTCACGTGGGAGCATTGAAAAAACAAAGTCAGGAGGAAAGAGACAGTCCTTCCAAGAGAAAAACAGGGTCAGAGCTACCATCTCAACAACCATCCCTCCTTCTGGATTTGTCCAGGAGACCCTCCAAGCTCTTGGATGGAGTGGGTAGGGGCTCCGGTAGCGGAAAGACCAAGTGAAAACTAACCTAAACTATCACAGGCATTTACTGGCTCAAGAACTTGAAAAGTTCAGGAGGGCTGGTTTCAGGGCCGGCTGTTGACTTCCCTGGTGGTTCAGTCAGTAAAGAGTCTGCCTGCAGTGTGGGAGACCTGGGTTCAAGCCCTGGGCTGGGAAGATAATATGGAGAAGGAAATGGCAATCTACTCCAGTATTCTTGCCTGGAAAATCCCATGGACAGAGGAATCTGGTAGGCTATAGTCCATGGGATCACAAAGAGTCGGACACGACTGAGCAACTTAACTGGAGAAGGAAATGGCAACCTACTGCAGTATTCTTGCCTGGAGAACTCCACGGACAGAGGAGCCCAGTGGGCGACAGTCCATGAGGTTACAAAGAGTTGGACACGACTGAGTGACTAACACTTTGGGTCCAGGTGCTGCTCTCAGGAAGCTCACACTCACCGTCTTTCAACTCTCTCCTGTCTCACCTGTGTTGGCTTCATTCCCCGCAGGCTTCTCTCTGCCTTGGAGTGAAAGTGGCTCCAGCAGCTCCACTTAACAACTCCAGCCAACACTCTAGGGGAAGTGTTTCCCAACAGGTCCCACAACAATTCCAGGGCTGACTCTCATTGGGCCAGGTGATCATCCTTGAACCAATCGTAGTTGCCAGGGAGACGGACCCAGATCGCCCAGCCACTCTTGGGGCTGAGAGTGGGTCAGGAGGACCCCTACTGGAAGAAGAGGGGAATGCAACTGGCAAAGGCAGCCAGTATCTACTATGAGCCTCGGGAGGAAACTATGCGTTCCTCAAGGGGCAGGTGAGGGATAAACTTGGGTGTTAGGAATTCAAATCCCTCCTCAGCCCAACTGCGGACTTCTGCTACATTTGTTGTGGTCCAGACTTGGACCTGCACCAGAGCTTTGTCTGCCTGCCTTCCCCTCCTCAAACTTGTTCCCACCTCACCTGGCTGCAGTGCTCATGGCCTTCACATCACCTGGGGGCACACGGGCCTTCTTGCCAACTCCTCGCCTCCTGCTTCACCTACAGTCTAGTTCCATAGTTGGCCCTGCCCCCACCTCCTGTCTGGCTTTTTCCAGTCCATGCCATTCACTAGCAACGCCTCCCCCAGTCCAGCAGAGCCCTGGCTCAGAAACCTCCAGCCACTCCTTAGCATCCACAAGGCAAAATGAACTCCTTAGCCCCATGCCGGGGCTTCTTCCACCATCCTAGGAGCCTCCCTGACCCCTGCCATCAAAAATGCACCTCTCCCCAATTCCAAACTGTCCCCAGCATCCTAGTGTACCAGCTTATCTGCTTAGAGAGAAAGGGTCAAGTTGGAGTCAATGCTGCCCAGGGCTCAGTACACAGATGATGCTCAAGTGATGCCTGTAAAGTCCAAATTTCTAGCCCTTGGACATGACTGCTTCTTGATGAAGGGAGATGAGAGGAAGTCAGAAAGCTCCACAGAGACAGGGAAGCTGAGAGCGACAGGGAAGATAAAGCAGAATGCCTGAGACAAGAACAGCAGAGGGAAGGGGAGAGATCCAGAGATGAGGATGAGTCTGGGAGGAAGGGACCTTCATCCAGAGTTGGAGACCCAGGGAACAGACCTCAGGGATACCAGAGAGAGCGAAAGTGTGCCCGCTAAGGCACTTTTTTTTTTTTTTTTTGGTTAAGCAAACAAGGTCCCTATGATTTATGTTTTGTCAGGATGAACTTTCCATATCAGGAGTTTATTTCGCTGAGCAACCAATCCCGATAAAAACACTGGAACATGTTAAAAAGGAACAGGGTGGGGAGGAAAGTCAGACAAAACAAAAAGGAGAATGTCTGCCTCCAGGTCGGTCAACACGGGTGACTTAGCACAGGACTGCTAGAACAATCGTCCCACCCCTTCTGTCCCTAGCTGGTGGTTCACCTAGGGCCAGGTTTCAGGTGCGAGAGGAAAAACAGAGACTGGACAGAGAAGAAAGGAAAAAGTCCACTGGGGGAGGGAATCTGAGCTGGAGAGTGAGAAAAAGCCTGAGTTGTGGGGGAAAAGGCCCTGGGGCGGTTCTGGATCCAGCCTGACCACGAGTCACTAGCTGTTAAGGCAAGTCAAGACAGAGTTGCAAGTCACCAAAGAATCGACCCCTGAGCCCCTGCCATGGGCCAGAGCCTCCTGAAACCAGGGACACCACCAGGACGCAAGACGGGGGGCAGATGGCCTGGCTGTAATTTATACCAGGGTTCTAACTGGCTACCGACTCAGCCTCCCACAGCATGTGGGAGGCCACAGTCCCAGCGTTCAAGTTGTGTACAAAGTCAGGGCCACGCCGCAGACACGAGAGCAGCCCGCTCTGTGAGTAAAATCTCACAGGATTTTACTCTTTATCATAACGCTCCAAAATCACATGGTGTTCATGATTTGAATTTTTCTTTTATTTTCTGAAATGGAACCATTGTACATTGTACAAACCATATCTACTGATGGAATAAATAAGTGAAAAATTATACTGCTGTACAACACACCAAAAAAAAAAGTCGTAAGAAAAAAAAAAAAACAATTAGGTAACGGTGAATAAAAAGGTCTTTATATCTCTAACCAGGTCCTTGGCTGATAATGGAACATTCCAAACCATGACATCGTTGGTAATGGGAGGTCACCACCTGTGAGTCAGTCTTCCGCCTTCGGGTTGTGGGTGTAAGTGCCAGCACTTTGTGGAATGTGTAACCGCAGCACCCCCCACTTCAAGATTTGCGGGGAGTTAAGTTTGCCCTGGGAGCCCTTTAGGCTGCGGGGCCCGGTGATGGCGGAAGGCATTCGCTTAGGACCCCCGCCTCTGGCTCGGCCGGCTGAAAGGTCTTAGATTCCATGGTGGGAGAGGGGGCGAGGGGCGCAGGATGGCGTGGGGAAGGGCGGGGGCCCCGAGGAGCGGGCCGCGTCGGGGAAGGAAGCACATGTGGGTTTTCGCAGTCTCGTCATCCCGCGTGGAAGGCCGTCCTGGCCGGCGTGGATGGGGGTGCAGGGCCGCTGGCCGCTCTGCCTGGCGTGGCCGTGGCGGGGCCCAGTCGGTCCGGACCCCTGGCCCGTTTCCTACCTTCAGGCACTTCAGAGAAAAACTAACGACAGCCTCGTATCCTGGGCGTCCTCTTTTGTTCACCCTCAACCGTGTCCGTTCCCCTTGCCTGTCGAGGGGACCCTGCTGTTTCCACGGATGCCTGTGCTGTGATCCGTCTTCGGCTGTCTTGCTTACCTCTCGTTTCCCAAAAAAATAAAAGAGGAGGAAATAGATATCCAGATTCATCTTTCATCCAAATGGAGTTTTGCTGCAAAGAAAGGAAGTTAATTCTAACTCTAGGATCTGGAGGTAAAGCCGCCTTGAGATACGCTGAGAGGTAACACAGAACACAGTTCTCCGCAGAACTGCCTGCCTGAGGGGCAAAATTGATAAGGATTTTTTAAGACAGAAACCTTTCGGCATCGCTAACTTCAACATGACCATTTTCAAAGTTTGTGTGTGTGTGTGTTTTGTTTTTTTTCCCTTCCCTTGCTTCAGGAGACATGTTTGCATGAGGTATTTGAAATTCAGGAACATTTTGATTCTTCTTGAAGTGCAGGAAATAGATTGGCTCCCTTCAAAAACAAAGAAGAGCCTCACCCTCAGAAACGCTTAGAAAATGGAGTCTGGCAGACACTCCCCATGGTGGTCAGGAGAGAGATCCACACGTGAAAGGTGGTACTTGAATATATGCACCAATTGGCCGAAACAGAAACAAAAACGAACAAACAAACAGAAAAAAAAAAAAAAACCACCAACAAAACCCGGAACCCCCCCTCCCCCCTCACACAACTCAAAGGGAGTTGGAACTCCAGTGCAGTAAAGAAAGCTCAGGAGAAGGGTTAAGGGTCTGAGGAGTCCGTATAGGAATTAAGAGCAAACCAAGCCTCAGAACCAAACAGTGAGGCAGTTCATCCAAGGTGGGGGGCGTGGGGAGAAGAGGTGCTTCTCCGTTGTTTTAGTGACAGGAAGTCGTCCCAACGCAGGCAGGGGGTGGAGGTGGGGGAGGGACCCCAGGGCCCCCTTTCTGGAGGAGTGCAAAGCTCTCCAGTTTCTCGGGGGCCTCATTTCTGGCCTTCAAGTTCCAACCCTTAAGGCCTGCTCCCCCGTGGGGACCTTCGGAGCATCCTGGGAAAGAGACGCGATCCAACTGTTGGCTCCAGGAGTCGGAACAGTCTGCAGAAAGCCGGTGGACTCTGGATCTCGGCCGACTGCAACCTCACCTCCCCTCACCCACGGGTGGGGCCAGGTGGAGCTGGGGAGGTAGACTAGGGCAGCAGGTGACTGTGGATTTGAAATCCAAGCAACGTCCTGTGAGAGAAAGTTCAGCACCAGCTAATCCTGCCGTCTGCTCCCGGCCTCCTCCGGCCCTTTATCGTCTTAAGGAGACCATCCTGCCGTCAGCTGCAGAAGCCAGTCCATCTTCGGAGGTGTGGGAGGTTGCCATATGCGGGGGGGAGGGGCTGAGGGGGGAAGTGCCAGAACAATCCAAGGGCTCTGTATTTCCCTCTGGGCAGCTGTGGGCTTGGAAACACCAGTTCAGATGCCCCAAGCAAGCCCTGGGGACAATGCCCAGACATCTGAGACTCCTCGGACCCTGGAGGCTAGCACTGTCCCCAGGCAGGGCTCAGGGTGTATCCTGCAGCCTCCCAGCTGCACCTAGAAACCAGCTGGCCTGGGAGGTCCTGCTCTTCTGTGGCCTCAAGCTCTCCTTCTCCCTGCCTGGTCCACTCTAGCCGAAGTCCTGGGGCAGGGAGGAGAAAGACGCGAGGACTGGAGCAATGGCTGCCTGACTGAACCAAGAGGGCACTTGTAAGGGGAGATGCAGAACAACCAGAAAACATGCCAGAGGTCACCTCAAGGGCACAAGGCACAAAAAAAGAAAGCAGAAGGAATATCGGTTGAACAGTGAAAAGCCCCGATGAAAAAGCAAATTCCTGATCAGTACCACCCTCAAATAGCTTATATCATTAAATAGAGGAGTGGGGAGAAAAAAAAAAAAATACAGCAGCAACACAAATGTAATCTTGGCTTCAGAGACAGTGTCCAGACGCTCCTGAGCTGTCAACCCCGCCTTCCCCAGGACAGTCACTTCAAGATTCGAGTGTTTCGCTTCACAGCAGAAAGTTCTTCAGTGTCTGAGAAGTTACGCCGTTCTAGGTTTTCTTGGATTTGCACTTGGTAAACTTGTTAAGTTAGTAGTTCCCTTTGCACCCGACAGGGATCTGCTCGGGTGAGGTTGTTCAACAACTAAGCCTGCTGATGGATCTCCCGTGAGACATGGATCAGAGGACTGAACTCGGCGTCTACATCTCCTCGGAGTTCTGTTGCGAAGCCTCCAGTTTCATCTTTTTGGAGGGTGGCACTCCTTCCAGGTCCTTGGGGTTGGGGGGTGGAGGGAAGAGGAAGAAAAGAGAAACGCAGGTTGACACCCCAGGACAGCAACTCGGCTCAGCTAGGAGGTTACAAGTCAGCCCAGGAAGGACTCGAGGGTGGGCGTCTGAGGTTCTGACCCCCATGGCCCTGGCGTGGACTCAAAAGGGTTGATGGACCCACAGCGAGCCTCACATCCGAGCTATATTCACCTATATTCACCACGTCACCTGTGTCTTCCAACTGCTCACTAACTGCAGGGTAATCACATACGGAGTTTTAAGTTTACTCTCCAAGATTGAAGGTTAGATCAACCTGGCCGTGTTGACAATGGCTCATCCAGGGCTCAGCACAGGTGCCTGGCCTGGGGCAGATACCCAGCGTTTATGCATGCATACATGTTGGTTATTCAGGGGGAAGGGTCTGTAGTACCACCAAATTCCCAAGAAGTCCCAGCACTCACACACACAAATAAAGTTCGACACTCACTCACCTACTTCTCCCTCGACTTTCTCACTCTATCATCCCAGCCAGCTCCAAACTAACCTATCCCCCGAGTCCAGCTCCTAACGTCACCCATCCTAACTGGCGCTCCCACAGCTGGCGATGGCCCTGTCATCTGCCTGGGACACAGATGGATGGCACCCTGGAGTCCACCCTTCTCGCCATGCCTAACTCCATCTCCAGAGACCCTTGGCCCACCCACCCCATCCACACCTGAGCCTCCGTCCCTTGTCTGGCTGGCGCCACAGGCTGCTCCACGGCCGCCCCGCCCAGCCTTCAGCAGAGCTCAAGAGACAGTTTCAAAGCAGAGATCATACAGAGCACAACACTGACCTCGGAACAGAGTCCCAGCTCCTCATCAGGCCGAGAAGAAGGCCTCTCTCCCTCCCCTCCTCCGTGTCTGCCTGGCTCCAGCCTCCCTGGCCGCCCCTTCCGTTCCTCAGGCTGGCTCCTGTCTCCTGGCCTGTGCACCCTTTTCTCTCTGCTCAGAGAGCCTGCCCTCGCTGCCCTCATTTCTCACCCTTCCAGCTCCTCTCTCATCTCACTCCTCCCCGCCGACACCATCTAGGGGGGGTTCTTTGCAGCACCCCGCTCCCGTTCTCCTACGGCTCCAACTGCAGTCCACTTGGTCTGCCGTCTCCTGGCTGTGTGTCCCGCCTCCCTGAACCCATCCTTCCTGTCCCTGGGAGGACAGGGACCATGTCAGTTGGCTCACACTGTCTCTCTAGGACCCAGCTGACTGCCCAGTACACAGTGGAGGCCCAACAGGTGCTAAACAGAGACCTCTGGGCCTTGATGGATGAGGTGAGTGAGTTTCCTGAGAGTTGATATGGCAGGAAGGCAGGAACAACTGCCCCTATCTTTCCCCTGCCTTTTCCTTGTGAAAGTGATAAAAGCTCGGTCTCAACGTGACAGGACCAAGTGGGTCGCTGTGGCTTCTGAGGAAGGGGGATCCCATTCAGGCCAAGCGTCCACAGAGCATTTGCATGGGGGGGACAGTGAATGAGCGTGGCAGTGGACTCTGGAAAGAAGACAACTGTCCCGCGAAAGAGAGGGAGCAGGAGGGAGTGCCTAGAAAAGGGGATGGGGAACTTTTTTTCTTTTTTAAATGGGCAAGACTGAACGTCAATGTCAAGCTCTCTGCTTCAGGACAACGCACCCTCTGTCTTGCTCACAAACCGAGCAGCTCTGGAGACAAGCAGCGTGTCTGTGTGAGCGTGAAAACTGTGGAAGGGTCCCCATTTCAGGTCTGGGTCCCTGGACATGGGAGTGGAGGTGGAGGCGTGTCAGAACGGAAGACCCCTGGACTTTCCAGATGCTGGCGGGGAGCACCAGATACCCCCGGGGTGTGGATCAGCATTTTGAGCTGATCTTTCCTCCTCTGAGTTCAAGAGGCCAGGAGACGCCAGCTGCCATCCTGGCTTTTACCAATTCTATCTGAGGACTGGATTTGCATTGTAATCAAATGGGCTCATGCTCCGTTGGAGGTCCTGCCTGGCATCTCACGCTGTGAGAACGTTTCTTTATTTGCTATCTGTACCTGGTCAACACACGTTAACAGTTGCATACCAGGCTGTGCATCTGCCACTCCGGATTTATTAAAACCTTTCGAGACACTCAGGTTTTGGCCGGTTTTCTGCCACTGCAAACACATTTTTCATCAACACTGTCCTGTCTTTGGGCCTCTGGAGGAGTGCTGGGTAGGCTGACACGGGGTTGCGGAGCCAAGGGTGCCAGGATGTGAGGGTCTGAGAGTCTCTTCCCCTTGAGGAAGGGCTGGTTGAAGGCTCCCTAGAGTACAGATCAAGCTGTTCCCCTTTCTCTGCTGCTACTTGTTTTCGGTTTCTCCCCAGGTGTGAAAATACTCAAGTGGAAATAGTCTTATTAGCTGCAGTTTTGATACCCCTGAGTCCCCAGACCTCTTTGATGAGCACAGAGGACGGACAGTAAAAAATCACAACAGAAGCCGAGGCAATGCTGGGGCCTCTCCTGTGCCCAGCTCTGCGTGAAGTGCTACCCATATTCTCTCCTCTTGTCCGTGTTCTGGCCCCAAGATAGTCCTGTGATTTCACCGTGGCAATGAGAGACCCTGAGGCTCGTGTGTGTGTGTGTGTGTGTGTGTCAAGTGGAGGATCTGGGATTCGAACCAGGGACATCTGCTCCCATCAGCAAGGCCACCTACATCTGCACTGTCTGATTCAGACTAGATTCTGGCAAACAGTGATAACCTGGAAAGGGGACCAAGTAGGGGTGAGCGTGGTCAGGTGCAAAATTCCAAAGGATGGTTCGTCTAGCATTTAGGAGTCTGAAGACCTATCTTCCCAGCTCTAAGGGAAGTTGGCTTTGGGTCACTGAGACTGGCAGTGCTCTGTGGACCCGAATAAACAAAGTGATGAAGCTAAGGCTGGGATAAAGGACTGACCCTAAGGGGGGACCTGCATGTCTTCTCTACTGCAGCCTCAGTGACCAGACCAGCAACAGGACGTTCATGGATCCTGCTCAATGAATACCAGACAGTTCCAATCATCCAGAGAGCAAACGAGGAAACAAAAACAAGAAGACACCTTTCAACGTACCCCCGACACCCCAGCAGGCTCCTGGCCGAGCTGGCTGCCCCTCTGAGACCTCGATCGAGGTACCTGAGAGATTGTGGATGTCTCTGCAGCCAGGCCCACATCTCCAGACGGCTGCCGTTCGACTTGCTCTGAACTGTTCATCGAGTTTTCCATTGAAGACTGTGAATTCTGCTCGTCGGAAGCATCTGAGGGAAAAGCAAGACGACAGAAGCTGTTTTCAGACACGGGCGATACGGAACCAGATGAACCACTTACTAAAAATACCTGGAACTGAGTAAGTTGGGAGGCCAGGTGGTCTGTCGGGACTGCAAGGAGCTGGGGGGCTTGGGAAGCCTCTTACTTTTTTAAGGATGTCATTTTAAGCAGCCAGGCCACAGTTTGGCAGTGGGGACTCTGACCCTTTCCCTTGCACTCCTATTACCTGCCAAGTGCCAGGAGAAGCCATGTAAAGGATGCTACCGGCTTTATGCTGTGTGCGTCTGGTGCCCTCTAGTGGACACAGCGTGCTCCAACCATCATGGCTGCAGATGCATCCCTCCTTCCATTAGGGGAGTGTGGGGGGAATTCACAGAGGGAACTGCCCCTTTGTAAACATTTCTCTTAGTAATATGGTATTTTTCTGATTGCCATTGCAAGAGCCAAAAAATACAGGGGGGAAAAATGAAATCAGCAACTACCTCATGTCACCCACGGCTGCCACGCTACTAACATTTTAGGGGATCTAGCCCTATTTTTCCAGATGTTTCTCCCTACATGCACTTCTAGTTCTGCATTCTCCCCGGATAGGGATTTCACAATATTTGGGAAGAATTCTGCACGTCCTTAAAAATTCTATAAATATGAGAGCCTACAAGATGGCTGCACAGCATCCTATCAGGCCATCACTTACATTTAATGAGTCCCTGTTTGGCTGGTCATTTAGGCTCTGTCTCACAGACCAGTCTCCCTGCTCCCCCCACCACGTTCCATTAGCAGAAGGAAGGTGCAGGTCTTAGCAGGCTGTGTGAGGTGGTGCGGCTTTGCAAAGAGGGAGCAGCCGTTGCACCTGAAGCTTATTTTAGGCACAGAGCGCATGGAAGGAGCAGCCGCATCCCGCCCAGGGCCCTGCTCTGCTTGCATTCAAGATACCAACAACATATGTCACCCTGATTTGTAAAAAAAAAGAAAAAAAAAAGAAACACACTAAAATATTCAAGAATGTTTTACGTTCTGGGGTTTCTGAGACAGAAGCACAACAAAGGGAAAAAAATTTCCCAGATCTGAGTTTTCTCTTTCTTTTTTTTTTTGGCCATGCTGTGCAGCCTGTGGGATCTTAGCTCCCCGACCGGGGATCGAACCTGCACCCCTTGCACTGGAAATGCAGAGTTTTAACCACTGAACCACCAGGAAAGTCCCCAGGCTTAATTTTTAAAGCAAGCAAGCAGTAAGAGGAAGGGGCGGGGAGAAGCAGGCAGTATTCCAGAGCTTGAGCCGGCAGGGTACAGAAGGCTGGGGAGCAGGGCGGCAGGAAGGAGCCACAGCCCTCCTTCCACAGAGGCTGAGCCCTAGTATATCCCTCCCAGTGAAGGTGCCATTAACACAGACTCTGCTCCCCCAAACCAGCTGCTACCCCCAAACCAGCAGCCCAGAGTGCTCAGGGCAGTACCAGCAGCCCTGACACCCTGCCACGGTCTGAGCTGGGTTCTCCTGACACCATCAGGAGGGCCAGGGGGTCCACCACACCAGGACCCCTGGGCTCTTCCTACAAGCTGGTGTCTGGGCGGGGGCGGGGACACAGGGTCTAGAAACAGACTGGGTTTTTTTAAAAATTATTTAATGTTTATATATTTTATTTGGCTGCACCAGGTCATAGTTGCAGTGCACAGGATCTTTAGTTGTGGCACGTGGGGTCTAGTTCCCTGACCAGGGATCGAACCTGGGGCACCCAGCTTTGGGAGCATGGAGTCTTAGCCACCGGACCAGCAGGGAAATCCCAGACCTGGTTTCTAATGCTGCCTCTGCTGCTTGTTCCTATGAAGCTGGGCTCCCTGTGTCAGACCCCCCACCCTCCATAAAGTTGAGGTTGACAACAGCTGTCCGGTTGAGTTGCTGTGAAAATTAAATGGAAAGATGGAAAAAGAATCCAAGCGGCAAAATATCCCATTTGGGAGTAGATGAGGGATCATCAAGGGCAGGAAACCAAACTCCCCATAAACCTGACATTTCTTTGGTATTTTTAGTTTTACCTTTAAAAACCATGTTAACAGCAGTTCCTCAAAAACACAGAATTCCTATATGACCCAGCGATTCTACTTCTAGGTGTAGCCCCACAAGAATCGAAAACAAGTCTTCAAACTGATGTTTGCAAACAAATATTCACAGGAACATCACTCACAATGGCCCAAAGATGGAAATGGCCCAAATGTCCATTAACAGATATGTAGATAAACACAATGTGGTCCACCCACACAACGGAGTAGTATTCAGCCTTGAAAAAGAATGAAGCACTGACACAGGCTACTATGTGGATGAACACTGAAACAATGATGCTGAGTGAAAGATATCAGTCAACAAAAGACACAGGTTACATGACTCCATTTCTATGAAAGGACCAGGAAAGACGAATCCATAGAGACAGAAAATATAGACTGGTGGAGGCCAGGGATAAGAGGAATGGGAAATGACAGCTGAAGGGTACAGGGTTTCCTGTTAAGAGTGTTGAGAACAGTTTGGAACTAGACAGAGGTGGTGACTGCACAACATTATGAATGTGCTAAATGGTACTGAATTGCTCATTTTAAAATGGTGCCTTGCATGCTATGGGAATGTCATCTCAATTTAAAAGAAAAATAAATCCATGTTAACCTTATATTCTAGTTCATATTATAAGTTTGCTTTAACAAACCTATGCAGTTGCTGCTGTCCTTCTCTCTTGACTACAGACCTCTTTTTTAAAAAAAAGAAGCACTTATTTTTTTGGCGGGTGTAGGTCTTAGCTGTGGCATGTGGGATCTAGTTCCCTGAGCAGGGATCAAACCCCAGCCCCCTGCACTGGGAGCACGGAATTTTAGCCACTGGACCAGGAGGGAAGTCCCGACAGAGCCCTTTCTGCCCCACATGGTGGGCTTTGCAGAGAGCAGAGGGAGGTGGGGGCCCAGATGCAGACTTAGAAATCATGAAGGTGGCGAGTCACCCAGAGTGGGTCCAGAGGGTCATGCTGACCCCTTGCCTAGCCCAAGAGCACAGTGGGAACTGGCCTTGGAGCTGGCCGAGTGTTCCAGGCAGGCCCCGCTGCTGCGGCCTGGTTCTCTCAGCCCAAGGCACTGGAACTCACCCAGGGGAAATTATTTTCCAAGGGCCTAAATTTAGTCCAGGGACTTTGGACATTATGTCATTCCCTGAACTCACTTAGCAGTAAACAAGTTCAAAGCAAGGTCAACAGCTGGCGACCAACCTGCCCTGTCCTGCAGGAAGCGGACCCCCACATGAGGAAGGCCCCTGACAGCATGTAGGTGGGCCTGGCCCCCGGGGGTGTCTCCCCTGGGCAAAGCTGGGCAACTGTGCTGGCCCAGAGGCCTGGCCTGGCAGGAAGGGATGCCGGTGTGGCCCCCATGGACCTGTGGCAGCGGGTAGGAGTGACAGGGTCCAAACAGGGCAGCCGTGAAAAGGGGGACCCCAGAGAGAATTCCTGCAGCCGAGCTTTAACCGATCCTCCAGGGCAAAGGAGATGCAGACCCCAAACACGGGAGAACCGAGGTCAGGCCCAAAACACCGAGATGTGGCCCCACCGGCCCCGCCCCCATCGCCCCGCCCTCCCTCTGCCCCGCCCCACCCCACAAGCTCCACCTCCTTTCCCAGTGACCTGATGTGACAGGCAAGCACCTTCTATTTATCTCGAGGACACTGGAAGGTGCACAGGAGGTCCTGCTGCTGGCCTGAGGCCACACAGCCAGCACGGGTCGGCCCAGATGTGACCACCGGTCCTGCATTCATGGCCCCGTCCCAGCGCCTCTCCCCAGGCCCGGGCAGGGCCCCGAAGGGAGGAGAGGGGATGCCCATGTGCTGTACACGGGAGAAGGCTGCACCGAAGTCGCTGGGATGTTTCTCAGCACTCCAGGATGCACAGGACACCCCCACGGCAAAGAATCACCCAGCCCCACAAACCTACAGAGCCCAGGCGGAATGCTACGGGGGAAGCCACTCTGCCCATGGCATGAGTGGAAAAGGCGGAGGCCACTACAGACACTGTAAACGTCCACTGCCCTTTGTTTCCATAGCCCCCCTCCAGGGCCGTATCCTCCAGACTCATTCACATCTGAGCAAAGGTGCAAAGAGACATGAGCACAAGACGCCTTTCAGCACCATCAGTACAGGAAAAAGAAACAACTCAAATGACCCACCAACACGGGGACTATTTAAATACATCATGGTACAGTCACGGCTCTGAATGATAAGCTGGTAAAGAGAATGAGAAAGACCCGTATGTCTTAACGTGGAACTATCTCCATGGTGACTGTTAAGTGAGAGTGTTCTAAAACGGGAGGTGATCATCTCACATAGATGCTTCTAGGTACAGACTACCTCTAGCAGGCCACACAACAGACCCAGCAGTGGCGGTCTGTTAGGGCACCTTAATCTGCATCCTAATTCAGATCCTCCTGGCACATGGGCACATTCCCCTGACCTCCCCAGGTACTGCCCTGTGGTCCCTTCTGCCTGGACTGCTTGCTTCCTTCCTATCTCTGCTCATCCTTTAAGCCCAAGTCAGACAGCACCTCCTCCAGGAAGGCTTCCCAGAGGCCCCCAGGCTCCATTTCCTTATTGCATCTGACCACAAACTCAAGACCCCTTGTGTTCCAGGCAGTGTCAGGAATAAGTCAGGTGGGCTGTTTAATTCAGACTCAGATAACCTTTGCACAGAAAATCTAAAGGAATATTCTCTTCTTCCTCAAAGACATGTGCATTTCCCCTCAGGCTCTCTACTCTTAGTAGAAAAAAAGGTTCAAGAAACATATTAACTTTCCTTTTAAATCAATAACAAGAAAAACAGCAGTGATCACAGGGTAAAACACAACTGCCTTTGGCCTCGCTGGTGGGGAGATGATAGGGTGTGGTGGGGAGTGTGGTAACTGGAGTATGTAGGTCCTCTGGGCCCTCCCTGGAGAGGCAGCCACATCTCTGCTCTAGCTGGTTGCAGCTCTATGGAAATGCAGGCTTCTCTTTTCAAGAGAAGCTGGAGATCGATCTTATTTTAAGTGAGATTGCTCAATTTTTAAATTTTGCCATCAAGTTCCAATTAAAAATAAAAACAGCACTGGGCTCTGGGGCCACACCTGCACACCACATGCTGGATCTAGTCTGCCTGCGACCTCTGTAGACTGTAATTCTCAGCTTCAATGCCTGTCTTGCCCATAAGCTCTTGGGAGTCTGGAGAGGGGCTGGGCCCTACCTGGCACCTGGGATGGGCAGGGAGCCTCTCACAGGGCTAACGAGTGAAGTGTGTGGAAGAGACTGGCACCAGACGTGAAGGAGCTCTCCAGCACAGGACGGCCTTCTCCCCAGGAGATGCACGCCCTCCCCAAGCACCGAGAAGCCAACAGCCTTGCCCCACCAGGCAAGAGCACATCACCCCGGGCCTCTTCCTGGAACCCCAGACTGCGTTTGGGCATCTGCTGGCACCCCAGACCCGCCAGCCCTGCCCCTCCACCTCTCTCCATCACAGATGACGGCAAGGCCATTCCTCCAGGCCCCAGGAGTCACTCTTGAGTCCCCTCTCTCACGGCCCACGCACCATCCATCAACACGCTCCAAAACACACCTCAGTATTAGATAATCAGGAACTACTGTTCATTTTCTGAGGTGCAATAATGGTCACTGTGATTATGTAAGGGAATGTCCTTATTTTTAAAAGATGCACGGTGAAGTGTTTAGAGATAAAATGTCATAAAGTCTACAACTTAACGTCAAATGGCCCCAGAAAAAAAATGTTTAGGCAAAGCAAAAACAAAACAAAAAACCTCAAACAGCAGCAGCCTCCAACAAAAAAACAAAAGACCCCAAACATTAAATATCAACAACTGACGAATTCGACTGGTGGGTATACAGGAAAGTATTACAGTATTCTTTCAATTTTTCTGTGTATTGGAAATTTTTCATTTAAAGAGAACCTAGGGACTTCCCTGGTGGTCCAGTGATTAAGATTCCATGTTTCTGAAGCAGGGGTCAGGATCCTGGTCAGGAAACTAAGATCCCACATGCCATGCATCATGGCCCCAAAAATAAAGAAATAAACATAGAGAACCCAGAAATCTCAAAATAAACAAACCTATACATATGTATAGGGCTTCCCTGGTGGCTCAGTGGTAAAGAATCTGCCTGCCAATGCAGGTCCAATCCTTGGGTTGGGAAGATCCCTTGGAGAAGGAAATGGCAACCCACTCTAGTATTGTTGACTGGGAAATCCCATGGACAGAGGAGCCTAGCAGGCTACAGCCCATGGGGTTGAAAAGAGTCAGACAAGACAGCTTCTAAACAACAACAATATGAGCTCTAGGCATTACCTTTCTCTACTGTTACCTTCTGGGGGCCAGCACTTAGCGGGGCCTCCTTAAAGTCCCTTCCAGCTGCCTGGCTGAAAGCTGGCCATAGAGAGGTCTCTCTGAGCCCCACCCTCGAGGGCACGTACCTTCGGCCCCGGGGAGCTCCTTCCCATCGGCCTGGGCCTCGTCCACCTTGGCATCGGTGCCATCGCTGGGCGCAGCTGAATTGGGCTCGGGAGCAGGGCTGGAGTTGCTGCTGTTCTCCTGTTTGATGGGGGAGGCATCTGCGATGGAGCTCTGGTTGCTGTTATCATCTGCATGGGGAGGGAACAGAATCACAGCGTGAAATGCTGCAGCTGCGGAGAAAAGAGGGGTGGGGGGCTCAGGCCCCCAGGCCTTGCTGCCCACAATCCCTCAGGATGCTCTCCCTGGACAGATGACTCTGCTTCCTCTCGAGGCCTCTGAGCTGCCCACCAAGGGCTGGCCCCAAGTGTCCTGAGCAGGCTGGAGGCTCGCTTGACCGCCCCCTGCAATGCCGGCTCCCTGAAGGGACTCCTGTGTTAGCGGCAGCCAGCCAGATGGTGGCCCAGCACACTGGAAATCTCTGGGGGTCATGAGAGTCTCATTCTGGGTGAAGAAACCAGGTATCTCGTGGGCTTGGCTCTGAAGCAATGCAGAGGCTGGAGCGTGGTCTCACGAGGCAGCATCGCCAAACTGTTTCATAGGATCTGATCCAGCCCTGGACCAATTGCACTTGATACAAAATTAAAGGGAGAGACAGAGAGAAAGAGAAACAAGTTCATAACAGAAAGTGGATATTTTGCAGGACAATAGTCCCAGGCTCTTCAACAAGTCAATACGTTAAAAAAAGAAGAAAAAGGGTGCTTCCCTGGTGGTCCAGTGGTTAAGAATTAGCCTTGCAATGTAGGGGATCGGGTTCAATCCCTGGTTGGAGAAGACCCCACATGCCTCGGAGCAACTAAGCCCCCCTGCTGTATTGAAAGATCCTGAATGCTGCAACAGGCACAGCCAAATCAATCAGTCAATATTCTTTAAAAAAGAGAAACGGGAAAGATCATTGTAGTATTACAGATTAAAGAAATTTAAGAGACCTAACAACTAAACATGACATGTGGGATTTATCTGGGTCCAGTTTTGAATGCACAAGCTCCGAGAGACATTTGGGGACAACTGGGGAATTGAATACAGTCTGGAGTTTCAAAGTAAGGAATTAATTTTGTTAGAAGTGATAATGGTACAGTGGGTAGATAGAAATGTCATTTATCACTGACACATGCTGAAGTGTTTAGGTACAGACTTAAGTATCATGGTGTGGGGGAAATGTACTTTAAAATCTAGCACGGGTTGCATGCAATTGTCACAATTCCCTGAATTTTATACTCAAGAGCTGTGCAATTTTGAACTTGTAAATTGTATTTCAATTAAAAAAAACTTAACACATTTAAAAAATAGGTGAGGCAAATGTGGCATCATATTATGAAAATCTAGGTGGGTAGGCATACGGATTTCATCAAACTACTCTCTCTATTGTTCTCTATTATGACATTCTTTTCATACTAAAAAGGAAAAAGGGAAGAAAGTTCATTGGGCAAAAAGGCCACTAGGGGTAGAGCTGGGGGTCCTGGGGGCACACACCTGCTTGCCCTGGACCCCTTTCTTGGGCACAAAGAGTCATTTTCTTTTCTTTCTTTATTTTGCTGCACCATATAGCTTGTGGGATCTTAGTTCCCTGACCAGGGATTGAACCTGGGCCCTCGGCAGTGAAAGCTCAGAATTCTAGTCACTGGTCTGCTAGGGAATTCCCCACAATCTGTCTTTTCATACTGAGTTATTCCCCGAGGGAGAGCATCGTTCCTGGAGGAATGGCAGGCAATACCAGGCTGATGCGTGGAGCGGACAGAGCAAGTTGCTAGCCCAGTGCCTTCCTCCAAAGATCCATGTACTACACTGTCCTCGGATAGAGATATTAAACTGCTAAGAACAGATACCACACTTCGTTTTAGCCAACAGGCCGAGAAGCGATCAGAGAGTCATTTTAACCTACAGATACCCACGTGATCATTTCAAAAATATTACTACAGCTTTACCCTGCTTTTCTGGGCCATGCTGTGCACTGGGACCAAAGCCATTTTTGTAAAAATGAGAGAGACAGAAACAGAGACACAGAGAGGGGGAGGGAGAGGAGAGGAGAAGCAAGCACATCCACACCTCCGGGGCACTGACTACACGCTGGGCACCAGGCCAGGGCATCCACAGTCACCCTGTTTAATCTCAGAAACCTCCCAGGTGGGGAGACTGAGTCTCGGCGGCAGAGCCCTGGCTCGTGCTGATCTGCCCAACCCGCAGCCCCGAGCCTTTCCTCTGCTTCCATCTGGCGAGGCAGCACCAGGCAGCCCCGCAGCCCTGACTTGGTAAATTGCACCTTATTTTAAGTGTACTCTGGGGCACTCATTACACAAAAGCACCCTCTTGTGAATTCTGGGACTTAAAAAAAAAAAGATGTAAACTCCCCCTGGTTTACCTTTCAAGAAAAATCTAAAGTTCCTCTCTATGCCAAGATATATATACAGGAGTGTGTGTGAGAAGCACAGAACGCAAAGGCACAATCTGTGGGTACCTGTATGGGGTCATGCTGATTAAGGACTGTAAGCACTAATGTTTAACGAGTCAGCTGCCCTGAACCTAGCCTGGTAACCTGGTAACGGCACGACCCTGATGCTTGGGCTGACCCCAGGTGGATCCTGGAGACTTGTTATAAACAGCTGGATGCAGAAGCTCTGTCCCCTCACTTCCTCCCAGGTCCATCCACCTGCCTGGAGCATTCCAGATAATTCTAACCAGGCCCACAACTTTCCCTGAGCTTTCAGGCTTCCATGACCTATGGTCAGACTTGGGTCTTTCTTGGCTGCACAGGTACTGAAATGGAAAGTGAGCATGGTTTCTGAGTCAGGGACCTGGGTTGCTCAGCATTCTGGATTTTTCTGGGGTGTTAAGTCTGGGCTAGTGGACATAAACTTGAATTCTCCAAAGGACCTCAGATGCCAGCACTAACACTGATGAACTTCCAACTCTGGGCAAGTTACTTCACCTTCTTGAGCCTTGGTTTCTGCACAAAAGAGGCTCACCACCAGGATTGAATGAGGTGATGCCTCAAATGGGCTTAGCGAGGTGCTTGCTTGGTACACTGTGACGGCTTCTCAAATGTTTGCTACTGACACACCCAGGCCTTTAAGGGACTGTCTCATTTAATACTCATAATGACCTTGTGAAGTAGGTATTACCATCCTTGTGTGACAGGTTAAAAACAGACAAACCCAAGGCTACATGTTCAATAACTAGCTCATGATCATCTAGGGGCGATCCTAGGAGAGTCACATTAGAATTCAGGTGGGATCTGGCTCTCTGCTCTAAAGGTTCTCATCTGTAATTCTATGAACGAACTGAAACCAAGCCAGGACAGGGTTCTCCTTGGTACCCAGAGAGTGGGATGCTGACCAGCACCAGGGAGACAGGGTATGCCCCCACTCAAATACCTATTTCTTTGTTTTTTCATATTTATTTGGCTGTGCCTGGTGTTATTTGTGGCATATGAGATCTAGTTCCCTAACCAGGAACCGCACCTGGGCCTCCTGCTTTGGGAGTGCAGAGTCTTAGCCCCTGGATCACCAGGGAAGTCCCCAAAAAGCTGTTTTTGAAAATGAAATGCATCTTGATTATAGTTGTATAGCCAGTTGAGGTACAGGTGTGTGTGTGTGTGTGAGAAAACGAAATGTATCTTGATTATGACTGTATGGCCAGTTGAGGTACGTGTGTGTGTGTGTGTAACTGAAATGAATCTTGATTATGACTGTATGGCCAGTTGAGGTATGGGTGTACATATGTGTGTGTGTGTGTGACTTTCTTGACACATTAACTGTCAGCAAACACCCCCCTGTGCTTTTCTGAAGCCAGTTTGGCAACCAGCAAGAATCCTTGCCCTCAGAGCTTGTGACTGTTTTCCAGACTAGTCAGTTTGTACAAATGGGGAAGTCTGCCAGCCTCCCTTCCTCCAGAGTTAAGACAGCCCTGGTCCTGGAGGGTTAGGAACTAGCTCCAGCCAATATTCCCTTTTGATTTATTTGTTGATTTATCTAATACCACTGTGTTGTGCAAAAAGAAAACTCGGGTGGTCAGAAGGACAAAAGACAGAAACTGGGATGGAGACGGAGAATGGCGAGCGCTGGGAGCTCCGAGACCAGTGGGGCAGGTACCGGACAAAACAGGAGGTGAGCCTGGCAGGCCTTGTGGGGCCGGCTCTCCCCGCAGGGGCAGCTGCTTCTGCTCCAAAGGGCTGTAGCCTCAAGGATGCACGTGCCTAAGGACTGGGAGATCTGATTCCTCACAGCAAGGGAGAAAAACAGGTCTCTGATAGTTTATAAATATCAGAAACTCAATTTTTCAGCCACTTCCAGTTCAAATCTCTGCAGTTAGAGGTCAGGTGGTTGTTCTCCTTGATGGGGTGGGGACGGCCAGGAGGGGACACCATGTGGATTGCCGGGAACCTTCTTTTTTTAAAAAAAAAAAGAAAATTCATTTTTATTTATTTGGCTGTGTTTGGTTTTTGTTTTTGGCACTCAGATCTCCTTAGATCTTTAGTTGTAGCATGTGGGATCTAGTTCCCTGACCAGGGATCAAACCTGGGTCCCTTACACTGGGAAGACAAAGTCTTAGTTACTGGGCCACCAGAGAAGTCCCAACCTTCTGTCTTGATTTGGGCCGGTTACAAAGAGGTATGTAGTTTGTGAACACTTCATGAGCCATGCACTTATGATTTGTGCCTTTCCTCTCAGATAAAAAGGTTAAAAGAAAGAAAAAAATTATCAGCAGTGTCAAAACAATTGCAGACTGGTTAAAGCAGGGGTCCCCAACCCCCGGGCCATGAACCGATACCCGTCTATGGCCACACAGCAGGAGAGGAGTGGCAGACGAATGAGAAAAACTTCATTCTGTATTTACAACCACTCCCCACTGCCTGACTGCCTGATTCCCCCTGGTCCGTGGAAAAACTGTCTTCCACGAAACCAGTCCCTGATGCCAAAAACATTGGGGACTGCTGGGCTAAAGCATGTCTCCAGCCTGGATCTGATCAATGGGACACTGGTTACAACTTTTGAAATATGACAGTAAAGGAAATTAGGCTGTCAATGTAGAAGGGTGGGTCCCAGGGTCCCAGAATGATTCACGTGAAGTCAGAAATCCAGTTAGAGCTTCCCAGTAGCCCAAGCAAAACAAGAAATGAGAAACAAAGAGTCATTTATATGATACGTGAGGCCCAGGAGGAAAAGAGATAGTTACTCCAAAAAACATCCTGGGCACATGGGACTCACAGAATGTCTCCTGTGAGGTTTGTGTCACTGGGTGAGAAGGAGGTCTTATTTAATATTTCTGGCTCAGTTTTTTAAAATATTTACTTATTTAGCTGCACCAGGTCTTAGTTGTGGCATGTGGGATCAAGTTCCCTGACCAGGGATTGAACCTGGGCCCCCTACACTGGGAGCGTGGTGTCCCTGGACCACCAGGGAAGTCCCACTCTGGCTCATTTTATGATTCCTAGCTTGTTGCTCTGGGAAAAGAAGCTTCTTCTCCTCCGATGAGCCTCTTCCTTGGCACAGAGGCCTCCCAGTCCTGCCTAGCCTGCTCAGCCCTCCTACCCCTGGCCTGGAATGTGAACAAACCTGCTGGTAAAACAAAAACACAGCCGAGCGCTCTGGGCAGGGGACGGGCCCGGCCAGTGGCCGCGGGAAGCTCACCATGCATGTCCATCATTCCCGGGGAGGAGCTGTTCTCCGGGGTGGTCACCTCTGAGCCACACTTCTCATCTTTGCCCTTCTTCTTGTTCTTACTTTTCTGGAGGAGAAAAGTGAGGCACAAACCGAGTCACTGAATTGTGCGTGTGCGCACACGAACACTGGGGAATGGGATGAGTATTTTATTCCGAGGATTCATCTTGGAGTCCCCAAGTCTCTAGAGGGCTCCACTGGCCTGCCTTTGAACATGTCCCATGAGGGGGTCCCCTTGCTTTGGGATCAAGGAGCCCTGTAGAGGGGATGTTTCTATAGGTGGGCTGGCAACACTGGGGGTAATGCCACCTTGCTTGTAGGGGCTATCCCGCAGGCCTGCAAACACCCTGGCTGGTGGGAATATCCCCCAGTGAAAAGGCCGTGGTCACTCAGCCCAAAGCTGGTACAGGCATGCCAGGTGAGAGATGGAAAAGGCAGCTCGTGCATTTCTACTCATGCATTTCTACTATCTTCAGGCCCCAGACACTGCCTTCCTTAAAGACAGTCAGCTGACTTCCGAACCGACTCTGGAGACCAGGTGAGGAGGGAAAGCCCAGTGAGGAAGCAAAGGTGAAGGGGATGCTCTCTGTATGTGGTTCCATTAAAAAAAAAAAAAAAAAACTTATTTATTTGGCTGCACCAGGTCTTAGTTATGGCATGCAGGATCTTTAGTTGCAGCATGTGGGATCTAGTTCCCTGACCAGGGATTGAACCTGGGCCCCCTGCATTGGGAGCATGGAGTCTTAGCCACTGGACCACCAGGGAAGTTCCATGTGGGACTGTGTTGGAAACAAGCTAACTGCATCCATAGGAAAAAGACTTGTTAAACAAAGTACAGGACATTCATTCAATGCAACGGGATGCACCGATTACAGACGCCAGGGCAGCTCTTCCTGTGCAAATGCAGAAAGAGCTGCAGAAAGAGCCACATCTTAAAATATCCTGGTATCCCCGAGATGTATAAAAGATGCCGAACACATGAACAGGATGCTGCCATTGGCGGTAAAGGTAGAGCATAAAGGAACGTGAGTGTGTGTGTGTGTGTGTGTGTGCATGCACACGCTCCCTGGAAGGATAAAGGAACACTGGCTGTCTCCAAGGAAGAGAGCTGGGTGGGGTCGGAGGTACTCATGGGAATGGGAGGCAGATTTACAAAAAGATAATACTAGGGACTTCCCTGGTGGTCCAGTGGCTGGGATTCTGAGCTCCCAAGTCGACGGGCCAGGGTTTGTCCCCTGGTCAAGGAACTAGATCCCACATGCTGCAACTAAGATCCAGTACAGCCAAATAAAAAATATATATATATTTGTAAAAAGATAAGGCTATTAAAAAAAATAAAGTAACATTTAAAGGATATGCAAACCTACAGAGACAGATAGTAGACTCCAGAATCTTCGGGAGAGTTTGAGTTTTCCTTTTTTTTTTTTTTTTTTTTTTGAGTTTTACTTTTTATGGGGTAATGAAAACATTCTGGAATTACAAAGACGATGGTTGCAGCACTGTGAACATACCAACATTGGCTGGCACAATTTAAAAGAGTGAATGTTATGCAGGTGAATTGTCTAGTTTTTTGTTAAAGGGTTTATAAGTAACATTTGAATTTTGTAACATGTTTTACCTATTTAAGAGAATAAAATTTTCAAGAAAATTCTGAAGAAAAAAAAATGATGTAACCATGCCATTAATGGTGTTTAAAAACATGAAAAGTTGTCCTTTTCCAATGCAGATTCCCAGCCACCACCATCAGAGATGCAGATTTAGCTGTCCGGGGTAGCACCCGGGAACCTGCATTTTGTCGAGACTCCCAGGGGATCAAGTGCTCAGCCAGGCGTGGGACCCATCGCCCGAGAGGGAGCAGGCAGGAATGCTGTACATCTCGGCTCAGAGATGACAGCGAATTAGCATCTAAGCACTGTCTGCACAGCCACGCTGAGCTAAGTTCTTCCCATATGATATACTGCCTTTGCTCTGTTGCAGAAAACCCCAGGAGCTGGAGAGTAATGCTCCAGTGCACAAAAGAGGGGACTAAGACCCAGCAAGGTGGGGTCACCTGTCTGGCATCGCAGGTTAATTGAGGCTAGCCTGTCCAACTCCACAGCTGGAGGTCTCTGTCCAGCCCTGGGCTGCCCTGTCCTTCCCGACACCCCATCGATTACGTTTTCTCCTTGATCACAATCCATTTGGCGCTTCCCTGATGTCTGTTTCATGCTATTCTATAATTATCTTCCCCCAACGAGATTATAAATTCCTTGAGAGCAGGGACCACATCTTCTCAAATGCAACCGGCGTTTATACAACACCTAATGATGTGCAAGGCGCAGACATGGGCAGAAGCCAGAAGCTGCCTTCCAGGAGGCTGGCCGCACTCTGCTCTCCCTCCAGAATGCGAAGGCCGTGATGGTCTGTGTTGGTGCCTCTGGGGTAAAGCAGCCCTGGTGGCTCCATGAGCCGGGCCAGGACCACAGGGGACGACACACCACCACCATCTCAGCCCAGTGTCGACTCACCTAGGGGCTAACACATGATCAAAGGGTCAAGAACGGCGCCTCAGCCCTGCCTGGAGACCCCAGACTTGTGGTCACTGGAAATGGCGGAGGGAGGCTTTGCCCTGCTTTTTTTTTTTTTTTTTTTTTTGGCCAAGCCACGTGGCATATGGGATCTTAAGTTTCCCAACCAAAGGATCGAACCTGTGTCCTCGGTAGTAGAAGCACTGAGTCCTAACCACTGGACCGCCAGGGAATTTCCTGCCCCTCCTTATGGGAGTCATGCCTACTGTCACGACTGGAAGCACGCAGGTCAGTGTGAGCCACCCTTGCATGAATAGGGACGGCACTCCAGGCAGAAGGAACAGCCCACAGGAAGGCTTGATGGTGGAACCATTCTGCATTTTGACTGGGATGAGAGTAGCTGTCCTGGGGGTCTTTGAGGGTAACTGGCCTGGGAAACGCAGAGCTGCAAAACTATCTGTGACGTGGGGCAGCTGCCAGCCATCCATCCCTAAGATTAGTACAGCATATTAAAAAGCAGAGACATTACTTAGCCAACAAAGGTCTGTCTAGTCAGACCTATGGTTTTTCCAGCAGTCATGTATGGATGTGAGAGGTGGACTACAAAGAAAGCTGAGCGCCAAAGAATTGATGCTTTTGAACTGTGGTGTTGGAGAAGACACTTGAGAGTCCCGTGGACTGCAAGGAGATCCAACCAGTCCATCCTAAAGGAAATCAGTCCTGAATGTTCATTGGAAGGACTGGTGCTGAAGCTGAAGCTGTAACACTTTGGCCATCTGATGCAAAGAACCGACTCATTGGAAAAAGACCCTGATGCTGGGAAAGACTGAAGGCGGGAGAAGGGGACGACAGAGGATGAGATGGTTGGATGGCATCACAGACGCGATGGACATGAATTTGAGTAGGCTTTGGGAGCTGGTGATGGACAGGGAAGCCTGGCATGCTGCAGTCCATGGGGTCGCAGAGTCAGACACGACTGAGCAATTGGACTGAACTGAAGATTAGGCACAGACACCAAGGCTCCCCCTAGTGGTCGTAGTCACCGTTCCGCCTGGAACCCTCTCCTTAACAACGGCCCAGGTTTCTCTGCACCACTCTGGGGTCAACCTTCACCAGCACCCCCAGAAGGCTCTCTAAGAGTAGAGAGTGTACGCTTTGGAGTCAGACAGATCTGACAGTTGCTGCGTGACTCTCGGGAATGGCTTTGCCTCTCTGAGCCCGTGTCTTTCCTTGTACAGAGTGGATACAGAGCTCAACTCCACAAAGTAATGTCTGACATATAGATGGTCAGGGGACAGGAATGGCCCTGCGATGTCGGGGGAGGGCCTGCCTGTCTGCAGCTACCACCATGCCCACCCCAAAACCATGGTGCTCAGTCTAAGGGAGGGGACACCTTGGCGCTAAAGTGTGTCCCCACTGGCAAATCGTGGGGCTCTCAGTCGGAAGAGGCGACTTGCAGGGGACACTCCCCACCTCTCTGAGGGCCAAACTAGGGCTGGACTATGGGGGAGGGGTAGACTATTGGGGGAGGGGTAGATCAAACAGCCTCTCCAGCCCCAAGCTGGGTCCTTCTGCTTTCCAAGTGCTCTGCCCCCGGGTCCCCACATGGAGGGTGGCAGTGGACAGCCAGTCCCCCGTCGTCATGATGCGAGGGAGCATGGATGGGCAGCCCCCACTCCAGGGGACCAGCCCCCATACTCACATCATCAACCTTTGGCTCCGTCACGGGGACCCACTTGTAGATTCGCAGGGATGTGTCGCCCACAGTCACCCACTTCTTCTCCCTGCAGAGGACGAGGAAGAACCCGTTACCAGGGCGCTTCTGGGGTGGACCCCTGCTCATGCTGGTGGGGGGCACGGGCCACACGCCCTTGGAGCAGCTGGGACACTTGTAGTGATCACCCCGGGCAGGGCTGAGAGGACGTCTCCGGATCACACAGACGTGGGTTTGAATCCCAGCACTAGCTGCTGCCTGCCATCACAGGCAAGTCACTTCACCAGCCAGAGCCTCAGTTTCCCCATCTGTTGGACCGCGTGGGGTTGTCAAGCTCTCCAGACAGCCACAAAGATTTCGGGAGACAAAGCATGTGGACAGTTTTCTTGTATCTGGGTAGAAGTGCTTGGTAAGATGGGAGTGGGGGAGGTCACTGCCCCTGGGATGATTCCTCTGGATGAAGGGAATCAGGCCCCAGGTTCCTCTCACCCCTATGGAACAAGCAAACTGGGCCACCCGAGCCCCTCTAGGCAGCAGAGAGAGCATCAGACCAACAGGGCATTTCATCCAATGGGGGTAGGGTAGGGGTGGGAGGGTCTTCATCAAGGGCATCCAAGGGCTCGCCCTGCCCTCTTGGCAAGTTTTCTGAGGTCCTGGGAAGGGAGGCAGGAGCAGACAGCCTGAGTAACCACCTCCAGCTCTTCTGGGCGAGCTCCAGGTAGGTCAGCCAAGGGGAACAGAGCGCCGGGGCAAACCTGGATGCCTAGTGGCCTCGGCCCCCAGACGCTGATACTCAGGGGCGGCGACAGGAAGCACAGCCCAGGCGGAGGGCAGCAGCCAGGTGGGAGGTCACTCTGAGACCCTGCACTCAGAGATGGGCCTCAGCTTCTAATGTCTGCACCACCGCCCCTGACCCACCCTCGGCTGCCTCCTAAACACCTGGGGCACGGTTGTCAAAGGCAGGTTGACAGCGAGAAGTAAACCACAAGCCGTGGGAAGGAAAGTGGGTGGCTGGTTTTCACCGAAGGTGATGATAATGACCACTCTCTGCTCCAAGCATCATCTTCCTCCTTCTAGTTATCACCCCAGCCTCCCAAGCTTGGCCCCGACCTTGCGCAGCCTACAAGTCAGGTCCTGCAGCTTCCTGCCCCAGCACTAGCGGTGACAACCAGAGACCACATGCCTGAGGAAACCGAGGCTCAGGGAAAGTCCCCCCAGAAGAAAGGCTGGGATTCCAACCGGCTTGCTGGGGCTCTGGAGTCCACATTCCCAGCACCAGGCTCTGCTGTCTCAGAGACGTGGGAGGTCACTCGAAGGAAATCAGCTGATTCAAGGGCCCCATGAGATGACGTCAGGGCCAGACACACACCTGCTGCAGGTGGCATGGCAGCCAGGAGACCTCAGCAATTTGAGCGACAGGGGTTGCACCAGAGCTGAGAATTACAGATGGCTGTGGGCACCTTGTCTGGCCTCCCTGCCAAGACCTGGGCCTTGGATCCTCCCCTCCAATGGAAAGTAGCCCTCATGAGCTAAAGGGACACATTCCCACCACCTGGCACCAATCCACCATTGAGGCTTCTGGGGGCCCAGCTAACCAAACCCACAGACACTTCCATGCCCCAAACTGTGCCTGCGTGGTTCCCAAAGTCCCCTGCTGGAGGAAGCTAAGGACTGCCTTTTTTTTTTTTTGGCTGCACCTCAAGGCATGTGGGATCTTTAGTTCCCCAACCAGGAGTCAAATCCTAACCCCCTGCAGTGGAAGCACTGAGTCCTAACCAGTGGACTGCCTGGGAAGTCCCTAGGGCCTGCCTTTTATCAGCATTTATTCTTCTATGCAGAAGACCTCTGAAAGTCACTTGGAGACTTCAAGGAGATCAAACCAGTCAATCTTAAGGGAGATCAACTCTGAATACTCATTGGAAGGACTGATGCTAAAGCTGAAGCTCCAATGTTTTGGTCTGGTCATCTGATGTGAAGAGTCGACTCATTGGAAACAGCCCTGATGCTGTGAAAGACTGAGGGCAGAGGGAGGAGAGGTGGTCGAAGGATGAGACGGCTGGATGACATCACCGATGCAATGGACATGAACTTGGGCAAACTTTGGGAGATGGTGAGGGACAGGGAGGCCTGGCCTGCTGCAGTTCATGAGGTCACAGAGTCGGACACAACTGGGCGACTCAACAACAACAACAACAACAACAACTCTACTCTGACTGTTTCTAGTGCCTCCTGTGAGATAAGCACTATCCACACTTGCTCTAATTTTCCCATAATCTCTGGTGACAGTAAATAGTCACCTTTCCTGTCTGATAAAGAAACTGAGGTTGAGGGAGGTGGAGTCATCCTCCCCAGTGTTCACACCTCCCTGCCACACTGCTTTTTGGAGTAGCTCCCCCTGCCCCCATCCCTGTCTCTCTTAGTCTTGAGAGAATTAAATAAAGGCAGGTACCTAAGTCACCATCCACCTGTCCCCTATCTCCAGGAGGCAGGATGGATGACCCACAACCCCGGTCTTTCCCCATCTCCATTCTGAATAATCAGAAGGTGCCTGGAAGGGACAGAGACATTCCAAGAAACAACCTCAGTGACAAAGCAGCCATCACAATAGCCATTGTGTGCTGAGGGCTTACTTCATGCCAAATGCTTTATTTACAAAGGCCTATGAGAGGGGGACTATTGTCATCCTGCTTTACAGATGAGGAAACAGGAGGCCCAGAGAAGTTATACCACTAGTTCATGGTCACGCGGCTGGTGTAACGGCAGAACTAGGTAGCAGAACTGGAGTTGGACGTGGGCTGTGATCCCTGGTATTTTGTCTCCCATGAAAAAACTAAGAAATGACTCCACAGAGCTCATCAGCGACAGAAGCTGGACAAAGAAGCACAAACTGCTCCAATCCCACCCAAAGGGCCACAGGCACTCACTGCTCACAAGCTGGCTTCCTCTGCCCAGACCCCGGTAGGTCAGCAGATCCAACGCTTGACTGTGTTTAAAACAGAAAAAAAGTAACTGACTGGTAATACACAGGACACCTCTCAGGGTACAAAGGGTGCCAGACCTGGGCTTTGCAGGCCGCAAGTGAGCCGAGATGAACGTGGCAGGTCGCAGGTGCTTTCCAGGGAGGTTACGGGCCCCGCAGGTTCTGATGCCTCCCTTGGCCCCAGTTCCCAACTCTCTCCAGGCATTAGAAACTGTTCTTCAGTTGCATTTCTAGGTATAGGCACTGAGGGGCCAGGGGTCAGACGGAAGAGTGCTGAGACTCTGACCATAGTCTGCAGTCCGGCCAGCAGCCACCCAGGGAGAGACAGGCCCTGGAGTTCAGGGGTGAGATGCTGAGGGAGAACCCGGCACTTCGTAGACACAGCCACGGAGTGTTGGGTGTGTCATCAAGCCAGTGGCTCGGCAGCGCCTTGGGAAACGACACACGGACATAGAGGAGCAGCTAGGAGCTCCTACCACCACCTCCAAACCCATCACCCTAGAACTCGCGGCCCCCTCAACGCCCAAGGAGTATATTAAGTTGTACTCATCACCTTACATTTGTGGTTGCAGACAAGCGGCCAAGAGGCACGTTTTGTTTGGCCTATATGGTACTTTAGAAAATTAGAATCCAATGTCAGACTTGGGAAAAAAACCAACAAACAAGTCAAACCCCACATTCAAATCCAGATTGCTGGCCATTCTCAAAAACACAATATGGCCACGAGGGACCCACACGCCCCGAGGAACAGGGCCTCTCAGATGGGGCACTTGGTTCTCTCAGACCCCTGAGTCTCACCAGCTCTAGGCACGGGCCTGGATTCACCACAACCTCCAGGCTGCAGCCCGACCTGGCCTTGATGGGCACGCCCGGAGCCCTCCTGTAACCAGCCAGGCTGAGGTGCCTGTCGCTTCCCCACCAGGCTGGGTTCCTGAACAAAAGGAGTCAGCTGGAGGAATAGAGCCCCAAACGCCCCATCCCAGCACAAGCTTCTGTGTAAACTATGAGCACCCCTCTCCCTAGATCCTCCAGACGGGGGCCAATTTCGAATGTTCTCTTAGGGTCAGCTCCGAGCGCTGGCCAGCCAGGGAGACCTGACCCCCACAAAGACGGCCCTGAAGTCGTCACTTCCTCTCTACTTCCCAGGGCTAGTCCTTGATGCCAGAGAAGGTCTGGCTATGGCTGGCTTCATCCTAACTAGGCCCAGGCCTGCTTGACCTGCCCTGTGCCAGGCAGGACGGTCCCCTGAAGGTACTGAGGTGAGAGTCTAAGCACAGTCAACCCGCCCCCCCCGCCCCCAGGGACCGGTGGGAGGTCTCGGGGAACAGGCCTCTCTCCATCTTCACAAGTCACTGAGGGACCCTTCAGACCACAGTCCCAGGGGTCCCTGGGTCTAAGCCTACTTCAAGGCTCAAGCCTTTTACCGCCTCTACCCACTGACTCCCATTTCCTTCTCTTCTCTACCCACACAGGGCCTCCTAACCCTGCCCCAGTTCCCCCCCCAAAGGAGCCCACCATTTTGTTCTTCCTTCAGCCATGTTCTGGCTGCCTTGCACTCCACCAGCTGGCCTCACTCGGGTATCAGACAGAAAGGAGAGGAGAAATAGCCAGTGGCTATAGACAGGGCGGCCATGGCTGGCTGCTGGCTTTTTCCAGAGGAGGGGAAGGGTAGGGCTAAGTAGAAGGGGGGATTTTTAGAGGTCACTGGGGCTGAGGAGAAATACCACCCTAGGCTTACAGGCTGAGTGGTATGCTAGACACCTCCATTCTGAATTTTAAAAAAAGAAGAGAGAGAAACGGGATGTTGAATTAAATTTGAATTTCAGATAAACAATGAATAATATTTTTTAGTATAAGTATGTCCCAAACAGTGCATGGGACATACTTACACTAAAAAAAAAAAAAACAAAACCTATTTAAAAATATTATTTGTTTATCTGAAATTCAAATTTAACTGGGTGTCCTGTAATTTTATTTGCTAAATCTGGCAACCCAGTGTCCCAGCCAGTAGGACGTCCCAGACACGGTTGGTGGCCACAGAGTTAATAAACAACCCCAAACCACAACGGCTGACTGGAAGACACATTCTAAAGGCAGAGTGAGGGTAGGATTTGGCTTCTTGGTGCTGGGGAAACCTATGGAATAAGGTAAAGTCTCTTTTGCTTAGAATGGGCAGGAGGGGGAAGAAATCAGCAAAACCAAGCTTCTACCTTATAATAAAGGCAGTGTTTAATGACCAGGGAAATGGCTCCCCACTCCAGTATTCTAGCCTGGAGAATTTCATGGATAGAGGAGCCTGGCAGGCTACAGTCCATGGGGTTGCAAAGAGTCAGACACAACTGAGAGAGAGAGAGACAGACAGACAGACAGACAGACAGACAGACACACACACACACACACACACACACTCCCTGTGTGAAGGACTAAGTGCTTTGGGAGACATGGTGTTATTCCAGGAGGGGAGAAGGGAACACAGGGACCCTTTGCTGTCATGGTTAGCGAAGTTATGTGGTTAGCTCAAGGTCACAGCAAGGAAGTGAACTGGAAGTCCAGTCATAAAATCCCAAAGCCCGAGGTCTTTAATGGACTTGACTCCAGTTTCCCAAAACACAAAAAGAGAGAGAGAGACACGTTCTCCTCCCCTCCTCCCAAAACCAGAGCCTGCTCAGCAGCACTGAGGGTTTCCAGGCTGGCTGCTCTGGGGCCCCCAGGGTGGAAAACCCCACAGCTCCATCTGCCCTCCCAGCAGAGCAGCTGGTGGGTGGGCCCTCCAGGAGCAGCTGTCAGGGTGCAGGGGCCTCTGCCAGGCTGGGAACCTGGGGCAGAAGGCCCCACCACGCCTCCCGAAGCACAGAAAGGCAGCGTGCCCCCACCCCTTTCTCACCTCCAGGCTGGTAACAGAAGGAACTCAGGCCCAGACAACAGCTCTTTCTTTGCCGAGGAGCTCAGGCAGGGGACAACTCCAGCCTTGCCTCTGAGAATCCCGCTGGAGAGGGGGTGGTGGGCTTGTTTTCCTGTGTGTGTTTTGGCCTGCAGCTGTTTCTGCCATTTTTAAATGGCTCCGGTCCCGGCACTCGGCGCCCTGCGCGTCAGGGGAGCTCCCACGGCAGGGAAGACTTGGATCTCAACTTTGGAAGGCCTCCCCTTCTCACGGTTCTGAAAATTCTTTGTCCCATTGGAGCCAAACCCAGCCCTCGGCTGGGCATCCGGCCATCTGCAGACAGCCCTTTCCATAGGAGGCCCGGGAGCACGTGGACTTTATTGATTTTCCTCTTGCCTTTTTTGTTGGGTTTGACTCAGAAAGGACAGCTAACTTGTGACACGGCTAGACTGGAGGCTCGCCCCCAGTGGTTTTGAGAGACCCAGGCGTTACTTGAGAAATGACACCCCTAAACATAAACAGAGCCCGCCACGGGGCCTTGCCGGGTTTTCAGGCTTTAAATAAAGGGTCAGAATGAGCCCGCGGGCACTGACACTCGAACGTCGCGGCGGCTCTTCTCCCTCCCTGACCCTGGTGAGGCCGTGGGAAAAAAATAATAAAGTTGAAATCCGGGAGCCGGGAGTTTTCAACAAGTCTGCCCCAACCTGGCGATCGGCTGGCGTCTCGGGCCTGGCCCTCGGGCCGATTCCGAGACAGACCCGGACGAGGCTGGGGAAACGTTCAGTCGTATTAATTATAACCAGGCCACGCCGGACGGAATCTATAACGTGAGCCGGAGAAACCCGCACGGCCAGACACCCGAGTCCCCCTCGCCCCCCGCGCAGAGAACAAAAACAACAGCTCTCTCCGCAAAACAAACAGGAACGGCCGGGTTTGGAGCAGCACACGCGGCCCAGGACCGGGGTCTGGCCCCAAACGTTCGCTCGCCCGAGCCCCTGAGCCCGGGTCCCGGCAGAGCTGGGCGGGAGCGGGGGTGGGAGGGCGCCAGGAGCCCCGGGCCCCGCGGCCGCAGCCAGCGTTTCCTCCTCGCGCTCGCCCCCATCTTTCTTCGTCGCCAAGAGCCCTCGCTCCAGGCAGCCCAAAGCGCTAAATTTAAACGGCTCGCGCTCTACAAACTCCGCAGACTCGAGGGCGCCGAGCCTGGGAGGCGGGGAGCGAGCGAGAGAGCCAGCCGGGGAGAGAGGGAGGGAGGGAGAGAGGGAGGCCCGGCGCGGGCAAGGGCGCGGGGGCCGGCGCTGCGCCGCCCGGGGCGCGCGGGGAGGAGACGGAGACGGCGGCGGCCCGCTCGGTGCCTGCACAATGGAGCTCGCGCTCTCCCCTCCGCCGCCGGCATCGCGGCCCCGGCGCGCGGGAAGCCGCTTTCATGTGACTTGCACAAAACGAAATGGCTTCTGGGGCCGGCCCCGAGCCCCCCTCCCGGGAGCCAAGCGCCGCGCCGGGGACTGCCCGCTGCTACACCGCCCGGCCCAGGGCGCCTGTCGCCTCCAGGCTGCCGCCGCCGCGCCAGGTGGGCGACAGGCGCGAGCGCACCTGGGCAGCGGCCGCGGCCCCCGCCGCGCGCAGGTGACCCGGCTCGCGCGCCGCCCGCCTTCTCCAACTCCCGGGCCCGCGGGCGGCCCGGGGCGCTGCGCCCCGCCGGCTTTTTGTATCTGGTTTCGGGGTTCGGGGCGGCTGCGGCGCCGAGCCGGCGAGCGAACGAGCCGGCGCCTCCGCTTACCATTTGCGCACTTTCTCGATAGCCGCCATGACCCTCTTGATATCATCTTTGGCCCGGCTCCTGGTCTCGGCTCGAACCGACCTGCCCGACATGGTTCTGGCGGGGAGAGAGAGGCTGGGGGAGCGCGCCCGCCGGGTCCTGCTCGCGCTCCGCGGCGGCCACACTCGCGCCCGCCCGCCCGCCCGCTCACTCACTCACACACGGACACACACACACACACACACTCGCACACATACACACACACACAAAGCCTGGTGCCGCCGCGCGCCCAGGGCCCAGTGCGCAAGCGCCGGGCGGCAGCTGCACCAAGCAGGGGGAGCAGCGCCGCCGCGGCCGCCGCCAGTGCGGCCTCCGGGCGCCGCCGCCGCGGAGCAGCGCCGGCAGCCTCTCCGCCCACCCGGGGGAGGTGCCCGCGACCCCCGCTACCCGGGGAGGTGGCGAGGGACACCTGGCTACCTCCAGCTCCGGGCAAGCGGGGTGGTGGGGGAGGCGGGCTGGCGGGTGGAGGTGCGCGCGGACACTTACTCGGAGGCCGCAGGTGCCGAGGGGTCCCCCGGGGAGGGCGGGCCGGCTGACCGGGCGGCCGTGGAGGGGATGCATTCCTGGGGAGCCGGCGCGGCCGCCCGTCCGCGGCCCCGGGTGTGTGGCAGCGGCTGCAATAATGCAAGTTTCCTGTGGGGCTCCCGACTTCTCAGAGTTGAAGGTGCCGATTCGGGACGCGAGGTGCTCTTGGAAAGAGTTGAGAAAGGCGGACCTCTGCTGGCCTTATGCCCGGTTTAAATACGCGAGCTAGGACGTCGCTTCCCTGTCTTTGGTCCTTTTGGAAAACTAGGGTGGGAGGAAGGGAGCTTGGGGTGACCACGAGAGACATTCGACCTTCTTAAATAGCTTTCGGCGCAGGAAAAGCTCGATGATTATTTATCAGCATTTCAAGAGGGGCTCTTAGACATTGCCTCTAGTGATAAGTTGCCCTCACCATAAATAGGGGAAGCGGGCCCACGTGGGGTTTCTGTCCTGGAACCAGATTTGAGCTTAAGCCACACCTGATGTAAGTTCTGTGCTCTGCCCAGCTGCGGCTACCGCACAAATGACCCTGACAGGTAAAGTAGACTGGCCGGCTACGAGGAGGACTTCTGGGCTGGTGTCTTCCCTGCGGTGCCTCAAGACAGCTCTGCACCAATCTACAGTTACCAGGATAAGTCATCCTTGTGGTCAGCTGCAGCTAAACTGGTATTGAACAGAGCCGGTTGGTGCCCAGATGGGTGTTCGGGAAAGAGAATGACCCCTGTCAGTAAACCCAGTGCCTTGGAGATCAACTAGCCCAACAAGCTGTGAGCTAGGTGTGTGACTACCACTCATTCTTAAACCAAGCCCTTTGCCTTGAGGTTTTGGTGTGGGGGAGAACATTTTCTGGCGCTATGGAGTGGAAGCTCCACTGAAGGCCTTTTCCCAGGCATGTCCTTTTACCATCCTGAACCCCAAGTTCCTAATGTGAGGAAAGCATGTCGCAGCAGGTCATAAAACACAGGTCCATATCACTGGCACTCTGACTTACCTGGCCAGCAGATACATGCTTAAAGTTACACATAACATTTAAAAACATACATTTGAGTCAAAAGTAGAAGATATATTTTAAAATCCAAATACTGAATGATGAATGGACAAATGTACACATTTAATACAGTGGAATATCATTCAGTCATTAAAAAGGAATGAAGTATTGATACATGCCACAGTGTGGATGAACTTTGAAAACATCCTAAGTGAAAGAAGCCAGTCACAAAAGGACAAATATTGTATGATTCCACTTACATGAGTTATCTAAGCTAGGCAAATCCATAGAGACAGAAACCAGACTGGTGGTTGCCAGGGACTCTGGGGAGTAGGGAATGGGAAGTGACTTCAAATATGTATGGAGTTTCCATTCTGGGGTGGAGGGCTGATGAAAAAAAGTTCTGAAAGAAGATAATGGTGACTGTGAATGTGCTTTATGCCACTGAATTGTATACCTTTAAATTGTTAGAGTGTTTGGTGGGGTTTTTTTGGCTGTGCCACTCAGCTTGAAGGATCTTAATTCCCCAACCAAGGATCAAGCCCAAGCCCTTGGCAGTGAAAGTGCTGAGTTGTAACCACTGGACTGCCAAGGAGGTCCCACAATGGTGCATTTTATGTTATGTGTATTTGACCACAATAAAAAGAAATCCAAATATCCAGCTTCTGTAGACATGTCAGATCTGCAGACTGGGCACCGTGTGCCACATGGCAACAATCAGCTGGAGCTGAGGAGTCTTGTACCCTTTGGATGCAGCTCCCCAGGTCACCAATGCGTCACCTAGTCACTGTTCTCATTTGTATCACCATATGGCCCCTGAAGGCATGTACGTTTTTGATCTCCGATTAAACTACAAAGCTCTCTACAAATGTTCTTTATAAATCTAGTGTGGTACTTTTTATAGTTTCCTGTCTCCTGCAGATATTTTTACACTTCTTCCTTTCAACAAAGCACAGTTGTTTTATAGTCTGTGTCTGATCATTGATATTTGAAGTTTCTGAGAGTCTGTTTCTGCTAGTTCTTACTCATGGTATCCTGTTTCCTTGTGATCTGCCTGATTCTCTTTGACATTGCTGGACACTGTATTTCCAAATTTATTTATAAGGATAACTGGAGGCCTAGAATGAAGCTACCTTCATCTCCAGATACTTTACATTTGCTTCTGCCAGGCTCCTGAGGGCACTGCTAGTGTACAATGACCAATGTCCAAGTTCAGGGGGCTTCCCTGGTGGTCCAGTGGCTGACACTCTGAAGGAACTAGATCCCACATGCCGCAAGTAAGAGTTAGCACGCTGCAACTAACAAAAAAGATCCCCCATGCTGCAACAAAGATTGAAGATTGCATGTGTTTCAACTAAGACCTGATGCGGCCCAATAAATAAATATTTGACATCCACGTTCAGGGCTGGTGGGTCCCTGGCCCCCCAGGTGATACCAATACAGGTTGCCTAAGTGATGAGACTGATTTGCTTATTGTACCCAGGGTGGGATCAGTGAGTGCTGACAGGCCTACACATCCCAACTCTGTGTTCAGCGACCTCATGTCAATAGTTTGAAATCACATTTACACCACAGAAATTGGCAAGCGCTGTAGACAGCATTGACTATGATGGGATCATAGTCAACAAAAGAGTCGGAAATGCAGTACTTGGATGCACTCTCAAAAACGACAGAATGATTTCTGTTCATTTCCAAAGCAAACCATTCAATATCACAGTAATCCAAGTCTATGCCCCAACCAGTAATGCTGAAGAAGCCAAAGTTGAATGGTTCTATGAAGACCTATAAGACCTTCTAGAACTAACACCCAAAAAAAGATATCTTTTTCATTATAGGGGACTGGAATGCAAAAGTATGAAGTCAAGAAATACCTGGGGTAACAGGCAAATTTGGCCTTGGAGTACAGAACGAAGCAGGGCAAAGACTAAGATTTTTGCCAAGAGAATGCACTGGTCATAGCAAACATCCTCTTCCAACAACACAAGAGAAGGCTCTACACATGGACATCACCAGATGGTCAACACCGAAATCAGATTGATTATATTCTTTGCAACCAAAGATGGAGAAGCTCTGTAGAGTCAGCAAAAACAAGACTGGGAGCTGACTGTGGCTCAGATCATGAACTCCTCATTGCCAAATTCAGACTTAAATTGAAGAAACTAGGGAAAACCACTAGACCATTCAGGTATGACCTAAATCAAATCCCTTACGATTATACAATGGAAATTAGAAATAGATTCAGGGGATTAGATCTGATAGACAGACTGCCTGAAGAACTATGGACGGAGGTTTGTGACACTGTACAGGAGACAGGGATCAAGACCATCCCCAAGAAAAAGAAATGCAAAAAGGCAAAATGGTTGTCTGAGCAGCCTCACAAATAGCTGTGAGAAGGAGAGAAGCTAAAGGCAAAGGAGAAAAGGAAAGATATACCCATTTGAATGCAGAGTTCCAAAGAATAGCAAGGAGAGATAAGAAAGCCTTCCTCAGTGATCAATGCAAAGAAATAGAGGAAAACAACAGAATGGGAAGACTAGAATTCTCTTCAAGAAAATTAGAGATACCAAGGGAACATTTCATGCAAAGGTGGGTTCAAAGGACAGAAATGGTACCTGAAGAAGAAGAAGAAGCTATTAAGAAATGGTGTAAGAAATTAAGATATTATGATAAGATATCATTATTAAGATACTAAGTATCTTAATTAAGATATTAAGATAATGGTGAAAGATATTAAGAAAAGGTGGCAAGAATACACAGAAGAACTATACAAAAAAGATGACCCAGATAATCATGATAGTGTGATCATTCACCTAGAGCCAGACATCCTGGAATGTGAAATCAAGTGGGCCTTAGGAAGCATCACTACGAACAAAGCTAGTGGAGGTGATGGAATTCCAGCTGAGCTATTTCAAATCCTAAAAGATGATGCTGTGAAAGTGCTACACTCAATATGCCAGCAAATTTGGAAAACTCAGCAGTGGCCACTGGATCAGAAAAGGTAAGTTTTCGTTCCAATTTCAAAGAAAGGCAATGCCAAAGAATGTTCAAACTACCACACAATTGTACTCATCTCACATGCTAGCAAAGTAATGCTCAAAATTCTCCAAGCTAGGCTTCAACAGTATGTGAACTGTGAACTTCCAGATGTTCAAGCTGGATTTAGAAAAGGCAGAGGAATCAGAGATCAAATTGCCAACATCCACTGGATCATCGAAAAAGTGAGAGTTTCAGAAAAACATCTACTTCTGCTTTATTGACTATGCCAAAGCCTTTGACTGTGTGGATCACAACAAACTGTTGAAAATTCTTCAAGAGATAGGAATACCAGACCACTTGACCTGCCTCCTGAGAAATCTGTATGCAGGTCAAGAAGCAACAATTAGAACCAGACATGGAACAATGGACTGGTTCCAAATGGGGAAAGGATTACATCAAAGTTGTATGTTGTAACCCTGCTTATTTAACCAATATGCAGAGTACATCATGAACAATGCTGGGCTGGATGAAGCACAAGCTGGAATCAAGATTGCTGTGAGAAATATCAATAACCTCAGATATGCAGATGGCACCACCCTCATGGCAGAAAGTGAAGAAGAACTAAAGAGCCTCTTGATGAAAGTGAAAGAGGAGAGTGAAAAAGCTGGCTTGAAACCCAACATTCAAAAAACGAAGACCATGGCAGCTGGTCCCATCACTTCATGGCAAATAGATGGGGAAAGAATGGAAACAGTGACAGACTTTATTTTCTTGGGCTCCAAAATCACTGCAGATGGTGACAGCAGGCATGAAATTAAAAGCCGCTTGCTCCTTGGAGGAAAAGTTATGACCCACCTAGACAGCATATTAAAAAGCAGGGACATTACTTTGCCAACAAAGGTCCATCTAGTCAAAGCTATGGTTTTTCCAGTAGTCATGTATGGATATGAGAGTTGGACCATAAAGAAAGCTGATCGCCAAAGAGTTGATTCTTTTGACCTGTGGTGTTGGAAAAGACTCTTGAGAGCCCCTTGGACTGCAAGGAGATCAAACCAGTCAATCCTAAAGGAAATCAACCCTGAATATACACTGGAAAGACTGATGCTGAAGCTGAAGCTCCAATACTTTGGTTCACCTGACGCGAAGAGCCGACTCACTGGAAAAAACTCTGAAGCTGGGAAAGATTGAGGGTAGGAGCAGAAGGCGGAGACAGAAGATGAGATGGTTGGATGGCATCCCTGACTCAATGGACATGATTTGAGCGAACTCCAGGAGACAATGAAGTACAGGGAGGCCTGGCGTGCTGCAGTCCATTGGGTTGCAGAGTCAGACACGACTGAACGACTGAACAACAAGATAATATATCAATACCCTTCCCCAGCAGGCCAAGAGCTGGTGATAAACATCTGCCAGCACACCACTGGTGAAGCCCATTATTGTGGGCATTATAATAAGCCTGCATTATTGTGGGCAAGGTCTCATCTCCCTGCTGTGTGGATCCTGGACTTTGATTTCTGATCTCTTGCCTCAAAAAACCATTCACACTAAAGTTCAAATATGCTATGCTTGGCAAATATCTACAGGCTTCAAGTGGGCTCCTTGCTGGATTAGTTTTCAGGATTCTTTTTTTCCTTGAGTTTCACCTAGTCCTTACTATCTTGTCAGCATGTGGTGGCTTTTAGGATGTTTTAAAAATGTTTTCTAGCATTTTGAGTTGCTTTCAGTTTGAATGTGAGTCTGAATAACTAAGTATCAGGGCTGGAAGTCAAGCTCTCACTGAATGTTTGTGATTATTTCAGACACATTGAAAGAATGACTGTGAGGTTCCAGAAGTGAGTTATTTAGCCATGACTTATGTTTTGACCTCTCTGTGCCTCATCTGTAAAATGGGGATGAAAATAAGACTTGCCTCATAGAGTTATGTGAATTAAAAACAGTATTTGTCACACATATATATGGACTTTAGAAAGATGGTAACGATAACTCTATATGCAAAACAGAAAAAGAGACTCAGATGTATGGAACAGACTTGTGGACTCTGGGAGAAGGCAAGGGTGGGATGTTTCAGGAGAACAGCATTGAAACATGTGTATTATCTAGGGTGAAACGGATAACCAGCTCAGGTTGGGTACATGAGACAAGTGCTCGGGCCTGGTGCACTGGGAAGTCCCAGAGGGATCGGGTGGAGAGGGAGGTGGGAGGGGGGACTGGGATGGGGAATACATGTAAATCCATGGCTAATTCATATCAATGTATAACAAAAACTACTGTAATGATGTAAAGTAATTAGCCTCCAACTAATAAAAATTTAAAAAAAAAAAAGAAAAGAAAATATAACCTGAACAAATATTTACCAAAAGAATCTTGGTACAGAAATATGAATAACAAATAAAAGGGAATTGAAGATAAAAGTCATTAATAATGACAGTGTGGAAAAAAAAAAAAAAAAAAAAAAAAAAAAAAAAAAAACAGTATTTGTCAAGGAAGGAGGGTGGGATAAATTAGGAGTTTGGGATTAACATGAATACACGTGCGTTTGTGCCTGCTCACTTGTGTCCGACCCTTTGTGACCGCATGGACTGTAGCCTGCCAGGCTCCTCTGTCTATGAAATTTTCCAGGCAAGAATACTGAGGTGGGTTGCCATGTCCTACTACAGGGGATCTTCCTGACCCAGGGATCAAACCTGTGTCACCTGAACTGGCAGGGGGATTCTTTACCGCTGCGTCACCTGCGAAGCCCAACATATACACACTGCTATATATATAAAATAGATAACCAATGAGTACCTACTGTATAGCACAGAGAACTACACTCAACATTTTGTAATAATCTATATGGAAAAAGAACCTGAAAAAGAATATACACACATATATACACATACACACATATAACTGAATCATTTTGCAGTACACCTGAAACTAACATGACACTGTTAGTCAACTATACTTCAGTTGAAAAACATAAAAACAAAAAAAAACAGTATTTGTCAAGAATTTAGAACAGTGCTTGGCAAGTTGTAAGTGCTAGATACCAAAACGTATGCTAAGTTGCTTCAGGCTTGTCTGACTCTTTGCAACCCTATGGACTGTAGCCTGCCAGGCTCCCCTGTCCATGGGATTCTCCAGGCAAGAATACTGGAGTGAGTTGCTGTGTCCTCCTCCAGGGGATCTTCCCCAGATAACAAAAAGTATTTGTTAAATACCACCCTCTATGATCTTCGCATCAGTATGCCCCACACTGGGGACTGAAGTCAAACTACTCTTCCTAGGACTGGTAAATCCACCTCTTACTTTGCTCCTCCCCCTGAGATGAAGGCTCATTCACCAAGGGGTGGGAGTTTGGGGTGGGGGAAAGATAAGAACACAGATGGAGACGTGTGACTGTGAGGAAGATGCAGACCCAGCCCTGGCGTTTCTGGGTAGACTTGGTCCTTGCCTAGCAACTTGCAACTGAGTACTGTTTTCATAAACAGAGGAGCTTTGGTGTTTGGGGAACAGATCATTAGCAAGGCCCAGCCAAGGGGGGAGCTTTGAAGGGGACACTCTAACCACAGGATGAAATACAGCCCCTTCCTCAGAGACAGAGCCAGAAAGGATGAGCTACAGAGTTGGAAGTCTCCCTCCATGTGCAGAAAAGGATGCTACCATCCCGCAGTCACAGTCTGCAGAGTTCCAGCCAGAGCCCCTCTCTCCTGTGCCTCTGGACCGTGCTCCCCACTCCATAGTCATCCGAATGTGGACAGTGGTGAATCAGCCCCCTGTGAGTGCTCTCGGGACCCTCCTGTCCCTCCCCACCCAGAGGGGATTGGCAAACAATCACCAGCACGCCATTGGTGGAGCCCCATGTGGTCCTAGTTCATTGTAGGGAAGGTCTCCCCTACAATGTGGGCCTTATGATAAATTTCAGAGACTGGGCCAGTGAAAATTTGCAGGGGAGGGGCACTTCCCTGATGGTCCAGCGGCTCAGACTCTGCACTTCCAACAGGGGGCCTGGATTCGATCGCTGGGTAGGGAACTAGATCCCACATGCCACAACTAAGAATTTATATGCCGCAACCTAATATACTGCATGCCACAACTAAGACCCGGAGCAGCCAAATAAATAAATAAATAAATATTAAAAAAATTTTTTTTGATAAACCAAATATTCCAAATTGCTTCTATGCCTACTTTTTCTTGCCTGTAACTACAACTCTAAAAACGGTTCCCAGCTCAAATACTAATAGATTGGCAAACTGCCAGACTAAAAGTTAGGCCACTTGAGGCCATATTCAAACAGAGAGATAGTAGATATAAAGTGCTTCAGAAGACGGATGTGTTCAAAGGTGAGATGGTGTAACACAGCCGCTCTTCTAACAATGAGTGATTAAACACGGAACGTCTGGTCATGACCCAGTGACCCGGAGCAGAGTTGGAATCCGTCTACCGATGCGCTTGGTGAGCTCTTAGGTCAGGAATCCAGATGGCTGCCCGAATATCTTCTCTCTTGCTCCCACACGTGTCATTTTTGGCCGCCTCTGAAAACCTTTTCTAGTTCTGGGTGAACCTTTAAGGATGGAGGCTGCACCCTACTACAGAAGCTGGGGGATGGGGGCTGTTTCACTCTTCTACCTGGGAGTTCTAGGTCCTGGACATGGGACCTAACCTTGATCTAGTAGGTGGATGGTCTAGTCAGTCGATTTTTTTTTTTTTTTACTGAAGTATAGTTGATTTATTACAGTTTCAGGGGTACAATGTAGACATTGATTCCCTTTTCTCCCCACCTTCACCAACATTTGTTACTTGTGGTCTTTTTGATGATAGCCATTCTGACAGGTGTGAGGTGATATAGCTCTTTGTGGTTTTGATTTGCATTTCCCTGATGATCAGTGATGTCGAGCATCTTTTTATGTGCCTGTTGACCATCTGTATGTCTTCTTTAGAAAAATATCTATTCAGGTCTTCTGCCCATTTTTCAAGTGGGTTGCCTGTTGATTTTTTTAAATAATAACTTTATTGAGACACAATTAACATACCATAAAATTCACCTTTTAAAGTTTTTTTTTAGTATAGTCACAGAGTTGTGAAACCATCACCACAATCAATTTTAGAACATTCTTATCATCCAAAATAGAACCCCAATACCCATTGGCTGTCATTCTTTCTACCCCCAGCCTTAGGTGATTGAGAGTTTATTTCTTATTTCTATGGATTTGCCTCCACTGGACATTTCATGTAAGTGGAATCATATAATACGTGTCATTTTGGGTCTGACTTCTTTTTCTCAGCATATTTTACATCCATGTGGTAGCATGTATTAATACTTCATTCTTTTTATGGCCGAGCAATATTCCATTATGTGGATTTACCACATTCATTGATGGACATTGGGTTGTTTCCACTTTTTGGCTGTTATGAATAATGCTGTGATGATGGTTAGTATACAAGTTTTTGTGCCGATGTGTATTTTCATTTCTCCCAGCTACATACCAATTCACCAGAGGGGAATTGCTGGGTCATATGGTAACGCTCTGTTTAACATGTTGAGAAACTGCCAGCTGTTTTCCAAAGCACCATTTTACATTCCCACCAGCAGTATAGGAGGGTTCCAGTTTATCCACATCCTCACCAATACTTGTTATTGTGTTTTCGCTTCTTTTTCATTTTAGTCTTGTGGAGGTAAAAGGGTGTCTCATTGTGGTTTTGATTTGGAATTCTGAGGGTGTATGCAATAGTGGAGAAGTGACTTACAGCAGAAACGGCCATTGAAGAGCCTGAGGTATTGGAGGCATGAGCTCCCAGTGATGCCATTGGCATCCTGGCTGTGGTTGCTTCCTGGTCATTTACTGAGCTGGCTTCTCCAGTTTCTCCACTGAGCCTATGGTCCTCAAATAACATCACTTTCCACTGAAGCTAACCAGAGCCAATTTCTGTTGCTGCAAACCAAGGGTCATGATTGATACCATATTTGATAACATTTAACTTAGTCTTTATACTTATTTCTCCCTCCTGAGTGCCTTTTCTCTTGTTGCAGTCCTTCACTTCTCCCCAGAGTACTGTAATAGTCTCCTTGCTGTGGTCCCTTTCCCCAGACAACCCCTCTTGCCCATCACCTGACCATAGGCCCCTGAGATGCAAGTTTGATCTACTTCTATCCCTTCCCTTTAACATCAAGTTCAACCTCCTTGCTTTAGCACACAAGGCCATCCATAATGTGACCACTGTCTTCCCTGGCTTGCTCTCCTGCCACTTCCCCCAGGCACCACTCAGATAGGCTTAGAGTGAGTGCCACATTTATGTAACTTCTCCACCTCTCCCTGGTCGCCTCCTCCTGCTCCTCCTCCTTCTCACCCCATCTGCTCTGGATGCCCCTATGTCATATCACAAAACACTGTAATTATTATTGACATATCTGTTTCCCGCACTACAATGTAACCTTCCAAAGGGGAAGAGCCGGTGCTTCCTGCCACATTTTATCTCTGGGCTTAGCATGCTGCAGGGCACACACAGTTAAACTGAGGTCGCTGTTAGAGGATCCGGCACCAGTTACTGCTATTCTGTCCTCTCTCCTTGAACAGTGAAAAGGTAGAGAGGATCCACAGCACACTGAGGGAGAGGTAAGTGGCGAGCGTCTGGTGAAGCTTCACTGTATGCTGGGCTGCCTTTGGAATACCACCAGTGATTCGGGGGGACGTGACTCGGGGGAACGTGTGATTAGACATGACTGCAAGAACAGATGACGAGATCATGGAGAAAATTGTGTCTTTTTAAAATGTTGAAATTCCTGGGGGAAAACTACGAAGGACGAATTGATGTTGACTGAGGGCTTAAGGTTTATGGGGCTGAAACCTACTGTGAACTTTTCCACATGTGTCTATTGTCATGTGAGATAACACACCAGCTTCAGGGCGGCTCCATCTGTGACTTCTCTACGGTTTTTCCTGGGACCCTCTGAGGGGCAGCCTATCCTATATCAAGACTCTTTGAAAGTGAAGGAGTGAGAATGGCCAGATCATCCTCTTGAATATGTGGCCCCCCTCCCTCCTGCCCATCGCCCACATGAAAACATCCCTATCTGGACTTGGGAGGAAGGACTGTGCCACAGTGGTACTGAAGGAATGGTAGAGATAGTTCTAGACTTCTGTGTACCTCGCCTTGAGCCTATGTCCCTTTCTAGGGTCTGACCATACAAACCTTTGATTCACTGAATGCATCTGGCCTTGGTGTGTCAGAGGGTCCCACGAGACTGCTGGCCCAGCTTCCCTTGTGGCACGTTTCAGGCAACCAAGATACGTTTATCGAAACTAAGAAATTAAGTTTGGAGCAAACAATATCAACTAAACCACAGACTTCCTCTGGGTTTCACCGGTTCTTCCTAACGTCCTTTTTTTTCTGATCCAGAGAACCAGGATCCTGCTTCACATTTCGTCATCATCTCCCTTTAGTCTCCTTGACCTGTGACAGTTTCTGAGGCTTTTCATGTTTGTCATGACCTGGGCTTTCTTTTTCTTTTTTTTTTTTTGGCTGTGCTAGGTCTTTGTTGCAGCACGTAGATTCTCTAGTAGTGGTGTGCAAGCCCCACGGCACAAGGCATCTTTGTTCCCCAACTGGGGATCAAACCCGCATCCCCTGTGTCAGAAGGCAGATTCTTAACCACTGGACCACCATGGGAAGTGCCATGACCTGAGCATTTTTGATGAGTACTAGTCAGGTGTTTTGTACAGATTTGTCATATTATAAAAATCTGTTGGATTCATCCTGGCCAATGAGGTGGAGCAAACTCCAGCCTGTGGGATGGATCTGGGCTGCGTGTCTCTGTGGTCTGCAAGCTAAGAATAGTTTTCACAGTTATTTGTTTTTTTTTCTGTGTGTTTTTTGGTTTGTTTGTTTGCCACCAGGCAAGTGGGATCTTAGTGCCCCAATCAGGGATGGAACTGCAACCCTGCTGCAGTGGAAGCACAGAGTCTTAACCACTGGACCACCAGGGAAGTCCCAGTTTTCACATTTTTAAGTGGTCGAAAAAAATATCAAAAGAAGATGATTTCATGATACATGGAAGTTCCCATGAAATCCACATTAATTTTAGTGTCCATAAGTAAAGTTTGATTGGAATGGGGCCATGCTCATTCTTTTCTGAACCAAAGTTCTGTGTGGCTGCGTTTGTGTTCCAGCGGCCGAGCTGAGGTGTCTGACAGCCCACTGGGCCCACAAATCCCCACTGTTTACTCTCTGGCCCTTTCCAGAGAGTCTGCTGACCCTGATGCGGATGGCCTGTGGGGGCCGGATTCACTTTGATTCAGAAACTAAGTCAGCTATTAAAAGAGCACTGAAGCTTCATGCTCATTCATTCAATCGTTCTGCAAATATTTATTGAGGGCCCTTTGTCAAAGCTTGCAGAGACCCTTATTTGAGCAAGTGTTAACTGGTGCTAAAACCCTGGAGTTTGGAGAGATTAATTCTCATCAGACATCTTCCCGAGTCTCAGGCACAGTTTCTGCCGGCAGTAATAATAGCTGCCGTCCTATTTTGAGCACTACCTTATGCCAGGAGCACTTTATTTGCAATATCTCTTTTAATCCTCACCACCACCCCAGGAATTGTTCCAGGAGGAAACTGAGGTTTAAGAGATTAGCCACACCCGAGGGCACACAGGGTGCTACTCAGTGGCAGAGGCAGGACTCAGCCCAGCCTGGCCTGCGGGGCCAGTGCTGTGTAAACAGGATGCTCACCCCACACCGGAGGGGCCGGGGGGTTCTGGAGGAGAGACTGGGGGGTGGGGGAGGCTCTGAGTGGTTCCTGGACTACCATGCCTTTTCCATCTCCAGAACTCTGGAAGCAATAGGCCAGGATGCAGAGGCCAGTAGCCAGAGGCCCACGTGATATGGTATTATCTTTTCAAAAGAGCATCACATGCTGCTTTCTGGTGTCCAGCGTTGTGTCCCCATGTCTTGAGGTACAAGCCCAGTGATACTGTTTACCATCTCTCCTTCCTCCTTTTCTGGTGTCCCTGCTCTGCCAGCCACCCGGTTGGGAGAGTCTGGGTTCTCTGCTCACTTGGCAGGAAGGCGGCCCCCACTTCCTCCCCTGGCCCGGGGCACTGGGGCCCAGCTTCTCCACTGCCTGTGTGGCCAGCTGGTGGGCCTGAGGCAGATGGAGGGGCAGATGTCCTCTGGGGGCCAGAAGGTACACATGAGCTGCTCTTCTTCCTGGTCAGACAAGCTGAGAGACATCCCAAGAATAGCACCAGCAGGAGCTCCTCTGGCCAGGCTGTTGACACGGATCCTGCTGCCCCTGGCTACTTGGGCCTTCCTGGGGGAACAGCCGCCCTGACCCCAACCCTTACCCTATGTGTGGGTGTGCTCAGTCGTGTCTGATGCTTTGTGACCCCATGGACTGTAGCCCACCAGGCTCCTCTGTCCATGGGATTTCCCAGGAAAGACTACTGGAGCCGGTTTCCATTTCCTACTCCAGGGGATCTTCCCGATGCAGGGACTGAACCCATGTCTCTTGCACTGGCAAGCAGATTCTTTACCATTAGTGCCACCTGGGATGCCCAACCATCCCCCTAACCCTCCCTGGCCATCACCAGGACCTCCCCCTCCACATACCGACTCAGCACAGAGGGACTGAGTGGCTCAGCCTGGGCCTGGAGGTGGTTACTGCTACTGGCCCAGTCACAGCAGGTCCAACTGGCCACAGGCCTATTCTGCTCCACACAATGACTCCAATATATATGTCATTAATAAGAACCAAAAAAGAGGAGCCAGATCCAATGAGAGAAGCTCCCTGTGGGTGTCCAAAGGACATCCAACTCTAAGCTATTTTTTTTGGAAGGAAACAAGTCATTGGAGAGTTTTCTGTTCCCTAAAGCGTCCCCAGGAACCTTTTAACTGGCTTGATAATCTCTCTCTCCTAAGCCCTCAGCGGCTGCAAAGTTGATTCATAAAGCTTGTTTTCCTTTTTGGGTTTTTCAAAAAGAATGCAATGTAAACCAGCTTGTGAAGCCCTGGAGGTAAAATCTGACCAGCAGGGCGCCTGCTGGACCATGGCCCATGCCGGCTGTCCCAAGGTCATGGTGACACGGCCTGGCTGGGGAGCCGGCTCTGTCCTGCGTTCTGGGGTGTTCCGAGGACTCACCAGGAGCCAGGTTTCTGAGTGGCCGCCACACAGAGGGCTCTGTGCCAGGAGAAGGATGCTGAGGCCGTCCTGTTTCTCTCACATGGAACTCTGCCCCTGGGGAGGAAGGACCTTTGCAGAGGTCAGCGATGTCATCTCAAAGGCTGGTTTCTCCGGGAAAGGCACTGGTTTGGGTGGGTGGGGGTGTTGGACTGAACACATGTGAAGGATAACCTCTGGCCCACTGGCCTGAGAGAGGCTTCATAACCGAGGTCGAAATCGGACCATAACTTTCATCTGTTTATAGGCCGGGGGGGGCGGGGGGGGTACCGTCTTTTCAAGGTCAAAACAGTACTGCAGCCTTAGTCACGTTCCCGAAACAACCCCTGAGCTGGGAATCTGTTTTTGCCTGTTAGGTGTTCTGCAGCCCAGCGGAGTTTAAGGCTGTGAGCCAACCAGATGGGCCTGTGCGGTGCGTGGGTCACGGGAAGAGGGTGGCTAACACGGGCCGAGCTCTGCCCCGGGGAGGCTGGCTGTGTGGTTTCTAGTCCAGGTGCACACCCACAGGGCTCCGGTGGCGGGGTGGGGGGGGCGGTGGTGCTTTTTCTGCATTTTCTCTGGCAGTTGCCACCGGGGTTAAGCTTGGCCAGTGATGCTCTTCATAACGGCCGCGCACAACTGCTCAGGGTTTACTGATAAGAAGCCACAAGCCAGGGCTCTCAGCAGCACCGAGCACCCAACACCTCCCGCCCCAGTCTAACAGCCGACTGGGATGATCTGTATCTGGCCATGTTAGGCTAAGGGTCCAGGTGCCACTCAAGATAATGGGAATAAGGCCACACATGCCACGAGGAAGGACAGCTGCTGGCTGAGGCCCTCTCTGCCCCTGGGGACCATGCCACCTCCTTGTCCTGGCAACCCTGCCCCAGGCAGCACTGCCATGGATCAGGCATGTGGATGGCAATCGGGGTTTCCAGCCACCACATCCATCCAACCCCCAGTGTTTTTCTTGCTTCCATCCACTTTTCTATTTCGGACAGAGTGGAATGTCCAACTCTGTGATATCCGTTGCTTAACAGAAACATGCTTTTAATGTTTAAACGTTCTGAAGATTAGAGCAGGGGTAGGGAAATGCAGGAAAAGCGGTACCTCTTGGGGGAAGAAAAACCACATATACACACACAAAGTCCTTTGTGCTTCAGAAACTCTGCTCGACTTCACTGATCCTAGGATCTTGTCTAGAATCTTGGGAAATGGTTAAGCCAAGAATTTCAGTCGTGAATATTTCTGCAGTGATTTCGTCTGGAAGTTCTTCTTCTAAGCAAATTTCAGAACCTAACCAAACAAGAGAAGAAAGTAAATGCCTTCATAATGATTAGGTTTCTAACTCAGAAGCATTTTCCAAAAAATATGAGGAACTGATACAAAAGAGAAGTGAGACGTGCTCTGTGAGGGGATTTGACTCTGGCTCCTTGAGAAGTTCTGGGGTGGAAATTGGTCAAAATCCCTCCTTTGTGGTTTGGGTTTGGAGCACTCTTACCCAAATCTCTGCACACATTATTGGAAATGCTCAACTATATGGCATCATTGATTTTACTGTTTTGAGACACTTAGGAACACTGTATCCATGTACATGCATATATGTGTGTGTGTGTATGAAAATTACATTCTGAGATACCAAGTACACACGGAATGGGGTGGGGGAGCTTGCAGGTTGGAAATAACAGATCAGACAGTGGAGTCTAGAACTGTCTGAGTTAGGAACCCTGTTCAATTTGAAATTGGGAACAGACAACAAAAGGAGAGGAAGAAGGAAGGAAAGGAGAAGGAAGAAGGAAGAAGGTGAGGGGTCTTTGCTCCTGACTTCTTGTGGGGGGCAGAGGGGCAGCCCTGGGGGGGTTGTCCACGGACATGTTCCAGCACACTCGGGCCAACGGACTAAAAGAAGGAGGTGGGAAATCCTCAGATAGGAAAGAAGAAGAGGATGATCTTTTTTTTTTGGCCACACCACACTGCATGTGGGATCTTAGTTCCCCGACCAGGGATTGAACCTGTGAGCCCTGCAGTGGAAGTGCCAAGACCTAACCACTGGTCCACTAGGGAAGTCCCTGGGAGGATCTCTAAAGACGTTCAAGTTCTGGCAACTTGGGGTCGGGCTCCTGCCTGCCCCCGAGTCGCTGACCCTCTTGTCCTCTAAGGCTCTCCTGACTATACCTCCCCTGAAATGACTTTCAAACTGTATTCTCAATTAGTGGCCAGTGTTCGCTTACCCTGGCTGGAAAGATAAGGACTGGGTTGGGGGAATAAAGGGAAAAACAAGGCCAGAAGACACAGGGGATGTCAGAGCCCGGGAACAAAGGCTTTCATCTCTTCAGCGTGACCACCACTCCCTGGTCCTTTCATAACTTATTCATGTTGGGTTCCCCACAGGCCTGCTTTGTCGTGTGCGCGGTATGAAGGAGAGTGGCTGGCACCAGTCAGGACACATAAATGCACTCAAGTCGACAACAAATTAGTGTGCCCTGGTTACGTGCCCAGACAGAGCCCACTCGCTAGTAGTACCTTTGACAGAGGAGGCTGCGGGCTCGGATTTCCAGCCCTCGGGATTCAGTCCAAACAGCGTGGCGAAGCAGTCCGTCATCTCCTCTTCCGTCATGTGCTCACCTGGGCATCGCAAAGGGAAAAGGAGGCGGTTTGGCTTGTGGGACTGAGCTTCACATCCGAGCTTCGCATCATCTTTCTAAAGTCTTCAAGAGAATTATCCCATAGGTTTCCTTTTCTTGAGATGCAAAAACCACCTAGTGAGTCCCGTGTTACCCTCACATAGACTTCCTTATATGGTGCTAAAAGTGGGCCTCCAACCTGGGGGACTGTGTCGGGGCTTGTGCAGATGGGGAACAGCTTTCTGACAAAGACTGCACTTGGCTTCATTTCAGTTTCCCTCATGTTAGAAACACCAGTTTTGCTGAGATGAAATGATCACCCAGAGAAAAAGGAAAAAAAAAAATTTTTTTTTTTTTTTGTCTTTTGGCTGTGCCACACAGCATGTGGCATCTTAATTCTCTGACCAGGAATTGAACTTGTGCCCCCCACGTTGGCAGTTCAAAGTCTCAACCACTGGACTGCCCGGGAAGTCCCTAAAAAGGATCTTTTTTTTTTTTTTTTTTACTTTGGTGTGGTTTTATCTCACAAATGCAACCCAATCTCATGGTACCTCATCGTGAGGTCGATGGCTGGCACTTGTATTCCTGCTTTATGAGTGCTGTGCTAAATTGCTTCAGTCGTGTCCGGCTCTTTTTGACCTCATGACTGTAGCCTGCCAGGCTCCTTCATCTATGAGATTCTCCAGGCAAGAATACTGGAGTCGGTTGTCATTCCCTTCTCCAGGGAACCTTCCCAACCCAGGGACTGAACCCATGTCTCATGTCTTCTGCAATGGCAGGCAGATTCTTTACCACTAGCGCCACCTGGGAAACCCAAGGTAAGAGGAAAGTGTCTAGGGCACTGAATTGCGCAGCTCCAGGAAGCTGGAACACACACTCCATCCTTCAGGTCCCCACCATCCTTCCCTTTATCCCTTGTTCACCAGCCATGTGGGTCAGTAAGCAGCATCCTCAGGGCTGAAGCTCTGTCAAATCAAAGATGCAGGTGTCTGGGGGCTGCCTTCCCAGCTCAGTTCTCTCCAGTGGGATGGGCCCAAGGGTGTTACGAGATCTACCTATTTGTATCTACCTTTAGTTTGAAGCAGATTCAGAAAATCCTCTCTTTGAATAGCCTTCTCTCCCTTTGAATTGGTGAAACCCAGAATGTCAAAGCTCTGCTGGATGCCGCTCATGGTGTTACCGAAGGGTGGCCTATGATTGAGGTAGACTTTGAAGAAATCCGGTAAGTTGATTTTGTCGATGAGCTTTCCAGTGTCCACATACTCACTAAATCTGATTTCGTTAAACATATCTTCAATCTAGAAAAGAGGTTTAGGGGAAAAAAAAAAGACCATGGTAAGCAGATAGATTTCTAAGAACTGGAGCATAACAGACAAATGTTTGTAGTTAGCTTAGAACATGTCTGCTATGGGTTGACTGTATCCACCCCTCACCCCGCCCCCCAAAGACAAGTTGAAGTCCTAACTCCCCATCTCTCAGAATGTGACTTTATTTAGAAACAGGGTCACGGCAGATGTAAGTAGTATGATGAGGTCAATACTGGAATAAAGTGGGCCTTTAATCCAATATGACTGGTGTCCTTGTAATAGCAGTGGGGCAGGTGCAAGCTGGTAGTGGGCCAACTCAGCCATTGGTTGCTGCCACAGTGGGCCCCTCCCCAAGCAAGAAACCATTAGTAAGCAACTGTCAACGACAAACCATTAGTGGTCCTGCTCAGCGATTGGTTGGTGCCCCAGTGGGCCCCTCCCCCTCTTGTGTATAAAAGGAGCTCGAATTGGAACTGAGGGGAGATGATTTTTTGAGATGTTAGTCTGCCATCTTCTTGGTCTGCTAGCTTTCTGATTAAAATCATTATTCCATGTTCCAGCAACTCATCTCCCAATGTATTGGCCTGTCATGTGGCAAGCGGAATAAGCTTGGCTCAGTCACATTATCATCAAAGGAGGAGAGACACACTCACGGCCAAGATGGACATATGATGGTGGAGGCAGAGGTTGGAGTGATAGAGCTTAAACCAAGGAAAGACAAGGACTGCTGGTAACCACAGAAACTGGAAGAGGCAGGGACGGTTTATCCCCTATGTGTTTCACAGACAGCCTGACCCTGCTGACACCCTGATTTTGGATTTCCAGGAGAGAATAAATTCCCATTGTGTGAAGCCACCCAGTTTGTGGTACTTTTTACTGCAGCTCTGATCCACTGTCCAACTGGCCAATACTATTAGCATTGGCATGAACAGTGTTTCATTTTATCACTTTTCAGCTAAGTATCAAAGATCTGTATAGTCAAAGCTATGGTTTTTCTGTAGTCATGTACCGATGTGAGACCTGGACAATAAGAAAAAGCTGAGCACCAAAGAATTGATGCCGTGGAACTGTGGTATTGGAGAAGACTCTTGAGAGTCCCTTGGACTGCAAGATCAAACCAGTCAATCCTAAAGGAAATCAACCCTGAATATTCATCGGAAGGACTGATGCTGAAGCTGAAGCCTCAATACTTTGGCCACATGATATGAAGAACTGACTCATTGGAAAAGACCCTCGTTCTTGGAAAGACTGAAGGCAGGAGGAGAAGGGGACAACTGAGGACGAGATGACTAGATGGCATCACCGACTCAATGGACGTGAGTTTGCGTAGGCTCTAGGAAATAGTGAAGAACAGAGAAACAAGACATGTTGCAGTCCTTGGGGCTGCAAAGAGTCAGACATGACTGAGCGCCTGAACAACAACAAATCTCGCACTGTATTTGCTATGTCCCTGCTTTGTGAAGAAGCTATTTTGTGCCATGTGCTCAGTCGTGTCCCACTCTTTGTGATCCCTGGACTGTAGCCTGCCAGGTTCCTCTGTCCATGGAATTTTCAGCAAGAATACTGGAGTGGGTTGCCATTTTCTCTTCGAGGGGATCTTCCCAACCCAGGGATCAAACCCATGTCTCATATGTGTCTCCTGCATTGCAGGTGGATTCTTTATGTGCTGAGCCATCAGGGAAGCTCACAGAATCCTGAAGAATTTAGAAATTAGTTTATATAAATAAGTAACTAATTCAGTGTGAAACTCAAATACACTGATCGCTGACTGATCGCTATGGTAAGTTTCTTATGATAACTGCATTGTAGTTCTTTTTTCCTTTCTTTCTTTTCCGTGTTTATCCTGCAGTGTTTTATACACACAAAGATATTTTGTAACATACACATGACTTGTGTGATATAATTTTTAAAATGAAGACCTAAGAAGACATCATTCATTGAAAATATCAACACAGTTGACAAATATTAAGTGATACTAACCATGAAAAACAGACCCAAATTTTTAAAATCATAAAGGAAAGAGGGAATGCAAGTATTGACACCAATCTTACAGAAATTAAAAGGAATATGAGCAACTATATGCCAATAAATCAGATAACTTAGGAAAAATGAACAAATTCCTAGGAAGATACAAATGACCAAAACTGACTCAAGAAAAAATAGAAAATCTGAACAGAACTATAACAAGTAAATAGATGGAATTAGTAACTTTACAACTTCTGTGAAGAAAAGCCAAGGACCAAAGGACTTCATTGGTGAATATGTCTTCCTCCAAATTGAGGGGTTTTGAATTTTATAGAGAAAGACAAGGAGAGGGAGAAAGAGAGAGAATAAGAGCCATAGAAAAGTGGGAAATAATATTTCCCCCCAGAACATAACTCTAACTTGGTCTGTAGGAATAAATTTGGAAGATGATCTGTATTTGCACACAATAAAAGTGAAGTGAAAAGTTGCTCAGTCCTGTCCAACTCTTTGTGACCCCATGGACTGTAGCCCACCAGGCTCCTCTATCCATGGAATTTTCTAGGCAAGAGTACTGGAGTGGGTTGCCATTTCCTTCTCCAATTTGCACACAATATTTACCGGTAGATAACCAATTTCTTCCTGTCCACTAAATAAATGTAGAGCAAACACTGAAAGAAGCACCAGTTTGAAGCAGTGTCAAAGATCAGGCAGTCTGGAGCATCCCAGCATCTTGGTCTTGTTCCAAGCATCAAAAAGAAAATACAAACCTCTTGCAGTCCAACCGTCTGATCATAATTACTGTGAAAGATCTGGGGCACTTTCTTTTCACTTTTTACCATGCCTATAAAATACATGTGTCTATTTTTTTGCAAATTTGGTTTGTAAATACATTCTTTTTGTATCCTTCTTTTTACACTGTATCTTAGTAATCACCTAATATTTTCAAAGAAGCCACATATTCTCAATGCAACACTCCAGGAATGGTCTTTAGGTATAACATCATTGGTTATGGATACAAATGAACTTTAATCATTACTATGTCAGCAGCTCTAACTGGTAACATTTCCATGTATAGCATTTATTGAGTTATATTATATGTAACTGATGTTAAACTACGTATAATTTTCTGTATAAGTAAAACTATTCAGTAGCATATTATTTACAGAACTGTACTATATAAATTTTTTTTTTACTATTTATTTATTTGGCTGCCTTGGATGTTAGTTGCAGCGTGTGGGATCTGATCTTTCATTTCAGTGTGGGGGGTTCTCTCTAGCTATGCCCCAGGGTCTCCAGAGTGAGCACGAGCTTAAGTAATTTAGGCATGTGGGCTCTCTAGTTGTGGCACATGGGATCCAGAGCATGCAGGCTCAGTAGTTGCAGAGCATAGGCTTACTTTCCTCACAGGCCATTGGATCTTAGTTCCCCGACCAGGGATGGATAAGTGGTCCCCTGCATGGCAAGGTGACTTTTTAACCACTGGACCACCAGGGAATTCCCTACACCATATGATTAGTATGAGTATATGCATAATATGAGTATATGCATGTGCTACCACTTACCATGAGCCAGAGGAGACTGGGGCTAAAACTATAATCTTTGATGACAGATCTCTATTCGAACCCGGGCTCTGCCATTTTCTATGTGACTTTGGGTGAGTAATGTGATGTTCCTTATCCTTAGTTTCCCTTTTTGAAAAGGTGGATAATATGGCGAATCATTTGCAGTGGAGCTGATCTGCAGCTTACTGTGACAGTGTATCTAAGTGTGGACATAATGCCTAAAACACAGTCAGCACTCAACAGGCATTAAGAGTTCTTGTGAGTATGATACTTTCTACGCCCTTGCTGATTACAATGCATGCAATTATATCATTTATAAACATAGAAACTATAATGTAAATGATATGTGTACATTATAAACACAACATACGATTTAAACTCAATTCAGAAATAGGACAGTAACTCAAAGATGACAGAAAGAAATCCCAAAGTGCCTGGAGTTGCTCATACCCAGAGCGTTCCAAAGATCTCAGGGAATATGCTTGGCACAAACCACTTTGTAGGTGATTCACCTCTTACTCTCTTTCCTTAAATGACTGATCAAAACTCACTGCTCAACAAGCAGAGAGCTGGCAGCTTTGGCATCACGACTTTCTTTCCCAAGCCTAGTTTGCAAGTGTTAGTTGAAGAGGCAGGTTCTGCTACGTGTCTGAACAAGGTTCACGCTTGGGAGAGGAACCCTGGAGCCAGAATGAAACACCACAGCCTTCCCAGGGCCCCGGTGAGGGGTGGGGGAAAGGAGGGGGAGCCCCCAAGGCCACCCAAAGTGCTCTGGCTGGCTTCAACCTGGTCTTTTATTGGCATTCTTGTGCTGGCCCGTCATCTGCTAAGGCAGGGGTTCATTTGATTCACCCAGGGAGCTTTAAATGTTCTGAGGCCCAGGCCCCATTCCCAGAGATCCTGATTTAATTGGTCAGGGGTGGAGTATGAGCAGTCATAGCTTAAAAAAGCTCCCCAGGGGATATGAATGTGTGGCCAAGGTTGAGAAGTTATGGCTTTAGGGCAGGGGATCTCAAACTATATCAGGCATCAAGATGACTAGGAGGCCCTGTTAAAACACAGACTGCTGGTCACATCCCCAGGGTTTCTGATTCTTCAGGTCTGGGATGGGGGCCGAGAATCTGCTCTGCTTACAAATCCCCCGGTGAGGGCTGTGCTGCTGGTGTTGGGGGCCACAGCTTTGAGAATCGGTTTTTACACAGCGGTGCTTGGAGGAGGTGATACTTGTGCCGAGAAGAATCAGCACCAGCTCTTATGATTTTCACTGAGGGTAATGATGGGTGGCAGCTGTGATGCATGGTCTAATTCTTTGGGCCTACATCTGTCTCCTCCATTAAGCTGTAGCAATGGCATTCATCTCTATTTCCACAGCAGCTTCCTCGTTCAGAGCCCAGCACATTGTGGAGGCCCAGAAAAATGTTTACTGAATGAATGAATGAAACACTGTGGGCACAATGTAAAAAGTTCTGTTAAAACTTACAAAAGGCCTGGGACTTCCCTGGTGGTCCAGTGGTTAAGACTCCAAGCTTCCACTGCAGGGGGTGCAGGTTTGATCCCTGGTCAGGGGACTAACATCTCACATGCCATGTGGTGTGACCAAAAAAATTTTTAAAAATAAAAAAAAAAAACCTCACAAAAGGCGTATTTAGAATAACTGCTTACTGCCCTAGTTAATTTAGTTCAATTTACTAGAAGTTACTGAGCATTTGGATTGGCACTGGCAAATGGAAGACTAGTCATTTAATTATCACTAGGACAGCCCTGCATTCTAGGAGTGTACAGTTAGCCAATCAGTCAGCAAAGATTAAGCACCTACGAAGTGCCAGGCGCTGGTCTGGGTCCTGTGAAGAGACACCCAGGAGACTACACACACACACACACACACTCACTCCTGCTAGAGTGAACTAACCAGGAAGGCTCCATCACTGGCTGCTCGGCCCTGTGCCCACACCTGAGGGCTTTTCAAAACTTTTCCAGGCCCGGGCTCCACCCCGAGGTTCAACAGATTGGAGGCTGAGCCCAAGTATCAGTACTTTTTAAGTGCCCCTAAGTGATTTGAACATGGTTGGACTCCATGGCTCTAAACGATTTCAGCACCTGAATGCAGGAGGTTGACATTCAGGGCTGGAGGAGTGTTCAGTAAGGGAGACTTGGGAAGACTGCCTCAGAAGAGGTGGGCCACTGAGGATCCAGGCAGTGGGAGGGGAGGGGAAGGCACTCTAGGCTGGGAAACAAGTGTGAGGAGGGGGGAAGCAAGGGAGGGGTGCCCACGAAACACTTCCAAAGCACCCTCTGTGTGTCTCCCATCGCTGCTATAACAAACGATTACACACCTAGTGGCACACAGACTGACCTCACAGTTCTCAAGGCCACAAGTCTGAAATGGGTTTGAAGGGCCAGAACCAAGGTGTTGTTGGTAGGACAGCATCCCTTCTGCCTTCTTTCCTTTTCCAGCTTCTGGAGACAGCCTGCATTTCTTGGCTTGTGGCCCCTCCCACCTTCACAGCCTGTAAGCCCATCACCCTTTTGAACCTCTTCTTCTGTCATCATGGTTCCTCCTTAAACTCTGGCCCTCCTGCCTCCCTCTTATTTATTTGGTTTCTCTGGGCCTTAGTTATGTTATGCAAGATCTAGTTCCCCCACCAGGGATCAAACCTTGGCCCCCTGCATTGGGTGTGTGGCATCTTAGCCACTGGGCCCACAGAAAAGTCCCCTGCCTCCCTCTTATAAAGACCCTTGTAGTTACACTGGGCCCACTGGGTGATCCAGGATAATCTCCTCATCTCCAGACCTTTGATACAATCATACGAGTGAAACCCCTTTTGCTGGGTAAGGTAGCATGTTCACAGGGAGTCATCCACCTATATTCTATGCCCCTGCATTCTAGGCAACACTCTGGAAATGCTGAACCCCAGGATCCCCTCCCTGGATAACCCAGGCCCATTCCTAGGGCCTGAGGGAGTCTCGTCCTAAAGTCACCCGCCTGAGAGGAACCTAAAGTGGTGATGGTTGCGTGACTCTGTGAACATACTAAAAGCCATTGACTTGCATACTTTAAAAGGGTGAATTATGTGATCTGTGATATAGCTCAATAAAATTGTTTAAAAGGAGGAAAAATACAGAGCTCCCTGGTGGTCTAGTGGTTAGGAGTCTGTGTTTTCACCACATGGTCAGAGGAGATCATGCAAGCCATGCAGCGTGGCCAAAAATAGTAATAATGATAAAAGGAGGGACCTCCCTGGTGGTCCAGTAAGAGTCTGCCTTCCAGTGTAGGGGATGTGGGTTCGATCCCTGCATTGGATGTGGGTTGGGGAACTAAGATCCCACATGCCTTGGGACAACTAAGCCCGCGCTGCAACTACTGAGCACACGGGCCATATCTAAGACCTGATGCAACCAAATAAATAAACAAACATTTTTTTAAAAAGAAAAATAAAAGGAAGAAAAATGATACAGAGGTGAAGCAACAGCAAAGGCAAGTAACAAGGCAAGTAATATCAATATTTTTGAAAATATATTTTTCACTATGACTATGATCTATTCTTTCATCATCATTAAACCAGTCAAGATGACAACATGCTTATAAAAAAAATTCAAACACTGGAGATGCAAAGGATGGAAGTAAAGCGCGCTATCATTCCTCACCCTGTAGCAATAACCAGTGTTCAATGTCCTGACTTACAGGATTTCTTCCTCGTTTGCAGTAAGAGGCACATGTCAAAACAGAACATGGGGTCCGAGGCCAGCCTGCTAGGGTGCAGACCCGGGCCCTGCCCTCAGTAGCTCAGTGGCTATGCAGGCTTCCTCCTCCCCCGAGGCCTTACACTCCCTGTTGGTGAATGGAGATGATGAAAGCATTCCTTGCTGTGAGGACTGGACGCCAGGGAGGCTGGCGCGGTGCTTGGCGCCCAGTGAGCGCTCAAGCGAGAAGAGCTGGTCGGCTGCTGCCACTGTTGGTGTTATTACACTATGACCAGCTGCGTTCTTCTTCAGTGGCCGCACAGCACTTCAGGCTTTCTTTCTTTAGATGCTGTGAGTGCGGCAGGCAGAAGTCCCTGTTCTGATCTCTGTGGGGAGGCGCAGTGCTCCCTGGTGTGGGGTTCTCAGTGGACCAGGAAGGCCTCCCCACAACACTGGTTATTGCTGCGGGATGAGGAATGATAGTGCATCATTCCTCTCGCCTTCAGGATGGAAACGCCTCCTGGTTATTTATGTCTCAGCAAATCCAGCACAACGAGGACCTGTCTTCAAAGGGCGAATTTCCAAACTCCCCCGGGGTCTTCGTCAGAGCAGAAACTGCCCATGACCCCTCACTCGGATTTCTCCTCCCTGTAGAGGGGTTGCTGTACTACTTGGCTACGCTCCCTCCATCCCAGCTGGGACCATGGTTTAACCACAAAGATTAGTACACAAGGCTTTGGGAGGATTTGTTCGTTTATCTTTCTGGGTTTTGTTCTGAATACAAAAGCAATACAAGCTACTGCCTGTAGTTAAGAAAAATTAAATTCTTCAGAAATGTATGTAAGATGCTCCTCTCTCCCTGGCAATTTACAACCGAACCATATATTAAGGAGGGTGGATGCAACTAAATGGGAAGTTTTGTCGTTTGTAGACCCTGGATATGGGCTTATGCTGAAGATTTGGAAATACAAGCTAAGAGCTGAGTTGGTATGGCCAGTAGAGGGAAAGGAGAGGTGCTGCTGGGGGAGGGAAGAGGGGGAGCTAGGAAGCCCCCTGGGGGTGGTAATCAGGACTAGCAAGAAGGTCTAATAAGCCGGGGTTTTTGGAGGGGGGCATGGTTTGTTTTTTCCTTTTTGGCCTGCTCTACTCAGCATGTGGGATCTTAGTTCCCTAACCAAGGATTGAACCCTTGCCCCCACTCCCCCCCCCCCGCCCCCCCGCATTGGAAGTGTAGAGTCTTAACCACTGGATTGCCAGGGAAGTACTAATAAGCAGTTTTAGGGAAACTGCTGTGAAATGTGGTTACGCTTGAAACTTCCTGGTGATTCCCAGTTTTTTCAGGAAAGTTGTCTTGCATGGATTGGGCTTTCGGCTTTTGTGGAAACAGAGGAAGGAGCTGAGTGTCGGGTCTGGAATGACCTGGAGTCTGCACACGCACATGGGGAAGGGGCTGTGAGCACAGGAGAGCAAGAGTCCCCAGGGCACCCCAAACTCTGATGGACCAGGGCCAGGGTCCAGCTGGTACTGGAGGCCCCAGCTGACAGGAAGTGATGCACAGAAATTAGGGTTTAGAAGCTCTCGTGAGTTCCATGCCTCAGAAGTCAGTGTCGCTAAGCATCTGGAACAAGTTCTTTCAGTTTTTCTAGGTGTATACGAGATCTACATATTATTGTTAATGAAGGGAGGCCATGCTTTACATACTGTTTTGCAACTTGCCTTTTGTCCTTCAGTAACAAAACTTGCACATTCTTCCTGAGTTAAGAATCACAGGTCAGCTTCCCTGGCGGTCCAGCGGGTAAGAATCCGCCTGCCAGCGCAGCAGACACAGGCTCCATCCTTGCTCTGGGAAGATCCCATGCAACAACTACTGAGCCTGTGCTCTGCGACAAGAGAAGCCACTAAAGGGAGACGCCTGCTCACCGCAACTAGAGAGCAGCCCCCGCTCTCAACGAGAGAAAGCCCACATTCAGCAATGAAGACCCAGCACAGCCAAAGATAAATAAATTGAAAAAAAAAAGAATCATAGGTCAATTTCACTGTTCAGTAACTATTAAGTGTAGGTGTGTCTGACTTGATTTATCCCATCTCCTGTCAACGGACGTTAAGGTTGTTTTAATTTTTCGTTATTATAAACTATCCTGCAGTAGTTGTAAGATCTTCCCTGTAGCTCAGATGGTAAAGAATCTGCCTGCAATGCAGGAGACCTGGGTTCAATCCCTGGGTCAGGAAGATCCTTTGGAGAAGGGAATGGCAATCCACTCCAGTATTCTTGCCTGGAGAATCCCATGGATAGAGGAGCCTGACAGGCTACAGTTCGTGGGGTCTCAAAGTGTTGGACACGACTGAGCGACTAACCCACTGCAGTAGTTGTATGTCACTGTTACCCTTGACTGAGTTTTTCTCTAGGATACATTCCTCAAAGTAGAATTGCTGGATCCAAAATGAGCATATTTAAAAAGCTAAGTGATTACTTATTTCATCTCCAAACTCTCCTAAACAAGGCTAAAGTTGCAGAATATACCAAATACTTATTAATTACTCTGAGATCAAATCATGAAGTCAGGGATTCTATCTTCCTCATTGTCTTTGCGGTCAAACATGACTGGTGAGCATCATTCAATTATTCATTTATTCATTCGACCCAGATTTGCTGAGCATCCACATGTGAGCTCTTGTTGGGCCCATACCTCTCTGCCAGGATTGACCTTAATTGGCCTAAGAGGTCACACTGCTGTGAATTCACTGTGAAAACATCAAGAATGTGTAACACTTGGAAAGCTAAATAGGAACATACCAGGGAACACATGTGGCATGAAGCACGGGCCCAGCCCAACAAGATATTCCAAAGACCCGGAAGAGAAAAGAATACACCTATAAAGATGGAAGACAAAACTTCCTCATGGGACTTTCCTGGTAGTCCTCAGGGCAAACTAAGCCTGCACGCAATAACTACTGAGCCCATGTGCCTCAACTAGAGAGAAGCCGACACAGCCAAAAAAAACACTTTCTTGTATGTGAAATCAGCTATACAGACTTGTGAAGGAACCCTAACTTAGGAACCCAAACCTAAGTTTGAGCTCCTTATACAACATCATAAACACTGCAGACCTTTCTTTTGAAAAATGAAGATTTGTAGGAGCAACCCACCCCCACCTCTTTGGCTGTGTTCTGCAGAAGATGGGTGGGGTGAGAGATCCTTTAGGGAGGGTTATATTCTTGTATAATTTAGCTTCAGTTTGCCACACTGACTAGATACAAATTCCCAAGGCAGTTTAAATGACATAAAGAAAAATATAAATAATGTCTAGCCTTGGGCGGGGTCGGGGGTGGCTGGTTTGAATCTCTAAGTCTTTCATGTAACCAAGTGCTAAAATACTCTATGAGCTGGGCCTACTTCTTCATGGAACTTCTCGGGGGAGGGGGAGCAGCTGCATCTCAGTAGGAAATGTTTCATGAACCACGGCAAAGTCTGGGTCTGAAAGTTTCAAAGCCCCCAAAACATTTTTTATTAAAATCGCTATAAATCTGATGAGAACAAGAGATCAAAAACTTCTCCCCGAGGAGCTTCAGCAATAAACGCATTCCTCAATGAACACATCTGGATCGGGGGCCTTCAGAGAACATCTCCAAAGAGTAAACGTGTTTTTTAAGTGGATGAAAAACCCTGGAGTCCAGGGCATTTATGAAGACACTGGGACACCAGAACCCCTTTTGTGGCAGCTGGGGTGGGGGACTCATGCAAAAGCCAGTGACAACCTGACAGTGACCATTTTCATTTATTTTTGTTTCTGTGTGGGTAAATAATATTCAGTATCACTTTATAACATTTGTGGCAGGCTAATCTTTTTTTCTGGGTATTTTTTTGGGGGATGTGCACATCATGAGGCTTGTAGGAACTTAGTTCCTTGACCACGAATAGAAGCCTAGGCTCTCAGCAGCAGAAGTGTGCAGTCCTAACCTAACTGGGCCACCGGGGAATTCCCTCTGGGTACGTTTTACTCATCAGCAAAAATTTCGATAGGTGATTAAGCTTTATTATTTTTGCCCAAAGATAGGACCGTGGAGTGAGCCTTCAGGGATTACATCTCTTACTCCCAGAGAAAGCAGAAAAACCGCAGTCACTCTGTGCCACCCTTGAGCACTTTGCGTGGCAGGTGGGTGACAGTCACAAAGGTTAAACACCCAGAATTCACTTCCTGACAAAACAGTACTGCAGAGGACGCATTTACTTGAGCCCAGGGTTTAAAATCAAGAATCCTGAGTGACAGGGACTTCCCTGGTGGTCCAGTAGTTAAAAGAGTCCACCTGCCAACGCAGGGGACATGGGTTTGATCCCTGATCCAGGAGGATCCCACATGCGTGGAGCAACTGAGCCCGTGCATGTCACAAGTACTGTACCAGTGCTCTAGAACCTGAGAGCTGCAAGTACTGAGCCCACGTGCGGTAACTACTGAAGCCCATGTACCCTAGGGCCCGTGCTCCTCAATAAGAGAAGACACTGCAACAAGAAGCGTACGCACCACAACTAGAAAAAGGCCTGCACACAGCCACGAAGACCCAGCACAGTCAAAACTAAGTAAATAAATTAAATTTTATATGTATGTATAAAGAATCCACCTTGCAGGTTTGATCCCTGGTCAGGGAACTAGATCCCACATACAACTAAGAGTTCTCATGAAGCAAATAAAGATCCCTTGTGCCACAACTAAGACCCTCCCTATACAGTGAAATACATAAATAAATGTTTTTTAAAAATAATAATAGGCAAACAGAAGAAGGAGGAGAAAAATATTTTTAAAAAAAGGAAAGTGCAGACCCTTAGGTTCCATGGAGATTCTGATTGGCTAGATCTGGGATGGGGCCAGGGACTCTGATTTTTTAGTTAAGTGCTCCAGGTGATTCTATTGCAGCTTGCCAGCTTAAGAAATAGGGTTCTAGGCAATACATTTTAGAAACACAGCTCTTAAAGAACACTTCTATGTGGGTTGTACAAACTTTCTGGATAGTTGTTTCCATTTCTGGCCACATACTTTTACAGAATGCATATTGGTCAAAAGACTTTAAAGGAGATTAAGAGTCTCAGGTGTTTTTAAGTTGCTCATTCAAGACTCAACTTGGGTTTACAGGCTCTGAAAGTTCATTTCTCCAGACTCTATGTGGAGAATAAAAGTCACCTTCTAGTCATACTTTCAGACTTCAAAAAAGAGGTGACTGGGGAGGCCACTGAGGCCAAGGGAAATGAGCAGGGTAACAGCTCATATCACTGAACTGTGCTCAGACACCTAAGGTGAACATCGAGTCTCAGCTGGGTTTCAGGAGCTATGTGTGCTTGAGGGTGAGCTGTAAAAGGCTACATTTCTGTAAAACTATTGGCAACTGGGCCTTAAAGTTCTGATCTGGTAATTCTGGTAATATTATCTGATCTGGTAATTCTATTTCTAGGACTTTGACCCAGCAAACAGTCAGAGAAGTACAGAAACCATATGCAGAGATGTTCATCACAGCCATGTCTCTGACAGCCTAAATACTTCACACAACCTATGTGTCATCAACTGAGGAATGGATCAACTGACTATATGGACTTAAGAAAGTATGCTGTCTATAGCAGACCAAAAAGCTTATGCACAGGAGAAGAGATGATTGACAAAATGAAAAAGTAACCTATGGAATAGGAGAGAATAGTTTCAAACCACACATCTGATAAGGGGTTGACACCTAAAATACATAAGGAACTCACAACCAATAGCAAAAAAACCAATAACCCATTTTAAAAATAGGCAGAAGACCCGAGGGGATATCTTTCTAAAGAAGATATTCAAATGATCATCAAGTACATGAAAAGATGCTCACATCACTAACCATTAGGAAAATGCAAATCAGAAGCACAATGAGTTATCACCTTGTATCTGTCAGAACGACTTTTATCAAAAAAAGAGAAAACCAATGCTCACAAGGATTTGAAGTTAAATGGGAATTCTTGTGCATTTTTGGTGGAAATGCATAAAGAAAATATGGGTTGTGTCTGTGTACATGATGGAACATTACTGGAATATTATCCCGCCGTAAAGAAGAGGGAATTCTTGCCATTTATGACAATGTGGATGGACCTTGAGGGCATTATGCTGAGTGAAATGTCAAACAGAGGAAGACAAACACTGTATGATCTCAAATTGTATGTGAAATCTGAAAAAAATAAAACAAAATCAAACTTGGAAACAGAAGACAGATTAGCAGTTGCCAGGGGAAGAAGGTGGAGAGTAGGAGAAATGGGTGAAAAGTGGTTAAAGGATATAAACTCCCAGGTATAAACAAGTCCTGGGGTTAGACGGTACAACATAAGAACTCCAGTTAATACAAAGGACTTCCCCGGTGGTCCCGTGGTTAAGAATCCACCTTCAATGCAGAGGACACGGTTTCAACCCTGGTCAGGGAGCCAGATCCCACATGCTGCAACTAAAGATCCCACATGCCACTAAGACCCAGAGAAGCCAAATAAATATATAAATAAATTAAAAAAAACACACAGTACTGTATATTTAAAAGTTGCTAAAATAGTAGATTTTAAAATTCTCACCATACACAAAAAAATTGTAACTCTGCAAGGTGATAGATGTGATATGTTACTTAACTGAGTGGTAGTGATCATTTTATAATATATATGTATATAAAATCACTATGCTGAATACTTTAAATGAACACAATGTTATGTCAATCAGATCTTCGTAAAACCAGATCACATTATCAAGTAATTTTCACCACATGCTCACAAAACAAGAGTTACTGAGACTGCTGCTGTACACATAAACATATACACATACTCTGTAAAATGCTGAGATATATGACTTCTCTGGTGGCTCAGATGGTAAAGAATCCTCCTGCAATGCAGGAGACCTGGGTTCAGTCCCTGGGTTGGGAAGATCCCCTGGAGGAGGGCATGGCCACCTACTCCAGTATTCTTGCCTGGAGAATCCCCATGGACAGAGGAGACTGGTGGGCTGCAATCCATGGGGTCGAAAAGAATCAGACATGACTGATTCATGACTGAATGACTAAGCATGCATGCATTTGCTGATATATACATATATACACCATATAGCAACAATTCTTTGTTTAAAAATTTATATATCTATATCCAAACAGAAAACTATAGAAGGAAGTCCACGAAAATGTTAATAATGACTACCTCTGAGTCATTTCTTGTTTCTTCTTTACAGTTCTATTTTCTAAATCAAAGTTATAAAATTAAGCTATATCCTTTAAAAAAATCAAGTTTTCAGAGAACTGTTAATGAAATGGGAAATGTGTATGACAATACCAAGTGAAAATATAGGATGAAATTATATATCCAATATGGTACCCATTAGTTTTTAAAAATTATATGTACGTGCATTATATATAAATCAATCCAGGAAGATACCAATAACTGAAGTCTCAGTGTAGTGGAATTACAAGTAATTATGTTCTTCATTTCACTTCTGTATTTTTTCCAAACTTTCTACAACGAGAATGTGCTAACATTTTAAGTCAGAAAGAAAACCCAGTCAGTTGCTTTTTTTTTTTTTTTTTTTGCTGTTCCTTGCGGCATGCAGTATCGTAGTTCCCCGGGCGATGGAACTCAAGCCTTCTGCAGTGGCAGTGTGGAGTCTTAACCACTGGACTGCCAGGGATATTCCAATCAGTTGCATTTTAAGCCACAGTTTCCATGAGGACCACTTCCTCTGGTCCTTGTTGGGAGCCCCTTGCATTTGGGGGTGAGCTGTGAGGTGCCAAGGAGGGGCTGTATCTCCTGAGCTCCATCCCCAGCCCGGGATGAGCAGCCACCTCAAGGGCAGCCTGTTCACACAGGCCAGGTGAACCGCAGCTACACAGGGAAAGGATCACGACAGTGAGCATCTACCGAGATCTTTCTATGCAGCCTACGCTGTGCCAAGCGCTGTGCAGGCGTCACCTCCCTGAACCCCATGAGGCCGGTCCTCACGCCTCGAGGGGCCTTCTGCCTAATTCCGGAAAGGTGGCGCTAGTGGTAAAGAACCCGCCTGCCAATGCAGGAGGAGGTAAGAGACACAGGCTCGATCCCTGGATCAGGAAGATCCCCTGGAGGAGGGCATGGCAACCCACTCCAGTATTCTTGCCTGGAGAATCCCCATGGACAGAGAAGCCTGGCGGGCTACAGTCCATGAGGTTGCAGAGAGTTGGACGTGACTGAAACGACTGAGCAGGCACGCATGCTCTTACCAACCACATCAAACTCTGGCAAGGAATCTGCCTGACAGGGGTATCTTTACGGTAAGTCTGTTTCTAAGCAATGCCTCAGCTATGCCCAGAACCTCCTTTCTGATCCATTTATGTAAGAATGGTGTTAGATTTTTACTTTGGCCTGTGATGACAGCTCCCTGAGGTCGTTTTTTTAATAAATAACACGTCCTGCCTGCGCTTGTTTTCCTTCTACCTACCTTCCCTTCCGATGGGTAAAAGCCAATTGCTCTCATGACAAAAGGAAGCTCCGACAGGCAGATGTGTTCCGACACCTTTCTGGTCTCCATTGTATCGATACCTTGACTACGGAGCTGAGAATAGTAAAAATAGTCTTCCAGCTCCTACGTGGAAATAAAGTGGAACACAACATGCATTTTTGGCTTCAGTCTGAAGCAGCCATTAAGACTTCAAGGGCATTTTCTAGAAAGTACATTTTGAGCTCAGTGGGGAAAACAGCTTTGGGAAAAATAAAAAAAAGCAAGAAGGTTAACCCCGGGCACATTTGTTTTACAAACTTAACTAGATGTTATGGGGAAGTGTTTATTCTGAGGACAATTACCCTGTAGAATTTTCCTTCCCTGCCACCAGACACCAGACCGTAGAACGGGGTCAGGTCTTCACCCCCGAGAGAAACTGCTGCCTCCAGGGCACTAGAACAATAAGAGAAACATCGCTATTAGAGAGCACTCAGGCGGGAACGCGATGGCCCGCAAGTCCTGCAGGCTGCAGACCTCTGAAGGGTATTACAGTGTGGATACAGCTAGGGTCTTTGTAAACTTGCTAAGCAAATTCCCTCCAAAATGAAGCTGCAAATGGAAAATTCAAAGGTATGGAACCCAGCGGCTCGGGGCCCCCGTCTTAAAGATGGTGCTACTCTCTTTTGGATGGCAGGGCAGGCGCCTGGCAATGTGTCTGCAATCTTTGGGAAAATCCTCTGGAGGGAGAGGAGGGTCCCCATGTGCTGAGCCCATGGACACTCCCAGCAGAGTAGCCGTGCTGTAACCTTAGATCTGCATGTGACCAGAGCCAGGGGAATGGGATGTGGCACAGGTGGACAGCCAGCACTAATTGCTTCCATAAAAACTCAGGAGGCCACAAGGGACCCATGTTGGTCAGATAAAAATAACCTTCTGCTCTCTAACACAGGGTCAGATTTTTCCAAAAATAGGCCCTTTAAGTGGCAAGAAAAGCTACTTTTTATGTGAGGCTGACTCTGTCTCATACAAAATGCTAATAATATAAAATCATTTTAAAAATCCACTGACTGGATTTCTGCTAATCAGACTACTAGCTTCTTTGGAGGATGATTAAGGCACACTTTGTAGAGATTATGGTGGGGAAGTGGCTAAGTATACCAAATCTGGAGTCAAAGGGACATGCCTGTGAGCCCTGGCTCTGCCTCCAGAGAGCAGGGTGATCATGGGCAAGTGGCTTTACCACTCAGGGCCTCGGTTTCCTATTCTGAAAAATGGGAATAATTACAGGGTCTGCCTCACAAGACAGTTGTGAAAATTAAAGTGAATGCACATAAAGGATTGGACATGAAGCCCTTTGTTTTTCTCCTGTGATGAATCTTTGCTGAAGTGCGGAATTGAATAAGGAAGACAGCATGTGAATCCACAGCCTCACCACCTCACTCCATGGCTCGGGCAGCCCCTGAGGCCCCTGGAGCAAGTTTCCAGACCTGTACAACGGTGGTGTCAGCAGTCCCTGTGTCGCCAGATAGGTGTGAGGATAAATCAGGCAATGCGTGGAAAGCACGGCACCCAGGGCCTGGCCCAGGGTTATCAGTACTGTTGACCGGGTCAAACCTCCCCCACTCCTGCAGGAGTCCGCCACCAAACAGTCCTCAGTCCTCAGTCAGGACCCCGCATAAGCCCCATCCAGGAAGGCTGCTGGTGGTCTGTGGAGCTGGTGTACTCTCCAGGTGGGCCTGGGTCCCAGCTGGGCCTGAGGCCCATCTCCAGCAGGGCCCAGCCTTCACCCAACTCTTGGCTCTGACAATTAGCCATCGACGGAGGAGTCCGGCTAAAAGGGCGCCTGTTCTGAGGCTCCCAGGCCAGGCTCAGGCCCAATCTCGACAGGCACTGTGGGCAGAGAGGCCACGGTTAGCCCTGTGGTTCTGAAGCAGGGCCAGTTTAAAGCCCTGATGTGACATGGAGAAGTCTGTCACTACCAGGAAAGCCCCAGGGAACAGGCTCTCAGAGCTCCGGATCCTATGGGAACAGCCCTCCGCTGGTCAGAGCTGCAATATGCCCCTGGCTCCCTAGCTACCATCAGCTGCTGGGAGAGCCAGAGGGACTGACTGGGCTTGTTCCACCAGAGCTGGGGGAATCTAGGAACTGTCAGAGGCCATGTTCCCGCCGAGTGATGAAACCCACCTCTGCCGAGTGACAGCAGGGTGATGGCAGAGGCAAGCAGAGAGCAAATGCTGAGGGTGGGCAGTCCTGGCTGCTCCCGCAGTGAAGTGACCTGAGATCCAGGACAGGACTGCTCCTAACTTCCCCTTTCTGCCCAAGTTGGGTTCTAACACTCACCACAAAACAAGAGGTCTCTGGGGCACAAGGGGGAGGCACATTTACTGAGAATGCTCTTCCCACTGTGTGCCCAGGAATCTAGTCAGTACTTTGGGGAATGATCCAAAGCCGAGAAGCTGTGAGATGGCAACCAACATAGAGCAGGTGTTCAGTAAAGGTTCTCTAGCGGAGGGGAAAGGGGAGGGGAGAAGGGGAGGGGAAGGAGACGGGGAGGGAAGGGGAGGGGGGATAGCAATGGTAGACATCACTATCCTCAAAAAGAGCTCTGGGGTCTTCCCTGGCTGTCTGGTGTTTAAGACTTCCAGCTTCCACCACAGGGGGCTCGGGTTCAATTCCAAGTAGGGGAACTAAGATCCCACATGACTTGAGGTGCAGCCAAATAAATATACTGCCAAGTGCAAAATGCAGGTGCAGATGGGTACATAGAGCATACAGTATGAATATATATACTTATATTTGTATAAAGATATCATGGAGGGAGAATTCCCTGGCTGTCCAGTGATTAGGGCTTGGCCCTTCCACTGCATTGTTTGATCTCTGATGGGGGAACTAAGATCCTGCATGCCCCATACTGCCAAAAAAAGAGAGAGAGAGAGATCAAAAACAAACAAACAAATCAGCTCTGAAACAGGGGTAATATTCCCACTTTAACAGATGGAGAAACTGAGGCTCAAGGAAGGGAAGGGAGTTGCCTCAGGTCAGCAAGTAGCATGGGAGGTGGGATTTGAACCTGGGTCTTTCTGTCTGAGCAAGACAGCAGGATGCCAGGCGGGTGTGAGGTTGAGCACAAAAATGGGGGATTTAAAAACAGATGCCAGACAAGGAGAGAAAAAGGGTGGCCTGCTACCCGAGATAGGGGAAGGGAAAGTACGAGTGGGGGACTCTGGGTGAAAGATGAAGGGAAGGGGTCTCCCAGGGGAAGTCTGAGATGCTGTAATGACAATTCAGGGGCCTAGGAGTTTGCTGGTTAAGATGATGTGAACGTGACAGGATTTATCACCTTCATTTTACCCTACAACTCGCCATCAATAGACCTAGTAGGAAATTTCACTTGTTTACTTGTTTCGGGTTTTTACATTTCTTCCCATTAGTGAAGCACTGAACATATTAAAACACCAGAAGCAGTGATGAAGTGCTAATTAGTTTATAATGATCCTTTGTCCCCACAACAGATTAAATTGAAATTCTAGCAAGCCTGGATTCTGGCCATGTTCAGGAAAGCTACTGGAAAGCGAGTGCTCTTTTTCTTTTTAAATCTCTGCCATTCCAGATCTCAAGATGATTGAGAAGAGGACAAAAGTGGAAAAAAAAAAAGGAAGATTCTGTCTTCCCACCAGGATGTCGCTTGACCCCACCCGTCTGGGTAACAGGCTATAGGTGTCAGAGGACTAACACCTCATGCTGGAGACGCGATGAGTAAGTTCTTTTCAAGGGGAGAGTTCACCTTCAGCTTCTAAATCCCCAAGTCTGCCCTCCTGGGGGAGAACAGAGGTGAAGGTCGGAGTTGCAACTGTGATCTGAAACACCCTTGAGGTTCCAAAGCGGATTCACCTGGCTGGTTCTGCTTCTACTCACGTGAAGGGGAGAAATTTCGATGTCTGCCACGGAAGAGAGATGTGCACTTGGCACACAGTGAGGGGTATACTTTTATTTTATGTTTTATTTAGTTTTGGCTGCGGTGGGTCTTTGTTGCTTTCACGTGGGCTTTCTCTAGTTGCGGCGAGTTGGCTTCTCCTCTTGTGGAGCACCAGCTCTATGGCTTCAGTAGCTGCAGCACACAGGCTCAGCAGTTGTGGCACATGGGGCTTAGTTGCTCCATGGCATGTGGAATCTTCCTGCACCAGGGATCAAAACTGTGTCCCCTGCATTGAAGGGTGGATTTTTATCCACTGAGCCACCAGGGAAGCCTAGGGAGTATTCTTTTACTGGGGGTACCCTTTTACCCAACAAACAAACTGGGTTTGTTCTTTTAGGAAGGTACCTTTCTCTGGGCTGTTTTTACCCAGCTCCTCATGGAACCCTGCCAGGAAGAGGGGCATGGAGAAGGTGGTCAGGAAAGGAACTGGCTCTGCCCTGTGGCTGTTCAATGAATTTGGAGAAATGAGAAGATTACTATAGTGGTAAAATCTTTTTTAAAGAAAAAAAATTACTATTTTTTGGCCGCACTGTTCAGTATGTAGGATCTTCATTCCCCAGCCAGGGATCGAACCTGCGGCCCCTGTGATGGAAGCATGCAGTCCTAACCACTGGGCCGCCAGGGGAGTCTCTAACCTTCTTTTTTAATAAGAAAGATCCTGCGCTCCTAAGCAAATGCCTTTATAAGGAAGAAGAGATGAAAGGAAATCATTAGTTTTCTGAGTCTAGCTCAGTGCTGTGTGCTTTCCATATGTTTGCCTACCTGATCCTTATAAAGATCCTATAAAAGTCGCTATTATTGCCCCCTTCCCACCCCCCCCCATGCCCCCACCCCCATTTCACAGACAAGGAATCTAAAGTTCAGAGATGCTAATCTCCGGGACCTAGGGCAGCCTAGGTCCCACAGCCAGCAGACAGTGGTCTGCGGATTCGAACCGATGTCCCTCTGACCTTAAAGTCTATGTCTCTCCTATGCCCGATCAGAGAACTCTCCAGCCTCGTCCTAGGCAGAAATTTGCAGCTCAGGGCAGGGTGGTAAAAAGAGAAGACTGAAAATACACATTTCAAATAATACTCTTACTATTTCTGTAACACACATTTTGGAGATTCAGGCTCAATGTCTCTAGCTGGTGTGGATTTTCAGGCAACACAGTGAGAAGTATTTTGGGGGAAAGGGGCATGGGTTCACGAGGTAGGATCACATGGCCTTGCCTGCGAATACCATGGGTCCCTGAGACAGAAGAGTAACCTTCTGTCTGCCCATTAATATGAACAAGTGTCTCAGGGAGCACCCTGAAGGCCATGCCTGAGTCTTGGCTGTCTTTAAACCTGCAGGCCTAGCATGGTGCCCAGCATGTTATAGGGTGTTTTTGTTTTTATCTTTTTCTAATATGTATTTATTTGTCTGCCCCGGCATGGGGGATCTTTTCTTCTATTTTTTTTTAGTTGCAGCATTCGGAATCTTCAGTTGCAGCATGAGAACTCTTAGCTGTAGCATGTGGGATCTTGTTCCCTGACTAGGGATAGAACCCAGGCCCCCTGCATTGGGAGCGTGGAGTCTCAGCCACTGGACCACCAGGGAAGTCCCATCATAGGGGTTTAATACCTGTCTGCCGTTGCTGAGTGAAAAGAACGGGTGTACACGTGACACCCTCCTTAGGGGGCCAAGCTTCTCGACGCAGCACGCACCTTAAGTTGATTTTCCACTGCACCACTGACCGATCCTGCCCTCCTGCTGTGAAGGCATAGCAACCGTCATAGGAGAGGGCCATGCCAGCCACCCCATTCGGGTGGCATATGAGGGCAGAGGTCTTATGTGGGTTGCCATCAACTGGTAAGATCTGAAGTCCAACCTAGAACGGAAGAAAAGTGAAGTCGCTCAGTTGTGTCCGACTCTTTGTGACCCCATGGACTGTAGCCCACCAGGCTCCTCTGTCCATGGGATTCTCCAGGCAAGAATACTGGAGTGGGTTGCCATTTCCTTCTCCAGGGGATCTTCCCGACCCAGGGATTGAACCTAGGTCTCCCGCATGGCAGGCAGACACTTTAACCTCTGAGCCACCAGGGAAGACTTGAAAGGAAAAAGTAACTAGATACTCAGACTGAGATACCCAGGCCCCAGGCCAGACTTGGCACAGTCAGCTGTCAGCTCCAGATCTGTTTGTGAGAAGGACCTGTGGGTTTGGAACCGCCTTCTCAGCATGTGAGGGCTGCATTTCAAGCATTTCACATGGCTGGGGCTTCACATGCACTGTGCTCTGCAGGGTGGCCCCTTGGGAGGGAGATGCCTGGTTCTACCAGGGACACAGAAAGGAAACTTCCCTCCTACCTTCACGGTGAGGTGTCCAGGCTTTTCCAGGATAATTATGGCATTTTGATCTCATACTTTCCCATATGGACTTGTAGATTTTTTAAAAACTTATTTATTTTAATTAATTAATTTATTTGGCTGTGCCAGGTCTGTTTCAGCGTGCAGGATCTTTAGTTGCGGCATGTGAACTCTTAGTCACCGCCAGTGGGATCTAGTTCCCTGACCAGGGATCGAAACCAGGGACCCTGAGTTGGGAGCTCACAGTCTTAGCCACTGGAGCACCAGGGAAGTCCCTAGATTAGTCATTAAATGTACAACTAAGTGTAACTAACTTGTCTTCATAAGAAAAGGAAAGGAAAGGAAAAATCCTTTGGTGTACTTTGGAGAGAAGAGAAAACAAGGGAAGTCTCCTAAGAGTCATCCTCACTCAATTATGGCAATTTGCAGTGTGGAGCAGGATGAGAGTCTCGGGCTTGGGGAAAGCCAGTGTTCTTAAGTCTAGTAACACCTATGACTGCTTCCCACTCCAGACATGTGGTCACCTTAGTGGGGCAGAGGGCAAACCGCTGGTACCTTGTCTCTGTTAATGAACACCATGTAGCGCTTCTGCAGTTCCAGAGTGGATTTCACTGGGAGGATTTGTATCTGCTCAATGGGAGATCCGTAAACTGGCCCGAGGAGTGTCTTCCTGCAAGAGAAAAAAAAAGAAACACTTTCTGAATTCCACAAATCTGAAAGCAGGTTTTATGACTTGTTCCCTTTCACAATGCCTCATATGTTTTAAAGATCTTTTTTTTTTTTTTTGATGTGGATTATTTTAAAAGTCTTTATTTGTTACACTATTGTTTCTCCTTTATGTTTTGGTATTTTGGCAGTGAGACATGTGGGATTTTCACTCTCTGACTAGAGATTGAACCTTCATCCTCTGCAATGGAAGGCAAAGTCTTAACCACTGGACCATCAGGGAAGTCCACCCTATATGTTTTAAATTTTGAGTTTCTCGTTGCTTAGCTAAGCCCATCATAAAGACCTCTCTCTCAACTGCTAACAGTGGCTGCAAATCAGGGGCAACAGCTCCAGATGTTCCAGGGAAATTTCGCTTGTGAAGGATGCTTTTCTTGGCCAAGGCTCTGAGTTGCCCCTTGACAGCTGAATGAAGGGACCATCATGCCTCGAGAATGCGTACACAAACAAGGGATGCAGAAAATGCTGTAAGGACAAGATGGGCATGGACAGGATGTGAGGAAACAGCCCCATCCTCCCAGGGTTGCCCAGGATCTTAGAAGGAGACCCCATCTGGTGTCCAGACATCTGACAGCAGGTCTGAGAGCAACTCAAGGGTCCCCAAGAAACTCTGTGCATCACACTCTAATGAATTGCACCCCCATCATGGTCAGATTTCTGAATTCAGACTCTCTTACGGTAATTAGGAAACTGATCCAAGGTGAGGCTGCCATAAGTGACCTCAAGCCTGGAGCTGGGTTTGCCCTGAAGCTGGCAAAACCTGAGCTGCAGGACCCCTCCCTCATACATGCACCTTCTGAGGCCTGGGAGGGGCCCTTACCATTTTAAATTTATTCCTAATTATATATCTTTTTAATTAAAAATTACATATATTTGTTTATAATTAATATTAACCAATTAATTTATTTGGCTGCATGAGGTCCCAACTTATGGGATCTTTGTTGTAGCACACGGACTCTCTAGTTGTGGTATGCTGACTCAGTAGTTTCAATGAGTATTTAGTCACTCCCAAGCATGTGGAAGTGAAAGAGGAAAGCGAAAAAGTTGGCTTAAAGCTCAACATTCAGAAAACTAAGATTATGGCATCTGGTCCCATCACTTCATGGCAAATAGGTGGGGAAACAATGGAAACAGTGGCTGACTTTAGGTTTTGGGGCTCCAAAATCACTGCAGATGGTGATTGCAGCCATGAAATTAAAAGACACTTACTCCTTGGAAGGAAAGTTATGACCAACCTAGACAGCATATTAAAAGGCAGAGACATTACTTTGTCAACAAAGGTCTGTCTAGTCAAGGCTATGGTTTTTACAGTAATCATGTATGGCTGTGAGAACTGGACTAAAAAGAAAACTGAGCGCCGAAGAATTGATGCTTTTGAACTGTGGTGTTGGAGAAGACTCTTGAGAGCCCCTTGGACTCCAAGGAGATCCAACCAGTCCATCCTAAAGGAGATCAGTCCTGGGTGTTCATTGGAAGGACTGATGTTGAAGCTGAAACTCCAATACTTTGGCCACCTGATGCAAAGAGCTGACTCATTGGAAAAGAACCTGATGCTGGGAAAGATTGAGGGTGGAGGAGAAGGGAACGACAGAGGATGAGATGGTTGGATGGCATCACCGACTCAATGGACAAGAGTTTGGGTAAACTCTGGAAGTTGGTGATGGACAGGGAGGCCTGGCGTGCTGTGGTTCATGGGGTAGCAAAGAGTCGGACAAGACTGAGTGACTGAACTGAACTGAAGCATGTGGGATCTTAGTTTCCCAACCAGGGATCCAACCTGCATCCCTGCATTGGAAGGCAGATTCTTAACCACTGGACCACCAGGGAAGTCTCTACATCTCTTTTTTAATTTAAAAAAAAAAAGAGAGAGAGAACCCACAAATTCGAATACACTTCACATCCCACAAAACCTGAGTCTGCCCCTGAATAAGGCCAGAAGCTTTTTCAACTTATATTTTAAGCCCCTTGTTGTTTGGATGTGCTTTCTCCCTGTATCTCCTGTACCCAGCCCGTATCTGGTGGGGACAGGACACACTCCTTGTACGACTTTCTTGAGCACCTCTCTGTGCCAGGCACCGTGACAGGGGCTCGGGACTCAGAAATGAGTGAGAGGTAGTTACTGCCATTGAGCTCATGGCCTTGCAGGGACCACAGCTGTGGAAGCGCCACAAGGGGAGAAGAGAGGTGACAGCAAACACCCGGCATGGAGCCTGCGCTGAGGAAGCAGTGATGAGACATCTATCAGAAGACATCTGAGTTTGCAAAGGCAGAAAAACATAGGGCAGTAACAGAAAAACAGGCAGTGGGCACAGGAGATCAAACATATGGGATGTGGACTATTGCTTGAAACCTGCAGAAACGGTAGAGGGGAAAGGAGTTGGGGGAGGAGGGTGAAGGAAGGTAAAACCGAGATGGTGAGCATGGGCAAACTCTGAAGGCAGACTTGACTGACCGCTGGGCTGCAGGATGCAGAAGGGGTCAGGCTGGATGATCCATGATCAGGCTTATATACACAGAGAATTAGGCGAAGTGTTAAAAATACTAAAATAACCAGATGATAGACAATGCATCAGCTAATTTTAAGTCAGCTTTGTCTAATCATTTGAGTAGAAATGTTTAAAGACCTTCCTCAGATATCATTAAGTAGGACTTCCCTAGTGGTCCAGTAGTAAGGACTCCATGCTCCTAATGCAGGAGGCCCGGTTCAGTCCATGGTCAGGGAACTAGGATCCTGCATGCCATAGAAAGTGGAAGTGAAAATGAAGTCGCTCAGTCGTGTCCAACTCTTTGCAACCCCATGGACTGTAGCCTACCAAGCTCCTCCATCCATGGGATTCTCCAGGCAAGAATACTGGAGTGGGTTGCCATTTCCTTCTCCAGGGGATCTTCTGGACCCAGGGATCCTACCCAGGGATTGAACCCAGGTTTCTCGCATTGGAGGCAGACTCTTTAACCTCTGAGCCACCAGGGAAGCCCCAGCATGCCATAAGGTGGGGCCAAACAAAATAAAAACCAGTATTATTCAATGGGTAGATGCAGGGAAGAGGATGGTTAAGAGCACAGACTCTGGTGAGAATCCCAGCTCTGACCCTTAAAAATTAGGGCAGTGTAGAGAAACTAGAACCTTCATATATTGCTGGCAGGAATGTGAAATGGTGCAGCTACTGTGGAAAACAGTCAGGCGGTTCCTCAAATTGTTCAATATAGTTACCACATGATTCAGCAACTCCACTGCTAAGTCTGTATCCAAGACAAATGAAACAGATGTATACATAGAAACCTGTATACAAATGTTTGTAAGAGCCGAAGAGTAGAGACAACCCAACTGACAACTTATGGATGGATAGGCAAAATGTGGTCTGTCTATACAATGGAATATTACTTAGCCGTTAAAAGGAATGAAGCACTGACACAGACTACAACATGGCTGAACTTTGAAAACATGATGCTAAGAAGCCAGACACCAAAAGTCACATATGATATGATTCTATTTACATGAAATATCCAGAACAGAAAAATCCATAGAGACAGAAAGTAGACTAGTAGTTGCCAGGGATGGATAGTTGTGGCGGGGGCCGGGGGCGGTCGGAGGGAAAGAAAGGGAATGGGGGATGACTGCTAGTGGGTTTGGGATATCTCCTTAGTGGGTAATGAAAATGTTCTTGAATGGAATAGTGATGATGATTACACAACCTTGTGAATGCAGTAAAAAGTCATTGAAAATGGTAGATGTCACAGTATATGAATTCCAGCTTAAATTATAAATAAGCAAAAGGAAAAAAGTTAAGCTATTCAACCCCTCTGGGCCTCAGGTTCCTCATTGGTAAAAAAAGGATCATGATAGTATTTACCCCATAAGACTATAGTCAGCATTAAATAAGTTAATATATATATAAAGCACTCAGTACGGTTCAGGAGATAGTAGGATACTCAGCACATAGTAGGAGATATGTAACTGCTACATAGTACTGCTGGATTTCTAACAATTTCATAAAATTAATGTCTTTTTCTTCTGATTGAAAATATTTTACATATTCATTGTGAAAATTTTCAAATGTTTAGACAGAAAGTAGAAAAATCTACCCATAACTCTACATGGCTACACCCTTTATCCCAAGATAATCATGGGTAATAATTTGCTGTATACAACTTTATATATATTCTAGCCCACCTAATTACAATTTTAGATGAAAATATATAAGTTACATAAATATAATTTTATATGAAAATATATTCATAACTTCTTTGGCAATTTACTTTATCTCATTTATGTCTTAGAGATATTTCCATGTTACTATGCAGAGAGCTATCTTTTTTTCTTTTCCTTTTTCTAAAAGCAGCATCATGTTTCAGTGTACTGACAAGCCATCATTTAACTAATCCCCTATTAATGGACATTTGGAGTGTTTCCATTTTTAAAAATATTTTCAAACAACACATCCTTTTACTTATGTCTTAGCATCCTGTGTGAGTACTTCTGTGGGCTACATTCCTAGAAGTCAGAAGACAGGCTGTAATTTAATAGAGGGTAACAAATTGCTCTCCCAAAAGGTTGTCCCCATTTACACTACACCCCCCAACCCGGCCGCTAGCAGCCTGTTACAGTGTCTTATGACTTTGCCAACACTTGACGCTATCGATCATTTTTATCTTTGCCAATCTGATTTGTGAAAAATGATGTCTTCTTTTCATTTGCATCTTTGATGTACTGGTAAGCATCTGCTCATAGGTTTATTGGCCTTTTTCTCTGAACTGCCTCTTCATGTTCTTTCAAATATTTTAAAATGCATTTTAAAATTCTTTTGGATTTATCATCAAAAGGCAATTCCTTCCCAATTAAGTTGTGGTTACAGGGCTTTATTATTCCTACAGCTTAAAAGATGTTTTATGCCAGGGGTTTTACTTTGGAATGATGAGAATGTTTTAGAACTAGATGGAGGTAGGTGGTGAAAGGACTAAATACCACTGAATTGTTCACTTTACAATGGTTGGTTTTACGTCATGTGAATTTTACCTTAATAAACTATTTTTTAAGAAAGATGCTTTATACTAATTTCCAATTGCTCTTCAATGGCAGAAATGCCTGATTTCATGGCTCTCAATGAAAACATTAATTCGAAAAGATATACACACCCCTATATTTACTGAAGCATTATTTACAATAGCTAAGATGAGGAGGAAACCTACATGTCCGTCAATAGATGAATGGATAAAGATGTAGTGCATATATCCAACAGAATATAAATCTTGTCATTTGTGATAACACAGGTGGACCTGAAGGGTATTACTCTTAGTGAAATAAGTCAAACAGAGAAAGGTAAATACTGTATGATTTAAGTTATATATGGAAGGTAAAAAAAAACAATAACAAGTGAACAAATATAACAACATAGGAACAGAGTTATAGATATAGAGAACAAACAGGTGGTTGCCAGAGGGGAGGAGGGTTGTGGGGGAGGAAAGAAATAGGAGAGGAAAATAAAGCGGTCCAAACTTCCAGTTACAAAATAAATGAGTCCCAGTTATGAAACGTACAATGCAGAGAATATAGTCAATAACTATGTAATATCCTTGTTTGACAACATATTGTTGTGATCATCTTGAAATATATAGAAATAGGAATAAATGCATAGAATCACTATGTTGTGTAACAAGAAATAATATAGTGTCATAGGTCAGTTATACTTCGAAAACAAACAAAGAAACTCATAGAAAAGGGACCAGATTTGTGGTTATCAGAAGGCAGGGGTTGGGGGGAGGGCAAGTTGGATTAAGGCAGACAAAAGCCACGAACTTCCAGTGGTAAGAAAAATAAGCACTAGGGGTGTAATGTATAACATGATAAATATAATTAACACTACTGCATGTTACAGATGAGAGTTGTTAAGAGAATAAATCCTAAGAGTTCTCATAACAAGGAAAAAATGTTTTTCTATTTCTTTAATTTTGTAGCTATAGGAGAGGACTGATGTTCACTAAACTTCCTGTAACAGCACTTCATGATGTATGTAAGTCAAATCATTATGCTGTACACTTAAACTTATATAGTGCTGTATGTTAATTATATCTCAATTAAACTGGAATAAAAAATAACAGCAACAATAAAGGCAACAGGTGGAAACATTTTTTAAAACAAGAAAGACGCTGTACACCAATTTCCCATTGATCTTTAATGGCAGAACCTCCTAACCGCTCAGCTTTGAGTTCCCATTACTAACTGTGAGGAGGAACTCCAAGTCTGGGCAGCTCCATCCCCCAGCCACCTGCTCAGCCAACTCAGAGCTTCTCAGAACTGGGCACATCTATGGGATATTCTTTTTTTTTTTTTTAATGTTATTTATTTGGCTGTGCTGGTTCTTAACTGTGGCATGGTGGAATCTTCATTTATAGCAGGCAAACTCTTCATTGCAGCATGTGGGATCTAGCTCCCTGAATAGGGATCAAACTCGGGTCACTGCATTGGGAGCATGGAGTCTTAGCCACTGGACCACCAGGGAAGTCCCTATGAGATAGTTTTTGTCCAAAAAGCTTGTGTCCACTAAAGAAGATGTAGAAAGATTCTGAAATCTTCCTAAAACTCCTTTTTACATATTTCTTTCAAATGTCTTCTTCCCAGTGTTTTAATAGATTTAAAAAAAAATTGTGCTGTATTTCTCTCCTGTCCCTGCCACATGACATGGCATATCTTAGTCATTTTCCCATCAGTTCAGTTCAGTTCAGTAGCTCAGTTGCGTCCAACTCTTTGCGACCTCATGAATTGCAGCATGCCAGGCCTCCCTGTCCATCACCAGCTCCCGGAGTTTACTCAAACCCATGGGCCCTTCTAAAAAGGGCAATTAAAAAAAAAAGACCCTGAGTGATCTTGGCCTTTTGAAGACCTATCTTATCTGAGATACATTTCTGAAGAATGGTCTTCCTCAAGCATGGGGCCAGCTGCTGTGGTGTTTTCCGACTTCCTCCTCCCAGGTGGGGTCACCACAGCATCTTCACCTCTGTGAGAGCTGCATCGGGGACCAGCGATGCCAAAGAGAGGACACAGTCACAGGTGGGTTCAAGGGGCAAGTCCTGCCCTGACAAGCTTGGTGACCTTGGGCAGGTTTTGTCACCTATCTGATCCACAGTGGCATGATCCTTTGCAGGACTGTTGCAGATGAAATGGGATGATGAATGCAGGGCCCCGACAAAGGGGTCACACACTGATCAGGAGGAACAAACCCTGGACTCACAAGCCTAGCAGCACAAGAGGGCAACCACAGGTGTAGACATATTTCGGGACGGAGGCACCACTGCTCTAAGATGTTAAGCTTTGGATACCCCGGGCTTGGTCCTTTAACCTCTTCTCTATCCACCCTTCCCCTCCTGAATCTTCTCTTGTCTCATGTTTTAAACCACCAAGTGTGCTGACCTCAAATATGGATCTCCAGCCCAACTTCTAACTTGAACTTCACTTCCCCCAATAAAATGCAAATCTCATAGTGACGGCAACATTGTTTTGTCTTCATTCCCGTCTTCAGCACCTAGAACAGCACCTGGAACAGCACCTGGCTCAGGCGGGGGCTCAGGAAACACCTTCTGAGAGAACCAAGGGGGCTTCCCAGGTAGCGCTAGCGGTAAAGAACCCACCTGCTAATGCGGGAGACCCCTGGGCCGGGAAGACCCACTGGAGGAGGAAATGGCAACCCATTCCAGTGTTCTTGCTTGGAAAATCCCTTGGACAGAGGAGTCTGGAGGGCTACAGTCCACAGGGTGGTCTATAGGCCATATCGTGGGCTTGAGAGAAGAAAGAGTGCTATCAAGTTGAACTTATAACTTCTTTAAGAACCAAGAATGAGAAAGATCAAACAGCTGGTAGTATTCAGGTGAAACCCCTTTTTTTCCAGGAGATTCCACTGCACATGAGCAGCTTTCCCGGGGCCACAGGGTCTGTTCCTTCGTTGACTCTCTGTCTCCGCACTCTGAGGACCTTATCCCCGTGAAGCACTGGGTTCAGAAACAACGTTTCTGGGTTCGAATGCTGCCTCTGGCACTTCCTTTTACAAATTTTGTTAGATGTTACCAATGCAGTTTATTATCTGCTTATTAAAATTATTTTCGGCTACACCGGCTCTTCATTGCTGCACACGGACTGCTCGCTGTGGTACGTGGGCTTCTCTAGTCGCAGCACACAGGCTCTAGAGCGTTTGGGCTCAGTAGATGCGGTGCCCGGGCTTAGCTGCCCCACAGCATGTAGGATCTTAGCCCCCCGAACAGGGATTGAACCCGCAGCCCCTGCACTGGAAGGCGGATTCTTAACCACTGGACCGCCAGTGAAGTCCCTGTCTCTGGCACTTTCTAACCATGTGAACTTGGGCAAGGACAACTAACCTTATCTGTGCCTCAGTTTCCTACTTTGCAAAGTAAGAAGGGTTGTAATGGTAGGCAAGCTGTTTGCAGGTCCTTAAGGTGGGACGTGAAATAACCTGGGGACTGAGAAATTGATTTATGCACCATTTGCGGGGAGCTTCCTGGCTTACCTGCACATTTTTGTGGTGGAGTTAAAAAGCTTCACTTTGTAGCTACTGTTGCAGATGAGCAGGAAGAGCTCCTTGGTGAGCGGCGGGTACCAGACCATGCAGGTGGGGTAGCTACCCTGGTCAGTCCAGTGAACGTCCAGGACTGCCAGGTGATCTTTGTAGCTCTTGAGTAGGTTGTACTCAATCTACAGGGAAGCCCAGATGCATACACATGAGGACTGAGGTGAATGAAGTCAGTCAACAATCCTTTTCTGGGGAAGACAGTATCAGGCCTTTTAAGAGAATTGCCTGAACTTCTACACCTAATAAACTACCAATATGGAGTATCCATATTGAGCAAGATGATGCCATTTAATACAACTCCCCAGCGGTGCAGTCCTGCTATGCCCATTTTGCAGATGAGAAAACAGATGTTCAGAGAGATTCTGTGGTTTTCCCAAGGTCACACAGCCAAGGAGTGGTAGACTGAGAATTCAAATCTAGGTCCAACTAACTCCAGAACCTGAACTCTTAGGACTTTGTTGTCCTGCTTCACTTAGCATTATCTCGGGAACTTTCTGTGAGTAGGAACTAATTCATAGCTAAATCTCAGCTCTTGAAAGTCATACATTAGCAGTCTGCTGAATTTCACCCATAGGTAGGTTTTGGTGGCCAGACCAGGATGGATGGAAGGAAGGAAGGATGGATAGATGATGGGTGGATGGAAGAACGGACAGAATAGGGACTTTGCTGGTGGTCCTCTGGCTAAGACTCTGAAGTCCTAATGCAGAGGACCTGGGTTTCATCTCTGGTTGTCATGTGGGACTAGACATGACATGATGACTAGATCCCACATGCCGCAATGAAGACTGAGGATCTCACGTGCTGCAACTAAGACCTGGTGCAGTCAAATAAATAAATAAATAAAATTTTAAATATATTTGTTAAAAAAAAAAAAAGAATGGGTAGAATAAAGGAAGTAAGGGGCAGAAAGGAAGGAAGTTAAGATGGATGCACAGATAAATCAATTGATTTTGGATCCTTTGGGTTCAAGCATGTAATATCACATCTGCCACTGACACTCCCTTTCCTTCTTGATCCTCTCTGGGTTGTCACATGGAGGTAGCAGCCTGGCCCCGACTCCGAGACACAGGGATTGTGGTGCTGGCTTCCAAATGTCCACGGAGAGGCAAAGGTGGCTGAGCTTGTCCACGCTGCGGGGAGGACCACCTCCACTCCACCAACATGCCATTTCCCAGGGCCCTCCTCCCTCAGGACATGAGTGTGGTGTCAGAGCTGCATGGAAGCCAAGTGCCAACTCAGAATGGTTTTTGCTACTTCGTCATACATCCATTTTCTTTTTTAAAAGACGTTTACTTATTTAATTTATTCACTTGGCTGTGCCAGGTCTCAGTTGCAGCATATGGGAATCTTCACCTGCCAACTCGAATTCTGAGTTGTGGCATGTGGGATCCAGTTCCCTGACCACAGATCAAACCTGGGCATTGGGGACGTGCAGTCTTCGCCACTGGACCAGCAGGGAAGTCCCCATATATTCGTCTTCTCCAACAAATCACACATACTGCCAGACTCCAGGGAAATAAGAATGAGACACGGTCCTGAGGACCAGGCAAAGGAAAGCAAAGGAGCTCACCAGAAGTCTGTCTCTGCCGAGGCTCAGCAGTCGGGGCTCGTTGCTGTCCAGATGAACCCCAAACAGGACACTTCGAATGCTCTTGCGGTGAGAGCGCAGCCTTGCCAAGTATTCCCAGACCCTTCGTCTGTGTTTGACTCTCACCACATAAACAGCCACAGTGAAACTGACATCCTGAGTATGAGGGAAAGAGCAGAACTTACTCAATTTTGTAAGTTAAGAGCTATCGTTGTGTTTTTCACGCTAACTTTGCTTTTAGAGTATTTTATCCCAAAAGAAAACCTCTGTCTATTGGAACAAGTGATTAAATAATACCCATTTTAGCAGATGAGAAAAATCAGAGTTCAAAGTAGGTAGTGGCAGGCAATGGGGCAGGGAGAGGGGTGGTGGGGTGGGCAGAGATGGTATTTGTCTAACATTATGGTCTTTCTCTCCTTGCTGGTGTCCATGTCATTCTCTGTTGGAAACTGAAATCCCTACCCTTTCTGCCTTTGTCCGCCCTTCTCTTCATCCAGCTACACAAGATTTTAAAAGGTATGATTAAAAAATACATACATGGCGGCTGAGAGCTAAACAGAGAGCAGGCGGGAACAGCCTCAAGGGACATGGGACACCTGAGTCGCTGTGCTGATGGGAAGCGAGTTGGAGTCAAGGGTGTCAGCAGCTACTGCCCTGCATCCCCACCCCCTCTCCCAGGAGAAGTGGGGGGAAGGGAGAGGTTGGGGGGCCGGGAAAAATCTTTACTGAGATTAAGAGCCCTATTCACAGAGGGAAGGAACAGAATCCAAAATGCTCGGCAGAAGACTTTGCCTTGAGATAAATGAGAATGTCATCTCGTCAGAAATCAAAGGGAAAGATGAAAGCCAGGATGCAGAGAGGGTTCCAAAAAACTAACAAACCAACACGAGCTGTCGGAGTGGCAGAGCCCCGAGTCGGGGAGTTCTGAGGCCCTGGTCTTGTTTTCAGGCAGAAGTGCCCCCCACCCACCCACTGCCCCACTTTCCCCATCCCTTTCTCTTTTTATAACAGCTTTATTGAGATATAATTCACACCACACAATTCACCCACCAGAAATGTACAATTCAATTGACTTTTTTAGTACATTCACAGAGTTGTGCGTCCATCATCACGGTTTCAGAGCATTTTCATCGCCCCCCCCCCCAAAGAAACCCGTATCCTGGAGCACCCCCTCCCCACCCCACCCCCACCTGCACATCTCAAATCCTTCCTCTTGCGGCTTTAAAGGAGGTTGCGGAGCCACAGGACCTCACTCAGTGACAATACTCACAGCGGTCGCCATGTACTGGGAGTCATGGGAGAAACTGATGTGAGTCACGCTGCTTCTGGAGTATCTGAAAGGCTCTGAGATTGCACTTTCTAAGGACATTGCATCAAGAATGTAAACTGTCCCCTCTGTGAAGCCAGCTCCAAGCAGAGCTCCTGAAATCACAAGTAGGAGAACAAGGATCGAAAAAGACTTTCACTGGTACTTTCCTGGTGGCCCAGGGGCTAAGACTCTGAGTTCCCAGTGCAGGGGGCCTGGGTTCAATCTCTGGTTAGGGAACTAGATACCATGTGCTGCAGCTAAGAGTTCACATGCTGCAACTAAAGATTCTGCATGCCGAAACTAAGAACCACACAGCTAAATAAACAAATACAATTTTTTTAAAAAAGAAAGAAAGAAAAGGACTACATTGACTTAAGAAATATCAACTCTGTGCCGAGCCTTGTCCGAGGTGCCAAGGAGATAGCAACGAACAGGACAGACAAGGTCCTGAGAGGGAGGAGTAAACTGGAAAACATGGCACCATGGGATGAGACCAGGCGGTACAGAGTTCTGCAGCATCCAGGGGGCCCAGGCATCCCATCTGGCCTGGTGTGGGGAGTGGGTCAAGGTCACCTTCCTGGAGCTGTTACAGCCGAAGGCAGAGCCATTTGGGTCTGTTTTTGGTTTAGAACCTAAGACAGGTGGATAAGATGAAAATACCTTCAGGGTTGTAGGTCAGACTCTGAACTCCAAGCCCCTTCTCAAAGACCCTGCTGAAGAGGTATTTTTTCTGTTCATAATCCCACACTTTGATCATCCCACAGAAACTTCCGATGGCGATGAGGGGCTGGTATGGGTGGCAGGAGATGGCACAAATGGCATCCCTGGGCTCAACAAATAACTTCTCAAGTTTAGTCCCATCTACTGTCAAGTGGTACACTGATGCATCTGATGTTCCGATGATAAAATTCCTGTTTGCCAAGGAGAGACCAGCCCGTATCAGCACTTGCAGGGAACGGGGCACGCCAGCAATTCTAATTGCACATGAAACGCCTCTGTCGTCTGTAATTTAGTGACATTATTAACCCAGCATCTCCGAAAATACGCCACCAAAACCCAACAGCCTCCATTTGCAAGTGAAAAAGCCCACAGTTCTACATGTAAATTGAGTCATTAAGTATGCAGATGGACAGTCAGTTGTACAATTAGCTAATCTGCACATGCAAATATTCATTTGTGTATGCAAATATGGGGCTGGGTGCACACATACAGATGTGCCTGCAAATATGGCAAGGGTAATTAAGCAGGCTCACAGATAATTCTGTCTTGAAATGTTATGGCTATTCACTATCAAATCCCTTTAACCATAGAGCTAGAACAAACTCAGCTCAGAGAAAGGAGACCAACCTACAATGAAGGACTCCAGAGGCAACTGAAATCAGAGCCATTTCCAGTTTCCTATCACTAAATATTCTTTTTTTTTTCACTAAACATTCTTAAGAGGAGAATGATGTTTCACTTTAAAAAAAAAGATTAAACAGTGATCATAATCAGCCAAGGAGATCCATCTCTGACCCAGTGAAAGGCCTAACTAGAAAGGCCAGGTTCCCTGTATTTCACATTCCAGGAACAGGAAGAAGATACCACAGTACACAAACTAAAAGAAGACCGTTTTTTGACTATTTCAATGATAAGGTTCATGAACAACTTCAACTGAGCGCTGAAGAATTGATGCTTTTGAACTGTGTGCTGGAGAAGACTCCTGAGTCCCAAGGAGATCAAACCAGTCAATCCTAAAGGAAATCAAATCTGAATATTCATTGGAAAAACTGATACTGAAGCTGAAGCTCCAACTTTGGCCACCGGATATGAAGAGCCAACACACTGGAAAAGACCCTGATGCTGGGAAAGATTGAGGGCAGGAAGAGAAGGGGATGACACAGGATGAGATGGTTGGATGGCATCACCAACTCATTGGACATGAGTTTGAGCAAACTCCGAAGGATAGTGAAGGACAGGGAAGCCTGTGGTCCATGGGGTCACAAAGAGTCGGACACTTACTGAATGAACAACAACAACAGTTAACAACTCACCTTACAACAAAATGGTCACTTTTTAGAGTGCAGTCTGGAGGATAGTTTGTATTTTCGGTCGGAGGAGCTGCTGGGGTCTTTGAAAAGGACAGGGATCTTATGGAGCTGAGTTTGAAGTGGCTGTACCAGTTCACAATGGAGAGGGTGTGATCATAGAACTTGATGTTGCCCCGAATGTCGCCTGTGACAATATAGCTGAAAACAGAGGATAAAGTCAGTTTGTTAAATAATGGTGGTGGTGGTGGTGGTGGTGTTTTAGTCACTAAGATGTGTCCAACTCTTTGTGACCCCATTGACTATAGCCCGCCAGGCTCCTCTGTCCATGGGATTTCCCAGGCAAGAATACTGGAGTGGGTTGCCATTTCCTTCTCCAGGGGGTCTTCTTGACCCAGGGATCGAATCCAAGTCTCCTGCATTGTAGGTTAAATAATGATACTGACTATCATCTACTGAACACATATGCCAGCCTCTGGACTCCAGGCGTTGTAAAAACTTTCACTGAATATGGCCCCATGTGGCTGATTTACTGTCATTCCCAGTTCCCGTTTGGGAAACTAAGGTTTAAGGCCTGGGATTGCCAGATTTAGCAAGTAAAAATGCAGGATACTCAGTCAAATCTGAATTTCAGATGAACCATGAGTAAATTTATAGGATAAGTATGTCCCAAATAGTGTATGCTCCCAAATGCAATTGCCTCATGCAGTATTTGGGACATATATATATATGTGTGTGTATATATATGTGTGTGTATATATATATATATATATATTTAATTTATTTTCTGCATCAGGTCTTTGTTGCAGCACAAGAGATCTTGAGTTCTGCATTCAAATCCTTCACTGTACAATGTAGGATCTAGTTTCCTGACCAGGGATCGAACCCAGACATCCTAGCACTGGGAGATCGGAGTCTTAGCCATTGGACCACCAGGGAAGTCCCAGGACATACTTAAACCTGGCAACCCTATCAGAGCCACATGGCTAGACTACGCAGGGGTCCAAGTGTATGCAACACGAAGTCCATGCTCTCTGCTTTCCTCTGCCCTGCCCTCCAAGGTCAGTCCTGTGCAGCGGCAGTGGGCAGTGATTTCCACTCTCCACCACAGACTACAGATGACAACAGAGTCCGGCTACCGTCCCTCTGAAGTCACACAGGCTGGCAGTGGGACACAGGGAGACAACTGCTGTGAGAGGGATCGTAAAGCCCTGTCAGTCATCACAGCCAAAGGCAGTGCTGCGTGACAGAATGGTTTCTATTTCCTCAGAGCCATCCCAATGAGCTTGTTTTTTTTAAGCCTCTGACACTAATTCTAATCACGGGGGGGGGGGTGTGGGGGATGGATTTTCTCATATATATATATATATACACATATAAAGCGATTAAATGAGGTTTCTGATTAATAAGCAAGGCAAGTGGGCAGAGTAATTGGCTAGAACGGCGTTCACTGCCCTCTGCTGGACAGAAACAGCAAAACAAGGCAAATGTGTTTTTCTGTGTGCGTCTCCAGTGTTTGTTAAGACTTCTTCTTGCAAGGGCTCCCTGGTCCTGGCTGGGGTTTTTTGTTTGTTTGTTTTGTTGTTGTTTTGGCTGCACCACTCAACATGCAGGATCTTACTTCCCCAAGCAGGGACCGAACCCTCGCCCTCTCCCTTGGAAGTGCAGAGTCTTAACCACTGGACTGCAGCAGAAGTCCCCTGGCTGCGTTTTACTTAACATGGAGAGAAGAGAACCCAAGCATGGTCTTCCCTGGGTCCTAACCCCCAATGATTAAAGTTGACTGCTTCATCAGGTGTGATTCTACTGCTATCTTTTCCCACCAACTGGGTGAAGATGACGATTTGCATTTCTCTTTCCAAGCCACGCCAGGGCCTCACTGTTATTAAAGAAAGGGGAAGACCTTTAATATAGACCCTATATTAAAGAAAGGGGAAGGAGAGCAATGGGCCTTTGGAGAGCAGAGGGCACAGTGACTCCCACCACGTGGGCAGGGTCCTCGTCATGAGTCAACTGTCTCCAGCACTTTGGGGAACTTCCCTAGCACCCTGACAAGGGCTGTGGTACCTAGAGCTCCCCTGTGCCTGAGAGCGTGCTAGGAGTTTTACAATCCTTGGGACGTTCCCTCGTAGTCCAGTGGTTAGGACTCAGTGCTTCCACTGCAGGAGACACAGGTTCAGTCCCTGGTCAGGAAACTAAGATCCAGCAAGCCATCCTCACAAAATCACTCAGAGAGGGACAGTGTTATGGTGCCCACTTTACAGATGGAAGAATGGAGGTTTGGTACATTTAAGTCCCTTGTCCCAGGTCACTCAGCAAGGAAGGAATGTATTTGGCATGTGAACCCCTTTATGTCTGAGGCTAAGGCATGAGGCTGAGATCAGTTGTGGATCCCCACAGCCCCTCAAAATCAAAGAGTTAAGGAACTCTATAAAGTTTTGTTGTATTTCATCTTTTCATGGTTGGCAAATGTTATTTTGTCATCAGGAAAAAAAAATAGCTCTTTATGCCATATTCTTCCATTGAAAGAATGTAAAATTTAGGGTGCAAAATAAGTCTAATTAGGGCAGAAGAAGAAAAAAAGCCAGTTACTTTTTATTTCACCAACCCAAAAGGATTGGGTTTAAAAGTAATGCATGCCCATGCAATTTTTTTTTTAAAGCAACCCAATTAGTACAAATGAGACTATAAAAAGAAGTAAATCCACCCCTGCCCTTAATCTTGGTTCTCAGTTCTTTTCCTCAGAGGCAACCAATGTTCCCAGTTAAATTGGTTCTCCCCAGAAACAATCTTTGCATATACAAAATATGTATCTACCTCCAAAAGGGTTTTTAGATAAGTTTATAATCATCTACAGCTACTTTTTCATTCACTAATTACCTGTCAACTGTAGTGAGCACAGTGATACCCTCCTTCTGCAAATGAACCAGTTTGCAAGGTTTGATATGGGGAAAGCCCATGGAGGAGGAGGCAGATGGCAGTGGGCGGTAAATGTCCCAGACAACCAGCTTCCCTTCCATCGTCGCGGACAGTATTTGGGTTAAATTCAAGTGAAAGATAGACTGGCTAAATTTTCCCACGAGCTTGTTGAATGTCTGTATTTCAAAAGACAGGTTGCACGTTATATGTACACGTTACCGTTGATGGTAAATATAAAACAAAACATTTATCAGCACAACGTTTTATAATGTTTCACCTAAATATAGTAGGAAAAAAATAAAGTAAAAAAAAAAATCACTTAAAAAACACTTCCCTGAGGATTGCCATGATCCAGGCAGTTCTGAACCTCTGAGGGTTTGCTAAGAGCAAGTGAAGGGTTACGTACGGACTTAATTAAATGGTTTGCTTAAAGCAAAAGAAAGAGTGGTTAATCACTGTTTATACCTGCACAACTTCTCTTTCAGAGTTTTCAGAGACTGATAAGGAAACTAATGTCTGTCATGAACAAAAGCATGCTCCAGCTGTAAAAAATCATAAAACAATTCTCCCAGTCTTCGTCTGATCATAAATCATCTTCCCATCAGTGGAAAGTAAGTGCTTTACACAGAAATGCCCCTAAGATTCCTTACTAAATGTATGCTATGTAGGATAAGGCACCAGGCCATCTTTCTCTGACAGTGTCCTAGATACGAAGTATAGAAAGAACGCAGAGCAGCGAGTGAACCCTTGGTGAATGTTTACTGAATGAATACACGAAGGAAATCAGTGATCTGTCATGATACAGCAAGTCTGCTGTCTGGCTCTCTACTTAGGCAGAGAAAAGCCGAGGGTGGACCTCTTTGAGGTCAGTAGAAGTACAACTGGTCAAGCACAAACAGTACATTCTGTCTAAAAGCAGCCCTGTTCAACACGAGGCGTTTTTATCATTTCAAACTGCAGCCAATTCTCATTCTTTGTGGATTCCATTTTTGTGAATTTACCTATGTGCTGAAATGTATGTGTAACCTCTAAAGCAATCCTCGTTGCACTTCACAATCATTTGCAGATGTGTGCGTGTGCCGAGTGGCAAAAAACTTGACATTCCCAGCTGAGGTCAAGTAAGGCAATTCTCTATCTGGTTTCAGCTCTCAGGAAGCAAGTGTCCTTAGCCTGGTCTTTACTGCCATGATGTTTGCTCTTGTTTTTTTTGGGGGGGGTACTTTTTATTGGTGATTTTGGTATTTAAATTGGCTCCTGAACATGGTATTAAAATACCATATGGTGCTCTTGAGCACGAGAAGGCTGTGACATGCCTTCCAGAGAATTCACCTGTGTTAGATAAGCCTTATTCAGGCATGAGTTCTACCTGGTGCTGTCAACCTTGACTCCAACGTTAAGGAACTAACGTTATAAATTAAATATGGTATCTTTAAACAGAAACATACATAAAACAAGGTCATGGATCTGTCAGCTGATGAAAGTATGGTGACCCTAAGCTGGCAGGAACCTGTTCTTACAACTCTCCTAGGAGCTACGATTCAGCATCCACTAATTCAGGTCTGCAGAGACCTTACAGAACATAGCTATGGCAAATAACGAGAATTGACTGTATTTAGTTTTTGATACTTCGAGTTATAAAAAGCTGAGTTTGTAGACAGAATCATCTTCTTGCCTTGTGTCCACTGTCTCTCTCTATTTTTTCTTCCTGCATGCTTGCTTGAAAAGTAAAGTTTTATAGACTGAATCAAAAAAGAAGAAAGGAAACAGAAAAATCATCATAAGGTGCACACTGAGAGCAGGTTCCATGAGTATCAGAAACAGAAACTGATGCAGGAGACGGGACTCAAGGTCCACCCCTGGTGCAATCGCTCAAAGAAAGCCGGCAGGATAAAATGTTTCTGCCAACACCTGGCTCACCACCTTCCTACTGGACCTTAAACAGCTAAACACCCAATATCAGTTTTCAAAATTTATTTTTGGCTGTGTCAGGTCTTAGTCGTGGCACGCAGGATCTTTCGTTGTGGCTCGCAGGCTTCTCTAGTTATGGCACGTGGGCTCACTTCAGTTATGGTACGTGGGCTTGGTTGCTCCAAGGCATGTGGATCTTAATTCCGTGACCAGGGAACGAACCCACGCTCCCTGCATTGGAAGGTTGATTCTTAACCACCGAACCACCAGGTAAGTCCCTCCATATCATTTTTTAATTGTTCTGAAAACTAAGCAGCTTAAAGGGATCCACTCATGTCCAATGACTTTACTTACATCACCCCAAATTAACTTTCATCCTTTGTCACAGGCACACATACATTATAAAAGCCACCAGTTTCTTGGGTATTTGCTTGTGGTAGTAAATTTCCTTTGCCATTTATTTTCAATATTGCAGGATAAATTTATAATTTTTTCAAACTTTTAATTTTGTATTCGGGTATAGTCAATTAACAATATTGTGGCCATTTCAGGTGAACAGCTAAGGGATTAAGCCATACATATACATGTACCTCTTTGCCATTTATTTGTATTCTATATTATTTTTAAAAATCCAAAATAAATGGAAAAAAAACAAAACAAAACAAAAGCAAACTTATTATTGATTTTGGATTATGAAAATTACTGTGGAAATTTAAAAAAAATTAAATATAACAAAGAAAATCAGAAAAAAAAAATCCTTCCATTATTTTAAACTGACCATTCAGTATGGTAAAGGACCTCAGTAAAAATTTCAAATTATTTCCCAATATCAAGACACACACAGAGTACCCAAAGTGACTAGGCTGACACACACATACTTATTTCTTACAAAGTCAGGCATATAAAAGTACAATACATACTCACTTTTTCTGTTAAAAGCGGGGCACTGTGAACAAGTATGCCTCCCTCTGGATACTGATAAGCACAGAAAAAAATAATCACTACTAAAAAAAAAAGCCATTTCCAAAAGAAAAGCAACGTAACAGCAAACTCAAAACAAATGCATCGAAACAGGGGCAGAGCTTTGCAATTTCTACAGGTAGGAGAACCTGCTATCTCCAGGAACATCTAAAAACATTCTAAAAGAAAATAAATAAATAATGCCACAAATGACTGTGATTTTAAGTGGTTGGTAATGCAGATCTGACTTCTGCATTTATAAGGGTTTAAGCTATCATTAATACCTGAAGTAAAGAGTTATCACTGTAAATTTGTTTTGCATTTTTTATTGAGGGAAAATTCACATAACATAAAATTAACCATTAACCATTTTAAAGTGTACAACTGAGTGGCATTTAATGCATAACCAATGCTGTGCAACTGTTATTCTCTTTGGTTCCAGGACACTTCCATCACCCTAAAAGGAACCCTCCTATCATCAAGCAGTCACCCCCCATCCCCTACTCCTCCATTCCCTGACAACCACCATTCTTCTTTCTGTCTCTATGGATTCAGGTATTCTGAAAATTTCCTATGAATGGGATCATATGGTATTTGGCTTTTTGGGTCTGGCTTCTTTCATTGACCATAATGTTCCCAAGGTTCATCCACAGTTGCAGTAGGTGTCAGCACTTCATTCCTTTTAAAGACTAGGTTATACTCCACATATGGATAGACCACATTGGATTTATACATTCACTAGTTGATGGACATTTGCTCCTACCTTTTGGGTATTGTGTATAATGCTGTTGCTCTGAACATCTGTATATAATTATCTGTTTGAATGCCTGTTTTCAATTATTTTGGGTATATACCTGGAAACTGGTGGGTCATATGGTAATTTTAGGTTTACATTTTGATGTCTTTTTAATACCATGATTTTTCCCTGTGTCAGTATACATTATCACCAATCTGTTTGCTAATCAGGGGTTCAGGATGGGGGACACATGTACACCCATGGTTGATTCATGTCAATGTGTGGCAAAAACCACTACAATATTGTAAAGTAATTAGCCTCCAATTAAAATAAATTAATTAATTTTAAAAAAAGGGGAAAAGAGCCCAAGATTTGAAAACTCCTATATCTTAGGCCTTAAATACATTCAAAAAAATATTCATTTCATTAATTTAAAAAATTAAATAGAATTTAAATTATGTGCTTCTGGCTTAATATGCTAATTTCCAGTGGGGCTAAAATAAATGCTATAATTAAATCAAAACACTTTAATATGTTTATTGCTTTTTAAGTAGATACTATATTGTTACATTACCAAAACATCTGTACTCAAAGAATAAACAGATACTCGTCCATATATTTAAAACAAATGAAAACAGTTCTACTTACCCACGTATAATATATTGCTTGTGTTTTACTATTGCTCACCAATTCTTTATTATTTGTTGGATTAAAAATTAGGTAGTTCTGAAATATAAGATATTAAAATATATTACATTATAATAAAAAATTTTCTGTCTCTCTCTGGTTAAGTTGGATATTAAAATAAATAATATTTTGGGGACTTCCCTGGTGGTCCAATGGTTAGGTCTCCATACTTCCACTGCAGGGGGCACGGGTTCAATCCCTGGTGGAGCAACTAAGATCCCACAAACCAGGTGGTATGGCCAAAAAAATAAAATTAAATTAAATAATACTTTTAATTAAAATAAATAACTGAGTAGGAATATAAAACAGAAAACACATGGCATTTTATAAGCAATAGGAATATAACTGAAATAATGAGTGTGAAAATGAATGAACTCAAACGTGTTTCCTTTCTTATTTAGTCTTATTTACTATAATTCATCATCTATAAACTGGAACAAGCAAAAGTAAACCAGTATTCACCAATAACCTTTATTCTATGTCCTTTTGGACAAAGGCTGCTGTGTACTCATTTCTAAATTTAACGGGGCCACAAGGGAACTTGGAATGAATACAAAATATTGGAAAGATTTTCTGATTCCTGCCAAGATGGTGAATAGCATGGGTTGCCTGGCTCCCTTCCCAAAAACCAACCCTGTAGATACTATAGAAGTGAAGGAAACCTGAAGTGCAGAACAACTAAAACAAGTGAGGAATCCCTGGGGACACTTAAGTGCAAGTCTTGAAACGGTATGTGTGCAGGAGGCGGGTGGCTGCAGTCTAACAGGAAGGGGTGCACAGGAGGCAGCTCTGAGAGATGGGCTCAAGAAATGCTTTATAAGTTCCGTTCTTGCCCCTTCCACCCCATCACCGACTTCTTGCCCCTTGCTTGCTGCATCACTTCAGGAATGTGAGCTACCAAGGCTAACGTCTGAGGATCAATTTCAGGACAGCACAAAGGTCTGGGTGGGGAAAAGACCTGGTGAAAGGAAGTACATGGACGAGGCTTCACAAAGGCTGAAAATCAGCCTCAGGTCACCTCAATCTCTGATGAGATGGAGGTGATTGCTTTGCCAAAGGCCCAAAAGAAGCAAAACTAAGTCTTCCTTGGAGAAAGTTATTACCATCCTGAGCCTCAAATTATTCCTATTCTTCTTAAAGTACAACATCAGGCATTCAGTGAAAAATAACCAGGCATATGAAAGAGTCATATGACTGAAAAGGAGGAAGATGAGTGGTCTACAGAAAGAGAACACCAGGTAATTTTTATGACTGAGTGTTCCACTGAATGCATGTACCACACCTTCTGTATCCATTCCTCTGTTGATGGACACTTAGGTGGCTCCCACATCTTGGTAATTGTAAATAATGCTACTTTGAACATTGGGGTGCATATATCTTTGTGAATCAGTAATTTTTTTTCAGATATATGCCCAGGAGTGGAATTTCTGGGTCATACGGAAATTCTACTATTAGCTTTTTGAAAAACCTCTATATTGTTTTTCAATGGCTGCACCAATTTACATTCCCAGGGTTCCCTTTGCTCCACACCCTCACCAATATTTACTATATGTGGCCTTTTTGATGATAGCCATTCTGATATGCGTGAGGAGATAGTTCATTGTGGTTTTGATTGGCATTTCCCTGATGATTAGCCACCAGATAACTCTATTTTTAAAAAGAATCAAATGGAACTTCTAGATCTGAAAAAAAAAAGCTTTAAAAACTCAAAATATGGTTTAACAGAAAGTTAAATATAGTCAAATAAATAATTTGTTAGTAGAAAAGAAGTTACCAGGGAAGCCAAATTAACAGTAAAAAAGGAAGATAAATTATAGGAGAAAAGATACAGAATGAAGCATAAAGACATAGAAGAACAGAAAAGAGAATAAAAGACCTATGGGACAAGCTGAAAAGGTCTAACTTACATATAGCTGGAGTCCCAAAAGGAGAGGAAAGAAAGAATGTGGCAGAAATAATGTTTGAAGGGACAATGGCCAGAGTTTTCCAAAACTGAGGAAACATGGCATCTCAAGTTCAAAAAACCCAAAGGATAAAGTTTTTTAAAAAACAACAACAACAACAACATATCCATTCACACATAGATACACCATCCATCAAAAAACTGCTGAAAACCACGAGAAAATCTTAAAAGCAGCCAGAGGTGGGGGAAAAGACACATAACTTTCAAAATAGCAGTAAGATTGACAGTTGTGGGACTTCCCTGACGGTCCAGTAGTTGAGAATCCACCTGTCAATGCAGGGGTCATGGGTTCAATCCCTGGTCCGGGAAGATTCCACATGCTAAGGAGCACATAATCCCTAGAGTCCGTGCTCTGCAATAAGAGACGCCACCTCAATGAGAAGCTCTTGTACCACAACTGGAGAGGCGTCCCTGCTCAAAACTAGAGAAAGCCTATAAGCAGCAACAAAGATCCAGTATAGCCAAAAAAAATTTTTTGTAATTTTAAAAAATAAAATCTATAAAAATTAAAAACTAAAAATGGGGAGACCCATTGGGAAGCTATTTTTAAAAAAACAATGTCCATTTGATTGGGGATACCAGTGACCGTGGGCAGCACAGTTCTGTTAGAGCAGTGGGTGGGTGGAGGACAGATGGGAAGAGGGAAATGTCCATCCACAGAGGATGGATAAATAAGTCCTGCAACACTCAAAGAGCAAAAAACAAAACAGCAGTGGAGGTGAACAGGAATTGCAGCTTAAGGATAGACATGGGCAATTCTCAGAACAACGCTGAGCAGATCAAACAATTATTCTGATTCCAAACACGTGCATGCTTGGCCATTTCAGCCATGTCTGACTCTTTGCAGCCCCACGGACTGTAGCCTGCCAGGCTCCTCTGTCCATGGGATTCTCCAGGCAAGACTATGGAGCGGGTGGCCATTTCCTACTCCAGGGGATCTCCCTGACCTCAGGCATTGAACCCATGGCTCCTGCAGCTCCTGCACTGGCAGGTGGATTCTTTACCGCTGAGCCACCAGGGAAGACCCAGTCACAAAGATAGAAAGGTCAAAAACGGGTAAAATGAAAACAGATAGTATTGAGAGATACATATGTCACCGGAGAAAAGTAAAGCACAGGCATGAATAATACAAAATTTGGGATAATGGTTAACTTTAGGGAGCAAGACCGAGGATGAGATCAGGAAGGGGAACACAGGGGGCCTCTAGGGTTAAGGTAACATTCTATTCCATGATCCTGTGATGAGCACACAGGTATATTTTATTTTCTTCTCTAAGATATACACGTTTTGCATGTATGCCTTATTTAGCAACAAAACACAAAGAGGTCAAATATTGCCTGCAAAAAAAAAAAAAAAAAAGGATATGAAATGAGGAAGTAGAGAAAGTAAGTGTGGATGGCGCTTCTGAGAAGTCTCCCTGTAAAGAGGAGCAGGGGGCGTAGCTGGAAGGAGATGTGGGGTCAGAGCATTCTCTCAGGATCAGTGGTCCTAAAGCATGTTTATGTGTAGTAGAGGGAGGGGTGAGAGCTGCAGAAGGGCCTCAGGCAGCCAGGAACTAGTGCACTGGCCCTTCACTGCAGTCAGAGGGGAAGAGAAGATGGTGAGGTTGAAGGTGTGTGGCAGATTTACAGGGCTTCCCAGGTGGCTCAGCGGATAAAGGATCCACCTACAATGTAGGAGACACTGGTTTGATCCCTGGGTTAGGAAGATCCCCTGGAGGAGGGCATGGCAACCCACTCCAGTATTCTTGCCTAGAGAATCCCATGGACAGAGGAGCCTGGCAGGCTACATTCCACGGGGTTGCAAAGAGTCGGACATGACTGAAGTACCTGAGCGCACATGCGCGTGTGTGCGCGCACACACACACACACACACACACACACACACACACACACGGCAGATTTGGGAGGGAGAACAGCAGGCTGGTGTTTGTATCTGATGGCTTCCATTTTTCTCAGTGAAACAGGAGGGGTAGAGGTCATCAGCTGAGTGTGGGTGGCAGGGCAGTGGGAGATGGGAGGAGCAGCTATGAAACTGTCGTCTCTACAAATGAAAACGACAGTCTCCCAGAGCAGCCAGGCCAGGCTGAGAGCCCCCTTGAAAGTTTTGACTGAATTTTAAGTAAGATGAATCTGCTCAGTTGGGTGGTTCTCATCAGCCACATTCAGCCCTCTGGGGCCTGGATCCAGAGGAGGCTGATGGTGGGACACACCCAGGACTTGGGGGGAGAAGGCCAGGAGTTTGTGCCATGCTGTCCACAGTACTTCCTGAGGGGGTGGAGATGTTCTATCACGTGTGTTGTCAACAAGCGTAGCCACCAGGTCCACGTGGATGACGAGTGGTTGAAATGTAGCTAGTGAGACCAAGGAAATGAATGTACGCTTTTATTTTAACCAATTTAAATTGAAATAGCCATGTGTATTTAGCAAAGCTGCAGTATAGAAGTCAGTTGCATTTCTATACACTAGCGATGAACATTCTGAGAGAAAAATTAAGAAAACAACTCCACATAAAAAACATAAAAACATAAGCATAAAAAAATACTCGGGAATAAATTTAGCCAAGGAAGAGTGAAAGATTTGTACACTGAAAACTACAAAACACTGCTGAGACATAGACTTTTTGACACAGTTGGGGTGAGAGAAGGGGGGATGATTTGAGAAAGTACCATTGGAACATATATACTATCATATGTAAAATAGTTAGCCAGGGGGCATTTACTGTATGACTCAGGAAACCCAAAGCTGGTGCTCTGTGACAACCTAGAGGGTGGCGGGGGCGGGAGTGGGGTGTTCAAGAGTCGGGGCCATACATATACCTATAGCTGATTCATGTTAATGTATGGCAGAAACCATCACAATACTGTAATTATCCAATGAAAAATAAAATACAACTAAAAACCTGGTGAGATTTTAAAAAAAAAAAAACCACTGCTAAAAGAAATTAAAGATGATATAAATAAATAGAAAGACGTATTGTGCTCCTGGGTTGGAAGGCAATACTGTTAAGATGACAATACTACCCAAAGGGATCTATAGATTCAGTGCAATCTCTATCAAAATCCCCAAAATATTTTTGGTATCTCATCCTAAATATCCAAGTACTACTGGTAACTCTAAGAAGTAAGGAAATTTGAGACTTCCCTGGTGGTCCAGTGGTTAAGACTCCAGCTCACAATGCAGGGAGTCTAGGTTCAATCCCTCATCAGGGAACTAGATCCTGTTTGCTACAAGTAAGAACTGGCACAGCCAAATAAATTTTTTTTTTTTTAAGTAAGAATTTTTTTTTTTTTTCTGGGTGCAGGAAGAATGTTGGCGGAGGGGGAGAAAGAGAGAAAATGGATATAAAACTGATAATGATGCATGTCTGGCTGAGTCCAGTCACCCAGACCTCCTGCTTGGGTTCTAGTTCACACAAGCAACATCCGTCCTGACCACAGTGCCTGGCGCACAGCGCAGTAAGTGCAGGTGAACAAAGGCTACGAGGTTGACTGAGATGGTACAGAGCAGCAGTCATTGCTCTTGGTGCCCTTGGCAAGTCGCCTCATGCAAATCAAGAATACTGATAGTTGCCCTATATGAAGAGTGGTTCAGAGCATGCTTCTAGAATAAGAAAAGCTGGGTGACTGTAGACCAATTATTTGATAATTAATAGCAGTAATATTAATTCCATAGTAACCTCTTTCTAGCATGTTGCATAGATTATGTGAGATACTGCATGCAAAGAACTTAGCAGAACCTGCACATAAGAAGAGATTTAAAATATTAGCTATTATCACCAAAAATAAACTAAGGACATGGATGCGTGCATAAGTTGCTCCAGTAAGTGGCCAACTCAGGCTCCTCTGTCCACGGGATTCTTCAGGCAAGAATACGGGAGTGGGTTGCCACTTCTTCTCCAGGGGATCTTCCTGACCTAGGGATTGAACCTGCATCTCCTGTGTCTCCTGCATTGCAGGTGAAATCTTTACCACTGAGCCACTGGGGAAGCCCAAGAACACAAATAGGAGTTTTTAAAAAGCTCTAGTGCACCATAACTAAGCTCCAGCAAAACAAAAAGGAGTTTTGACCTGGCTCCAGGGTAACTTTAGGTGGATCTTTACAGGTTCAAGTTGAACTCACCTGAAAACCATATTCCTTGGGGAGGTCAAGAGTGCATGCTGGCGTTTCTACCGCTAACGTCCACTTCCAGATGCAAACCTTCTGTGAGTGAAAGCAGACAGAGGAGAGAGAGAAGTTTCCCGAACACTGCTGAAGTCACCTACACCTCTCATGGTAACCCAGTGACTTCCACTAACTGAGCAATGCACAGTGAGCTTGGCCTCAGGCAGGGAGCCCCTGACGGGAATCTGGTCACCCGTGCACCCAGAGAACCACAGAGGCAGCACGGCCTGAGCAGAGCTGCTCACGGGGACACATTTGACAGGCTGGCTGCCCCAACGGGCCCTGTACCTGGATTTCAGCATCTGAGATGGTTGCCAGATACTTAGCGTCACGGGTGATGGCCATGGCCCTGATGCCGTTATCTTCTGGGCAGCTATCAAATATCGTGTGCACAGGAATGCTGCAAAACACGATGGGGGACCCCCACTTCAGGAACAGGACAACTGTGGTCTAGCCACACTATGGAATGTCACTCTGTCACAAAAAGGAGTGAAGCACTGACCCGGGCGACAACATGGATGAACCTTGAAAACATGGTGCTGAGGGAAAGGAGGCAGACACCAAAGGCTGTTCATTGTATGATTCCATCTACATCAAATCTCCAGAATAGGCAAATTGATGGAAACTGATAGCAGATGTATGCTTGTTCCAGGGGGTTGTGGATGGACGGTGGGGGAGTGGGTTGTGACTGCTGACGGTTTCAGGGTTTGTTTTCGGGGAGAAGGAAATGTTTGGGAACCAGATAGAGACGATGCCTGCCCCCCACTGTGATTACATGAAATGCCACCGAATTGTTTATTTTAAATGGTTACTCTTGAGACTTTCCTGGGGGTCCAGGGGTTAAAACTCTGCGCTTCCACTGCAGGGGCCCCAGGTTCAATCCCTAGTTGGGGAACTAAGATCTCACATGATGCATGGTGTGGCAATAAATAAATAAATAATAAAATAAAGTGGTTACTTTTATGCTACGTAAATTTTGGTGGTAGTGGTTTAGCCACCAAGTTGTGTCCAACTCTTTGCAACCTCATGGACTTGTAGTCCACCAGGCTCCTCTGCCCATGGGATTCTCCAGGCAAGAATACTGGAGTGGGTTGCCATGCCTTTCTCCAGGGGATCTTCTCGACTTAGGGATCAAACCCCCATCTCCCGAGTTGCAGGCAGATTCTTATACTGACTGAGCCATACATGAATTCCGCCCTAATTAAAAAAAAAAACTCTAATCTGGCCCTTAACATTCCTCAGCCATAAAAATGAATGCTTTTGAGTCAGTTCTAATGAGGTGAATGAACCTAGAGCCTATTATACAGAGTGAAGTCAGGAAAAAGAAAAACAAATATCATATATTAACACATATACATGAAATCTAGAAAGATGGTACTGATGAACCTATTTGCAGGACAGCAACGGAGATGCAGACATAGAGAACAGACTTGGGGACACAGAGGGTGGGAAGGGGAAGGTGGGATGAATGGAGAGGCTAACATGGAAACATATACACTACCATATATAAAATAGATAGCTAGTGGGAATTTGATGTATGACTTAGGGAACTCAAACCAGGGCCCTGTGACAACCTAGAGAGGTGGGAGGGGGTAGGAGGTGGGAGGGAGGTTCAAGAGGAAGGGGGCATATGTATATTTATGGCTGATGCATATATTGATATACAGCAGAAACCAACACAATACTGTAAAGCAATCATCCTTCAATTAAAAATAAATTAATTTTTTAAAAAAGCTCAGGGCAGTATGTAAATATGCTATTTGTTCTCTGTCTGAGCTCGAGTCACTCCTTTGTTATCCAGGGCCAATTCTGGGCCAGGAGTGAAGGATGAGAACATGAAACAAGCTGCCTCGGACACCATCCCAGCTCGCAGCAAAGTGGCAACCTCCTCCAGGACGGGGAGAATAAACAAACATAGGCTTTCTCCACAGCAGCTTAGCTGCACGTGTCAAAGTCTTCAATGCACAGATCCTAAGGGCCACCAGTTTCACTTCTACAACTTGTTTTTTCCCTAGAGAAATAATAGCAAAAGTAAACAGAGATAAATGCCAATTCATATTCATTGCGGCATGGCTTTCACAGTAAAAATTTGGAAACAACACAGATATCCATTGATATGGGGTTTATTTAACAAATAGCATGGTAAAACCATGTAAAGAAAAAATGTCACCTTCAGAAACAATGAAGTAGATTTGAGAAAATGACTAAAATCTTGTGAAAAAAGCAAATTGCAAAGTGGTATACGTAGCATCATCCTGAATGTGTGAGAGAGTGTGTGTGTGTGTGTGTGTGTACTCATAATTAAAAAAAATTCTAGAGGAATGAACTGCAAACTACATGGTGACTCCAGATATAGGCTTGGGTAAAGGGGGACTTTCGTTTTTTTTTTAATTTCTACATGTTTGTATTATGTCACTGGCAGCACTTTAGAACTGTATGAAGCAGACAAAGCCTTAACACATGCAGAATTTAATTAGACAATATATGAATACCTGACAGAGTCAAAGTAACAAAAGAAACAGTTGAAGAAATGATGGAAGTGAGTTGTGGTGTGGGGGAGGCCCTGATCTCCACGGGAAGAGCCGGTGGTAGGAAGACTTAATCCAGGTACATGGGCTGTGTGAATCCATGGTTTTTCTTTTCTATTACTTACTTATTTGGCTGCACCGGGTCTTATCTGCAGCATGTGGGATCTTTGATATTCATTGTGTCATGTGGGATCTTTAGTTACAGCACATGAATTCTTAAGTCTCAGCATGCTAGATATAGTTTCCTGATCACGAACTGAACCCAGGCCCCGGGCATTGGGAGTCTTAGTCACTGGACTCTGGACAAGTTCCCGCAGTTGGTTTTTCATAATGGAGATCTTAATGTAAACAGGCCTCAGTATGTCACACTGGTGTACCAACTGGCTGGAACCAAGTCCACGTGCTGGCTGAGGGCCTGTCTAGTTCTCTGTCACTTGAGAAATTTTATGCCACTGAGAAGCAGCCCCCAAAATTCCCTTGAGAAGGGAGTTCTAAAGTTGTTAGGAATGCCGTACTGATGTCCTTTGTGGGCAAATGTATCTCATCTCTGGAGATAGAATTAAATGTAGAGAAGATGAGGTCAGCCGGACCTGTGCTATTAACATCTGTGATAAGAGATTTTTTTTTTAAAGGACTGAGTCATGTTTAAGAGAACTTAACATATCAGAGTCTCTGATGTGTTAACAAACAGATTAATTTGTGATTCTAATTTACAGTCTGTAGTTGATTTAGACTTGTGATTTTAAATTTAAATTGTATTAGGTTTATAAACGATATTAGAACACTTAAGAGAACTTAAGACTTGCCACATTTATGTCTAGCTTATTGCCATATTTATGTCTAGTTTATTAGATTTATGAGAATTACTTAAATACTGATGAAGGATTTATTTGTTAATCAGACTACTAAAGAACTTAAAGATGAAACTGAATATATTCCAATTCTAAATGCAGTTTAAAACGCTTAAAAGGAGATAATAACAAAATTTGTGAGCCCAAACACTAATCAGAGCCCCCCCTTATAGGCAACTGCAAAAACATGCTAGATTTGCAGAGTTAGAATTCAAGGTGAACTAATATCTCAAAGGAAGAAGTACGGTTTATCACTTTAATAAATGAATATTAATTCTAACACCAAATATCCTTTCTGGGTTCCCCAAGTCATCATTTGCAATATCGTAAAACTCATTATCAATAAATCATTTGCATTGTAAACCAGAGACACACTTTACTTTGCAGTTACAGAAAAAAATTACTGCAGAGTCACCCCCAGTCTAATGGGGGAGACAGTTCTATAAACAAGTAAAAAGCAAAGGATAAACACAGTTTGAAAGGAGGCCAGCTCTGCCTGGGCCAGGGGAGCTGTCGGCAAAGGGTCGAGAGAAGAGACACAAGTGAGAGGCCTGCCCTTCCTGCCTCAGGACAGCTTTGTCATTACTCGCAGCTGAAAAGCATGTCATTGCTACAGATGACCGCTAGGCACACAGACACGAATTTCACTTCGTGGCAGAAGTGTTTGCGTGGCTAGTGTGTGAGGTGCGAATCCCCTGCAACAAGGGCTGAATTGGCAATGAGCAGTCCTTGGAGGGTTCTCAGCAGGGGAGCAGCACAATCAGATTTTGCATTTGGCCCAAAGATCAAGCTCAAAATGTTGTGGAGAGGGACTGCCTTGGTGATACAGTGGTTAAAAACTCTGCATTTCCAAAGCAGGGAGTGTGGGTTGGATCCCTGGTCAGGGAACTAAGATCCCACATGCCACATGGCCAACAAAATAAATTAAATAAGATCTTTTTTAAAGAAAGTTGTGGAGGAAAACCATACGATGCTGTTGGCCACACATGTGTATTTAATACAACAGCAAATATTCTGGAACAAAATGCTCCAAATTGACTAGAGGACTAAGATTGGAGATGGTGGCCAAAGGAGACTAGCTTCCAATTAAAATGTATTAAAGTAATTAAAAAAAAATCAACAGATGAGTGGATAAACAGAATGTATATTCATGCAATGGAATCTTAGATATAAAAAGGAATGGAATACTGATTCATGCTACAATATGGAAGAATTTGGAAAATATTATGCTAAGTGAAAGAAGCCAGACACAAAAGCCACATATTGTATGACTCCATTGACATGAGATGTCCAGTACAAGCAAATCTACAGAGATAGAAAAGCAGATGAGAGGCTACCAGAGGCTGAGGGGAGGGAGAGTGAGGAATTCATTCCTTCAGGTTTTCTGGTTGGGTGGTGCAAGTGTTCTGCAAATGGTGGTGATGATTGCTTAACATTGTGAATGTAATTAATGCCAGGGAATTTTACGTGTAAAAGTAGTTCAGGAGCTTCTCTGGTGGTCCAGTGGTTAAGATTCCATGCGTCCACCGCAGGGGGCGATGGTTCGATTCGTGGTTGGAGAAGTGGGTTGGATTTGTGGTTGGAGAAGTTCCACGTGCCGCACAGTGTGGCCAAAAATAAATAACTAAAAGAAAAAGTGGTTCAGTGCCATGAGGGGGGCGGGGCTTGAAGAGTGAAACTGCAAGGGGAGCAGGGGAGATCCGTCAGGAGGCTGTTGCAGTGGCCCAAGCAGGAGAGGATGGACAGAGGCAGAGGTTATTTGGAGGCGAAGGCACAGGACTTTTGGACATTTTGGCAGGGGAGGCCCATGGGACCGGCAGGTGGAACGCCCTCCAGCAGCGCCCCCTCAGCAAACACAGGAAACAGAGAGAAAGATGGTCTGGTTTCAAGCGCTGGGTGTGCTCCTGCCCGGCTGGAGAACGTCACCAACAGCACCCGCATCCCCTCGTGCCACAGCTAAGGAACAGCTAGAGGAGGATAAGGCTGAGGAGAATCTGAGAGGGAACAGACAGCACTGGGCGGAGAACCAGGGGACATGGTGTCAGAAGAGCCAAGGGAAGTGAAGGGTATTGAAAGCCACTGAGAGGTCAAGCGAGGTAAGGACTGCGGCTAGGTAACACGGCCCTATAGATGCCACGGGTCACCGGGGGAGGGGAGTTCCTGTTTCCAGAAATTCAACATAACTTCTTCCTAAGCTTCCTCTCCACCTGGACTCGTCTAACCCACCTCACCTCTCCCCACCCCACCCTCCACACCCAATCAAGCCCTTACAATCTTGTCAATGAAACTGACACTGCCCTCTGTCTCTAGGACCAGGAATTACGAAAGGACACACATTGAGCATCTACCCTGGGCCGGGTACTGTGCTCTGGATCTTCATAACAATCCCGTAAGGTAAGTAGTGTAGGTCAGATGGTGCGCTCCTCAAAATTCATTCCACCCAGAACCTCAGAATGTGACCTTACATGGAATCAGAGTCTCTGCAGGTCTAAATAGTTAAGATGAGGTTATACTGGCTTAGGGAGAACCCTAAACCCAATGACTCGTGTCTTTAGAGGAGAAAAGACTTTACAGAGAGATACAGAGGGGAAAACACCACATGAAGCAGAGGCTGGAGGGACATGTCTACAGGTTAAGGGTCACCAAGGATGCCAGTGACTACCTGAAGTCAGGAGGGGAGCATGGGACAGATTCTCTCTCAGGGCCCCGAGGAGCTCCCTGCAGACACCCTGACTTCAGATGTCTGGCCTTGCAAACAATGAGAGAATAAATTTCTGTAATTTATGCCACCTAGTTGGGGGTAATTTTTTTTGTATATATATTTATTTATTTTACTGTGCCAGATCTTTTAGCTGCAGCATGTGGGATCTAGTTCCCTGACCAGGAATCAAATCCCAGGCCCCCTGTATTGGAAGTGCAGAGTCTTAGCCACTGGATCACCAGAAAAGTCCCTGGAGGTAATTTCTCACAGCAGCCCAGGGAAGCAAAGATGGTATGATTAGCCTTCTCTTTTTTTTTTTTTGCAGATGGTGAAAGTCACACAACTTCTCTGGGCCTCCCAGCTGGGTGAGTGTGAACTGGCCTCCCCTCAGTCCAGTGTACCTGGTAGCGTCAGTCGCTCAGTCATGTCTGACTCTTTGCAACCCCATGGGCCTGCCTGCCAGCTTGTCTGTCCATGGAATTCTCCAGGCAAGAATACTGGAGTGGATAGCCATTCCCTTCTCCAGAGGATCTTCCCGACCAAGGGATCGAACCCAGGTCTCCTGCATTGAAGGCAGATTCTTTACCATCTGAGCGACAGGGTTTCTGGGCTTAAAGAGCCAAGAATTGTCCATGGGAAATTCATCAAAGTAATGTCACTCCCATGGGCCTTGAGGCAGGAAGACAAACTCTCCTGGGACCCTTGCACCTTGCCCTGCATCCCAGCACCAGCTTCTGTATCCCCAGACCAGCATGTCTTGTTTTTTGCGAGTTACAGCAGCCTGTTACTGTACATATATGAGGAGGAGGTGGCTTTGGCGTGCCTACCCTGTAAAAGAGTCCCATATGATGATCAGGCAGCCGGGCCCTTTGTCGGCCGTGGCGACCCAGCGCCTGTCTTCGCTGATGCAGAGGCAGGAAATGATGTTGGGGTGGCCCTGCGGACATGAAGAGAAGATGCTCTGAGACAAGGAGGGTGCGGCCCAGCCCAGCACCAGCAGGAAAGGCGGGACCCCAGAGAGAGAACTGAGCTCCCCGTCTGGTCTCTACCACTGAACATCCGACTCCTGCCCACTTTCCCAGTGTTACTCTAAGGCCAGAGGTTTTCAAACTTTCCCTTGAAACGCTTGTGGGAGGGACTTCCCTGATGGTCCAGGGGTTAAGACTTCACCTTCCAATTCAAGGGGTGTGGGTTCCATCCCTGCTGGAGGAGTTAAGATCCTACATGCCTCAGGACCAAGAAACCAAAACATAAAACAAAAGTAATACTGCAACAAATTCAACAAAGACTTTAAAAATGACCCACATTTTAAAAAAAAAGTATTAAAAAAACCCAAAACACTAACAGGACAAGCTACACTCCCCACAAGAACAGTAGCTTCCTAGGGGTCGAGGCATGTACCTGACTCTGAACCCTGGTTGAGAATAAATGTCTGGGTCCTCCCAGGTCCCACCTCCTTGGACCTCCCTGCTGGCCTCATCTCCCTTAAAACTGCTCACTCGGGTCCCCGAGCAGCTCTGGAGCCAAAGCCTCTTTGCTGGCCTCTGCTTTCACTGTATCCTCCTACAATCCTCCCCATGCAACAAGGAATCTTCTGGAAACACAAACAAGAGATGGCAGCCAGGAAACAACCTCTATTGCCCTCTTTCCATGTCAACCCCTCGCTCACTCTGGCCTCTTCTCTGGGCCCGACACAAAAGGCCTGACAACCTGGAGCTCTCTCTGTGGGGGATGCTCTTGCCCCCAAAACTACCCCTGGCTGGCTCATGCTCAGCCTTCGGGTCTCATCAAAAATAGTACTTTTCTATTCCCTGCCCACCAGTTCAGAGGAAGTCTTCTCAGATTTTGATTTTTCTCTTTTAGAGCAATTTCACATACCCATTCCAGTGATTGTTATAATGTTTATTTTTATGCAATTTTTAAGTATTTTTTAATTTATTTATTTGCTGTGCCAGGTCTTTAGTTGCAGCTCGTGGGATCCTCAGTCTTCAGGTCAGCATGCCGGACCTTTTAGGTGTGGCATGGGAGCTCTTAGTTGCAGCACACAGGATCTTCAGTTGTGGCATGTGGGAACTAATTCCCTGACCAGGGATCAAACCCAGGCCCCCTGCTTTGGGAGCATAGAGTCTTAGTCACCAGACCACCAGGGGAAGTCCCTAATCTTTAGTTATATATTTATGCATTCACTTGGTTAATGTCTGCCTCTCCATGGTGGGGGGAACTAGATCTGTTTTGTTCACGATGTCATCTGAAACATAATGGTTAAGACAAATACACATGGAAATGAATGAATGGCCAAGGCCCCACCCAGCCATCCGCTCTGGGGAGGCTGGACGCCTGCCTGGCTGCTCCTTGCTTCTCAGCCCATCTGCCCCTCCTCCACATCCCTATCATCACACTGTCCCTTCTCCCCCTGCTGCACTCGGCGCTGCACATTCAACTAAGCACCAAGAAGGGCATGCGGACTGTGTGTATTTCAGGACTTCTAGGAAGCAAATTCCTGAAGTTACACCCATGTGTCTTGGATCCCTGGCAGGATGCTGAGTACTGGCTGACCTCTTGGAAAAATACTTGGTGAAGCTTCTGATCTAGGCATTGACTGAGGAAGGTCCTTATTAAAATAAGGACCCCTCAACTGAAAGGGGTGATGTGGAACTATTCACCAGGTTAACTAGTAGAAATTCAGACACTGGAAAAACATGACGTTTGGACAGGTAAATGAAAATGAAAGGGGTCAAAAAACTTCTGGAACAGAGGAAGCAGAGCAGTGTAGGGATGGAAGGTGTGTAGGGCATTTAGGGAGGCACTTAGTGGGTGTAAATAAAAACAGATGCAGGAGGGAGGAGAGAGAGGACAACTGACCTACTTAGTACCTTCAAGTCAGGAGACCTGAACCTGAGACCTGGCTTTACCACCTGCTAGAGCAGCCTTGGGCCAGTCAGTTAAATTGACCTGAGCCTCAGTTTCCTCTCCTGTGAAATAGGGATATTAACAACCACTTTTCAGCATGAGTAGGAGGATCAAAGCCCTGGGAGCCCTGGAAAGGAGGCTAAGGGTTAATGAGGTCTGAATCCCTGCTGAAGAGCTTCCCTTTGCATTTCATCATTGTCCTGTGGAGACAATATGGTCTCTCCTGACCCCATTTTTATAAAAATGTAAAAAAAATACAGATGCTTTAGACTCTAGTTACTATAAAATTAAAGTCAACTGCTATTTGTAAATTGATTCTGATTAGAATCAGAAAGACCATAAACAGCAAAAGTTGTTTGCAAACAGAATTTGCTATGGTTCAGAAGGGAGGAAGGAACATGTGACTGAGATAGAATGAGGTTGGTCCTGGGAATAAAAACCAAAGTGCTGTATTCAAGTTAACGACAACCTCTTTCACCAGAAGTAAGAGAAGCCTGCAAACCTGAAGATGGTGCTGGTTGTTCTTGAGGACGTTGTAGATGACCCCAGTGTGACCACTGGCGTAGAGAAGGACTCTCTGGTTTTCTCGAATGTAGTAAACAGGAAGGGAACTGTTCCACCCGAATGACCAGGTCATGGTCTGGAAGACAAAGGTAAAACCAGCAGGACACTAAGGTGTGTGAGCTCAGAGCTGGGCCTCGGGGTGATCTTAGCATGAGTCCTGGAGGAAGAGGGTTCACATCATCAGCCAATAAAGAGACACCACCTTGGAACTTCCCTGGGGGTTCAGTAGCTAAGAATATACCTCCCAACACAGGTTATGTGGGTTCTATCGCTGGTCGAAGGAACTAAGATCCTGTGTGCGCGGGGCAACTAAGCCCTCAGGCTGCAACTCAAATCCAAAACTGCCAGCAAATAAATTTTTTTTTAAAGAGAGAAACATCACCTTGAGAAATCCTCAAGAACATGTTACTATGTGGATGACCCCTAAGAATGTGATGCTAAGTGAAAGCAGTCAGATGCAAAGGACCACATAGTGTATGACCCCATCTATAAGGAAATGTCCAGAATAGGCAAATCCATAGAGATGGAAAGTAGGTCAATGGTTTCCAGGGGCTGGGGGAGGAAGTGGGGAGTGACTGCTTACTGTGTATGGGTTCTTTTTGGGGTGACGGAAATGTTCTGAAATTAGATAGTGGCAAACGTTGCATAACCTTGTGAATGGGCTAAGAAACCAAACAATTGTACTTTCTTTCTTTCTTTTTTTTTTTTTTTGGCTGCGTCCTTTCTAAGTTGAGGCATGCAGGGATCTTCGTTGGGTCATGAAGGATCATTCATTGCAGCACACAAACTTTCCAGGTGTAGCAATGAAGACCTAGCTGCTCTGAGGCATGTGGGATCCTAGTTCCCCAACCAGGGATTAAAACCCGTGACCCTGCATTGGCAGGTGGACTCTTAACTACTGGATCACCAGGAAAGACCCACCTGTACATATTAAAAGGGTAAATTTTCATAGACATAGAAAACAAACTTATGGTTACACAAGGGGAAAGTGTATTGGGAAGGAGGGATAAACTAGGAATTTGAGATGAAAATATACATACTACTATATATAAAACAGATAACTAACAAGGACCTACTGTATAGCACAGGGAACGATGCTCAATATCTTATAATAATCTATAAGGGAAAAGAATCTGAAAAAGATATATATACACACACATATATATACACATACAAATATATATTATATATAACTGAATCACTTTGCTGTACACCTGAAACTAACATTGCAAATCAACTGCATTTCAACAAAAATAACTTAAAAAAAACTCAAAGGGTACACTTTACAGGGATGTGAAGAAACCGGGACCTTTATGCATTATGGGTGGGAGTGTGAAACGGTGAAGCTGCTGTGGAAAACAGTGTGGCGGTTCCTCAAAAAAACTGAAAATACAATTACCATGTGATCCAGCCATTATACTTTCAGGTATATTCCCAAAAGAACATCAATCAGAGTCTCAAAAAGATACGTGTACACCCATGTTCAGAGCAGCACGTTTTGCAATAGTCAAAAGGCAGAGGCAACCCCAGGGTCCGTGGACAGATGAATGGATAAACAATGTGTGAATATTATTCAGCCTCCAAAGGGACAGAGATTCTGACACATGCTCCAACGTGGATGAGCCTTCAGGACATAATGAAAGTAAAATATGCCAGTCACAAAAAGACAAATATGAACTAAATGGTTCCACTTATATGAGACTGAGAATAGTCAAATTCATAGAGACAGAAAGTAGAAGGGTGTTAGCCGGGAATGGGTGGGGGGTGGGGAGTTGGCAGCTATAGGTACAGTGTATGTTTCACAAGATGAAGAGAGTTATGGGGATGGCGATGAGGACAGTTGCACAATTCTATGAATGTATTTACTGGGTTGGCCAAAAAGTTCAGTAGGGTTTTTCCATAACAGCTTATGGGGTTTTCCCTGGTGGCTCAGTTGGTAAACAATTCACCTGCATGCAGGAGACCTACGTTCGATCCCTGGGTAGGGAAGATCCCCTGGAGGAGGAAATGGCAACTCACTCTAGTATTCTAGCCTTGAAAATCCCATGAACAGAAGAACCTGTGGGCCATAGTCCATGGGGTCGCAGAGGTCAGACACAACTTAGCGACCAAACCACCACCACCTAACATGGTTTTTCCTTACAGAAAAACTAGAACAAACTTTTTTGCCAACCTAAGAAAATCATTTTACATGTAAAAATGGTTATGACGGTAAGTTTTATATTATATACATTTTAACACAATCTGATTAAAACTATTTATTTATTTGGCTGCACCAGATCTTAGCTACAGCACGTGGTATCTTTAGTTGTGGCATGAGAACTCAGTTGTGGCATGTGGGAACTAGTTCCCCGACCAGGAATAGAACTCAGGCCCCCTGCACTGGGAGTCTTAGCCACTGGCCCGCCAGGGAAGTCCCTTACCATAATCTTTTAAGAAGCAGTTAAGAGGGTGGATTTTATGGTATGTGATTGATAATGCCATTTAGAAAGAAAAGCAAAGATGCAAGGTGCTTACACAGGTATGTTTACTGTGTAAGAATTCAGTGAGTTCTACACTTGTGTGTGCACTTTCTCTTTGTATATTTTAATAAAAATGTTTCCTTTAAAAATAAAGGAAAGCTTTCAACAGTAAATAGAAACAGCTTCCTATTTACCTACTCTCCAGAACCTAGAACCCAGTTCAGTAATCAACCACACAGTGAGCACTGATTGTTGTGAAATTCAATTTACTGAATAAGAGTATGTAGAATGGATAAGTTATAATAAAGTCACTAAGTAACTTCTTAAGAAAGGCAATTATTTAGCCTGAGTATTTGTTCCTTACTCACTATTCTCCCTGGAAGGACAAAGTATTCACTATAAAGATACAAAATTCCCACTAATGCAAGAATAACAGAGGAGACTAGGGGTGGAAGAAGGCACAAGGGACTACAGAGGGATTCTTTGTTTTTCACTCCATTTTTCTATAACCTAAAACTGCTGCCCCTCCCCCCCATAAAGTCTATTTAAAAAATTAACCAAGGCTGATGTGGTAGAGTGTTTAAAATAATGGTTATGTAATTAGTTACCAAAAATCAGTGAATTATATTGGAGCATAGAGATGAAATCTGGTGCATTTCCTTTCTGATATTTGAATGAAACAAGGTTAAATGATGGACCATATATTTCTCCCAAGACATAGTGGACAACATGGCCGATTTCTCTCCTACACACTTCATTCTCCATTATCTCCTTATTCCATCTGCTCATTTGCTGTAACTTATATTTATATTTAGATCTTTTATTGCGTGGGCATGAATGGTAGAATTGTGGAATCATAATTGTCTCAAGCTGCACCTTCTAGGAATGGAAATATTTCACGTCTAGATGGATCTTTTTTTAAATTAATTTATTTGGCTGTGCTGGTCTTAGTTGCAGTACACAGGATCTTCATTGTAGCCTGTGAGGTCTAGTTCCCTGACCAGGGATCAAACCAGCAACCCCTGCATTGAGAGTGCGGAATCTTAAGCACTGGACCATCAGGGAAGTCCCCTCTAGCTGCTTCTTAAAAGCCAATTTCTTCATGTGAAAGGGTTCTTTTGGAAACCTGGTAATTCTAAAAGACCTTATAGTCATCCTGGAAATTTATTTTCCAACTTAACAAATTAGTTATAAAAGGAACACATTCTTAACTAGACTCCTGCCTCCAGGTAAAACAACTCTTCCAAGATCAAAACTAGATGGACCTCACTCAGTAGTCACAGAACTTCCTTGAGCAGCCCTACCATTAACCAAAATCACACAGGACTCATATTCATTGCATTTTGCACTAGTTTTGACGTTTATGATAGATGATCATGGGGACAGTCACCTCTCATATTAATCTTCTTCATAATTAATCATGGTGATCTGGAAAACAAAACTTGATTGTCAAAACCAGATTTCACTATATTTGATAGCCATGATTCTTTCTCATAAACTCATGATACCTTGTTTTTTGGGTGGAGATGGTATCCACGGTTATGCCTATTTACCATGAGCACTTCAACTTATGACAGGCCTCTGGGATAAGGCAGGGGACCCCAAAGGAAAAGGAGGGTGCTGCAGCACATAGATGGAGAAGTATATGCACTGAAGAGTTAGGGGAAACACACTGCCTGAAACCACCCACCCTGTCCAGGCAGCATAAGTAACCACGGCATGAATTATTTCACAACAGGAGGTCCCAACAGGAACACAACCCTCCTCGCTGGCGTCCATCTTGGCTGAGCAACGCCTGCGCCACCGGGAAGGACCCTGATTGGCCAGAGACAACCTGGATGCTAATCCCATCACCATAAAACCTGAGACTGTGAGCCATGTGGCAGAGCAGTCCTCCTGGGTTTTCTTACCCTCCTGCTCTCCACCTGGGCACCCCTTCCCAATAAAGTCTCTTGCTTTGTCAGCACATGCATCTCCTCAGACAATTCATTTCCGAGTGTTAGACAAGAGCCCACTTTCGGGCCCTGGACGGGGTCCCCTTCCTGCAACAGAAGCACCTTTGGTGAGAGCAAGAAATTAGAAATAGCGTAAATGACCATCAATAAGGAAATAGCTGAATTTAAAATGAGGAAGTGGATACACATGCACTGATACAAAAAAATCCTCTAAGAGATATTAAGTGCAAAAACATTTTACAGAGGTGCAGAATATCTCACTGGTTAAAACAAAAACTGAAATACAAACTCGTGTGTGTGTGTGTGTGTGTGTGTGTGTGTGTGTCTGTGTGTGTAGATACATAATTGTATATGTACCAGAAAAAGTCTGGAAAGATACATGGTTATACCAAACTGCAACAGTAATCACCTCAGGAAAATGGTTTTGGGTGAGAGTGTGTTAAAGAATAGGAATCTTAGCCATATATATATATATATGCTTTTCTTTTTTAAAGAAAAAAGAAATAAAGGGTGAATTTTTTTAAGAAAAATAAATACAGACTATTTATTTATCTGGCTGCACCAGGTCTTAGTTGTGGCACACAAGATCTTTGAGCTTAGGATCTTCAGTTGCAGCATGTGGGATCTAGTTCCCTGGCCAGGGATCAAACCCAGACCCCTTGAATTGGGAGCACAAAGTCTTAGCCACTGAACCTCCGGGCAAGTCCCTGAGAGAGAGAGAGAGAGAGAGCACTTATTCATTTTAACAAAAAGAAGAAATAAAGGCAAAAGGAAAGGAAAAAGAAAGTGCCCTCAAAGAGCTAAGCAAACTTGCAAAGGGGGACAGCCTCTGCAAGTTTGGTTCTACAACAAGCCCAAGGCTAACAGGGGCCCAGACCTGTGTGGTGGCTTTTGTCAAGTCCAGGGAGCGGGGGCCCTGGTACAAAGATCACTTGCTGTCATCAGTGATATCACCCGATTTCCGGTTAGGTGGCTAAATAAGACCAATGTCCTCATGGGCTCTAAAAAACTCAAAGTTATTCTTTCTTTCAGACCAAGCAACTGCAAGCTTGAAGCTTTAACTCCACTGCTCAAAGCCAGCCACATCTACAGAAAGGAGGCTGTCAGTTTCTCTGCACTTCCCCCTCGGCGTCCTTCCATTACCACCACCACCACCACCCATTCATCATCTGGTTGTTAACACTTGTCAAGTGCTCACTCTGTGTTAGGAACTGCATTAAGTATACACACTCCATCACTTATGAATCTTCCAAAGGCATGGATCTACAGTGGAGAGGCGGGGGAAAGATGAATCCCAGGAAACAATTTTCAGAAAGTAGCAGATGGAGGAAGAAGGGGGAAAAGAAACCTCCTCTTCCTTCTCTTGGCAAATGATAATATTTTTATTCCTCGCAGATGGTGCCTCCTTGCAATGCTGTCAGTGGCAGCAAAGGCAGACTCCATTGGACCGACTGGTGCTTTTCCTGGTGGCTTTCACGTCTTCCAGACCTTTCGCTTATTGATCCATCTTGGGGTGGCTAGTTTTTAGGAAGCTGTCATGGTTTGGGGAGCTGGTGAAGGGATCAAGCCAGTTACAGGGGAAGAGGTGAGGAGAGAAGGAGAAAGAGAATTGGTGGCTGGAAGAGAAGTATTAGAATATCAAAGAGAGAGAGTGGGAAAGGGAGAGAAACAGATAGAGAGAGGGGAGAGGGGAAAGGGGAGAGAGAGATTTTGAGTCTCCCACAAGAAAACGACACCCTGGGCTTCCCTGGTGGCCCGGTGGTTAAGACTGCATGCTTCCATTGCAGAGGGCATGGGTTCCATCCCTGGTCGAGGAACTCCCCACATGCCTCAAGGCGCGGCCAAAAAAAAAAAGAAAGAAAGAAAGAAAATAACACCCTATGCAACAGACAAACCGCTTGTGGAATTTCTTTGCCTGCAGAACAGTGCCGCTATCAAACCCAGATGCAGCACATTCTGTCACACACGGCCAGCCAGAGCTCTGAACTGAACTTTAAAAAGACCCAAGTCTATGATTAGCTTAAAATGGATCTTTCTGGTGGCATTTTTTTCCATAGGCATAAAATTCCCCTACTTCAAAATACTCTCAAAGCACTGGGGGCCATTTGGCAGCTTGGATAGGAGGAGGGTTTGAGGGAGAATGGATACACATATGTGTATGGCTGGGTCCCTTTGCTGTTCACCTGAAACTTTCACAACATTGTTAATCAGCTATACTCCAAAAAAAAAAAAAGTTTTAAAAAGTAAACACATAAAAGGATGCCACACTTACCAAGGGATACAAGTTGGTACTCTCCCTCCTTTGGAACAAAATGTCCTCGGTGGCGGTGGAGACCAGCGATGCCTTGGTGATCCTTGCTTTGGGCTGTGATTCTTCTTCGCTTTTCTCGCTGGTATATGATACTCTCATTTCTTTTCTCCTTTCCCTGTTTTCCTGCTCCAAGTCTCCCCTTTCTGGTTCCAAGTCTCTCCCTTCTTCTTCTTCCAATTCATCTTGGGGCCTCTGGTAGAGCTCGCCTGAAGGCTGCCTTTCCGGGAAACTAATCAGTGGTTCCCCAGAAGTGGTTACATCCAAATCCAGAAACTCTAATTGTGAGCCAGGGCTTCTTGGAAGCTCGAACATTTCCAAAAGCTCTGATTGTAATGAATGCTTTGACTCGCTACTTTTCTTTAAAAAAAAAAAAGAAATAAAAAGGAGACTGTGATGCCAAATACAGTACATGCTGCTACAGTCCCTCATTTAGTTTCCTTTCTTTTCCTAATCAGCCAGTCTTAGTGTTAGCCTCACATCAGAATTATGAACCACTTTAAAAGAGAGCCTGGGATGTTTTGTACTCAAATAACAGGAATCGTGGGTGTGTTAAGTTTATTCTCAGCTTACTAGCAGACCCACAACAGCAAAATGATTCTTCTAAGTGGCCTCCAAAACCACCACAAAGTCACAGAGAGTCACTTCTCCTTGGGGCTTCCCAGGTGGCTAAGTGGGTAAAGAATCCACCTACAATGCAGGAGATGCAGGAGACTCAGGTTTGATCCCTAAGTTGGGAAGATCCCATGGAGGAAGGCATGGAAACCCACTCCAGTATTCTTGCCTGGGAAAGTCCACAGACAGAGGAGCCTGGCAAGCTACAGTCCACAGGGTCCCAGAGATTCAGACACGGCCGAAGCGACTGAGCACACAGGCGCACACTTCTTGGACCACAGCTGAGTTTTACAGGCTGACTCTTTAGATAAGCACACTCCAGTTAACCACTGTCCTTTAAGTCAGCTCTGGCACACACTTCCTCCAGGAAGATTTCCTTGATCATCTGCTAAGCTGGGTTGTCAGCCTTAATACAGATACATATCTCTTATGCATCTCTCAATCACTCTACTTAGTTCAGTTGTTTGTTTGTTTTAATATTTATTTGACTGTGCCAGGTCTTAGTTGTGGCAATATGGGGTCTAATTCCCTGACCAGGGATCCAACTCAGGCCCCCTGCATTGAGAGCTCAGAATCTTAGCCACTCAACCACCAGGGAAGTCCCCTCACTCCACTTAGTTTTCTAACACTTGCTCTTCAGTTATGGGTCTGCCTCCTTACACAACCTAGAGCTCTAAGAGAATGGATTGTGTCTTATTTGGTTTTATATTCCCATAGCCGGGCAGGTAAGTGGGTAACAAGCATGCAATTAATGATTAGGAAAGAATGAACAAATGACAATTCCAACTTACTAGGGATGTTTCTGAGAAGATGGTCTGGGAATCAATCTGTGTAAATCTCTCCAAACTGATCATGGACGTGGTGATTTCTTCGGGCTCTACAGAGGTTTCTTCCTGTGCTCCTGAGGCCTCCTCTTTCTCCTCCAGTGCTTCTGCAGTCTCTTCCCCTACTTCTTCTTTGACAGCCTCCTTCCCAAATCCTTCCACCACTTCCTCTCCCTTCCCTCCCTCTTCCCCATGCTCCTCCACTCTCTTCTCCCCTTCCCCTTCTTCCTCCTCTTCTTCCTCTCCCTCCTCCTTCCCTTCCCTGTCCTCCTCTTCCTCTTCTCTTCTCTCCACCTCTCCTTCCTCCCCATCCTCTGCTTCCACCTCCTCCCCAAACTCCCTCCCTTCTTCTCCCTCCTCCTCCTCTGGAGACGCTGTCCATGCTAATGTGTTAACTTCTTTTAATTCCCCTTGCATATTTTCTAGCCCTTCAAAATTTGGATCTTCTTCTTCTTCTTCATCTTCTTCTTGCATTTCTATTTCTCCGTATTCTGTTTCTTCTAGTGGGTTTTCCTCTGCATCTGACATTCTTCTCTTTGGAGTTTTCTCTAAAGAAATTTTGAACATAATAATCAGCAGGGACCTCTTTGTCCCACTTCGATTTCCTGGTCCACAAACACATCAGCTGGCAATGCCAGCTCTGTCCCTTTCCATGAGAATGAGAAGAATGCCAGACTCCTGGGAAAGCTTGTCCAAAATCTTTAAAAATATTGATGCCCAACACCCCCTCCCCCCTGCCCCCGGGGATTCATTCCTTTCTAGGAATAATTTTAGAGCCCTCTAACTCACTTTAAATATACTCATATTCCCACAGGCAGCAAAATGATAACTCAGGCATTGGCAACAATTCTAAGCATATGAATCAAGGAAGAAGCAGGTAGTGGTGAAAAGTGTCTTTTCAGTCAGCCTGTGCTGGCACTGAATCCCAGTTCCACCACTCAGTAGTTCTGTGACCCTGGGCAAGTCACTTTACCCCTCAGAGTCTAAATTTGCTCACTGGCAAAATGAAAATGATAACCCTACATTCTGGGGGTCTTATGAAGATGAGGTGACATATGTAAAATGCTCAACAGAGCTGCAGCACAGAGTGCGTGAGAAATGGCAGCAGTCGTCTAGAAAGTTTAAAAGCCTTTTAAAACTAAACTTCCAGTGGTTCAGACGGTAAAGCGTCTACCTACAAGGCGGGAGACCCGGGGTCGATCCCCGGGTGGGGAAGATCCTCTGGAGAAGGAAATGGCAACCCACTCCAGTACTCTTGCCTGGAAAATCTCATGGGAGGAGCCTGGTGGGCTACAGTCCATGGGGTCACAAAGAGTCGGACACGACTGAGCCACTTCACTTCACAAAAGCCTTTTAACGTATTCTCTCATTTATTCCTCACAGCAAACTTGAGTCTGAGGCGCTGAGAGGTGTAGCGACTTATTCAAGGTAAAACAGCAAGTAAGAAGCAGTTGGGGGGGGGGGGGGGGGCGGTAGGGGAGGGGACGGGGAGTAGGGGTGGGGGGAGCAGGTGTCTGCCCTTGGGGGCACGAAGCCCAGGCGCGGTTGAGGTTTCCCTGGAGCTGCCTCAGGCCGGGCCCAGGTGGGGTGAGCGCCCCCCGCCCCCCGAGAGGCACCAGGCCCTGCCTTGCCAGGGACCCCGCTCCTGACTCACAGAGCGCACCCACCCGGTCCTCAAAGGCCGGGGTCGTCCCGCTGCGTGAAGCCCTCTTCCCACCTCCCGGCCTCCAGCTGCGGCCGCTTTCTCCACAGGCTCCCTAGTTACGGTTGCCAACCAAGCCCCGTCTCCATGGTAACCGCTGCCGCTGCAGGCGACTGGCCGTAAAGCAAGAAGGCTGGACCGAGATCACATGCCCAGAAAGAGGCGGGAGCGGGCCGAGCACGCCCCCTGGCGGTTCGTGGGGAGAAGCGCCGCCGCGACTTGGCGCGCTGAAATTGGCTTTCCTCCTCTTCTCTGTCCCCAACTTTTTCCCTTGAAGCCATCCACTAAGAAGCTGCAGCGGCCAATCCCAGCAATTCTGACTTTCTGAAGGCTTAACAAAATTAAGTGAAGAAGTACGAACTGTTTGATAAAATTCTCTTTGTCAAAAGCAAACTGAATTTTCCGGTCTTGTTAATGCACCTTACAGCTGTCCTCCAAGGCTCCTCGCCCGGGGAACTACATGTTGTGTAGATCATTTTAGCTGGCTGGGATTAAATATTACACAGGTTACATTATCTTGCGATTCTTATCACAAAATGTTTCTATCAAACCAGTGTGGTAAAATCCATTAGGATGATTCCAACTCAAAGCAACCCTCCACTAGCCCCTCAAAAAAGACAGCCTGCCTGCCTATCCATCCTGAGGTTTCTGAAGGAAGACATGAAGGAAACCAGCCAAAGGCACTGAGGCAGAAGACTGTTTTAGGAGGACTGAATGCTTCTCCTGACGCCACCACACCCTCTTATCACAAGGCTGGTTTTATCAAGCATGTGGGTTTGTGTGTGTGTGCTCAGTCCTATCCAACTCTTTGCGACCCCATGGACTGTAGCCTCCATCCTCTGCCCATGGAATTTTCCAGGCAAGAATACTGGAGTGGGTTGCCATTTTCGACTCCAGGGGATCTTCATATACACACATCTCAAAAAAAGTAAAAGGGATTACTGGATGGGACAAACCTGTTTATTATAGTCTAAGGTTTATAAAAAGAGATTGGAAAACACATGGAATTAGAAAAAACAATTTAAACAGCAAACACAGCACATCTGTGGCTACAAGGGGGGAAATCCAGGTGGAAGTTTGGCTAGGGTACACAGTTTGGGGTACTCAATAGGAGGTCTTTCCAGTTGAGCATGAGTGCCCATGGACAGGAGCACACCCAGTACTGACTCCTGTCAGGACGACCTGGTATCTGTATCCAAGCCAAGCAAATCCAGTCCTGAGGAACCTGAACATGTGTTCAGCAGAATGTGCCAATGCCCTCTGAAACAGAAGGTGGTCTGGCAGTAACTGTGGAGATAAGCATTGTAATACGGTGACGAGAAGGAACGTAAAACAGGGAGTCACTAAGTATCACTGAAACTCACACTGCCACGTTCAAGAAAGAAAAGGCAGGCAGGAGGAATCAGCATTTTCAAGAAACCAGGTCTGCACACCCTGCTGATTCTCATCAGTAATGTCAACACACCTTAGGAGGTTCAATTATGAAAAGTCATTAGGGGCTAATTTGCAGGGTCTTTTATTCCAGAAAAGGACCTTTTTGCTCTCAGGTGGGTTATGGAAAGGAAGCTGACACTATACTGAGCTACCAGGCGTACTTCTTGGCTTCCCTTAATCTTAGAGGGAGCTGTGGCCCTGGAGATTCAAATGCTGAGGATGCAATTTCTGTAGCCAGAGCAGCAATGCTGCAATGCAAGAGCAGATGGTGCAGCCTGAGTGTTTGGAAACCCCATTCACTAAAGGATCATGTTCCAGAGAGATTGTTAGCCAAACCTTGATCTCAGCACAACTGTTGATTTGTTCTGCCCAACTTTCTATGAAGAGGCTCTAACTCCTGTCTTGAGTTTTGGTTTGAGAGGTTCATAGGAAATTCAACTGGGGTGATAACATGATCATATCAATACTGTAAAACTGGGTTTTATTTGGAAAAAAAAGATTTCTAGAAGAATAAAGTCACATCAGCACCTGCCAGAATAACTCCCGCCCACTTCCTCACCATCCAGAGGAGTCTCACTTAGGGTCATGGCCTAACCTGCAAAAGATGCTAAACACAAATCAAGTTTTTAACAATGCCTTAATCCCAAGAGATTAAAATGAGAGGCCACAGTGTTTCCACCACCTAGAAGTTCAGCCGTCCAGTCTCTTTGAGATCCTCGAACTTCAGGCAAAGATGAAGAGGAGGAAATGCCCACTAGACCCAGGTCTGGGGCAAAGGAAGATGCTTTCCTGTTTCCATTCCTCAGGGACAGTCATCTTTGCAATGGAATAATGCTGCAGCTGGAAAAAAAAAGAAAACAGTATGTAAGTTTGGTGGCTCCATTCAGGAAGATCAAAAGTGATCCCTTCTGAGCTCTTCACCTACGTGCTTTTGTTCATTCAACACAAACGCCCAGTTAATGAAAGACCCAAAGACCAGGGCTCCCTCCACCTCCACACCTGCAATCTCATTCCTGCCAAAAAGATTCATCATGAGTTGCTACAGGTAATCTGGAAACTCCCTTCCTTCCCCAACGACCCCACCTCCTGCCTGGAGTTTTATGTCTAACAAGCATGCAGTGGACGCTGCAGTGTGAATGAATGGACACAGATACTTTACCCCAGCAGTCCTTTTCCTGCCCAGCGTGTTGGCACGAGTCTAAGCTGGTGTTTCTCCCCTCTGCGCATCACTGTCACATTCAGGGGCTTCTGAAAGGAAAATAAGCTCATTTTATGTTCAGCCTCCTTAGCATTCAAAGAGAGTCAGGCTAGAAGGCTGAGATACTGGGAGTAGCGGGGGCGGGGGGCGGGGGGCGGGGGGTTGCCCACCAGATTGCTAAGGAGGCTTTAAAAAAAATTTTTTTTTTGCTTTTACTTATTTATTTATTTGGCTATGCCAGGTCTTAGTTGCAAGATGTGGGATCTAGTTCCCTGACCAGTGATCGAACCTGGGCCCCCTGCATTGGGAGTACAGAGCCTTAGCCACTGGACTACCAGGGAAGTCCCAGGATGCTTATTCTAAACATAATTTCTGCAGCGGGCAAGAATGCAGGGGACGTGGCACTCTGGGGGCAGCCAATGGGGCTACAGATTTGGTACCATCCTCCTGGAGGAACATACCTCCCCAACAACAACAACAAAGTCTTTGAAAAGTGCATACAAGATATCTTTTGCAAAACTACAAGATGATAAATAAACAAAGCATTCATCCCAGACTGTTTATAAATTTCAAAAACTGAAAACACCCAAAATACCCCTCAATAAGGTATTGTTCAAATATAGTGCAGTGAATAAGTAGGTTTAGTAAAAATAAAACAAAACCAGTGAAGTATGAATCCATCTGAATGTATGTCCTAAAAGGTCACATATGTTATAAATCAACTATATACTTCAGGGACTTCCCTGGGGGTCCAGTGGTTAAGAATCTGCCTTACAATGCAGGGGACATGGGTTCAATCTCTGGTTGGGGAACCAAGTTCCCACATGCTGCATGGCAACTAAGGCTGCTCAATGCAACTACAGAGCCTGTGCTCCTCAACAAAGTCCCTGTGTGTCACAACTAAGACCCCAGGCAGCTACACTAATTAATTAAAAAAAATAAATCAACTCTCCTTCAATTAAAAATAATAGAAATTTTGAGACTTCCCTGGTGGTCCAATGGTTAAGACTCCTCGTTCCCAATGCAGGGAGCCTGGGTTCGATCCCTGGTCAGGGAATTAGATCCTGCATGCCGCAACAAAGATCCCAGGTGGCCACAACTAAGACCCAGTGCAGCCAAATAAATATTTTTTACAATAATAAAAAAGTATACAATTCAGTGGGTTTTAGTACATTCAGAGATTTGTCCAACCATCACCACTATCTAATTTCAGAGCATTTCCATCACCCAAAAAGAAACCCCATGCCCATTAGCAATCACTAATTAGCAATTAGCAATCACTAATTAGCAATCACTCTCCTGTCCCTCCTCCCCAACCCCTGGAAACCACCTTTCTACTTTCTATGGATCTGCCTCTTCTGAACATTTCATATAAATGGAAATCTAAAATATGTGGCCCTTTGTGTCTGGCTTCTTTCACTTAGCACAAATCCTTTCAAGGATTGTTACTGTTATAGCATATCAGTACACCTTTCTTTTTTTATGGTTGAATACACACTATTTTTAATATAAGGAAATATTGTTTTAAGATTTTTTTCCTTTGAAAATACATGCATTTGATCCAGAAACTCACCTTTAAAAAACTTATCTAAAGAAACAGAGATTTGTCTACAAGAGTGTTAATTTCTAATTGGAAACTACCTAAATATCTAACTAGGGGATTCCCTGGTAGATGGTAAAGTGTCTGCCTGCAACGTGGGAGACCCGGGTTTGATCCCTAGGTTGGGAAGATCCCCTGGAGAAGGAAATGGCAACCCACTCCAGTACACTTGCCTAGAAAATTCCATGGATGGAGAAGCCTGGTGGGCTACAGTCCATGGGGTCGCAGAGTCGGACATGACTGGGCGACTTCACTTTCTTTCTTTCTAAATGTCTAACAATAGAATGCTATGGGGTTACAAAAAATTTTATTTTCTCCAATTCACAGAGCAGACCATGGAAACCCAGATCCATGATTCTCAAGCTGTGCTCTGGTTCTAGGAGGACCTAGGGCCCTGATGATGTGAGATTGCCCCCACCCCACCTCTAGCTCATCCCAGCAGTTCAACTCGTCTGTTTGATATACTGGAATTCCCCAGGAAATTTCATTTTAAAGAATGAAATTTCTTACAAAATGTTCAATAACTACCTTTGTAAAAAAAAGGAATCATGCAGTATTATTAACTAGAGTCACCATGCTGTGCAATATGGAATATAATAATACTCTATTGCATACTTGAAAGGTGCTAAGAGAGTAAATCTTAAAAGTGCACATCACCAAAAAAAAAACTTGTAACTACTATGTATGGTGACAGATGTTAACTAGACTTATTGTGGCAATCAATGCCCGATATATACAAACGTTGAATTATTATGTTTTACATCTGAAAATAATATTCATATAGTTATACATCAATTATACCTCAATGTTAACAAAAACAGATTTTTAGCTATAAATAGCCTAAGACTAAGCGACTTCACTTTCTTCACTCATTGGAGAAGGAAATGGCAACCCACTCCAGTGTTCTTGCCTGGAGGATCCCAGAGATGGGGGAGCCTGGTGGGCTGACGTCTATGGGGTCACACAGAGTCGGACACGACTGAAGTGACTTAGCAGCAGCAGTCTAAGACTATATTTAACTAGAAAAGACGGACTAGAAACCAGTAGCTATTATGAGTAACCACCAAAAACTGGAAACAACTTAAATGTCCCACGTTGGGAAATGGATGAAGAGTCTGGGGGTCATTACGCTATGGATTACTACTCAGTAGTGAAAAGGAATGAACTACAGATGCACATGCCAGCTTGGAAGAACCGTAGATGCAGGACACTGGGTGAAAGCAGCCAGACTTACAGGACTATTTTTCAGCTGTGCCACATGGCATGCCAGGTCTCAGTTCCCTGACCAGGGACGGAACCTGCACCCCATGCAATGGAAGCACAGTCTTAACCACTAGTTTGCCAGGGAAGTCTCTTAAAGGGCTTTATACTATGCAGTTTCACTTATACAACATTCTAGAAACGGTAAAGCCACAGGAGTGGAGCATAGATTCGTGGTTTCCTGGGGATGAGGCATGGGGAGAAGTTAACTACAAAAAGATGAGGCCATTTTGGGTTGTAGAACTGCGACGTATCTTCATTTGGTGATATTTACATAACTACATACAGTTGGCAAAATTCATAGTACTATACACTGAAAAGGGTGAATTCCGCTGTGGGTACATCAGACCTTAACCTGTATGCTCATGCACAAAGAACCTGTCCCTGAAAGGACACACAGTTCGAAAGCAGCTGCCTTTGGAGGAAAGGAAATAAACTTGGAGGAGAGGGAGGTTTTTCATTATATTTTTTCGTTCTGTTTTTGCCATTAGTAAGTATTACCTTTTCCAGGGGGCAAAAAAAAAAAAAAAAAGACATATTTACAACACAAACCAGTAATAATGAGCCCAGACAACTACAAAGTTTAAAAATATTGTTACGTGCAGCAAGGTACCCAAGAAACCTGAGTAAACTCTAACATACTAGCAAGCTGGGAAGGTGGGGTAGGGAAGAAGGAGTGAAAAACAGAGACTCTGGTAAAAATAACACAATGCATCATCTCTAGAAACCTCACTAAAATGATGATGAGACAGTAAAGAGATGACAAAGGTATAATGCCACAATGATAAATTCTTCGGAATTCTTTCCTTCTAGAGTTAAAGCCTAATTCCTTTCCCTTTGAGTGAGGCCTGGACTTAGCTGCTTCTAACAAATAGAATACAGTGGAAATGATAGTGTGAACCTTCAGAGACTGCGTCAGAGAAGGTGCTGCTGTCGGCTCTCTGCTCTCACCTGGAATGCCCACTCTGGGAGAAGCCAGCCGCCATGCTGTGAGGGCACTCAAGCAGCACTGTGGAGAGGCCCATGTGCTGAGGAACTGAGGTCTCCTGCCAACAGCCAGGTGAGTGAGGCACCTTGGACACAGATTTTCTAACCTCAGTCAAGCCCTCAGGTGACTGCAACCTCTGCTTACATCTTGATCACAGCCTCATGAGAGACTCTGAACCAAAACCACCCAGCCATGTGACTCCTAGACACTGCCTGACCCCCAAACTGTATGAGCTAATAAATGCGTGAAGCTTGAAGCTGCTAAAGTTTTGGGGTGATTTTTTTCACTCACCAATACACCTTTTCTGGCAAAGGGTTAAAGGGAAGCAGAGCAGGACAAATGGATTTGTTCTAGGGAACCCCAGAAAGGTTCCAAACAAACAGACCAAAGAAACAAACAATCCCACATATAAGAATTATATAACAGATGTGGCAATATAAAAGAGTGGGTACAGTACTAAATTTTCAATAAACAATACTGGAACAACTATTATCCATTTTGGGAAAAAAAATATGTCTGGGACCCTGCTTCACACCATTCACAAAAATTAGTTTCAGATGAACTATGAATCTAAGAGAAATGAAAACATATGTGCACACACAAACTTATATAGAATGTTCACAGAAGTATTACTCTATAATAATACCCAAAAAGTGGAAACAATCTGAATATTCATCAATTAATGAATGGATAAATAAAATATTGCCTATCCATACAATGGGGTACTATTTGGTCATTAAAAGGAATGAAGTATTGACATATGCTACAACATGGATGAATCTTGAAAACACTACACTAAATGATATATATATATCACTTACTATATATACAGGATATATCACAGTATATATGTGTGTGTATATATATACAGTATAAATCATATACTGTATGATTCCATTTACATGAAATATCCAGAATAAGCAAGACTGTAGAGACAAAGAGTAGTATAGTGGCTGCCAGGGGTTGGTATATATGGGGAAAATGGGAATGACTGCTAATGGGAATGAGGCTTCTGTCTGAGGTGATGAAAATGTTCTAAAATTGATTCTAAAAAATAATAAATAAATAAAAATTTAAAAAATAAATAAAACTGATTGTGGTGATGGATGCTCAACTCTACGAACAGACTAAAAATGAGTGAATTATGCACTTTAAATGGGTGACCTGGAAGGTATGTAAATCGTACCTCAGTCAAACTGCTATTAAAAAAAATAATAAAAGATACATGCCAGATGGATTAAAGAAAAGCTAAAACCAAACCAATAAAAGCACTAGAAGAATTTCTTCAAGCAGATACAAGCCATAAAGTGCAAAACTAATAAGTTTGACAAAAATCAAAATTATAAACTTCCACCTAAGTACAGACTGGATGAAGGTGTCAGTGTGGAATGAGGGCCTGACCTCGAGCAGGGCGCCGACACCAGCCAACTGCTTCTTGGACGGATGCCTGCCAGAAATCAGGGGCATAAGCATTCTAGGCAGAGGGACCAGCCAATGTAAAGGCCCTGTGCGGGAAGGACTGTGCCTGAGAAACAGCCCCCTGAGGGCAGCTGGCCCACCCCCGGCCACAGCTCCTGCCCCGGCAGTTCCAGGGTCACTGGCCAGACACCACACAGCCTCCAGCTCACCCCCTCACTGTGCTGGACCACACTGCTGATGTTCTGCAGTGACTGGAAGTTCTGGGTGTTCACAGAGCCAAACTCCAGAATCTCATCATCCACTTGCAGACCCTAAAGAGAGAAGAGAAAACAGAAAGTCAGGAGAGAGGTCAGTGTGCCTCTGGTGTCCTTCACCCTCTCAGACAGTCCTAAGTCAACGCGCGTTTTCAGCGGGAATCTGCTGTATAGACAGGGAGCTCAGCTCAGTGGTCTGTGGTGACCGAGAGGGGTGGGATGGGAGTTAGGGTGGGAGGGACACTTAAGAGGGAGGGGATATATGTACACATGTGGCTGATTCACTTCATTGTACAACAGAAACACAATGTTGTAAAGCAATTATACTCTGATTTTTTTTTTTAATGAGCATGTTTTCCACAGAGAAGAACGGCAGGCACGAAGCAAAGAGGTTAGGATTTAGATACATCAGGCAGGAAGAGACAGCGCATAACTGGGCCAGCTCCTCCAGGGGTTCCTCCAGGAACAGAGTGAGCAAAAGGCGGCTGGCCGGGTCCGCCCAGTGCCTGGTGAAAGCCTTCAGGAACAGGGGGCAAAGCTCTCCGGGGGTCCTGACCCAGGTGCGGGGGGCAAGGAGTAGCAAGCCAACCTGGCCTATTTTGTTCAGGAGTCAGCATTTAGATACATTGGCCCTAGAAGGCCCCATTCGAGCAGCCAGGAGCACAACGCTGACCCAGGACAAGAGTGACCCTGTGGTTCTAAGAACACAGATCACAATTCCTCCATTCCTTCCACAGATACTCGTCACAGGCCGACAACTCTGTACCAGATGTTGTATGCACAGCGGTGGATAAAACATGTTAACTCGCAGTCTTACGATCACTAAAGATGACTGGCAGGGCCCAATTCCGCCTTCTAGAAGCTATGTGTCCTAGCAAAAAGTACTTCAGGGGTTTGAGGCTTTTCCCCTGGGTGAAATGGTACCTACTCCAGAGAGGGGCTGTGGGATTCAGCATTAATTGCAGCTCTACATAAAAATCTGTTTGTCATGTTCACATAAGCACTGTTCATAATAGCGAGAAAATGGAACCAAATTGATGAATGCATAAACAAAGTGTGATCTATCCAGACACCATACTATACTCAGCAGTAAAAAGGAATGCAAGTGAGAAAGGGACAAACTGGGAGATTATATACAACTATATGTACAATAGGTGACTAATAAGAACCCACTGTACGCACAGGGAACCCTACTCCGTGCTCTGTAACGGCCGATACGGGAGAAGAATCCAACGAGGAGCGGTCTATGTGCATGTGTAACTTACTCACTCTGCTGTACACCTGAAACTAACACAACACTATACACCAATTACACTCCAATAAAACATTTTAGAAAATGAAAAAGCAGTGAAGCTGACATACATGCTCCAACGTGGATAGACCTTGAAAACGTGATACTAAGAGGGAGAAGCCAGATATAGAGGACCCCATATTGTATGATTCCATTCACTCATATATGAAATGCCCAAAATAGGAAAATTTATAGAAATAGAAAGCAGACTGGTGGGTGCCAGGGGTTAGGGGAGATGGGGGTTGAGGTGTAACGCCTAATTGGTTTCTTTTTAGAATAATGAAAATACTCTAAAATCTGACTCCTGACTGTTAATACACCACAAGCCATTCAATCATATATGTACCTTAAATGGATAGAAGTTACCGCATATGAACTATATCCCAATTAAAGCTGTTAAAACTTGTCAAAACACACCAGGCAAGCTCACTTGGCAGGACACATGTTGCACAGCAAGGACTCAGTAAGCGGCAGCTGCTGTTGTTACCCTCCTATCTACTATTCAACGCCCAGCGAAAATCAGGCCCAGGAGGAGAGCCTCCTTCCCTCTCTTGAGACATCTATCACCTTCCACCTTGTGGCCCAGGGTTTCTCTCGTGGCTACTGGAGCGGGCAGCACGGCCTAACTCCCACTGGCCTTCCCTGGCGTCTGCTGCCCTGGAGAGAGTGTGGTCTGTCTGTCCACAGTGCCCCACCCTCAAGTCCACCTCAAGGCACCCTCAGGGCGTGGACTCAGGGAGTCAGCCCTGGCTTACCGCGATGCTGGCGGGGGAGCCGGGGCTGACGCTGTTCACTTTGGCGAAGGCCTGAGGAGGGCTGAGGCCGTGGCTCTGGCCGCGGCTCAGGGCCTCCCTGTGGGCTTCGGCCAGGTCCCGGGCCTGCTTCTCTTTGTCGTGAGCGTGCAGCTGGTGCAGGGCATCTTCCACCTGCTTCATCACTGCCTTATGGTCGTTCTGCAGGCCTGAAGGAGAGCATCGTATCAGGGGCCAAGAAAAGACAGCAGAAGACATGAGACACGCCCCCCACATTCATTCACTAAATATTTAACGAGTGCTTATTAAATCCCAGAGACTGGGCCAGACACTGAGGACTCATTGACAAACAAGACAGAGGGGCTGCCCTCATGAAGCTTACAGTCCCACAAGGGGAGCAGCCAAGGGATGAGTGATTACAATGACACCTGATGACCACAATGAGGGCTGACCCACCCATGGGCCCTGACCTGGCTCATCTAGAAGATCAAGGAAGGCCTGCCAAAGGTAGCACCATTTCAGTGGAGGCCTGAAAGGTGAGCAGGGGGAGGGACTCGTCCAGCTGAATCCATGGCACAAGCTCAGGCATACACAAGGGGCAGCGCCGTGAGCAAGCGACCAAGTGAAGCAGGCTGCAGCCGAGGAGGACCTCACTTTTCTCTTAATGCTTCCAGAAGATGCCCAATCTAGAAACACACGACTGGTGGTGTTCAGCGTGGGAGAGGCAACAGTGAGAACAGCTGGAAACCAGGAGTTTGGGATGAAGTCCTCTGATTTTTTTCAGTACTGCCAGTTAACTCAAAATGTGGGGAACAAATGGGCCAGTCGAGTAAGCTGTCTCTGCAGGCCAGTCCAGCAGAATGGCTAGGATCTGGGTAGCTTTTTTTTTTTTAACGTAAAGACAACTTATACCAAAGCATGCTGCAGAGAGAGTCAAGATTCACAGAGGTAAAACAGAAGTCACCAAGGGGATAAAGTAGGACTTCCCTGGTGGGCCAGTGGTTAAGAATTCGCCTGCCAATGCCAGGGACACAGGTTTGATCCTTGGTCTAGGAAGCTTCCACATGACGTGGGGCAATCGAGTCCGTTTGCCACAATTACTGAAGCCCAGGCCCCTGCAGCCCAGGCTCGGCAACAAGAGAAGCCACTGCAGTGAGAAGTCAGCACACTTTGCAACAAAGAATAGCCCAAGAGAAAGCCTGAGTGCAGCAACAAAGACACAGTGCAGCCAAAATAAATAAATTAGTTTTTTAAAAAGTGGGAGGAGTAATGTAGATGATAAATTCCCTACTATTTGACATGCCCTTGTTGTAGAAATCGTTGGTTGCCTAGCTGTGGCAGCATGAAAGTGGCCCCAAGAAAGGATGTTCACATCCTAATTCCAGACACTGTGAATCTGCTACTTGACATAACAAGGGAGGCTGTACAGGTGGGATTAAGTTAAGGGCCCTGAGATGGGAGGCTGTCCTGGATTATTCAAGTGGTAGCCCAATGTGATCACAGGTGTCTTTATCAGGGAAAGAGGGAGGCAGGAGGATGAGAGAAAGACGTGATGACAGACTCAGAAATTGGAGAGAAGTGACCACTGGCTTTGAAGATGGAAAGGGCTACAAGTCAAGGAAGGTGGGCAGCTTTTAGAAGCTGGAAAAGACAAAGAAATGAATTCTCTGGAGGGAACACAGCTCTGTTGACACCTTGATTTTAGTATAGTGAGACCCACTTGGACATCTCACTTCCAGAAATGTAAGATAATACATTTGTGACTTTTTATTTTTTAAGATTTTTTTTTCTGATGTAGGCCATTTTTAAAGTCTTTACTGAATTTGTTGCAATATTGCTTCTGTTTTATGTTTTGGGTTTTTTGACCACAAGGCATGTGGGATTTTAGTTCCCCGGGTCAGGGATCAAACCCACACCCCCTGCACTAGAAGGCAAAGTTTTTAGCCACTGGACCACTACGGAAGTCCCAATTTGTGACATTTTAAACCACTAAGTCTGTGATGACTTGTTACAGCAGAAACAGAAGTCAAATAAACTACCCAACCTCTATTCACTCTCTCTGTTCCTTGATAATAAATACATACATACATACTATGCTGTTTAGGTGCTAAGTCATGCTCAACTCTTTGCAACCCCATGGACTGTAACCTGCCAGCCTCCTCTGTCCATGGGATCTCTCAGGCAATACTGGAGTGGGTTGCTATTTCCTTCTCCAGGGACACACTATATACACCTATATACATAAGATATTTTATTTAAGATAGTAACACGCCCATTGTGGGGTACATTTCTTGCAGGCAGGGGAGCCTATAAGAGAAAGCAGAAATTGATGCAGGACATGGGCATGGGACTTGCAGGACAGATCCTTAACAGGAGCGGTACCAGCTGGCATAGGAGCTTGTGTCCTTCCTACCTTCTTCCTCCCCTTTCTTCCCGCCTGCCACATGGATATGGTGACCCTGAAGATGGACAAGATTTCCTAAGGATGGCAGAGCCTGGTTTCTGAAGACCAGCCTGCACGGCCTACCTCCAAATGTCTTTACTGAGGGACTGAGCTATTTTCTGCTTGAGTGTCCATAGTCAGGTCACTATCATTAACAGCGAAACATACTTCCTAACATGTAACTGATTTGATTGGGATTGTAAGCCATATCTGCCTTGGGTTTCTGTTGTTACTGCAATAAAAGTTTCTGCAATGAAGCAAGGTTCCTAAAAGCAAAATGAAAAATGAAACCACAGGACTTCCCTGGAGGTCCAGTAGTTAAGGACTCCATGCTTCCAAGGCAGGGAGCATGGGTTTGATCCCTGGTCAAGGAACTAAGATCCCACATACCACATGGTGAGGCCAAAAAATAAAACAATTTTTTTAAAAAAGGATTTAAAAAAAAAAGAAAAATGAGACCATAAATATAGACCCCTAGAGTCTATCCCATTCCCATAGTTCTCAGTCCCTCCATGGGGACAAGGAGATGATCCCATCAGGGAGAGGAGAGGGAAGCAGGTAATATGGAATACTAGTGCCTCCTCTGTGCCCTAAACACCTCCTGCTGCAAGGTGAGGGCACATCCCCAGCCAGGGTCACTCACAGACGATGTTGTGCCTTGCGGTTCGGACTTGGTACAGGTCCACGTCTGCCCGGGGGTAGCCCTCACAGTCCACCAGTGGCTCGTTCATCCCGATGCCTTTTTGCTGGAGGGAAGAAACAAGGTCAGAAAGATTTTACAGGTATGAAGTCCTCGAGCCCTCTTTCCCCTGACTCTGTTCCTTTGCAGTCGTGATAAACGTACCAGTAACCACAGCGGCCATATATTGATCACTTCGCATAGACCGGGTCCTCTCCCATGTCCTCTCACCACTGCCCTCGGAGGTGGGCACCATTTTTTAACTGACTTTTAACAACGCCAGTAATGAGTGGACCCACTCTCTTTTCTGACATTAGAGCAGTACAGATAAAACTAATGACTCCTTTGAGCACCACCCTCAAGGCCAGTTGCTACCTCAACTCCTCCAGACCCTCCTTCCTATGGGCAGCTGACACCTGGCTGGTGACCTTGGAGGTTAGAAGCGGGTAAAAACCCCCAAGAGCACCCAGCTGAGGCAGGACTTTGGTTCTTCTGAAAATAAAGAGAGATCTGAAGGGACCCTCAAACAAGCCTTTCATCCCTGGAAGGATACACTGATATTACCAGTTGCCATCTGGGGGAGAGGAAAGGGGTGGCTGGGGAGAGGAAAGGGGTGGCTGGGGAGAGGGAAGGAAGAGAGACTTTCCATCTTATATCCTATTGTAAACGTTGAATTTTGACCATGGCAATGTATTCCCTATTGAAAACAATACATTTGTTGTAATGTTTTGTTTCTTTCAACTGTGCTGCATGGCTTGTGGGATCTTAGTCCCCAATTAGGGGCTAAACTCATGCCCTCGGCAGTGAAAGCAGAGTCCTAACCACTGCATCACCAACGAATTCCCATTTTCATATTTTTAAAGTCTTTTCCTACCTAAATCAGAGCATGGTACACAACAGCAATGAACTATATTATATGACATACAGCTGGGTTTTTGCAGACTTTGATTTCAAGCTCAATTCTGCCACATACAAGCTGGGTGTCCTTGGTTAACATGTTCACCTCTCTGGGCTTCAGCTTCCTCAATTCTAAAATGGGAAAAATGACACTCACCTCACTTCACACCTGTTCTGAGAATTAACTAATTGACCTACGTAGGGTGCTTAGCACAGTGCCAGACACATTCACAGAGCAGTGAATAGCGGCCCCCAAAAGATATGTCCCAGTCCTAACCCAGAGACCCTGTGAACGTGACCTTATTTGGAAAAAGGATCTTTGCAGATATAATTAAGTGAAGGATCACAAGAAGAGATCTTCCTGGTTTTTGGGTGGCCCCTACATCCAATAATGGGTATCCTGTTAAAAGAAAAGAGAGGGAGAGATGGGACAGAGAGATGCAGAGAGTAGGCCACGAAGACAGAGGCAGGGATTAGGGTGACACTGCCACCATCTAAGGATGGCCAGTAGCCACCAGAATTTAGGAGAGGCAGGGAATGGCTTCTCCCTCAGAGCTCCAGAAGGAACCAAACCTACCAACTCCTTGATTTCACACTGCTGGTCTCCACAACTGAGATAGGATAAATTTCTGCTGTTTTAAGCCACCAAGTTTGTGATCATTTGTTATGGTGACCCCAGGAAATTAATACACACAGAAAATAATAAATGAGGGCTATAATGATCAGCACAAAGACCAACGGCTGAGTGTACACAGGTTCCAAAGGGAGGGATTCCATTCACATCTCTCCCTTTCTTTCTGAAAGCCTCTGGGTTATTTACTGGTTTCTGTTCATGGGGAAGGGGATCTCGTATACTCCCTTAACCCAGGACTCTCTATAGATACAGTATAAATGTGCCAGGGGCTAAATATCTCTATCTGCCTCCTGTCTGCTCACAATGATTAACAGTTCACTGGCCTTCCTGATTACAGTAAGGCAATACTGCATCAGAGACTGGTTTCCAAAGCTGGGACCTGAGCCACTGGCAACTCATATACAAGGCATTTAATAACCCTGAATCTAAAACACTTATTCACTTTCTAATTATCATCAACTCTCCAGTAGTCAAGGAAAAAGTCTCCAACTGGTGTTGGTCTTCATATTATCTCCAGATCACTTGTTATATCTGGGTCTCTCTATTTTTTTAAACAGTTTCATTCAGATATAATTCATATAATTCATTATATGATTATAATTCATATAATCCATGCAATCCACCCATTTAAAGTGTACAATTCTGAATTTCCCTGGAAGTCTACTGGTTAAGAACTCTGTGCTTCCACTGCAGGGAGCACAGTTTCCATCATTGGTCATGGAACTAAGATCATGCTGTGTGGTGCAGTCAAGTAAATAAATGTACCATTCAGTGGTTTTTAGAATATTCACAGAATTATGAAATAATCACCACAATCCATTTTAAAACACTTCCACCACCCTCCAAAAAGAAACTCTGACCCACTAGCAGCCACTTCCATCTCCCCCTCCCCTCAGCCCCTGGCAACCACTAATCTACTTTCTGTCCATGAATTTGCCTATTCTAGATATTTCATATAAATGGAATCATAAAATGTATGGTCTTTTGTGATGAATTTCTTTCACTTAGCTTTCAAGGTTCATGCCCTTTTGTAGCATATGTCAGCACTTCACTCTTTTTTATTTAAGTAATATCTCATTGTATGGACAGACCACATTTCATTATCCATTCATCAGGTGACAGTTAAATGGATAGATCACCTTTTGGGGGGGATCACTTTAATTATTTTATATTTAAGGAAAGAGATTCTTACGTTTCCAGAGGCTGTGAAGTTACAAAATTTCCTTTAAAAATAAAGTTAAAAAAAGGGTTAACTTAAAGGAAAATAACAACGGAGTAACAGTACAGGAGGTATACAGACACAGCATCCTGCCTGCAGTAGAAAAATAACTAAGGTGTGAGAAATAGCTGGCATAAACCACTTGAAAGCACAGATTCTGGATTCCCAAGGCATGAGATCTAAATCTCACCTTGTGACTTCTTTCTGAGCCCCAGGGTAACATACCAACTTCACAAAGCAGTTGAGAGGATTCCAGGATATAGCATACACATAAACCAGCTCCCTTCAGGCACACAGTCAGCACCCAGTAAAAGGGTACCCTGGCCTCCACATACTTCATCTTATAACCATCCCCTATATTGCACTATATAGAATGTAATTCATTTACTCTTCCTCTGCAAATTGATTTGTGGTTTTATACTAGGTGGCTTAAGAAAAACTATCCGTTTCGGAGCCAGAGAGACCTGAGAACTAACCCCATCACAGCCACTTCCGACGTACATGACCCTAGGCAAGGGTTTGCCCCACTCTTGGCCCCAGTCTCCTCCTTACACAATAGGGATAATAAACCTTTCCTGTTACGTTCTTACACCAGTGGCATCAGCATCGCTGGTAATTTGCAGAAATGCAGTAGCTGTTCCCACACACCCATGCCTCATCAGAATCTGAATTTTAACAAGATCGCCAGGTGATTCGCATACACGTTAAAGTTTAAGAAGCTCTAAGGTAAAGTGATTACAGGACATCTGGTAACTGTACAACGACTGATGACAGAGATGATTATCACCCTGCCTCTGCAAATTTATTAGCCCCGTGACTTCAGGCAGGTTTAAGTAATGTCCCTGTTTCTCCATCCCTAAAATGGGGGAAATAATAGAACTCACCTCAAAAGATAGTTGGGAGGATTAAATGCGTTAACCAATATCAAGCGTTTAACACAGTTCCCAATGAGGGTTCCATAAATGCTTGCTAGGGCATCAATTCGAATCGTTCCTAGTTACTCATCTTATTTGCCTCACTGCCCGGTCTGGGGGCCGGGTCGGGAATGCGTTGCGGCGCCTCCCAGCCCGCCCGGGAGCCCAGTTCCCACACTCACGCTCTCCAGCACTTCATAATTGGCTTTGATCTGGGCCTCGATCTCCTCCTTGCGCCGTATCAGTTCCTGAATGTCGCTGACAGTTACCCCACTGGCCTCCGGGGAGCCCCCACTCTGACTCCCTGCCTTCTCCGACATTGTGCACGGCTGCCCGGAACCTGGAACAGCTGGCTTCCCGGTCGCGGACGCCCGAGGAAACTAAGCTACGGCTCCGTGCGCGGGCCAAAACACCTCGGCTGTTCGCGGGCGCCCGGAAAGGTGAAAGGCGTGGTTTGTCTGTGGGAGTGGTCACCAGAAGCCACACCCTACTGGAACACGTGGTCCTGTGGTGACTCTTGGCTGGGAAGTATGAGGACCGGTGGATTCCCAGTCCCACCCTAGCGCTGGCCCAGACCAGGGCATGATGAACTCTCCCTAATTGACTCACTTTCTTTTCTCATTCATTCAGCTATGTATTGAGCACCTTCTGTATGCATGCGGCAGCACACTGCGTGGCGCTCCATTTCAGCTCTGCATCTACAGTCCTTGAGGGTTTACAAAATATTCAGATTCCTTATCCGTGGTTTTACAAAGCCTATAAGCTTGGTTCAAATCCCGGCTCTTGCCTCTTACTGCCCGTAGTGACCTAGATAAATCACTTCACTGAGCCTCCGTTTCCTCATCCTTGAGTTGGTTAGCTATTGATAGCAATCTATCTCATAGTGTTGACATTTTGCCAACAAATATTTATTGAATGCCTCCTTTGTGTCATACAGTGTCCTAGGTGCTGGAAGGGCAAAGAACTGAGCACTGGATTCAGTGCGTCTCATATTAAGGTCTCTATAAATTTCAGTAGAAATAGTATTGATGACAACAATAATATCAAGCACTGTTCTAAGGGCCCTATGTGTATTAATTCAACAAGCTTGGGACTCCCCTGGTGGTCCAGTGGCTAAGACTGCGAACTCCCAATGCAGGGGGCCAGGGTTTGATCCCTGTTCAGGGAACTAGATCCCACATGCCTCAACCAAGGGTTTACATGTGGCAACTGAAAAAAAGATCCTGCATACCCCAGTGAAGATTTGAAACCCAGCACAGCCAAATAATTTTTTTTTTAATTCAACAAACTCATAAATCAGAATTATTATTACCCTCATTTGATGGCTAAGAAAATCATCTAAATGACTCACTTGCCCAGCTAGCAAAATAAGCAGCCCCAATTTGAACCCAGCTTAACCAAAAGGTAACACAACCTCTTAACATGTTCCCACTGACATTTTGCACTGAAAAGGACATGCCATCACCTACCAAGTAGTCAAACATGTTTGCTCTGAATCTAGTCATGAAAAACAAACAGACAAACCCAAATTGAGGGACATTCTTCAAAACAACTGGGCTGAACTGTTCAAAAATGTCATTATTGTGAAATATCCCACACAGAAACCTGGCAATCACCTAGATTAAAGACTAAAAAGACTTCCCTGGGGGTCCAGTGGCTAAGACTCCACACTCCCAGTGCAGGGGCCCCAGATTCAATCCTTGGTCAGGGAACTAGATGCCACATGCTGTAACTAAGAGTTCACATGCTACAAATAAGACCTGGCACTGCCAAATAAATAAATATATTTAAAGACTAAAGAGACACAACAATTAAATGCAATATGTGAACCCTAATTAGATCCTGGTTATCTAAAAAAAAAAAAAAGACTATAAGACATCCTTGGCACAGTTGGGGAAATTTGAATATGGGTAATATAGTACCAAATTTAGGTATTATATTAGTATATATTAATATATACAGTAGTATATATTAATATAACTATATTAGTACCAAATATAGTTAAATTTCCTGATTTTGATACTTGCATTGGGCTATTTAAGACAGTGTCCTTAGAAAATACACCCTGTAGTATTTAGGGGCAAGAGGAGCAACTTATTTTCAAATGGTTCAGAAAAAAATCTGTATATATATTTGTAGATAAGAGAATGAACAGGTAAATGTGACAAAGTATAAATAACTGGTGACTCTGGGTGAAACATTCATTTGTATTATTATTGCAATGTTTCTGTAAATTTGAAATTATTTCAAAATAAAATGTTGCTAAAATAATCTCTACATAGAAAAAAGTAGAACCAATTACATTAGGCCTCCTACATTTTGTTCAATTACCTAATCACCATTTTTCTTTTTGCGCACCATGAGGCAATGAAAGTGCCAAATCCTAAACCCCTCATCCACCAGGGAACTCTCACCTTAATTATTGCTTTTAAATAAACATTTCTAACATTGATGCAAAAAAAGAAAGGAAACAAAAGAAAAGACAAAAGAGACACAGTAACTGCAACAGATAATCTTTGAATTTTTTAAAATAAAATTAAAAACACAGCAGCTTTAGGAGACATTTCTGGAACAACTGGTAAAATTTGAATATGGACTTTATATTAAGGTGTATATGTGTGTGTGTGTATGTGTGTGCTCAGGCATGTCTGACTCTTTGCAATCCCATGGACTGTATGTCACCCACCAGGCTCCTCTGTCTATGAGATGTCCCAGGCAAGAACACTGGAGTGGGTTGCCATTTCCTTCTCCATTACAGTATATGGATATTAAATTTCCTCAGGAAGTTAATGGTATTGTGAATATGTTAGAAAAATCTCCTTATTCAAAAGAGATGAATGCTGAAGTGTTTAGAGGTACAGTATCATGGTTTCTGAAACAAATTTGCAAGTGGTTCAGGAAAAAAGCTATGCATACAAACATGTATGTATACATCTCTGTATGTATAAAAGCAGAGACACAGAGAAAAAGAGCGGCGAAATGTGACAGTAGGTAAATCTCAGTGAGGGTATATTGGGTGTTCACAGAAACTATCTTGCAATTTTTCTGAGGTTTGAAATTTTTCCCAAAAAAAGGGAGGGGAAAAGATTCTCGCCTTTACATTCAGAAACCAGAGCTATTGTTTAAGTCCCTACATTATGCTGTTATTGTCAATGCTTTTATTATAATGGTGTAGATCCTTTCCCTTCTGCTGCCTTCATAGCTCTCAAAGCCATTCCATCGCCTCCACCTCTGCTCCCATGCCATCACCCCAGATTTCTGAGGGCTCTGAATTTGTCTCAGCTTCTAGCTGTCCCTTTCATCCATTCTCTACGCAGCAGCCAGAATAACCAACCCAAAGAACAACACTGTCACTCTGATGCTTAAAAGCTTTTAATGGCTTTCCAGCACCTTCTCTTATCTTTCAAGACCCTTCTGATCCCTCCTTGCCTTTTGACCCCTAGCCCATCTCCAACACACAGAGATAAACTGATTTCCAGCCACCCTAAATTGACAGCAGTTTCTGTCCCATTTATTTATTGCTCAGTCTCTCTTAGCCCTGGGTCTTAGCACCAGCAGATTCCTTCTCTAAAACATCATCTCAGGCCAGGCTGGTTTCAGCTTCTCCTTTGAGATCCATCCAGCTCAAATATCACCTCTCCTGAAAATCATTCTCTGACCCACCTCAGAGCTGGACTGTTTAGTGCATTTCCATCTGTATCCTTAATGCATGTTTACCTGTGTGTCCCATGTACTTAGGACTCAGAGGACGTGGACTGAGACTTAGCCTCAGTTGTTTGACTAAGTGAGTGGGATTTTTGCTCATTTGGGGGGTCTTGTTTGTCTGGGGGGTGGGGGCTTGGGGGCCATCCCCACCACACAGTACATGGGATCTTAGTTTCCTGACCAGGGATCAAACCCGCACCCCTTTATTGGAAGCTTAGAGTCTTAACCACTGGACTGGCAGGGAAGTCCAGGTGAGTGTTGAATCAAGGATTCTAAGGGAACCAACAGGGAGAATAATCTGCTCTTTCCCATTCCGATTGTTCTGCAGGTTCAGCTTACCTGCGGTGGCCAAAAGCAAGCAAGAGAGCCTTTGCTTTACAAAGCTGCCGAGATCTAGGAGAACTTAAACTGTTTGCCTCTTCCAGACATCCATGTCTTTCTCATTTTCATTTCAGGAGGAGGCCAGGAGAGATGGAATTGAGATAAAGACCTAAGAGCTACCTACAATACCTGGGGCGTCACAATCATAGTGCCAGCCTCCAGGACTCTGCAAATCTTCCATATTTTCCATCTGCCCCAGCCTCCTGGGAACTGGAAGTCAATTACCCTCAGTTCCTGCATCTGTAAACCAACAGGCTGAACTCCAAGGTGTTTTAGTTTTTTCATTTTTGTTTTTTGGCTACACTGCGAGGCTTATGGGATCTTAGTTCCCAGACCAGGGATTTAACCCAGGCCCTCAGAAGTGAAAGTATGGAATCCTAACCACTGGACTGCCAGGGAGTTCCCAAAAACAAAGCAATTTTTAAATGAATGGGTTTCACATAAAAATTCACATTTTCAGCTTCTCTTGAACAAAATCTTGTGAAACTGGGCCGACATTCCTGCCAGGGATAAATGGCTGAAGCTGAATAATCATTGTCCTTGTTGCCAAGGCGTGAACCTGTGACTCCACAATCCCACCCGGCTCTTCTCTCTTCTCTGTCACTCTCCTGGCTTCTAGGGCATTTGGGTTTCGAGTTTCAGAACTAATGATTTCTCAGACTCCTATCACTGTAAAAATCTTGGAGATCTCCAGATGCAGGGAGACACACCAGAAAAAAATAAATGAGAAATTTGGACTTGGAGTAGGCAGAATGAATCCCAACTCTACCACTTACTAGTATGAACCACTTAGCTTCTCTGAGTCTCAGTTTCCTTAACTGTAAAATGTGTATAACAATAACACCTACCTCATAAGGCTGTTATATTAAATGCCAAGCATTGGACACATAGTCACTCCTATCCCTGTAGGTACCAGAGACTCACCACAGCTCTCCCTAATATTCAGATATAGAGAAAGGCAGTTCAGAGAGATTAAGCAATATACTGAAGGCAACACAGCAAATTGAAGGCCAAAGCTAACTCTTCTGTTACCCTTGTGAAGAATCAAAGTCAGCTTTCCAAGCTGAAGGATAGCAGATGTTCAAAAGTTTAGGGACTCTGGATGATGGGGTCACAGGTTCAGTCTGGAAGGGATCAATGGCTGATCTTGAGTAACTTCACCCTCAGTTTATGCAAATAATGGAGCGACTGACGTCATAGTTGTTTGGCCAGAGAGGAAAGAGGAAACCTCTTTGATGTGTGCTGGGCCTTGATGTTATAGCAGCTTCTCCTCCTCCAGGGCCACTGATGGCCTTTGCCCTTTCCCTGGCCATGGGGGGCCTCCTGCCTCCTACACACCTCACACAGCAGTTCCCACCGGCTCAGGAGAGCCCATTGTGAATTCTTCAGGAAGTTTAGGAGACTTTTTTTTAAGACACCAGATTACTTAAAATTAAATTATGTATATTAAAAGATTACATTTAAAAAGCAGAAAAAAGTTTAATATACACTTACAACTAAACTCATGAAAACAAAGATAAAAAATGTTCAAATCTCATCACTTCCTAATTATTTATTTTACTACATTTTCATCTTTTTTTTTCTTGCCACACAGCTTATGGGATTCTAGTTCCCCAATCAGGGACTGAACCAGGGCGCTCAGCAGTAACATCACAAAGCCTTAACCACTGAACCTCCAGGGAATTCCCGATTTTATTACATTTTAGTACTACCTAGACTTTTGTCTATTTTTCTGTGTGATATATTACTTCACGTATGGTTCTCAACTCCAAGTTCAAACTACCTTCTGTTAGCAGTTTGTAACTGGCCATAAGGAGTCCTTTTATCACAGAATTCAACACTGCTGCAAACTAAAGCTTAATTGTTTTATTGATTGTCTAGGGCTGGAGCAAGCAAGCTATATTAACTTTCAGTCCAAATATGAATGCTTGTCTCTTTCTGCTCATTGCCTGTTTTTGGAAATAGTTTTTGTAAATAAAGTTTTATTGGCACGCCATGATGCCAATTCATTTACATGCTGCCTCTGGCTGCTTTCGAAATACAGCTGCAGAGCTGAATAGTTTCAGCAGAGGCCATATGGTCCTCAAAGCCTGAAATATGTATTACCTAGCTCTTTATAGAAAATGCTGGCCAGAACCTGCTTTTGACTTTAAAAATGATTAAGTTCGGTCACAGCCTTCAAATACATGTTCCTCCAATGGTTGCTAAAGTTCTTGACACCTTGAAATAAAGGGATTGGCTTTGTAGCAAACATAGTGATATAAAGGTGATCTGGCTCCACCTTCTGGTTCAGCATTTTCTAGTCGCAGTGAACAATTGATCACTTAGGCAAGTCTTCATCTTTCTGAGTCTTAGTTTCCTCATCCATAAAATGGGAGAACTAACAGTGAGCTGAGAGGATAAACAGGCCCAGTGCTTGGGATGGCACACCCAGTGGGGAGAGGCAACGAGTCCTGCCCACTCCAGGTGCAGGTAGTAAGGCTGGTCACAGAATAGGTTCTTCAGAAGCAGAGACTGAGACAGAGCTAGGGGTACAAGATGTTTTTAAGGATGCACACCAGTGAAATGAACGTGAAGAAGCCCGACAGGGGAGAAGGAGAAGTCAGTGGTGGAGGCCCAGCAGGACTTTATCAGTCCCAAAAGGGACTCTGGAGACAGACTTGTGGTCAGAGTTGTCCCCCACTGAGCTGAAATGGCCACCTTTACTCCTGCCGTGTTCAGCTACCACATGGAGGCTGCTCTGGGCAGAGGCAGCCTGGGACAAAGTCTGCAACGGCAGGAGATCCCATAGGAGCTGACAGCCAGCCACTTCCCCCATCCCCCCAAGTCCTTCCTTGAAAGGGCTTTCCATGCCCACCACAGAGGAAAATCGTCCATAGAGAATTTTAAAATAATAATCAAAATTGCCATAAGTCTGTTGACTTTATCATTTTGTGCCAGCAAATCTACATCTATAATTTTTTTTTGGGGGGGGGCCTGTGCTGGGTTGCTATGCATGGGCTTTCTCTAGTTGCTGGTGAACGAGGGCTACTTTCTAGTCGTGGGGTGCAGGCTTCTCATTGTGGTGGCTTCTCTTGTTGGGGAGCACGGGCTCTAGAGTGCAGGCTCAGTAGTTGTGGAACACGGGCTTAGATGCCCCGTGACATGTGGGATCTTCTCAGACCAGGGATCGGACCTCTGCATTGGCAGGTGGATTCTTAACTACCAAACCACCAGGGAACTCCAATGCCAGCAAAGCTAATCAGTATCAATGCCAGTTGGTGAACAGACGGCTGCCAACCAACGTTGGTGCTTGATATTGAATATGTGCTCATAGACAGTTATTGCTGTTGCTATTATATTCTTTGTGTCAGGATTAGTGGTTGTAAATGCCAGAAAACCAACTCAAAGGAGCTTATGCAAAGGAGGAAAAATTCTTGACTTACCCAGAAGTATGTCTAAAACAGGTCACTCAGATATCAGGAATCTGTCTCCTTCTCTCATCACTGCTTTCTCTGTGCCAGCTCCACACACAGGCACATTTTCCCTCCATGGAGTCAGACATGGGCACCGCAGCAGCATTCCATCGGCTCAGCAAACCCAGACCCCAGAGAGAGCCTCTTTCTCAAGCAAAAGTCCCAGGCAAACCCACACTGGCCAGCTCTGGTCAGGCACCCAAACCTGAACCAATCACAGGGATTCTCATTGGCCAGACCTGGCTCATGCATGCTCAGGTGCTTCAGTTCTGTCCAGCTCTTCATGAACCTATGGACTATAGCCCGCCAGTCTCCTCTGTCCATGGGATTCTCCAGGCCAGAATACTGGAGTGGATTGCCATGCCCTCCTCCAAAGGGATCTTCCCCACTCAGGGACTGAACCTGTGTCTCTTACGTCTCCTGCATTGGCAGGCAGGTTCTTTACCACTAGCACCACCTGGGAAGCCCCCCACATGTTCCCAAACCACATGGGCAGAGAGGGAGAAGGGATGGTTCCCCAAAGGAAGAGTGAGAGGCTAGGGGAGCGATGGATGCTGGACAGGCAAAACCAACAAAATCCAGGACAGCGCTCAACGCTCCAAAGCCGAGCACAGAGGACAGTTTTCTGTCCTGGGCACCTCAGATCCTGGGCGCCCATGGTTTGGGACACTGAGACTCAGGGAGGAGCTGGAAGTGGCCCAAGATCACAGAAGTTACCAGGACTTCCCTGATGGTACAGTGGATAAGAATCCACCTGCCAGTGCAGAGGACCTGGGTTCCATCCCCGGTCTGGGAAGATTCCACAAGTCTTGTAGCAACTAAACACATGAGCCACAGCTCCTGAGCCCATCTGCTGGAACTACTACTGAAGCCCATGTCCTGCAACAAGAGAAGCCACCACAATCGGAAGCCTGTGTACTGCAACTGGAGAGAAGTCCCCACTCGGAACCCTCTGGACCCTCCAGGCCATCACTGATGCCTGGTGATACAGCTGCCCATCACCCCAAAGTTCGAGCATGTGGGCCCTGTGCCCCAAGAGATAGAGACCAGCCCCACCCAGCTGGCCCTGCCCAGCTGCACCAGCCCTGATAATAGCTGGGCACACTGGCCAGCCCACATGCCCTCTGTTCCCCAACCGTTATTTCAGCCCTTGTTGGGAGTCTATGGAGCCTGGCAGGGGATGGGCTTTTGCCCCTGAATCCTCATTTGTTCTGTTTGGAGGCCTACAGTTGTAGATCCTAGAAAACAGAACACAGGACTGTTTGACTGTTTTGGCAGTCCAATTTTCAAATGAAACTAAAGTCTTTTACTTTATTTACATTCCCCAGATATAATATTGTTGTTTAGTCATAAAGTCATGTCCAACTCTTTCATGACCCCATGGACCATAGCCCACATGGCTCCTCTGTCCATGGGATTTCCCAGGCAAGAATACTGGAGTGGGTTGCCATTTCTCTCTCCAGGGGATCTTCCCAAACCCAGGGATCAAACCAAGGTCTCTTGCATCTCCTGTATTGGCAGGCAGAATCTTTACCACTGAGCCACCAGGGAAGACCCCAGATACGACAAAGAATCATAAATAGGCCACTCCAGTTCAAGCACAGCAGTTATCAACAACTTTTCCCCACATTGACCTTGAGCAGTGAAGCCTTTAAAGTCTTGATCATGTTGCAACTCTGCTACAAAACCTTCAAAAGCTTCCCCATTGCCTCAAAGATAAAGCCCAAACCCCCTAACCTGACATTTGCAACCCTCCCACATTCCTCATAGGCTTCCCAGGTGGCGCTAGTGGTAAAGAATCCACCTGCCAACACAGGAGACACAAGAGACGCAGGTTCCACCCCTGGGTGGGGAAGATCCCCTGGAGAAGGACATGGCACCCCACTCCAGTATTCTATCCTGAGAAATCCCACTACAGAGAAGCCTGGCGTGCTACAGTCCATGGGGTCACAAAGAGTTGGACCCGACTAAGCCACACATTCCTTATAAGCATCAGTCAGTCAGTTCAGTCGCTCAGTCGTGTCCGACTCTTTGAGACCCCATGAATCTCAGCACGCCAGGCCTCCCTGTCCATCACCAACTCCCAGAGTCCACTCAAACTCATGTCCATCGAGTCAGTGATGCCATCCAGCCATCTCATCCTCTGTCATCCCCTTCTCCTCCTGCCCCCAATCCCTCCAAGCATCAGGGTCTTTTCCAATGAATCAACTCTTCGAATGAGGTGGCCAAAGCACTGGAGTTTCAGCTTCAGCATCAGTCCTTCCAATGAACGCCCAGGACTGATCTCCTTTAGGATGGACTGGTTGGATCTCCTTGCAGTCCAAGGGACTCTCAAGAGTCTTCTCCAACACCACAGTTCAAAAGCATCAATTTTTCGGGGGTCAGCTTTCCTCACAGTCCCAACTCTCACATCCATACATGACCACTGGAAAAACCATAGCCTTGACCAGAGAGACCTTTGTTGGCAAAGTAATGTCTCTGCTTTTTAAAATGCTATCTAGGTTGGTCATAACTTTCCTTCCAAGGAGTAAGCGTCTTTTAATTTCATGGCTGCAATCACCATCTGCAGTGATTTTGGAGCCCCCCAAAATAAAGTCTGACACTGTTTCCACTGTCTCCCCATCTGTTTCCCATGAAGTGATGGGACCAGATGCCATGATCTTAGTTTTCTGAATGTTGAGCTTTAAACCGACTTTTTCACTCTCCTCTTTCACTTTCATCAAGAGGCTTTTTAGTTCATCTTCACTTTCTGCCATAAGGGTGGTGTCATCTGCATATCTGAGGTTATTGATATTTCTCCCGGCAATCTTGATTCCAGCTTGTGCTTCTTCCAGCCCAGCGTTTCTCATGCATAATTGGTAACTATTAACTGTCTATACCGGAGCCATTAATTGAGTCATGCCAGGCATCAAGCAAAGCACTCTATGAGCATTAGCTCAGATGATTCTCATAACAACCCTCTGAGGGAGGTACTACCACAATTCCCATTTTAGAGATGAGGCTCAGAGAGGTGAAGTGACTTGCCCATGGTTGCTCAGCAGGAGCCCCCACCTCTGTCTACACAAAGGCTTTGCTCCTCACCAGCCTGTCCACAAAGCCTCCCCGCAGACTCGCAGTGCTCCTACCTTCTCCCTCTTTTCCCCTCCTTCACCCCTGCCAAGCCAGCCCTTCCCACTCAGCCACAGGCCAAAGGAAGAGGAAGCTTCTCCAGGGTCCAGAAGGCTGGTTTCCTCCTGCTGCTTGAAAACAGACTCAGGGGTCATTTCCAAAGCATTTTCCAAAAGCAATGACAGCATGGCAGGCAGTGGCTAGCATATAGACTTTGGAGAGAGTCAGGTGGTTGTGGCAGTTTAGCCGCTAAATCATGTCTGACTCATACTACCTCATGGACTGTAGCTCACCAGGTTCCTCTGTCCATGGGACTTTTCAGGCAAGAACACTGGAGTGAGTTGCCATTTCCTTCTCCAGGGGAATCTTCCTGACCCAGGTATTGAACCTGAGTCTCCTGCATTGCAGGCAGATTCTTTACCGCTGATCTACCAGGGAAGCCTGAGAGAGTAAGGCTTGGGCTCAATTCTCTGTCACTTTTTAGCTGTGTTCCTTGGACACCTCTCTAAACCTCCGTTTTCCAATCTGTAAAATGGGGATGATAGCACCTACCTCCTAGGGTTGTTAGAGGATTTAATAATTAAAGGGCATAAAAGCAACTATACTCCAATAAAAAATTAATTTAAAAAAAGAAAAAAGAAAGGTCAGAGCATCTAGTGTGTTTAGCACAGTGTCTGGCTTATAAAACAAAATGACCAGAAAAATCTAAGTTTTTGTCATTGCTGCTTATTATTATTATTTTGAAAAAGTGCTCTGCCTCCAGAGGTAACAACTTGAGACAGATCACACTCCTTCAGCTGAAGATATTTTAAGTTAAAAAATCAGCTCCCCTTCTTACATACAATACCAAAAGCACAAGTGACAAAAGAAAAAAATAGTAAGTCAGACGTCATCAAATTTAAAAAAATCTGTGCTGCCTGTCATTCCATCAAGTGAAAACACAACCCACAGAGTGGGAAAAAAAATTTGTAAATCACATATTTGATAAGGGACTTGATTCCTGATAAGGGACCACATAAGGAACCATTACAGCTAAGTGACAGAGGATGAGATGGTCGGACGGCATCACTGACTGAATGGTCATGAGTTTGAGTAAGCTCCGGGAGATGGTGAAGGACAGGGAAGCCTGGCATGCTGCAGTCCACGGGGTTGCAAAGAGTCAGACATAACTGAGCAACTGAACAACAACAACAACTCAGTAATAAAAAGACAAATAATACAATGAAAAAGTAGGAAAAGGATATGAGCTATTTCTCCAAAGAATGTATGAAATTAATAATAAGCACAGAAAAATTTCAGCATCATTAGCCACTAGGGAAACGCAAATCAAAATCACAATGAGACAGGGCCAAAACAAAAAACAAACAAAAACAGCAGCAGCAAAACTCTGGGAGACCAGTGCTATGAAACTCTGCTCAGCAACAAAAAGACACACAATCCACGTAGAGGCACCAACATGGAAGACTCTCAAATGCATTATGCTGAATGCAAGAAGCCAGACTCACAAGGCTGCTTACTGTCTGATTCATTTATACAAAATGCTGGAAAAGGCAAAACCCACAATCTGTCCACATAACAGAAAATAGATCCCTGGCTGTCAGCGACTGGGTGGGGGAGGGATTAACTACAAAGGTACACAGTGGTGAATGGGTTGGTGGATCTGTTTTTGGGTAATGAAATTGTTTTAGATCTTGATTGTGGTTATAGTTATGTGACTGCATGTGTTTTTAAAACTTATAAAACTGTATGCTAAAAAGGGTGAATGTCATTCTTTATAAATTACATTTCAAGAACTACGATTCTCAAAAAAACATATTTATAATTCCTAAAATCACGTAAATCATGCAAATATTATTTGCTGCAGAATCAGAATGGCAATTAGACCTTAAGAGAAGGAAATAAACTTTTTGGTCACAATAGCCTGGAGTGATCCCAAAAGAAGATTCCAAATGGAAATTGTTGAACTGGTTCTCTTTATTGAAATTCAGGTTCTCTTTATCCAATTCAGAATGGATTAACTTTGCTGCACACCTGAAACTAACACAACATTGTAAGCCAACTGCACTCCAATTAAACTTGAAAAAATAAATTAATAAAGTCCATTCGATGGCTGACAATCATTGGCATGTTTTGCCCTGTGGGAAACTGCCAGCATGTGGGATCTTAGTTCCCTGACCAGAGATCAAACCTGTATCCCTTGCAGTGGAAGCATGGAGTCTTAACCACCAGATGACCAGAGAAATCCCTCTTGATCTGTTTTTATAGTTACTTACTGTTTCCTTGTTATTTAACTAATACAAGGACATTTAGGTTGTTTACAATATTTTCCACCATGGTAGATGAACTAAGACAAGTGAACAGCCTTATAAATGAGGGTAGGGATTCATGTGCATATTATCTAGAGCATGAGATCTTATGCCTTTTTTTTCCTCCCTTTTTTTGCCATGGACATCTTTAGATGTCTTGTGAAACCTCTGCATGGTATGATGTGCCAAAATTCCAGACTCTCAGAAGCACGCAGGTGATCTGCATAAACCACATTGTCCAGTTTAGACCCAATGAGCTTCTCTCATCAGTAACTTGTCAATTATTCCTCGATAAAGTTGGGGGTTGGAAGGGGGAGTAGCAGGATCTCTTCTGCTGCAGCCAAGCCAGACAGCCACGTCCCAAGTTCAAAAGACAACCAAGGCTTTCCCACACCCATTTTGTCATGTTGGTCTTAGAATACAAGCCAAGTCCCACAAAGATGTGCAAGTCATGGCACATCATGTCTAAAGGTCAGGCATATGATTTCACAGGAGCTCATTAGCAACCAAAGACTGTGTTTCCAAACCTCAAAAGTGCATCTCCATTTAGAGACTGCCTCTTTTTCACACTGTCTCTGTTAAAAATATATATTTATTTATTTGGATGCACCAGGTCTTATTTGCAGCACGTGTGATCTAGCTTCCTGACCAGAAATCGAACCCAGGACCCCTGCATTGAGCACTCAGAGTCTTAGCCACTGGATCACAAGGGAAGTCCCACATTGTTGTTTTTTTTTTTTTTTCTCCAGGAGCCAATAGGCAAGGACTCATGGTATGAACTGTTCTGTTTTCGATACTCAAAGAACTCAAATTCCAAGCTGCCCATATGGTGAAATGCAAGAAAGTTGTGTCCCAGTGATGGCTTTTCTCTTTGCAGCTCTTCCTAATTGTGACCATCCCTCTTGTATTTATGAAATTACAATCATATAACACTTTGTATCTGCTTTAATCATATATCCATATGTAATAGCTATAAAATACACACACACACACAAAGCCCTTAAAAAATTCCTCCCCATTTGGCACTTTCCTGGTGGTCCAGTGCATACGACCGTATACTGCCACAACTAAAGATCCTGCATGCCACAATAAAGACTGAAGATCTTGAGTGCGGCAAATAAGACCCCGTACAGTTAAAAAAATAATTAAAAAAAAAAAAATTCCTCTCCCTCCCTAGTCTTTCCTGGTGGTCCAGTGGTTAAAAATCTGCCTGCCAATGCAGGGGACACGGATTTGAACCCTGGTCTGGGAAGATCCCACATGCCTCAGGGCAAAAGAGCCCTGTGTCCCAACTACTGAGCCCATGTGCTGCAGCTGCTGAAGCTTGTTCACTACAGCCCATGCTCCAAAACCAGAGAAACCACCACAGTGAGAAGCCACGCACCGCAACTAGAGAAAGCCCCCTCACAGCAACAAAGACGCAGCACAGCCAAAAATAAATAAATAATAAACATTTTAAAATGAATAAACTGAGGGTGCACCTAAAAAAAAATTCCTCCCCCTTTATTTTCATTGCAAATGCATTTAAACTCTTAGCAGTAAATTCAACCCTTACAGCGGGGAGGAGAGAGGGAGGCTATGGCAGCCACAGCTAGAGCATCTCCCTTGCCCTTTTCCCCCTCTGGTTTATCTAAAGCTTTTCTCCATTCTGGGAAAAGATTTGACATTTTCTTTCCACTTAGTGGAAACAATAATGCAAACTTTCAACATTTGGGGGCCACCTAAAGCTCACTTTTGGGAATGTTTGACCTCTTCTTCCTCCCGTCTAGAGGAGAGAACAAAACACCAAAGGCATCCGGACTTCCCCAGGGGTCCAGAGGTTAAGAATCTGCCTTTCCACTGCAGGAGACCTGAGTTTGATCCCTGGTCGGGAAACTAAGATCTTGCATCCAGCACAGTAAGACCCCCAAATTTTTATTTTTTAAATAAATAAGTAAATAAAGGCATCACCCACACTGGGCTTCCCCACCTCATTTCAAGCCATCGCAGTCTCAACAAACCATAGGGATGCAGCTAGTCAACTCTCCTGGGACTCCATCTATTACTGTCGAATCCCAGAAGTAATTTTTACCTCTCACAACAGTTTTGGCTGCAGGTAAGCTACTGTCTCACACCATAGATAACTCCACAGCCACGTGGGCTTTAAAAGGCTGGTCGACTATTCCAGGAGGCCATGCAGGCCACCCCAAGGCCTCTGGGCAGGTTCTGAGTGCTCAGCCAGGTCTTCAGAAAGGAGCTCAGGACCAAGGCCACCTAGGTCATGGTCATGAAGAAGAAGATAGCCAGTGCTTACACAGCTGGGAAACTCATATGCAAATCTTAGGAAGGACATTCCTTGCCACTCCATCCTTCCTTTCCCCAAACAATGCTTCCAGCATCTTTCAGTGAGTCAGGGCCCATATGTCGAATCCCACCTTGTCAGGGAGGGGTCCCAATACCACCTCCAAGTTTGATTATGTACTAGGAGGAATCACAGGACCCACCATATAGTCATGCTTATGACTAAGACATATTACAGGGACTTCCCTGGTGGTCCAGTGGCTAGGACTCCACACTCCAATGCAGGGGGCCCGGGTTCCATCCCTGGTCAGGGAACTAGATCCCACAGGCCACAACTGAATGTTTAGATGCTGCAACTAAAGATCCTACATGTCACAATGAAGATGGGAGATTCTGTGTGCCTCAACTAAGACCTGCTGCAACCAAATAAATAAATATTTTTTAAAAATAAAAAAGGCATATTACAAAAGATGCAAACTCAGTCCAGGGAGAAGGAGTATGGGTGAGGTCCAGAGGAAACCAGGGGCCAGCTACTAAGGGTCTTCTCCCAGTGGAGATCACTGGATGCCCTTACTTCCTCCAGCAAGAGATGAACTGTCTACCAGGGAAGCGTGCCTGAGCCTAAAACTCCAGTGTTTCTATTGGAGGCTGGTCTCAAAGGCACCCACTGCACAGTGGGTACTAAAATCCCAGGCTCCCAGGAGTGAAGCAGGTGTTTGGCATAAGCCATATTGTTTGCACAGTTTAGGCCCAGTGAGTGACTCTTACCATTTCTGGGGATGGTGGGAACCTTCCTGAAATACACGTTCCTCAATGTCAACCAAGGCTCAACTTTGCAAGCAGGCCTTCCTACAAACAGAAGCCTTAAGGGACTTCCCTGGCCATCTAGTGGTTAGGATTCTGCACTTCCAATGCAAAGGGCTCAGGTTCAATTCCTGTTGGGGAACTAAGATTCCACAGGCCTCGTGGTGCAGCCAAAAAAGAAAAAAAAAAAAGCCAAGATTCTAAATAGATGATTATCAAATCTTCAGGATAATGGCTGACTCAACTGTGTTTAAAGAAAAAAATATATCATATCAGGGGCTTCCGTCATGGCTCAGTGGTAAAGAATCTGCCTGCCAGTGCAGGAGACAGGTTCGATCCTTAGGCCGGGAGGATCCCACAGGCTGTGGAGCGTCTGAAGCCCTTGCACCACAACTGCTGAGGCTGTACTCTAGAGCCCACGTCCCACAACTACTGAAGCCCAAGGACCCTAGAGCCAGTGCTCTGCAGCAAGGGAAGCCGCCGCAGTGAGAAGCCCAGGCACCACAACTAGAAAGTAGGCCCCTGGCTCGCCAAAACTAGAGTAAAGCCTGCATGGCAGTGAAGAACCAGCAGAGCCAAAAATAAATTTTTAAAGTTATTTTTTACAAAATGAAAGAAAGAAAATCAGCCTCAAGCCTGCTGGGTTCCCTCTCATCTACACACGAGGGCACAGTGGAGGGTGATTCACATGAGGACATTTGCGTTGTGGGCTCCTTGAGCAAGCCATATGGAACCTAGCTCCTAGCACATGATGGGCATGAACTGGCCACTCAGGAACAAAGAGCAAGGCAGCTGTACCCACCCACCGCTAACCTTCTCCACCTGGGCCCAGCCTGAGACGAAGCCCCTGGAAGGGGGCCAGGGGGGCTCCAAAGACTGGGTCCTGCAGGTTCCCCTCCCCCACCTCTCCCACAGATGGGAGAGGCATGTAGGGGTGACTGAGACCTCACGGTGTTTATGGAAGCAAAGTCCAGGGGGTAGGAGAGACAGAGATGCCAGCCCTGGTCCCCAGAGCCGGTCACTTACCTTTGGCACCCTAGGCTGCTGCTGACATGTTTCCTTGATTCGGCAAACATTAACTTTGTCCCGAGGGCACAGGGCAGATCAGGCTCCAGGAGTGGGGATTTGAGTTGGCCGGCGCAAGCAAGGGGACACAGTGTTCCTCTGCACCTGGGATGGGAGGGTGCACTGAGACATTCTCCCACGTGGAAACTTCTGGCCTGTGAGTGCCACTCTGGGCTCCATCCACTCCTGTTTTCAGATGGAAACCTAGACTCAGGGGACCAAGGCGGACCCAGAGGCAGACTGGCCCAGTAGGGGCAGAATAAGGAGGTGGGGCCACCTTGCCTACCTTCGTATTTGCCCAGGAAACAGAGAAAAGGGAAAAGACGTCTGGACTGGTGGGAGGCAAATAGAAGCAAATAGGCCAGAGCTGGGATCTCTGTTCTTACAGCTCCACAACCCTGGGGCATCTGTTCCTTCTCCGAGCCTCAGTCTTCCCATCTGTCTGGTGGGGGGGATCAAAATCTCTGGGGACTTCCCTGGTGTTCCAGAGGTTAAGATTCTGCGCTCCCACTACAAGGGTTCTCCAGTTAGATTCCTGGTTGGGGAAGCACATGCCATGCAGTGGTGCAGCCAAAAATAAAAGTGTAGGCTCTGGAGTTAGAACAATCTGGTTCACATTCCAGTTCTATCCTGATTGGCTTAAGAAAGTTCTCTGATTGTCCCAGGTCCCACCTCCCGGGTGTTTGCTGACTAAGCCTGACTATGGCAGCTAAGCAGCTGAGCCTCTGACTTGGAGCTGGGGAGTTCAGAGAGGGCTTCCTGGAGGAGGTGAAAATTTGAGAGTGGACCAGGGGACCTAGCAGGTTTTGCTGAGGAAGGTGGGAAGGGGTGCTCCTCTCTGGTACAAGCCTTTCTTTGCTTTTTGGTGGGGAGGGAAAGACAAGAGAGGCAGGGAGGGAGGAGGGGGGCAGGAAAGAATGAGGGGAGTAATGTCAGGCACCTTGCTGTTTGGTCAGTTTTTCTTATCTGAGAAATGGAAACGTTGGATTGAATGTTGGACTGAATGATCCTCAAGGTCATAACCTACCAGGATTATCTGGTTTTTGGTATTTTTTTAAAAAAAGAAAAGAAAAAGGCAGGGGATTCCCTGGTGGTCCAGTGGTTAGGACTTAGTGCTTTCATTACTAGGGCCTGGGTTCAATCCCTGGTCGGGGAACTAAGATCCTGCAAGCCAAAAAAATAGAAGAAGAAACAAACAAAAAATTGTAAGGCATCTAACACCAAAAAACAGAAGCAAAAATAAACAAATAGGACCACATCAAATTAAAAAGCTTCTGCACAGCAAAGGAAACCATCGACAAAATGAAAAGGAAACCTACTGAGTGGGAGGAAATATTTGCAAATCACATATTTGATAAGGGGCTAATATCTAACATACAGGAAGAACTCACAACTCACTAGCTAAAAAAAAAAATTATAGGGCTTCCCTGGTGGTCCAGTGGTTAGGAATCTGCCTTGCAATGCAAGGGGCACTGGTTCGATCCCTGGTCTGAGAAGATCCCACGTGCTGGGACACAGCTAAGCCCGTGCGCCGCAACTCCTGAGCCCGTGCTCCAGAGCCCAGAAGCCGCAGCTGCTGAAGCCTGAGTGCCCGAGGCCTGTGCTCCAGAGCAAGGGAAGCCTCCTCAAGGAGAAGTCCACACACTACAACTAGAGAGCAGCTTCTGCGACCGCAACTAGAGAAAGCCCACGCGCAGCAATGGAGACCCACCACAGCCCCCCAAAATAAATAAATCTTCAAAATATTTTTAAAACAATGAGCCATAAGAAGGAATAAAAATTTTGCCGTTTGCAACAACAGGCATGGGTTGCAAGAGCATTATTCCAAATGAAATAAGTCAGAGAAAGACAAATACTGTACGATCGCTTTTTCTCTCTCCCTCTCTTTTTTTTTTTTTGGCCGTACCATGAGGCTTGCAATGTGTCAGTTCTCTAAGCAGGGACTGGATCCTCAGCAGTGAAAGCACACAGTCCTAACCACTCTACCACGTAGGAGTTGCCGGTGATTTTTGTTTAAGGGTTATTGATCTTGGCTTAGGGTATTTGTTAACTTTAGGACAAAGACAGCCGTAGGGCAGAGGTAGGGCTACATCCGGTGTTATAATTAGGATTAGTGTTAAAGCCAATGGAATACTCATAACATTCATAATTCATAATGAATGTGAAAAGGTAAAGAAAACTTGGGTGTGAATGTTCTGGATTTCACACCCAAGTTTTCTTTACCTGGCTAATGTACTTATCCTCCCTTCTCTTGAAATTTTTTTTTTTTTTTTTTTTTTTTTTTTAGCATATGGATCTTAGTTCCCCAACTAGGGATTGAACCTGCACCCCTTACATTGAAAGCATGGAATCTTAACCACTGGACCAACAGGGTAGTCTTCCTATGATCTCTCTTACATGCAGTATCTTAACTCATTATCGATAGTGGAATTTTTGCAGAAACTAACACCTGTGACTGGTGATTTGATATGTAAGTGATACTGCTAGGTCTCCGGTCAATAAGGTTCAGATAATAAAGGATGTATTAATACACCTCTGGTCAATAATGTGTTAAAAAAACAAACAAACAAACAAAGCAAAACACACCGTACACCAGGTTCACAGACAGAGACCTGACCTGTGATTGTCAGAGGTGGGGGTGGGGGATGGGGCAGGGAGTGGGAGAAATTAGTGAAACTTTTTTTAGTTTAAATAAATTGGAAAAAACTATGAATGATTTGTCACTGGGGCAAAATAAACATTACTTTCAAAAGACAACAGCAAAGTCTAATGCAGGACATTTGGGGAGCCAAAATGCAAGACAGTGGGTGAGGGGTATAGTCACAGGCTGAGACTGCCAGCATCAGGGACTAGAAGGATTTTTTTTTCAGGCAATGAGGATAGTTGATAAAGTCAGTTCCCTAGGAAGACAGCTCAGCAATGGGGTTTCTGGGGACTGGGGTGGAGTTAGAGGAGGGTGGGGGAGCTGTCCCGGAGCCCTCAGGTAAATGCCACAGCTGGCCAGCAGTCACCACACCATGTTCCAGGGAACTGAGCCTTGAAGATTCAGGTATGGGGGGTTCTGGGGAAGAACCTGGGCCTTCCTCCTCCCAGGGCGTTAGCTCCCACATCCCACCCACTCCAGGCCAGGGGTAGGGCCACAACCTTTTTCCCAATACCCAGGCTGGGACTTCCCTGTTGATCCAGTGCAGGGAACACAGTTTAAAAAAAAGGAGAGAGAAGCCAAGCACCACAACCAAGAGTCACCCCTGCTCGCCACAACTAGGGAAAAGCCCATGCAGCAATGAAAACCTAGTGCAGCCAATAAATAAATAAACATAAATAAATAATACTTTTTGTAAAAAAAACCAGGCTGGGGCAACATCAAGCTCCCCTTATTATCCATCAGTTCCTCCAACCCCAAAGAAACATAACGAATTATAACCAACATTAACAGAGATCTTACTGTGTGTTATGTTTATCTCATTTAATGCCCTGCCACACTACCACTGCTCTCATCTTACAGATGGAGAGAATGAGGCTTAGAGGAGTTTGGTAACGTTCCCCGGTCACATAGTATATACTAACAGTGGCTCCAGGATTCAAACCTCCATACCCATGCCTCTAACCACTATGGAATACAAACTTTTTACCTAAATATAAAATGCACACTTGCTACACAAACAGGGCTTCAGGACCAGTCCCTAATGCCCCTCGAATTCCCCTTAATTATGAATTCTGGAGTCACCTCTGCATGCAAGCTGGCCTTGGCTTCTGGGCTTTGAATTCTGGAGGGCAAAGATGCCTTTGGCATCTGGGCCTGGCTCTGTGCCCCACTGGCTAGTGGCCTTGGGTGTGTCACTCCCCCTTTCCAGGCCTTGCAGCATCACCCTGTCCAATGAGGCTGTGGCTGGATTAGAGGTCTCCAGGCCTAGGAGCCTCCAGGATCAGCTCCCACCCCCAGGTAGGCCAGGAGGCCAGGGGCGGAGCCAGCTACATGTTAAATATTTCTGTCCAGAACCCGGCTGGTCTCTAGTCCCAGTCTTCTCAGCAGGAAGTGTGACCACGATCAGTCATGGTAAGAGCCTGCCTGGCGTGACAACCTAGAGGGGTGGGATGGGGTGGGAGGCGAGATGTGGGAGGGAGGCTCCAGAAGGAGGGGACATACGTACACCTATGGCTGATCCATGGCGAGGTATGGCACAAACCAACACAAGATTGTAATTATCCTTTGATTAAAAATACATGACTCAAGAAAGAAAAAAAAAAAAGCCTAAGCTTAAAAAAAAAAAAAAGAGCTTACCTAGGGCCATGGCAGCCTTACCTGATGGTAGGGATCTGTGGTGAGATTTCCATAAGCACATTGTGTCCAAGTGTCTGTCTTACTGTTCTTTTCTTTCTCCCTAGACAACTTACAGTGACAAAGGAGAGAAGGTAAGCAGGAGGGGAAATGTGGGGTCAGGGCCCTGGGAGCCTGGGATGTCAGCAACGAGCAGAAAAGGAATAGCTTCAGTGGGTACGTGACATTCTGGATACAGGCTCAGGTTCATCTCTGCACTCCCCTGACCTCATCGCAACTGAACTCAACTCAACCTTGCCTTCCTAAGAAAAACTTTTACCTCTTTTTAAATTCCTGCCAATCCCTTAATCGTGTCTGGAAGTTCTTTCTAAGGTCTAACTTAAATCCTTGTTGCTGTAGCATAAGACTGTTCACCTTGTGAAACCTGGGCAGGCCTCCTCAGTGGGTGGGGCTCACCAATCCCAAGCCCACAGGAACTCACTTTCTACATGAGAACCCTCTTTCGAGGCTTGGCAAGGCTGCAGGGCAGAGGGGTGGGGTGAGGTGACTTGTCCTCACTTCTGGGATTGAGGGTGGCACAAGGGAGGGGGCTAGGGGACCCCTCTCCACGGACACTTTTCTAGACCCACTTCTAGGGACTCAGCCTCGCCTGTTCTCTCCTCCTGCAGCCTGAAAGGGGCCGATTCCTCCACTTTCACTCTGTGACCTTCTGGGTTGGCAATGCCAAGCAGGTAGACGCCGGGGTGAGGTGCTGGGATTGGGCAGAGGGCAGGTGAAGGGGCCTCCAGGACAGGGCAGGCCTCCAGCCGAGTATGTGATTGGCCCCTGGGAGGGAGGATCCTGGCCAGTGTTAGGAGAGTCCTGGGAAAGACAGCAACTCTTTGGATCCTAGTTACACAATCCGGGCTGTGGACCCCAGCGGGGAACTTCAGGGAGATCAGCATGGGCCAGGGAGCCAGGCTTTTTTCCCAGGAGGAACAGTACCTGGGGCAACGGGGCAGACACGCTGGGGAGGTAGGGGCCAGCACCTCACCCCTCACAGGCCTGCCTGCAACTCTGTGATTCAGGCTGCGTCGTATTACTGCAGTAAGCTGGGCTTTGAGCCCCTAGCCTACAAGGGCCTGGAGACCGGTTCCCGGGAAGTGGTGAGCCATGTGGTCAAGCAAGGGCAGGTGAGTCTCCACTCCGGACCCCCCTCCTCCAGGAGGCCCGTCTCTCCCCACGCTGGTCTCGGAGCTCCCTGGTCGCTCCGGCACCTCTGGGTGCAGCAGACCACGAGGTACTTCCTCCCTCGGCTGGGTGCTCTTCCAGGCTGCCTGGTGTGGTTAGCGGAGCCTGTGCTGACGTCAGCCCCCATGGGCACCTTTGCACGATGTGCAACAGGGACCTTTTTGGTTTGATCTCCTTCTCAGCCTGGCCCAATGCTTGTCTCATGGATGTTCGGGAAAAGTGGGCAAAGGCCTCCAGCATCAGAGCTGGAACTCCGAGCCATGCCCTGGTCCATAGGTCCCTGGAGCTCTCCCCACAGGCAGACCTGACCACCAGCTCATCCCGGGACCCCAGGCGGCTCTGGCATGGGGAAGCCCCCATTCCTCAGGACCAGAGGGGAAACTAAGGCAGAGAAGGGGCAGGAACCCAGGATCAAGAGTCCTTGGGAATTCCCTGGCAGTCCAGTGGTTAAGATTCGGTGTTTCCACTGCAGAGGGCATGGGTTGGAACCCTGGTCAGGGAACTAAGATCCCATATGCCACATGCCATAGCCAAAAAAAAAAAAAAAAAGAGTCCTGCCTGGCAGGGAGGAGGTGGTCCTAATGCCCCAGCAGGGGTATCTTGCTGGTGGGCAGGAGAGGGGCTGGGGGCACACCTCCACAAGTTCACCTGACCCACCAGCCACATCCCCCTTCTCCTCTCCATCTTAGATTGTGTTCGTCTTCTCCTCTGCCCTCAACCCCTGGAACAAAGGTGAGGGGGCCTTGGAGGGTTCAAGATGCCAAGGAGTGGAGACATGGTATTGTGGGCGGGGGTCAGGGACACAGGGGTGGGTTAGGGTTGAGGGAGGGGGCCTGGGCCCAGAAGGAGATGGAACCCAGAAGGCTGAGAGTATGGGGGAGGGGCAGTGACTCCAGCATCACCTGCCTCCCCTGCCGACCACAGAGATGGGCGATCACCTGGTGAAACATGGCGATGGAGTGAAGGACGTTGCGTTCGAGGTGGAGGATTGTGACTACATTGTGCAGGTGAGACCTCACCTGGGCTGGTGTGGAGACAAAGCAGGGAGCCTCAGCCTGCCCTCTGCCACAGGGACCTCCCGTCGGTCAGGGCTGGAGGGCACTGCCACGCTGGAGTGATGTGCCCAGATGCTGGCTGACACATACCTGAGTTCCAGTGACATCGTCCCCTTAGTAGCCAAGCAGTCTCTTTCCAGGCCTCAGTTTCTGCATCTGTAAAATGGGAATAACCACACATCTCACTGAGTTGTTACAAAGAGGGAACGAGATCATAATTATCATTTCATGAGCATGATTCTGTACCAAGCACTGTATTCAAGAGGCAATTTAGGGACTTCCCTGGTGGTCCAGTGGCTAAGATTCTGAGCTTCCCAATGCAGGGGGCCTGGGTTCGATCCCTGGTCAAGGAACTAGCTCCCACATGCCACAAGTAAGACCCAGTGCAGTCAAATAAACCAATTCTTTTTTAAAAAGAGGCAGTTTAGAGGTTTAAAGTGTAGATTCCAGAGGCAGACTACTGCGTCTGAATCTCAATTGCTGTGTGACTTTAGGTGAATGACTTACTTTCTTTGTGTTTCAGTGTCCTCATCTTTCAGTGAATGACTCCATTCATAAAAGAGACAATAATAGTGCCTTTCATGTAATGCTGCTATGAGAATTTAAGAGGTTAATACTTACAACAATGCCTGACATGTGATAAGCATAGACATACAGTAATGAGGTCTTGCTAAATAAACACACAAATCATGCATGTAAGGCAACTGGTAGAGGGTCTGACACATAGTATGTGCTCAATAAATGCCAGCATGAAGACTTTCCTGGTGGTCCAGGGGTTAAGGATCTGCCTTCCAATGCAGCAGATGTGGGTTCAATCCCTGGTCTGGGAACTCAGATCCCACATGTTATGGGGCAACCTATACGCTCCAGAGCCCGCCTATTACAAAGAAGACCCCATGGCAACTAAGTGGCAACTAAGACCCGATGCAGCCAAATAAATAAGTGTTTTTAAAATAAATAAATAAATGCCAGGTGGTATTCAACTCATCCCACTACCCTTTTTCACTAATAAAGAAACTGAGGGCTAGAGCGGGGGCAGGGCCACAGAGTGAGTGAGCACAGGACAGGCAGGACAGACCCCACCCTCACCTGGTTTGTCCCCCGCAGCCCCAGGCCTGTTTTCCAATCTGCCAAATGGGCATGAGGCATGAGTGTCAAGGGCAACAGCTAAAGTTGGTTGGAGTTTCTGCCTGGGGCTGGAAACACTGAAAGAAGAGGCTGTGGCAGGACCACACAAAGGGGATCCAGCAGGGGCAGCCAAAGGGCTCCCTGAGGCTCCAGCACTGACCGCCTCCCCACCCCATCTCCCCTGCAGAAAGCCCGGGAACGAGGCGCCAAGATCGTGCGGGAGCCCTGGCTAGAGCAAGATAAGCTTGGGAAGGTGAAGTTTGCTGTGCTACAGACGGTGAGTCAGCTCTGGAGCCTCCACCTTGCCTACACCCACAGAGATGCCAGGACCCGCCTTTCCCGGCCCCTGACTCCATCATACCATCCCACCCTTATGCCTCAAAGCACAAAAATTCTCCCTCAACCCTGATCGCCTGTATTCTTGGCTGGTGTGCAGAGGCTGAGGAGGGCTCCTAGTCACCCATCTCTGGGCTTCCCTTCCTCCCCAGTAGGGGTGACAGCATGGGACCGCAAGCAGCAGGCAGGGGCTCCGAAGGAAGGAGATGGGTGGGTCTGGGGAAGGAGATGGGATGGAAGCCCCTCCCCACTCAAGATGTGTGACTTTGGCCAAATCACTTCACCTCTCTGTGAGTCCATTTAAATAAGCAAGGACCACCTGTGTGACCTGCCACACACTACTTAACAGTTCTGGGCCTGTTCCTTCAGCTGTGATCCCTCCCTCCGGTCATTTTAAGGATCAAATGAGATGATTCATACATAGCACTTAGAACAGCAGCACTGGCAGATACCCAACAAAGTCTGTTTAGCACCTGAGACCATCATAGGTTCTTCCTCCTCATGATTTCTGTTTTTTAATTTTTTTTTTTTGATGTGGAATGTTTTTAAAGTCTTTATCGAATTTGTTACAATATCGCTTCTGTTTTATATTTTGGCTTTTGGCTGCAAGGTATAAGGAATCTTAGCTCCCCAACCAGGGATCCAACCCACACCCCCTGCATTGGAAGATGAAGTCTTAATCACTGGACCATCAGGGAAGTCCCCCTCCTCAAGATTTGCTATAACTTAAGGATTGTTAGGGTCTTCCCAGGTGGTGCTAGTGGTAAAGAACCTGCCTGCCAATGCAGGAGATGTAAGAGACGCAGGTTCGATCCCTGGGTGGGGAAGATCCCCTGAAGGAGGGTATAGCAACCCACTCCAGTATTCTTGCCTGGAGAATCCCATGGACAGAAGAGCCTGGGAGGCTATAGTCCAAAGGGTCCTGAAGAGTCGGACACAACTAAATTGACGCAGCACACACACATGCAAAGATTGTTAGAGTGATTGAAAGGATCCTTCCATATAATTAAAACAAATGCCCTCCTCATTCTTCACGCAGACAACATATTTGTATTGAGCACCTAGGATGAGCCAGGACAGTATCATGAGCAAGACATCATCCCACCCCCTACAGAGCTTCTGGTCCTGTGGGGAGACTGTCAAATTCCCAAATGTCAGATTGCAGTTCATTTGGGAACGGGGAAGTGACTTGCCCAAGATCACACTTGGAGTTAGGGCCAGGTGTGGGCTAGAACCCAGGGCTGTGTGGGCTCCATGCAATGTGGCCTGGGTTCAGCAGGGATGGGACCTCAGGCTGTTTGCCATCCGCAGTATGGCGACACAACACACACCCTGGTGGAGAAGATGAACTATACTGGCCGGTTCCTGCCTGGATTCGAGGCACCAGCATTCATGGACCCCCAACTTTCCAAGCTGTGAGTGCCCCTTGGAACTGGGGAGGGTGGAAAGCAAGGCCCTATCGTCCATGCGGGGGGGCAGAGCATCTTGGGACCTGCTGGGGGAACCCCTGAGGGTCCCCCAGGATTGCCTTAAAGAGGCAGCATAGAGGCGAAGAGCACGGGCTCTGGAACCCGACTGCCTTAGTTCAGATTTCAGCTGTTACTTCCCAGCTATTTAACCTGGGCAAGTTACTTTTCTTTCTTTCTTGTTTGGCTGTGCTGGGTCTTCACTGCAGCTCATGGGCTTCTCTAGTTGTGGCTCGCAGGCTCCAGAGCACGCAGGCTCAGTAGTTGTAGCACACAGGCTTAGCTGCCCGGCTGCATGTGGGATCATAGTCTCCAACAGGGATCAAACCTGCATCCCCCGCATTGGCAGGTGAATTCTTAACCACTGGACCACCAGGGAGTCCCAGCAAGTTATTTTTCTAAGCCTCGGTTTCTTTATCTGTAAAACGGGGCTAGTAATAGTATGTGAGTGGATGCAAATAAAGTGTCTATAGTAAGTGCTATAGAATAATGAGCAGTTATTGTTATTGAGGGGTAGGGAGAAGGAGATTCAGGGAGTAGCTTTCTCCTCACCCACTAACCATTTCCCTCTCCAGGCCCAACTGCAGTCTTGAGATAATCGATCACATTGTGGGAAACCAGCCTGATCAAGAGATGGTGTCTGCCTCTGAATGGTGTGTTCCTGGCCCAAGCCCTTCCCACACTTGTGACAGACCCACTCCCCAGTCTTATCAGGAAATACAGCACAAGGTGGGGGAGGTTAGCCTGAGGTCACTGGTTCATCTGTTCTCTGTAGAATTGTCACCATGGAGATCTGATGATTTAAGGCCCAAACTGACCCACCAACCCTCCCTCCAGGAAACCTTGGAGAATCAGCACAGGGGGTGTCACAGTTCAGGGAGGCTTGAAGGAAGGTTTTGTTGTTGTTGCTCAGTCACCAAGTCGTGTCCAACTCTTCACAACCCTGTGGCCTGCAGCACATCAGGCTTCTCCGTCCCTCACCATCTCCTGAAGCTTGCACAATTTCATGTCCAATGAATCGGTGGTGCCATCCAAACATCTCATCCTTTCTTGCCCTCTTCTCCACCTGCCTTCAATCTTTCCCAGCATCAGCATCTTTTCCAATAAGTCAGTAGAGGAAGGCCACAACTACCCAAAGAGCTCATGGGTGCACATTAGAAGCAAGTACCCCTTCTCAAAAGCACCTCCAGGGGCTTCCCTGGTGATTCAGTGCTTAAGATTCCACACTTTCACTGCACAAGTGGGCACAGGTTTGACAAATGGGAAACTAAGGGGCTTTCCCAGTGACTCAGCAGTGAAGAATCCACCTGTAAGGCAGGAGCTACAGGAGACAAGGGTTTGATCCCTGGGTCAGGAAGATCCCCTGAAGGAGGGCATGGCAACTCACTCCAGTATTCTTGCCTGGGAAATCCCATGGACAGAGGAGCCTGGTGGGCTACAGTCCATAGGGTCACAAAGAGTCAGACACAACTGAAGTGACTGAGCACACACACATGTGCAGAGAACTAAGATCCCACACGTGCACAAAGTAACCTATTAAAAATTATTTTTAAAAATCATTTTCTAAAAATAAAAATCATTTCTTTTAAAAAATAAAAATTATTTTTTAATAAATAAATGATGCTTTAAAAAAAAAAAAAGGTCCTCCATCTGTTGGTGTGTCATCATGTTTACAGATCTTGTTACCAGATGCTTTACTTCCACCCAGAGGAACACTGTCCTAAAATCTATGATGTGTGTGATGTGCAAGGCAGTTCCCTTTTTGATGCCTGCTCAGGCAGCAAATTCTGGAAGGTGGAATAAGGGCAGAGGGCCAGTCCTAGGCTGGCACTCAGAGCCAGCGGGCCCTTCCGGCAACCCCGCAGGTACCTGAAGAACTTGCAGTTCCACCGTTTCTGGTCCGTGGATGACACGCAGGTGCACACGGAGTACAGCTCTCTGAGGTCCATCGTGGTGGCCAATTATGAGGAATCCATCAAGATGCCCATTAATGAGCCAGCACCGGGCAAGAAGAAGTCCCAGATCCAGGTGGGTTCCGTCTCCCGCCCCGGGGACCGTGGCAGGGAAAGAGGGAAGCAGGGAAGAAGTGTGAGGGCTCTCTCAGCTGAGGCTCTCAGCTGGAGCCACTGACAGTGGTTTCCTTGCTTCCCTCCTGCAGGAATATGTGGACTATAATGGGGGCCCCGGGGTCCAGCACATTGCTCTCAAGACTAAAGACATCATCACAGCGGTGAGAAGCCTATCCCTGGTCCTAATTCACCTCCCATTCAGCTCCAGAGCCAAACTGCAAACTGAGTCAGGGGCCAGGGGTTGGGGTGGCAAGTGGCAGTCCTGGGTCCCCTTCACCGGCCCAGACAGCTGACAGGGTTCCCTTGCTGGCTCCTGCCATTCATGTGCAGGCACACTGCCACCCCCAGAGAGTTCAGCCTCTCTGCTACAGAAGAAGCAAGTGCCAGAGTAACAGGAAGCCCGGATCTAGACCCAGTTCTACCTGTGACCTGCTGTGTGTCTCCAGGGATTCAACTTCCTCTCTGGGCTTCAGTTGTCTCAACTTGAAAATGAGGATATTAAGTCATAGGACCGGACCCAGTAGGTCCTTTCAGTCAAATTAAGTGTCCTGAGTCTATGGCTCCAACCTCTGAGGAGGTTGGGTGACCAAGTGGACAAGAGCCTGGACTGTACCATTCAGTCCCAGTGCGACCAAGAATTCACTGCATGACCATAGCAACTTCATTTCATTCATTTCTTCATTTGCTCAATAGATGCTTATTGAGGGAACTTCCTGGTGATACAGAGGTTAAGATTCTGTGCTGCCAACACAGGGGGCATGGGTTCGATTCCCAGTTGGGGAACTAAGATCCCACATGCCATTTGGTGTAACATAAAGATTAAAAAGAACAAAGGAACAGCTAGAACAGAATGAACAAAGGAGAGAGGGGTCAGGAATGAGGTCAGAAGGTAGGAGTCGGCAGATGGTGAGAACTTTGAATTTGACTCTGAGACACCAGGGTGGGGTAAGTAGAAGAGTGACATAATTTGACTAGTATTTTAATAAACTCCCCTGGCTACTATGTTGAGAATAGATACTTAATCTGTCAAGGCCTCAGTTTTCCCAGCTATGAAATGGGGAGAATAATCATCCAAATGTCTCAGAAGATCACTGCATCAACGTAAGGAGACAGTACATAGAAAGTGCTTGAGACAGGCACATGCATGTGTGTGTGCTGTCCCTTTAGTTATGTCCGACTCTTCGTGATCCATGGGCTTTAGCCCACCAGGCTCCTCTGTCCATGGGATTCTCCAGGCAAGAATACTGGAGTGGGTTGCTGTGCCCTCCTATAGGGGATCTTCCCAACCCAGAGATCGAACCCAGGTCTCCTGCATTGCAGGCGGATTTCTTGTCACTGAGCCACCGGGGAAGCCAAGACAGGCACATCACGAGGTTCCATAAGTGTTAGTGATTGTAGTTCTTCTCATGAGACCCACAAAGCCCAGAGGTGGAAGGGGATAAGGTCACATTGCATTGTAGCTGTTGATGGGGCTGGGAAAGGGACCCTGGCTCAGCACTTCTACCTGGCTGGGGGTGTTGAGCATGGAGGGAGGACTGACCTTGACCCTGCGCTGAGACAGATTCGCCACTTGAGAGAGAGAGGCGTGGAGTTTTTGGCCGTTCCATCTACATACTACAAACAACTGCGGGAGAAGCTCAAGTCGGCCAAGATCCGGGTGAAGGAGAATATTGATATCCTGGAGGTGAGGCTTAGAGCCCAATCCTGGGTCAGCCAAGGAGAACAAGCCCTGAGTTCCATCTTACCTCACAAACGTCATCTAAACCTGGCATCAGGCTCTGCGATGTGGGGGAGAGGGAGGAGAGCAAACCAGGGCCCTGCCATCATGAACTTGCATTCTAGTGAGGAGACAGATGACAAACAAATAAGTAAGTAATACAAACACCATTAGAGAGAGAGAGACTTGGTGCTTAAACTGGCTATGACAGAGAGTGACCTGGGGCTACTACATAGGAGGCAGACAGGGAAAGCCTCTCTGAGGAGGTGACATTTCAGTGAAATCTAATTCAATGGCCCCCAACCTTTTTGGCACCAGAGACTAGTTTCATGGAAGACAATCTTTCCACAGACCAGGGATGGGGGGAGATGATTTGGGAATGATTCAACCACATCATATTTATTATGCACTTTTTTTCTATTATCATTACATCAGCTCCATCTCAGATCATCAGGCATAGATCCCAGAGGTTCAGGAACCCTGATCTAGATGATGAGAGGCAATTGGCTGCATGAAGCTCTAAAGAAAGAGCAGTCTGGCAGAGGAAATAGCAAGTGCAAAGGCCCTGAGGCAGCAGCAAGCTCTGAGTATCTGAGAACGGAAAGAGGGCCAGAGCGGATGAAGGGAAATGTTTAAGGAGTGACCCAGGTCACAGGGGAAGGCAGGAGCCAATTCCTCTGGTAGGCTATTTAGGAGTCTGGATTTTTTCTCTTCTGTGGTCAGAAACCACTGGAGGTTTGGGTTTGGTTTTTGTTTTGTTTTGTTTTGGTTTTTTTTTTTGGAGGTTTTCTTGGCTTTATTTTTAACAACTTTATTGATATACAAGTCACAGAACATGTCATTTAAAAAAAAAAACACAATTCAGTGGTTTTTGGCTATTCACTATATTATGCAGCAATCATCAAAATCAATTTTGGAACATTTTCATCACTTTCAAAAGAGACCTCAGACTTCTTAGCCACCACCTCCCAATCTCTCTGTCTACCTTCTCTCCTCACCCCTAGCCCTAGGCAATCACTGATTTCTGTCTCTATGGAGTTGCTTTTTTCTAAACAAGTATATAAATAGAATCATATAATATGTAATCTTTAGTGACTGACTTCTTTCACTCAGCATAAAGTTTTCAAGGTTCATCCAGGACACCTGTGTCAGTACTGTGTTCCTTTTTATAAAACTGAATAATATTCCATTGGATGAAGAGACCACATTTTGCTTATCCATTCATTCATTGACAGATATTTGTTTCTACTTTTTAGCTCCTAGGAATAATGTTGCTATGATCCTTTGGGTATGAGTTTTTGTGTGGACGAGTTTTAATTCTCTTGGGTAGATACCCAGGAGTGAAACTGCTGGGTCATATGGTAACTCGACTATTAACTTTCGGAAGAACTCTCAGACTGTTTTCCACAGCAGCTGTACCATTTTACATTCCCAGCAGCCACAGAGGAGAGTTCTAGTTTCCACTGGAGAATGGAAACAGGGGAATGAGATGATCTGATTTCTAAAAGATCTCTCTGTCTGTGTGGAAGATGGATTGTAAGGAGACAAAAGCAGAAGTACCGAAGAGCTGTGTGGGTGGTACTTGGGTGGTCCACACCAGCCTTAGGTGGCTGACACACGGTCTGAAGTGGGGAGGTGCTAAGAGGACAATTGGGGGAATCTATTCGGAAGTGTCTGGAATTGCTGCAGAAAATGGTCTTTTCTTGGCTTTGGGGGTGCAGGAACCCCCACGGCCTTTCTAAGGATCCCACCATTTCAGGCTAGGGGGGCGAGCCAGCCTGCCGCTTACCTAGTCCCCTGCCCCCTACCTAGGAGCTGAAGATCCTGGTGGACTACGACGAGAAAGGCTACCTCCTGCAGATTTTCACCAAACCCATGCAGGACCGGCCCACGCTCTTCCTGGAAGTTATTCAGCGCCACAATCACCAGGTACCACTAAGGACGGCCTGTCATCGGCGCGTGGCTCTCTGGGCTCCGCAGCTCATCTCTTTTATCCCGCCCCAGGGTTTTGGAGCCGGTAACTTCAACTCACTGTTCAAGGCCTTCGAGGAGGAGCAGGACCTGCGAGGCAACCTCACCGACACGGAGCCCAACGGGGTTGTGTCCAGCATGTAGGCACAGCAGGTCCCGCAAGAGCCACCGAGGCCCCACCCACCTTCGGGGGCGGGGCGCACGGTGGACCACGCCCCCTCACCCTGTGACTCGCCCACTCCACTGGAGCTGAAGTGAGCCCTCCTTACCGACCACGCCCTTTAGGCCCCGCCCACCACCCGACTCCGGGACCCCCTCCCACACACACTCAAGGCTCCGCCCACTACTTATCACGCCCCCTCGTTTGGGCCTCTACCTCTCCTGCCCTCGGGTATAAAGAAAAGCAGAGTCCAAGGCAGTGTCCACGCGTTTGTGTCGGGCTGGAGCACTGACGTCCTTTGGCCGCCAGGGGGAGCTCAAGGCGGCAGCGCTGTAGGAGGCGTCTGCTTTGCGAGTTGGGAAGGAGGCTGGGGAAGCTTAGGAGGCTCCTGGTGCAACCGTGTGCTAAGTAGGACCAAGTAGGTCGGAGGGGAGTTATGGAACCAATGGGTGAAGAGGGCTTACACTCTAAAGGAAAACACAGACAATATCTTTTTGTGGTAAGTGCTATTAAGAAAATAAAGCAAGTGATGAACTTGTGTAGAGGTAAGGGTCGGAGGGAGCGCCAATTTCGATCGAGGGAAGGGCTCTCTGGGAGGTGATATTTGGGAAGCAGCCATGGGAAAATCTGGGGAAAGAGCATCCTAGGAGAAAGGTACAGCAAGGGTAAAGGCCCTAAGGTTCGACATAGCTTGGCAGCATCCTGTCCGATGGCGTTATGATCTGTAAGGATGAACTGTCCTCAAATTTGCTGCCCTGAGCCCAAACTTCTGGACAGAGAGGTGTTAGCCAAAAGACTTGGGGGCATCATACTTGCTTAACCACTGGACTTGGTTCCTGATGTGAGAGCTGGTAGAAGGGGTCTGAGCCCTTCAGCTTCTGCCCTCTATCCTCAGTGACAAAGAATCCACCTGCTGATGCAAGAGAGGAGGGTCTGATCCCTGGGTCAGGAGGATCCCCTAGAAGAGGAAATGGCAACCCACTCCAGTATTCTTGCCAGGAAAATCCCATGGACAGAGAAGCCTGGTGGGCTACAGTCCATGGGATCTCAAAGAGTCAGACACAACACAGCAACTGAGCACACACTCAGACCCTAGTGCCCCCAATCCGATTCCCCGGAGCCCTGCTCCTGGTGTGGGTTCCATTTGGAAAGAGCCTGGTTCATACTCAAGTATGAATGAATAGCCCTTGCAAAGTAATGATACAGTTGGGAAAGGAGCTACTGGTCCTAAAACACTTGGAAGGAAATTTTTCTTCAAAACCAGAGAAGAGGAGATGGGGGCAAATAGGATCTCTTCTGCTTCTGATGCTTGACAGCCCTCCCTGAGGAGGAGTCAGATCAAAATTATAAGCCCAGTGTAAGAAAAAAAATTGGAGTTGGTAATAATGAAGGAGTTGGGATGACATTTTTGGGGGGGGTCAAGTTATAGAAAATCGGGCTTCTAGGATTATGAATTCAGAAATGAAAAGAACAGCAGTGAGAAACCTGAGGAACAATGGCAGGTGCCAGGCCCGTGCTGCTGGTTAAAAATACCTCCCCCTGTTTTCCCATGGTTTATGCAAAGAAGGAAAATTCTGTGACACAGGAGGTTGCCAACTGGTGGCTCATGGGCCAAAGCTGGCTCACAGATGTATTTTATTTCATCTGCCTGGTTTCAACAAATTCAAGTCAACATTTCAGAAGTTCGGGATATTTTACATACAAATTCTAGGATTCTGGTTCTACTTGGAACAACCAGGCAGTTTTTTTTTTCTTTTTTTTTTTTTTGACTGTACTGGGTCTTTGTTACTTTGTGAGGGTTTTCTCTAGTTGCAGCAAGCAGGGACTACTCTTCGTTGCAGTGGGTGGGCTCATTTTGGTGGCTTCTCTTGTTGCGGAGCGCAGGCTATAGGTGTTCAGTAGTTGCAGCACTTGGATTCAGTAATGCAGTGCATGAGCTTAATTGCTCTGAGGCGGGTAGAATCTTCTTGAACCAGGGATGGAACCCATGTGCCCTGCATTGGCAGGCAGATTTTTTAATACAGTTGTATTTATCCATTTGAAAAAATCCAATTAAGTTGAAGTTTTTAAAACTTTTTATTTTGTATTGGAATAAGACCAATTAACAAATAATGTGATAGTTTCAGGTGGGTAGGTGGATTCTTATTCACTGTTTCATCAGTGAAATCCAGTCAGGCCGTTCTGAACTTGCCTTCTTATGCAGCAACAATCAGCTGGTGCAAAGCAGTTGTTGCCTCTTTAGATGGGGTGTTGGCAGAGCAGACCCACAGGAACTGAGCATAGACTAGGGGAGCCTGACTACCTGGGTTCACACCTATATCAGGTGCTTGCTAGCTACATGAACTTGGGCAAGCTACTTGATCCCTCAGTGCCTCAGTTTCCCTCACTTGTTAAATGAGGACAATACTTACCTCCTAGCCCTTGCACTACTGTGAGTTTAATGTCGAAGATGTTTCAAACTGTGGCTGGCACAGCACCAGTGCTATGTGCCTGCTCTTGTAATTTTTAGAGAGGGGTCTGGGTGCGGGGCTCTCGCCCGAGTCTACCTGGCGCTTCCTTCCTCTCTAGCACAGCCCCACGTGCCCTGTGCATGCAGATGTATGGAGTTGAGACTCCATTTTTGGCCCCCACAGCAGATGAAGTGGAGAGGACTCTGCCTGTGGGACTAAGGGGCAAGAGGGAGGGGTGGATGAATCTGAAGAATAGGGTAGAAGAAGAACCATCAGCCTTGGGAGCCAAGGGAAAAAAAGTCTAGGATTTCCAGCCTTTGAGCTTAGGTAACCAGCGGCAGCAGTGGTGGGTGGGTGGAGGCATGGAATAGAAGTGACATTGATCAAGGTGGAAAACACAGCAGCAGGTTGGAGAGGGATCATGAAGGAAACTGAGATCTGGAAGTGTCTTTTGTTGAGCCTTGAACTGGACACCCTGGCGTGTTCCTGCGCTGCCCTGCAAGGTCTTACAGCATCTGCCTCCCCCATGAGGTACCTTCAGACCTCATTTCCTTGCCTCACCCTTCCTGTCACTCAGCTGCTGCTATACAAGCCTCCTTGCTGGTCCTCAAATATACCAGGCAGGCTCCTGCCACAGGACCGTTGCACTCACTGTTCCTTCTGCCTCAAACACCTTTCCCCCAGATCTCCACAGAGCTGACTCCCTGATCTCCTTTCTGCTTTGTTCACATGTCAGGTAAGTGGGCTTCCCTGACGATCCTATTTAAAATTTCATCTCAAAAAAAAAGAAAGAAAATTTCATCTCCTTCCCCCTGAAACCCCCTCCTCATAGCTATTTTTTCTTTATCATAACATTTATTCTTTTTTTAAGGAAGTTGTTTTGGGGGTATATGCTTGGGAAGATCCCCTGGAGAAGGGAAAGGCTACCCACTCCAGTATTCTGGCCTGGAGAATTCCATGGACCACGGGGTCACAAAGAGTTGGACATGACCAAGCGACTTTCATGCTGGGTGTTAGTTTTGGCACATGGACTCTTAGTTGTAACATGAAGACTTTGGTTCCCCGGGCCAGGGATCAAACTCCAACCCCCAGCCCAGTAAGCACCCATTCCTTTAAAGCATGGTATGCCCCCTACAGAAAGAAATGAGGAGGAGAGGTAGAGAGGAGAGCAAGAGAGACGGCGTATCTGTAAGAAAAGTCAGTATATTTATGGTTTGCTTTATAAAAGTTACTATAATACAATGGTACATAGTATTGAATTCACAAAAATATGAACAAATATTTACAGCAAGACACACCCACAACGGAAACACTTCTCTTCAAAACAAGTTACATACGATGAGAGTCTATATGCACAAACATCCCTAAAACTTATGGATTCTCTTCTTGGCTGGAGAAAGGAGGGAGGGAGGGACAAGAAAAAGAAAAAGCAGAAACCCCCAACTCTTGAAAAGCAAGTTTGTTCAGTAAGAATGAAGGCATTGAAAGAAAAATGACTTGACACATTTCTGGCTATCACAAGCCATTTCAGGGATGGGACAGGGGTTCCTGCGGACAGGGAGGGCCCAGGCCCTTACTTGCCCTTAGGGAAGGCTGGTTGGGCAAGGTGAGGCCAGGGTGAGGGGTGAGGCAGGACCCCGGACCCTGGTTTCCTCACACCCCCTACCTCCACTTCTTTTATGGGAGGAAGGGATAGACTGAAGCCAGCCCCTTGGGGACTGCAGAAGTAACTTAAATCAGCCATCTCTACAAACTACACATTTCCTCATGTGAAAAATAAATATTTCCTCAGTTGCACAATGAGGCAGAAAACCGCAAAAGGAAGAGAAGGTTGCCGCTGTACCCAGGTCCCCCTCTGTGTCTTCATGCCACCGATTTCATTGACCTTGAAACCAGTGGGCACAGTCTCAAACAGAGAGGCATTGGGGTGAAGAAATTAGAAAAAAAAGAAAAAGAAAAACGCAACAAAACCACCAACGACCAAAAAAAAGAGAGAGAAAAAAATAACAATTCTTTGTACAGAATTTACATGATAACAAGCTTGACACAAGCTGAGATACCAGAGGCTCCGGGCCTGCATCCGCAGGGTGGCGCAGCCCCAGCGGGAGCGCTCCCGTCTTGCTGAGGATGACTCTTGGTCACAGCAGTCACTTTCCATAAATTATTTACACGCCTGCTTTGCTTTCTGGGGTGCGGGGGACTTGCTTTGTGTGTGTGTGTGTGGTTTTTTTTGGAAGTACAAAGAAATAAGCAAAAAAGTCTTCCCACGTGTTTCTACAAGAAACAATGTTCCCGAGAAAAAGTCCTTTATGGCAGCCTATGTACAGAAGTCGGTTCTGAACTTCAAAAACCTATTTTTTTTCCCTTCGTTTTGATTTTATACACGCACAAGAAAAAAAAAAATTCATGGAAAGGAACTTGGAAGAGGATGATGTAAAGGGTTAAAAAAAAAACCTGTCAGACTTAGTTGTGAGTTTTTAAATCTTTTCCAAGATTTTCCTTTCTCTGGGAGAAATGCATCTTCTCACTCCGAAAATAAATATGCTCTTGACTTCCTGGGGTGAGGGCTTGCTGGCAGGGTGAGTCAGGCTCTATGGGCTGGGGGTGAGCAGGTGAAGCTTATAAGCAAATTAAAAAAAAATGCCACACGCATTCGGTCAGACACCCGTAGTGGCGGGACTGGGGGACCCGCCTTCCCTGGGAGGTGTATCTCTCTCCCTGGGTGAAGGTGAGGGCCGGAGAGAGTAAACACCCCCTTCCAGCACCCCCTGCCCACACTGGGACCTCCTGGAGGCTCCCTCGTTGCTGGCATTCGAATGAGAAAGTAAACATTGAACCCAAGATTTGGGGGATGGCGGGTGTGGGGCCGCACGGAGAGCCCCGGAGGGGAAACTCCTTCCTGGGGCCAGCTTGGCTCCACCACGGTCTGCTGGAGGGCGTTGGGGGGGGCACCCCCAGACTGATGGGGAAGGAACAGACTGAGGAGGGGATGGGAAAGAGGGGGGGTCTTCTCACTGAGTCCGCCAGCAGAGAGGGGGCCTTCCGTAGTGTTCTGAGGTCAAAGCCGCCTGGCCTGACCCCCTCCTCTGCAGCACCTGGCCTAGCGCCCGGGCCTGGAGGGTTCCAGAACGTGGGCCTGGGCCGACGCACATCAAACTGAGGCTCTGCAGCCCCCGCCGGGGGACCCCACTCTCTGATTCTGCTTTCACATTTCAACGGTTAAAATGTCTTTTCTTGTGAAGAGGAAGAAAAGAAAAGGAGAAGACAGAACAACATAGCAGCATTCATGGGAAGAGGCTGACGGGGCAGGACAGGACGAGAAAACACAGAAGGAAAGAGGCGGATGACGGGGAAAAGGTGGGGGAAGACATTTACACCGGAGTTAAACCAAAGTCCCAAAAGGAGCATTTAAAAAAAAAAAATGAAGGAGACACGGGCTGAGACAAAGAAGCCCTTTCCCACTGAGGGGCCGGAGCTGCGATGGGACCTGGGGGTAGTGTTGGGGGCGCCAGGCCCTGGCACGGCCACTGGGCAGAGGGACAGCACCTGAAATGGGGGTGGGAGGTGGGACCCGGCCCCAGAGAGCCAGGGTCCACGCTTGGGAGCCGGGGTGGCTGACAACCCCGGGTGCCGGCCTAGTTGAGGGTCCCCCGGCAGTTCTCAGAGCCACAGAGGCAGGGGATCTTGACGTCCTCAATGGGGAACTTGTAGTCATAGGTGATCTCTTCATTGACGTTGATGTGCTGCTTGGAATAGATGACGATCTTTTTCTGCGACTCCACTGTGATCACCTTGGCATAGCAGTTGGGCTGTGGGCGGGACAGAAGTGGGAGAGGTGAGCTGACCTACCTGGGCCCTCAAGCGGGCCCTAGCGGACTGCATTCCCCGAAACTCAACCGAACCCTGTGCTCAAGGCCTGACGCCCTGGCCCCACAACCCCAATGCCCACTGGTCACCTGCTCTCGGCCTCGGCTCCCCCGTCAGGCAGAGAAGGACCCCTAGCTTCTGATGTTAAATGAGAATGATGATTGTAATAATAATGAATTATTTCCTAGGGAAATATTCAATTATCTTTTATACCGTAGGTGACCCCAAATTTATATTTCCAGCCCAGGCCCTACTTCAGAGCTCTAGAGAAGGGATCAACAAACTCTGGCCCCCAGCTGCCTGCTCTTGCAAATAAAGTTTTATTGGCACACATTTCCCAAGCATTTCTCCCCTGCCTCGCCTCCCCTCCAGCAGCGCTGGATCCGACCTACCACACTCAGCGGGTTCCATCTACAGGGCCTCTCACTTCTGCCACCATGGGCCTGGACTCCAGTGAGTCCCCACTGCCTGTCTCTGCTCTGAATAACTCCACTCCTGCCCCAACTGCCAGGAAGTCTTTCCAAAGGGACAGCAAATCCTGTCACCCCCGGTCAGTAGCCTGCCTCAGCTTTTAGAGAAAGTTCTCAGCTCTACCTACAAGGCTGAGTTACTCAGCCACCAGTCACCCTGCCAACCTCCCATTCTCTGCCTCTTCTCCCTCCCTCCCTGCCCCAGGCTTCTCTTCACTCACTCCTGCACCTGGGTAATTCCCTCTCATCCCTCAGGCTTTCACAGGAGACTCTCAGAGAAGTCCCCACCGGCCCCAGGGAATGACCAAGTCACCATGCTGTGAGCTGGCGTGTACTGAGCACCCACTGTGTCTGCACAGGCCTGTGCTCAGCAACCCTCTTGGTCCTCCCAACAACCTAAGAGAAGGGATGATTATCATTCCGGTTTTATAGCTTGGGAAACTGAAGTAGCAAGACATTAAGCAACCTGTCTATGGTCACTCACTAAGTGGCAATGCCAAGGCTTAAACCCAAAGTCAGCAGTACCTGACCTCCCATCTGAAGCTCCCTGTGCTCGTCTCCATGAGAGGACCAACCTTGATATCCATGTCCACCCCAAAACCCCAGATTCATGCCATGTCAGCTGTTACTAGCCCTGTGTCTCTTTAAGTTAATTTAAGACTCAGTTTCTCAGACACACTGGCCACATTTCTAGTGCTCAGTACCACATGTGTACAGGAGTGGACAGCAAAGATGCAGAGAACTTCCTTCACCGTAGAAACTTCGACTAGCCAGCACTAACCCCAGAGGCATCAGAAAAACTCAGCAGGGAGAAGGAACTCTGCAATTATCAACTGTATGGACCGTGTCAGGAACATCTCTGGTCTCACTGGGGCCATTTGACAGATGGGAAAACTGAAGATCAGAGAAGGGCTCCTCAGAAAAGGCCTCTTACACCACCTCCCCCTCCCAAGGCCCCAGTCATGGGCCCCATGTTTGGGAAGGAGGCCACGCTGGTTCCTGTGCCAGCGGCTTCCAGGTCCTCCCCGCTCGCCCCCAGGGGCGTGGCCCTGAGCCGCGCACTCACATTGCAGCTGTGGTTGATGAAACGTGCGAAGTTGCCGCACTTGGTGGCGTCGATGATGGTGTCGTGGTCCACCCGGAACATGTAGCTGCTACCGATACCCTCGTCCTCATAACGTTTCTCCCGCATGTCCGCGATCACCTGGCCAGGAAGAGGACTCAGTCTGGGTGGGGCGGGGCTAGCCGCGGCCCCGCCCCCACACCTGTCCTGCCCTGCAGTGCTTACCTGGCGGATGTTCTGGCCCACGTACTCGATGACCATCTCGTCGGCCGCGATGGGCTCCATGGCGAACAGGCCCCAGTCGTGAATGTGACTCTTGCAAAATTTGAGCTTTTTCTTCCGGAACTAGGGGAGGGACGGAGATAGGGGTAAGAGTCATGGCCTCCGGTCCCAAGGCTACCCCAGCCGCCCCAGGTGGGGTCCGGCCTCACCTTGAGCTGGTTGAACTTGAGCAGGTCGCTGTCACAACTGCCAGTGAAGGAGGACAACAGGCGCCGCTGCTCGGATCGCCTCTCCGAGCCTGCCCGTGTGGAGGCGTGCGGCTGCGCGGGAATGCTCATGCCCTGTGAGTGTGCGGCGGCAGGTGACAGATCAAAGAGGAGCCCGGCCGCCTGGGGGACCTGGCCTCACAGACCACGGTACCTGTGTCCCCACGCTGTCCTTGGCGAGCCTACCCTAAGCTCTGTGGCCCCAGCTTCCTTGCTCTGGGCGCACCTATGCCTGTCCTGTCCTAATCATGACCTCTCCTCCACCTGGGTCCTTCCTGTCAGAATCTGAACATGCTCAAGTTCCTCTAATCTTAAATGTAACAAAACAGCATCCGCTTCACTCCGGTCATCTTTCCTCTTCTCAATTAGAGATTTGAAGCATGTCCGCTTCTTGAACAGACGATGGCGATCAGGGACTTCCCCGGTGGCTCAGTGGTAAAGAGTTCGCCTGCTAATGCAGGGGACACAGTCCAACCACACATGCTATTGAGCAACTAAGCCCTTGTGCCACAGCTCCCGAGCCTGAGCCCAGGACCCGCAACTACTGAGCTCATGTGCCACAACTACTGAAGCCCACACACCCTAGAGCCTGTGCTCTGCAACAAGACGCCACCGCAATGAGAAGCCTGAGCATACAGCTAGAGAGCTCACCCTGCTCACCACAACTACAGAAAAGCCTTCATAGCAACAAGGACCCAGCACAGCCAAACATAATAAATAAATGAACACTTTTTTTTTTAAAGTAAAGATGGTGAGTATTTACCTACCCTAATGACCCGTGGCTTCATTTGAAATCACAACTCCTCCCAACACCCTTGCATCCCCTCCCTCTCTTGGCTTTCTTGGTCCTGTCCCCGCCATGAATACTTGAAGTTTCATTCCCCTCCAGGCGCTCTCCCTGGGTCAGCTCATCCCTGCTATGAGCTCTGGTTAACGCTTCCATCCTGACGATGCCTAAATTTAAATCCTCAGACTGGAAGTCCCCCTCCCAGGTTCTATACTATACCCATACATCTAACTGTCTACCAGACCTCACTACCTGGATGTTCCACAAACCCCAGAACTGAAGCTGTCCCAACATGATGGTCCCACTTTCCCTCTCACCTCTGTGCTTGGCATCCAGTTACCCAGTGACCCAGGCCGGACCCAGCAGCGTCATGCCATTCTGCCTCCAGTCAGCCCCCAGTCCCATCCATTAGACTTTCTAATGTTCTAATGATCCTGCTAAGTCTTTCAAAGGAATCCACTTTTCCCCACACAGCCCCCCATGCCCAACCTACCCAATTTATTTGCTAAATTTAAAAAAAGATTAAAAAAAAAAAAAAAGATGAAGGTAATTTCTGAAGATGCAACTCAACACTGTTTGCATCCCTGATGAAGACCCTTCAGTCTCTCCCCTGCCCGCCGCTCACCTCACCTCACCTCTCACACCTGAGCACCCAGGGGAGTGGCACCGTGAGCCAGCCCCTCTGCTTCCACAACTGCTCTAGCTGCCTGGAGCCCCTTCTGGGAGGGCCCACACCCACTGCCCAGCCTGGGAGGCTCCTGGGTGGGCGGGCACCTGATGGCCCTACCTGGGTGTCTGTGGGGGGCTCATCGGTGCTGGCACGACTGCTGTTGAGGTATCTGAGCTTGTCCTTCTTGTCAATGGTATAGAAGCCCTCGCTGCGGGCACAGCCCGTCACGTGCTCCCGGATGCCATCGTCCCGTTTCTTCTTCTTAGCTGAAGAGAGGCTGGTGGGTGGGTGTGGGTCAAGGGCCACATGGACATTCTTGGAGAGCCCCATCCTACCAGGCCTGGTCTCACCCTCAGACCCATCTCCAAGACGCTGATGACACCCAGCTCCACAACCCACACCTAGGACACCTCCTTGAAGCTGCCCACTGCCCAACACCACTGTGGTCAGAACTCTTTCAGGTACCTAGCTGCATGGTCCTGAGTGTTTCTTATCCACCTTCTGCCTCAGTTTCCCCATATGCAAATTGAGATAATTACAATGCCCCCTGGAATGATTACAGATGCTTAGCAGAGTTCCTGACACAGAGTAAATGTTCAGTATACTAGTTTGGTACAGCAGGGATAAAGATAGCACCAACTTCATTGGGATGTGCTAGCAACTGACTATAGGGGCATTGCGATTAGCGCACATGCTCAGATTAGCTCACGGCTCAGATTCTGGAGCCAGATTAGACTGGGTTCAAATCTCCACTCAGTTATTTTATAGCTGTGTGACTTTGGGAAGGTAACTTAACCTCTCTGAATTCCAGTTTCTTCATATATAAAATGGGAATAATAATAGCCCCCACCTCCCTAGGCTGTTGGGAAGATTAAATTAGCTGATGAGGGGAAGCCAGGAAGAGTGAGCCCTCTGTCAGCCCCCGCTTCTGTTATGTTGTACAATCACATTGTTACGTTTGGCCCCGAGACCTCTTAATTCCGGCACACAAGGCAGAGATGACTCCATACAGAGCCTGGTGTGGTGCCAGCACACAGACACCATCCACAAATGGTAATGATACACACCCGCCTAGGAGATGCCGCCTAGAGAGGTAGGGGCAGACCCGTGTCCTGGGCGGTGTGGCCCCCGCCCCACCTGGCAGGATATAGGGATGGTAGACCCAGAGCGTGTCGTTGAGCCAGTCCATGCCATTGTCCTGCTGCAGCAGCCGCTCGTAGGTAACACACAGGAAGCGGATGTCCTCCTCGTCAATGCCACCATTCCAGATGTCATAGAGGATGGTCATCTCCTCAAACTCTGAGCGGGGCCGGAAGAGAGGCTGCGGTGGCGAGAGCTCGGGCGAAGCTGAGACCACCAGGTCCTCGTGGCGCTTCTTTGGTGGCCGGCGCCAGGACCCCCGCACCTTGGCCAGGTTCATAAACTCGTCGGAGATCTCATCACGCCCACGGGGACCTGGAGGGATGGCCTCAGAGGGCCACTGGTTCTCTAGCTCCTTAAAGGGCAGTTTGGTGGGCTCAACAGGTGGTGGAGGTGGGGGTGGAGGGGGCTGGGGGGGCAAGGGTGGTGGGGGGGCTGGGATCCCCGCGTTCCGGAAGTCCAGGGTCACGGTCCGGGGATCATGGGTGCTGGGGAAGACAGGGGTCTGTGGCTGGCCTGGCAGAAGCAGTAGGTCCCTGCCCAGGGTGGCCCCTCCTGGCGGTCGGACCAAAGGCCCATCCAAGGTGAGCACAGCTGGCGGGGATCGCCGGGGCCGGCCCGGCTTCCTCTTGATGGGGGGTGGGCAGGGGGCCAGAGGGGCAGGCAGCAGAGGTGGCAGCTGGGTGGGGGCCCGCGACTGAGCCCGCAGGACGGGTACGGGCAACGCCAGGGGCAGGGGCAAGGGCAAGGGCAGAGGAAGCGGCAGGCCTGTTTCCAGGAGCACCGGGGAGGCCAAGGGGCCAGACCGATCGTCACGCCGGCCAGCTGGGAGGGGGCAGACGGGCAGAAGTAGGGGCCCCCCAGGCTCGGGGAAGGTGGGCGTGAAGCTAAAGTCCCGGCCAGGTGTCCTTGGGAGGCCCCCGCTGCTCAAGCTGGGGGATGGGGATGGGTAGGAGAAGGGGCTGCCGGGCAGCTGCGGGGAGCTCAGGGCCAGGCTGCCGCTGCCCACCGTCGGCAAAGGCTCCCCGCTCGGCGTAGCCGGCACCGCCTCTGCACTCTGGGACTTGCCCAGGCTGCCACAGAGGCTCGGAGTACGTGGAGGCTGGTCCTCATGGGGGGTAGGCTCCAGAGGGACGGGTGGGAGGGGGAGGTCTGGGGTCTCGGGCTCTGGTGGTGGGCTGGGTGGCCGGGGCGGTCGAGGTGGCGGCAATGGTGGCTGCAGCGGTAAAGAGAGCAGCGCTGGGGGCTCAGGCTCCGCCTCCAGGTTGTCCTCTGCAGAGCGGTGGGCAGAAAGCAGACCTTAGTTATTGACTCAAATGGCCCTTGGAGCCCTCCTCATGCACCCTGCTGTGCCTTGGGCACCCTTTAGGTATGCACTCGTACCCTGTGGATTCCCAGATACACAGCAGGGTTTGAGAAATGTTGGTGGGAGTAAATAAAAAATGCAGGAGACATGGCTGGCGCCCTTGACACTGTCTTTAGAATGGTGTTCCGGTGAGCAAGGAACATCCCGTGGACCAAGAAAATGAGCTCTGCTACTGAATAAAATTAAACAAGTCCCTCTTCTGCATGACTTGTCAGAGCCTTTAAGGTTTTCTCCTAGCACTTCTCTCTACTGTCACCTAATATATTTTCTAACTTATCGGCTGTTATCTATCAACCTGCCCTGAGTGTAAGCTCCAGGAGGGCAGATATTTTTGCCCGTTTTGGTCCACTGTTGTTTTATCAGTTTCTAAAACCATAAAGGAGACAAAAATAGGGGCTTTATAAATACATTTAACAATTTGCAAAGACCCGTGGTTCTAGAGCCAAATAAAAAACAAACAGGTTGCTCTCCTTAAGGACTATTAGAGGTACATACTAACCATATGTGGCTAAAGTAGTTTATATTAACTAAAATTAATCAACATTACAAATTCTGTCCCACAGCGACACTCTCCCCCTTTCTCAAGCTCTAGGCGACGCTGTGTCTAGTGGCTTTGGGGCTGGACAGGACACAGAGAACATGCTGATCACTGTACAAAGTTCTCTTGGACAGCACTGCCAGAGCCTTTCACGTGCTTTGTGCAGCTCCACCAAGATGGTGGAGGGGGCAGTGCCCACAGCCCTTTTTAACCCACCCAGCACCCTTCTGGTGAGAGGTGCCCAGGGCCCCAGAGGCCTTCTCTGCCTGCCTATCACTAAAAGACCATACACATCCACACCTCCTCTTTTGGAAGAATCTCATGGGATTAGCAGTCCAAGGACTAGACCCCAGGGAAATACAGTGAGGAATGGTGACAGGAGCAGACCTCCCTTTGGGGTCTAACAGGTGCCCAGCTTCTCCTGGCAAGTCACCTCACTCCATCCTCCCATATGACCTCATGGGGGAAGCACCATCCATTGATCCCATTTTACAGATAAGCAAATTATTTGGTAAGTTTAAGTGATGGCACAAGGGAGCCCTCGTTCATTCTGATGGTTAAAGACATCTTGTTTCTATTCCTACCGCCTTCCCATGGGCTTCAAGTGTTACCTGGGGTGGGCTCTGGGGATGGCAGGGGCCGGGCCTCCATCTCTCCTGCAGGGGGTTCTGGAGACAGCAACCTGGCCCCTTCCTGGTTCAGGCCTGGTTCCTCGGGGGGCTCCTTGCAGCCAGTCAGCTCCCCGACACTCACAGGCAAGGGGGGCTCTTCCAGCATTGGGGTCCGCTCCTTAGGGGCCTCATCCTCAGCCTCAATGTCCACCTCCTCTTCTGGGCCCCGTGACTCCGTTGTGGGTGCTCCTGTGACCACTTCATTCTCAAAGTCCTCGTCAGGAGCAGCGGGAGCCGTGCTCTCGTCTGCAGCTGCCTCCTCTTCCTCCTCCTCCTCCTCTTCCTCCTCCCCAGCTGCCAGCTCTTCTTCATCTTCCGATGATGATGATGAAGAGGACTCGGAGCTTGATGCGAAGTCAGATGACTCAGAACTCTCACTGGAGGACTCAGCTCCAGGCTTAGAGGTGGCGATGCTCACCGTCTCCTCTGCACGGGGGACACATCAGGGGCCCTGTTGTTATCTGCTATGCCTCAGCCAGAGGCGTCACCAAAGGGCTCAAAACAGGAGGCACTGGGGTGAACGTGGCCCTCGGGTAGGTGGAGGGGTGTGTATGTATTAACTCACCATCATGTTTTTTTAAACGGAGGTGAAATCCACATGACATAAAGCTAACCATCTTAGGGTAGATGACACGGTGGTATTTAGCACCTTCACAATGTGGACAACTGACATTTCTATTTTGTCCCAAAAGATTTTCACAAGCTCAAGAAGCAGCCTGCTTCCTTCAGCTATCACCCTTCTATCCTCATCACCTGACCCCGGCAACCACTAGTCTGCTCTCTGTCTCTACCGCTGTTCAGTTGCTCAGCCCATGGACTGCAGCACACCAGGCTTCCCTGTCCTTTGCCATCTCCTGGAGTCTGCTCAAACTCATGTCCATTGAGTCGGTGATGCCATCCAACCATCTCATTCTCTACCTCTGTGGACTGATCTATCCTGGACATTTCATAAAAAAGGAATTATACGGCAGGCTGTGTTTGTGTTTTAATGACATCACACTTCATAGTCACGAGATCCTACCCCTTCAGTACTGCTAACTGTTGTGCAGGCTCTGCTTTCTGCAGAGGGACCCTGGGCAGGGTCAGAAGCCACACTCACCTCCATCTGAGTCCCCTTCTTCCTTCTCACTCGCCTCTGACAGGGCCGTGTCCTCGTCATCATTCTCAGACTCATCCCGGTCGTCGCTGTCTTCATCATCATCATCCTAGGGGAGAAGGATGCTGGACAGGTGAGCCGAAGGGCTCCCTCGCCTGGCCCAGCTCCCCAGGCCTCCCCAAGCCCGAACAATACCTTATCTGACATGGATGAGGTTGAGGAGGAGGAGATCTGGCTCCTGGGGCCCTCCTCCCCCTCTTCCTCCCCCTCCCCCTCCTCCTCTGTGCTTTCTCGCTCCTCCTTGTCGGAGGCTGAGGACGAGGGTGAGGTGGTCGAGGAGCCCGAGGACGAGGATGCTGATGAGGATGATGACACCGACAGTGACTCCTTCTCGTCCTCCTCCCCACCGCTGTCCAGCTCCAGGGGCCGGGCTGGCCGCCGCCGCACACCCACGCCCTTGGGGTCCCGCTTGGCGAGCTCACAGGGGGCATCGGCCATGTCCCGGTCCCGCTCGCGCTCAGACTCTGCGGGGAGGGAGGGCGGTCAGGGCTGGGTGGGGGCGCACAGGCAAGGAGGTCCCCGATCCCTGCAAGGCCCCACCTTCATCCTCCTCATCCACAGAGGTGGAGGGTCGCAACCGCTTCTGGTCACCAGATGAGGCCGTGTCCGGAGGTTCCTTCCTCTTGACCTTGAAGGAGGGCAGGCGGATGGCCCCACGCAGCCCGATGCCCAGGCCCAGTCCCTCGTAGCTCAGGCCCTCGCCCTTGCCCCAGGACTCCAGCAGGCAGGAGGCGATGCGGTCCTTGGGCTTCGGCCTATCCTCATCTTTGTGCTCACCCGACTTCACTGGGGTCAGTGAGGCCTGGGGTGCAAGAGAGGAGGGGGAGGTCAGTGTGGTTAGAGTACAGCCACCAACCCTGTCCCCCGAGTAGCCTGCCATCCTTTCTACAGTGACAGCCATGCCCAAACTGGGCACTTCCTTTTCTGGAACCTACTGCATTTCATGTCACTACTCAGGACGCCCCCAGCGCCATACTCTGCTTCCCTGACCCTCAGCTTCCTCATCTGAGAAGCTGTTACTATGGCCGCCCACACATGGCAGGGGCTCTGGAGTTTTGGAGATTGGAATCCAAGAGAAACACATAGTAAGTACACACTTGTGTCATTGACACACCGGTTTCACAAAATAACACACACTATTCTGTTTGGGGGTCTGGGTGGTAGTGTTTCTGCTAAGGTGCCTGGGGATGACAGAGGCTGCCCGGCCAGGTCTCTGCCTCTGGCCTGCCTGCCCCCCACCAAGGGGACATGCTGCCCACTCACCTTAGCCATCCGTTCCTTCTTGTCCCACCACTCATCGAAAGCCCTGAAGGCCACCACCTCCACCATCTTGCGGTTCAGGTCCCGCTTCATGATGGCCTTGAGCTCTTTGAGCACCACCAGCAGGACGCCGTCCACAGTGGCCTTGTGTGGGTCCTCCTGGCGGGGCACATAGCCTGGTGGTGGCACTGATGGGTCAAACTTGGGCAGGGGTGGCCAGGGCTGCCCGCGGCCTGGGCCAGTGCTACCAAGGGAGAAGGGGCCCCGGTAGGGCGGCAGGTTGACAAACTGCAGTCCAGCGGAGGCAGCTGCGGCTGCAGCAGCCATGAAGGGGGGGTAGGGGCAAGCGCCCTGGCCCGTCATCAGACGGCTCAGCATCTGCGTTTGCATCTGGAAGGACATGGGCATGCTGCCCCACTGGCCCCCCAGCACGTGGCTCATGTCCACCTGCATCACAGGAAACAGCCCTGGTGGGAAGGGCGGCAGTGGCGGCAGAATGGGTGGGGGTGGGACACCAGGCGGTGGGGCTGGCAGGGGTGGTGGGGGCACCGTCACAGCTGGATGGGCCGGGGGTGGCGGGGGTGGTGGTGGCGGCAGAGGTGGGGGCATGGGGAAGCCGGGCTGGGGTGGAGGTGGGGGTGGGGGCGGGGGCAGTGGTGGGAAGCCAGGGGGCGGGGGCAGTGGCAAGGTTGGGGCCAGCACAGAGGGAGCTGCCACGGCCCCGGCCCCTGGGGTCACCACCATGGGCTTGGGGCAGTCAGCGCTGGTGATGGGGGCCGAGGGCATCTCGTCATCTGAGATCTCCATGTCCTCCCCTGAGGACTGTTGCCCCTGCAGGGAGAGCAAGGGGAGAGAAGTGAGGGGGAGCCGAGAAGCCAGGCTCCCCGATTCCCCTTCCCAACATCAGAAGGTCAGAGAAGCAGCCTTCTGCAAGACTAGTGAGCAACGTGGCTTCCACAGTCCTGATCCTGGTCCCTTCCTGTTCCAGCCGTGTGGCCTTGAGCAAGTCATTTAACCCCTTTAAGCCTCAGTCTCCCCATCTGCATGTTGGGCATCATAGTACTTGCCTCATGGGGTTATCATGAAGCTTCATTCATTCATTCATTCAACAAACATTTGCTCAGCACCTGCTGTATACCAGGTATTGTCCAAGTGCTGAGGACACGATGGTGAACAAGTCAGACAAACTTGTTCTCTTGGAACTGAACTTCTAGAGGGATAAGGCAAAGGTTGACTAGGATGAATGTGAAATACATAGTCCTTTGTGGAGAAAAAGAAAGCAGAGAAGGGGGCAGTGAGGCATGAAGAGGAAAAAGATTCTGTTTCAATTTGAAAGATTGTTTCAATTTGTATTCAGAGAAGATAATACTAAAAGTTAATAACACTTCGATACTATAGCCCTTCCCTGCTGGAGGAGGAAATGGCAACCTGCTCCAATATTCTTGCTGGGAGAATCCATGGACAGAGTAGTCTAGAGGGCTACAGTCCACGGGGCTGCAAAACGTCAGACATGACTGAAGCAACTTATCACAGCACACAGCCCTTCCTATTGGCAGGCACCTTTCTAAGCACTTTATGTATGCTCATTCAGCTAACCCTCAGAAAACCTGCAACGTAGGTGTTTATCACCAGTTTTATTGATGAGAAAATTGGAACACTGAGAGCTTAAGTAACTTGCCCAAGGCTACACAGCCACTGAGACAGAGCCTGGATTCCAACCAGGAAGTGGCTCACCAGCCTTTATTTCCAGCTGGCCTGCAGTCTTCACTGTGGCAGAGAGGGCCTGGCAGAGGTGACAGAAGCAAGGGAGGGAGAAGCTTTAGCAGGAGTCAGGGTGCATGAAAAGGAGATAAGTCTGTATGTTTCCCCTAATTATTCCTTTCACATAGTTTTTGTACAGGCTGTGGTGGGGTTGAGTGTTGTGAGCACACAATGTCTCATGTTTCTTATCTGCACCATAACCTCATGAGGAAGGGCTTTATTTGTTATTTGTCTCTTGACAGGTGAGAAAACACCCTCAGAGAGACACATGTAAATCACTGGCCCAAGAGGCGGTCAGAAACAGAGCTGAGATTGGAGCCCAGGGTGCCTGCTGAGTGAGGGGTTGGGGCTGCCGTGGGAATCCAGGGCAGTGGCACCAGGCCAATGGGGGAGTCAAGTGTGACTTGGCTGTGAAATAGCAAGGTCCTCTTTACATTCAGACCTGGGACTTTGGGGAGCTGGGTGCACAGGCCTGGAACTGGAGCAGGGCGTGGTGTCCACAGGGTAGAGGTGGAGCAAGAAGGCAGAACAGGGGTTGGGAGAGGAGGAATGGACTGCCCCCAGGCTCCTGTGTCAGGACCAGAGACGAAAAGGTGGCTCAGGTGCCATCTGGGGAGACAGGGCCTTTGTCAGTTGCCAGAGACAGGGAGTGCATTTGAAAGTTGAGGAGGTGAGGGGTCCGTGCAGGCTAGAAAGTCAAAGGTCAGACCTACAGGCCAGGGAGGGTTCAAAGGGATATGGAGGGGCGGGGAGAAGAGGAAAACTCAATCCCCGGCAGCAGAAGGAAGCTCGGGCTGTTACTCTGTCCCCTGTACAGACACACACACTCTCGCTGCCTCTCAGGGTCCCACATACGTGCTGAGAGGGAGGCACTGGCAGGCTCGCAGCCTGATATTCAGGGACAGCGCCAGATCAGTCCTGGACAGCGCCCAGCAAGGCAGGCGCAGCACGCAGAGGGTTAACCCCGGCCGCTGCCAGCCAATCACAAGGAGACCTGGGTCCGCGCTCCAGCTCGAGGCCCTGCCCCTCCCTCCGCCTCTCCCACGTGGGGGGGGGGGGGGGGGGCAAGAACCGGCGGGAACTAGCTGCTGAGCGTTGGTCATCAGTTCGAGCAGTTCCTGGAATTTCTCGTGCAGCACCTCACTTAAGCCGAGACGGCATGAGGCAGATACTCTCACTATACCACCATTTCACAGATGATGAAACTGAGACTCAGAGAGGGAAAGTGACTTCCCTAAGGTCACATAACCAGTAAGTGACAGAGGTGGGACTCGAGGCTCAAGGCTTAAGGCCTGGAACCGGAATTTCTAACCACCAGCTTCTGTGAAGATAGGGAGTGCCCCCTCGCGCTGCTCTCCCGCCTGGTCAGCCTAGGCTGGGAATCCTTTAGGTTTGGTCCGGAGGGGCCCGGGAGCCGTTCTCCAGACTGCCGGCAGGGGGCTCCCGAGGGCCACCTTGGAGGTAGTCCGTACTCCCGGGCTTCCCTGGACTAATGTCCCCGGGCTTCCCGGACCACAGCTCTCTGGGCCTCAGTCTCCCCTTTCCTCCAGTGACCCGGTGGGAGAGCCCGTTCCCTCCAGCTACTCTGGGCTTCCTAGCCCTGGATCAGCAAGCGAGCATGGTAAACAAACATCCCCTATCCTAGGGAAGAAAGGAGGATGGCAGAGCCAGCAGCACCCCCACCTCTGCACACCTGTCAACTCTCCCTGTCTGAACCCCTTAGCGCCAGAAACCACTTGCCAGATCGGCCCAGAGGCCCCCAGGAGCCCCGGCCACCTGCAGTCCCCTCCCAGGCAAGCCAAGTTCCTCTCTGTTCCTCCCTGAGGCAGCCAAATCGGCCTAATCAAAGGACCTGGGAAGGAGGGAGGGACCCTCCTCCCCACCACCCACAGGGGCACAGAGCTCCTTCTATGCTCCTGGCTGCTCATGCCTTTCAGGCTCACAAGTTCCAAAACAGGTCTCCAGGAGGGCCAGGGCAGATGCCTGGACCAGGAAGGGGGAGGAACAGAGCCAAGAAAGATGACTTAATCTCCCCGCAAGAGAATGTGGCAGGCAGCATCCCTCACGCTACCCCTGAGGATGGAGCTTGGACAGAGACTCCAGATGAAGATCTGTGGGTAGGCAGAGGGTCGGGGTGGGGGTGGGGGGGGGGGGCGCGGTGGTCAGCTTTGCCTGCTTCTGGCTGTGGCTCTCCTCTTGAAACTCTTGAAGCCAGGGGAGAAGGAAAATTTCAATGCCCTCCTTGCCCCACATGGTTCCTCTCTTCAGAGGGCACCAGGTACTGGGAGACAGAGCTCCAGAGCTCCCACTTGACGCAGCTCAGCAGAACACTCTGGCTGCTCCCTTTCCCCAAAACTGACTGTCAGGACTAGTCTTGACCAGGCCCTAGCCACCCAACAGAGGAGAGGACCCAAAACCATCACTTGTCCACACTCTCTGGGATCACAGCAGACTTCAACCAAAGAAGCTCAACTCAGACTTTATCCCCCAGGAAAGTCCCAACTTCCATAACCTAACATGGAAAGCAACAGATCTAGGTCAAGTTTCCCTTTTCGCCAAAGCTGCTAGGGAGCTCAGAGCCAAACCAGCTGCTCAGTCATGACCCCTGATGCTTTCTGCACATTCTTTTTATTTTTGACCTGTTGTTTTGGCTGTGCTAGCCCTGTTGCTTCTGTGTCGTAGTTACCCTCAGGGAGGAAAGAGGGTGCCACAAGACAGACCAAAACCAAGCCCAGACAGAGACAGACAGACATAATGTGGTACCTCATCCATCTTCTCTGAGGTTGGGGTCCTGTCTCCAGCCAGGTCCAAGGCCGCCTCACTTGTCTGACCCAGAAGACCGGTAGGGTCTGGCGGACCTGGCTCAGGTGGGGGCCGAGGCCCCAGGCCCAGATCAAGCTCACCATCCTCATCTGAGTCAGGCAGTGGCGTGGGGCTGATATCCTCCAGGCCAGTGCTGGAGGGGCGCGAGGAGGGTGGTGTAGGGCCTCGAAAGCCTGGCTGCGAGTTAGTGCCAAATGGGGCCAGTGGGGAAAGCTGGGAGGAGGAGGAGGAGATGGGGCTGCCCTCCATCTGCAGCTCTGTGTCTGAGTCCTGCTCCCGAAGGAAGGGCAGCTTGGTGCGCTGCTCCTTCAGCAGCATCTCGATCCGTGAGTCCAGGCTGTCATGGGGCTTCTCCGGCCCTGCAGGCGACGACTCCAGCGTAGGCGTGCCAGGGCTGTCACAGGGCTCGGGACTCCAGCCGAAGGTTGGCCGACCACCTAGCTCTATGCTGTTGGCCTCAGGGGGCGGGGGTCCCGGTGGTGTGCCAGGCTTCTCCTTTGTCAGGGGCTCGGCGGGTGGGAGGGGTGGAGGCGCAGGTGCTCTTCGGAACTCACCGCTGTCACGGGCCCCAAAGGGGGCTGTGGTGGTGGGCTCCTCGGGGGGCGGGGGGAAAGGGGGCACAGGAGTCTGATATGGAGAGAAAGCCGACTTGAAGGCAACTCCGGGCGCAGGGGTTGCTTGGGTGGGCGGTGGAGTGTGGGCAAACGTGGCTGAATCCTGTGGTTGGGCCTTGAATGGGGGCCCGCTGCTGCCCCCACTGCCGCCAACCGCCCCGAATGGGTGGTCCACTGAGCCCCGGAAGGCGGCTGCGGCCCCCGCCACCGCAGTGACTGCAGACGAGTTGTGGACATAATGGTGCTCGTGGCGGCGGTTGTAGGCATCTGTGAACTTGCTCTCATGGCGCCGAGCCTTGAAGGTCGTTGTGGGGTCCTGGCTGAAGAGGTAGGAGGGCGTGGGCTGGCGGCTGGAGTAGCTCGAGTCCTGCGAAAAGGGGGTGCCCAGGCGTGGCGTGAGCGGCGTGCCCTGGCCGTAGGAGTTGGGTGTGTCCAAGCGGCAGCTGGAATAAGCTGTGTCCTGGGAGAAGGGTGTCCCACCACTATTGGGAGTGACAGAGGATGAGCCGGAGCCACAGCCTGCAGACAGGCCACCGTCTTTGAGGCGCTTCAGGGCATCTGACAGCTGGAAAGAGAGGAGGGAGAAAGGTCTGAGATTGCTAGGGGGAAAAACATGCACTAGAATGGGACGGTTTTCCCCTCTCACTCCGTCTGCCTGGGAGCTCGGAGCCAAACTGGTCACTCAGCATGGTGAACGGAGAGGGGAGGGGAGATTAAAGAAGAATATCTGGATGGGCCTCACCTTCTCTAATCTTGGGGTAGCCAATTATCCTCAGAGAACCTTTAGGGTTTTTCCTAATCCCTGAAGCAGGGTAAAGATAAGACCCTGACATCTTGGTTTGCACTGGGATTTCCTTCCTGCCTCAGGCCGTCAGAAATCAAAGACCTTCCAGGCACAGGTAGCTGAGTCCAATTATGCTTTTGGAAGTGAGGGGGTGGCCACCTTGTTCCCCCAGCCTCTCGATATTTTAGGCTTTAAATAGTATAGCATAGTAAAGTGCCTGATAGACAACCCAGCTGATCAGCGAGTAAGCAAAGACTCTTCACTTGGGAAAAGCTATTCCTGAGAGCGTTCCACTTGCGAGAGGGTGGTCCAGGCGAGTGTTCTGCAGGGCAGTGGTTGGGGAAGGAGGGAGGAGTCATTCTTGCTCTGGAAGGAGAGACCTGAACCAGGCTTTTGTTGGTGGGGGTGGGGGTGGGTGGAACGGAGGGGTCCATGGGACGCCAGACAACAGGATCCTGAACACAGCAATGTTTCAGGATCAGCGTGGAAAGCACATGGACTCTGATCTGTGGGAATCCCAGTGAGTTCAGGAAGAGGGTGGGGGGCCAAGCCAGAGGGGCACTTCAGGAGACAGGGCTTTTAGGACCCTCCCCTGCATCCCACTGGAAGCTGTGGTCAGCACAGCCAGGCTCCTTTCCCTCCTGGGTCCTGGTGTCCCATGCTGGAGCTGGTGAAGTGGGGTGGGGGGCACACTGGGGACCTGGTGATGGGGTGGGGAGGTGGGGGAAGGCCTGACAGTCACACACCCACCTGCAGGGTCTCATTCACGATTGGAGAGACAGCGTCCAGCTCACCCACTGGCAGGGTTTGGGGTGTGTATCGGCCCGTGACCAACAGCTCGTAGAACCGCATACGGGTTTCCCCTGTGGAAAAGGCAAGGGAGGGAGGCCTCAGTGAGGCTCCAGGATGGGGCAACCCCCACAGGTGGGCATCCTTGTGGGTCCCTTTGTACCTGGGACCCCACACCTCGGGAAGCTGAGTGACCCTGACCAAGTTCCCGCTTCTCTCTCTGTACCTCATTCGGGAGGCACAGTCTGTTCAATGAAGCGGCTAAACTATGATTCTCTCATCCTGAGATTCAAGAGTTTATGTCTCATGACACTGGGACTCCCCCAAATACAGACATGCCACCCCACCACAAAGCCCCTTCCTGTCACCTGGGCCATGCCAGCCATTGCCACAGTCAGGTAATTCCCATCCTTCTGCCTTCCCATCCAACAGCCAGGGTCCAGTAGCAAGTGAAAAGGAGACCCAGTGACACAAAAGTGACAGTTTGTTGTGAACCCTCTCAGGTGACTGACAGAGTTTGTAAAAGCACTCTAGGACTGACTTACTGTGAACTCCACAGGCCTCCTCCCAGTCCCCAGTCCCCAGTAGGATAAACCTCCACCCTAGCTCCTCCCCATCCCCAGCCCCCCTCCAGTTGAGAGAGGCCTCGACAGAACAGGGGGCCAGATTATCGATATTTATAGAGCCCTCTGAGGCAGCTGCTTACATATGCAAAGGAGACACATTCCTTGAGCTACTCTTTACCGGTCTCTTTCTTGAAATACAAACTTAGTGGCAGTCTCTAAGGGCCTTTTTTTTTTTTTTTGCAATTTTGGTGAGGGCTGACTGCTCCTTAAGATAAGCCTACCACCGCCCAAGGGGTCTCCCTCGACAGAGACAAAAGGAGGGGAGGTGAAGGGGGCTGTGGCCTGTGCCCTGAGGAGACTCAGACCTGGGACAGGTTTGGCAAGAGTTTGTAGGGTAACTGTGCCCAACCAGGAGCAGCCTCCTTCCACAGGCCCCAGCAAAGACTTAGAGACTCAGTTGACATGTTTTCAGTATTTAAGGTAAAAAAGATTTAGATTTTTCAGGTCTTAGGTTTGGTATGCCCCAGTTGCCCCTTAAATTCCATGCTCACAGAACCCCTGGAAGTTACCCACCTAAACCTTCCCGGGCAGGGTTCCCCGGGACCCCCCCAAGGGGGGGGGAGTCGGGCAGTGGGAAAGACCCCAACAGTGTCTGCCCAGTCACCTCTGGTTGGACCTTAGAGCACCTGGCACTTTCTTCTATATTCTACAGGAACTCCAAGTGGCCACAGGCCACTTTAGGGGATGCCCTGGAGGTCCGGAGCCCCCCAGCCAGCACGGAGGAGAAGCCTCCCAGGACCCTGAGAATGGGAGGTATGGCTTTCCCAGCCCAGCTCTCCCAGCAGCTCAGAGGCTCAGAGCGAGCGCAGAGCGGGATTCCGCTGCCTGGGAGGTGATACTGTCTCTTTAAGAGAGAGGAGGGAAGACACAGTGTCAACCCTTGAACACCCAGAGCAGCCCGCCCAGCTCTATCGGGAACATTATCAATGAAACCACACTCCGGGCCCAGATTGGTTCCCACTTCCAGGGGGAGGGGGCGGCAGGAGGGGGAGGGGCACTCCCCAGCCCCTTAGGAGGACTTTTTTGGTGGAGAGACCTACTCTGCAAATTTGAAGGCGGCTCCGTGGCTCTTCCTCAGCGCCCCCCCTCACCCTAATAAACAAACCCTGTCTCCTCTCCTAACACAGCAACACTGGGGACTGTCTAAACCCAGGCCACCAGGGCTCCGAGAGGGGCCCACGGGGGTGTCAGCAGTGGGGAAACCTCCAGGTGGTCCCTAGGGGTGCAGTGGCCAAGGACCGGCACATTTGGTAAATTACAGTTCCGTCTCCTAGCAACAGACAACACATTTAGCTCCACGTGACTCTACCCTCAAGAGGGGGGCAAAAGAAAAATAAGGTTGTAGGGGGGTACCCAAGGAAAACTGAGGGGCTCCCCAACACTGCAAGACGGGCCCTGGGAGAGAAGGGGGTCACACTGACAGGTCTTGGGGCTCCTCGGCGGTAGCTGTCCTGAACGGGCCTCCACTCACCTTTGGTGTCCAGCTCCACGTGGATGATATTACCCATGACCGAAGTGCTATGCAAGTGCTGAACGGCCTCCTTGGCTCCCCTGACCGTGGCAAAGACCACTTTGGCAATGCCCAAGTGCTTCTTGGTCTTGGGGTTGTACAAAATCTCCACCTCCTCCACCTCCCCATACTTCTTGCACATGTCCCTCAGGAAGTTTTCACGGATGTTATCATTCAGCTTGGCAAATGTCACCTGCTTCGGAGGCACCGGACCCACATAGAACTCATCGATCTGGCAGGGTACGAGGGGGAAGGGAGTTTGGAGAACATTGAAACCGAAGGGAAAACGAAACATTTCCCACTCGCCCGCTCTTTGAAAACAATGAAGGATAAAATATTTTTTAAAAAAAAATTTTTTTTTTTTTTTTTTTTTTTTAGGGAAAAAAATGCACGCGGGCGGGCCCGGGAAGCGGAGGATTAAATCGTTTGGAACGTGGAAGTTCTCTGGGTTCTAAAGGAAAGGGGAAAAAGAAACAGTTTCTCTTTCCCCACCAGCCCCCCCCAACTTTGGCCTCTTCTCCCTGCTGCCAGGGCAGGGAAGACCCCTCCGGCTAGAAAGCTGTCCCCCTAAAGCCACAAAGCTGGGAATGGGGGCGGGTCCCAGGGCCGAGCTCCTGGGCTGGCAGGAGCCAGGTGGGGACTCGGAGCCCTCAGCTGGGCGGGCAGGACACTGTATCAGCTCCTTGATTACAGTTCCACCGAGTGTTATTCTGTTTACAGTAGCCGAGAGGGGACAACCCCTCTCTCTGCAACCTCCCCCTCCCCGCCAAAACTTCCCCAGCCCTCGGACGGCGGGAATTCAGAATCTGGCTGGGCTAGAACTGGCGTTATTTTCGAACTCGGGGGGGGGGGGGGGGGGCGTGGAGAGAAGGGGCGCGGGATACGGGGGAGGGTCCTACCTTGAATTTGGGGACCGACAGCTCCAGCTCCTTGTTTTTAGTCCAGATGCCGACCACCCGGGGATCTTCCACGATTTCCACCGGGCGATTGCTGGACATCTGTGGAGAGGAAAGGGGGGCGGAGTGGGTGGGCTGGTCCCACTCCCCAGGGTCAGGGACAGGAACCCCCCCCCCTTCTCCAGGCACTTGTCAAACTCCAGGACTGGGGACCTGGCTGACAGTTGGCCGGGTGGTCAGGAAGGGGGGGGGGGTCCCCGGGCCACTCGGACCACTCAGCCCCCACCCTCTTCGGCAAGGCTCGGGGTGGGGGCGGGGGGGCCGACAGGGAGGCGCGCCGGCTACTCACCGCAAGGCTGAAATGCTGCCCATCGTAGCGGTACAGTTTATGATGCCCCTTTTTCAAAGCTGGGTCAATCATCAACTTGTAACTTCTCCAATGGTGGTTCCTCCTCTCGCCCGAAGGGCCGGGCTGCGGCGGGGGCTGCTGGTGGTGGTGGTGGGGGGGGTGACTGTTCTCCATGCCGTTAACCCAACCTGAAAACGAGCAAGTTGTTGTCGTCTCCGCCGCGGCTGCGGCGGCGGCGGCCGCTTCTACACACACGCTAAAGAATCAAATCGTCCAGTCCCCCACCCCCTCCCACCTTACCAGCGGGCCCCAAAAGGAGCTGGCTCCCCCCAAAAATAAGAATGGAGCGAGAGAATAACCCTTCCGGAGAATTAGGCGCCCGCCCGCTTGGCCACCATCTCGGAGCGGCTGCGAGGGGCTCCCGGGGGCCCCTGGTGCGGACTTGCGGGGCCCGGGGCACCCGGAGGACGCGGGCTCCGGCCCATGGTGCCCGCCCGGCCGCCCGGTCGCCCGGCGTGGCGCTAGCTCGCTCGCTCGCTCGGCCCGGCTCGGGCGCGGGGCTCGCGCGGCAGGCCTGGCGCCGCCCGCCCGCTCGTTCGGTCGGCCGGAGCAGGGGCCGGGGCTGGGGGCTCGGGACGCCCGGCAGCCGGCCGCGGCCTCTCCCTCCCCGAGCCGCGCTTACATCCCCGCCGGGCGCCGGCCTCCCTGCGCCGCCAGCCAGTACATGGTGTCCCCCGCGGGAGCCGAGGCCGGGGCGGCCGGACGGGGGGCCGGGAGGGGGGAGCGCCGCCGCCGCCGCGGCTGCCGGGCCCGGAGCTGCTGCCGCCGCCGCCGCTGCTGCTGCTGCTGCTGCTGCCCGGGAGGCGGCTGGCGGCGGAGGCTCGGCTCCCAGTAGCCGCACATCCCACAATACACCGCTAAGGAGCCCGACCCGAGCGCTCACCCTCCTCCTCTTCCTCCTCCTCCTCCTCTTCCTCCTCCCCTCTCCTTCCTCGCCGCTTCCCCAGGCACTCTCCCGGCGGCGGCAGCTGCGCCGCCAAAGCCCCGGGCCCCAGCGGCCCCCCACCCCTCACTCGCGCGCTCCCACACTGCCTCCCCCCTCCCCGGGGGAAGGCCTTTTAATTTATTTATTCTGCTGGGACTTAGGTGGGGGGCTTGGCGGCGGGGGAGGGGGGGGTCTCCCCGGGCTCTACTTCCCGCTGCTGGTGCTACCCTCCGAGCCGCGGCTTGCGCCTCGGGCCTCAAAAACTGTTTTCAAACTGCCAAGACCGGAGGTGGGCGCGTGGGGGCCCAAGGGAAAGGGCTGGGTTTTGGGGTGTATGATTGTGTGTTTAGACGGCTGGAGCCGTGAGGGGCGGCAAGGCGGCCCCAAGACAAGTTGCAATCGAGGTATCTCGGCTACGGCTTCCTCTTCTGCCCCGCGACCCCCTCCCCCCGGAGCTGAGCTGGGGAGGGGAAACCAGGATTTTAACCAAATTAGCATTTACATTCCTGGGAGGAAGCAGCCCAGGCCTGGACCTGAGTGATAGAAGCTTCTTTCTGTTTTTATTTTTGGAGAGGAGTGCCCTTGTAATTGTCGTGAACACATGCTTCTCCCTCCGCACCCCCCACCCTTTCCTCCAGCCACCGGCAGAGGAGCAAGTCCCCCTTTTTTGCATTTATCTTTCCTTCCCCTTTCTTTATTAAAGGTCCGGGAGTGGCGGCGGCCAATCAGCGCGCGGCTTCCATTTTGTGAGTTCAACTCCGAGGCTCTCGGGCTTCGCGAGGACGCGTTTGCAGCCCCCTCTGCCTCTCCTGTCTGGCGGCCGAGGAGAGGGAGCCGCCTCGCTGGGGCTTCGTGGTAGTGTATTTCATATTGGGGCTCTTTTCGGGGTTTGTAATTTGGCCGTGGGTAGGTAATTGGCTGGAGCAGGGCGGCCGGGCGCGGCAGCCAATCAGCGCGCGGCTTCTATAGGGCTTGAGTTATTAGACGCTGATCTCAAAACATCCTTCATCAGACACCAAGGAGAGGCCAACAGATGAGGGGAGCCATTTTTCTGCAATGGAATTAAATGGCCAAGTGGGTTTTTCCTTTGTTGCAAATGGGGAATGTTTTTCCTTTGACTCCACATCCCGTTCAGGACGCCTCAGTGTTGTGTTTAACATTTGTCAACAAGCTAAAGGACTCAAAATTGGAAGAATGAAGAAGACTTTAAAAAGATCTGGATTTTTCCTTATGACTTGGAATCCATCTTTGTCTTGTATAACTAGGTCATAGCACACCATTAATGTCAGCAGTTTAACAATTTTGAATTCCAAAAAACCTAAGTAAATGACATATTTAATTTTTTTTCCTCTTTTTTTTCTTGGGTGGGTGGGGGGGGGCTTGGAGCTGTCTTAATCTGTATTCTCTTAACTGAACAATAAATTTTTATATATATAGTTTCCTCTATTAAACACTTAAAACTGGCCATCTTATTAACTCCTTCTGCTCTCTTTAACAAGGTAATGTTTTAAATGTATAGTTTTAGGATTAGCGAAATGGCAGCAACAAAAAATTGTAAGCAGTCGTTACTCTTAAGTTTTTAAAAACCTTTTACATTGTAAGTACCCAATCCATTCTGTCCTTACGCAGTGCAGTTTTCATGTTAATGTTGCTGAGATGTCCTTAATTTTCTGAACCTTCATCTGCATGTATGTCTTTGTCGCTCTTGTCTAGCATAAGCCAGTTAAAATGCTTTTAGACGATTTTGCTTTTATAAAGCTAGGTTTTAGAGTTAAGCTTTTGAAAATGTTTACAGCAATAAATGCTAGTCAGCTTTCTTCCCCGTAACAGGTACACTTTCTTTGAAAATCTATCTATTAGAAGAAAAACAGACTGTTTTTCTCGTCTTTGTTGGGGAAGGGGGGGCGGTGAGGGAAAGGAAGACCTCTTTGTGTAAAGAGACTAAAGCCGTCACAGGAAACTAGATTAAAACTGGAAAACAAGTCCTAGCTGGTTGGAGCCAAACACCATCGTTAACTCGGGGGTAGTTTCTATGGTGGTTGGGATGGCCGGTGCGTCTTTTGCCTTTTGTTTGATTTGACTGTGTATTTTCGCCTTTTGTCTCTTAATGACGGTCACACCATTGCTATATCCAGAGCAGTAAACAGTCCTCAGCGAAGCCGCCTTTTGCCAACCCAACCCTGGAAAGTTTGCAGAAGTGGAAGGAGCAGAAAATGCCATGAGAGTGTAACTTTTAAAAGGTAACAACAAAAAAGACACCACCATTACCCCAAATATTTCCAACTAAACAATCTCCCTAAAATATTTTTTTTTCCCCCACAATAACACCTCCAAACCCTCCGCCCAGCTTGATCTTCCAGACTCCTTGGCACCGGGCTGAGTGGGTAAGTAAAAAAAAAAAAGTGTCTTTTGCCCCTTCGAGGAAATGTTTTTTCGAGAAGGCCAAGCGCTGCAAATGTTTAGGAGGTGAAGGGAGAAGGAGGTTTCTGGAGCTTCATGTTTGGCAGCCGGATCGGGGAGGGTGGGGGCACGAGAAAGGCTCTTCAGACCCTTTGCCCCTTTTGCCCAGGAGGCAAGAGGAAGGTCTCCCCAGCGACTTGGGGCATCTGTGGAGCCGCCTGCGCTAGTTCCCCCTCGCTTTTCTAGGTTTGAGCCTTGATAGGGAGAAGAAACTTAAGTGCTTTGGGGAAGGGGGTCACAAAAGCTGAGGAAGCCTCTCCTTCCGGGCCTGAGGCCTCTTTTCCTTTTGATGGTGGGGGTCTCGCCCTCTGAAGCCGGCTTTTCGGGGCTCCTGGGCGCGCCTGCGCTTCCTAAGCAAAAAAGGACAAAAGGCCGGCGTCCATGTTGGCACCATGACGCAGCATCTCTCCCGCTTTGCAGCCCGAGCGCTGCCCGTGCTCCCGTCCGCGCTCGCTCCTCCCTCGCAAACACGAGTTTTATTTTCAGGTTCAGAGCAGAGCCGCCGGCTGGGCTGGGGCCGAGGCTGGGGCCGGAGCCAGGGCCGGGCTGCGGGGTGGCTAATGGCGGCCGCTCTCTTCCTTCCTCCCTCCTTCCCCGGTTGTCGTTGGGAGCCCGGAGTAGGCGGCGGTCCGTCGGCCGGGCCGAGCCCCGAGAGTCCGCTGGGCACAGCGCCCCGAGTCGGGGACTGGTCTCCGAGGCCGTTTCGGGGGCCGCGGGCCTTGGGGGGCGTCGCGTGCCGCGGCTCCTGCGCTCGCATCCGCGGGGCGAGGCGGCCAGACGGGCGCCATTTCGCGCGCGCCGCCCGCGGCTCGGGCGGTGGCGGCCGCCGCGCGCCAGGCGGGAGGAGGGAAGGAGGCGGCGGGGCCGGAGCGGGGGGAAGGGGAGGGGAGGCCGCCGCCCGCGTTCCAGGCCGCTGCCTAGGGGTATGCCCCCGGGCTGGGGAAGCTTAGACGAAGACAGAGGGCTCCGCAGCCTCCTTGGACCCCGCGCCCTACTCAGGAGCCCCCGCGGGCACGAGGCCTCGCTCCCGGGCGGGGCCTTTCTTCTTTCCTCCCGTCCGGGAGCCAGTAGCAAAGGGCCACGGGGCCGCTCGAGGCCGCCTCCTGACCCCGAAGGGCTGCTTTAGAGGCTGCGGAGTTTCCCCCCCGCGGCCCTGCTCTGACCCCAGGCCCTCCCTGCTGCCCACTCGAGCCTCGGCGCCCACGTTTGGCCCCCTAGCCGCCCCCCCTTTTTTTTTGTAACCGCCCTTTTTGATAGCCGAGCCCGAGGGGCGGGTGGGCCCCTTTTTTCCCCTGCTTTGAGCGTGAGGCCCTCACGCAGGCCACAGACGTCCCGAGGTGGCCATGAAGACAGTGCTGGCCACCGGCACTCGGGAGGGTAGGGTGGGGGGTTGGGGCCTGGGAAAGCCGAGCGGGCCTTCCCCGGGATCCCCCGAGGCGGAGGGCTGTGGGGTAAACCCTCGCACCTCCGACCATTCCTGGGGGAGGGGATGCAGACTGGGCGGGCCTTTGGAAATGCAGATGAGTCTCCTCCCGCTGCTTGGCGCTCGGGCTGAACCTTCGTGACTCATCCGCCACCCCCACCCCCCACCCCCCACTCCTATCCATTTTAGAGTGAGGGCAGCCTTGGCAGCTGGGAAGGGGGTTCGGCATTTGTAAGGCTCTTCTTCCCTCAAGGAGATCCTGCCCGGTTTGTGGCCATCGACGCCCTAAAAAAACCCTCCCATTTTTCCCTTTAGGCTCGTGACCGGAGAAGGGGCCCGGTACCCCCATAGTGGACCGCCCTCCTTTGGACAGTAGAAGCAGGTCTAGTCTGACTCTGCCAGTCCTCGCTTTAAGGTAGGTGTGAGCCCTTTCCCAGCCTGCGAGGGCGATTTGGGGGGCTTTGGCCTGGCGGCCAGGGAGGGCGGGCACCCCAAACCCGCTAGTCTGGTTCTGCGGCCCCTCCCCCACACAGATGTGTGGGACTGTGTGAAATCGGCTGCCTGCTGGGCCTGCTTGGTCCATCCATCCCCGCCTGTCAGCTTTTGTTGTCAGGAGTTTGGGGCGTGCAATTCTCTGCCGTATTTAGCAGCATAGGAGAGGCTGCACTTGCGAGTATTTCCCAGTCGTGTATTTTGTGGTGGGGGAGGGCCCTGGATGCCTCTTCTGAAAGGCACAGTCGGCTGCCAGGAAACCGGACCCAGCGCTGGCCCTCCCTTCCGGCCCGCACTGGGGGTGTGTGGGGTGATTGTATGAAGCTGGCCTCTTCCTTTCTAATGTCTGGCTGCTAGGGAGGTGAAGAACAGAAGGACCTGAGATTTGGGCCAGTTTTCTTTAAGAAAGAAGTTTGTTGACTGTCTCCTTCCAGGAAATTCCCACGATTCCATCTCACCCAGCCCCCTCCCCCTCAAAGCCCTGTTTCTAGATTTGGACAAACCCAAATTTGAAACCTGGCTAGCCGTTTTACCTGCTGTGACCTTGCATAAGCTGCGCAGTCTCTCAGCCCCAGTTTCCCCATCCGCACAACTGGGTCAGTGATTGTCAAAGTGTGCATCCGATCACACAGGTGGCTCATTAAAATACTCCGAGACCCCATCCTTGAGTTTCTGATTCAGTCGGTGGGGCCTGAGAACTCGCATTTCTAGTAAATTCTCAGGTGATCCTCATGGCTGCCAGGTGGAGACATTCTGAGAACCTTTGTGCCCGGTAACACCTTGGGATGTTGAAAGGACCTGAACTTGTGCACTTGAAGCCCCAGCCTCATTTCTTGGTGCAGCATCATGGGCTTCCTAGTAATGGCAACTCCCATTTTCCTAACACAAGCTGATCGTGAGGGGTCTCCTGTCCTCTTGAGCTCCAGGCCGCTCCACAGCTGGAGATAGTGTGGCCCTTGATCTCTGACCCCTCCCCCACGTGAGCTCTAGTTTGTGATTACTTTGATGAACCATTTGGGTCCCTGCTGATGGCACAGCCTCCCCTCTTGGGTTCAGGCTTCCCAGTCTGATCGGCGCTTTTCACTTTTATCCCATCCCTCAGTATGGGGGCTGAATTGAGGATTGGGGGAGCCTTAGGGCTTGACCCAGAGCTTTTGTTGGGGCAGTGTTGGTGCTTCATCAAGGGATTCTCTAGGTCCGACAGCTGTGGGCCTGACTCTCCAGGGTGCTGGTGACCTTGGGCGAGTCTCCTGTGTAAAGTGATGATAATGAAGCCTGCTGTAAAGGGTGGAGGGCAGAGTAAGTGCGATTAAGGGGTGCCGGCCTCACGTTCTGGCTTCACGTTAGTTGGCCTTCATTCCTAGGTGGCTGGGGGGGTGGGGGCTGGGCCATCTGTAAGCTCCTCCCCCACCAGCGCACCCCATAGCACGTGGCCAAGCCTCTGGGCAAAGGGGAAGACTGACTTTCTGCCGGCTGGGAGCCAGCACTGTTTTTCCTCCAGTGTGTGAGTTGGGGTGGTGGCCCTTCCTCAAGTCCACAGGCTGTTCTATAATGGTTCCTGATTTAGGGGTTCCCCCCCCCAACTGGGAGAGTAGAAGTGACTCACTCAAGGTCAGGAGGCCACCACGGGCAGTCAGAATGAGGTTCCAGGTGTCTTGACTTCCAGCCCAGTGCCTGTGTCCATGGCACCCCCTCGCCCCAGCTGTCTGGGTTATTTTGGTCTCCTGCCCGTGCCAGCTGTCTGCTGGCATCACTGCCCGGGAGCCGGCAAAGCTGTCTGGTTGAAAGTAGCCAGCATGGTACTTGTAGTTCCTTCTGGCTGCCGAGTCTTGACCGGATGAGGGTCTTATCCCAGATAAGCTGGATTTGGTCCATCCTGTCCTTTGCTCCGGTGAAGGGGGTGCAGCTGACTACACTCGGCACTAGACTCCCTTTCCCCTACCCAGAGTGAGTACTTTGTAAAAGCTGGTGAGGCTCAGATTATTAATATCCTATACTAAGAGCCTCTTCCCGCGTTCCACACTTGTCCCAGTCCTAGGCTTAGATTCTGCTCTGCCATTGATGTGTTCATTCGACTCCCTTCGATCCTCAGGTGACCTTTCTGCCATCTGAAGTTGTCCTCCATCCTTTCTGATCGAGTGTTTGGGGCTCCGCGGAGCCGGGGTCTTTACCTACCTCCCGTGGGCACTGGATGGTTAAATAATTGAAATTCTTCCCTTTCAGCAGCAGCCTGAAGGGCTACTGTCAGTTCCAGTTCCTCCACTCCCGCCCTCGGACCAATTAGGGAACAATGAGGCGCTCCCCTGGGGTCGGGCTGTGATTCTTGGAAAGGGAGGGGTGTCCGGGAGACCAGGAAGGATCATACCCCCTTCTGGCTTCTTTTTCTCTCCCTCTTGAATTTCTGTCCCCATGCTGGTATCACCTCCTAGGTGAAGGGAGGGGCGGGGCAGCCTATCAGTCCGCAGATGGTGGTTCCTCAGTCCTCAGATGGCGGCCCCGCCCACCGGTCACCCAGCGAGCTCGGGGCGGGGCGTTCCTGGCGCCCAGCCGGTGGAGCCTGCCTGGAGAGGGCCACGCCAGCGGAAGGGCGGCCGGGAGGTGGCCGGACCTGCCTTACTACTGGACGCCAGGGCCCCGCCCCTTCCGGCCCATCAGCCAACAGGCGCCGCGTGGAGTGCGACCTTTCGGACCCTCTGGGTGGAGACTGAGCGTCTGCCTGGACTGTGGAGGGCACCCGGCCATCTCAGAGGCCGCCTGGGTCCAGTGCTGTCTGTCTCCTTCTGCCCAGTGACCTCGACAAGATCCCACCCCTCCAGGACTCGTGGTCTCCCCTTGTGTACCAGGAGGAGGAAGTTGGCGGATAATCTCTTGAGCTGTTTTCTGAGTTTGACGTTATGAAAGCCGCTTTTTTACTCTGGCAGTCACTCCCTCAACCCTGTTACCAAATGTTGAGCCTGGAGGAGAGCCCTGGCACAGGAAGAGACAGCTTTGATCCCCCAGGCCACCCTGGGCCACCTCCCATCTCTGGGACCTCAGAGGATGGCTCCATTAACTTCTGTCCCACGAGGAGTGGATGACCCCTCAGGTGTGCAGTGACCTCCGACAGTGTTCCCGAGGCACTAGGAAGTGGACGCCATAGCATTGCTGTTCACTTCCCTGGCCAGACCTTGACCTCACAAGACAAGTGTATCTGGTCCTGCTTCTCTCCTGGGGTCAGTTGGCCTCACTAGACACCCTGGGCTTCCCAGGTGGCTCAGACAGTAACGAATCTGCCTGCAATGCAGGAGACCTGGCTTCAGTCCTTGAGTTGGGAAGATCTGGAGAAGAGAATGGCTACCCACTCCAGTATGCTTGCCTGGAGAATCCCATGGATAAAGGAGCCTAGCAGGCTACAGTCCATAGGATTACAAAGAGTTGGACATGACTGAATGACTTAACACTGGGAGAGCCCCTAGGCCTAAGTGTGAACACAAGTCACTTCACCCCCACAAATGTCACCTGCCAACTCCCCTAGGCTTCTGTGTCCCAACAGTTCTGTGGCAAGAACCAGGTTAAAGAATTTTTTTCCTCTCCTCCCATATCTCTCCAGGAATTCCTGGTGAAGTGAAGAATGGCCTGGGTCCTCACATGGTCTTACAGGTAAGGGAGTAGGGCTCTGCGGGCCTGTGGGCGTTTCCAGTGCCTCAGCTGGCCTGCCCTGGCCCAGCGCCTCTGGGGAAGCTCTGAGCAGCTGGCCTGGCCCCTGGGTATTTTTAGCTACAAAGCCAGCCCCTGCACCACCACTGGAGCCAGGTCCAAATCAAACACTCTCCCTGCTGGGTGGGGTTGGGGCTCCGCCAGCCTCTTGGCCAGGCAGGGTGGGTGGGCAGGCTGGGGCCAGTGTCCGCTGTCCTGCCTGGGCCCAGGCCAGGCTGGGAAGACCCACTTTTCCTCCTCTTGGCTCTGTGTTATGTCATTGTTGTAAGTTGAAATTCATTTCGTAGAAAAGGTAGAAACTGAGGTCTGAGGACTTTGAGGAAAGAAGTGGCCTCCCCCTCCAGGCTGGAGCAGTTACCACAGTGTGCTCAGAGTGGGTGACCCTTCTAAGTGAATTCTCCCAATGACCCTCCCAGATGAGGTAGTCTTACTCTCCCAGTCACTCCCTGAGCTTCAGGATCCCTGATACAAGGTCAAGCCTGCGGTTGGCTCAAAGGTAAGTGGTCCTCCCCTTTCTCCCAAAACCTTCTTCCATCCTTCCACTCCCTGAGTGATGCTCTTCCCCTCCTCTCCTGCCAGGGCCAGGCTGCCCCAGTGCAGAGATGGCCCCAGCTGTGGCCTCACCAGCCAATCACAGCTCCTCCTTAGTCACTGGAGAGAGCTTTGGCTTGGGTTTTCTGTTCAGAGCCTGTCTTAAGCCTGCAGCTAGGCCTCCATGGTCTAAGCCTTGGTTTCCTTGACAGCCATGTCTCACCTCTCTCCTCACGCCCCAGCCATTGCCAAACTTGATGGGGTTTTCCAGCCACCATGCATTTACTCAAGCTGGGTGCCCATCCTACTTCCATTGACCCTTCCTGCCAGCATTGCCAAGCTTAGTTCATGTGCTACCCAGCTCTCAACCTCTGAATCCCACAGGGACTCTGGTGTCTAAATAGTTCACATCTTGCAGACTCTTTTAGACTGCTTCCCCCAAGATTGAGTTCCTCAAAAGCAGGAACACAGTTGCCTCTCAATAAACTTGTGCTGCAAAAAAAAATGAATGAATTGCTGTAAATTTGTCTAGGGGTTCTTGAGGGCTCTCCACTTAACAGTCTGCATCTGGGCATCTCTCTTCCCAGGTCTGTGCTCTTTGAAAGCTTCCAGGGGCAGTCTCTGCTGCCATCTGGTGGTCAGATTGTGCCTTGCAGCCGCCGAAAACGTTGACCCGGCATTTATGGAACTGCCAGGCTGGCAACTTCCTCTAGAAATAAAGTTTACCTGATCCTTGCTGAGTGCTTGAAAAATGGGGAATTTTCGGGGTGGGGGCAAGAAGATCCCGAGTCCTGCCAGCTCTTCTCTGAGGAAACTATCAGAGGTCCCATCCTAGCTGGGAAAGACCCTGCTTTCTCACCTAGCCATGCCCTGGTGCCTGCCTGGTACACGCCTGCTCCTGGGGATCCCTCTGCAACTCCGGATACTGGCCTAATTTGTGCAAAGCACAGCCCAAGGTGCAGGGAGGGATGGGGCGGGGTGGTTTCCTCCAGCCTTCCTGATGGTACTCATCCAGAGTAAATGCTCAGCAAATACCCGTTTTGGTCATGGGGTAGGTAGGAGGGTTAGGGAGACAGCTTGAGAAGGATGGGTATTTCTGCTGTCTGGAGAATACAAATTGTCTTGGTGGAGGTGGGGGTATCAGTCTCAAGTGGACGGAAGGGGGTCCAGGTGATCGCAACTGCAACTACCCTGGCCTTCCCTGTCCCCTCCTCGACGGAGTCTGGCTCTGCTCACGCCTCTGGGCCTTGCTAGAAAGAGGCTCCCAGCCGCGTGGTTTGGGACCAACCCTCGAAGGGGCATTATTCTGGCTCGGCTCACCTGTTCCCAGAGTCGCGGCGCCGATGCCATCGCCCGGCAGAGGGCGCCAGACCACCACCTTTGGGAGGTGGGGTGATAGTAAACGGAACTGATATTCCCCAGCCCACACACAGACTCCCAGACGGCCTGATCAGGTGGGCAGACTTGACCCTCATACTAAGATCTTATTGGGCACCACCGATGCTATCTTCTGGGGGAAATTGCAGTCAGAGTGAACTTCCCCAAGGCCACATAATTGGGGTGAGGCGCAAGTGGGGGAGCTTTTCTTGGCGCTTGAGACCAAGGCTCTTCGAACCGGCGTGTTGGGGGACATCCTGCCAATCAAAAGGCTGTGATCCGATGGGGGAGGCCCAATCGGCCAATCAGAGGGTCCCTGCCCGAAGACAGCTTGCCAATCAAGGATGCCGGATGGGAAGGGGCGGAAACGATCGGATTTTGCCGATGGGGGCGCGCAGGGGAGGAGATGGGAGCTGCCATTGCAGCCGAGCTCTCCATTTCTCAGTTGCCTCAGTTTCCCTGGGAATGAGACAGGTCAGCCCGGTTGGCTGCCTGGCGGAGGAGGTGCTGAGTCCGAGGGCGGGACTTCTCAGCCCCGCCCCTGGGCCGGTTCCCACCCCGCCTCCGATCGCTCAACCCCAGCGCTCTACCCGGTGAGCGGCTGGCTGCCAGTGCTGCCGGCGAGGGGCTATGGACGCTGCTGGGGCCCCGGCCCCGGGCTCAGGCCGGAAGGAGCTGAAGATTGTGATCGTGGGCGACGGCGGCTGCGGCAAGACTTCGCTGCTCATGGTGTACAGCCAGGGCTCTTTCCCCGAGGTGAGGCTCGCCGGGGGGCTGAAGGCAGGTAGGCTGGGGGCGGGATGGGGGGAAGGACTTGGGACCACTAGGGGCGACGGACGGACCTCAGCCTGCGCCCCGAGCCCGGACCCCGGGTCCCTGGCATCCTGATCACGAAGAGGCGGCCGTCACCCCGGGGCGTCCCCTCGGGAATTCCGGAGTCCAGCAGAGTGGGGTGTGGGGCTGAGCCAGATGGGGTGAAGATGGAAGGTAGGGGTGGGGGTCCAGCTGGAACCTGGGCACCCGCTGCACCCCTTAAGAACCGACACGACCCCTTCTCCTACAGCACTACGCCCCATCCGTGTTCGAGAAGTACACAGCCAGTGTGACCGTGGGCAGCAAGGAGGTGACCCTGAATCTCTATGACACCGCCGGTGAGTGCGTCTGCGCGGCGAGGGTCCTAGGGTCCGCCTGCAGGGTTTCCCCCTGAGGGGAATCCCCCCGCCCGGCCATCCCCGCCCGCCCTCCTGCCTCTCTGGACCTCGACATCCAGTCACTCCTGGAGAGGCGCTGGCTGGGAGCCCGTTAACCACTGCCTGGTTGGGTGGTGCTGGAAGCTCGACAGAGTCGCCCCATCTGTAAAAGGAGGGTGTTTGGAAAAGGTGAGCTTCTGGGCCGCCCTCCTAGTGCTGATGTTCTGAGGGCTCACAGCTTCGTTCCTCTCCTGTGGTTCTAGAAAACCGTGGGTTTTGCTTCTGTTTACCGTGGTTCCAGGATGTGTGTTACATGCTGTGGTCTGTTAAGATTCCGTGGGCTGCTGATCTGAGTCCCCTGCTGCTAAGGTTTCGTAGGCTGCATTTCTGGGTCCTATTATGTAGAATTCTCTGGGCTTCAGATCAGAGCCTGTGAACTCCAGGAATCTGTGGCTGACAATCCTGAGACTCTAGGGCCCTGTAACTATAAATTGAGTCCTGTGTTTCTGGGATTCCATGGACTGTGTGGCCTGGCTCTGGAATTCTGTGGTCTGTCATTCTGAGCCTGTGGTTCTCAGATTCTGTGGCTACACTTCTGTTTCTTCCTGGCACTGAAGAAGGAACAGAGCTCTAGGGGATGTAGATCCAAAATAAGGTTCTTTCTGCCACCTGCAGCCTCCCAAGGCAAGTGTATTTATGCTGATCCCATCGCAGTCTTCAGCGTTTCTATTGTTGGGGGATGGTAGGAGGAGTACAGCCAATGGAAAGATTCCAGTAACACTGCTGCTGGTGGTACCCTTGAGGAGCTTACCTCGTGCCCCAACTCCCTTCTGGGCTGAATCAACACCGGGGAGCAAAGGTTAGGATCCCCAGTTGGGGCCTCACCCAGCCTCTGTGACTCTGCGTTTAATGACTTGTGTGGAACCATGTCATCAGGTGCCCTGTCAGCCAAGCCTTTTATGTATAAAGTGAAGTCTTCCAACTGCCCTTGGATGAGACCAAAATCCCCCACCCGCATCCCTAGCTCCCACCCCACTGTGCACCTCTTCATAAGGCCACCAGTAGCATCTGTCATTCCACCCTGGAAAGGCTCCGGAAAGGGCTGAGGACCGTGCAGGGCCGCCTCCAGGACAGGGCCAGCCCCGTGAACTGGAAAAGCCAAAGGCCTCTGAGGAATTCCCAAAGGCGTGGCCCCAAGAGCAGTGGTGTGTCTGGGGCACTTTCAGTTTCACACTTTTCCTGCCCAAGACCCAGGTAGGGGGAGGTTCATTAACTCCCCTCTGGGTGGAGGGCTAATGGGGCAGGGAGGGTCAGAGCAAGGATTCAACCGGCTTCTCGTTCCTCCCCTCTCAGGCCGCCTCCACTCAGATCCTTGGGGCTCACTGTTCACCGCAGCCTGCCCCAGCAGACCCAGTGAGGGACCACTTCTGATCTTTCTCGCTTAACCCAGAGGAAGATGCTCAAAAGACTTATCAGAATACATTGTCATGAAGAGGTTCTGGCAAGCTTCTGCTTGGTATAAGGCAGGGTTTTCACTAAGAGCTCGTGCCAGAGGGGTGGGGAGAGCGCTTTCTCAATCATCAGAAGCAGTGACCACCCAGGGCAATGATGACCTGCCCACAACTTCCTGCCACATGCTCTGGAGTCCGACCTGGGCTTTGATGCCAGCTCTCATGGCTGTATGTCCCTGGGGACACTTGGGCCTCAGTTTCCTCCTGTGTGTGTGTGTGTGCTCAGTCGTGTCTGACTCTTGGTGACCACATGATCTGTAGCCCGCCAGGCTCCTCTGTCCATGGGATTTCCCAGGCAAGACTACTGGAGTGGGTTGCCATACCCTTCTCCAGGGTATCTTCTTAACACAGGGATCGAACATATGTCTTTGCGTCTTCTGCGTTGGCAGGTGAATTCTTTACCACTGCACCACCTGGGAAGCCCCTTCCTCCTCTGTAAACAGGGCTAAAATAGTTGTGAGGATAATGTCAAAATCATGTGATGTACAGTGCTTAGCACAGGGCCTGCCTCTTCCAAAGAGCTCACTGAGTGTTATTGGGAGTTTTTTAACCTCCTGCCATTCAGGCCCAGGCCCGAGCCTAAGCCTGTTCTTTTGAACCCATGGCCTGCAGAGCTCTGTGCCAGCCCCCACCCATGCTTTCCCAGCAGGACTGTTCCAGGTGGCAGAAAAGCAGAGCTGGGGTTTGAACCTCTCATTAGTGTTCTGGGGAAGTAGGCTGGCCTTACAATCAGTGGGACAGCCCAGGAGAGATACTCTAATGGGGAGAGATGTGGCTGCTCCCTCAAGAGTGTCCTGCTGTGTCTTGGAAAGCCCCACTATCTAGAGGAACGTGAAGGAAAGGCTGGGTCATTCCTCTTCCACATGCCAGTGCCCAGCACAACACTTGTCCCAGAGCAAGGCTTGTGGAATGAATGAATGAAGAAGAATCCTGAGTACATAGAGATCTCTGGAGAAGGTCCTTTGTGATAAAGATGGTGAGGTTGGTCTCTGCCTTTGGGGTCGACAGATATCAGGAGAAAGTGGCAGAAAAGATGGCCAGGTGACCAACTAGAGGAAGATAGAGACTGCAAGGGTGAAAGGAGTGGCCAAGGTGGAGATGAGTCCAGTAAAGGTTGCTGTAGAAGGTTCTAGAACCAGACGGGCCAGACCCAAGGTGAGGGGTGGAGGACAGGAGAAAGCATCTTTCCAACCAACCAGTGGTACCCAGAGCTGTGGGATGGGATGGCCCCTGGGAAGCAAAATTTCTCTATACCCGGGACCCTGCCCACTGGGGTCTGTGTGGGAGGACAGTCTGGCTGCTTGCCTCCATCTGGCGGAAGCAGTTACAGACACCGCTGTAGCAGATGGAGGGGTAGTGAGGGGGACGGAGCTCCCAGTGCTCAAAGGTGAAGTTGGGGGCGGGAGTTGTGAGCACCCATCGCTCTAGCGGCTCATCTGCCGCCTCAGAGGCCGGAAACTGCGGTGAAGTCTGAAGTTTCCTGGGCAGAGAGAGGGGAGGTGTGGGGTGAGGTGGGATGTTAAGACACCAACCAGAGACAGAGTTATCTGGGCTTTGGGGTGTGGGGCCCAGGGGTGGGGCAGGGTGGAGTTGCCCTGGGAAGTGGGGAGCTGCGGGCCACTTCCCAACCTGAGGCAGGAACGGTAGGACAAGTGAGGGGCAAAGCAAGTTGCTAAGAGCACTGGGGTGTCTCGGAGTCAGGAGCCCCAGAGGCGGGGGAGCTGACCCTGCAGGTCCGTCAGAGCAGCGTGGGCTGAGTTCCAGGCCCCGGGCCACCCAAGCACCAGCCGCTCCTTTCTCTGGGGGAGGAAACACAGGTTGGGGAGGCCCCAGCAGCACTAGTACAGAAGTGGGTTCCTCTTCTGGCAGCTTCCCCTTCTCACACTGCCTGCACCCCTACCCTGACCAACACCCCAGCCAGAGCTGGGAACTGTGTGCCCGGTGGGTGTCCTCTGGCAGATTTGGGGACTGCTGTGGCTCCAAGGACACCCTCTCCCCAATCCAGCACCAGCCCTTAGAGACCATGCCTCCGACACGATGCCTGCCATGGCAGAGCTTCCCACAAAGGAAATACCCTTGCGTGAAGCGAGAGTCTCGCCTCACTTCCTCTGCCCCACAGCACACCAGCTTCAGGAAGACGGGCAGCTTCAAGGGGCACTGTGGCCCAGAAAACCTTCCCTCGCCAGAAGCAAATGCATCTTGTTGCACATAACTCGGGGCCTTTTATTTGTTTGTTTCTCAAATTTATATGGCTGTGTTGGGGCTTAGTTGTAGCATGAGAACTCTTGGTTGTGGTATGTGGGATCCAGTTCCCTGACCAGGGATCAAACCCAGGGCCCCTGCATTGGGAGCACATAGTCTTAGCTACTGGACCACCAGGGAAGGCCTTCGGGGGCTTTTTTTAACCTCGAAAGCCCATCTGCAGAGGCCAGAGTGGAACCCTGTTCATCTCTTCTGAACAGATGACTTGCCCCTTTAAGCCTGGGAATCACTGTGGGTAAATGGGAAGGGTCATTGTATCGCCTGTGGCTGGGAGGCCCCCTAGAGTTTGTGGGTCCAAAGATCTGGGGTTAGAATCCTTTACCCAGGTCCCTGTCCCTTGTGAGTTTCTATTTCAATAGTAACCACACCTTTGGCCAGCATTGCTCAGCCTACAAGTCCTTTACTTCCAAGATCAAGGACAGGGTTATCACCCCCTTTTCCAGATAAGGAAACTGAGGCCCAGGCAGGGGAGGTGCCAAGATAATGGAACATGAGTCAGAGTGGATCTTGGTTCTCCTGACTCATACAGGAGTGGTGTCCAGGATACTCCACTCCCAAAGAAACAAGGTTGGCAGCACCTGCAAGTCCATCCTCTGCCGGCCTAGTCCCTGCATACTGACCCCTGGGGAAGCTGAGCCAGACATGGTCAAGCCAAGAAGGCAACCCAGAGGAGGTGCTGAGATCTGGGCTGGCTACCCGTCCTCTCCCAGAGTTCCTCCCTTGTTGGCAGCCTTTTTCTCACCTGGTCGGGGCTGGGGCTTGTAGAATAAGGAAAGCTTCCTATCCTCTGGGGTGCCCTGAGAGAAAAGCACCCCAGTAGCCCTCCCTATGGTCCTCTATCCTTTACTAACCTTCCTTTTGGCTGTGTGATGTTGGGCAAGTCACTTCACCTCTCTCTGCTTGTTTCTGCATTTGTAAATTGAGGGTAACAATAGCCAGTAGTGGGAATTCCCTGTCGGTCCATTGATTAGGACTCTGAGCTTTCACTTGCCAATGGCCTGAGTTCGATTCCTGGTTAGGGGACCAAGATCCCACAAAGCCATGTGATGAGACCAAAAAAAAAAAAAGAAAAAAAAAAAAAAAAAAACAATTGCCAGTAGTAAGGAATCTTAGTGAAGATTGATGAGTCTATGCATACAAAAGGCTTTGAATGGGGCCTGTCATGTGATGAGTGAGCACTGCTGATAAATACTGTTGACACTAGCCATTTTCACTATTATTATCACAGGCCCACCTACTCCTCACATGTCCATTTCACAGATGAGAAAACTGAGGTCCAGAGATGAATTCCCAATTGAAAGGCTTCCTGGGAGGATTGGAGTTTTTAGAGTGGCTGGGCTGGCAGCTGACCTTGGAACTGGGGACTGAGTTGGTGCTTCAGCTAACGGGAAACCTGTCTATGACCTTGAAATCACCCCAGCCACGTGGGCTCCTAACAGGAAGAATTTGCCCCACCCAGCTTCCCTCCTGGGGTGACTGCTTAAATTAACACAGGTGGGACTTCCCTGAAGGTCCAGTGATTAAGAATACATCCTTCCACTGAAGCAGGGTGGGGGGCGGCGGGGGGTGGGGGGGCACTAGTTTGTAGTTTGATCCCTGGTCGGGGCACTAAGATCCTGCAAGCCGAGCAGCCAAAAAAATTTTTAACACAGGTGATGGACATGAAATGCCCTTGCAAGCCTGAAAGCCATAGAAATTATCATTACACTTTATTCACCCACTCATTTGTTTGTTCTTTCATTCCTCCAAATGTTTACTGAGCTTATGTGTGTACCCACTGATGTAACAGTGACATGTACAGAGATGGCCCCCATCTCAGGGTCTTATGTGTTCATGGGGAACACCTCCCTCCTCAAAAAAAATCATGATGTCGGGTAGTGATGTCCTTTCTAGGAAGAAAATTAAAGCCATAGTTGGTCATGGGACAGATGGCAAGGACGCTCTTATTTCAAAGCAGTCTGGAAAGTTCTCTAGGAAGAAGTGACATCTCTGCAGAAGCCTGAAGGAAAGGAGGGAGTGAGCCATCCTGTTACCTGGGAAGAGCATTCTAGAAGAGGGAACAGCAAGGGAGAGGCCCCTGCCAGGAGCAGGCTTGGTCTGACTTCCTCTTTCTACCAGCTTGACTTCGGCCCCCTATAGCCTGCTGCAGTCAGCTCAGGCCCCAGTTTGCTCAGCCCAGTGGCACCTTCTCACCTCCCTGGTCCCTGCCGCACCTGACAAGAGTTGGACAACTTCCAGTAGTGACTGGGTACCTACCCAGTGCCAGGAACGATGTTTAAGGACAGATGTGGTCCCTGCTCTCCAGGTGCTCACAGTCTCCTGGGGGACAGGTAGGAAACGAATAAACGTGTGATACAGACTGTGGCCAGACAGGGCGGGGACGGACTCTGGTGAGGGAAGGCCTCTCTGAGGAGTCAGCTGGGCAAGGTGGGGAAGACGTCGGCACAGACATCAACACGCAGTAGTCCCACCTCACAACTGCCTGTCTTCTCCTGCCGTGTTTCTAAACGGGAATCTGAGTGTATGTTAGGCCTGGAACCGGTTTGTGCGTACTACCGAGCAGAAGAGAGCACTGCTGTGGATCAGCAGAAGGAATGCTGGCCTTGGAACTGAATGAACCTGGATTCAGGCCTGGCTCTGATTCGGTGACCTCGGGGGTGGGGGTGGGGGGTCACTTCATGGCTCATGTTTCTTTATATGTAAATAGGAGGATTCAGGTGTTCCCTGACTAGCACATCAGGTGTTTGTTGTAAAGATTTCTTTTTCTTTAATTTTTTTTTAATTTTTAAATTTAATTTTCTGGCTGCGCTGGGTCTTCATCGCTGGCACAGACTTTCTCTGGTTGTGGCGAGCAGGGGCTACTTTCTAGTGGGGGTGCCAAGGCTTCTTGTGACTCGTTGTGGAGCACAGGTTCTAGGCGCTCTGGCTCAGTAGGTGTGGCACACGGGCTTAGTAGCCCCGAGGGACGTGGAATCTTCCTGGACCAGGGGTTGAACCTGTGTCCCCTGCATTGGCAGGCAGATTCTTAACCACTGGACCACCAGGGAAGTCCATGTTGTAAAGATCTCTTAATCATTTAGAGGCAGAGGCCCTGTAAGAAGTGTGTGAGGGGACATCCTCGGTGGCTGAGTGGTTAGGATTCTGGGCTTTTAACTGCCGTGGCCCAGATTCAATTTCTGGTCTGGGAACTGAGATCCCACAGCCATGGGTTGTTTCCAAAAAAAAAAAAAAAAACAAAAAAAAACCTGTAATGCGTAACGTGGCATTATCAGTAAGTAGAGGTACAGAGAAGGCGATTATCTTGATAAAGGAAATAACTGGATGGTGAGTCTGAATGTTTAAAATGTTTGGAAGCAAATGATGGGGAAATGAGGAAAAAGCATTCCAGGTGTGATATGAGAGCTTGATGAGTTTGAGAAACAGCAAGACTGGACCGTACTGAGTTGGGGGCAGGGGCACAGGAGGGAGGTGGGTGAAGCCAAGGTTGGTAGGCGCGGAAGTCGTGTCAATAACCAGGAGAGGGCTTCCCTGGTAGCTCAGAGGTTAAAGCGTCTGCCTGCAATGCAGGAGACCTGGGTTCGATCCCTGGGTCGGGAAGGTCCCCTGGAGAAGGAAATGGCAACCCACTCCAGTATACTTGCCTGGAGAATGCCATGGACGGAGGAGACTGGTGGGCTACAGTCCGCGGTATTGCAAAGAGTCGGACACGACCGAGCGACTTCACTTTCACTAAAAAAAAAAAAAAAATAACCAGGAGAGTCTTGGATTTTCCACAAAGAGCAATAGGGAGCCATTGAGGGTGTTTCAGATGAGGGGAGGGGCACGATTTTACTTTTACTACTCATTCAGGGGCTTCCCAGGTGGCGCAGTGGTAAAGAATGCATTTGCCAATGCAGAAGGTGGCAAGAGACTTGGGTTCGATCCCTGGGTTGAGAAGATCCCCTAGAATAGGAAATGGCAACCCACTCCAGTATTCTTGCCTGGAAAATTCCGTGGACAGAGGAATCTGGCAGGCTACAGTCCATGAGATCGAAAAGAGTCGGACACAACTGAGCAACTCAGTGCGTGAGCACACACACAGACAGACACACACACCACACCACCCCCATCCATTCAGCTGCCAGGTGGAGAATGGGTTGAGTAGCAGGAGCGGAGGAGGCACGAGAGGCGGTGACACGGGAGACTGCTGGTGGCTTGGACGAGTTAATCACTTGAAATGTAGCCAATGCTACATTCGGAGAATCTGAATTTTTAATGTTAATTAACTAAAGTAGCCAGGTGGGGCTAGTAGCTACCCTATCGGACAGTGCAGGTCTAGAAAGATGTTCACAGAGGTCAGGAGAGGGGATAGTTTGGGGACGTGTGTGGAAAAGGGAGGAGATTGGCTAGAGTAGCATGTTGGCCCGTTTTCCACCATCTTAAAAGGACTTCTGCTTTCTGGCGATGAGGGCAGGAGGACCCAAGTATGTAGGCACAGACTGTCCCTAACCCCTTCTCCTGTGCTGAGGGTACGTGGGCTGAATGACTGCTTAGACAGTCCTCCTGGACCAGCATCGTTAGAGCTTGGCTCCTGGCCACTGCACACTGTCAGGGGACCCTGGGTTGACGGGGAGCCGGTGGGAAAGATGGCAGCTGTGCCGTCACCAGCAGGACATGGCCTGTCTGTGCTCTCCAGAGAGGCCGCTTGTCCTGAGAGGCCTTGGGCAGACAGGGGTCAGAGGGCAGGCTGGTGTCACCCTGGTACCCACAGGCTAGAAGGCAGGATGGAGATTCCTGGGCTCGGTGTTCTATGTTCTCTGGAAGGAAGTCACTGCCTGAGTCTTTCTGCAGAGGTGGCCGGGGGTCACCCATGGGCCTGAAAGACTCTCACTTCTCACTCTGGGAGTTTTTAAAAATTCCTGAGCCAGGGAGGAATGTTCAAGAGGGAGGGGACATATGTACACCTATGGCTGGTTCATGTTGATGTCTGGCAGAAACCAACACAGTTCTGTAAAGCCATTATCCTTCAATTAAAAATAAATAAAATTTTTTTAAAAATTACTGAGCCATGGGGACCACATGCAGTCTGTAATCCCAGGCCTGCTTCTGAAACAGAGAAAAAAATTCTGCAGGACGTTATTGGTGAGATCCGAACACAGCTAGTAGATTGGATTAGAAGAATACAGTCTCAGTGTTGGTTTCTGAGTTTCATATTTGTACTGAGGTAAGTGAGAAGACGTCCTTGTTCTTAGAAAAACCGCACGGGAAATCTCCGGAGTTTGGGGCGGGGGTGGGGAGAAGCAGCAGCCAGCCAAAGGTCTGCAATTACTTCTCACGTGGTTTAAAGTGTTTATATACAGATAAAGCAAGTGGACAAAACATGAGGCCCCAGTGAATAAGGGAGCAAGGGAGTTCTTTGCACTCTTTTTCAATTTTTCTGTAAGCTTGAAACTGTCAACAAAAAATTACTATGTCTTTTTTTTGAAAAAAACCAAGCCCACTGTTGCCCAAGCCCAGGCTTGGGTCCTGATTCAGTTGGTGCTGGGAGGGGGCTGATATAGCAGAAGCCATCAGTTCCCCTGGTGACTCATGTGGTGCAGGGTTGACAACAAGGGCTGGGTGGGCCCAGGCAGGCCTGTCATCCCCAGCAGTCCCCCCACCCTCCTATTAGCATGGGCCAGAATGGCATGAGGAGTGTAACCAGAGGCCATGCCCCTCTCAGCCTGCGGCAGCAGGGGCACCCTCCACGGTTAACTGCAGTGTCCCGGGCCCACCCAACCCCACTGGTCTACAACCTTGGGAGGGGAAAGGTTCGGTTTCTTCAGAGTCTGAGCCTTAAACCTGAGCATCGGGGATGAAGACGGAAGCAAGGGGTGGTGATCATCACCGACATGAGTGCTAGCCGCTTCCCAGCACTGACCCTTCAGCCAGGCCCATCTCTGAGCGCCCCAAGAGCACCGCACAGCTTTTATTTTTGACTGTGTTGTGTTTTTGTTGCTGCATGGGCTTTTTTTTTCTAGCAGGGGCAACTCTTTGTTCCAGCACGTGGGCTTCTCACTGTGGTGGCTTCTGTTGTTGGGGAGCACAGGTCTAGGCCATGTGGGCTTCAGTAGTTGCAGCGCCCAAGCTCTAGAGCACAGGCTCAATAGTTGCGGTGCACGGTGTACGGGTTCAGTTGCTCTGAGGCATGTGGGATCTCCCCAGATCAGGTATCAAACCTGTGTCTCCTGCATCAGCAGGTGGATTCTTTACCACTGAACCCACCAGGGAAGCCCCACCGCTTTTCTCTCTTGTAATCTTCCCTACGGTCCAGGACTGTGGGCTGTCTCCTCTGTTTTACAGTTGAAGAAATCAAGGCCCAGAGACACAGAGTCAATTGCCCAGGAGACCTCCAACCTCTAACCCATCTGAGCCCAGGCAGGGGACTCGGGTGGAGAAGTAAGGGGTACCTCCCTGACCCCCACCTGCTGTCTGGTTTCAGGGCAGGAAGATTACGACCGGCTGCGGCCCCTGTCCTACCAGAATACCCACCTTGTGCTCATCTGCTATGATGTCATGAACCCCACTAGCTACGACAATGTTCTCATCAAGGTGAGGCCCTGTCTCCCAGCCCCACCTGCCTCCGGAAGTGGGGCCATAGATGGGGCTCTAGCCCTGATGCCCGCCCTCCCTTCCACAGTGGTTCCCCGAGGTCACACATTTCTGTCGTGGGACCCCCATGGTGCTCATCGGCTGCAAGACAGACCTGAGGAAGGACAAGGAGCAGCTGCGCAAGCTCCGGGCAGCCCAGCTGGAGCCCATCACCTACACACAGGTGACCAGGGGCTCTCCCCACCCCACCCCAAGGATCCTGGGTCCGCATCCACAGCCATCGCGAAAAGCCTCCCAGGCTTTTGGCCTCTGCATCTGGTGTGCCTTAGTGACCTCTTGGGAGCTGAAGACAGCAGGATTCTAAGAATCATATACCCAACTGGTGCTAAAGAACCTGCCTGCCAGTGCAGGAGACATAATAGATTCAGGTTCAATCCGTGGGTAGGGAAGATCCCCTGGAGGAGGAAATGGCAACCCACTCCAGGATTCTTGCCTGGAGAATCCCATAGACAGAGGAGCCTGGCAGTCCATGGGTTCGCAGAGTCGGACATGACTGAAGTGACTGAACATGCACACATGTGTATCTGCCATCCCAGAGCTTACAGGATCTTAGTTCCCCAACCAGGAATTGGACCTGGGGCCACGGCAGTGAAAGCACTGAGTTCTAACCACTGGACCACCAGGAAATTCCCTAAGAATAATAATTTTTAGATATTAATATTGATAGACCACTTATCTGAGCACATTACTTATTTAATCCTTATTACCTTGAGGCAGGCACTGTTACTGCCCCCCACCCCCAACCTTTTTTACAGAGTAAAGATTGAGACTCAGACAGGTTAGGTAGCTTGCCCAGGGTCACACAGCTAACCTGAATTGGAGCCAAGATCCCACCCTAGTCACTCTGGCCCCAGAGCCTGAGCCTTTGACCACCATCCTGTCCCATCGCCCCAGAGGCCTGGACGGGCAGGCATGTGTTGGAAAGCAGGGCTCCTTTCAGGAACCTGACCAAACCCTGCAGCCTTCTGGGTGAGGTGCGGCAGAATAAAAGGAACACAAAGGAAAATGAATAAAGTTTAATCAAAAGGAATAGGCATTAATAAATTTGTTAGAAGTATTTTTCTTTCTACTCTAACAGCCAGCTCAGTTGCCTAAACTGTGCTTCTGAGACGAGCGGGGAGAGAGGCATGTGGGAAGCCCTTATGTCTTGAGGCCTTCAACACTTCTCACCAGACTGGCAGACACAACAGACCACCCCAGTTCCTGGCTGAAGTCAGCCCCTGTCTCCACCTCAGTTCGGGGAGAGCGTGAGGTGGAGGCCAGGATGGAGTTCCCAGCAGCCACAGCCCGTGGGCCACACCAAACCAGCCCTTATGACCCACCTGCACAACCTGGAGAGGGCCCTGGCCCCAGGAAGCCCACAAATTCGCGAGTGGGGTCTCAACAAGAGGCATCCCAGGCCCGCGGTCTAATCTCTGACCCTCCCCCCACCAGGGCCAGAGCGCCTGCGAGCAGATCCAAGCCGCCCTCTACCTGGAATGTTCTGCCAAATTTCGGGAGAATGTGGAGGACGTCTTCCGGGAGGCCGCTAAGGTTGCCCTCAGCGCTCTGAAGAAAGCACAGCGGCAGAAACAACACCGGCTCTGCCTGCTGCTCTGACAGCTCCCGGCAGGGCATGCGGCCCTCACGACAGAACTGACAGGCCCCAGGCCCCCAGGCCCCCGCTGCTGCCCAGACCCTGCCCCTGCCCCAGCTCTCGAAGGACACTTGGCGTCGGGCGCCTCCAGGACCTAGTGTCTGGAGCCTGTGGCCAGGCTCTTGGAACATTCTGGAACTCTCCTTTCCCAGCTGGAGCTCTGACCACAAGCTCCGCTCCAGCCTGTGTGGTCACAGTGGTGGTGAGGGTGGGGGGTGCTGGACTCGGTCCCTCTGTACCCTGAAACCAGCACTTATCCCCGGCACTCAGGAGTGCCCTCGTCACAACCAGCCCCAGCTGTGTCCCCCCTCTGTACACCCAACAGGTCCTCCAAGCCCATGCCTGAAACAAGAAACAACATCTGGTACGTGGATAAATGTGGACTTGGCAGCCTTCCACAGGGCTCCCAAGCCTGCTTTCCCAAGTCACCCGCCTCCCTGGGCCCCCGAGATAGGCACGGTCGCATCCTCTAGCTTCTCGCTTCCTCCGCCCAGGAACTCGGGCACCACAGTGGGCCTGGGGCCTATCAGAAGAACACAGGCCTCAGCCCTGGACATGGGGGCCCTCCCTCCTCCACTTCATACAGAGGACTTCAGTCTTAGCCTTCAGCTTGGCCACCATCTTTCCAGAGTTGGATGCACAGGGGGGCAGAGAACCTCTCTCTAAATACAAGAAGAATTCCCTGGACCATCTATTTGATCCCTGCTCAGCGTCTGTGACCCTACCCTGGCCACGACTTGCCAGAAACCCGAGATGAAAAGTAACAGCGGCTCTTGAGTGATCTTGGGCAAGTCAGGTCTCTCTACAGATTTCTTTACCTGCAGAAGGATGGCACTGGCTTGTCACCAGGCTGCCCTCTGTCCCAAACAGCCCCCCCTGCTGCTGAGGTGTGGAGACCACACACCAAGGCCATCCTGGCCTCCTGGGAGATTAACCCCCAGCACACCTTCACTGAACCTCCTGAAAGGTCTGGGGTCCCAAGTGATTCTGATGCCCCAGAGATTGTGAGCTGGTGGTTCCTGAATAAGCTGGGGAATCAGCTTTACCTACTATGAGATCATGGCGTCAGGTGGTTCCTGCCCTCCTTGGTATCTTCTGCCTCTGCCCCCTCCCTTGCCTAGTGCTCTGGCCTCCACTGGGCCTGAGACAAAACTTACCCTACCCGACCTAGGTTTCCCAAGGCCCTGCCATGCCTAGGGGGAGTCAACAGAGCATTCAGTCCAGAGCTTCGTGGACAAAGAAAGGATGGTCTAGGACAGAGGAGGTCCACAAACTAGTCTATGGACCAAATCTGGCCACTGCCTATTTTTGTAAATAAACTTTTATTGAAACACAGCCACGCCCATTCATTTATGCATTGGCTGCCTTTGCCCTCCAACAGCAGACTCGTGTGACACAGACCATCTGGCCCTCAAAGCCTAAAATATTTGCCATCTGGCTCTTTACAGAAAAAAGTTTGCCAACTCCTAGGCTGGGGCAAACCCAAGTTCCTAAAGGGCCAGATGGGAGACCCAAATGAGTGAAGTAGGGTAGGGATGAAAGGAAGTAGTGGGGCAAACTAGAAAGCAAGCCCCCACCCTAGGCAAGGCAGCTCAGCCCAGCCAAATGCTGCTCTGTGGGAATGTTTCTAGATCTTTCCATCTCTCTAGGGAAAGTAGAAATCTGGATTTTTCATGTGGAATCTTACTGGAGGGAGGGGAAATACTGTATTTTGAAAATTTAAACTCCTTCGAGGGCCAGAGCATGACTACAGACACCATCTGTGAACTCTGGCCAACAGATTTCTAGGTAAGTTGTTAAGGGCGCCTGAAGCCCATACGAGGAGAAGACGCAGAAAATGCAACCAAACCTTTTGTCTTCTTCACAGATAGCGAACCTAATGTGAGGTGACCAGCAGGCCTGCCACGACCTTCAGAGGGTGACCTCCACAAAGTGAGCCTGCTCAGACTCGCCTCTCCTCCCCCCCTACATTCCAGAACCTCTGAGGTGAAGGGGGGAAGCCCGGAGCACGGGTGACCTCCATGCTGGCTGAAGTCCCAGCCAAAGCTGAATCTTGTCCCCACTCCCTGAGTTACTCACTGCATGAATCTGGGAAGGTGGGCTGAGGAGTGGGGGTCAGGAAGCAACTCCCCCACAAGAGTGGACCCAAACTTTGTCCGGGGTGGGGGCGGTGGGAGGGAAACACGCCCTCAAACCAACCAAACAGTGCAGGGGTGCCCTCTGGTGGTGACCCTCGGGGAACTCCCCTGCCTCAGGCCAAGCCCTGGTGGCCAGCGACTTGGGAAGCACAATAGCAGGAGGCACAGACCCGACAGTGGTTCTCTGAGAGCTGAAACACCCCGGAGCGCGCCGGAGCCCACAGCAGAAGCGGCGCCCAGGGTGGGAGGCTCCAACCCCAGCGAGGCACGTCTGAAGCCCAAACCTGAGGGGCTCAGTGACAGGATGGGGAACAGAGGGGGTCCCTGAGGCTTAGTTCCCCCCGCCCCCTCCCAGGAAGTCTAACCCAGTCTCGAGAGAGCAGCGGGGGAAGGAGGGCAGCAGATTCTAGGGAAGGGGGCAGGCGATATTAAATATGTCATAAATAGGGAGGATGGGGCCGGCTAATACTGCGCCGACAGGCTGGGGTCACATTCCTCTTGTCCAGCTGGGGACCGGGCCTCGGCCCTGCTCCCAGCGATGCACTGGCCCCTGAGGTCACCGCTGCCAGTGGTCACTGGTGCTGTTGGGGAGAAGATGGGCAGCAAGGACGCCACCTGGGATCCCCTGCAGTCTCAAAGTCCGGGGTCTCGAGGAGCGCCAGCCCCGCGGCTCACGGCTTCTTGGCCTTGCTTCTGTTCTGCTGGAGTTTGGTGTGCACGACTTTGAGTGTGGTCAGGAAGTTGCCGAGGAAAAGGACGAGGAACGTCAGCGCCAACACGAACACCTGGGGGGGGGGGGGGTGCATAGGAGGTGGCGCCCCGGGGTTGGGGAGGCAGGCAGAGAACAGAAGGGAGAGAAGGCAGAGGCCAGCACACGCTCAGGTCAGCTCTCCTTGTTGAAATGACAGCTGCCCCCTGCAACCCCACACACACGCCAGTGCCCCCTGGGACCTCAGAAGCCCTAAGCACAAGCTCCCTGAGAACTGCGAGGTTTGCCAGCAGAATGCAGGGATCTGAGCCAGCTGGGTGAGAGGTGTAAGTCCTCTGGGTCAGGCAGTGTCCTAGGGGACTCCCTCCTTGCCGCCCGACCCCCAGCGCAAACCTCCTTGGTGTTTCTCAGACCTCTGAGGAGCTCCCAGGGACACCCAGATTTCCTGCCCTAGTCTCCTAGGCGCCCAGAGCAGTGAGCTGTCTACTGCAGGTCCCCACAGAGCAGGAGGGGCCCGGGGAAGGAATTCTCCCCAAGCGGCTCCAACCTTCCCCAGGACACACACACACAACACACACGTGTGAGCACCATACCTGCCATTCTCTGCATTCCTCGTGGCTGGAGAGCTCAAACAATGTGACGGCATTGTAGAGCTGCCAGAACTGGAGAGGGGAAGCAGGCTCTGCTCAGCTCACCCAAGTCCCCTTGAGACCCAGGTGGGAAAGCCCGGGGGGCAGGGGCAAGCCCCCTCAGCTTCTGCTGTTAACTGCTCTTGAGATACTGACAACCCCCTCCAAACGAAACTGGGGCACCCAGCCTGGTGTGGGGCATGCGGGTGCCCAGGGCCAATTCCAGCTCCTGCCTTTGGCCTTCCTGGACCCAGGGGCTGTCCCAGCCACAGGACCCCAAGGGCCCCAGCTCATGGATGGTTGGTAAGAGGGGGAGAGGACTTAGGACCTTCTATTCCTGGAAGGGGGTACCCACAAACTCCAGGGGGACTCACATGGCCACAGAACAGGAAGGGCAGAAGGAAGGTGAGGCCTCGCCACATCCAGGACTGAAATCCTTCTGTGGAGAGGAAGGAGGGAGCGGAGGGCCTAGGTGAGGTGGCCCGGCCCTGCCAGTCACTGCGATCAGGCAGGTTCACCTCTTCCAGGTGGGTGAGTGCTCACTTGGAAAATAATCCAGGGAACACGCGGAATAACTGCCACCAGGCCTGGTGGCCCTCACGCCTCATGTCCGTGTGACCCAAGTGGGCTGACCACTCTTACAGGACACTGACATGCCAGCACTAGGCTTTTCAAAATTTGCAGAGGATTTTGCATTTCATAACTGGCTTTGGCATGCTTCATTTCAATCGAGTCTTGACAAAATAGGGCCTACTGTGCAGAATAATTCGATGGAAATGACCACTTCAAAAGACAGAAGATTTTTATTAACAACACGTTCCCCTGAAAGTTTAAAGGAAGGGTCTCTGAGTTTTCCTGATGGAGCACCCACCCCAATGAGTTAAAGTTAAGAACCCATAAATTGCACAAGTGTAAAAACCCTAGACTAGACTAACATTATGTATGTCATAAAACAGACAAAAAAAAATAGACTTTAAAAAGGAAAAGCTACAGGCGCTCAGCCTCCAGGGCCTGGCACACAGCTGGCCTTGGGTTTGTCAACTGCAAAGGAATCCATAATGAATTACAAAAAGCAACTGGGATGAGGCCAGCAAGTCCTGGCTTTGCATGTGGCAGGTCCTGTCAGCTTCTTACCGGCACCTGGTCCCTGTGACAAATGCGGGGCAGAGTCTGGGGGAACAGAGACGGTCAGTGCTTATCACCCCGCCGACCAGGCCAGGCCACTCACCCACAGTGAGGTCCAGGTGATTCCTCTCCCCCAGGGCCCGCAGTCGGTAGAGGCAGCCTCTCTGGTAATAATATTGCAGGAACTGGACACAGCCTGCAGGGGGAGCACAGCGCCCAGCTCAGGGACTTGGGGACCCAGCAACACCTCCACTGCAGGCTGGCAGGTCTCCACTGCCCAGAGACCAGGGGCGCCTGGGTACAACCTCCTCACCCCCCAACACACACTGCACCGTAGCACACCACACCACACCATACCACACCCACACACCCACGTCTGAACCTAAAAATGAAAAGGCAGACCATGCCACGCCATGCCACACCACACACACACGTCTGAACCTAAAAAACGAGAAGGCAGAATTCTGTGTGTCGACATGGAAAAATACCCATCATAACTGTTAAAAGAATAGAAACTAGGTTATAAAAAAAGCTATGTAGAAGAATCCTATGTTTGTAGATTATATGTAATACAGCATTATAGGTGTGTATGTGTGTTTATGAATGAAAATATCTGGAAGGACATATATCTATTAACACTTTAAGGATGGAATTATACATAATTTTCCTTCTTGGCTTATGTTTGTAAGCAGGGTTTTATTTTAAAATTAAGTTGTATTTTTTTGAATAGGTAAGATGTATTCAGCATAAAATTCAAGGGGAACAAACAGGTACTTGATGAAAAGTAAAACTCTCTCCCTGTCTTTAACCATCCAATTTCTGTTCCTCAGAGGTAACCCCTCATTGTGTACAAATCCGGAGCGATTCTTAAATAAAACAAGAAAAAGAACATAAATGTCCATTTTAAGGGAAACAGAGTTGATGCTCCCAACACCACCCAGTTCCTGAAGGGCACAGCTGGTCAGATTCTGAACTGGGGGAGAAAAAGGTAGTGATTGGAGTTCCAGGGGTTGAACATTCCTCTCCAGGGGCTGGGGGCTGGAGAGCAGCATGGGGCTGATGGAGTGGTGGGGAGAGATGGCAGACAGCTTCTTTTGGTTTTCTGGGACCCTTCCCTGCCTGACCAGGGACCTCCCCAAGTCTCATCTCCGTTTCACACAAGACACACTCTTCACACAACCGTCTCCACTGGTGAAAGCCACACCATGCCCCTCCCCAGAATCCGAACAAGAGACACTCACTCTGAAAAATGGAGAACGCTAAAAACTGATTGCGAAACTTCTGATAAATTAGTCCGTTAGGCCTGCAGAGAAGTGGGGGGAAAGCAAAGGTGAGGCCCCAATGTGAAATCATTTGTTCATCCCGATCCCATCTCTGTTCCAACCAAAAGAGACAGAGAGAAAAAAAAAAGATTTTAAACCAAATTTCTACTTTCTTTATCATCATGTCCCTGGGGCTGGACCAGGTAATTTCCATCATTGCTTTAATCCATTCTAGAACCAAGGGAGCTGGGGTAGGCATCTTGAAGACCAAATGCCCACCGATTCCTCCTCCCTCCATCAGTCACAGTCTTGTCCCTGTGCTTGTTCTGTCCACACTTGCTCCCTGTCACCGCAGTTAGCAGCCCTTGGAAAAGTCCCCAGCTGGCTTGGGGTGGCCCTGCAGCCCCTTTGTAAGCTCACACTTTTACTTCTCAGACCAAACGTCAGCCCCCAAATCCCCTGCATCTTGGGCCCACTGCCAGTCCCCATCCACTGGCTCCCTGCGGAGAGTGAGCAGAAGTCCTGGGGCTCAAGCAGGAGACACTCACCAGGTCAGCATCACTCCAGACAGGAACGTGGACACGTAGTGGTGAGACACCCACCAGCCTTTAATTCTTGAGAGAAGAGAAGGAAAAGAGCTCAGGTGGGGAGAGAAAGCAAGCTTCCCAGCCTGTGTCAGGGGAGAGGGGTGGTCTGCAACCCAGAGACAGCTTCTTGGAGCAAGAAATTAACCCAAGCCAGGACTTTTGCCCTCTGTCCTATGAGATACACAGTCACACAGAGACCCAGAGAGGCACTCGGGCCCCCAGCAGCTCCCCAGTCAGTACCCTCAGAACACCTCCCTAGCATCCCCAGTGCTCCAAGGCCCGCCTCTCCGCCCCTCCTCACCCCCACCCTCAGAAGCTCCAGGTAGCCTTTTCCTTGAACCTGCGAAGCCCATGGCTGCCTCGGGGCCTGTGGCTGAATGGTGTTCCCCTCAGATTCCTATGTTGAAGACCTCTAACCCCAGTACCTTAAAATGTGACTATATTTGGAAAGAGGACTTTTAAAGGGATAATGAAGGTTAAATTATGTCATAAGGGTGGAGCCCTAATATGATAGGCTTGGTGTCCTTAGGAGCAGAGGAAGAGACTGGAGCGGAGTGCATGCACACAGAGAAAAGGCCCTGGGAGGAGGCAGGCGTGGTCTGCAAGCCAAGGCGCAGGCTCAGCGGAAAGCTGCCAGCACCCTGATCTTGAACTTATAGCCTCCAGACTGTAAGACAATGCATTTCTGTGGTTTAGGTCCCCTAGTCTGTGGTATTTTGTTATGGCAGCCTGAGCAGACTAATGGGGGCTTCAAACTTGCCGTTCTCTCGGCTCCAAGATCTTGGCCAGCCTGGCTTCTGGTCCAAATTCAAGTTTTCGGGCCAATGGTCACCTCCTCCAAGAGGCCTTCCCTGACCCCCTTATCTGAAACAGCTAGACAGCCCCGCTCTGGATCACGTTACCCTGCTTTATTTTCTTCACGGTGCTTATCACTATCTAAAATTATCATTCTTTCCTCATTTGTTTCTGAACCCCCGTCCCCACTCAAAAGAGCAGAGATACTGTCTGTTCATCTGTATCATGACACCTGGCTTACAAGCATGCTGAATAAACACAGAACCCTCGCACATGTTTACACAGAGCTGTAGCTATCTACGTTAACCTACACAGAGGAACCACAGACTGTACACGAAGTGCCTCGCTCCATCCCAGACACAGCTGCTCTCTGGGGGCGCCAAGCTCATCTGCTCCTCTGTCTACAGCACTCATCCAGTCCACAAGCTGCCGGGACCCCGTGGTCAGTATCCAGCTCTGGGACTTCCCTGGTGGTCCCATGGCCCATTCCTCACTCCCAAAGCCAGGGGCTCCTGTTGGATCCCTGGTCTGGGAACTAGATCCCACGTGGCGCAGCTGAGAGTTTGCCTGCTGCAACTAAAGATGCCCCATGGCAAAATGAAGACTGAAGATCGCACGTGCTGCAACTAAGACCCAGGGCAGCCAAATAAATAAGAAGAACCCAGCGCTCCCCTGGCTCAGCGCTATCACTCCAGAGAGGGGCAGGGAGCCTGGCTGTCACCCTCTCTCCCGTGTCACAGGCAGGTCCCAGAGTGTGTCTGAGGACTCTGCCGGCCTCCCTAGCCCTTCTCCAGGAGTTCAGTGATTAGAACACGAGGAGGCAGCAATCTGCTTTCCCAGATGCACCCTGGGACACCAGGGACTGCGACATGGGAAGCAGCCATGCGGGAGAAGCAGTTAATCTTCATCTTTCCAGAACTCTCTCTCTCGGGAGACAACTGGAGTCGGGGCCAAGTGGGGAGATGGGCTCCAAATGGAGGCACCTGAGGATCTGCTGGTTCGGGGGATGAGCTGATGGATTAGATACTTTTCTTTCTTTCTTTAAATTGTTTTAGGCCGAGCCATGCAGCACGTGGGACCTTAGTTCCCCGACCAGGGATCAAATCCCTGTTCCCCTACACTGCATGCTCAGAGTCTTAACCACTGGACCACAAGGAAGTCCCCTCTTTTAAAATTTATTTATTCCACTGCATCAGACCTTAGCTGTGGCATGTGGGATTCTAGTTCCCTGACCAGGACCAAACCTGGGCCCCCTGCATTGGGAGTATGGCATCTTGGTCAGGGAAGTTCCAAGAAGTCCCTTTTATTAAATTTAAAAAATAAAATTTTTACTAAAAATTAACTAAAATCATCCTACGACTTGCTTCTTTGTCTTGACTCCAGGCCTGTATCTACAGACCTGCCACTGACTTCTTAAACGTGACATGACATTTCAGGATGTGTCTGCTCTGCCGTAGTCTACTCAGCCATTCCTGAACTGTCCCTGTCATCCTTCATGTTGCCAAAACATCCTGTGGAAGTCCCCTGTGTCATGACGCCGTTTCTCCATGGCGGCTACCAGGAAGTAAGTATGCAGGACGGCTGGCTCAGAGGGCACGTGTGTAGTTATTTCTCAAATTACCTTCCAAAACAGCGATTCCCAATTTACACTCCCATCGGCAGTAGAGACTATCGAGTTCCCCAAACCCTCACCAATACGGAATACCTAATTTTAAAATTTCTCCCAATCTCATGTGAAAACTGGTGTGTCATTGAGATTTTTGTTTGCACTGTCCTAATAAGTGGATTTGTCTCAAAACCTTCCCCTGGACATAAACACTGTAAGAGCAGGGACAGCATCTTACTCTTCTCTTTGTAGCCCTTCAATGTGTGTGTGTGTGCACTGAGTCACTTGGTCCTGTCTGACTCTGCGACCCCATGCACTGTAGCCCACCAGGCTCCTCTGTCCATGGGATTTCCCAGGCAAGAGTACTGGAGTGGGTTGCCATTTCCTTCTCCAGGGGGTCTTCCCAACCCAGGGATTGAATTCTCATCTCTTGTGTGTCCTGCACTGGCAGGCAGATTCTTTACCACTGAGCCATCTGGGAAGCCCTTCAATAGTTCTGGGAGGGAAGGAAGGAAGGGAAGGAGAAAAGGAAAAGAAAGAAGAAAATTAATGAAAGAGACTTCCCTGGCAGCCTAGGGGTTAAGACTCTACACTTCCAATGCAGGGACTGTGGGTTTAATCCCTGGTCAGGAACTAAGATCCCACGTGCCGCACGATACAGCCACAAAAAAATGCCTGATCATAAATTAGGTGTTTGGGCAACAGCCTGTGGATGCTTGAGTGGCTACGAGGAGAAACAAGGTTTTAGGAGGCTTTTTATTCCTAGCACTAACAGCACCTGGTAAACAGTAGGTACTCAATAAATGCTGAAATGGAAAAAGTGATGTCCAGGAAGTGCAGCTAGTATAGATGCCACCAAGACAGACTAGACAGGAGACTGATGCAGGTGCCACGTGAGTTCACAGGACAGGATGGGACATCTGTCCACTTGCTGGTTCCCAATCTCCCTTCCCCATGTCCCTGCCCTGCCTGTCAGGGTCTCTGAGGAACCTTGGTTTCTGACCCAGAAGATAACTGGCCCTATCCTTAGACCTTCATCTTGAAGAGCAACCAACAAGTCTCTGTAAGCCCTGGAGGCCTGGCAAGCCCCCTGTCCTCTGTCCTACCTACCAATGGTCCCTAGAGAAATACCCGCTCCCTGTCCAGGAGGGGCCGGAGCCAGACACAGGCTCCCGGCAGCAAGCCTGGCTGAGCAGAAGCTTCCAATTTCACAGTTCACTGTGCCCACAGCCCAGCACTGACAGACGCCACCAATAAACACAGCTCAGCGGCACTGGGAGAGGCTAAAAATGTCCTCTTTCCCAGCGTGCATTCGCCAGCCCCATTGTCTGTCTGCACACCCCAGGGCTCTGGACTGGTGCTCCACAGGTATGAGTGTGCATGTGTGTGTTTATATAATAGTTTTATTGTGATGTCAGTCAGACACCATACAATTCACCCATTTAAAGTATACAAGTCAGTGTACTCACAGAGTTTGCAAACATGACCACAGTCAGTTTTAGGACATTTGTACCGCTCCAGAAAGAGACCTTCACCCTTTAGCAGTCTATCTCTAAGGTCCGTTTTCCCCCAGAAACGGAGCCTGCAGGAGCTTGTGGCCTTTTAAGTGAGCAGACAGTAGGTACGCCAGGAAGGCCGGCACATTGCATAGCCCGAATGTAGTACGAACAGCATGTTCTGCTATCTGGGGATTGTGCCTGGAGCGCTCCCTATAGGACACCTTAGCGTAAGATCCAGGCACCAGTCACTAGTCAACACCTGGCTCTCTCTGGCTTTGAGCTTCAGGTCATCTGGGCAGCTCCGGGAATGGCTTCTATACCAAGGCTCCCTCTCTCCTCTGCCACCCCTACCCCTCTGTATCCTAGGAAAGGCCCTTACAAAAACCAATTCGTTCTGGGCACTGGTGGGCTGGCGTTCCAGAAAAGCCAACGTGATTTCTGATTCATTATTCATTCTATCCCGGAACCACTGCAGAGGACATCTGCTGTTTTGTCTGTTAACCACTCCCGTTCTGGTTCTCCCCTTTGTCTTTCCTTGGAGGAACTACCTCACCCCCACAGTCAGTCTGGGTGGTGGAGCTGAGATAACTGGGCACATGACCCAGAGTCAGCCAATGGAGATGCTAAATCACTGCAGCCACGGTGATTGGTTCAGGGATGAGCATGTGACCTGAGCCTGGCCAATTAGGAGTCTGACTCAAGACTGCTCCTGGACTAGTAGAGGAAAGATGCTCTTTACTCTGGGATTGCTGATCCCTATAGGGTGCTGGCCTGGGCTGCTGGGAGCTAGTGCAGAAGGTAGCAGGAAAGGAAAAGGGAGAAGGAGGAGGGCTGTTAAATTAACATTGTTTGAGCACTCTGGACCTCCCTGAACTATTTATATGTTCCAGTAAATACCTCTTCATGTTTATTCCTATCAGGTGGTTTTCCATCATTTCCAAAATCTGGAAGGGAAGTTGACTTACTTATGGCTCTAACTGAGCTAAGGAGCTACATCTCACATGGGAAACATCAGACATAAACCACAGGTAGCTCCATCCCACGATGCGGGCGTTCCCCCTACACACCCACCTAAGCCTGCTTCCCCCCAACACAACCCTAATTCAGGTCTTGGATGCAACTGGAAACAGGATAAAACAGGTTCAATCAGACCAAAACTGGGCAGCAAACCTCCAGGAAGTCTATTTGGCTCAGGTTCAGCTGTCTCTTCAACACCAAGATGACCCCAGTGAACTTCCTTCACTACAGAGCTTGGGTTCAGTTCATTTCTACACAGACCCTGGGGCATTCACTGGGTACCCACTGTGAGCTCCAGAGCTGGCCGTGGGACACTTGAGAGAAAGGCAGCCTTCATCCCAAACTGGACCCCTGCCTCCTTCTTCACTCTGCTTTCTTGAACTGGTTTCTTAGCTATTCCCTAATAAGGGCCAAGTGTGAAGGGAAACCTCACAGGCATCTCCCGGGCCCACCCCCAGGAGAAAAATCAGCTCTGAGAAGGAGCGGGAGGAGGTTGGAGGCTAACTATTCAACAGATGTCGAGGACAAGTCACAAGTTTTAATCACCCAGCTTTGGTCCACCTGCCATGCCTCCCTCTCCCACAAGTTGACCACAACTCCTGTAGTCATTCCAGAAAATAAGACATCCGTATGGGCCCACCCCACTCTTCCCACGGTCCCCACTACCAACACATCCAAATCTGTGCTGAAGGCCAGACTGGGGATGCAGGCCTGGGGGAGTGTGATTCCTGAAGCAACTTGACCTTCCTGAAGCATCCTTGCCAAGAATGGTCTTTTAAAGAACCACTATGAGTGCTCCCAAAAGGCTCCACGTGGGAGCTATCTTGGAGTCCCTAGCTCAGTGTCTGGTACTTAAAAGTTGCTCAATAAAAGTGTAATGTGGACTTCCTGGTGGTCCAGTGGTTAGGACTCCGCACTTCCACTGCAGGGGGCACAGGTTTGATCCCCGGTCAAGGAACTAAGATCCTGCATGCTGTGTGGCATAGCAAAATAAAATAAAATGTAAAATACATAAAATAAACATGTAATAAGTGGCAGGTCGGGGACAGATTGGACCACACACAAAGCTTTGCATTACCAGCTCAGTGACAGCCCTTCCTGTTGTCCCATCAGAGCACAAGCCCTAGCGAGGCCCCAGAGAAGGTCCCACTAAGGTGTCAGGCAAGTGAGGTGGCTCTGGAACCCTACTTTCCTCCTTTAGTCCTCCTCCCTGTTTTCTGGGTGTGCTCCACACTTACAGGGACCTCGACTCAGACCTGTTCCCTTCTCTCGGGGAACCCCTCACCCACAGTTTGTCATATAAGAAAAAAGGGACAAGAGTAACTCTTATTAAAGTGTTAGTGACTGTTAGAGATGTAGCATGCCCCCGAACACTCTTAATATGAGTCTATCAGGAGGAAGAAACTCCCAATACCAAGCCCAGGGGAGCACAAAGAGAATTAGTAACAAGAAAGCTTGGCCCATTGCCCTGGGCCCATTTCCCCACTATGTACTACCCTGGGTCCCCTCCAACCATGCCCAAAAGCAGGAAGATACAATCACTAAAATTAAGGAAAACTACAAATGTTATTGATTTGGTAGGATTTTCTACTTCAGTGTTTCCCAAAGCATGGGGCATGTACCACCAAGTTTTAGATGCTATCTGAGTGTAATGCTAGATGATACTGAATCACGTGGTGAGAAGTCATCAGTCCTGTTCTTTCCATTCTCCTGATTAAGTCAGGAGATAATCTTGGTTAAATACCAGGACATCTTTAATATACAAAATCCCCTGCTCTTGGGCTTCCCAGGTGGTTCAGATGGTAAAGAATCTGCCTGCAATGCAGGAGACCCAGGTTCAATCCCTGGATTGGGAAGATTTCCTGGAGAAGGGAATGGCAACCCACTCCAGTATTCTTGCCTGGAGAATGCCATGACAGAGGAGCCTGGTGGGCTGTAGTCCATGGGGTCACAAAGAGTCGGACACAACTGAGCAATTAACACATATATACATACATAGAGATCTGCTCATCTCCCTTTTTACACATGTACACACACTTTAAAGAGATAGCAGGCCTCAGGCTCAGAGCCTTCAGGAAGCAGGAATCATTGACTTCAATAAATTAGACAATGAAAATGAAATTCTATTTTTACACTATTTCCTCTTTCCTGCAATTGATGCTGGTTTTCCACGTAAGGTGGTGAAATAAAAGTTTCCTTTTAAAATAAATTCACATTTAGTTCTCACTTCGGCAGCACATGTACTAAAATAAATTCACATTTATTTAATTAAAAAGAAAAAAGAAAAACAAAAAGAGGTGGATTTAAATTGTGAAAAAACTATCATCCAGGTGATGCTGGACACGGTAAAGGCTGAGTGCAGTTTGAGAAACACTGATCTTTTCTAAAGGGCTGCATGCTAAAACAGGACTGCATACCTAAGAATAGCTGATTCCCCTGGTCCTTACCTCTCAGCTCTATGTTCAGGGTAAGGCCCAGCGGGGCAGGGATATGCCATGAGAGACCACTGGCAGAGAAGTGAGAAGGTAGCAAATTATTTGGGGGTTTGGCAAACACCCCAATCTTAAATACACAGCTCCTGGCCATCCCTTACCAGCCCCCAGGAAGAAGGAAGTGGGGAGGGTTCAAGAGGTTGTTACTTTTTGTTCCAGGAAAAACAGGGACAAGAATGGTATGCAGGGGTTCAAATGGACACCCTCAAAAGGCATCAGACCTATGGGAAATGGGTCCTACAAGTGGCAAGTCGTGGGTCTTAACTCAGTCCTGATACTCTAATCTCTCTTTCAGGGACTTTCCACTTTTCTCACCAGAATCCATTCAACCTTCTGGTGACAGTAACCTAACTTTCCTCTCCTGACACTCAGCTTTGAGGTGTTGGTTGACAGCCCTGGGGGTGGACACAAGGCTCAGAGCAGTACAGTCTCTGGCCACAGCGATCAGTTCAGAGATAATCAGTGAGTGCCAACAGGACCCAGTGAGACTCCTGGGAGAGAGGAACATGCCTTATTTTGCTGGGAATGCTAGAAACGAAGATGTGAGCCTGGAGCTGCTGATGCTCCTCCCTGAAACCTGAGACTAAAAGAACACAGTAGAAGGTATGGTTGAGAGATAGAAAGAAACTGGGTCCTGATGACACTGTCTGAATGCCTGGATTAAGCCTTACCTGAACTCAGCGCTAATGGACCCATTCCTTAATATGCGAAAATAAATTTCTTGTTGTGTTAAACTCATTTATTTGAGTTAGGGTTTCTTGTAAGCAAGAGACTGACCATTGCAAGTGAAGTTGCAGCAGCAGACACCGTTTTCCTCCTCCCTGGTTCTCAACAGTCATGAATACGCCACCCCACAAGGAGGAAGGGGGTGCAAGGTGAGGCTGAGAGCTCTCACCTCCATGACAGATTTCCCTCTGGCTCCCCTGCACCACCCCACAAAGCTGGGCCCCCCCCCCCCCGTTACCTCGAGCCGTTGCTGATAAGAATGCTCTCCCGAATTGTCAGGGTGCAGTAATACCATACGAGCAGGAAGTTAAAGACTTCATCTGTCACCCTGGCATAGAGAAACAGCCCAAGGGAGGGGTACAGACATGAGAAACCAGGGACAGCTGTCCCCCCACCCCACCCCACCCCCGGCACATGCACAACTGAACAGCAAACCAGGACAAGTCCCCATAGAAGGAAAGACATTTGAGTAGGGCCTTGAAAGTTCAATATATGGAAATGTGCTTTCCTGAGTGTTGGTAATAACTAAATTTGGCTGTAGAAATGGATAATTGTATCTATTATGCTCACTTACATTGTTCCATTTTTTATTTTGTAGACAATTATAGCGTAAATGCTACAGGTTGCAATACTCTGTGAGAGTCAAGCCTCCCTTAACTGACAGCAGTTGGAGGATAAATACTGCCCATTCCCTCACCCCCTGAGGGGGAATAACTGAAGCCCGTCCATTGCTGTTCCCTACTCCCCAGCAGCACTGAACTCCAGGTGCCCGCAGGATAACCTACTTGTCTCACTTCCATTCCCCAACCAGTGTTTCCTGGGATCACCTCCTGAATAAATTACTGGTCAAATGCTTGTCTTGGGGGATTTCTTCTGGGGGAACCCAAACAAAGACAGTATTACTTTCCATTTCCGAAATTCAAAGACACATGCTCCTTGGAAGAAAAGCTATGACAAACCTAGAGAGTTATTAAAAAGCAGAGACGTAACTTTGCCAACAAAGGTCAATCTAGTCAAAGCCATGGTTTTTCTAGTAGTCATGTTCGGATGTGAGAGTTGGACCATAAAGAAGGCTGAGAGCTGAAGAAGTGATGCTTTTGAATTTTGGTGCTGGTGAAGACTCTTGAGAGTCCCTTGGAGAGTAAGGAGATCAAACCAGTCAACCCTAAAGGAAACCAACCCTGAATTGGAAGGACAGATGCTGAAGCTCCAATATTCTGGCCATCTGATGTGAAGAGCTGACTCACTGGAAAACACCCTGATGCTGGGAAAGATTGAGGGCAAGAGGAGAAGGGGGCATCAGAGGATGAGATGGTTGGATGGCATCACTGACGCAATGGACATGACTTTGAGCAAGCTCCAGGAGATAGGGAAGAACAAGGAAGCCTGGCATGCTGCAGTGCATGGGGTCTCAAAGGGTCAGACGACTTAGCGACTAAACAACAACTTCCCATTTTACAGATGAGGAAATTAGGTTCAGAGATGTGCTGACTATCCAGCTCCCCACCCTTGCCCTTTTTTAAGCCATTGAAGGTGTAGTCAGCTAAACAGTGTTCCCCCCAGCTCAAATTCAAATCCACCCAGAACCTCAGAATATGACTTGATTTGGAAACAGGGTCTTTGTAAATATAATTAGTGAAGATGAGGAGATAATGGGTTACGGTGGACCCTAAACCCACGGCTGTGTCCCTATAAGAAGGCCAGGAGAGAGATACAGGGCCACAGGGCAGATGGCCATATAATGACAGACTAGAGCGAAACAGCCTTAAGCCAAGGGAATGCCAAGAATGGCCAGCCACTACCAGCAGCTGGGAGAGGCAAGGAAGGCTCCTCCTCTAGTCTTTAGAGTGAGCGTGGTCCTGCCAACCATGATTCCAACCTTGATTTCAGATTTCTGGCCTCCACAACTATGAGAAAATACACTTCTATTGTTCTTAGCCACCCAGCTTGTGGTGCCTTGTTACGACAGCCCCAGGAAATGAATACAGAAAGGGATGGGAGACACGGTGATGCCAGGCCCTCAGTGAGCCTGAGCACTCAACTGCACACCACAGATTTGTCTTCTGAGGGCCCCAGAGGTTCCAACACCAGGAAATCTGGTTGCACGTCAAGAACTTCTGCCCCCTTTCCGGGGGCACGTGAGTGGGCATGACTGACATGAGCAGCCTCTGCCCTCCAGGGAAGCGGCCCAGGCCCAAGGCAGCAGGCAGGCACGGGCTCAGGGCCTGAAAGAACCTTTGTTTGGACACTCAAGTGGGCAGCCCAGCAACTGGACTCCCAGCCAAGCGCCTGCCAGGAAATAAACCCTTGACACGTGGGCCAAATGCCCAAGCCACACTTGGCCACCTCCCCTCAGGGCAGGAAACCCAGGGCCAGAGCAGGGGGAAAGAAAACCCCCTGGGGGACCGTGGCTTCGGCTCACCTCCCTTGTCCCACTCAAATGGAGCAGCTGACACTCTCAACTGTGCCACTGGGTGCCAAGCGCTGGGCACAGCCACGTGCGGTGTTATTGCGCTCAGCTGTCACAACACCCCAGTGAGGCAGGGCCTGGTGCCACCCGCATTTTACAGCGGGGGAGACTGAAGCACCCAGAGGCAACCTGCCCATCCGACAGCCAGGAGGTCTCGAAGACAGGATTCGGACCCAGGAAGTCTGTGGTCTATCTCTTTTTCTTTCCTTCCTTCTTTCCTCTTTTTTGCTCCCCATCCTACCCCCTACCACCTTTACTTCTGTAACTGAGATACAATCCACATACCATAGAATTCACCTTTTTCAAGGATACAAGTCAGTGTGTTTTCAGGATATTCACCAAGTTGTGCATCCATCATCACTAATTCCAGAACATTCTCACCACTCAAAAAAAAAAAACACACCCACACCTGTGGCCCTTAGCAGTCACTCCCTATTTGCCTCCCCACCGCCCCCTGGCAACCACTAATCTGTTTTCTGTCTCTATAGTCTTTGCCTTTTCTGGACATTTCATATGAGTGGGATCATACAGTAAGTAACCTTTTGCCTCTGGGCTCTTTCACTCAGCACCATGTTTTCAGGGTTCATCCATGTTATAGAATGTGTCAGTACTTCAGTCCTTTTTGTGGCCAAATAATATTCCACTGCATGGATGGACCACACTGGGCTCCTTCTTAGCTACTACGTTATAAGGCCTTTCTAGCAACCATTTAGTAGATATTTGTTGGATGGCTGTAAGGCAGACAGAACTCTATTTCCCATAAGAAATGGTCCTTCTCTACCCTATACCTCATCACACCAAATGCTGGAGATGCAAGAGAAATCCTGGATCGTTCTCTCATGGCCCTCCTCCCTCACCCCTGCACACACACCACCACACCCCATCACCTGTAGTGAAGGAAAAATCGACACGCCACAGCACCCAGGAGCAGGATGATGGTCAGGTAGAGCTTGAACTTCTCATACTCATCCTTGTAGGCAAATCTGCAGTGACAGACACCCCCAGGAAAGGTCACATCACTATAACCCATCACCCCACCAGATCCCTGACCTGCTAGATCAAACAAAGGGAGAGATTTCGAATTAATGGTGATGATCAATAGGGAAAGAGGGCCAGTGTGCAAAGCTTCTTTTGTCCCTGGACTCCTGGGTTTAAGGTTTCGAGCCTGTGATGGGCAGGGAGCTGCGACAGGGTCTCCTCCTCAACCACCTACAGAAGTGGAAAAGCCACAGCTCCATTTTCCCTGGAAATGGGATAGATCTGGGTTAGCCAGGACTGCCTATGCCCCAGGAGGAATGTGTGTGATAAGGCGTGGAATACGACAAGCGGCCATTTCTCATGGGAAATTGGCGGTCCAGTCCATACCACATACTGACTCTGTGAAAGGAAGGAAGGAAACCTCCCCCATGTGGTCTAAGGAAGAGACCGTCGGAAAGACCAAAGCCAGAGTCCCAGCTATGACTTTTTTTTTTTAATGCAAAAACACTAGCTTGGTCCCATCTCTCTTAAGCTGAAAGAGCAAAATGCCCGGATTCCTTAAAGTCAGGTGGAGGGGTGTCTGGGATACTCACTTGGCCTGGTTGCTGAGAAGGGTCACGTTCACATTGCCAAGAACCAGATTCAAGTAGAGCCTGAAAGGAAAAACCTATGAGGGTCACCATTTTAACAACCCCAGGAGTGGTCCCCAACCAAAAATATTCAAAATTAATAAGCAGGGCAAGCACTTGCCAGGTGGCCCAGTGGTAAAGGACCCACTGCCAATACAGGAAACGGGGGCTCAATCCCTGGGGCAGGAAGATCCCCTGGAAGAGGAAATGGCAACCCACTCCAGTATTCTGGCCTGGGAAATCCCATGGACAGAGGAGCCTGGTGGGCTACAGTCCATGGGGTCACAGAGTCAGACATGACTGACCATGCATGCACAACAAGCATGGCACTGAGCACCGGATGTTATAAAATGAGGTGCTAAGCTCAACGGTAAAGTTCTCACATCATATGAGAATGAAAACGATTAACTAGAGAACATGGCAACTGTCAGGACCGTCACGATTAACCCATTTCTCCCCATTTTAGCTGGCTTACAGACCATGTTTCCCAGCCTCCTCTGCCACTAAATATTTTTTAAAAATAAAATAAAAAATAAAGTATACAGCTTAGTGGTGATTATTTTGTAATATACAGAAATATAAAATTGCTATGTATACCTCAATCTAAAAAATAAATAAAATAATAAGGTGAGCTTATAAAAAATGTTTACATTAAAAACAAATTATACAATTTAATGGTTTCAAGTATACTTAACAACAGTGTACAAACATCAGTGTCACCTAATCCCAGAACATGAAATTTCAACAACCCAAGAAGAAGTCCTTACCCACTAGCAGTCACTCCCTCAGCCCCTGGCAATCACTAATCTACTTTCTGTTTCTATGGATTTGTCTATTCTTGACATTTTGTGTAAACAGGCTCATGTGATACGTGGCCTTTTATGTCTGGCTTCCGTGCTGTGTACATTCAGCACTCATTTCCACTGAGTGTATATACACCCAGGAGTGGAATTTCTGGGTTCTATGGTATGTATGTGTGGCTTCACTAGGAAATGGCAAACATTTTTGTAAAAAGGGATCTGCTTGCCCTCCACAGCCTGACTCTTTCCTGCTTGCTGAGACTGCAATGGTGTGACCCAGCTTTGGCTATGCAGATGAGAACAACTCCTAAAGCAGTGGTGAGTAGTAAGTAAGCTGCAAGGACCAAGTTCCTAGGTGACCTCAGGAGCCCAACATTCTTGGCCCACTCACCTCTGGACTGTTATGTGTGAGAGACAAAAGCTTCGCATGTTTAAGATACTGTGCCATGATGCTTCTGTTACAACAGCTTGTACTCCAACATGCTATGTGCATGCATGCTCAGTCACGTCCAACTCTTTGCAACCCCATGGACTGTGGCCCCCCAAGGCTTCTCTGCCCATGGGATTTCCCAGGCAAGAATACTGGAGTGGGCAGCCATTCCCTTCTCCAGGGGATCCTTCCAAACCAGTGTCTCCTGCTGCTCCCACACTGGCAGGATTCTTTACCACTGAACCACCTGGGAAGCCCCTAACATGCTAATTAATAAAGGTGATAATAAAGGGTTAGGAGGTCTCAGGGAAAGACAAGTTAATTCCACAGAGGGAGAGAGGGGTTTAGAAAGACTTCACTGAGGTAGTAACATGTGAACTGGGCTTTGAAGGATGCATAGAAGTTTGAGAGGAGAAAAAGTAGCAGAAAAGCCTTCTTCCAGCTATGGGTAAAATCTAGGGGGACTTCCAATCTTGTGTATCTAGAGCAGAGGTGTCAAAAAACCATCTATTTTTCTCACTTAGCACATATTCCTTACCTCCTGGAAGGGCAATATAATTTCCCTTCAGGGAATCACTTTTCCCCCTAGGCCATGACCCAGGTTCCCCCAATCAAAGCAGTGCAACCTCCTGATTGGGTCAATCATGATCATGGAATACAATCTAGGCCAATGAGAATCAATAAGAGGACTTTTCCCAGAACTCCTACAGAACAAAGAGGCTTTCTGTACTGGATTTGCTAAGCAGGTAGGATGCAAACCCAGACCTGCTGGGGCCAGCTTGTGGAGGAAGCCTGCCTGAGAATAAAATTCACACACTGCAAAACAGAGTAAAAATAAATAAATAAATAAATAGGGACACAGTTTAACAGCATCCAGTCCTACCTAGAGCTACACCTGGACTTTTTAGTTACATGTGTCAATAACTGCCCTATTATTAATTAAGCAACTTTGAGTTGGGTTTTCTGTCATTTGTATTCCAAGGATTCCTAACTAATGTAAACTGGACAGAGGACTAGGAAGACTGGAGCTGGGAGAGTGAATCTGACTTTAAAAGAAGGTCACATTACAGTATACTAACACATATATATGGAATTTAGAAAGATGGTAACAATAACCCTATATGCAAAAAAAGAAAAAGAGACTCAGATGTATAGAACAGACTTGTGGACTCTGTGGGAGAAGGCGAGGGTGGAGTGTTTCAAGAGAACAGCATTGAAACATGTATATCTAGGGTGAAACAGATCACCAGCCCAGGTTGGATGCATGAGACAAGTGCTTGGGCCTGGTGCACTGGGAAGACCCAGAGGGATGGGGTGGAGAGGGAGGTGGGAGGGGAGACCGGGATGGGGAATACATGTAAATCCATGGCTAATTCATTTCAATGTATGACAAAAACCACTGCAATGTTGTAATTAGCCTCCAACTAATAAAAATAAATGGAAAAAAATAAAATAAAATAAAAGAAGGTCACGCTGTTTCATTCTGTAGAAAGTTATCACCACCCAAAGCATGGAGTTTTTAACCAAACACAGCCAAAAAGGAGAAGACAAGAGGAAGGCCTCTGGTGTAAGGCTCTGACTCAAAGCTGGGTCAAACTGGGAAGAAAGTCAGGGTGCTTCCTGGGACGTGCATTTAGCCACCCATGTCAAGTCACAATACAACGCTGCAAGGATCTCTCTACAACGAGGTGGTAGAGATGTCACTTGAGGAAGGAGTTGGGACTTCTCTGAAGGAGGAAGATGGAAAGAACACAAGCTCTAGAGTCAGAATGTCCAGTGTTCACATCCTGGTTCACCCTAAGCCAGTCTGAGCCCTCAGGGCAAGATACTTCCTAATGCCACTTCTCTGAACCTTTAGAACAGGGATTCCTGGATCTCACTCACCAGGTTGTAGACGGTGAAATGACTGAAGTCAAGACAGCCCCCCTGCACAATGCCAGGCATACAGTGGGCCCTCAACAGATGTTTGTTCTCTTGAGAGAGAACACATTTCCTCCTGATCCCAGGTGACATCGGGCAGATGGCAGAGGCTGGGAACCAGATCTTTGGTCTGGTTCCTTGAAAAAGCCCTTCCAGGAATGTCGCTGCCACACGGAGGGGCTGAGGTGCCCTCCTGGGTTCATGGAGGGTCATGTAAGGAAGCTTTCTTCCCTTTCCTGCCCTTGTTTCCTCCTCAAGCCCCAGCAGGGAGGTCAGAGGCACGCAGACCAGGTGCTCCAGGCCTGGGCATCTGCACACAGTGTTGGGGGTGTGAGGGCAGGTCCCCAGCTCCTACCCATTCTTCTTGGGCAAGTAGGCCTCCATGTCAAAGAAGACGTTCTGCCGCTCCTTGATGTTGGCACCCATCTGCTGAACGAGCTCCGCTTCCTCCCGACTGGCATGGCGTTTGTACCTGAGGTCAGAGGTGTGGGCATGAGATAAGCGTTACACAGACTGGATGAAGAATCCAGAAGCTCTAGGCACTGCCCCCCATCTTTCCATCTCAATGCTTCTGGCAACCTCAGCTCTCCAGATGTACTCTCTGGGTTTGATGCTGGCTCCCTGCAAGCCTTGGGAAACATCCTTTAACCTCTCTGCTTTATTTTCCACACCTCAAAAACAGGGATAACATCAGACCTACCTTGTAAATGATATCATTGTGACGATACAGTGAGTATATGCAGTGTAAAGCATTTAGAATACCTGACACATAGTATGAGCTCCAGGGATGTCGGCCTGCAATATCACTCTCCACGCTATTCTATACGAATAACCTGAGGGTTATGAAGAGTGCAGGCAGGAAGAAGGCTTTGAAGTATCAGCAGTCGACCAACCAAGGTCTGACTGTTTTTCTTTGGTCAGATTTAATCTCAAAACTAGAAAAACAAGTCATAGTCACAACTCATGGGTCAACTAACCTAACTCATGGGTCAACCTTCCAACCCAATGGTTCTCAACTGGGGAAACTTGGGATGGGAGTTCTTCCCAAACCATGAAGACACTGCCTGGGAACATTCTGGGTTGTCAAGACAGGAGTGGAGAGTTCTACTGGCATCTAGTGATTAGAGGCCAGGGATACTGCCCAACATCCTACAATGCATAGGACAGCCCCCAGGAACAAAGAAGCATCAACAGTGCCAGGAACGAAAAACCCTAGACAGATAAAAGACTGGAGTCCTATCAGTGAGATATGTTTTTCCAAGAGTGGTGATGTCATTATGTGGAACCATCCACACTCTTCACCATGACTAATGGACCTCCATGTCCAGAATCGTCAGTCAAGGTTAGGAGTATAATCAGTAACCATTCCCCAAATTTTCCATGGGGGAAGGGAAGAATCGCTCAGGAATCATAAACTGGAATGGAGGCCCAGCTAAGCGACCAGGGACAAGGCACTCAGAGCCTGTTTTCCTGTATCCCTAGGGGGTCACAGCATCCACTGGACTCCTTCACTTGCAGGGAATGACAGCACTTTCCAAACCATAAAGACATGGGACTAGGAAGTGAACAGGTGATCCTGGCCTTAGGAAATGAACTAGGTTGTAAGCTCAAGTATATCCCCACCAGGCATGCCACACCTCTCACCCCCTACACCAGAGACCTGGTGGGGTGAACTCCCTTTGCCTGGAGAGAAGGATACTTGCTATTTACCTGCCCAACAGGACTTCTCATAACAACTTTCCTGTGGGAACTATGCCTCATCCTCTTCCCCCTCCCAAGTAGTTCAAGTAGAGCTGTCCCATCCCCCAGGTCCATAAACTGAGCATAGGACCAAGTCTTATATAAGTGTTAGTCACTCAGTCGTGTCCAACTCTTTGCAACCCCATGGATTGTAGTCTGCCAGGCTCTTCTGTCCATGGAATTCTCCGGACAAGAATACTGGAGTGGGTTGCCATTTCCTTCTCCAAGAGATTTTCCTAACCCAGGTCTCCTGAACCGCAGGAAGATTCTTTACCATTTGAGTCACCAGGGAAGCCCCCAAGTCTTATATAAACTGAGTCTCGATGATTGGTTCACAGATGGTCACATGATCAGTTCCAGCCGATGAGACTCACACCCAGCACTTGTGCTGAAAGACAAGTTCTCATTCTGCTGGGGTGGCCAAGCCAATAGGAAGAAAGGCTAAGAGGATAACAGCCTGGCACTGCTGGTGGCTATCTCAATGACCCTCTCAGCCACAGAGTGAAGCCAATCTAGAGGAAGGCAGAATTGAGAGGAAAAAAACCAAATTCCTAAAAACACCCTTTGACCCCCCCTGGATCCAATGATGCTTGAAGTCACTTCTGGTTTTTTTCCATTAAAATTTCCATTCTCGGCTCAAGCTGGTTTTGAGTTCAGATTCTGTCCCTAAAAGCCAGGGGGGCCTCTGAGTTGCAGCCCGCCTACCTCTGGAGTGTGAGTTTCAGGTCCTTCAGTCGGGTCTTCTGCTTGTTGATGGAGCTGCTACACGAAGTCTGGAGTGCATTCAGTTCCTCCAACTTCTGCTTGTAGATCCTGTGAGTTTCCTGAGGGAAAGAAAAGCAGAGTGTGCAGGAGAATATAAAGGGGTTATTTTTCAGTCTGCTTATGTTGGAGTATGGTATTGTTCAGTCGCTAAGTCCCATGTCTGACTTGACTTTTTTTGACCCCATGAACTACAGCACGCCAGGCCTCCCTGTCCTTCATTATATCCCAGAGTTTGCTCAAATTCATTCAGTGATGCTACCGTGTCATCTTCTGCTGCCCCCTTCTCCTTTTGCCTTCAGTCTTTCCCAGCATCAAGGTCTTTTCCAATGAGTCAGCTCTTTGTGACTATAGAATCCAGTTTGACAGTTAAGATGATACAAGTACACCTATCAAAGATCTAACATAAAACTGGGACTGGATTTGGGGAAGGCAGCACTAGTGTAATAAGGAACTGCTGTTTTTTTTCTGTGCAGGTTCTGTCTTTCCTGATGGGAACAGAAACCAAACATGCCTTTGAGGGGCCAGCCACCTCTTGTCAATTCTTGGTCCAGGTGGTTTGAGCAGAGCTAACAGTGCCCATGTCAAGGGAGGTCATGTGACCCAGGCCTGGCCAATCAGTATTTCTCCAATCCCCCCAGCAACTGATTGGTTCATACAGGGATGCATGGCTCAAACTGAGTCAATGGGAGTCAGCTCTGGGACTTCACCTACAAGTATTAATTTAGAGATGCCCTCTTTCTCCTGGGTTTGTTAATCTGGTAGAAGGTAGAAGGTACTCAACCTGGGGCTGTTGAGTGTGGAGACTCTGCCTAAGAATGAAGCCAGGAACTTCCCCGGGGGTCCAGTGGCTAAGACTCCATGCTCCCAATGCAGGGGGCTGGGGTTCGATCCCTGGTCAGGAAACTAGATCCCACATGCTGCAACTGCCGCAACTAAAGATCCCCATGTCACAACGAAGATCGAAGATCCCATGTGCCATAACTAAGACCTGAGGAAGCCAAATAAATAAACAATTTTTTTAAAAGAAGAATGAAGCCAAACAGGAAAACAGAATTGGGACACGGTAAGAGACAGCATTCTTATAACATCATTTCGGCACTTGAATCTAACCAAGTCTGAATGCAATGCTAACACTCTTAGTTATAGGAATTAATAAATTCCTTTCTGGTTAGTCCAGTTTGGGTCGGGTTTCTGATCTTGGCAATGAAGACAGCTCTTGCTAAGACAATTAAGAAAAGACATACCTCCTCCCTTTAAGTCAACCCTCCTTATCCCAGGCACAGCCACTCCAATACACTCAGTATCTTACTCTTGGAAATAACCATTCAGGACCACAAGACCAAAGGAAATACAAGACAGAGCTCCCCAAGGCAGGGAAAATGGAACACAGTATCTTCTCAACATTACTGCCACAGCACACCTCCCTCTGGGTACTGCCCTTTGCAGGGAAACAACTAGTTTCCTCCAGAGTCCTGATAATCTAAGACAAACACCAACAATCTGGAGAAAACAATATGAGGGTGCAGGGACCATAAAATTAAAAACAATAATCCAATGGCCATATTTAAAGTGGCTGTTTGCTTGGGTGGTAGAGAACTGTTTTAGCAGAGAGAGAGGAAAAAGGGATGGGCAGTGATGCCCATAGCCTAAACTCTCATGTCTGCCAAGCAGGTTCCTAGATATGAAAGTTAAGCCCAAAAGTAAGAAAAAAATGAAGGCAATGAAGTGAATAGATAACACTTAGGAGTAACATGGAAGAATGCTCTGAGCATATCTCCTTTGGCCCCCAGTTTAGAGGGCTCAGTCCCCAGATTTACAGTTTCCTCATTCTCTCCTTCCTGAGCCCCCAGAGAGGAAAACTGTGCCTCATTTTTTAAAATTTAGCTTTTAATTTTTAAATAATCTCACACTTCTGAAAGAATTGTAAGAGTGCAAAGAACTCCCCTACACCTTTTGCCCAGATTCACTAACTATTAGCATTATGACATATTTGCTTTCTTCTCGTGTGTGTGTGTGTGTGTGTGCATGTGTTTATGTGTACTGTGTGTGTTCTTTATCTGTATCAGGCATCAGTAAACCCACCAGCCAAATCTGGCCACCTGATTTTGTACAGGCAGTAAGCTAGAAATGATTTTTGTCTCGTTGCAAAAGATCAAAAGAAGAATATTTTGTGACATGTAAAACATATATGAAATTGAAACTCTGGAATCCATGAATAAATATCCATTTCACTGGAGCACAGCCATGCCCATTCATTTATGTATCATCTGTGGCACCACAACAACGGAGCAAGAGCAGTTGTGACAGAGACCACATGGCCCGCAAAGCCCAGAATCCTCACTACTTGGCCTTTTTGTCAAGAGTCTATTTCTGTTCTAAATCATTTGGGAGTTACTTGTAGACAATAGGCTTCTTTACTCCTAAATACATCAATGCATATTTCCTAAGGACATGACATTCTCTTATACTATCAAATATAGAAAATGTTACTTTGATACAATACAGTACTGTGACCTCAAATACCATCCAAATTCAAGTTTGGATGTGAACTCTCTTTTTTAAATTTTTATTATTATTTATTTATGGCTGTGCGGGGTCTTGGTTGCTGCATGAAGGCTTTCCCTAGTTGCTACAAGCAGGAGCTACTCTCTAGTTGCAATGCTCGTGTTTCTCATTGCGGTGGCTTCTCTTGTTGTGGAGCCTGGGTTCTAGAGCACGGGCTCAGTAGTTATGGCATGCGGGCTTAGATGCTCCTTGGCGTATGGGACCTTCCCATACCAGGGATCAAACCTGTATCCCCTGCATTGGCAGGCGGATTCTTAACCACTGGCCCACCAGGGAAGTCCTGCGAACTATCTCTGGATGGCAATTTCTCCCTAGACCCTGGGCCCAATTCCATCTTATGCGTTGTATTGTTGTTCATATCTCTTTGGTCTCCTTTAATCTAGACCAGCTCCTCAACTTCTATCTTGGGAATATCAGCATTTCTAAAGTGTTCAATCCAGTTGTTTTGGAGAATGTCCCTCTGCTTTGGTTTGTCTGATATTTCCTCATGATTGAATTCTGAATATGCATCTGGAACAGACATGCCACTCAAGTGACATTGGGTCCTCAGCGTCTCCCATGAGAAGGGACGTGGAGTCTGTAATGTTAACTCTGATTGCTTGGGAGAAATGGTGGCCATCTGCCACCATTCTCCACTGCACAGTGACCAGCTTCCTACCTGTAATGAATGAATAGTCTGTACAGAAAGAGGCTTCGGCGCCAAAACAGTCCTCAATGTTCAACCAGTGTCTGTGGGTAAGAAAGGCAACTCTCCAGAACCGGACATAGAGGATGGGCGCAAAGAGACCCCCAACTACACAGCCTTTGAGAAAGTGAAGCCTTTGGATTTGGAGTCTCCAGCAATGGAAGGTAAAACACCACACCACCTCCTGGCACTCTTTGGTGTCAGGCCCCCGTACAGTGAGATAAGATCCAGACTGCAACATCAACAGACAGATGCTCACCAGGCCCTCTTCAGTTTGAATTAATATTTAATTTTACAAGTAAACATAAGGACATTATCCTTGTTAAACATTAAAACACTACAGCTACAGCTAGAGTTGACTTTGAATAAACCCCTATCCTGTCTTCTCCCCCTTCTCCAGGGGTAACCACTGTTACCAGTTTCTTCTAGACTGTATTCTATGTATCTATGTATTTCTTTGTTCCACATAGACCTATATATATATATATATATATATATATATATATATATACACACACACTTAACATATATGAGAAAAACGTTCACTGTTGCAAAAACTAATTGTCCCTAATACTTATTCCCCTTTGTTTCCTTTTTTTAAATAATGAGTTTTGAGTATTTATTACATCTCAGTTTTCTGTTTTTTAGCCCCACACCATGTGGCACATGAGGCATGTAGGATCTTAGTTCCCCACTCAGGAATCAAACCTGTATCCCCTACATTGGGAGCAGAGAGTCAACCACTGGACCCCCAGAGAAGTCCTCCTTGGCTTCCTTTTAATAACAGGACCCCATCAAGACATAGCCAGCACATGGCTGTCCAGCTACAGACACTTCCCAGCCTCTTTTGCAGCTAAGTGTAGGAATACAACCAAGTGTTAGCCAATGGGTTGCAAGCAGAAGTGATGTAAGCTCTGAACTACATTTTTTTTTTAACCACTACACCTGCTATTTCTAGCTATTCAGTTTTCACATGTCAAGGCAACCACATTTTTCTAAGTAACGGTTTGCCCTCCACTCTTTCTTTCCCTGGCTGGCATATGGCAACAATGGATCCAGTTACCTAGAAACTGGAAGTGGAAGCTACATGGTACAAATGACAAAGCCCACAGTGCCCTGTTCAGCCAAACCAACCTGTTAAAACATGACCACCAGTCCTTTAGCACTCCTCACATAGAGGAGTGGTATCTCTTTTCAGTCTCCTTAAATGCAAGTAGGCTTGTGGCTGGTCTGACCAATAAAATATGTCAGAAGTACCCCCCCCAAAACAAACAGTCCAATTAAAAAATGGACAGAAGATCTGAATAGACATTTTTCTAAAGAAGCCATACAGATGGCCAACAGGCACATGAAAAGATGCTCAACATCACTAATCATCAAGGAAATGCGAATCAAAACCACAGGGAGATATCACCTCACACCTGTCAGAATGGCTATCATTGAAAAGACCTCAAATAACAAATGCTGGCAAGGATGTGGAGGAAAGGGAACCTTTTCTGCACACTGTTGGTGGGAATGTAAATTGGTGCAGCCACTGTGGAAACAGTATGGAGGTTCCTCAAAAAACTAAAAATAGACCTACCATATGATCCAGCACTTCCACTCCTGGGTTTGTATCTGAAGGAAATGAAAACACTAACTCAAAAAGATACATGCACCTCAATGTTCATAGCAGCATTATTTATAATAGCCAAGATACGAAAGTAACCTAAATGTCCATCAGCAGATGAATGGATAAAGATGTGGTACACACACACACACACACACACACACACACACACACACAGAGGAATTCTATGCAGCCATAAAAAAAGAATAACATTTTTGCCATTGATGGACTTGGAGCGCATTATGCTTAGTAATATGTCAGACAGAGAAAGAGAAATGCTATATGATATCACTTGTATGTGGAATACAAAAAAATACAAAAAACTAGTGAATATAACACAAAAGAAAGGCTCACAAAAAACAAACTAGTGGTTACCAGAGGGGGAAGAAAAAGGGGAGGGGGCAATACAGGGGTAGGGGGATTGAGATACAAACTACTCTGCATAAAATAAACAAGCTATAAGGATATACTGTACAGCACAGGGAATATAGCCAACATTTTATCATAAATAAAATATAACCTTTAAAATTGCGAATCACTATATTATATACCTAACACATATAATATGTCAACTTTATCTCAATTTTTTAAAAATGGCAGAACTGACACTATACCATTTCTGAGAAAAACTCACAGAGGGCCAAAGGGTTTGCACCTTATTTGCTGGAACACTAGCTTCTGGAACAAAAAGTTCCATGACTGAGGCCACCATGCTGCGTGGAAACCCTAACCACACAGAGAAGCCACATGACGGCAGTCTGATCAACAGCCACAACTAAGATAAATCTTCTTGTCATTCAGTTCAGGCAGATATGAGGGTCAAGAAACCTCCAGATAATTCCAGCCCCAACCATTTGCATCTTTCCAGCTAAGGCCTCTGACCTCGTGGAACACAGTCAAGCCATCCCCACCATGCCCTGCCTAAATTCCTGACTCCCAGAATCCTTGAGCAAAATGCAATTACTGTTGCTTTATGCCAATGGATAACTGGAACACTCAGCACCCGTCTGAACTACTATGTGAGAAAGGAAGAAGCTCTCTCATTTAAACCATTTTATTAGGGGGTCTCTTGCTACAGCAGCATAGCTTTTACCCTAAAGCACACACTTTTGATTTTTTAAAATATACTAACAGTATCAGAATATAGATATGATTTCACAAGCTTCTTTTCTCACTCAATAATATGTCTTATAGATCTACCCACACAAGAATACATAGATAGGGACTTCCCTGGTGGTCCAGTGGCTAAGACTCCACACCCTCAACACAGGGGGCCCAGGTTTGATCCGGGGTCCAGGGAACTAGATCCCACATGCCACAACTAAGACTTCACAGGCCACAACAAAGATCAAAGATCCTGCATGCCACAACTAGGACTGGCAGAGCCAAATTAATTAATTAAAAAGAAGAAGAAAAAAGGAAGAATATATAGATGTGCTTCATTTTCAGTCCTGTTCAGTACTTCATGCTATGAACATATAACAGCTTATTCAGCCATTTTCCTATCACTGGATACTTAGGTTGTTTCCAGTCTCTGACAATAACCAACAATGCAACAATGATTAATATCCTTGCACAGTCTCCTTGGGCACACACACAAGTGTCTCTGGGGAAGAGAAGCGGAATTGCTGGGTCATAGGGTACAGGCTTGTTTTTACTTTTAACCTATCTTGGCAAACTGCCCACAGAGTGGCTGTGCCAATTTATGCTCCCACCCACAGCATACGACAGCTGCCCACACTTCACCAACACTCAGTGCTACCCCCACTGACTTTCTTAAAGGCGCTTCCTAATGCCTGCATGGGCTTCCCAGGTGGTGTACTGGTAAAAGAACCCGCCTGCCAATGCAGGTAGACCTAAGAGATGCGGCTTCGATCCCTGGGTCGGGAAGATCCCCTGAAGAAGGAAATGGCAACCCACTCCAGGATTCTTGCCTGGAGAATCCCATGGACAAAGGAGCCTGGCAGGCTACAGTCCATAGGGTTGCACAGAGTCAGACATGGCTGAAGCTACTTAGCACACACACATGCAATGCTCCATACTTCACCCAATGTTGAAGCTCCAATACTTTGGCCACCTGATGTGAAGAGCTGTCTCATTGGAAAAGACCCTGATGCTAGGAAAGATTGAAGGCAGGAGGAGAAGGGGGCAACAGAGGATAACATGGTTGGATGGCATCACTGACTCAATGAAAATGAGTTTGAGCAAACTCTGGGAGATAGTGAAGGACAGGGAAGCCTGGTGTACTGCAGTCCATGGGGTTGCAAAGAGTCAGACACAACTTAGCAACTAAACAACAATAATGCTCCACTGGTGGTATTTTCTGCCCACTCTTAAAACATTAGACTGAAGTCCATGGCCCTTCTCCTAATTGTGTCCCCAGGCACATACGGTCATTCCTGACTCCTAACACTCTTTCTCTCTGCCATTGGCTAGAGCCACTTCCTAGGGGAGATCTGATACTGGAGACCACACCTCCTGTCCACCCTGTCCTCAGCTCCAGGCTCAGCATTTGTCAGCCTCGAGGACAACATGAAGTGGAAACAGGCCCTTATAGAGACACACTCTCTGTTCCCAGGGCACTCCTCACCCACGCCCCGCCTCTGCTGATTTCATCCTGTGCCAGTCACACAAGCAGCGGCGAAGATTATCATTTCTTGGATCCTGTCCTTTTTCCAGACAGTTGTCTCTCAGTCTTTCTTCAACTGTGGTGAAATATATACAAAACTTACCATGTTAATCATTAACATTTTTCTAATTGCAACAAAATACACATAAAACTTACCACCTTAACCATTTTATGTGTACAACTCCGTGACATCAAATATGTTCACATTATTTGCCATCCATCTCCAGAACTTTTTCAACATCTCAACTAAAACTCTGAACCTGTCACCCAGTAACTCAGCTTCCTGTTCCCCTCAGCCCCTGACTACCACCACTCTATTTTCTTCTTTCTCTATTTTTGGCTATGCTGGGTCTTCACTCTTTCCAGGCTTTCTCTAACTGTGGCAAGCAGGGGCCACTCTTCGTTGCAGTGCTCAGGCTTCTCATTGCGATGGCCTCTCTTGTTATGGAGCACGGGTTCTAGGCAAGTGGGCTTCAGTAGTTGCAGCTCGTGGGCTCAGGAGTTACAACTCGAGGGCTTAGTTGCTCTGAGGCCTGTGGGATCTTTCCAGAACCGAGATCAAACCCGTGTCTCCTGTATTGGCAAGTGGCTTCTCACCCACTGTGCCACCAGGGAAGTCCTCTCCACTCTGCTTTCTACTTCTATGAATTTGACTCCTCTAAGTACCTCATATAAGTTGACTCATACAGTATTTATATTTTTGTGCCTGACATTTAAACACAGCATAATGTCTTCAAGGTCCATCCACACTGCAGAACGTATCTGAAGCTCCTTCCTCTTTAAGGCTAAACAATATCCCATGGTAAGTGTATACCACAGTTTATCCACCCATCTGTCGATGCATACCTGGGTTGCTTCCACCTTTTGGATATTGTGAATAATATTCTATGAACATGGATGTACAAATATTTGTTCGAGTCCCTGCTTTTAATTCTTTGGGATGTGTGTGTGTGTGTGTGTGTGTGTGTGTGTTCAGAAGCAGAATTTCTGGATCATATGGTAATTAATCACATGGCTTAATTTTTTTTTTAAAGAACTGCCATATCATTTTACAGAGAGGCTGAACCATTTCACAACAGCTGTCTCTTGGGACTCTTTGCGGTGTTTCTGGGAGAGGGCGGGGGTGGGGGGGTGAGGAACACAATTCCTGTCTTCCCTCAGAGACCCTGCCCTCCACTCCTGAGGCTATCTCCAGAAAACCCTCAACTGGGCCTGTGCTTTGAGATGCTTTATCCAGGAGTGAGCCACACAGAGGCAAGCCAATCCTGCCTTTCAACCAACCAGCCCCCTATGGTCTTAAACGCAACTAGTCGCCAGATGGAAGCCTTCTGTTGTTTTTGCCAGCTCAGCAGCTATTCCCTTTCTGGTTAATTCCCTGTAATTTCTTTGGAGATCCTCCCTCCCTGACAGTGAGATCTGGCTAGGAACAGAGTGGACCTTGCCCCAGGTTCCAGGGCAAATGACCCAGGCCTGGCCAATCAAAACATCACCCTCTTGACCCAGCTGGTTGATTCAGGGACAAGCATTCAAAACCAGTCACACTCAGTTGTGGGACTTTTTATCAGAACTGTTGAAAAAAAGGGGGAAAAAAAGAAACTTTTTTGCCACTCATTTTGAAGGTAGCAGGATATGAGCCCAGAGCTAATGGGGCTGCCAGTAGCTGCCTGGAAATGAACCCAACTGTGAGGAAAACAGGATGGAGGGGTAAACTGAGCCCTGATGGTTTCATTTAAGCTCCTGGATCAGCTTATATCTGAAGGTGGTACACCTTTGAGGTCCTAATTAATGTAAGTGAACAAATGCCACTTTACTCTGTTTGGCTTTGTCAATTTGGGTTGAATGTCTCCATTTAAGAGGCCAGTGTCAGGGACTTCCCTGGTGGTCCACTAACTAAGACTTTGCACTTCCAATGCAGGGGGTCCAGGTTCGATCCCCAGGCAGGGAACTAGACCCCATTTGCTGCAATTAAGAGTTTGCATGGCACAACTACAGATCCCACGTGCAGAAAGGAAGACAATATCCCACATGCCACAACTAAGACCCAGTACAGTCAAAATTAATTAGCTAATTTAAAAACGAAGCAGGGGTCGGAATCTAGATTAATATGCCAAAGAACAGAGCCTCCCTTCTGGGAAAAGTTAACCACACCAGGTAAGAAGAGAAGCCATAAATCTTGGACTCATTACCAAGCTCTTGCCCTGGACACTGTCATCGTAAAGGTGCCAAAAACGTAAGAGCTTGACGGATAAATCCTTCATCAAGCCAGTAACTAAACAGGCACTTTAAAATGCAGGTCTCTGAACAACCAAACTGAGTGTTTTTCTACCAAAGCAAGAACCTAAACCATTATTTTTTAACAACTTTATTGGGGTATAACTTACATGTCAAAAAAATTCTCATTTTAAGTGTACAATTAAGTGATTTTCATACATTTATCAAGTTGTGCAACTATTACCACGTCCAGTTTCAGAATTTTCCATCACCCAATAAGGTCTCTAGTGTTTGTCCACACTTACTCCCCACTCTTCCTTCCTCCCCACTCCTGGCAACTAACCCACCTTCTGACACTATAGATTTGTCTTTTCTGGGTATTTCATATCAATGGAATCATATAAGATGCAGTTTTGTGTCTGCTTCTTTCACATAGAATAGTGTTTTTGAGATGTATTTCTGTTGCAGCATGTATCCACTTTTTTATTGCACCTCAGCATTTATACCGCATTTTGTTTATTCATCTACCAGTTGTTGGATATTTAGGTTATTTCCAGTCTTTGGCTATTACGAATAAGGCTGCCATGCATATTCGTGCACAAGTCTTGGTAGTAGATATATATTTCAACTTCTCTTGGTTAGATACCTAGGAATGAAACTGCTGGGTCATATGGTACATGTATGTTTGCCAACTTTCAAAGAAAACGCCAAAATACCAAACCACTATTTTTATTTCTAAACTTGGCAGCAGTGGGACTTTCCTGGTGGTCTAGTGGCTAAGACTCTGCACTCCCAATGCAAGGGGCCCAGGGTTCAATCCCTGGTCGGGGAATTAGATACCATATGCTACAACTGAAAGACGGTGCATGCTGCAAGTAAGACTCAGCGCAGACAAACAAATAAATAAATAAGAAATATAATTTAAAGTAAATAAAATAAACTTGGCAGCAGTGGACTGAAGCAAAGGAGCACACTCACCAAAAGCTGGGAGTCAGGTGTCTGCACACAATGCAGGGAGTACCAGCTTACAGAGCACATGACTGACTCCCACTGCAAGTTGCTACCTCCAAAAATAACCCGGAGTGCTGGGGGCACCCGAGCAGACAGGCAGCTGGGAAAGAAAGGACTCTGTTCTGCTGCTCAGAGCAAGTCCCAACCCCCAGCTGTCTAGCTCAAGACCCAGCAAAGGAAAGAGAGACTCACTTGATAAAATACCTAAAGATAGAGCTTTGGGGTGGGGGATGGGGAAGGATAGTTACAAGGCAAACACTGCCAGGAAACAATCAAATGCTGACTATATAAATGTAATAAAAATCCCCAAGAGAAAGTACAAGCATTGTATACTGCTCAGTTCTTCAGTAAATGAAATTTGCATGGTTATAATCACATAAATGACTGAGTCTTTTTGGGGGGTTTTATTTAAGCTACACCTCTCAGTATGTGGAATCTTAGTTCCCCAACCAGATGTTGGACCCATGCCCCCTGCAGTGGAAGCGCTGAGTCTTAATCACTGGACTTCAGGGAAGTCCCATTGAGCCTATTTTTATGAATAAGCCTTTTGGTACTGTTAGGTAGCTTTTTGGTCTCCTGCTCATTTGATTATGAAATATTTCAGGCATATTGAAAAAGACAGAAAATCCTTTAATTAATAGAAAATAAACAACATTAATACCCACATTTCTCACCCTCAGTTTAAGAACTAATAGTGCACAAATTGTTGAAAGCCCCTACATATTCTTCCTACATAGCATTCCCATCCTCTGCCCCCAACGAGAGGAACCCCTAGGCTGGTTATTTCCACCCCCAAGCCCACCCCAGATCAATCCTGTCTTCCTCTGTGCCCTGAGAGGTTGACCCCTACGGACTGCATCTCCTGGGCTCCCTTGCCCTGCCTCCTACTTAGCCAATGGGATGCCAGGACAGAAGACTGGGGGCGGGAGGAGAGGCAGACTGGAGTATTGGTTCCCCTGCCTCCTCCTCACTTTACTAGGCTTTTGATGCTACAGCTCCAGTCCTGCAGCTCTCCTTACCCTGCAACAAGCTCCGGTGACTGCCCCTTCCCTCTGTCCCTTAAGTATTAGGATGGTCCCAACTCCAGGGGCCTTGTTGTGTCCAACTCTTGGCAACCACATGGACTGTAGCCCACCAGGCTCCTCTGTCCATGGAATTCTCCAGGCAAGAATACTGGAGTGGGAAGCCATTCCCTTTTCTAGGGGATCTTTCTGACTCAGGCATTGAACCTGGGTCTGTCGCGCTGCAGGCAGATTCTTTGCTATCTGAGCCACCAGGGAAACCCCTTTAAACTGCCACACCTCTGTAAATAGCCTCGTCCTTAAACCCTTTTCAGAGAGACCCATCAGGAAGAGTCATTTGCTTCTTGATCGGGCCCTGCCCAAATCTCCCTTCTACTCAATCTGACCCATATCACCCCCGTGCAAAAGTCTGAATTTGTACCGTATAGACATGTATCAGTAAGCAGAACATAAGTGTTGTTTTGAATGCTTTAAACTTTATTATACATGTCATACTATATATACCCACTTAGCAACCTTTCACTCAATATTGCTTTTCTCTTTAAAACATTTACCCATGTTGATACATATGGTTCTAGTTTCTTCATTCTGATCTTCATACCACACTCTACGGATGTTCAGTGGAATTATCCATCTTGATGGACAGTTAGGTTTCCAGATTTTAGCTGTTACAGAATGCTTATACACATTTCCTATTTCCTATTTTTTAACTATGTGGCTACGTATTACTTATAAAAATATACGATAGATCAGAGACAGACACACACTAACATTGGCCCTGTTAGCTGGGATGCCCATAGCTCCTTTTCCACATATCTGATTGCCATTCCTTTTATGCCATGTACAGGAGACAAAAACAGTTGAGTTTCCATTGAAGGATTTGGAGATCTGCCACCTCTCCTGTCCGCTGAGGCCACAAACTCTGCCCCAGTGGGAAGATGAGGTTAATGATTCCAGGTCCCAGCACGGTTGTGACACATCTGGAAATGCCCTCTTAACATAACTTGACTGAGTCACAAAACCTGAGTCAATATTTATTACAAGAATTGATGGCAATGAGACTTCCCTGGTGGTCCAGTGGTTAAGACTCTGTACTGTCACTACAGTGGGAATGGGTTTAATACTTGATCGGGGAACTAAGCTCCCATATGGCATGGCCAAAAAAAAAAAAAAAAATTGCCAGAATGGAATCATGTGCCATTTTCAGACGGCTCTGGCCTAGGAGCACTGCAAGCTGGTGGACAACCCAGTAGATTGCCACAGAGTCATGGCCACCACAAAAATGTGGTGGCTGATAGTTGGGGCTGGTGCTAAGTTTTCAAGAGATTGCATTTATATAGCTCTATTTCTAAGGAACTTCTTCAAACAAAGATTTCTGAATGCTGAGTATACTGAACTAAGACTCACTGCCAGTGGAAACACTACAAAGATGACAAGTTGACTTCACCTAAACTGTATCAGTTCTATACTGGGAAAGATTCTGAGTCATGTGCCAGGATCAATTAGTAATGTCTGTTATAGGAACAGAAAGTGTAGGTATAGGCAAGCATGTCAGGCATTTGGGAGGCAAGTGACATAAAAATTAAGAGATTAGGCTTGAGACTCAGACTGATTTCACGGGTAGAATCTGCCACATCTTAGTTTCCTCAATTGTGAAAGAGTTAGGGCATGAGATATACGTACCAGGCCATGTGCTGGTATTTTTAAATCAGCTTTATAGGCATAATTTACATACCAATTCACCAATTTTCAGGTGTACAATTTAATGAATTTTGGCAAATATATACAGTTGTGTAACCACCAACACAATGAGGATATAAAACAAAGGTTCCCTAACTTTGTTGGTTTACCACACCCTTATTGTCTCTTTCACAGGGTCCTTAGGCCAAATAATTGGAAGAAGAAGTGAAAGTGAAGTCATTCGGTCATGTCCAACTCTTTGTGACCCCACGGACTGTAGCCTGCCAGGCTCCTCTGCCCATGGGGATTCTCCAGGCAAGAATACTGGAGTGGGTTGCCATTTCCTTCTCCAGGGGATCTTCCTGACCTAGGGATCGAACCTGGGTCTCCCACATTGCAGGCAGAATCTTTACCCTCTGAGCCACTAAGGAAGCCAAATAATTGAAAAGTATCTATGTCCTAACAACTCAGTAGCCTCTTGGAGAAAAGAGAATATGCAGAAATTGACAAGGGTATTTTTGTTTCATTTTGAAGTAACCAAAATTATTTATGGATGTGTATGCCTGTCAGAATCAGACACAACTGAGCGACTGAACTGAACTCAACTGATGCCTGTCAGGCTCTGCACAAATTCTCAAACCTGAGGAATAGATTGGACACTGTCACCCTCATTTCTTGTTCTAAATTGATTTTCACATAGTACTTGATTTTAATCAGCACCAAAAACCCAACTTCACAAAGATATGACATCATCAAAAAGAATGTAGCATAATCTAATGTGTAGCTGTGAACTACTCCATTAGCAGTTTAAGTGGTGCGTGACAGATGTCATTGTCTTTCTCTTGAAAATTTAAATTATCCCATAGTGCCCCTGTGAGCTTGCTGCAGCTCCTTGGAGGTGACTTAACACAGTTGGTGAAACACAGATACAGACTGTTTCCAGAATATTACTCCTAAAAAGATAGCTGTCTGGCATCCTTCTCTGTTTTTGTTTTTTTTTTACTACCAGTACTTTGATTTTCCTTCATGGGACCACCCCTCTCCCACTGTTATTTCATGTGGTTTGAGCAGCAGTCATCCCAGTCCTGGGCAACAGGGGAGACATGTTAACCAAGACCCAGCCAGCCAATCAGTGACTCAGGATCTGGTTATGGGATAATCACATGACCCAGGTAGGGCCAATGAGAGTCAGCCCTGGAACTCCAGCTAGAATTACAGAGAAAAGATGTTCGTTTCTGAGGTTTGCTCAGCTGGTAGATGTCAGCCTGGGGCTGTCAAAGCTCATCTTTGCCACAACATGGGAGAGACTGTTGAGAACGAAGCTGACAGAGAGGACACAGACACACATGCACACGTAAACATCATTGGAGAACCTGGATCCAGCCCTGCCTGAAGCCATTTGCCACTGGACTTCCCAATCCATAAGCCAATAAACTATTTTGATTTTTTTGGCTTAAAGCTGGTTGAATTGGATTTCTGCCACTTACAACTAAGAATCCTTACTAATGCTTCATGTTAAAGCACCATAGAAACAAAATTAGTCCCCAAAAGTCCAAAAGTTTCCTTCTAAAGTCAAGGGTCTCAGGATACTTTTGGAGCTCAACCCCAAAAATACCTGATGGAAACAGCGGGCCTGGGGTCAAATTCTGGCTCCACGAATTTCAAGTTACATAACATCTCTCAGCCTCAGTCTCGTCTATAAAGCCAGGTTGTTGTTTAGATTAAATGGAATAATCCATGTATCATACAGTTAGTTCTTATTGTTGCTGCTATTACTGTCAGCCTTTGTTTGGTAGATAAAGAAACTCAAGTTCAGAGAAGCAGCTTGCTAAAGGTCAGATGCTAGACAGCAGCAGAATTCAGTCCTGAACCCAAGAATTCTGACTCCCTTGTCCAGAGTTCTTTCCACACAACCCACTTCTAGGGGAAAAGAGGCCTAGAAAGTAAGGCAAGATGGGAGAGAACCAAAAGTACCCAGGGCACAGACCTGCCTTGGGCAGTGGTTAAAAGTACAGACTCTGGGGACTTCCCCAGCAGTCCAGTGGTTAAGACGCCACACTCCCAATGCAGGGGGCACCAGTTCAATACCTAGTGTGGGAACTACAATCCTGTGTGACACAAGGCATGGCCTAAATAAATAAAAAAATTTTTTGAAGAGTATAAACGTTGATGTTCACCTGCCTGGATTTGAAACCTGACTCTAGTACTTATATTTCGGGGTGTATTTTTCACTCTGTAAGATGGGTATAACAGGCTCTATTTCAGATGGTTTTAATTAAATAATACTGATCTTCCTGCTTCCAGCCTGTCCCCCTCATGTCTATTCTATACACAGCAGCCAAAGGAATGCCCTTTTCATTGGTAATAAAACCCAAAAATCTCTGTAATGTCCTACCAGGCCCCTGTATTTCCGAGAGGTCAGGGTAAGGGAAAGGCCTTTTCGGGTTACCCCCTTCCTGGGTGCAGAGGGATGAGGTCAGGTTTCCAAAGAGCTAAGACAAGAAAGGCTCATTAAATCACCTGCCACCATGTCTGTAAGTGACCTTCTGTGGTCACACCACAGGCCACAGGGCCAAACATGCGCCAGTCTCAGACTAATGCTCAATGAGCCAGCACACCCGAAACCCCAACTAGCCAAAACCAAAGTCCTCATAGCAACTCAGCCTTGCCCCTGAGTCCAGGGAGGCCCTGGCAGATGTAAATCACAGACAAAAGAACAAAGATCCTTTCCCCTAGAAAGTCCCAGATATTTTGACATTTTAGGGATTGGTGGGGGATTCCAGAAATCTTTCAAATCCTATTGGGTCTGAAATTAGATTTCCTCTTTCCTCCTTCCACTGGCAAAAGGGAAGGAGAGGTAAAACACAGAGATATTATACATCATCCCAAGAAAGACAATCAGAGAGATACGAACATAAAACCCACAAATCCCAGATTCTGAAGCAGATATAGGTGAAGTAAGATAGACTGGGATTTTCTGATGGGAGAAAAAGACCCTTCCTATCATTAACCTTTTTAGTTCCAGTCAGCACCGACCCCCCACCCTGTATACCTGTTGTGACCTCCTTGCTCCCCGACAAATGTCTTATATTTGAAAGTTCACATAACACACACACAACGACAATGTACACTCTACTTATTACATGCCTATTTCCAGAGATGTTCATCTCAGGAGTTTGGAGTTCTCACGTGTATTATGGGGGGTGAGGGGAGGGATAAGAAGTCGAACCTAGTCCATTCCACTTGCCCCAATGCTGAAGACCTGAGCGCGGGACATCACGGTTTCTACCCCCAGTCAGTTCTTCTACAACCCTTGCTGTGTACCAGGGGACACAATCCAGGATTCATTTCCAATTCCTCTCTGTCCCCCACACACTTGAGCCCCAGAGACACCAAGTGAGAACATAACAACAAATCAAACGTCTCCTTTGCAACCTCTGCCTGCCAAGACTAGCTATCTAATTGCTGTTAATTGCATTAATTGTATAGCTCTGAAGAGTTAAGACTCTTCCTTCTAGCTGAAAGCAGGGTCGAGGAAAGGAATTATGAACAACAAAAGCTCCACACAGCAAAACTCTTCTCTCACGCCCGACCCTAACACCCTCCATGGCTCCACAGTTGGACATAACCGAGAGCCCAGCAGGACAAAGTGGTGAGAAGCAGCTGAGTGGGGACTTCCCTGGTGGTCCAATGGTTAAGACTCCTCGCTCCCAACGCAGGGGGCCTGGGTTCAGTCCCTGATCGGGGAACTAGGTCCCACGAGCCACAACTAAAGATCCCCCACATACTGCAACGAAGACTGAAGATCCTGAGTGCTGCAATTAAGACTTGGCACAGCCAAAATAAAGATAAATACTGAGGAAAAAAAAAAAGAAGTAGCTGACTCTTCTCCATGGCAGGAGAGCCAGAAGGGTCCCCTGGGAACCAGTTCTGGTACCTTACTCTCTGCTCACACCTAAAACAGCACCCCTCTCCCTGCCTGGTCTCCCCAGCACCCCTTCTCTATTCTTCCGGGCCTATGACCCATCTTCCCTCTAGATGGCTCTGGAAAGACCCATCACAGACACCCTTCCGCATCTCCCCTCCCTCCCCTACTCTGGACACAGTAAGAAGCTAACCAAACTGCAGACAAGAGCTCCATGGACAAGCAAAATGTCACTGCTCCCAGCTGAGATTAGGCAGAAGTGGGCTGGGGGTGTTCCATGTCATTTCAGGCAAACAGAGCCCAACTCTGGGGGAAAACAAACACAATCCGGTAGCCTGGGAGGGAAAAGCCCCATCTCCCATAAAAAGATCCAGGCATCTCTTTTAGCCAACCCCAAGATTTCCAGAGACCTCTCTAGTCATCAGGATAGGCAGCTGAGGCCTCTGTGAACCTCCTATTAGGAACAACTCCTCCTGCCAGGGACCCTGCAGCAGCAATGCCAATGCTGTTCTTTCAAGGGGCCTCTCTTACACCCGACCTCACCCCACCCAGCATAAGGCTCTGGGCCAAGGGTGAGGGCTGGGAGCAGCCTCTATCACTGGGAGGCAACCCAGATGTCAGAAGTGACAGATGTCATCCACGACGCCAAACTCGGCCTGCAGCAACGTCAGAGGCGGGATACAGGAGCCCCAAAGGCTGAGGTCAGGGGTCTCTAACCCCTAAGCAAAGCCTGCGGGTTCAAGGTGAATGGCTCCCAAGCACATCTCCCAAAATGGAGCGTCAGAGGAGAGGGCTGACCCGTCACAGCAAAGGGGGAGTGGAGCCGCCAAAACCCGGTGGGCGGCGGTGGGGTTAGGGGAGACCTCTGAGGAGGTAGGGGCTGGGCTTTCTCTTTTGAGTCCCAGAACATACCTGGTCCCTCCGGCCTCCCCCACATGGACATGCCTGGAACTTCCCCTCAGAGGTCACAGATCAACTTTCTGCAGCGAAGGAAGCGCGCGCGGCAAAGAGCCGGTGAGAGGGCGAGGGGGATGGGGGGGCTTCCACCCGGCGCCCCAAGTGCATGAAAAACTGAAGTCCTGGAAGATGGGAGGGGGCTGGCCCACGCAGACCACCGGCAATCCGCCCCGCCCCGCCTCCGCCGCAGGGCCTGGCCCGGGGCAACCTCTGGGCCTTGATGGTTCCCGCGGCCGGGGCTGGGGGAAGCAGGAAAGGGAATACCCGGCACTTCAGGCATTCGAGTTTCGGGACCAGGTGGCCCGGTCCTACCTGCAGTTCCTGAAATTCTCCCTCCAGCTCGTGCCACTCGCGCTCGCAACGCTCCAGCTGGCCGGACATGGTGCAGTGGTGCGAGGCGGCGGCGGCTGCTCCCGCAGCGTGGCGCGGCAAGCCGCCCGCACCCCACGCGTGTCCGCCGGCCGGCCGCCTTCCCAGGCACCAGCTGTTCCTGCGCAGCCCGAGCCACGCGCGCACCTGACGTCACAGCCCCGGCCCCGGCGCCCGCCCCACCCCCTCGCCGGGAGGCAGCCCCCTGCGCATGCGCACGCGCCTCCCCGGTCCCGCCCCCGCGCGCCAGGCGCCCGCGGGGGGAATTGTTGTACCTTTGCGGGACTTGGCTGGGTCTCTCTGTGTCTCTTTAGAAATGCTTCGGCCCTTACGGAATCTCTCATGCCTAGCTGGGATGGGGAAGTTGTCCGCAAACCGCGTTTGTAGAGCTTATTTTACCTAGATTGTGTGTATTTGGGGTGTCTGGGGTCGGAGGGAAGAAGGAGTTTGCTGGGAGGGAGCGTTGCCTTAACGGAGCCGAAGCCAGCCACGGCCTGAAATGCTAAAACTGACATTGACCATCCAGCAAGGTCGCCGGTCGGGGCGGGGAAGCGCAGAGAGGGCCCTGTCATCTCATATTGTCATTATTTATTGCAACTAATACATCCTAGATCCTGCCCTCTAAGGCTCTGAGTGACTTGCCTGACAGCTGTTTCTGTCATTCAAATGACTCAGCCACCTCATCGCTAATTGAATCCCCTCTCCCGCCTGGTCCTACAAGCTCTATCCCTGCCTAGCTTTCCAGACATATCTCCTATCTCACCCCTCTTCAGCCGCTGTTTTTTAGTTCCTGCTTTTGCATGAAATATTCTTCCCTGTAGCTCTTCACTTGGTTTTCTTTTTCTCATCATTCTCTTCTTAGCTCAAATGACACCTGTATTGGTTCCCTAGGGCTGCCCTAACTACACACTGGGTTAAATACCACAAACTGGGTGACTTAAACAACAGAAATGTGTTATCTCATGGTTCTGGAGGCTAGACGTGAGAAATCAAGGAGACAACAAATTCACACTCCTTGGAATCTTGCTTCTTCATAGCTTATGGTGGTGGTCACCAACCTCAGCATTCCTTGGCTTGCAGCTTCACCCCTTCCAGCCTCTGCGTTCTGTTGTTACATGGTTCTCCTTCCCTGCATGCTTGTCTCTGTGTGTCCTCTCCTCTGACAAGGACACCAGCCTCCTTGGATTAAGGGCCCACATGTCTCATGGCCAAAAAAACAGAACGTAAAAGTAATATTATAACAAATTCAATAAAGACTTTAAAAACAGTCCACATGAAAAAAGGAAAAAATGGAGGGGGGTGGGAGGGAGGTTGAAGAGGGAAGGAACATATGTATACTTATGGCTGATTCATGTTGTTGTACAGCAGAAGCCAACATCTTTTAAAGCAATCATCCTCCAACTAAAAGAATTTTTTTTAAGCAGAACGCTCTGGGTACACTGGACTCATGTTTATACTTGGCCATGGGCTGGAACAGAGGAACAAATGTCCCGTTCACAAAGGGCTTGCCAGTCACCACAGTCCCCACCATGCTCAATTGTACTGCCCCAGTTTATTTCATGTGGACTGGAGACTGTTGAGTTTGAGACTTCTGATATAAAATGTAATGAAGCTTGCAAACCTGTATAAATCATGCACATGGTGAAAGAAAAAACAGAAAACAGTTTATTTAATTGGGGTTAGTAGACTCAAAAAAGGAAACCCAGGGCCTTGAAGGATGAATTAAATGTCACCAAGCATGAGGAGAAGGGGACAACAGAGGATGAGACGGTTGGATGGCATCATCAACTCAACAGATATGAGTTTGAGAAAACTCTGGGAGATAGTGAAGGACAGGGAAGCCTGGCATGCTGTAGTCCATAGGATCACAGAGACAAGACTGAGCGACAGAACAATGGCAACAAGCAGAGGATTTTGGAAGAAGATCCCACTTTACCTATGCTTGCAGTCATTCAGTTCTGGGTGGAAGAGGTTGGCCCTACCCCCCCCCCCCCCAGCCCCAGGTAGAGTTGGGCAAGTACACCTTCTCCACTAGCTGGCCAGGTGTCAGGCTGCAAATCTTAGGAACTGTTCTTCATAGGGTCAGGACTCCTGGTGATTATTCACAAGCCCTTCTGTAGATGGCGCAGGCTGTTCACCCCCATCAGTGTAGCCGCTTAGGTACCAGAAGTATCAGATCTTACCTGGCTGCCCCCACCATCACCACCCTCCCACCCACCCGCAATCCCCTGTCCCGGTTTCTGCCCAAAGAGCTGTCAGACTCACTCATCAGCTTCCTGACACTGGATCTGCCTCTTCTTAGGAACTTTGAGCATGATAAATGAAAACATGTATTGTAAGAGTATCCTCCCCACTTCTTCCCCACATCACCAGGGGGAAATATCTTCTATTTGTTCATTTTAAGGCCCTCTACTTAGAGGCCTACCCACCAGAGAATTTTCTCAGTTATCTGGGAAGAGACATAAAAGTAGCAAAACAGAAGGAATTCCCTGGCAGTCCAGTGGTTAGGGCTCTGTGCTTTCACTGCTGAGGGCTCAAGTTCAATCCCTGGTCAGGAAACTAGGATCCTATAATCCTCATGGCACAGCCCCAGAAAATAAGTAGCACACACATAGCACTCGCTATGTGCTCGGAGTTCTATGCACTATACGTATATGTATTAACACATTAAGTCCTCACAATGACCTGATGAGGAAGGACTTTTATTATCTCTATTTGATACATAAGTATGGTTTCTCCAACTTTTCAGTGTGCTTACGAACCACCTTCTGGAGCTCTTAAAATGCAAGTTCTGACTCAGTAGGTTCTAGGAAGGACCCAAGATTCTGTAATTCTACAAGCTCCCAGCCAATACTACTAGTCAAAGGACCACACTTGCAATAGCAAGAGACCAAGGTGCAGAGAGGTGAAAAGACTTTCCCCAAATCATCCAGCTACTGGTAGTGGTGTTACTTTACTTATGCAATGCAGGATGCCAAGACCCTATTCTACAGAAATAGCAGCTCCCAATGAGAAGTGAAAATTCTAAGGATTTTCCTTCATCTGCTTCCCACAAATGCCCTTGCTCAAAATAGTCCCAGAGATTGTAACAAGCAATTTGTGCAAAGATGGTTATAGCAGAATTTTTCAAATCAGTCACACACTGGAAGCATCCCAAGTGCCCCACAACAGCGAAATGGTTAAGTAAGCTATAGTCTACAGTGGTTAGGACTGAGTGTTTCACTGCGGTGACCGGGGTCCAATTCCTGCTTGGGGAACGAAGATCCCACAAGGCGGGCAGTGCCACAAAAAAATAAAAAAGTACAAAAACAAAACAAAAAAGATATAGTCTTTCTATTTTATGTAATATTACATGGCTGTTAAAAATTGCTATGGAAACTAAATGGATACTTTTAAACAGGTATATTAAATCATGTGAAGTAAGAAAGTGGAGCCCCAAAATAATGTGTATACACTGATTAAAATTATATGATCATTCATGTATGCTAAAAAAGACTGGGTGAATTTAGTATAACAGAAATAGTCCATAAAATAAATTGATGGCATCTTTTCTTCCTGAAATGTTTAGGTGTTTGATAGAAATTTTACACCCCTATCTTTCTGTTCATGGGTTTATAATGTAAGCAGTATTATCTATTAAAATTCATTTGTTTAATATTTTCTCTCCAGGTAGCAAAATGTCCTTCATGTCTTTATTCAGTTATTTGCATCACTGGGCCTACCTGGGACTGTAAAGTCCTGGCTGGCTGGGGCGGTGTGGTTTACTAGTCAACCTGAGTTCAAATCTCTTTGAACTGCTGGAGAGGTGACCTTGAGTATATAACTGGCCTTCTCTGTGAACTGAAGGTTGCTCTCATAGGATTGTTGTGAGGACTAAATGCAATATGTAGATGAAGTGCCTGATGTGTAAGCACCCGAAAGCACTAACTTTATAAAGCTGAGTCTTAAAAAACTAACAGGATTTCCCTGGTGGTCCTGTGGTTAAGATTCTGCACTTCCACTGCAGAGGGCACATGTTCCATCCTTGGCGGGAGAGCTGAAGATCACATGCCTTGAGATACAGCCAAAAAAAACCAAAAAATTATTTTGGGATACTTTAAGATTTACCAACAGAACTGCAAAGATAATTTCCATTTACTCTTCTTCACTCCTTTTCCCCTTATGTTGACAATTTACATAACGATGACATCTTTATCAAAACTAAGAAATGAACGTAGGCATATGACTATGAACTAAATTCCAAAATTTATTCAGGTTTTACCAGTCTTTCCACTGATGTCCGTTTTCTGTTCTGCAATTCAATCTGACACTGCATTTAAGTATCATGTCTCTATAGTCTCCTGGTCTCTGATAGTATCTCAGTCTTTCCTTGTTTTTTCATGGTCTTGACAGTTTTGAAGAGTAAACTGTATATTTTTAGTAATAGTTTTATTGAGCTGTCAAGATGATTAATTTTATGTGTCAACTGACTGAGCCACATATCCAGCTCAGATATCCAGCTAAACATCATTTGGGTGTGTCTGCGAAGGTCTCTCCAGAAGAGATTATTTGGATCAGTAAACTGAGTAAAGCAGACTGTCTTCCCCAATATAAGAGCCCCAGCCAATCAACTGAGGATCTGAATAGAATAAAAAGGTATGGGAAGACAGCATTCTCTCTCCCTCTGCCTGACCCATTAAGTCTCCTGCCCTGGGACTAGGATTTACACCTTATCAGTTCTCTTAATTCTAAAGCCTTCAGCTTAAGGGACTTACCTGGTGGTCCAGTGGTTAAGAATCCACCTGCCAATGCAGGAAATCTGGGTTTGATCCCTGGTGATAGAACTAAGATCCCACATACTGACGAGCAGCTAAACCCACGAGCTTCAATAACCAAGCCCAAGCACCACAACTAGAGAGTCCACGAGCTATAACAAAAGATCCCACAAGAGGCAAGTAAGATCTGACACGGCCAAATAACAATAAAATAAATAAATACTCTTAAAAAGAAATAAAGCCTTTAGTTCAGACTCAGTTCAGTTCAGTTCAATTGCTCAGTCGTGTCCGACTTTTTGCGACCCCATGGACCACAGCACGCCAGGCCTCCCTGTCCATCACCAACCTCTGGAGTTTACTCAAACTCATGTCCATTGAGTCAGTGATGCCATCCAACCATCTCATCCTCTGTCGTCCCCTTCTCCTCCTACCTTCAATCTTTCCCAGCATCAGAGTCTTTTCCAATGAGTCAGTTCTTCGAATCAGGTGGCCAAAGGATTGGAGTTTCAGCTTCAGCATTATTCCTTCCAATGAATATTCAGGACTGATTTTAGGATGTCCATCTTTAGGATGGACAGGTTGGATCTCCTTACAGTCCAAGGGACTCTCAAGAGTCTTTTCCAACACCACAGTTCAAAAGCATCAATTCTTCGGCACTCAGCTTTCTTTATAGTCCAACTCTCACATCCATACGTGACTACTGGAAAAACCATAGCTTTGACTAGACGGACCTTTGTTGGCAAAGTAACGTCTCTGCTTTTTAATATGCTGTCTAGGTTGGTCATAACCTTTCTTCCAAGGAGCAAGCGTCTTTTAATTTCATGGTTGCAGTCACCATCTGCAGTTCAGACTAGAATTACACATTTTGCATGTCCATTCATTCACCTGTTGATGGAAATTTGATCCCCCCCCCACTTTTTGATTATTATGAATAATGCTTCTAAAAACATTCTTGCACAAGTTTTTGTGTGGACTTACTGTTTTTTTTTTCTCTTTGTATTCCACTTAGGAGTTGAATACCTGGGTTAGATGGTAACTTTAACATTTTGAGGAAGCAACAAACTGTTTTCCCCAGTGGCTGCATTTTACAGCCTCACCAGCAAAGTATTTGTTGTTTAGTCACTCAGTCGTGTCCGACTCTTCGTGACCCTGTGGGCTATGTAGCCCACCAGGCTCCTTTGTGCATGGGATTTTCCAGGCAAGAATATTGGAGTGGGTTGCCATGTCTTTTCTCCAAGCAAAGTATTAGGGTTTGGATTTCTCCACATCCTGGTCCACAATTGTTAGTGTCTGTGTTTTTCATTTTAGCCATCCTTTTGATTTTGTGTGACGTGTATCTCACTGTGGCTTTAATTTTGCATTTTCCTAATGGCTAAGAATATTGTCTTTTCATGTGCTCGTTGCCATTGACATATCTTCTTTCAGAGAAATGCCTATTCTAAACCTTTGTTTATTTTTTGAAAAGAAGGAATGGGATCCTCAAGACAAGTGGAAGAGTTATCTTTAAATTTTATTTATTTTTACTTTTAGGCTGCACTGTGCCCCATTTGGGGATCTTAGCTCCCCAAGCAAGAATTGAACACAGGCCTTTTGCAGTGAAAGGATGGAATCCTAACCACTGGACCTCCAGGAAATTCCCTAGAAACCAAGTTTTGGGTACTAGATATGTGTTCATCACTATGGAATGTCACTACTCTCCTCCCTCAGCTGACAGATCTGGGGACTGGCTGCACTTATATATCATAACTCTATAAGTATTGAAAGGGCTTTCCTGGTGGCTCATTGGTAAAGAATCTGCCAGCAATGCAGAGGCCCAGGTTCGATCCCTGGGTTGGGAAGATCCCCTGGAGGAGGGCATGGCAACCCACTACTCCAGTATTCTTGCCTGGAGAATCTCCATGGACAGAGGATCCTGGCAGGTTATGGTCCATAGGGTCGCAAAGAGTGGAACACGACTGAAGCATCTAAGTAGCAGCAGGAAGTATTGAACACCATGACTCCACACCATTATCCACTTCTAATCCACAGGGTTCATTCTAGTTTTTCTCTTTTCCAGATCTGCTGTTCCCCTTACCAACAGTGGGAAATCTATCTCCTGTCATTTTTAGTGTATTTACCTATCCGATCATATGTAACCAGTCTCCCATCTCCACCACCTAGCCTCTCCCATCTTGAAGCCACCCTTACCCCAAATAAGTGGTTTTGAGCTTTTTTTTTTGGCTCCATCACACAGCACATGGGATCCTAGGTCCCTGACCAGGGGTGGAACCCATATCCCCTGCATTGGAGGTGCAGAATCCTAACCACTGGACCACTCTGGAAGTTCCAATAAGTGTGTCATTTTTTAGAAATATTCTCTTTACTTATTTACTTATTTGGCTCCACCAGGTCTTATTTGTGGCATGTGGGATCTAGTTCCCTGACCAGGGGTGGAACTCGGGTCCCCTACATTGGGAGTGCAGTCTTAACCACTCGACCAATAAGTGTATGAGAGAGATGATGAGCACGTTAATTTCTTTCTCTGACTTGGTGTCCAGATTAAAATGTCTTTTTTTTTTTTTTTTGTACAGAAACTCCAAAGGCTATTACCAAAAAGATAGGTGTGGAAGGAAGTGCTTGGTAAAGATTTAGAAACTGAACACTTCCTAATTCACCTCAAAAGTCATCTAAGAATATTTTAGATGTGTATTTATTATTAGACATCTTGGCTGTCCTCATTTGTTGCAGACACAGAAAGCCCTACATCCTGGGGCCCAGCCAACTCTGTTATTTTGAGGGCCCTTCATCAAGCAACAGGGAGAAAACATCCACCGTCTTTGACGTCTTTGAAGAATTGTCTGGCAGTCCCCCAGTAAAACCATATTTACCAGGTTCTTTTGTGTAATGGTGGATACTGGAGGAAGATTGAAGGTAGTGGGAAATTCACCAGAACATTTCCCCATCATCAGGGGAAGTGTTGGCTGCTTTTTGTTTTCCCTTTTGGCTTGCCAGCGAGCCTGGAAGATTAAATCTTATTTAATTGCGCCACCTGCTGACAACTGTCCAGAATTTCTTTTTCTTCCAACAAAAGGCAAAAATCAGGAAAGATTTATTCACAGTCCTTTTCTCTTTCCCCTGGAAAACTACTACTCACAGAGCTAGGGTGGTAGAAATATGTCAGCATTGTTCTTTTTTTTTTTTTCCATTTATTTTTATTAGTTGGAGGCTAATTACTTTACATCATTACAGTAGTTTTTGTCATACATTGAAATGAATTAGCCATGGATTTACATGTATTCCCCATCCCAGTCCCCCCTCCCAAGCATTGTTCTTTAATGAAACAAACTTTTGCTTTCCACAGTTTCAACAATGAGACTACATTATGTTTTTTATTGTGAAATATGACATATACAGAAAAGTGCATAAAATGTATATGTATAGTTTGAATAATAATTATAAAGAGAATTTAAATAAGATCCAGGTCAAGAATAAGATGTTGTCAACAACAATAACAATAAAGGTGAATAAGGAGGACTTCCCTGGCAGTCCAGTGGCTAAGACTTCATCATCCCAATGCAGGGGGCTGGGATACTATTCTTGGTCAGGGAACTAGATTCCACGTGCAGCAACTAAAGATCCTGCATGCCTCAATGAAGAGCAAATATCCCGGGTGCTGCATCTAAGACCCGGTACAGCCAAATAAATAAAAAATAATAAAATGTGATATGCTATACAATGGAATATTATTCAGCCATAAAATGGAATGAAAGGAGTAAATACAAAACGCCACAACTATGTGATTCCATTTATATGAAATGTCCAGAATAGGCAAATCCACAGCAACAGAAAGTAAGTTAGTGGTTTCCAAGGAAGTGGGGTAAAGGAATTCTCCAGGCAAGAATACTGGAGTAGTGGGTTGCCATGCCCTCCTCCAGGGGTCTTCCCAACCCAGGGATCGAACCCGGGCCTCTGCATTTGCCGGCAGATTCTTTACCAATGTTTATGGGGACAAGGTTTCTTTTTGGAGTGATGAAAATGTTCTGGACACATTAAAAACCACTGAATTGTATAAACAGTGAATTTTATGGCAGGTGACACACCTTAATTTGTCACAAATAATATACATTTTATTAGAAAGGGTTTTTTTTTTTTTTGCCACACCTTGAGGTATGAGGGATCTTAGATCAAAACCCATGCCCCCTGCATTGGAAGCATGAAGTCTAAATTTTTGAGCACTCACTGTATATCAAACTCCATGCTAGGTACCGGGGTGACAATAATGAGCAAAGCTAGATAGGGCTCCTATTCATATGTGGTATATATAGTGTTAAATATTACATCACATGAAAGATATTAAAAGATCTTCAAAGGGAAGGCAATAGCCAATTTGTAGCACAAGACCTCACAATTATTTCTGCCTAGTAGAATTTTTTTATGATTAAGAAAACCTCTACATCTCATTTCTCAGTTGAAGGAATCTGATGCCTGCCCCCACTGCACCACCATAAAGGGTAACAAACAAGTGAAAAGAGCCCTCAAATATGGAATGGAAAATACAAAAGCATCAAGGTACATGTATGCTTAATTCTTTCCTGCTTTTTATTTGGGGAAGTTTTTTCAAAAGAAGGAAGGGAGGGAGGAAGGAAAGAAAATTTTATTTTCTGTGAAATATGCAGAAAAGAGCAGGGATTTTTCTGGTGGTCCATCAGTCAAGAACCCACCATCAATGCAGGGGACATGGGTTCGATCCCTGGTGGGGGAACTGAGATTCCATATGCTGGGGGGGACCTAATCCTGTAGCCAGTAGAGAAGGGTGCACACTGCAATGAAGACCCAGCACAGCCAAAAAAAATTTTTAAAAGAAAAGAGTAAAAAACATTTTGTATAGTTTAACAAAGAATTATGAGGTGAACATCTATGTAACTACCACCCAAGTCAAGAAATAGAACATCACCAGCTCCCAGAAGCCTCTCGGGTGTTAATTCCCAATTGCAATCTCCTTTTTCCGCAGAGGTAACCACAGTCCTAATTTTTTGTGGTAATATCTTTACCTTTCCTTGTAGTTTTACCATGTATCTTTGCCTCCCTACATCACATAGATTTGTTTTTCCTAGTTTGGAACTTTTATAAGTGAAATTACATTGGTTTCTTTATTTGTTTCTGATTCATTTTTGTGCCTCTTGTGCTCAGTATGATGTTTTTAAGAGTCACCTGTATTACATGGACTATAATTTGTTTATTTTCATTGCTGTGACATTCTATGGAATAAGTAGTACACAAGTGATTTACCTGTGCTATCCTGGATAAACATTTAGGTCATTTCCTGTTTGGGGTTTGAAGAACAACACTGGAAAGGGCATTCGGGTACGTTTATCCTGGTACCTAGCCAGGAGTTAATTGCTAGCAGCAAGGTTACTCATGACTTTAGATCTCAGCCAACATAGTTCACACTCTCTAAAAGTGTTTGGACTCTCCTGCTTTTTTTGAAATACCTTTGAAAAGTGTATTTCATATGGCTGGTAGCTTAAAAAGATTCTAAGTGGGCTTTCATGAAAGCTGCTATTGGGCTGTTTGAAATGGGGAGACAAGTGCCACTTGCCAGAAAAAGCACTTCAAAGAATTTAACATCTGCTCAGCGCCTCTCAGCTCTCAGCTCTGTTTGACAACAGTGCAAACATCACCATTCATACATCTTCCACACACCTTCCATGGGAACAGTTGCTACCTGTGGTAGCAGTTATGCTTTCACAAACAGTATTTCAAGTAATCCTTATAAAATCCTGAGAGGTAGGTGCTCTTCACTGTGTATTTTAGAGATGAGGCAACTGAGAGCCAGAGTAATAGCTGTTCAGAGTGTCCAGGAAACTCCAGTTCAGGGACTTGTAGCTCAGGTTATTTCTTTTCATCACACCTTGACATGGGGATCTGAGAGTGCACCTTGGAGAGAAAATTCCGTTGTAAAGGACTCACTGTAACTAGATCCGCAGAGCACTGCATACTCCATAGGCAAAGCATATGTTCTACTTCTTCATTTGGGATTGGATCATGTAGCTTATTTTGATCAACATTACTAAAGGTTTATAAAGCATTTGAATGAGGGAATTCCCTGGCAGTCCAGTGGTTAAGACTCCATGCTTCCATTGCTGGGGGACTCATTTCATCCCTGGTCAGGGAACTGAGATCCCGCATGCTGCATGGCGCAGCCAAAAGTAAATACATAAACTGAGCTATGTTTTTAAAAAGTGCAGTATATATATGCATGAACGTGTGTATTAGTTGCTCAGTTGTGTCTGACTCTTTGCAACCTGATAGGCTGTAGCCCACCAGGCTCCTTTGTTCATGGAATTCTCCAGGCAAGAATGTTGGAATGGGTTGCCATTCCCTTCTCCAGGGGATTTCCGCGACCCATGGATCTAACCTGGGTCTCCTGCGTTGCAGGCAGATTTTTTACCATCTCAGCCACCAGGGAAGCCCCCACATATATGTATACATACATATATATTATATATACAACTATACATTACACACACACATATATATATAATATATATATTAGTAGGATGTTTGGACTCCAAAGCCAAAATATATTAACTAGCTTTACAGAAAAGGTTTTCTCAATTATAATTCACCCCTGGCTCTGGGAAGAGGGTTCACTTTCCCTAGACAAAAGGGAAGCTAACATACTTGGAGATCTGCCATCAAGGAGGAAAGCAGGGGGTGGCAGGGTTTTGAATTTCAGTAGCAACCAATAGTGTGTCAACCAGGGAACCACAGCCCCCATTCTACCTGCACCTATTATCACGGCCCAGGACTTGTCTGAGTCTCAGGACAAAGACAGTATCAAACACAATGAAAATATAACCACAGAAAATGAAGTAGGTTGGGGAAAGGGGCTGGTTTTCAACCATTCACCAGACTTGAAAGGCTGGATACAATTATTCTCTTGATACCTCTTTTGTCATCTTTTGAAGAGCCAGAGATGATAAAAATTGTCCTTTATTCAGCCATCCATTTATTCAACGAGTATTTATTAAGGACCTCCTGGGAACTGTATTCATTTGCTAGGGCTGCTGCCATCACAAAGTAACCACCAACCGAGGTAGCCAATCTGACAGAAGTTGATTGTCTCACAGTTTTGGAGGCTAGATGTCTGAAATCAAGGTGTCAGCAGGGCTGGTTCCTCATGGAGGCTCTGAGGAAGGTCTGTCCCATGACCTTATCCCACCTTCTGCTGGTTTGTCTGTTTTTTTTTTTTTTTTGTTTGTTTGTTTGTTTGTTTTGCTGTGCCAGGTCTTAGTTGCAACATGGTGAATCTTCCGTTCTGATTCCATCAGGACCTTTAGTTACTGCATGAGAAATCTTAGTTGTGGTATGTAGGATCTAGCTCCCTGACTAGGGATCAAACCCCGATTGGGAGCTCCAAGTCTTAGCTCCTGGACCACGAGGGAAGCCCATGCCTGCATCTGTAGTGTTCCCTGCCTTGTGGACAGGGTTTCCCCAATGGCTGAGCAGTAAAGAATCTGCCTGCAATGCAGGAGACACAGACTGGGTTCAATCCCCGTCAGGAAGATTCCCCTGGAGGAGGAAATGGCAACCCACTCCAGTATTCTCACCTGGAAAATCCCATAGACAGAGGAGTCTGGCGGGCTACAGTCCATGGGGTCCCAAAGAGTTCTCCCTGTTCAGTCAATTGCTGTGGTCTACAAGTCACCTTCTAGATATCCCTGCTGGTCCAGTGGTTAAGACTCTACGCTTCTACCACCAGGGTCGAGGGCTGGATCTCTGATCAGGGAACTAAGATCTTACATGCCTTGGCTCGGCCATAAGATTAAAAAAAAAAAAAAGTTTTTTTAAATTATAGTTAAGTTTAATTTTAAAAAAAAGTCACCTTCTGCCTCATCCCATGCCAACAGAGCCAATTCACCAAAACACAGTGGTTCCTGGCCACTGGATTTGGATCCAGCCTCCCTGGCCTTGGCATCTAGAACTTGTCATTCCCAAACTACCCCACTCTGTTCAAAGGACACACCTCCCATGTCATTTCCTCCCTTCTACTTTAGTCAAGATAGTGTCTGGAATCATTTTACACTGTAATGCTTACCTCCAAGATTTTGCCCAGGCTATTCCTATAGCTGAACCCCACCCCATCTTTCTAAGTGTGAATTCATCAAGGACAGGGGCTGAATTATATTCATCTCTTAATCTCCAGTATCCAGCACAACGTATAAAAGATGACACATTTTTCACAAACATCTATGGAATCAAGCTGATGAACTGACACAGGGGACTTCCAAAACATTTATAACTTTTATGACACAAACACACACTTACTTCTGTGCACATTTGTGTCTTCTTTCCCGGTTCCTATTCAGCTTATCTTCTTGACAATTTCCTGACTGGGATTCCTGACTAGGACCTTTATGTGGGTGAGAATATGTGCTCTTCATTTTTTAAATACTCATTTTCAACCTGGGCACACAGGAGGCACTAAAATGTGTGTGTGTGTGTGTGTGTGTGTGTGTGTGTGTGTGTGTGTGTGTGTTTTTCCTTTTTTTGGCTGCGCCTGGTCTTAATTGTGGTTTGTAGGCTCTAGTTCCCTGACCAGGGGTCGAACCTGGGGCTGTTGCACTGAGAGCGCGGAATCTTAGCCACTGGTCCACCAAGGAACTCCTGCAACTGTGTCCTTATTGAGTCCTGAAGTCTTTCAGAATATAGGAATTGATGGGGGTGGAGTGAGGTGGGGAAGATTGCCGGATTGTCCAGTGGTTAGAACTCCTTGCTTCCACTGCAGGGAACCTGGGTTCGACCCCTGGTGGGGGAACTAAGATCCCACAAGACCCGCGGCAGGGCTGAGGAAAAAAAAAAATTCTTGGGGAAAAAGAAAACAGGGAAAATCCTCTTTCCCTCTAAAACTTTTCTTAAATACACATGCAAAAAAGAATAAAACCTTTTTAAAAATAGAAAATTATTAAGTTCCCTGTGATCACACGCTGGGCTTTACATTTCTGCAGCCGAGCACTTGGGACAGCCCCTAAATTCAGCTTTCCATTCAAACACACTGGTCTTTGTGGCTTTCTCCCCACCTCCTTTCAGGCTTTGGAACACGGTCCCGCCCACTTCCGGCAGAGGCGTACGCAGCGCAGGCGCAACTTCTGGACCCTTTTACCGACCTCCGGGTCTAATGTTGAAGTATACGCATGTGCAAGGGTGGGGGCGGGCCCACCAATTAAGCAATTGGGCGGGAGAATGTAGGTCCGCGGAACTCACGCGACTGTCTCCGCCCACCTAAGTAGGCGGGAGGAGCCGAGAGCCGCCCCAAGGTTCAGGCAGCGCACGCGCACCGAGTGCTGGGACGCGTCAAGGTACAAGGGCGAACCTTTACGCATGCTTATTTAAATAAGGCAAGGAGCTCCTCTCTTCCTCTCCTCAGCCCGCCTCCTTTCTCTTCTTTGTACCCGCCTCTGACTTTTAAAGGGCTAGAGCTCTTTTTCACCGAATTGCTTTTTTTTTTTTTTAATTAAGCATTTAGGTGGGCTTTCCTGTTGGCTCAGTGGTAAAGGATTCTCCTGCCAATATCAGGAGAAACGAGTTCTATCCCTGCTGTGGGAAGATCCCACACCTAAATTTATTAATTAATTAAGCATTTATTGAGAACCTTCTGTGTGCTGGGCCCAACTTACATTTTCTCCTGTGTGAATTTTCCAATTTTTCCTTTGGAATATTTGTAATAATTACATTATTATGTATATTTTTGGTAATACCATTCCCTTGGAGGCAATTTTCTGAAATGGGAGGCAATGTAGTGTTCTGGGCAGGTCTTCCTAGGTCAAAAGATCTAAGATTGAATCTTAGCTCAGCCACTTACTTGCTCTTTTACTCTGGGTATCATCCTTAACTTTTGTGAACTTAAGCATTTGCAGATTTTAAAAAGTGAGGTTAAAGCTACCTACCTCATAGGATGGTTGTGAAAACATGAGTACATTTTTTAAAAACTCAATAAACTATCAAGTATTGTGGCTCATACTTGCTATCTATTAAATAAATACTAGTTAAGTGGGATTAGTCAGAAAATAGTTTTATAGTTTCTGTAACATGGTTGCAGATGGTTCTTCAAGAGGATTTAACTAATTACCAGGATGGCTAGCAGTAGGTAAAGGTGTCTTTTTCGCCACAATGTTATCAATATCACAGTCCATCATTTTTTACACACTTTTCTAGTCTAGACAGTATGTAATGGTATGCCAGGCTTATTTTAACTTTCATTTCTTTAATTGCTGGGGAGGTTGAGGCTTTTTCCTTGGGATGATTTATTAGCTGTATTTCTTTGCCTAACAACTATTTTCAAACACCATAATTTCCACTGGCTTATCCTTGCAGACATTATGTTAGGTTCTGACAGAGCATTTTGCTGACCAACTGAAAAAAAAAAAAGAGGGATGGGGAGCTGTGGTCAGTAAAAAGAAATCTTCCAAGGAGGGGGCAGAGCGAGAGATGAGAGCTCATCCCCGAAAACAGCACTGTTCAGACCTTTCTATGGTAAAGGAAATGTCCTGTGTCTACACTGTCCCTTGGGGTAGCCAGTTGCCACACGTGCCTACTGGATACTTGGAATGTGTCTAGTACAACTGAAGAATTGAATTTTTATTTTTATGAAATTCTTTGGGACTTACCTGGTGGTTCAGTGTTTGACTTCGCATTTCCAATGCAGGAGGAGAGGGTTTGATCCCTGGGGAACTAAGAACCTGTATGGTGGGGCATGGCCAAAATAAATATAATAAAATTCTTTGATGGCATAACTCTAGAGATTAAGAAAGAAGGAGAGAAAGGAGAAGAAAAGAGCTGTCCTGCAGAGTCACTCAAAAGTGACCTCATATTGTTTTGACAAGGAAAACACCTCTTACTGAGGAGGCCGTAAAACATTTAGGGTCTTGTCTTTTATGGTCTTCTGTCGTGATCTTAGGGTTGATTTCCAGTACTACTATAGTGCAGATAAGTGACCTAGTTGAGCACATCTGTATTTTAACAGCTTTGTTCCCCTACTGTGATAAATGGACCCAGAGGTGAACATTTGTAAAATATTTAATTTTTTTTCATTGTTCCACTTTCAAAAGTATTGCTCTTGTTAAATACAATGTTTAGTTTCTCTTGTAATATGTTTTGTTAATCTGTGTAAAAGGATTAAATTTCATTATGGTTTTAAAAATGCTATTTTTATGTGAATTTAAATGCAGCCACATATTGTTTTTTAAAGCTATATGGTTTACCACTAATTCCCCAAAGTTGCCATAAGCTCTCAAAAGTTAAAAAAAAATGGCATCATATATATCCAGGGACTCAAATTTAGACTTTTGGCTTTGTTTCCAAGAGAGACAGTCCCAGAGGATCAGTGGTAACAAGAACTGTGTGTTCAGTTTGCAAAAGTCTATCAGGCTATACACCTATGATACTTCCATTTTTCTATAGATTTATACTTCAGTAAAAATTTTAACAACATCTCTTCATTTTGTGTTACCCTTTTTAGGTATTTCTCTGATTTTTAATTTAGTAGAAGTCAAAAAAAAAAAAAAAAAGGCCTGTAGCTTGCTCTGGACATCTGATAGCCCCTAGAGGGCGCTCATTCTGCACTGGAGACTTTAAAACATCTTTATTGAGAGAGAATTTACACTCTGCACAATTTACCCATTTAAAACGTACGCTTTGATGGTTCTTAGTATATTCACAGAGTTACATCCATTATCACAGTCAGTTTTAGAATATTTTTATCACCACAAAAAAAACAAGCAAAAACCTTGCCCTTTAACTATCACTTTCCTATCTTCCCATCCTCCCCTTCCCCAAGTAACCAGTAATCTAAATTCTTTCTGTCTTATAGTTTTGCCTATCCTGGACACTTCATATCAATGGAAACAAACAACCTTTTGTGTCTGGCTTCTCTCAGCACAATGTTTTTAAGGTTCATTCACGTTGTAGCCCGTGTCAGTACTTCATTCCTTTTTATGGCTGAATAATATTCCATTATTATTATGTATGGATAGATGACATTTTGTTCATCTACTCATCTTTTTTTTTTTTTAAGCTGTGCAACTCAGCTTGTGCCTTAGTTCCCCAATCAGAGCTCAAACCCAGGCCCTCTGCCATGGAAGCATGAAGTCGTAACCACTGAACCGCCAGAGAATTCCCCTATCCATTCATCTTTTGATGGTCATTTGAGTTGTCTCCAGGTGGGTCTTTCCTGCCACTTCTGGAAAGGTTTAGACCCTGATCATTCAGCTCCAGAAGGCCCCATTTGCATTTTATTTAGACAGTGCTCTCAGGAATGGACTATAGTGTGAATGTCAGGTCCTGGAGTTGACAACTCAGCAAGCATTGGATAAAAACTTGGGATTTCTTGCCAGGGTGGAGCATCCTGGCTTCCAGCCAAAGCTCTGTGCCCAGGAAAGTATATCCCCCCAAGGGAATATTTATCTGTGGGTGTGGGGAGGAGTCCCTCTCACCTCTGACTACACGAGAGAACTCCCTTCACCTCAAGCTGTAAACAAGGTCCTTAAGAGGAGCCCAAGCTATTCAAGACTGACTACCTTTTTTTTTGTTTGTTTTGGCCACGCCGCACGTAGCATGTGGGATCTTATTTCCCTCAATAGGAATGGCACATGCGCCCCCTGCAGCGGAAGCACGGAGTCTGAACCACTGCACTGCCAGGGAAGTACCAGTTCTAGCCATTCAAACCTGGCAAGTAATTATCAGAAGCGTGTATGAGATAGAAGCCCTCATGCTTGATGTTCCTGGCACTTCAGTATTAAGGAGTGGCCTGTCTGTAGCACCCACTTAGGAGTTTGTGAATAATGCTACCAGATTCTGACTCCATAAGGAGAATAATGTTATAGATTTGTAAGCTGCCGACCCAGATTGCCTTCAGAGGCAGATAAATGTTAACCTACAGGACTTCCCTAGTAGTCCAGTGGATAGGAATCCACCTGCCAATGCAAGGGACACAGGTTCGATCCCTGGCCCGGGAAGCTGCCACATACCATGGAGCAGCTGAGCCTGTGCACAACTATTGAGCTTACTGTCTGGAGCCCAAAGCTGCAGCTCCCGAGCCCATACTCTGGAGCCCATGAATCACAAGTACTGAGCCTGTGTGCTCCACTACTGAAGCCCATGCACCTAGAGCCTGTGCTCCGCAACAAGAGAAGTCGCCTCGATGAGAAGCCCTAGTACATCAACAAAGAGTAGCCCCTGCTTGCTGCAACTAGAGTGAAGCCCCAGTGCAGCTACGAAGACCTGGTGCAATGCAAACCAAACAAACAAATACATAAATAATTAAAAGAAACATTAACCTACTCCAGTTTCTTCTCTAGCGGACAGTCCTTTCTTCCCCTGAGCCAGGGTGTGATTAGGGGTTGTAAGAGGGCTTCTTGCAGGGATGGGACTGAGGCTTGAAGCTGTGTCTTAGCCTGACCTTGGGAGAGAGAAAACTAGGCCATAGAGGCACCACTTAGCTGGTGGCAGGGCAGCCCTGGACAAAGCCACCGCCCAGGGGTTGTTTGCACCAGGAGAGAACCTTTGGGACAGCTGGCCAAGCACCCGAAGAGGAGAGGGGAATGTCTTAAGGAGAACTACAGCCTGACTGGCCCTGGGCAGACTCTGGATTTTAGATAAGCCAATCATGAATTTGGGATGGGGAGTTTGGAAAGAGCCAAATTAATTCCTGTGAGTGATTGGAACTGAGGTGGAACCATGAAATGGAACCAGTCTCTTTTTTAAAAAAAAAATGTTTAAGCATTTCTTTCTTTTTTTATTATTTACAAAATTCTTTTAATTTGTTTTTAATTGGAAGATAATTGCTTTACAATGTTGTGTTGGTTTCTGCCATGTCAACATGAATCAGCCATAGGTATACCTATGTCCAGGCTTCCCAGTGGCTCAGTGGGTAAAGACTCTGCCTGCAGTGCAGGAGATGCAGGAGACAAGGGTTTGATCCCTGGTTCGGGAAGATCCCCTGGAGTGGGGGCAAGCATATTCTTGAGCAGGATACTACTCCCACAACATTTCATGCAGTTTCTGTTTCCTCTTGAGTAGGAATCTTCAACCTGATGACCAAGGACTCCCAGAGCAGGAGTCCCTAAAAGCACATCATTCATTCATTCGACAAATTATTAAGCAACTACTAGGTGCCAGGAATTTCTTCTAGGTCCTAGGAAGATCAGTGAAGAAATACGAAAACTTCTCTGCCTGCACACATTGTTACCAATCATAGGCACAGAAAACTAACTCACAGTGGGAATTTGAAGCAAAGTTAAGTGTTTATTTGCAGGGGTGAAAGTGAAAGTTGCTCAGTCGTGTTCGACACTTTGCGACCCCATGGACTATACAGTCAATGGAATTCTCCAGGCCAGAATACAGGAGCGGGTAGCCTATCCCTTCTCCAGCGGATCTTCCCAACCCAGGAATCGAACCAAGGTCTCCTGCATTGCAGGTGGATTCTTTACCAACTGAGCTATCAGGGAACTCAATGGTAAAGAATCTGCCTGCCAATGCAGGAGACCCAGGTTCAATCCCTGGGTCAGGAAGATCCCCTGGAGAAGAGGATGACAACTCACTCCATTCTGTAGCCCACCAGAGGAGGCTGGTGGGCTACAGTCCATGGGGGCAGCAAAGAGTCAGACATGACTGAGCGACTAAGCACACATGCACACAGGCAAGGAGAACGGGCAGCTCCTGTTCGAAAGACTCAAACTCTCTGATGGTTTTCAGGGGAAGGTTTTTAGGGAAAGGGGTCCTAAGATGAGCACTCAAGTGTGGAGTTAACAGGGTGATGTTTCAGGAATGTCAATCATCAACCTTCTGGTGGTTCCAAGCAGTCTGGCTCTACATGCCAGAGGACAGCATGTCATCGCCAGCCTTCACCTGGAGGAGGGTGGGAGGTCTTATTTTCTGCTGAACAACTCAAAGATATGTGTCAGATGTTATCTATATCCCTTCTGAAGAAACTAGGAGTCCAGTGTCTCTTTTGTTCTCATCATTAACTGCTTAAGCCTGTTCTCCCTGGGGAAGGCCCAGGAGACTACAACCTTTTTCCTACAAATGAGAAAAGGGAGGCATGGAGGGGCTTTTGTTCTGGGAAGCCCTCACAAGTTCCTGCTTGGTTTCAATTCCCCCTTTTCTTGATGATCCCCAATCCTGAGGGGCACAGGGCCAGGATAGGAAAAGGAATTAAGTTTCCGATAGAAAGATTAATCACAAACTTGGGAAACTGGGTTATTGGGGAAACTCAGTTTCAATACGGCAACATGACAATAACTGTCCAGTACAGGCAGAGGTTATAACAGGTATTCATTGTACTATTACTGTTGAAAGTTTTCTGTGTTAAAAGTTGAAAGAGAGCTTCCCTGGTGACTTAGTGGTGAAGAATCCACCTGCCAATGCAGGAGACACGGGTTCAGTGCCTGGTGCTGGAAGATCCCACATGACACACAGCAGCTGAGCCTGTGTGCCACAACTATAGAGCCCGCTCAGCAACTACTGAGCTATGTGCTGCAGCTACTGAAGTTTACACACCCTGGAGCCCGTGCTCCGCAACAAGAGAAGTCACCACAACAAGACGCCTGAGCACCACATCTAGAGGGTAATCCATGATCGCTGCAACTAGAGAAAGACTGTGCAGCAATAAAGAGCCAGCACAAGCTATATATATATATATATATATATATATATATAATTGAAAGAAAAAAATTTGCCTTCAAGGAGACAGATAATAAATAAAGTGTGTTTGCATGTGTGTGTGTGTGTGTGTGTGTGTGTGTTCTTGCGTGTGGCTAACGAGAACATGAAACAGGATGAAAGTGGGAAAGAGGAAAACAAGTCAGAAAGTATATATGGAGATTCCAGTTTTAAATAGGGTGGTCCAGGGACTTCCCTGATGGACCAGTTGTTAAGAATGCACCTTCCTAAAAAAAAAAAAAGAATCCACCTTCCAGTGAAGGGGACTCAGGTTCGGCTCCGGGAGGAACTAAGATCCTACTTGCCCGTAGGGCAGTTAAGTTCGAGAGCCACAACGAAGACCCAGCACAGCCAAAATGTAAGAGTCAGACACAACTTGGCGACTGAACAACAACAATAATATATAGATAGATAAATACAGCATGATCCAGAAGCTCCACACTGAGATGATGTTTGAATCAAACCCTGGAGAGCAGGGAGTGAGCCAGACTACTTTCTGAAGGAAGATATGGCCTGCCTGGTAGAGGAGACAGAAGAGGCAACGGCCCTGAGGCAAGAACATGCCTAGCATTTTCCAGGAACAGTAAGAAAGTAAGTGTGAGGTTGGAGCAGAGTGGGCTTGGGCATCAGAGGAGGGGCAAGTTCAGAGAGGAGGGAGGGAGGCAGGCAGGTGACACCAGGCGTTGAAGCCACTATAGTCACTATGGCTTTTATGCTGAGTGACCAGGGGAGCCACCACAAGGAAGTGAGCAAGGAATAACTTGGGCCGACTTGTGTATACCTAAACCGGATGCATCTTGCAGGGTGAAGGGGCTATTTATAGCTTCCTTCAGCTTCTCAGAGGAGTCGAGTAGACCACCATAAAACAAAGAGCAGGTGTAATGTTGATCTGTCCTTCAAATCTGTCCCTTTATTTTTTCAATTAGGCAAAAAAGCTTGTGATCCCTTTCTGCCAGGTTCGGGCTTGGTATTTGCCATGGGGAACCCGGGGCAGAAGGAAAGGCGAACCTCCCGGGCACACCGTGCCCAAGCTCCAGGATATGAGGTCTCCGGGGCTCACCCACCTGCCTTTGGTACCAGGCTGGTGTACGAGCCTGCACTCGACCTCCACTGGCCCAAAGACGTCCTTCCTCGTCGCGGGAGGATCTGCAGCCTTCCCCATTCGCGGCCCCGTGAGTTCACAGTCTCCGCAGGAAGGGGCGGGCCCTGCCGGCTGGCTTTGCAGAGGCCCCGCGTTGCTATAGCGACCCTGGCCGGGCTCTGGACGCCAGAGCACTAGTCTCAGGCAGCGATAGAAGCTGGAGGCTGAGGGCGGCGACCCCATTGCTGTTTGCCTGGGACTCCAGATCCAGACTCCGCCCCGCAGGAGAGCGCAGGTGAGCGGTCGCAGGTGTGACGGGGAGGGGGCGAGCACCTAACCTTCAGCCGTCTGAGCCCCTCTCGTTCCACCTTCCCTGGTGGTAATTATTGTTATTCAGTATCAAAACAACCCGAGCAGAGTCCGCATACTGCGCTGTAAAACTTTTTTCCTTTTTTCATTTTTTTTCCTGGCCACGCTGCACGGCTTGCGGAATCTGACCAGGGAGCCCACCCGTGCCCCAGCAGTCAAAGCGCCTAGTCCTAACCATTGGACCACCAGGGAATTCCCCAAAGCTTTCTTTTCCTATCAGAAGGTCTATGTATCAAGACCACGGCCTTCTCTAGGGTAGAATTTAAGTTCTTGAAAGTTAGGACAGAGGATGTGTTACACTGATGAAGGGTAACCACCCAATGATGTCGTAAGAAAGTTATTAGATTTTGGATTCTCTTAAAATTCTGAGTAAGCCAAGGAGAAAGTGTCATCTTGAGGCTAATGTGGCATTAATACCTTAACATTTGCCAATCTCAACTGTAAGCCCCAGTATCTAGCTAAGGCTTAAGAAATGATCATAAAATCTCTTTCTTGGATAAATGTATTGAATTTTAAAGTGAATTAATTTCAATATAAAGACTAATCATGGACCACCCTGATGGTCCAGTGGTTAAGACTCCAAGCTTCTAATGCAAAGAGCGTGGGTTCAATCCCTGGTCAGGGAATTAAGATCCCACATGCTGCACAGCATGGCTAAAAAAAAAAAAAAAAAAAAAGATTAATCACAGTACTCATGGTACACGCAAATGGGAGGGGGAAAAAAGAAAAACATTAAATTTAGGACCTGAGACTGTTTACCTCTGCCCAGTTCATGCCCTGGATGTCTTCCTTGCTTTGAGTGCCTTTCCCAATTCCTGGGAATGATTGCCAAACTACGTACTAGCCAGTGCAGTTGGCCAGCCTAGTCAGACTCCTGGAGGTCCCTGCTGTGTCCCTACAGGGAACTCCCTGATGGACAGGGCCCAGTGCAGAATGAAAATGAGGCCCTGGCTCATGAAGTATTAGGAATTTTTAAAAAGTGACAGCGGAGCCAAGACCAAGCACATACCTTTCTACGGACCAGGCCCTGTGCAGCTATTCAGGTTGGACATCTGTGATGCTGGCCCTGAATGGGTGGATGCCTGGAACACCATGATTTCCTGAAACCTGCTCAGTCTTGAGGTCATACTCATTGGTCAATAACTCTGCCTGCTGATGGTTAAATAGTTCTCTGCACTGGGCAGGGAGGGTAGAGAGCCCTGGTCTGATGGAAAAAAACCTAACCAGGCAGACAGGAAGAGTACCTAAGCAGAGGGCAGAGGTCAGAGGTAGCAGGGTGATCAATCATCCTGGTGTGTCTGGGGCTGTCCCAGTTCTAGCTCTGAAAGTTCAGTGTCCTAGGAAGCCTCTCAATCCCAGGGAAAGCGGGACAGGTGGTCATCCTAGAGATAGTATCTTTAGTTGGCGGGCTCTGCTGACAGCTCACAAACACCTGCAAAGCCAGCCCCTGGGCTTTTCCACCAGAGGCAGGGCCTGGGGCCTAAAGTGCTAGATGCTGAACCAGTGGTGGTAATGGGATGTCCCTGGGGGCCGTGCCACAGGACTGTCTGCCCGCCTGAGAGTGGCCTGGCTAGGTCCCAACTCCCCCGTAGTGGGTCCCAGTGCTCACCACTCCAGCATCCACTCTGATTGGTCATGAGTGGTGAATGAGTGTTAGTTGTTCACTTATGTTCTTTGCAACCCCATGGACTGTAGCTCATCAGGCTCCTCTGTCCATGGAATTCACCAGGCAAGAACACTGGAGTGTGTTGCCATTCCCTTCTCCAGAGGACCTTCCCAACCCAGGGATAGAACCTAGGTCTCCCACATCACAGGCACATTCTTTACCGTCTGAGCCACCAGGGAAGCCCCTGACTGGTCATACCGGTTATTAATGTGACTTTCACCTTCTGCCCAGGGCAACTTCTTCCTGCTGTCATCACAAACCCTCTGATCTACTGGTTTCCCTGGGTTCCATCCCAAGCAATTGTGCCATCAGGTTCCCCACCCCAGGGGGCCCCTAGGGAGGCAAGGGAGGAGACATCTGAGCATCAGTCCAGCACAAAAGAATCCCCCGAAAGGGCTGCTCATCTGCCCCGGGCACTCAGAACACACATGACTCACCCCACCTGACCTCAGACAAGTGTCTCTCCAGGAAATCCCAGGATCCCAGCATTCCTTGGAGCAAACTGAACCCCTGATGTCCCTAACCCTTTGCTAGCACCCTCTGGCCCCACAGAAGCAGCCAACATGCCTATCTTCAAGTGCCCGCAAAAGTCGGAGCCCCTGTGGAAGGAGTGGGACAAGAAGGCCCAGAAGAACGGACTGAGGCACCAGGTGTTCGCTGTCAATGGCGACCACTACGTGGGCGAGTGGAAGGACAACATGAAACACGGTAAGTGGGGGGCCCTTGGGGGCTCAGGCGGTGAGTATGGGGTCTGGGTCACGGTGGACCACTGGGGCCAAGGGAGCAGCTTGCAGAGCTCACTGGGGACATAAGATATATCACCGAGGGGTGAATGCTGACTAGGACCAGCCAGGGGCATCCTCATGCTGGGACTCTGAAATCCAACTCAACCCTGGCTTCAGGTGAGCAGAGGGGCCAGCAGGAAACGAAGCTGTCTTTAGACACCAGCCACAGCCTCAGCTGGGACTCCCAGGACAGCAGCTCATTCTCTACCCTCTGAGACCTGCACTAAGCATGGAACTGGCTAGCAGGAGGAAAAGGTGGCCTCCAGAAACCACCTTGCCTTCAAGCTCAGTCCTTCAAACCAGCAGGGGGCGAAGTAGGACATCTCCCACCACATCTCCACCCTGCAGTGGCTGGGGCTCCCAGGGTGGAGTATGGACTCCTTGTGATAACAAAGTGATCCCTGAAGAAAGAAAAACAAAGTTCTTATTCAAAAAAGGTGTTATGGCTTCTCTGTCTAGTCTTGCAATTCCAGATTCTTAGCTCTTGGCCACTCTTCTCTCCTGCCTTCCTGCGTTAAGTGCTTGAGTCCATAAACCTGGGTCAATTTCAGCTCCATCAGCTGTGACCTTGAGAGAGCTACACCACTCTGAGCCTCAGTCTCCCCATCTGTAAAATGGGAATAATACCTATCTGTTAAGATAAGAGTTACCATCTATCAAATATGTAGCCAAGGATCTGTGCAGAAGGGGAACTTCTTGAATGTTCTCTGAGGGCTGAGCACGGCACAGGACATTATTCAGACTTTCCTTGTCCAAGAAGCCCCCCACGCATAACACAAAACCCACCCTCAGCACTGACTTAAAGGCAAAGTTTTACGCAGCTGCCTGGAGCTCTTTGTGTGGTTAAGGATGACAGCCTGTGTGTTTCAGTCTTTGTGGGCAGCCTGTGGTGTGGACAGATCCCTGGACTAAGAGTCAGGACCCTGAAGTTCTGAGCCTGGCTCTATTACTGAGAGGCTGTGTGACTTTGGCTAAGTCATTTCCCATTGTCTGAACTTGGCTGCCCTACCTGTGATATGACCTTGTGGGCTGGTATAAACAACTCTTCATCCCCTACAGTGTGACTGGACCCTGCCTCAAGGGCAAACATCAATGATAGCATCTTTTCTATTTTCAGGCATTGTCCTAAGTATTATACATATATTAATGAATTTAGTGACCAGAACAACCCCATGAGATCTTCTTGTCCCCATTTTACAGATGAGGAACCTGAGGCCCAGAGAGTTAAGTTACTTGCACTAGATCAAAAAGCTCACAGAGACGATGCTGGGTTTGTTCCTGAGCTACCAAGGACTGAGACATAAGTTGGCACGCATAGGTACTCCACACATATTGTATTCATCCCTTTGTTTAACAAATATTGGTCACCTCCAACATGTCAGGCACTGTTCTTCTGTGCTGGAAATAGAGCAGTGAACAGAACAGACCAGTCTGTGCCCTTGTGACGTGTACATTCTCCTGGAAGACACAGACAGTAGACAATACATGATAAATAAGTGAATTATCTATTATGTTAGGAGTTAACAAGTGATGTGGAAAGAAATAGAACAGGGTAAGGGGTTAAAAGAAGCTTATATTAATTTTTTTCAATATTTATTTATTTGGCTGGGCTGGGTCTTAGCTGCAGCATGCAGGATCTTCAATCATTGTTACAGTATATGTGGGATCTAGGTCCCTGACCAGGGATGGAACCTGGATCCCCAGCAATGGGAGCGAAGAGTCTTAGCCATTGGACCAGCAGGGAAGTCCAGAAGCTTATATTAAATAATTTTAAGTGAGATGGTCAATGAGAAAATGATATTTGAGTAAAGACTTGCAGGAGGTAGGGGGTGAGTGAATATATTTGGGGAAGAGTTTTCCAGGCCAGAGGAGAAGCAGGTACAAAAGCCTTGAGGCAGAAGCATACCTGCTGGGTTCCAGGAATGACCGGGCCACCAGGAATTGGAGGGCAGAATGGAAAATGGGAGTGGAGGACACAGAAGGGGTTGGAGTATAATAGTAGGAGGTGGGTCTCCATGTATAATCAGAACTGAAGAAATATGCAGAACATTCTCCAGAAATCCTGACCATCTGGCGTATACACTCAGTATTACTAAAAGATGGAGCTGAAACACCAAAGGGAAAAATTTCTGCTTGGTGTTTGCTATATGGGTTTGGTGTCAGGGCAAAGCACTGTAGAAACAGACCTCTCTTGGAGTTTCTCCAGGTGCTAGGGAGAGGGTAGTCTACATACGAGGCAGATGCCCCTCTCAGTCCTTAAGAACTGTCCAGTCCAGGTGCCCAAGGCCCAGGCAAACAGAGCACCTGTCTCCCCGCACCGGCCCCATGCAGGCCATATTTGCAGTGTTGGCCCATCTTTGTGTCACCAGGGAAAGGAACACAGGTCTGGAAGAAGAACGGAGCCATCTATGAGGGGGACTGGAAGTCTGGGAAGCGAGATGGCTATGGCACCCTCAGCCTTCCTGACCAAGAGACCGGAAAGTACAAGAGAGTCTACTCAGGCTGGTGGAAAGGCGATAAGAAATGTGTGAGTGGTTCCCATCATGCTCTGGGGTGTGGGCCAGGCTGAAAGAAGCCTCTGTGTGTGTGTGTGTGTGTGTGTGTGTGTGTGTGTAGGGGGAGCAGTCAGAGAGGCCTGGGAAAAAAGGGAGGGGGATCTAGGGGAAGAGAACAGGGTTCTGCGTGGGTGGGAGAAGGAAGGGGTGGGGGAACCATCAAGACTTCTCAGAACAAAACCCAGAAACAGGAAACAGGAGGAGAGGGCCCAGGGAGGAGCCCCTGAAACCCTGTGGCTACAAGAAGCCAGCCAGCCTGTGAGGGGCAAAGTCTCCTCCCCCACCTCCTCAACTCATTTCCTGGCTTTCTTTTCCCCTGGCATCCCTTTCTGAGAATACTCCTTCTGCTGGGACTGGATAAGAGGTGGGGGGTGGGGTGGGGGCGCGAAATGAGAGCAAGAAAGAAAGCAGAAGCTACACCCTTTGCCAAGAGAAGAAGGTCCTGAGGGCTAGAAGGCAACCAGAGGCATGCCCCCAACCCATAAACACCTGACTCCTCACCACAGGTCATGGGGACAGATATCATACAGTACTGCTATTGAACAACTGCTATTATGATCCTGGAATATGATATATTGTAGAACTCCACATCAACATCATCATCATCATCATTATTTTCCTCTTACTGATGAGGAAACATGCTCAGAAAGGTGCAGCAGGTGAAGTGCCTCGCCTGGGGTCACACTGCTGGCAAGCTGTAGACCCGAGGATTTCATGATCTCTGCTCTCAAAATGTTTCTGGGCCAGTGGGGGACAAAGATCCCCAAATAAATAATTTATATTGTATAATACAGTGCTAGGATTGAGGTTTTCACAGAAAGTCCAATGGAAGTCCACTGAGAATTCAGGGCAGGCTTCCTGTAGAAGGTGACACCATAAGATGCAAGGTGTTAGGGAGTAAAAAAGGAGAAGGGGAAGTAGCAAAGGCTGCAGAAGTTGTTAAAGGAAGGAAATATTAAATAGCAAGGTGTGTCTACCCACAGGGGTGGCAGAGAGAGGAGGGGTAGGAGGGGGCCTTGAAGGTTATGTGGGGGATTAAGAATTTTTGAGTAGACTTGGGCTGCATAAGCCAGCCCTTTCAGGTGTGATCTGTGGGGACCCCATGGTGACTCTGCCGTCGCATGATAAGCGCTCATGTTCATTTTTCTGGGGAGAAAGTCCATAGCTTTGATCTCATTGCCAGGCATCTGCGACTTTTAATAGAGTCAAATCAGAGTTGGGAAGACAGAACAAACGTGATCAGACAGGCCATGTAAAAGGTCCTCCCAACAGTCATATGGCAGATGCATGGGATGAGGGGGAGAACGGGAGAGTGGAGGAGGAAGATCAGTGAGAAGGGGCGAAATGATGGTGGGCTGAAGGAAGGCGGTAGCATAAGGGTAGCGGGAAATGGAAGGCCTGGGAGATTTTACAAAACAGGACCGTCAGCTTGGATGTAGGTCTTGGGGAGGAAGCAAGGAAGAAGTCCAGGTGTTTGGGTACCAGGGAGTTTGGTGAGAGTTCCCAGTACTGTGGGGCGCCGTGAACAAGGACACCTTCGTGCTTTCAGGGCTATGGGATCCAGTTTTTCGGACCCAAGGAGTATTATGAGGGTGACTGGTGTGGCAACCAGCGCAGCGGGTGGGGCCGCATGTACTACAGCAACGGAGACATCTACGAGGGCCAGTGGCGTAACGACAAGCCAGAAGGGGAAGGCATGTTGCGCCTGAGTGAGTGTCCAGCCCCTTCCCAATGGCCTGCTGGCCACGCCCACTCGGCCACCCCCTCAAGGTCCACTCCTCCGGACCCTGCAAGGCCGGGCCCTGGCCACGCCCATCGGGCCACGCCCCCGCATAGCCCTGCTCGGGCTGGCGGGTTAAGGTGAGTGACAGGAGACAAGACCGGGTCCCTGCCCTCGGGGAGTTTATACTCTAAAAGGGGTGCCTAGAGTTGGACACGATTGACGTGACTAAGCAGCAGCAGCAATAAATATAAACAAGTAAGACTTTGTCTTTTGGTCCATAGTAATCATAGCCCACACTTAGGCAGCCCTGAGCTTATTATATCCACACTACAATTCTGTACCGGGAGCTGACTGTGGCTTAGATCATGAACTCCTTAATGCAAAATTCAGACTTAAATTGAAGAAAGTAGGGAAAACAAATAGACCATTCAGGTATGACCTAAATCAAATACCTTACAGTTATACAGTGAAAGTGACAAATAGTTTCAAGGAATTAGATTTGAAAGACAGAGTGCCTGAACAACTATGGATGGTGGTTGGTAACATTGTACAAGAGGTGGTGATCAAAACCTTCCCCAAGAAAAAGAAATGCAAAAAGGCAAAATGGTTGTCTGATGAGGCCTTACAAGTTAGCTGAGAAAAGAAGAGAAGCAAAAGGCAAAGGAGAAAAGGAAATATATACCCATCTGAATGCAGAGTTTCAAAGAATAGCAAGGAGAGATAAGAAAGCCTTCCTAAGTGAACAGTGCAAAGAAATAGAGGAAAACAATAGAATGGGAAAGACTAGAGATCTCTTCAAGAAAATTAGAGATACCAAGGGAACATTTCATGCAAAGATGGGCACAATAAAGGACAGAAATGGTATGCACCTAAGAGAAGCAGAAGAGATTAAGAAGAGGTGGCAAGAATACACAGAAGAACTATACAAAAAAGAGCTTAATGATCCAAATAACCACGATGGTATTATCACTCACCTAGAGTCCATAAATTTAGCATCATTGTCCCTTCAGACTGTGACCTGCAGAAGGACTGGGACTGTGTCTGTTTTGTTCCCTACTGTTTCCCCCAGTGCCTGCTGTGTAGTAGATACTCTTGGTGAGGACACAAACCAGAACCTAGGCTCCTGAAAACTGGGGAGGGTCAAGGCAGCCACTCTGTCATTCTTAATCCTCCTTACACCCTGCTTCCATTCCTGATTTTAGTGCGTATCTCCTACTAACAGCCTGCATTTAGTGAGTGCCTGCTGTGGCCCACACAGGGAAGGAGTTTTAAGTGCAGGCTTTCTAAGGCTTGGAGTCTGGAACCAGCTCTTACTAGTTGTGGGCCCTTGGGCAATTAACCTCCTTAAACTCTGTATGCATTGGTTTTCTCAACTGTAAAGTAAGGGAAAAATAAAGCTTACCTAAAGTTATTGTGAAGATTAAGGGAGGTTTATATTTGTAAAATGCTTAGCATGACACAGAATAAATAGTAAGCGCTCAGTATCAGTACATACTTGTATAGCAGAGCTCAGCAAACTATGGGCCAAATCCAGCCCTGAACATGTTTTTGTAAATAAAGTTTTGTTGGCACACAGATGTGCTCGTTCACTTATGTATTGTTCAATGGCAGAGGTGACCATCTGTGGCAGAGACCCGGAGTGCTGAAAATCCTATCTGCCACTTTGCAGAAAAGGTTTGTTGATCTCTGATCTGGAGTTTATCCAGTACTTTTCTAAGCCCTTTTTGTGTACAGATTCATTTAATCTTTACAATAATTTAATGAGGGAGGTGCTACTCTGGTCCTCATTTTACAAATGAGGAAATGAGACAAAATGGCTGCATGACTTGCTCAGGGTCACACAGCTCATAAGTGTCTGAGCTGAGACATGTTAGATTTATCATTATTATTTTTACAGCATCACCACCATCCAATGGGAAGTGGAATTGATTCCCAGTTAAGAGCAGGGGCTCCTGGGATGAACAGGATTTGGTTTGAAACCCTTCCTCGTTCTGTGACCTTGAGCAAATCAATCAAATCTCTGGAGCTTTTCAAATTTCATGTATAAAATGGAATCCTTTATCCTTCACAGAACTGTTTTTGTGAAAAGTGAGGTCAGAAGCAGCATGGAATCTGGCACAGAGTAAGTGCTGGAAAAGCACTGCCTGTTAGTATCATTAGCTGTATTTTTTACAGGCAGGAAACGATGTCGCTTATCTAAGTTCAAGTAGGTAGTTGAGGTGAGGTGATATGTGAATCAGGTCTGAAACCACTGACACCCCGGGGGTCTATGGCTTTCTGGTGGGCGTGATGTCTAGCCTGGGAGTGGCAGAAGGTCCAGCCCGGTGGGTGGGGGAATGTGGTGGGCCAGCACCCATGACCCCCTGTCTTTTCCCCTCAGAGAATGGGAACCGCTATGAAGGCAATTGGCAGAGAGGTGTGAAGAATGGGTCAGGGCGTTTCTTCCACCTGGACCATGGTCAGCTGTTTGAAGGCTTCTGGGTGGATGACGTGGCCAAGTGTGGCACAATGATTGACTTCGGCCGCGATGAGGCCCCCCAGCCCACCCAGTTCCCCATTCCTGAGGTGGGCAGCTCTCCCCAGGATCCTGGGACCACACCCAACCTACAGACAGGAAACAGCAGCCCCCCGCCAGCCACACCCAACTTAACTCAGCCCAGCCCAGTCAGGAAACAGACAAGGTTTTGTTTTCAGTCAGGGCATCCTCAGGGAGACTGGCAGTACCCCCCACAAAGCAGGCAGCACCCAAGGTTGGCGGTACCCCCACAGGGCGGGCAGCGTCCCAAAGGCTGACAGCCTGGGTCTTCTCCACACTCCTCAGACCAACCCCTGCTACTTCCCTCCAGGTCAAAATTCTAGATCCCGACGGTGTGTTGGAGGAAGCCTTGGCTATGTTCAAGAAGACAGAAGAAGAAGGAGATTGATGCCAGGTGAGAGGCGGGCATGCCAGCCACCCTCTGATGTGGTCTGGGCAGCTCCTGGGCTCTCCTCTGGCCAGGAGAGATCAGGGGCAGGGCCACACAGGACTTTACCTCAAGTCCTGCTGGTCGTTTTTGCTTCCTCTCCTTGGAATCTCTTTTCCCTGGGAGCTCTGTGGTGGTTCTGTGCGTAAATAAGAATCTGTGCTCCCAATGCAGGGGGCACAGGTTCAGTCCTTGGTTGGGGAGCTCAGATCCTGCATGCTGCCTGGTGTGGCCAAATGAACGCGCAAACACACAGCCTCTTTTCCCTATAGACGTCCTGCCCAGATCCTCCCACTGTGGGCTTATGGGATTGGACTCAGGAGCTCTGCTCACCCCAGAGTGCCCTTGAGTACCGATGTTTGCCCCGGTCCTCTACTTGCCCATCTGTCCTGTGGGGCCTTTTTCCGTGCAGTCCCTCCCGGTGGGTATAAGTGGGGTCGAGGAGAGAGCACTGGTACAGCATCTTTGAAACGCCAGCTCCCACCACTCCTCACCCCTGCAGAGAGATCACCAGCACTTCAGGAGGAATTCAAACCGGAGTCACCCAACTGCTCAGACTGGTGTGGCTCCCGTTGGAGGAGCAAGTGGGGACACACCCTTGGCACCCTCAGAAGGCACCTTACTCCTCCCAGCACTGGCTCATTCCTTCCCGGAAGGAGGCCAGTGCTTCTCTTCCCTGATGGCCTTGGGGACCCTCTTGTTACCGCCTTTTTTTCTTGGACCTCATCTCTGAGTGCACCAGAATAAAGGAGGACCCTGTTGGCAAGAGCCGGGTGCCTACAGTGGGTGGAGGTGGGGGGGTGGTGTGCAGGGTCCCTTGGGAAGGATTTCAGGTGGAGAAGTGAAATGTCCCCACGGGCCACATGGATTTCCCTTGGGGCAAAGTGGGGTGGTGCTTCCAGGTCTCTGATCTCTGATGAGATAACTGATCTCTGTCTCATTCCAGAAATGAGACAAAGCCTGCATCAGGCTCCACTCGTCATTAAGATTCGTCATTGAAACATGACCTGGCTTCTCACCCTAACACAGGAGCTCCCAACCTTGGAATCCCGTGGGAGATGTAAAAGCTAAGAATGCCCAGATTTCACACCCAGAGAGCCTCATCTGTCTAGGATGAGGCCTGGGCCTTCCAGAAGTTCCCCAGCTTGACTCTAGTGTGCAGCTGGGGCACAGAACTTCTGACTTACTGGCTTTGTGAACCTAAACAAGTGACCTCAGTTGCCCTGTCTGTAAAATGGGAACCTCAGAGATCTCACGGGGGTGGGGGTGGGGGTGGGGTGTTGTGAGGATCTGCTGGCAGATATAAAAACAACAGATAACATGAGGTTATTGAGGTGAGTTGTAAGCAGATATCCGGGAAAGGCTTTGCAAAATTTTGGACAACATTCCTGCAAGATAAGAGCACCTCTTACATAATGTTTAGGAATAGGAGTTCTGCAGTCAAACTGCTGCAGAATGTGAATCCCAGCACTGATTTCTTAGCTGTGTGTTCTTGTGTACATCACCCACCCTCTCTGTTCTCCAGGTTTCCTCTCTTAGTATGGGACAATAATAGTACTTACCACCCAGAGTTACTGTGGTACTGGAAGAATGGAATAAGGTGTGGTTCTAATCTGAGGGTAATTCTGTCCCCCTTCCTTCCCAGGGGACATCTGGCCAAGTCTAGAGACACTTTCGGTTGTCACAGCTGGCAGGGAAGAGTCCTACTGGTACCCAGTGGGTAGAGGTTGGGAACCTGCTGAACATGTTATAATGTAAACACTCCACAGAAGAATCCAACCCCACTTCACTGGTATAAAACCATGAAAGAACGCTGAAATATCAGTGTTCATAAAGCCCTCGGCAAATGCCCACCACAAAATAAACGGCTCAGAAAAGTGTTCACTGACATTATGGAGATTCTGCCATCGGAACCCTAAGCAGGTGGCCTGATCCACAGCAGGGTTCTCAGTTGGTACCTCTGAGGCCAGGAAGCTGAGCCTGGTTGCCTCTGGACACACCATTAACCAGATACAGAGCCACTCACTGCCAGGCCCAGTGCTGACAGCTTTACATGAGTGCTCTCTCGTGATCCCTCAACGACCTATGAGATGTCCTGCTATTATTCATGTCATTTTAGAAGGAACTGAGGTTCAGGGAGGCTCACAAGTCATCAAATTAGAAACTGCCTGTGCTTAAACTTAGGCCTGTCTGCTCAGTTGAGAACAGGTGGTGGTGAGAACAGTAGCAATGTGTATAGACTTTTTGTTTTTTTTTTTTTTTTTTTAAGAAGAAGTAGGGTGTGTTCTTGTTTATGTATAAAATCTCTAAATGGGATCAAAATATACTGGCAACTGTGGTTATTTCTATGGAGAATTGGGAACCTGGAAACAGGGGAGCAATAGCAATTTTTCACTGCTGTATTTGGAACCTATGAACATATTATCTATTCAAAACATCAAATTGATATTAAAGACTGTTCTTTTAACTGTCCATGTTTCCCTCACAAGTTGCCTGCATTTGAGTACCTGGAGTGCTAGTTACAGAGAGATTCCAGGGAATTCCCTGCAGGTCCAGTGGTTAGAAATTGGCATTTTCAAGGCAAAAAGATTCCAGAGACATACCCAGAACAACTTAAATTGGAATCTGCAATAGGGAAGATTCCAATAGATTGGAAATCCTCCTTTTACAAGCCAATCTGATGATTCCTGAGTTCAGTCAAGTTAAGAAAAGAAAACCAAACACTCAGAAAAGACTCTACCCGGACCACAGGTCTCTGCAGAAGCAGGGAGCTGGGAATCTCAGAGAAGGATGGAAGAAGATGCCCAGGTCTTCTCTGGGGAGCCAGTGATTTTTCACACAGGGGTACCTGCTCCACCCTACTCAGTCCCAGTCAGAGGGCCATCTGGGGACAGAAGAGGGGGTGGGTCTTGGTACATGTGATACAGGACAGAGGCTAGAAGCTGCAATAGGAAAAAGAAGGGCTCCCTTCCCCACTCAGCCCACCAAGCTGCTGTTGGCCATGTCTGTCTTTACAGAAGGACAAGAACTTAAGGAAGGCCACACATGTGCATGTGTGCTAAGTTGCTTCAGTCGTGTCCGACTCTTTGCGACCCCATGGACTGTAGCTGGCTGGGCTCCTCTGTCCATAGGATTCTCTGGGAAAGAATACTGGAGTGGACTGTCATGCCCTCCTCCAGGAGATCTTCCAGACCCAGAGATCAAACCCATGTCTCCTGCATCTCTTGCAGATTCTTTACCAACTGAGTCACCTAGAAAGCCCAAGGAAGGCCATGCTTTCCCCCACGAACTCTCTGTTCGGTCAGAGCACTTTGTTTTTGTAAAACCACTTTCTACGTCAGGGTTATGGGACAGAACAGGGTTAACTCAAAGGCCCTCTGGGCCAGACAAGTAACTTAGGAAGCTGGGCTGGTGTTATACAATAGGGAGTGGAGGGGGCTATGGCAAATTCATTTCCTGGGAAGAAGGAGCTGCAACTCAGCTCCTGTTCATTGTGGCTCTGCAAGAAGGTAGGCCAGTAATGCCACTGCTGGATCTTCCAGTTTCTTCAGCAATGCCAGGATCAGCTGATGTAAGATTTCTGGGAGTGTCTAGGCTCCAAGCCAGACTTACTTCCAGGTTTGAATTCTGCCCAATAATTACTTACCCTCTTTAGACAACAATTTCTTGTCATCTGCAAAATGGAGATAAAATTCCTGCCAAAATGCACAACCTGATCATAAAAATGAGGAAATACCAGAGAAACTAGATGGAGGTTGCATTCTACAAAGCCACTGGCTTAAACTCTTCAAAAATGTTATTAAAGAGGACAAAGAAAGGCTGTTCCAAATTAAAGATGACTAAAGAGGGACTTTCTTGACGGTCCAGTGGTTGAGACTTCGCCTTCTACTGCAGGGGATGAAGGTTCAATACCTGGTTGGGGAGCTAGGATCCCACATGCCTCATGGCCGAAAAACCAAAACATAAAACAGAAGCAGTGTTGTAAAGGCAATCAAAGGGACATGACAACTTATTGCAACACGTGATCCTGGATGGAAAAATCACTGCAAGAAAGGATATGGGTATAAGAGCAAAATTGAAAACGTTGTATCAGATAACAGTATCACATCAATGTCAAATTTCCTGAATTTGATCATTGAACTGTGCTTATGTAGAGGAATGTGCTTGAGTTTAGAAGGAAATCTGCAACTAATGCATATGGTTCAGAGGGAAACACATATTGGCATCCTCACTATTCAGTTTTGGTATCTGCAAATCTGTCTACTTGCTGAGGTCAAACAAGATGACCCTCTGCCTTAGTTTCAGCTCATGCTGTAAACATCTATCCTTTTCACAGCCTATTTAGCGACTGGGGATGAGGGGACGATGGGGCCCCCTGAGCCACCTTCCCCACAGGCCTTCCCAGTCGTCCCAGAGTCAGTAGTGGTGCATCGCCACAGTAGAAATGCGCCCAGTGGCGCCTGGTCGCCTGTCAGGGGGCTGCTGACACATCCCCCCTGCCACCACCCACCTCCACCTGGAGAGGAGGGAGAGGCGAGGGTTGGAGAGAGGGCAGGGTTTTGGGGTTTTAAAAGCCCTCATATTTTGGGGCTTTTAAAAGTTGGTGATTTCACTATTTAAAATGACCCCCAAGGGTAGCAACGAAGCACTGTCTATAGTGTTCGGAGCACAGGAAGATTGACATGCCTTATGGGGAACGTATGTGTGTGTTACAAATAAGTGACAGTGCTGTTGTGATAATGTATAAGTTCAATGTTATTAAGGTATCTTTAAAAAATATATTTTAAGTAAGGTGTCTTTAAAAAGAAACATGCAGTGAGTTCCCTGGTGGTCCAGTAGTGAGGACTTTGCCTTTCAATGCCCACAGCGGGTGCAGGTTCAATCCCTGGTAGGGGAGCTAAGATCCCACATGATGCCTGTCCAAAAAACCAAAACAGAAGCAGTACTATAACAAATTCAATAAAGACTTAAAAAAAAAAGCAGGTCCGTATCAAAAAAACAACAAAAAACATAACCAGATGCTCGCAGGAACCTAACCCCTTTCTCTTAGCAGTAGTTCAGCATTCAATTAATTCAGTGTTCTGTAACTATAAAACAGAACTGTGAATGATAAGAACTGCCTACATAGACATTTCAGTTACTGCTCATGCAACTTTTTTGGATAGGTTGGAAATACCACAAAATGTTGATTTTTTTTTTTTTTTTTTTTTTTTTTTGCTTAGAGGTTCACCTGCCTGGGCCACCCACCGGAAGAAACGCCAGGCAGTTCAGACCCAACAAATACAGACACAAGCGGAGGTGTCCCTTATGAGTATATTTCTGTGTTCACACACGCGCACACACGCACACCACCGACGCTGAACGGGGAGGGAGGGTCAAGACAGAAAGAACAGGAGGCACCCAGGTGGTACCTGCTCGGGGGAGGAGGAGAGACAAAGGGAGCGTTTGTCCCCGCTCTGGCTCCCGGTGGTGGCCTCTGAGCAGGAGGTGAACCTGGAGCTGGAAGAACAGGAAGTGCTTATTCTCTTAGAGGAAAGTTTCAAAGTGCAGTAACTTCTCTTTAAAAAAAAAAAAGCCTCTTTCCTCCACTCTCTGCCTGCCCCTGACGAAAGCCCAGCCCCCTGCACATGCTGTCCTTGAGGCTGGGGCACGACAAGGTCGTGGGGAAGGGCGTAAGGCCAAAGCTCTCAACTGCCCAGCCCAGGAAGGGCTTAGGCATAGTGGCTACCCGGGGTCAGGGGGTGGTCCCCTCTGTGGTCTAGCTGGTCCTGCAGGCGGGCAAACTCAGCCAGTTCGTTGAGTTCCTGGAACTGTCGGTCCGTCTTATGGCTGACCAGTGAGCGGTAGAAGTGGACGGCAAAGACGATAAAGATCAGGCCAAAGGGGACCATGATGGTGGTGGAGGCGATGGCGGCGGCCTGGCCCGGGGTGATGCTGCCGGTGCTGCTGACGTTGGCAGGCGCCCCGCCGACCGGGGGTTTGCTGGTGGGCCGCAGCTGGCCTGGCTGCTTTTTGAGGGGCAAGAACTTGACCCAGCAGAGCAGCACGACCTCAGCCAGGAAGAGCAGCGTGCCGATGACGGTGGAGAAGGCCCAGGCCAGCTCGATGTGGCGGTGCATGCGCTCGTGGGGCGACTCCTTGACCGAGTTGAGGTTGTGCACGTTGCTCACGGCCTCGATGTTGGGCAGGATGCAGGTGCTGATCATGAGAGCAAACAGGTGCACGGCCACCAGCACCGTGGTGCAGGCGCTGAAGGCGATTAGCAGCCCCGGAGGGTAGTCGTGGTCAGCGTCCAGTTGTACCTCCACCATTGCCACCTGGGGGGGAGGAGCGGGGAGAGGTGGGCTGAGTTACAAGGATGGTCACGGCTCAGAGGCTCTCCTCCCTTCAGGTTCTGGGACCCTGAGTAAGTCACTCCGAGGCCTCAGCTTCTGTTATCTGTATAATGGGGATGACAGACCCACCCACTTAGGGTTGAGAAATGGCAGAAAGTACTGGTAAAGAGGATAGGCTTGAGGCCAGGCTGCCTGGATTTGAATCCCAGTTCTGCTTCCCTTGAGCTGTTTATCTTTGGGAAAGTCACTGAACCTCTCTGAGCCTCAGCATTTTTATTTGTAAAATAGGGACATCATATCAGTTCATAGGCTCATTTTAACAACTGAATGAGAGTTCCTAGTACTGGACTTCCCTGGTGGCTCAGATGGCAAAGAATCTGCCTACAGCGCAGGAGACCTGGATTTGATCCCTGAGTTGGCACGATCCCCTGGAGGAGGAAATGGCAACCTACTCCAGTATCTTGCCTGGAGAATTTCATGGACAGAGAAGTCTGGCAGGCAACAGTCCAGAGAGTCCCAAAGAGATGGACACAACTGAGCAACTAACACTTTCAGTACATGACAAACACCCTCCAAACAGTAGTCACCACAAATGGTTAAAATGGTAAGCTGTATGTCAATTTTACTATGACTAAAAAAAAAGTTTACATTAATGAAAAAAGGCACCCTCCCTATTGGAGCCACACTCCCATTCCCAAGGAGAGGTTTCTTCTTGCCTTGCTCTGGGCATAAGAGGTGTGGGGTCAAGAGATGAAGGCCCTCCCAGATCATACCAGGCCCTTTCTGAGAACATAGAGCACCAACCACAAAGGAATCAAGAGAGGCTTCCCAGAAGAGACAGGCTATGACAGGGTGCTGCAGTGCAGACCGCAAGCCCTGGGGCCATCTCCTCCTCTGGCCCCAGCACTGGGCTCAGAGCCCCAGGGCTGACGTACTAGCTGCTCCCCAGTTCCTGGAGACCTGTGGATCCAGGGTTACCAGGGGCATGCTCCAGGCCCCGCCACCCACCTCCTCTCACCTGGGCCTTGCAAATCACCCCCATGTAAAGAAGCCAGCTCATCAGATCTGGGCTGGGAGAAGCGGGTGGTGGGCACACTGCCGAGTGGCTGCCTGCCGAGGCCAGAGACTGGGGCGCAAGTGCCAACGGCAATACCATTAAGGAGAATGACCCTTTATAAAGGGTTCGCTGTTGTATGTGCCAGGCTCAGAAGGGGGAGGTCCGAGGCTGAAATGTACCCACAAGCTCCATACCTGCCCTGATCCCTTCTTACTCCTGGGGAGGGAGTGGACTCCTTCCTTCCAGCTTTCTTGCCTGTAATACCTGGCCCTGTCTGCTTTCATTTCTTGTACCTCCTCAGCCTTCTGAGGCCTGGAAAGGCAGTGTGGGGCAGTGGTTAGGAGCATGGGCTCTGGAGCCAGGCTGCCTGCTTCAAGCCCTGACTCCTCTGCCCTTTATTAGGCTGTTTGACTCTGGCAAGTTCCTTCAACTTTCTGAGCCTCGGTTTCCTCATCTGTAAAAAAAAAAAAAAAAAAAAGGGCTATAGAGGCAATTCCCTGGCACTCCAGTGGTTAGGACTCAGCAATTTCACTGTCGAGGTTTGATCCCTGGTCGGGGAACAAAGATCCTTCGCGCTGCACAGCATGGCTGAACAAACAAAAAAACCCAGGGACTTCCCTGGTGGTCCAGTGGCTAAGACTCCATGCTCCCAAAGCAGGGTCACTGGGTTTGATCCCTGGTCGGGGAACTAGATTCCAAGTGCCACATGCCAACCGTCTGCATGCTGCTACTAAAGATTCCATGTGTTAAATGAAGATTGAAGATCTTGAGCATCACAACTAAGACCCAATGCAGCCAAATAAATAAATATTAAAAAAAAAAAAAAAAGAATAGTAGTACATAACTCAGAGAGTTGTGAGGACTGAATTAATCCCACATCAAATCCTTGGGCTTCCCTGACAGCTCAATTGGTAAAGAATCTGCCTGCAATGCAGGAGACCCTGGTTTGATTCCTGTATTGGGAAGATCTGCTGAAGAAGGGATAGGCTACCCACTCCAGTATTCTTGGGCTTCCCTTGTGACTCAGCTGTGCCTGCAATGTGGGAGATCTGGCTTCGACCCCTGGGTTGGGAAGATCCCCTGGAGGAGGGAAAGGCTACCCCCACTCCAGTATTCTGGCCTGGAGAACCCCATGGGGTCTCAAAGAGTTGAACCGACTGAGTGACTTTCACTTCACTTCAAATTCTTAGTGGCTGGCCTAGTGTAAACCCTCAATAAAAGCTTTATTAGTATCGTTGTAATTCAGTTTAAAAACTTCACTCCCAATCCCAGCATCTCTGTATGAAACGCCCCTGCCTGGGCTGGGTTTCTATCCCCCAACCTGAGCTGAGGACACCAAAGCCAAATTGGCAAGCCTGAGTTTTGGCTCCAGAATCACCCCTGCTTCCCCCTGGATGACTTTGGTCAAAACCCTTTCCCTTTGTCTCTGACAAAGGAGTGGAGGTGGCAAGATTAAGGTCACCATCTAGAGCTGATTTGGGGTCAGATACTTTGAGAATCTGGTGAAAATACTGGATATTTCTTAAGACACCCAGGTATATATAGTCATAGGGCTTTTCAGACAATTTCAACAGGGTTCGCAGACTTTTGTCTTGGAATTCCCACAATTGATGGTTGTATAAACTTCTCAGCCCAGGAGTTTGTAAAATGTTTTAAGTTCACATAAATCTGGGGCAGTGCGCCATGAGGATTTGGGCCATTTTTAGGATCACTGGTGGCCTAAGGCCAATGCTGAGATTTCTAAGCACTTAGGGCATCAGGGCACGGCGGGTTAAGGGCTGTACCCCAGGCTCCCTGGTCTCTGTCCTCAGGCCTGACCACGCTGGAAAAGGGGGGCACCCCCAGCAGGGCATACCTCCTGCCTCCTCCCCACCCCTGGCACTTTCTCTTCCTGTTTTGGCCTGCTGCCCTGGAAGCTGAAACTGGAGAAAGGACGAGTAGAAGAGCCAGCTGCTTAGCTGCTCTAGGCCCACAGGCTATTGTTTTACTCACTGGAAATGTCCAGACCCATCAGGTACATGGGGCCCAGAGTTGGGTACCTATATGGGGAGGGGAGGGGGAACATGCCAACATATACAGTAACCAATCTGTTCCCTTAAACCTGGTATCTCCACCTCTAGAGAGCCATTAAGAGTAAACTGAGTCCTCCACTTATAAAACTGGTAAGCTCTCAGTGCCACAGGGGTTGTTACAAGGGTTCAACAGATTAATGAATAAAGCCCTTAGCACAAGACCTGGCATGCATATATACATCTATATTACACTTAAAGCGTCAGTGATGGATACATGCATATGTATGGCTGAGTCACTCCACTATGCACCTGAAACTATCACAACATTGTTAATCAACTATGTGTGTGTGTGTCTGTGTGTGACCGATTCTGCAACCCCATGGACTGTAATCCGCCAGGCTCCTCTGTCCATGGGATTTCCCAGGCAAGAATACTGGAGTGGATGGCCATTTCCTCCTCTGGAGGATATTCCTGGCCCACAGACTGAACTCACATCTCCTGTGTCTCCTGCATTGGCAGGCAGATTCTTTACCACTGAGTCACCTGGGAAGCCCATCAATGATTATTAGCAACACTATTATTACGTTTTCACAAATGAGGAAACTGAAGCTCAAGAGAGGTGAAGTCAGCAGTCCCAAGCGTTATTCTGCTGTTGAGTGGAGGATCTATACTTAAGTCCACTTAGCTCTAAAGCCCGTGTGCAAAGGGGTTAACAGCATTTTCCTCACACCTGCTACTACAGACTGAATGTCTGTGAACACTCTAAATTCATATTTGAAATCCTGACCCCCAAGGTGATGGTGTTAGGAGGTAGGGCCTTTGGGGTGATTAGGTCATGAGGGTGGCGCCCTTGCAATAGGATTAGCGCCCTTATAAAAGAGAACCCCTAGAGACCCCCTCATCACTTTTGCCCTGTGAGAACACAGCGAGTAGTAAGACAGTGTCTATGAACTAGCAAGTCATCCCCTTACCAGACGCTGCATTTGTTGGCACCTTGATCTTAGACTTCTAGCCTCCTGAACGGTGAGAAATAAATATGTTGTTTATAAGCCACCCAAGCTGTGGTATTCTGTTTTAGCAGCCCAGACAGACTAAGACAATCACCAAGGAGATTAAATGAGGTCTTGACATGTGTTTAACAAAGGGCCAGCCCACAGAAGGTACTCAATAAATCTCGGTTAAAAAAGAAAAACACAGGGCTTAAAGTGGAAGATGAATAGCTCTTGGACGCCCTCAGCTGAGGCTGGTGAGAGCTGACCCCACGTTCTGTCCCCTAGGGAGGGTGAGGGGCTCAGACACCCCACTCTGGACCCAGTCTGCCTCTTTCTAAGGCTGTCCCTGCTAGAAACCCTGGGTAGAAGGAGAATGTGTGCCCCAAAGCACAGCTGACCACCACAGCGGGACAGGGACCACCCTTGCCACACCATTTGTCACGCTCCAGAGCCAGAACACTGCAGCTGTTGGGACACACCTGGCCAGGGGACTCCAGAACTTCCCCTGAGGTCCTAAGCTGGGAGGAGGAGGGTAGCTAGGCTGGGCAGCTCAGTGTGCGAACTGAGCTCCTTCAAGGAGGAGGATGGGCTCCAGAAGAAACCCCATCAACCGTGCTGGACCCTACAGTTCCTGGAACTTGACCACACCAGCTGGCTCTAGGTACTGTTCCCACCTGGGGGACCAAGCTCCATGTCCTGGCGCTGTGGGAAGGAATGGCTGACACAGATCAGGTCTTCTGATGAGAACTGTTCACAAGCAGAAAAACGACTGCTTTTTTCAGAATGTGTCCCACTTGGGAAATCTCCCCAAGAGTAGGGAGGGTAAAGCCAGGAGGGCCTCGTGGAATCTGGCAGGCGACTCCCAGGGCCCCAGCTGAGTCCCAGAGAGATCAAATCAGATCAGATTGCAAGCAGCTTCGCAAGGTAAATATAGCCAGAGTGCTGGGCTGTTAACCCAAAATAAACAGCTCCCAGCCAGCCACGGGCCTGCTTAAACCTGGACACATGGGTCCTAAAGGGTGCACCAGCTCCAAGTCACTCTAGTCCGTGGGCCTCCGATGCCTCCCTCCCCCGCCCCCCACGGGGACATCAAACCTCACCCATGGGCTAAGAAAAGGTGCCTGTGATCCCAAGAAGGGTAGGACCTGGCTGGCTTTGCCGGGTGTCTGCCCACCACACCCGGATGCCAACCGCCTCTCCTCACTCCTGCTGGGCTCCCTGGAGACCCCCTGCCACCTGGCCTAGAAGGCTGGGCCCCTCTGAGGCAGCCCTCCCATGCCTTGCCCGACCCGGGCCCTCAACAGCTGAGAGACATAACTCTGCCTTCCCCAGCCTGCGCTTCTCCTGATCACTTGGGCCGCCAAGCCACAGTCACCCCGGGTCACCCAGGGCTGTTTGAGCCTGCGGCCCCCACCTCAGATGCAAACCGTCTATTAAGAGAGGATTGAGGGCTCCTCTATGAGTTTACAAACTTTTCTGACCACTACAGTGCAGTATTCCAAAGGTTTCCATAAATAGACACATACCCACTTATAACAGAAACAAGTTTCCCCAAACAATAATTATCTTTAAAGCATGCTAATCCGGTCTACTCTTACAACATGTGACGCATGCGGCTGCTTTCTATTTCATTCCACTCTTCTTCCAATAAAAATTAAAATGCTGGTTGCGACTCCCTTCTTGTCACGAGTCACTAACAGGCTGAAGCTGCAGAAAGGGGCGGAGAACAGGCCCATCTTTCTGTTCATCCGGCTAATTTTGAGCACCTTCAGTCTCTATCTCCCAAGTCACCTCTGTTCCAGGGCTCTCCAAGTGAGGATGGGGCCATTCATTCAATCATGGACATTTTTCCCCCCCTTTGGTGGTGCTGCGAGGCTTATGGGACCTCAGTTCACTGATTGGGGATCGAACCTGCACCCTGAGTAATACAAGAGCCAAGTCCTAACAACTGGACTGCCCGGGAATTGCCCTTATGAACTTTTTCTGAGAACTTACTGTGTGCCTGGAGGATCTTGTGACTCTGCTGGAGACAAAGAAAGCAGGAAGACAGCCAGAACAACCCCTGCCCTGGGGAGGATGACAGGCACCGAACGGGCAGGCAGGTATTTTCAGATGGTGATAAGCGTTCGTCCACCAACGCTCCTCCACCACTGCACTTGCCAAACATGTTCTGAAGATGTAACGACATGTCCAGTTTCCTCCACTCTACTTTCCTGCTTCTCTAGCTTCCCTGCACTTCCCTTGTCCCTCTAGGGGCCTCAGGAAACGAATGTTAAAGGAATAAATGAAGGTCAGAATTGACCCAGGGTCTCTAAAGTGCCTGAAGACAATCCTATGTGATCCATTGGAAACCAGAAGACCACAGGAGAACTCTCATTGACATTCCTTTTTTAGCTCATCCTTTAAACTTTTCAATATTGTGTCTTTACTTACTTCAGTTCCCCAACCAGGGATTGAACCTGGGCTCTGGCAGTAAAAGGGCTGAGTCCTAACCACTGGACCAGCAGGGAAGTTCCTATGTACCTTAAAATAATTCGTTTATTTTTTTAATTTTTAGTTTTTGGCCATGCTGTGTGACTTGAGGGATCCTTAGCTCCCCAACCAGGGCTCAAACCCGCAACCCCTGCAGTGGAAGCACAGGGTCTTAACCACTGGATCGCCTATGTACCTTTTGATACTCACGCTTTATTAGCATTCATATCATAATTACCATATACCTATGTACGAATACTGAGTATAATGTTGACAATATTTTGAGCAGGGTGTGCACTCAAAGTGTTGCTGGAGACCACCACCTAGACCAGGGGTCGCCAAACTGGCCTGTGATGTACTTTCTGCAAATGAAGTTCTACTAGCACACAGCCACGCCCACTCACTCACCTAAGATCTGTGGCTGCTTTCAAGCTAGAAGAACAGAACTGAGTACAGGTTTCCCCCTATAATGTACCTCTGAAACCATTCATGAGCTGAAATGGCCCAAAGGGACGGAGCAATTATCTTAGGAGATATCTTGCTAACATATGCACAAATAAATTGAGATTAAAGCACTGATGCTCACAGATACAGCTTAGAGCTCTGACAGCTTGATGCCGAGATGCTGAGTGTGATTCCCGGGAAAGGAGCTTGGTGGTACCAGTCTTACCCCTCAGGGCGCATGCTGCGTCTATAACCGCTAGCTACAAACCAAATGCTGCATGCTATTTTTGGCTTTCACCATTTTTTGGTAAAAGTAAAAATTCTCTTTGGGTTTCTTTTGGACTAGTGAAAGCAGGTACAAATGCAGGTCTTCTGTAAAAACAAGGAGGTGTAAAATGAACTTGTGAAAAGCAGGGGGACACCTGTAGTTACAACTGAGACCGCGTGGCCAGCAAAGCTGAAAACATTTACCTCACAGAAAAAGGTGGCCCATTATTGGGTTAGATCAATGCTCCTAAAAAGGAATGTCAAACCACGGTCCCAGAGGATTCACCTCTGAAGAGTTTGTGGTTCTATCAATTTGGGGCATTCCCTTCTGGGAAGCATATTAAAGGCCCCCTAAGAAGTTCCACCAGAAAGGAACTTGCTCTTGTTTAAATTTTCTCAGAAGTTTTAGGGCTTCTCTGGTGGTCCAGTGAGTAAGCCTCTGTGCTTCCACTGTAGGGGACGTGGGTGCAATCCCAGGTGGGGGGCCTAAGATCCCCCATGCTGCACAGCCTGGCCAAGAAATTTAAAAAGTGCAAACTGTCACAGTTTTTATTAATATTATTAATTAATTTATTTATTGGCAGCACTACATCCTTGGACTGCAAGGAGATCCAACCAGTCAATCCCAAAGGAAATCAACCATGAATATCCGTTGAAAGGACTGTTGCTGAAGCTGAAACTCCAATATTTTGGCCACCTGATGTGAAGAGCTGACTCACTGGAAAAGACCCTGATGCTGGGAAAGACTGAAGGCAGGAGGAGAAGGGGACAGAGGATGAGATGGCTGGATGGCATCACTGACTCGATGGACATGAGTTTGAGTAAGCTCCAGGAGTTGGTGATGGACAGAGAAGCTTGGCGTGCTGCAGTCCATGGGGTCACAAAGAGTCAGATGTGACTGAGTGATTGAACTGAACATGGCATGTGGGACCTTAGTTCCCTGGCCAGGGATTGAACCTGCGTCCCCTGCAGTGGAAGGGCGGAGTCTTAACCACCAGGGACACCCCATAAACTGTCACAGTTTTATTTCTCCAAGGGAACTCCTTCCAAACACTGATTACCACAGTGTCACCTTGGGAAACCCTAGAACTCTCCTTCACCAGCCCCGGACCCAGAAACCAGCAGAGCTCAACACAGACCTTGGCTGAAAACCCCAGACACGTGCACAGGCACTTGTGAAGTTTTCCAAAAGGCTTCTCAGCTAGGCAGGGAGTGCCTTTCCCTTGGGGCATTTAACAAAATTCCATTTATACCGACTCAGCGTACAGAAGGATCCATCTCTAAGACTTCGAAGACCCAGTTTTCAGCCAGCTACATGGGACATGGCGAGAGGGTGATTGAGTGGAAAAGGCTCCAAATCAGACAGACCACGGCTTGAAATCTACTAGCTGGATGATCGCAACCTCAGTGAGCCTTTTAGCTTTCTCACCTACAGTACATACCTTTAAGAGCTGTTCTGAGGATTAAAAAAAGAAAGAAAGGCTCATGCCTGGTGTTCAGTAAATAGTAACATCACCAACATTATTCAGTTCATCATGGGACTTCCCTGGTGGTCTAGCAGTTAAGAATCGGCCTTCCGATGCAGGAAACTCGGGTTTAATCCCTGGTCAGGGAACTGAGACCCTACATGGTGTACTGCAACTAAGACCCAACTCAGCCAAAAATAAATAAATGAATAAACGTATCAAAAAAATTCATCATGGAACTCTTTTGCTCCAAAATCTTCTCTGGCTCCCCACGGCCTATATCAGAAGGCCTTGCACTATCTAGTCTGGGAAGATTCACTTTCCTCAACTACCCCTGGACATGGCTTCAACTCCAGCTACACCAGACTCCCTGCCTTTCTTTCCCTAAGACCTTATCATTTCTCATCCTTGTAACTTTGCTCCTGATGCTTCCTCTGATAGAAGGTTCTTTCTCAGCTCGACTCTACCATCCTTAAGGCTTGGCTGGAATCACATTCTTCTAAACCAGTTAACTCTCATAAAAGCAGTCCCAGGAATTTCCTAGCAGTTTCAATGCCGTGGACCTCAAGTTCAATTCAGGAAACTAAGATCCTGCATACTGCTTGGCCAAAAAAAAGTAGTCTCAACATTATGGGAACAAGGGTGAACGAGTTTCTGTCACACCTGGACCACGTATATTTTAAGTGCTTTGCAGATACAAATGAACCATCAAACTGACCCACTGAGGTTGGTTATTGCTATTACTCCCATTTCACAGCTGAGGAAACTGAGGCCCAGAGACATTAAGCAACTTCCCCAGCATCTCACAGTTCTACGTGGCAGAGCGGGGATCTGGATCCCACTCAAGCAGTCTGGCTCCAGGGTCCCTGTTCTTTACTTCACTCTACAATACTCAAGCCTCCCAACTCAGTCCTTCCATCACTCTCTCTGGTGCTTCCTCTCCCGCAGCAGTGGGGGCCACACCACAGTCACAGGGCCTGGAAGCTTCCCAGCCAGGTAACCTCAGACAAGTCATTCACTGGGCACTTACCCTCACTCCCTATTCTGAAGCTCACAAGAGATGGTTCAAAGAGAGTACTTAGCAGGTGTCTAACCTATTCCAAGATCCCAATCAACAGTGGCAATGCTCACCACTAGTATTTAGCACCATGAGGAGTAATACTAATTTCTTACTCATCTCCATGCCCCCTGAACTCCTGACATGTCATAGAGGCTCAATAACATCTTATGATTTGAGCCCTTCCTTCCAACTCATTTTCAGAGAAATGCCAAGCAGCTTCTGAGCCCGTTCTGGAACCTGGGAACAAAAGGGTGCTGGCCAGCAGAGAACTTGAGGAGGCAGATAATCCAAAAATAATTGATCCCAGGTCACGGAAAGCATTTTGTTTACGGCAACAGGCTGACCTTCCCAATTATCTTCTGCTTAGGCTAACGTTACAGGCTGCCCTCCCCAGGAACCAAGACTGCCATGTGTGTGCGAGTGCTCATGGCCCCCAGGGGACAGGGTCAGGCCGAGGCTGGCTGCCTCTTGCTGAGAGGTAAACTGAGGCAGGGATGGCCTGAATCACGGCACCCTAGGCTCAAGAAGCACCTGCAGGCTGCTGATCCTCTGCTACATCCTGGGCCCTTGGTTTTGGAGTCTGGATATTGAACCTAGACAGGGCATGCTATTTCCAGAAGCTCCATCAGGAGTGGGATGCTTGTCTGTAGACCAGAGAGGGCCCACCTAAGGGTCCATCATCAGATCCTGACTATTCCTCAACCCTTGTGGGTCCAAGCGAACCTTTTAACGACTCTTCATGCAAGTCCATGGGGGAGCAGGATATGCGTTTCCTTTGTACACACGAGAAAACTGCCCCCCAAAGAGTAAAGGCACTTGCCTGAGGTCCCACCGCCTATCTCCCCAGCACATCAGGGCAGCTGTCCAGGCCTTTCCACCCAGGAAAGGGGAGTCTCTCCATGCCCTCCAGGCTCCTGGGAGACCTTCCCTCAATCTCACCTTGTGCACAGCTGAGTCTGGCAACCTCACCAACTCTCTATCCCTTGGAAATCAAAGGTCACTTCTTCTGGGTTTCCCAGTCTCTCAGAAGGAAGCCCTCTGGGGGCAGGAAGTTGGTTGTGCTGACTCACAGGCCAAGGGACAGTAGTCCAGGAAACCTGCTCACTCCGTTTCCATGGCACCTGGCTGCGTGGCACCCCTTCCTCTCTGAGGCGCATTCACAAGGCTGGGTGCCTGTGGTGGGGGTGGGGTGCAGGTGGACCTGGCCTGTTGAGCCCTTCTCTGCACCCCAACCCCATCTCTCCCCCTTGTTTGCAGACTCATGGCAGATGCAGTTACTCTCTCATTAAGTGCTTTCCCAGAATGGAAGCGGGCACGGGATTCAGTCTTCCCTGCTGGCAGAACTTGGGGGATTTCATCGCTGGAGCCAGGAAGCCTTCTCCACCCCAGTTGGGTCACATAAAGGTTCCCAAAAGACAGTCTGGTTGAGTCAAGGCCCACCAAGTGCCGCTGGCCGCCCCTGCAGCCTGACTTCCCCACACTGTTTTTAGCAAGAGGAAGAGGGAGGTGACATCTGATCAGAAGGCCTGGCTTCTAAGAGACGACTCAAGAAGGCAGAAAAGCTTCACCCGTTGCCTCCTTACTGCTCCTGGCATGGGAAGGGGCCTGGGCAGCTATCAATATACCACCCCAAGAAAAACAGGAACAGGCACCCCACCATCTGAAACACTTCACTGCTGCGAAGAGCTGACAGCCGCTGGTGTCACTCCCTTCCCCCTAACTGTAACATTTTATTTTGCTCAAGAGAAGTTTTTCTGCTCGATTTCTCATTCCCTACAAGGCCTGGTCCTAAGAGGTCCCTGGCAGGACGGGGCTCGGAGCTCCATACACCACAAATTGCATAAGTGTCCAAGAGAGTTCTGCATACCAGCCAACCTGGGTTCAAATCCTGCTCCAGCAAGAGAGCTGTGTGGCCTTGGGAAGGTCTCACACCAAAATTACCTCCAAGCGCAGTGGAGGATTTAGTGCGTCAGTTAGGGCACCTCCACAGTGCAAAGCACCTAGTGGGTGCTTGGCTAAGTGTCAGCTGTTCCTAGGATTTGGGGGTGATGGAACAGAATCCTTTCCTATAGACCTAAACTAAAAACTAGAGTGACACTTCTTACACACACACACATTCTATCCTTCCCTCTCAACGGCTTCCTTGATTAAATTCTTTTTTCAAAGAAAAACTTATTTATTTGGCTGCGCCACATCTTAGTTGTGGCACACGAACTCTTAGTTGCAGCATGTGGGATCCCTGACCAGGGATCAAACCGGGGGCCCCTGCACTGGGAGAGTGGAGTCTTAGCCACTGGACCACCAGGGAAGTCCTCAATTAAATGCTTAAAGTCAGAGAAACTCCTGAGAAGCAGCCTTCATTCACCAATTGAGGAATCAATCAAGGCCCACAGAGGGATTTGTCCGAGGCTGCACAGGCAGCAGCAAGGGCAGACCCAGAAAAGCGCGTCCCCTACCCCAGACAGCTGGTCTTGCCACCATGGCCCCGGGTGCTCTGGGCCTGCTTAGGGCTTCTAAAAAGTTCTCGCCCCCTTGCATCACCCACGAGTTTGTGGAGCCCAGGGAGAGTCCCAGACACACTCCCTTCCCAAGAAAACTCAAAGGGTGCAGCCACTCCCTCCCCCAAGGTCAAGAGCTTAGCTCACCAGTGAGGCAAGAGTGCTCTGGGCTAAAAACCTTGGGGGAGGCGAGGCAGACCCCATCCATGCAGGCTGAGGCCAGAACTTGTTCTGTAGCTGTCCTGGGAGACACCAGGAGTCCCAGCCTGAAAACATCCTCAGAGCCACTTCTCAGGGCAACCTGCAGCCTCATCTACCCCACCTGCCAGAAGCTGGTTCTCACTCCAACCCAGCACACAAGGGGGGCGGGGGGAAACTAAGCCTACCCCCAACGTAAAAAAGAGCCCATTCAACGGGAACATGTCCCACCCTCCTCCCCCACACCCAGTGACTCAGTGACAAGTTTCTGGAGCAGAAACTGAGGGTGGGGAGTGGTTGTCAAACCCCCAGGCTGAGGCCCTCGGAAAATACAATAGGAGAAAGGGTATCAGGAAATCCCCTCTACTAGATAATAAAAGAAGCTGGCCAATTCCTTCTGGCCTCAAGTGTGGGGGCACCAGGGAGAGACGGCTCAGGGGTCCTTCTCCTCCCAACCTCCTGACACCTGCTCCCAAAGAGATCAGACTACTTATGTCAATTTCCCTTCCACTTCAACATGCGTGGGGCTGTCTTCTTACATCGACGTCGAGCGTCCTGCTGTTTCTCCCTCCTCGCCGCATCAAGCTTGCCCATCTGAGCCCTCCAACCCTGGACATTGGTATGATACCCAACCTCCACTACGGGTGTCACTTGTTGCCCACCTCTCATGTCCAGCACCTCCGGTCCTCCCAGCGTCCACAACAGCTTTCTCCAAGCTCTTCCCTTCACCCCCAGACCCTCTAGCCCTCCCAGCGAGCTCCCCTGTGCGCCCCGTCGGGGCTGTGGGAGGCAGCGGCCAGGACCTGAGAGGGGGCAGGGCACGGCGGCCCGAGCTCACCATGGCGAAGCCGGAGAGCAGAGCCGAAGTCCGGCTGGAGGCTTTGAGCTTGGCGCGGCTTAAGTAGAGTTTGCGCCAGGACAGCGCCTGCATCGAGTGCTCGTTGAGGCTCATCACCTCAGAGTAACTTTGGCCGATCCAGTCCGGGTAGGTGACTGCGGGCGGCGGCGGCGGCGGCGACCCCGGGGGCTCCCCGTCCCCGCTGCGGCGGCGGCTCCGGCGGCTGCCGCTGGTGCTGTTGCCGCCGCTGAGGGGAAGCTCGGGGCTGTTGCTGCTTGGGGGCGGGGCGGGCTCCGGATGCATGGAGCACGCTGCAAAGGCGCGGGCCGGCCCGGGCGCCTGCTAGGGCAGCGGCCCCCACCCCGCGCCGCACCTCCGCCTTCGCTTGAGGAAGCCGCCGCCTGGCCCCAGCCGCCCGGCCGCCAAAAGTAACTCGAAGAAGCGACTACAGCACAAACTCACAGGTCCGCCGCGCCGCTTGCAAAAGCCCGGGGCAGCAGAGACAAGAGCCTGAGCTCAAGCAAGCGTCCCGGATCCCCGGGCCTGGACCCTCGGCTAGCGACACGATTGGCCGCCGCCCGGACTTATTTGCATGAGCCCCGCCCACCGGGGGTGGGCGTGGTCAGTGTACGTCATGTGACTCGTCCCATCGGACGGTACCGCCCACAGTCCCTGGCCAGGCGCCGTCAGCGCCCGCGCCTCTTCCTGGAACCGCTTCAGCCCCCGGGCCTCTCTCTGTTCCTGCTGCCGGCGCCTCCCAACTCCGCAGCTGCTCTTATGGCCCTGCTCCCAGAGGTCGGACTCCTGGGTCGGGCCACCTGAATTCACCTCTGGTCGCCTCCTGAAGCCCGTTTCCCCCTTGGAATAAGGTGACTTAGGATCTGCAGGAAAGAGAAAACTGTGATGTAGATAGAGTTCATTCATTCTGTGTATTGAGCACCTCAGTTCAGTTCAGTCACTCAGTAGTGTCCGACTCTTTGCGACCCCATGGACTGCAGCACGCCAGTCCTGTCCATCGCCAACTCCCGGAGTTTACTCAAACTCATGTTCATTGAGTCGGTGATGCCATCCAACCATTTCATCCTCTGTCGTCCCCTTCTCCTCCCGCCTTCAATCTTTCCCAGCATCGGGGTCTTTTCAGATGAGTCCGTTCTTCGCATCAGGTGGCCAAAGTGAGCTCCTACTGGGTGCCATCACTGTTCTGGGCACTGAGGGTCGGGTAGTGAATCAAATGGACAAAATCCGCTGCCTTCGTGAAGCTTACATTCTGATCTAGTAGCAGGAACACGCAAACACCGAGGAGTAAGTTATAATAGTTTAGAACGTTATAAGTGTATAGAAAAATAAAGCAGATCAAAAAGAAAGAAAAAATAAAGCAGAGAAAGGGGGCAGAGGTAGTGTGCAACAGCTTTTTTCTTTTTTCTAGGGCTGAGATTTGTGGTATGTTTTGTCCAGTTCATTCACTTACCGTTCACTATCCTCTGAAACAAGCTGGGGTACAGGATAATAAACCCATTCAGTAAGTTTACTGCGCACCTATTAAGCCGAAGGCTGAGGAATTCCAAGAAAATAGTAACTTTCATGGAATTTTATATATTAGTGAAGAAAATAGGCAGTCAACGAGCAAAATAAGTTCACATTTTTCTGACTTGGTCACCTTTGAGCTGAGACCTGAACCAGCAATGCAAAGAAGCAGGGACCTGCTTTCCTGGGGCGGAAGGGAATACAAAGACTCTGAAGCAACAATATCTGCCTGTTGGAACATTAGGAGGCCAATTTAGCTACAGAATAATAGAGGGAAGAGGTGAAGTGGGGCTAGAGTATTGACATAAGAACTGTTCCCTAGGGTATCAGCTCCAGGAGGGCAGGGACCGTCTCTATTGATTTCACAACTCTAGCATCTAGAGGGTTGCTTGGCACACTGCTCAGTAAATATCTGTTGAATGAATAAGTGTGGGAGAGACAAGAATGAGTGAAACTTATAATTACCCCAGAGTCAAGTCACAAGCATGCAGCATTCCAGGTCAGCTATGTGAAATTTAACTCTTGTCCCCACTAGAGGGCACCCCTCCACTCAGCCACATCATGGGATAGACCTGAAGGCCCCCTCCCAAAAGCCTCTGGAATTCTTCCAGAGACCTCTGTTTTTTATGAAGACCAGGGAACTTGGAATTTGAAATCTCATCCCACTGGGCTTGTTTCTTTGCTTGCCTTTGTACTTGTCACTTCTTTCACTTACCATCTGTGTCTCAGCTCAAATATCACCTCCAAAGAGGGACCTACCTTTTCTAAAGTAGGCCCCATTTCATGTTATGTCACCTCACCCTGTTTTATTTCCCTGATAGTTCTGATCACTACAGTATCTGAAATCACCTAGTTTATTTATGTACTGACCTGTTTGTGACCCCCGCCCCTCAACAAATGAGTGTGCGTTCAGTTGCTCAGTTGTGTCTGACTCTTTGTGACACCATGGATTATAGACTCCTCTGTCCATGAAATTTTCCAGGCAAGAAAACTGGAGTGGGTTGCCATGCCCTCCTCCAGGGGATCTTCCCAACCCAGGGATTGAACCTGCATCTCTTGTGTCTCCTGCATTGGCAGGTGGGTACTGTTTCCAAATTGGGAAAGGAGTACGTCAAGGCTGTGTATTGTCACCCTGCTTATTTAACTTATATGCAGAGTACATCATGAGAAATATTGGACTGGATGAAGCAAAGCTGGAATCAAGATTTCCGGGAGAAATATCAATAACTTCAGATATGCAGATGACACCACACTTGTGGCAGAAAGCTAAGAAGAACTAAAGAGCCTCGTGATGAAAGAGGAGAGTGAAAAAGTTAGCTTAAAACTCAACAGTCAGAAAACTAAGATCATGGCATCTGGTCCCATTACTTCATGGCATATAGGTAGGGAAACAATGAGAGATGAGAGATGAAACAATGAAACAATGAGAGATGGGGAAACAGTGAGAGACTTTATTTTTGGGGGCTCCAAAATCACTGCAGATGGTGACTGCAGCCATGAAATTAAAAGATGATTGCTCCTTGGAAGAAAAGCTATGACCAACCTAGATAACATATTAAAAACCAGAGACATTACTTTGCCAACAAAGGTCCACCTAGTCAAAGCTATGGTTTTTCCAGTAGTCATGTATGGATGTGAGAGTTGGACTATAAAGAAAGCTGAGCTGAAGAATCGCTGCTTTTAAACTGTGGTGTTGGAGAAGACTCTTGAGAACTCCTTGGACAGCAAGGAGATCCAACCAGTCCATCCTAAAGGAAATCAGTCCTGAATATTCATTGGAAGGATTGATGCTGAAGCTGAAACTCCCCAATATTTTGGCCACCTGATGCAAGGAACTGACTCATTTGAAAAGACCCTGATGCTGGGAAAGATTGAAGGCAGGAGAAGAAGGGGAAGACAGAGGACGAGATGGTTGGGTGGCATCACCGACTCAATGGACATGACTTTGAGTAAGCTCCAGGAGTTGGTGATGGACAGGGAAGCCTGGGCTGCTGCAGTCCATGGGGTCGCAAAGAGCCGGACATGACTGAGCAACTGAACTGAACAGAACCATCTGGGAAGCTATCTGAGAGCAAAGTTCTCCTCTCTTTAAATTACTTCCTTATCACCCATGGCCTTTCACAGAAACTGGCACAACAGAGATTCCCAAGAGGAACAGGTTTAATGAAAAAGATAATGAGATGGTCTTGGTTCTAAGAGCCCCTCCCCCCCTCAGTTTTACAGGCCCACTGGAGCCTGAGCAGAGCCAGCAGGTCTGGAAGAGAAGAACCTTGAAGCAGGGAGGGAAGATTTGCTGACTAAAAAGGAACCAAAGGACTTGTCAGTGGCAGGTCAGCCGGGGGCTTTGGGGTAGGGATGGGGCCAGGGTTCCCACTCTCCCAGTTCTATGGAGTTTGAATCCCACTGCCACGTGCACAGAGAAAAAGAGAAGGAAAAAAAAAACAAAACACTATCAAGACTTGGGTTGGTGGGTGGATGGGGTGGGCATCTGGGCAAACCCTGCTTCCTGTTTTAGAATCTTAGAGCCCTGAAGGGTCAGTGGTTAATAAATATTCTCCCAGGCGGGCTGGTGGTAAAGAACTCACCTGCCAATGCTGGAGACATAAGCGATGTGGATTCAATCCCTAAGTTGGGAAGATCCCCTGGAGAAGGAAATGGTGACCCACTCCAGTATTCTTGCCATGGACAGAGGAGTCAGCAGGTTACAGTCCATGGGGGCAAGTCAGACACGACTGAAGCGACTGAGCTCGCAGCACATTAGAGCTAGTTGGGGCCATGAGATGCACCCCATTCCAAACCCCTACTTAACAGCAACTGATGCCCCAGAGAGAAAGCACCTTACCAAAGTACACCAAAGAAACCAGTGGAGAATCAGACTTGGAACCCGGGCTGCCCATTCCAGCAGTGCTTCCAAGGACTATGTGTGGCTCCCTCTAGTGGCTAGGGTGTGTGTGTGTGCTCTCAGCCTTTTGGAGTTTTATCTGAAACAGCCAAATAGAATTTTTCAATCAACTCTGTGTATGTAGGTATAGAGAGCCAACTGAAGGGACTACTGCAACCTGCTTCACCACTGTGGCCAATGGATCAGCCTAGGGCTGGCCAAAGATGGTATGAGCTGCCTTGGCAGGTAGCAAACTCCCACATGGCATAGGGTAAAAAATAAAATAGCACTTAAATAGTATTTACCAATGACAGGGAACAACAGACTGCTTCCAAATAGGAAAAGGAGTATGTCAAGGCTGTATATTGTCACCCTGCTTATTTAACTTATATGCAGAGTATGTCATGAGAAATGCTGGGCTGGATGAAGCACAAGCTGGAATCAAGATTTCTGGGAGAAACATCAATAACCTCAGATATACAGATGACATGACCCTTATGGCAGAAAGTGAAGAACTAAAGAGCCTCTTGATGAAAGTGAAAGAGGAGAGTGAAAAAGTTGGCTTAAAGCTCAACATTCAGAAAACTAAGATCATGGCATCTGGTCCCATCATTTCATGGGAAATAGATGGGGAAACAGTGGCTGACTTTATTTTTTTGGGCTCCAAAATCACTGCAGATAGTGACTGCAGCCATGAAATTAAAAGATGCTTACTCCTTGGAAGGAAAGTTATGACCAACCTAGACAGCATATTGAAAAGCAGAGACATTACTTTGTCAACAAAGGTCCATCTAGTCAAGGCTGTGGTTTTTCCAGTAGTCATGTATGGATGTGAGAGTTGGACTATAAAGAAAGCTGAGCTGAAGAATCGCTGCTTTTAAACTGTGGTGTTGGAGAAGACTCTTGAGAACTCCTTGGACAGCAAGGAGATCCAACCAGTCCATCCTAAAGGAGATCAGTCCTGGGTGTTCATTGGAAGGACTGATGTTGAAGCTGAAACTCCAATATTTTGGCCACCTGATGCAAAGAACTGACTCATTTGAAAAGACCCCGATGATGGGAAAGATTAAGGGCGGGAGGAGAAGGGGACGAAAGAGGATGAGATGGTTGGATGGCATCACCAACTCAATGGACATGAGTTTGGGTAAACTCCGGGAGTTGGTGATGGACAGGGAGGCCTGGCGTGCTGCAGTTCATGGGGTCAAAAAGAATCAGACACGACTGACTCAACTGAACTGAACTGAACGAATGGCAGACACCATTCTAAATTATGTATTAGTAAATCGTTTATATAGTATTAGAAATAAATATGTAATATAGTATTAGTCACTCAGTCATGTCTGACTCTTTTTGACCCAGTGGACTGTAGCCATCAGGCTCCTTTGTCCATTGACTTCTCCAGGCAAGAATACTGGAGTGGGTTGCCATTCCCTTCTCCAGGGGATCTTCCTGACCCAGGGATTGAACTCAGGTCTCCCCCATTGCAGGCAGATTCTTTACCATCTGAGCCACATAAAATATAATTAAAGAACAGAGTAATTGATAATTTATTAAATATATTAAGTATCAACAACCTCAGACAAGCCGATACTGCTCTAGTGGCAGTAAGTGAAGAGGAATCAAAGAGCCTCTTGATGAAGGTGAAAGAGGAGAGTGAACTCAGTATAAAAAAACTAAGATCATGGCACCTGGTGCCATCACTTCATGGCAAATAGAAGGGCAAAAAGTGGAAGCAGTGACAGAGTTTATTTTCTTGGGCCCCCAAAGCACTGTGGATGGTAACTACAACCAAGAAATTAAAAGATGCTTGCTCCTTGGAAGAAACACTGTAACAAACCTAGACAATGTATTAGAAAGCAGAGACAGTACTTTGCCAACAAAGGTCCGTATAGTCAAAGCTATGGTTTTTCCAACAGTGAGAGTTGGACCATAAAGAAGGCTGAGCACAGAACTGATGCTTTTGAATTCTGCTGGAGAAGACTCTTGAAAGTCCCTTGGACTGCAAGATCAAACCAGTCAATCCCAAAGGAAATCAACCATGAATATCCGTTGAAAGGAAGGACTGTTGCTGAAGCTGAGGCTCCAATACTTTGGCCACCTGATGTGAAGAGCCAACCCACTGGAAAAGACCCTGATGCTGGGAGATTAAATGCAAAAGGAGAAGAGGGCAGCAGAGGATGAGATGGTTAAATAGCATCACCGACTCAATAGACATCAATTTGAGCAAACACCAGGAGACAGTGGTGGCTCAGACAGTAAAGAATCTGCCTGCAATGCCGGAGACCCAGGTTCAACTCCTGGGTTGAACCCCAGGAGAAGAGCCCCTGGAGAAGGGTTTGGCAACCCACTCCAGTATTCCTGCCTGAAGAATTCCATGGACAGAGGAGCCTGGTGAGGACACCATGCATCCATGGGGTTGCAAAGAGTCATGACTGAGTGACTCACACACAAATACAAGAGATACTAGAGGAGAAAGGAGCCTGGTGTGCTACAGTCCATGGGGTTACTAACAGTCGGAGTCACAACTTACTGACTGAACAACATATATCTATATTATCTTATTAAATGTTTCTAAAATATGTTTAATTATTTTGTTATTATTTTATTGTATTGAATATATTAAATATTATATTGAACTCAAAAATTCCTTCATTTTCATATTAATATCACCACTTAAAAATTATAACCAATTTACAATATTGTGTTGGTTTCAGGTGTATATCATCCCTTGGTAGATGAAAAAAAAATGCACAGAAAGCCAGTAAGTAGTAAGGACACTTACTGAGTTGGTGAGTCTCTAGAAGCTGGGTTTAAGGACCACCAAAGTGACCCCTGCTTCTGCATCAGAATCTCTAGAGGTATGCTTTTTAAATGCAAGTTACTAAAACCCACCCAAGCAGTTTCCTTTTAGCCAGTTTTTTGGGTAAAAGTTTGAGAACCACCACACTAGATAAGCTTCAGTTTTAAATACTTTTAGTCTTCTATGGTGGTTAAGGTTGACTCTTCCCTTGGCCAGTCAGTTGCAGTGTGACCTTGGGCAAATTACTTAACCTCTTTGAGCAAACAATACTCTTAGCAAAAAGGAAGATATTACAAATACCTATTCATGGACCCTGAGTCTGGACACCCAATCACCACCCCCAGGCACATTTTTAGGAGGGGTAAATCTGATGCCCAGCTGAAGAGGAAATCCCTTGCCCCTTCCTGCCCAATAAGGCCATAAAGAATTCCTCACTTTCAGTTTGAAAAAAGAGCATTTTGTCAGAGCCCTTCGTGGATGCTTGCTATTTCCTTCCCCTATCTCTGCCTTACCTCTGACTACTCTTGAGGTTTGAAAGCCCTAAATTAATAGTAATAAAAGAGCCATAATTTCTTGAGCTCCTGACCTTATAGACTTCTATAAGTGCTTCTGTACCTCTAGTGATGGGAAGTACCCTCCTTCTGTAGGGTTTTTTTTTCATTTTTTGGATATGCCATTCAGCATGTGGGATCTTAGTTTTCCCACCAGGGACTGAACCCATGCCCCCTGCATTGGAAGGTGAAGTCTTAACCACTGGACCACCAGGGAGGTTCCCTCTACAGTTATTTTTAATGGTTCAAAAGTTTTCCTTCTATGCATGTGACTCCCTCTAGGTGTCACACAGAATGTGTGAAATCCCTCTGCTGCCCATCCCTGGTGCCAGCTCCACAAGATATCAGGATGGCAGCATTAGTGCGTGATTCAGGGGCTTTGAGAGTCAAAGAATTGGATGACGGAAGGAAGCAGGGGACTGGGTACAAAATTCAGATTTAGGGTTTGTCTTGATCTCAGAATGATTCTCTGCACCCGAAGCTCAGAGACCATGTGCAGGGGAGCCCCTACCCCCACTTTCCTGCCCCTCAGGCCCTGAGCTTTTAGGGCTCACTCTCCTCCCTGATCAGAAGCCATCACTGGGACTGTGTGTTTGTGCTTATGCCTTTTATGGCTAGTGCTTTTTGTGTCCTGGCTAAGAAATCTTTGCTAGCCCCAAGTTCATAAAGATATTCACCTATGTTTTAAAACTTTAAAACACAAGAGTTTTAAAAAATCTTAGAGGGGAAAAAAAAATAAAATAAAAAATCTTAGAGGGTACTTCCCTGATGGCACAGTGGTAAGAATTCACCTGCCAGTGCAGGGACAGGACACAAGTTCAATTCCTGGTCCGGGAAGATCCCACATGCCACAGAGTAGCTAAGCCTGTGTGCCACAGCTACTGAGTCCCTGAGCCCTGAGGTCATGCTCCCCAGCAAGCCACCATGATTAGAAGTCTGGGCAGAGCAGCCCCTGCTCACCTCAACTGTAGAAAGCCAGGGCAAAAGTAACAAAGACCCAGAGTAGCCTAAATAAATAAATAAAAATTATTAAAAAAAAAAAAAAAAAGCCTTGGGACTTCCCTGGTGGTCCAGTGGTTAAGACTGTGCTCCCAATGCAGAGGGCCTGAGTTTGATCCCGGGTCAGAGAACTGGATTCCACATACCACAAGCAAGACCCGGTGCAGCCAAATAAATAAATAAATAAATAAATAAATATATATATATTTAAAAAACCTTAGAGGAACTTCCCTGGTGGTTCAGTGGTTAACTCCATGCTCACAATGCAGGGGGACCAGGTTCAACCCATAGTCGGGGAACTAGAGCCTGCGTGCCAACACTGAAGATCCTGCATGCTGCAATTAGGTCAGCCACAACCAAATAAATATTTTTTTAAAAAAGCTTTAAAAGACAAGACGCAAGTTCCCCATTGAAACACATGGACCATTCTGTCAAAAATCAAACAACTATATGTGAGTGTCTGTTTCTGGATTCTCTATTCTATTCCATTGCTCTATTTTCTAATATGCCAGTATACACTCTCTTGATTGCTGCTGCTGCTGCTAAGTCACTTCAGTCGTGTCTGACTCTTTACCTTTAAAATAAGTGTTGAAGTTAGATAGGTTAAGTCTTTCAACTTTGTCCTACTTTTTCAAAATGGGTTTGGCTATATTAGGTGCTTTACATTCCTCTGTATATTTTGGGGTAGGATGTTGGGATAAAAATTTTGGAATACAAACATGACTTGGAAGTTATCGGAATCTCTCAAATGGGCAGGGTCTTCCTGGAAATCTAGCCTCCTTCATTAGAAAAAGAGGAGCGGGAGTTCCCTGGCTGCCTAGTGGTTAGGACTCAGTACTTTCACTGCCATGGTCCTGGGTTCAATCCCTGGCCTGGGAAATAAGATTCTGCAAGCTTCTCAGAGCCACCAAAAATAGAAAAACAGGACCAACGAGGTCACACTGTAGAGAGACAGCACCTGCATCAAGGACTATTAAGAGTTAAATTATGTCCCTCCCCCCACCCCCAGAAAAGATGTTTAAATTCCAACTCCCAGTACCTCAGAGCATGATCTTATTTAAAAACAGGGTCTTTATAGAGGCAACCAAGTTAAAATGAGGTCATTTAATTACAGTAAGCCCTGATCCAGTATGATGTGTGCTTATAAAAAGAGGAGATTTAGACACACCGAGTCTCAGAGAAAAGATGATATGAAGAGACACAGAGTGAAGATGGCCATCTACAAGCCAGTGAGTGTCTGGGGCTTCTAGAAGCTGGGAGAGAGGCTTGGGTCAGATCTTTCCTTGGAGACTTCAGAGGGATCATGGTCTTCCTGCTATCTTGATTTCAGGCTTTTGGCCTCCTAAAACAGAGGACAATAAATTTCTGTGTTCTTGGCTGTCCAGTTTGTGATAGTTATAGCAGCCCTGTGTGTCTGTATGTGTTAGTCACTCAGTCATGTCCAACTCTTTGCGAACCCGTGGACTGTAGCCCAGCAGGCTCCTCTGTCCATGGGATTCTCCAGGCAAGAATACTGGAGTGGGTTGCCATTTCCTTCTCTAGGGGATCTTCCTGACCTGGGGACTGAACCCAGGTCTCCTGCATTGGAGGCAGATTCTTTACCATCTGAGCCACCATGGAAGCCCTACACTAGGAAAGCTCATATATGAACCCTGGACTGAGTTGAGGAGGGATCTTCAGTCACCCAAGGGACTTGAGTCCTAATAGGTTTATCATGGGGTTGCAAGTGTGTTCAAGATGTCCCCAGAGGGATTTCCCTGCTGGTCCAGTGGCTAGGAATCCATGAACCCAATGCAGGGCACCCAGGTTCAATCCCTGGTGAGTCAACTAGATTCCACATGCTGCAACTAAGATCCAGCAAAGCCAAATAAATTAAAAACAACAACAACAAAAAGATGTCAGCAGAGATTAGAGAAAGTCGCAGACTTTGGGTTTAGGAGCTCCTTGATGTGAATCCTTGCTTTGTCGGTTTATAACTGTATTCCTTTGGGCAAGCAATTCAACCTCTCTGAGCGCCACCTGTCAAATGGAGATAGTGATTAATGGGATTTGGCAGAAAGGGTTGCTATGAGTGTTTCACGAAAGAACATTTGTCTGGCAATTGGCATAATGCTCAATATATGGTGGTTACTATTTTTCATTTTGTGGGATGTCCTGTGCTCAAGGAAAGAGAATTGTCATTCCAAACCAGATGAATTGGCTAGATGGTGACTGTTCACGAAAGGTAGAAAATCAGTGAGAATCCAAGCAGGAAAGCAGACACTAGAATAGGGGGATGTATGCATTCGCTTCCTAGGTAATGGAAGAACCATGGAAGCAGGCAAACAGGGGACGGTGAAGAACCTACAGATTAGCAGCAGCAGGAAGGTCAGCACCACCCCTGGAGTTGGATGGATAGAGGCAGGGGGTGGTGTTTCTGGTACTCAGGAAGGACTGGAATCCCCAGGTAGAAGCTGGACCCACAGTGGCACTGACTGGTGGGAGGTCGAGACACAGGAAATGCCGCTGCTCCTGGAACTATTTCCGGAGACAGAGAGAGGGAGAAAAACCCTGGCTTCTCCCTTCTTCCCGCCCACTAAGCTCCCATCTCTGCTTCCTATTTGTCGATCTATTAAGGAAGTCAGGTCTTTTGGCAGCCTGCAGAGAGGTTGGCCTCCCAGTGATACAGAGCTAAACAGAGAAAGGGCAAGGAATGGATTTGAGGGCAAACAAGGCCAGGCCCAACACTGGGCAACTGGAGTTATATTTACTCTTTAAGTCTCAGATTCATCATCTAGAAAATGAGGATAATGATATGTATGATTATCTACTCACAACATTGCTGTCTTCATGAAACAAGGTATCAACAGTTCCCTGATGGTCCAGTGGCTAAAACTCTGAGCTCCCAATTAAGGGTCCCAGGTTCGGTCCCTGGTCAGGGAACTAGATCCCTCTTGCTGCAACTAAGAGTTTGCATGCTGGGACTTCTCTGGAGGTCCAGTGATTAAGATTTTATCTTCTAGTGCAGGGGGAGTAGGTTCAATTCCTGGTGGGGGAACTAAGATCTCATAGGCCTTGGGGCAAAAAAAAAAAAAAAGAAAGAAAAAAGAAAGATTAAAAAAAAAAAACAAAGAAGCAATATTGTAACAAATTCAATAAAGACAAAACAAATGGTCCACAACAAAAATCTTAAAAAAGAAAAAGTTCGCACATGCCACAATGAAGATGGAAGATCCCATGTGCTGCAACTAAGACCTGGAGGAAACAAATATATATTTTAAAAAATCCCAAGATAACACATACAAACAGTTGAACCCGGAGTCCAGCATATAGTAGGGAGTAGCCTGTAAATGTGAATGAATTGTCTAGTTAAGTGTTTTCTGCTCAGAGGATGAAAGGAAGGAGGAGGACAGAGGTCTGGGAAGACACTCAAGGTAGGAGAGCCATGCTAGTGTTAGTGATATTTTTATCTTGCAGATCTGTCCATCTGTCATCTTTCCATTCTAAGCTGGTGACTGTCAGTCTCCTTTTAGAAACCCTGAGTCAGGGCTCCCCCCACCGAGTTCAGGGTAGAGTCTCCACTCGCCTTCAAACGGACTTCGATCCACTCAATTTTTAGCTGGTGTCTGCCTCCTCCAACTGTTGCCAGACTTTCCGTGCCTCCCCCAGCCTGGGGGCTGAGCCGTTTCCAGGATCTCTTTTTGTATAATTAAAAAGAAAAATAGAACAGCCGATGTTGCCAAACACGTATTTAAAGTGACACCCTGGGTTCAGGGAGTGAAAAATAAAAACGTTTAAGGTTTAGATTAAAAGTCTCCATGCCCAGCTGTCTCCTGACCTTGGAATTTCTCCTCAGCCTGGCCGCCTTTAATCCTCTGCCCTGGTTTGTAAAAGCCTTTTAGACTGAGGGCATTTATTTCCCAGAGAACTATTCCAGCCTAATCACATAAAAATGCCCAGCATCCCAGGAACAGACTGTCAAGTGCAATGCGGTTCTGTGGTTCTCTCCAGAGGCCCTAGAGAAGGGGAAACTGGGGTGCTGCTTACCCTAGGAGTCACCCCTGGGTCCTTGCTTCCCCTTACTGTGCCCTTTTCCTACCACATCTAATCCATTAGGAAACCCACATTTTCTTAAAATCTCAGCTCTTGTGGCCAGCATCGCCTCTTCCATCTTAACCAGGCTACCATCATAGCCTGCCGAGAGGTCTGCAGTAAACTGCTCTCTAATGTCTCTGCTTTTAAAGCCATTCTATAACAGCAACTAGCAAAAAGTTTTTTAAAACAAATCTGAGAGCCTTCTCTGGTGGTCCAGTGTTGAAGATTTTGCCTTCCACTGCAGGGGCTGTGGGGTTCAATTCCTGATTTGCGAACTAAGATCCCACATCTGTGCAGCAAAGAAAAAGAAAAAAAAAAGCATTTGAGTGATGATGGAATGCAAGGCAATGTACATTTATCAAACATCTACTGTATACCAGCTGCCCCAAATCAGTGCCTGTGTACACAGTAGTTCAATAAATGCCTGTATCAATGAATGCCCTCAAGGAGCCCCCAGTCTTCCTGCTAAAATGCCTATAAATAACTAACTCTAACATGGAAAGGTAAGGCTATTATGTGAGTGTGTTCAGAGTGCAAAGGGGTCCCCTTATCACCTTGTACTTGTGGGTACCTTTACCAGTCTTATCGTCTCGCCTGGGAACTAGCTTTTTGAAGGTCAGGTGGACTCACCCGTCACTCACTTGCCTGTCCATCTCCTGGGCACCCAGGAAGGACTGTGCCTGTACTATGTGCTCAGTCATTGCCTCTTGTCTGATTACTGCTGATTCCCTACTGGCAGTTGTTCCTTCATTCAGACCCTGAGCAAGAGGGCAGCAGCTGGGTCCTAACTCTGGTGCTGCCGGCAGTGAGCTGGAGGCCCCTGACAGGTGACCCACCCTTCTATTTGGCCTGACTTTTCCAGTTATCAGTGAAGGATTTGGTCTCCTTCCTTGGTATAACTCCTTGCATGGACTACTATATAAATCTGTTCTTACAAAAGTTAAGACAATGGGAAGAAATTGTTAAAGATTCAAATCCTCACCATGGTTGCAACGCTTTGCCTGATCTGCCACTTTCCATCCCTCCTTCCTTCCCTTTTATTTATTTTTAAAATAGGGGTTAAATATATATAAAATTTACCAATCATTTTAAAGCATATAGTTCTGTGACATTAAGTACATTCACATTTATGCCCCCCTCATCGACATCCTTCTCTTCTTTTTAGATTATAATTTCAGACATCAATATTGGGACTTCCGTGGTGGTTCAGTGGTTAAGAGGCCAAGCTCCTAATGAAGGGGGCCTGAGTTCAGTCCCTGGTCAGGGGACTAGATCCCCCATGCTGCAATTAAAGATCCCACATGCTGCAAATAAAAAAATTTATCTGGCACAGCCAAATAAATAAAATGTTATTAAAAATAAGTCACTATTTTCTCATCATCTTTTATTGGGATCTTACATTTAATGATTGGTTCATTTAGGACATTTATAATATACAAAGATAGCTTTTATAACATACCAATTATTTTGGTAAGAAATAGTTAATATGGGACTTGCCTGGTGGTTCAGTGGTCAAGACTCCCTACGTAGAGGGCCTGGGTTCGACTCCTAGTCAGGGAATTAGATCCCAGGTGCTGCAAATAAGAATCAGCACAGCCAAATAAATAAATTCTTTTTAAAAAACTGTGCAGTCTACTACAGTTGGAACAATACAAAGATTGGCATGGCCCCTACACAAGGATGACACAACATGCATATCTGTGAAGTGTACCATTAACAAAGGAGAGAAAGAAAAAAAAAACAATACCAGCAAAAAGAACCCTAACATTACCAGCATTTCTCTTTGAAATTCTCATTCGGCCCAGTCTCCTCCTCCTTCTTCCCCAGAAGTAACTACTTTCCTCAGTTTGGCCTTTATCCTTTATGTGTTCCATTGCTTTTCTATATATTGTTTACTTTGGCCCATTTCTGAAATTTATACAAAGTTCAGAACTTTAGCCTGTGCCTACTTCTGCAACTTGTCATGTGATTCAATATTTTCTGGTCAGAGTCATCTTGTAGACACAAGGAACGCTCGAGGCCATTTTTTTTCACTGCTGCATTGAGTCCAGCTTACAAGATGCAGGCCACAGGCTTCTTCAGAGCCCTTAACCTCCCATCTTGGGTGATTTCCTTTCGCTACCTTTTTCATCCTAACCATTGATTACCACATTGACTGATTTTGTGTGGGCTCTGGCCAAACAGCCTCTATCTGGGGCTTTCCTGTGTGATATTGAGGGCCACCTAGGTGCTCACATATGGGTAATACTGAAGAAGGAGGGTGTTTACACCCCAGTGGGGCAAACCTTTGATCAGGAGCTAGAAGATAACTCCTCTGCCTTCTTCCTCTCCCCAGAACTGTCCTGAGTTGCCATGGTAACTATGGCCTCTCCTTGGTACCCTCGCTTGACTCTTTCCCTGCCTCACTCCCACTTTTCTGCACTCTTTCTCCTTGGGAATGCACTCCCCAACAAAGTAGTCCTGCAGACTTTTGATTCAGACTCTTGTTTATTGAGGAACCCAAGAAAGACATACCTGCAACGTGTCCACTCCCCTGTTTATGAACATGAGTTGTTCCAAGTTTTCCGAGATTGCCTACAATGCGGCTGAGGTTATCATCCTTGGTCATACTTCCTGGTGCACTTGTGTCCGTTTCCCTAGAATCTTCCTAGCACAGAACTGCGGGATCATAGGCTACCTACTCCTTCAGTTTTGTCAGATATTGCCCAGTTAGTTTTTTTTTTTTTTCCCCAAAGATTTTTATTTATTTGGCTGTGCCGGGTCTTAGTTGAGGCATGTGATATCTTAGTTTCCTCACCAGGGATCAAACCCGGGCCCCATGCAATGGGAGCTCAGAGTCTTAGCCACTGGACCACCAGGAAAGCTCCTCAATTAGTTCTTGAAGTGCCTACTCATTTTTCCAGTTTATTTCATCCCTAACCCCCATCCTCAGCTCATTACATTTGGGTCATACGGGCCTTTTTTCAGTTCCTTTACCATATGTACTCCCCCATCACGAGGACTTCACATCTGCTATTTTTCTCTGCTGAGAACACTTCCCCCACAGTCTAACTCTTGCCTCAGAGCTCAATTCTGTGCCTCACTTCCTTGGACCAGCTCCCTAACTTCCTTCTCAACCCCAAGCTAGGTCAACCCCCTCCTCCCCCCACCCATGTTATACATCTCAAGCCTCATATACTTCTCTGCTGTGACCCACTTATCAGTTGTGATGTTCCCTCTGTCTGCGCAACTGTTGGTACAATCTCCCTTTTGCTAAGTTTCACTAGTCTGAAAGTCATGACCACCATGTTTATTTCAGCTCACTACTCTAGCTCCAGCACCCAACACCATACCCGGCACACACTAAGCAATCGATATTACTGTTTTTTTTTTCTTTCTTGAATATTTATGTACTCATTTGGCTGCGCTGGGTCTTGGTTGCAGCACTCAAGATCTTTAGCTGTGGCACGTGGGATCTAGTTCCCTAATCAGGGATTGAACCTGGGCTCCCTGCATTGGCAGCACTGTCTTAGCCACTGGACCACCAGGTAAGTTCTGATTATTATTCTAATAGATATTCTTTGTTCTCACTCATGTTGGAGCTCAGTGTGGAAAAGTTTCAGCATGTTTTAACATTATTTGCCATCTACTGGGAGCCAATATCAGGGCACACTAAGCAAAATCCCATTCCTTGAGCAACTAAAGTCTAATAAACATTAACTGAACTTTCTGGACCCTTACCTATTTTAAGTGCTTCGGAGCTAAGTACTTAGAACTATTTAATTGGCTCAGAAGTCATTTCCAGTCTGAATGTTACTATAATGAGTAATGATGACTTTTTTTTTGGCTGTGCTGGGTCTTTGTTGCTGTGCGTGCGCTTTCTCTAGTTGTGGAGGGTAGGGACTGCTCTTGGTTGTGGTACTTGGGCTTCTCATTGTGGTGGTTTCTCTTATTGCTGAGCACAGGCTCTAGGGCGCACTTAGGCTCAGCAGTTGCGGCTCTTGGGCTTAGTTGCCCTGAAGCATGTGGAATCTTCCCCAGGGATCAAACCCATGTTCCCTGCATTGGCAGGCAACTTCTTAACCACTATACCACTAGGTAAGTCCCTGATGACCATTGTTTATCGAGCACTTACTATGTACCCCGCACTAAGTGCTTTGCATTTACCATCTTATCCTATCCTCACAGCATACAAGGGAGGTAGTAGTATTGCCTCTATTTCACAGATGAGGAAACTGAGCTTAAGAAGGTGAAATCACTTGTTTCAGGTCACACATTTAGTAAATGGTGTGGACAGGATTTCTCAGCCAGAGCACCTAACCTCCTACTGTGATTTTAAAACTTCCCCTGTTCCAACTACACTGCTTTCAATTAGATTCCAGAGACTGAGTTCTTAATCACAATGATAATTAATGATCGATACCACTATAGGGCATTTATTGACAACTAATCATTTTATATCCCTCTATTCATTTATTCAACAAATACTGAGAACTTACAACAGGCCAAGCTCTATTTGCAGGGCTGGGAGTACAGAGGAAAATGAAACAATAAAACCCTTGCCTTGCAGAATTTACATCCTAGAGGGAGGAGAAAAAAATGAAACAAAATAAAGAAATAAACTATGTGATAGAAATGATCAGTGCTACAGAGCATATGAAAGCAGAATAATGAAATAGAGAGTGTTACGACAGTATTTCCATGATCTCATCTCATACCCTCAACGATCTATTATTCTTCCCATTGTACAAGTCATAATGAGATTCAGAGAGGTGAAGTCACTTTCCCCAAAGGCACACAGCTCATAGGTTAAGTCAGAATTCTGGAAAAACATAGGAACCCATCCTGTACTTTTTACTGTGCACCTACCCACCTTTGTTGGAGACAAAAGGAGCATCAAACTTTCTTCTTCTTCCTCTTCTTCTTTTGCTTCATGGGGGATTTTCCTGGTGGCATGTGAAACCATTTAGTGACAGCATGTGAATCTCAAACCCAGGCCCCTTGCATTGGGAGCAAGGAGTCTTAGCCACTGGACCATCAGGGAGGTCCCAGGAGCATCAAACTTTCTTCCAAGAGTTTAAGGTCTGGCAGGTCAGTAAGTTGGGCCAGGTGAGTGGAGGACTCACAAAGCAGTCAGTACTCAAGTGTCTATGCCTTACCCAGGGCAGACGTGATTGCTTATGGGAGCTGCTGATGCTGAGACTGAAGTCAAGGCTCAGCCTGACGAATCGATTTTAGAAATCAGGAGCAGAAGACCCAGGCTGCCTAGCTCTTTGGGGGGCTGTTGGTGACTCAAAGACCCATCAGCCCTGCCCCCACAGCTGGTTCTGTGCCCTGCCCCCTTTTGCCCCAGGTCTCCAGCCTCCAGGCCATCAAGAGATCTAGAAAGTGGCTAGTGACAGAGTGCTACCACACCCTTCCCAAGCCACACTCATATGCAAATAGGCCTCCTCTCCCAGCATTATTAGCTTGAGGGGCCTTCCAGATAGCCGGTGAGGGTCTGGGGCCTGGGGCGGGATACCAGTTTGCAGGCCTCAGCGGCCCGGGTGTTGTTGTAGCTAGTCCTCTGTCTCTAGGTGGCCCTGTGACTCAGTCTCTGCCCAGCAGATGTCATGAACCCTGAGCCTGGGAGGCAGTCTGGAATACAGAAGAGAGCGTGGGTTTTGGAGCTAGAAAAGCGTACAGAGCACTGTCTCCCCCAGGCCACAGCCTTGTTTGTTACACTTCAAGAGGGTCTCTTAGAGCCCCTGCATTTTCTTCAAAGAGGTACACCTTAAGGTTTAGTTGCTCAAGCTATAAACAGACATATTGTGGAATTTGCAGAATTCATTCATTCAACGAACATTTGGTGGGTATATTTTATGAGGGCTGAGGATAAGCTGCGAGTAAGACCAAGGTCAGTCTCAGCGACTTCCTTCTTTTTTGGGGGTGGGGGTGGGTTATAAAATTTATTACAAGTTATTAGACTGCTAAATTAGATAAAAAAAACTGGTGACTGTACAACAGGGTCATAAACCCATAACCTTTGGGTTTCACTAGGCAGACATTATTTGCATTTCTTTATTTTTCTATTGGAGTATAGCTAGATTCTGCTACACAGCAAAGTGAATCAGTTATATATATACACATATGCATGGGTGCTCAGTTGCTTTAGTCACGTCCTACTCTTTGCAACCCTATAGACTGTAGCCCACCAGGTTCCTCTGTCCGTGGGATTCTCCAGGCAAGAATACTGGAATGGGTTGCCATCTTCTCCAGGGGATCTTCCTGACCCACGGATCGAACCCATGTCTGCATTGGCAGGCTGACTCTTTACCTTTGAGGCACCAGGGAAGCCCATACATATACATATATGCACACTTTTTTGGATTTCCTTCCCATTTAGGTCACCACAGAGTACTAAGTAAAGTTCCCTGTGCTATTACAGAAGGTTCTCATTAAGAGACTCATTAAGAGACAGACAGTAGACCATTAATGCATAAGCAGTATATTATAATCGTGAGAAGTGTTCTGGATGAGAAAGGGTTTGTGTTTAGGTAAACTGGGCCAACTCACCTGCTCTCAGTTTGCAACTGGCGAGATTTCTCTCTCCAGGCTGAGGCTAAGAGCCAATGGTCTTGTTTCAGACCATCCTAACTAACGTCACTGGCATGAAAGACCTGCTTTCAGCCGTGAACATGACTTCCCTGGTGGCGGTAGTGGTAAATAACGTGTTTGCCAATGCAGAAGACTTAAGAGACGAGGGTTCAAAATGCCTGGGTGGGGAAGAGCCCCTGAAGTAGGAAGTGGCAACCCGCTCCAGTATTCTCTGGAAAATTCCAGGGACAGAGGAGCCTGGCAGGGCCACAATCCATGGAGTTGCAAACGAGCTGGACCAGACTGGGCACAGCACAGGAGCAATGAATGGGTGTTGCTGGGTGAGGAGGAGTGTTTCCTATAAAGTCCACGCTGTGGACGAATCTAGGAGGCACTCAGTGAAGAACTGGTGAATTACTGAATGCCATTTCAAGTGGCATACTATGGATCACTGGGAAAAGAGAAGATCTTAGCACTTTCATTCCTAGCTTTCTGGAAGAGGAGGAATTTGGGGACTTGGAGAGGCATGTAAGGGATGCTGGACTTCCATTAAACACTATTTTAGAGTAGGTGCTGGCACTGTGCTACCTTTAAGATACATCAATGAAAGAGGGAAGAGAAGCCATCCAGTCTGATTTCAGGAGAATAAATAAGAACTATTATATTACAAATAAGAGGAGTGCTGCCAGGAGTGTTCTGAGCAGGGGGACCGGAATATGCAAAGGCCTGGAGGAGAGAAAGCAGGTTTATTCAAAGAATCCAAAGTAGTTTGGTGTATTCAGACTTTGAAGGAGACCTATTGGGGAGGGAAAGAATGTTGGAGAGAAAACCAGGGTCTTCATCTCAGGCTGCCTTCCTCCTGGGGGAAAACTAAATTTCTTCTTTTTTTAAAAAAAGTCTTTATTTGGCTGCATTGGGTCTTAGTTGCGGCACACAGGATCTTCACTGGGGCCTGTGGAATCCTTTCAGTTGTAGCATGCAAGGTCTAGTTCCCTGACCAGGGATGGAATCCTGGCCCCCTACATTGGTAGCAGAGAATCTTAGCCACTGGACCACTAGGGAAGTCCCCAAACTAAATTTCTTGATTCCACAACGAGTTAGGGTTATTAAGTCCAGGTGGTTGCCTTCATTTTAATGAAGACACACTGTTTACTGACCACTCTGTTCCAGAATACTGGCTCATTCAATCATCATATGAACTCTTCAACGTTTGGTATCATGAGTCCCCCTCACCCCCACTTTACAGATGGGATAACCGAGGCTCAGTTTGGGTCCTTGGTCCAAGTCATGTAGCTCATGACATTTGGGAATTTAGAATGTTCCTTTATGTAAATGCTTCCATTCTAGAAGTTTTTTTTTTTTTTTACCCCTACATGAGGTAACGCATGTAAAAGCTTTTTTTGGTAATAGAGCCATGTAAACATGAAGCATTATTATTAGTTTTGCTGGATTTCTGACTCCATCCAGTTCAGCCTGCAGCATTCAAGGAGCCCAGGAAGGGGCAGTAAATGAAAACCAAAAGGCCCAATGGTCTCTCTTAAAATTCCCCCTCATCTATTCTGGTTCCCTCTCTGGGGCACCTCCAGTTATTATCATCAGCTAGAGTTTGTTTCTCATAAGTTACAAGACGTGGGAGGTTAAAAAAAAAAATCAGCAGCATCAACAACTACAAAAAACCACACAGCAGCTTGAACACAAAAAGAATTTGAATTTTGAACAAAGGGCAGGGTGAGACCCTAAGTAAATGCTGACACATCCTCTCTCCAGCTGTGAACTGGGGGTCTGAGAGCTGCTGCAAAGGTCATCTGTCTCTACATCTTTGGGCAGGAAATGCAATTCAATCCTCTCAATGACTGATTGCTCTGTAAGATTAATGGAATCTCTTCAACTCTGGTCTCTGTTCTGACAGCACAAAAAGTGAATCAAACTCCTCTCTCTTCCCTTCTCCTCTTACTAAGCAAGGTCAGCTGATTCCACACTTTAAAAGTTCAAAACTTTTCTCCAGAAAATTTGTCCCCGGGTGTTCCTCTGCAGGGTGAAACTCTTTCTTCTGGGGTGAGAACCAAAGGTGGAGCTTGAAGGCCTGGGGAACCTTTCTAAGCTTTTCATCTGTCCTTGCTTCATCTTTCAAAATAAAATGAATGTAAAGGGCATGATAGTCCCTGAAAGGGTTAACTGCCATCCCGGCGGTCCAGCCCTCTGCGATTGGCAGCCAATGACAATTTAGCATGATGAAGTAATGCCAGAATTTTGATTTCCATTGGTTAACATGCTTGTCCATAAATCCAAAGATGCAAGTTTTGAAAGTATCTTTGAACTTTTATGACTCTCTTCCTGGAGTTAACCCCTTGATGAACTCACCTGTTATTTCCAAGTTTCCCTCCAATCTTCAGAAAGGAAGAGATGTTATAATACGTAGAACTCTAGGCACAAACCTGTCTTCCTCAAAGGATCAAAGCCTGACACTCAGGCCATGTGTAATTTGGCCATGGTTTTTCTTACTCAGATATTGCAATCCACAAGGACTGAGGAGCCAAATAAAACCCCAAACAAACACAAGTCTCTGGGAACTACAATCACTTTAACTGTAATAGTGTGGTCTGTTGTCCCAGAGTACTTACTAAATTGCAAAAGTGACCCAAAATATGACCAAACTCTAAGGTTTGGCAAATGGAGATGCTAGATACACAAGTTCTTCCTATATTTATTTATATTTATTTTCTATGCCTTTATGTTTGAAATATCTGATAAATTTAACAGGGCACAATGGTTTTTAAAAATGCAAATAATTAAGTGTAGTCTCTATATAACCCCTAAAAACTTTGTCCTCTCCTCAAAAGTGATCAAACAATGAATGGTTTGTTGTTCTATTCAAGCCTTTTTCTTTCTTTGTTTCTCTCTTTTGCATGTCTATACATTACAGTTTGTTTTAACATAAATGGGATCATTACAGGTTATTCTGTGACTTATGTTTCTTAACCAATCTTGAATTTTTCTGTATCATATGATTCAGATTTATCTCATCCTTAAATAATATTTTAGAATGAGGCAGTTCTACAGATAGTATATGGAAAGAACTCCAAGATTATATTAAGTGAAAAAGGAAGGGTAAGGACAGTGTGTATATTTGTGTGACACAATAATAAAAGAAAATATATGTAGAGGTTTTGTAACAGCATAAACCATTTCTGGGAGGATACCCAAGAGACTTACTAAGTTTTCTGGGGGTGGGAGTGTGGAGAGGAGAAACTAGGAGTGGGAGAGAAAGAAAGCAATTTTAAAACAATTTTTAGAAAGTGGAACATTTCATAAATACAGTAGAATTTATCAGGTGTCTTCCACCTAGATTAAGAAACAGAAAATCACTATTACCTTTCACTGTTCACATTCCCTAGCCCATAGCAAGTTCCTTCCTGCATTTTCTGTTCATCACTCCTTGGCTTTTACTTACGCTTTACCACTTAGGAATGTATAACTAAATAATATTCATTTGGCTTAGATTTGCCTGATTCTGAAACTCATAGGCTCGAAAATCACAAATAAAGTGAAATTCAATTTTGAGTAGGTAATACATACAATTTTACACTATGCATAGTAAAAATTCAAAAGATAACACAACATATAAAATGAAATCTATAAGGTTCAAAATCAAGCAACATGAACGCTTATATATGGTAAAGATTTCACAATGTACCAAGGAAAAAGTATTTTTGTCTTTTCCAGCTCTTTTCCCCATTTAAAAGTTGTATTTCTTTCCAAAGAAAATTTCGTGCATATAAAAAATGTAGATATAGATATATTATTTTTGGTTTACATAAGTGGTCATCACAGTTTGGTATTATTCTACACCTTGTTTTGTTTTAATGTAAGGATATCATGAAATCATTTTACATCAGTATCTATAGAGTTTGTTATTGTTTGGTTGCTAAATCGTATCCAGCTCTTTTTGGGACCCCATGGACTGTAGCCCACTAGGCTCCTCTGGCCATGAGATTTCCCAGGCAAAAATACTGAAGTTGGTTGTCATTTCCTTCTCCAGGGGATCTTCCCGACCCAGGGATTGAATGCACATCTCTTGCATTCTTTATCACTGAGCCAGGGAAGCCCTATATACATAATATATATGTATGCGCATATATATATATATATATATACATATATAGAGCTACCTTGTTCTTTCTAATGATTTGATAGCATTTCCTTGGGCATACAAACTGTCCAAGAATTATTTAATCAGTTCCCCAACCAACTTTCAGATCATTTTTAATCTTTTCCTGTTACAAACAGGGCTACAATGCATTGCATCTTTGTGTTTGAGTCTGACTATCAGATATATATCAGGAAGTAGTCATCCATTTCTAAGACTTCCTGCTCTGTCACCAGTCATCTGTACCTGAGAAGTTTATTCGTCAGATCTGGGCAGGTGGGAAAATTTTATATCTTGCTGGCATCCCCAGGTGCCTAAGGTGCCATGCTCTTAGCAGGCACACAGAGTGGGTGGTTTAAGCACTAACACTCTATTCACGTTGCACAGATGGCTCCTTCTAGAAAACCTTTGTAGATATTTCTGACCTCCTTCCCCGCAAGACAAATTCTGGCTTGTACTCTAAGGTTGCACTGTCCAGTAAGAGAGATACTATATATAGTTATTTAAATTTAATTAAAATTAAATAAAATTCAGCATTTAGTTCTTTAATCCCACTATTCACATTTCATTCTGAAATTTGGGGAACTGATTAAATAATTCTTGGGCAGTGCTTAACAGCCACATGTGGCTAGAGGCTCCTCTGTTAGCACAGACATAGAACATTTCCATCTTTTTGTTCTATGGGGCCGCCCTGCAGGAAAGACTAGATGGAAGCCTCTGGGCTCTGGATTCCTACCGGCCCAGGATTCAAAACCTGTCTTTGCTATTTCGCAGCCCTAAATTGTGGGCAAGTGACTTGACCTCTCTTTGAGTCTCAGCTATAGCGGGCAATTACAGACCCTCTCTCAGAGAACTTTGATGAGAATTCCAAGAGATAGCAAAATGTGAGAGCCTTTGCTCAAAGACAGAGTAAGCTCTCAAAAACCAGGAGCTATTATAATGATACATGAATATGACAGCTTCAGTTTCTAACAGTGTGAAAAATCCTAGATTCTGGGGGTTCCATCCAGTATCAGTCCTTCCTGACTTGTTTGGGAAGCTGGCAGCCTACCCCTTGCCCAGTCTGGAGGAAGAGGCTACAATCGGAGCTGATTTTTCCATCCTCGAAGTCTTTAGAGCACGGAGCTGCTCAATCAACCTATGATGAATGAAGAAATGAATGAATGGGGCCAACACAGCCAGGATCTGACTGGGCCTTTTGTAAGAATGAGCAAGAAGGTCCAAAGTCATTATTATTTTGTTTCAAATACAACTGGCCTGGTCCTTTTTTTCCTGCAAGATAAAAACAAAACAAAACCAAACAAAAACCCTCTCCTGGGGAATCACCTTAAGCTTCCCTTCCCTCTCTCACCTATAGTCCACTCCTCTGGGACAATTAGCCAGGGAAGGAGCTCAAGGGTCTTGGCCCTTCCCCCTTTGGCCCAACATAACCTCCTCCCCCCACTTTGACCAAATGCCTGAAATTCTTTCAACAGGAGGACAAAGCCTTTCATCTGCCAATTACTGATAAAGGGAAAATGCAAATATTGCTAAGGAAGGTGATCCATCAAGGGCCCAACATTTATGGAATGACCACTTAGGACCAGGCGGCAGGGTAGGCACTCTGGGGGCGTCAAAGGGGAACAAACCCCTGGCTGGCCCATTCTTTTCTCTGGTCTGTGGTTTCCTGGCAGTTTGTAAAGGGACGGGATTAAATTAGGCGACTACTCAACCCCTTCCCACAGGCCAGGAACCCCCCATCTGGGTGATATATGGACTTAACTGTTTTTACACTAAGGTGTCTGCCATCAGGTCTTCTCTTGACACCAGCTTTTGGGGATACCATGAGACCGACCACATGGGGAGACAGAAAGGTCTTCGTGAGGAAAGGAGAATTAAGACTAAGTGATTTGCTTCACACTTTCTGCTTTACTGCACTTAACTCATGACCTTCCAGCCCACTGCATGGTCAGGGAAGATCCCACTGGAGATGGAAGTGGCAAACCCATTCCAGTATTCTTGCCTGAAAAATCCCCATGGACGGAGGAGCCTGGCGGGCTACAGTCCATGGGGTCGCAAAGAGTTGGACATGACTGAGTGACTTCACTTCACTTCTTCATCTCATTATGTGGGGGCGGTTAAGAGGGTCAGTATCCAAATGTGGATGTGATGGCAGAGGCAGGCTCCAGTTTGAGCCCCAGCAACCCCATTTATCAGCTGTGTGATCTTGGGGGATTGGTTTCCCCTTTCTGAATCGCACTTTCCTTATTTGCAAAACTATTTACCTTAAAGGGTTCTTGAGTGAAAGAAGCAAATAAAATAGTCCCTGGTTCTTGACACAGGCTAAAGGCAAAAACCTTCCCACCCCCATTAAGACAAGGTGGGCGATTTCAGTTTGGAAAAAATTGTGATGTTTGCCAGTTAAATGGACTTGGATTAAAACAAACTTCAAAGAGTAGTCTTTGGAGGGTGGGTGGAAAAAGATACAGAAAGATAGGAGAGGAAACTTCAAGGTTAGTGAGGGGGGAGCTGTCTCATAGGGTGACCAACACTGAGCTGATGGTTCACATCTGATCGCTGATGGGGAAGCCACTTCCTCTCCACTTATCTGTCTGATCACTGTGTTGACAGGAGGAGGATATGAGGGTAGAGCAATCAACCAGATTCAAAACTTCTCTGAGCCTCAGTTTCCTATCTGCAAAATGATCTGCTCCAACCATCCCACAGGATTCAGGAAAGAAGTAAAAATAAAAAAGTATGGGAAGTCTTTCTTTTTGCAAAGCCACCTATGAGCAGGTATAAGGCTCCTTTCTTGTAGCCCAGGTGCCTTATTATCTCATCACGATCTTTACCCTCAAGATCGGGCCTAGTTGGGCTGGAAGAATGTTCAGGGCCAGTTTTTCCTCACAATCAAAGTCGACCCGACTGTTGTTCATGATGAACTTACAGGACAACACCTTTACCATTCTAGTTTTGGGAGGTGGGCACAGTGAACTAGGTATGTCGACAGGTAAGTATACTCAGATCTAATGACACTCCATATATATATACAGAGGGTGCCCATACCGCCGCCAAGAAGCACTGTAGGGTTAATCAAGGTGCACCCAAAGTTCCCTGGGCCCATCCCAGCGCCTTGCACCTTTCCACCGACATTTCTCCTGTAACCCGCCAATAAGGGCTTACCCTTCGCATGTCTGCCAGCTGCGTTAGGAGGCGCCAGATCCGATTCTCTCGGTAGTTCACTCCTGAGCATCTATTTCCTCTTCTTGGAGAGCGCAGGGACCTTTAAAAAATGTCCAACTTCTCTTCTAGGGCTTCTCGCCTAGTAAAGGACTCCACAGACGCGGGCAGAATGAATGAATGAAAGGCAACGTCTTCCGGTCAGCTCGGGTCTGAAAAGGCTTTGGTCTGGCTGTATTTCCTGTACCTGTGTCTATGTGGATCCTTTGAGTCCAGTAGTTTAAGAGTTATGTAGTCCGTACAGGTATGGAGCTGCGCTAATTTCTTCCTGAGCCCCCAAATGTTTCCTCCGTGTGGCCGATCTGCTTACGGCTCTAGAGAGGATTTCTCCACACCGCCCCCCCCCAACAAAAAAGACATAGCAGAAAAGAAAAAAATATATATATATATACATATATATATACACACACAAAATGCTTTGAATTTGGGTCAGCCACGTAGGTAACGAGGTGGGGTAAATGAAGGAAGAAGAGGGGTCGCCCGTGGGGGCCATGGGCGATGGGGGCAGGGATTAAGGTGGGAGGTCGTTTTCGGGGGTGCCAGGCCCCGGGGGCTTTCACTCCAGCAGGCTCGGCTTGCATTTCCGCGCCTCCCGCTGAGGCCAGCCGTGCAAATCTGCACCTCCCTCCCCACCCCCTCCCTCCTTCCCTTCCTCCCTGCCCCGCCATCTCCGGGATGCGCCCGCCGCCTGCAACTCAGCCCTTCCAAAAGTCAGCTCTGCACACAACTCCCGGGCGGCGGCGGCGCCTGCGTGCAGAGGCGCACTCGTGACCCAACAACAAAACAGCGATGCCAGGGCGCTAACGGCGCCCGGTGCCTCCCGGGCGCCCTCCCCGCCCCACACCTCCTCGGGCCGCCGCCCCCTCCCGCCCCCATCCCGGGCCGAGTGCCCCCTCCCGCTACTAGCCCGGCCGCGGGCTCCGAGCGCGATCGGCAACAATGTTTACGTTCCGGGGATTATGACGTCGACGCCTCCCCCCCCACAACTGCTGAAAATGGTTTCCTAGGACTTTGCAAACGGATCTGCTTAAGTGTTGGTGCAAAACTTTGTAGATCTCGGCTCTGGCTTGCTTTATTTATTTATTTTCTGGTTTGTTTTCTTTGGTCTTCCCTCCTTCCCCCCTCCGCCAAAATGCAGGGGGCAGGAGTGTTGACAATTAATTGGTGAACTCTCCTAAAAAAATGGAGGCAGAGAAAGACTCTGGAAGAAGATTGGTGTGTAGCTTTTTTTTTTTTTTTCCAAATCTGTATCTGGTTTATGATAGATCTATTTTTTTTTGGTCGTTGTTTCTTGCTGCCTTTTCTTTCCTTTTCTGTATTTTGCAAGAGGACCGGAAAAAAATATAATAAATTGCATGCAAAAGGAAGCAAGCAGCTTACTCCTCCAGTCCCTTGTGAGACTGAGTCTCAGACACTTATGTGGGGAGGTGGTAGCGGGGAAAGGCGTGGAGGGGGGGTGCTCAGCGGGCTCGGGGTTCGCCCGGAATCTGGGGGGCTGCGGGGCCGGGCGCTCGGCGGTGGAGGGAGGAGGCAGGGGATGCGGGGAGTGGTGGGGGATTCTCCTAAAGAAGTGAGTGTGCGCGCGCGCTTGTGGGGAGATGAGGCAGCTGCTGGTGCGTTTTGGGGTCTCCGATGGGAGCTTTGTGGCGGGCCGTCTGCCTCTCCCCCTCCCAAGCCGCGAACCCCCCCCTCCCCACCTCTTCTTCTCGCACTAGCGGTCGGTCGGCGGGGGCGGCTGGGGTCTCAGCCCTTCCATTTCAGCTTTCCAGCTTACCCGGTAGCTCGGGGGGCGGCTCCAGGCTTAGAAATGCCGCCGGCCCCCGGTTCCGGCTTCCCGGCTCTGCCGCCGCGGCCGCCAGGGCTGCTGTTACCGCCGAGCCGGGCGCTGCGGCGGCTCCTCCCGGGGCCTACAAATGCCCCGCCAGCCCGTGCGCGGAGCCCCCCTCGCGGGTTACATAACCAGGCTCCCGGTCGAGTGGGCAAAACTCAACAGCTCTCGGGGGTGGGGGGCTGGAAGCAAGGGGAGAGTCCCTCAGAAATCCCTTCCACGGCCTCCAAAGATGCAGGAGGGGAGTGCCCTGTATAGGGCGCCGCCTGACCCTGGGGGGTGCGGGTCCCTCTCCTTATCCCGATTTTCAGCATCTTTGGCTTCTGCGCGAAGTTGCTCCGGTCCCAAAGGTGGGGTGCAGGGGGGCACGAGGCTCCTGCACCTGTTCGAGCTGGGCCCAGGGTGAGAGGCGACCCCCAGTTCCCCCAATAATGTCCCGGGCTCTCCGGTTTGGGTCCCCGCAGCGCCCGATTGACCGCCAGAGATACGACGAGAACGAGGACTTGTCGGACGTGGAGGAGATCGTCAGCGCCCGCGGCTTCAGCCTGGAGGAAAAGCTGCGCAGCCAGCTGTACCAGGGGGATTTCGTGCACGCCATGGAGGGCAAAGGTGAGGCGCCCCCTCCTCGGGCTGTCCTCCGCGGCGAGGCCCGAGCGCACGTGGGGAGGGAGCTGCCGGTGGCTGGGTTCGTATTTCGCGCCCGCGTCCCCCATTCCAGGGGATCCGGTGACGAAACGAGGCCGAGCACTGGGGGGGGTGGGGTGGGGTGGCGAGGGAGGAGGGCAGGCGGGAGCCGGGGCCGGCCGTGGGCCTAGGCCCGGCCCGCGCCCACCACCAGCCCCAGGGTGGGCAGAGCCAGGGGCCCGGCGGACTGAGGGACCTGGGGACCGACGGGTGGACCGAGGGAGGGCGGGTGCGCCGCGTTCTACCCCTCCCGGAGCCGGCCCAGCTCCTTGCGCTGCACGAAGTGCGGCTGACCGGCTGCAGCGGGCTAGGGTCACCCCAGGGCCATTGGGGTGAGGGCCCCCCAGGCCTGAAGCCTCCCTAACCCCGTGCCATTTCGGACCCTGCCAGTTGGGATCTGGAGCTGGGGACGGCCCGGGTCACTTAGTGACACCTCCTCAGGCCTGGGGTCTACTGCACCCCATCACCTCGTGGGCTTTGCCCGACAGGAGCAGGGTAGGTGAGCCCGGAGTTGTTGACTGGCCCCCAGTGAAGCCCGAGGCCTCTAGTCCTGCAGCCCTGACGCTTTGAAGTGGTGACTGCCGGTAAAGGTGTTATCCCCCCTCCGGCTTCAGGCTTCCTCCTGGCAGTTGGAGGTGAAGACTTGGGGCACCCTCCTGGGAAACAGGGTCTCTCCCCAAGTCTGAGGCCTTGAGAGCTCTGTCCCTGTTGTGAGCCCTGCCAGTTTAGAGAAGTTGGAGAAGCCTGGGGATGGGGGTTGGCAATGTCACCCCAACCTGAGACCTTTGGGGCCTGACTTTCAGCCTGACCCTGGTACTCGCAAGATGTCTGGGGGGTGGCTTCCAGACCTTTAAGTGATGCTCTGACTTGGGTCTAAGGCCTGCAAGGCCCCTGGTTGGGCCTGTGGGATTGGGGTTTTGGATTTGTTTCTGCCAACTTGTCTCTCTGTGCCCTTCTGTGATTTAAGTTCATTTTTGCCACTCAGTTATTTGGGTTTCCCTTTATATTAACGTTTCTATTTTGTTGATCCCCCATCCCCCTTGGAAAACCCTCCAATCCCTCAGTGAGCTGATAACAGGGGAAGAGCCTCCCCCACCTCCAGGTTCTGGTTGAGTGACTGGGGCTGTGGGGTTAGCCCCTAGGAGAGATGGGGCCTGGCTTTGCATTTTTGAAGTTTCTCTTTTGTGTCCATTGCTTCCTGGAGTGCCGGGGGTTCGGGTGGTAGGGGGTAGTTGTAGGGGAAAGGAGGAAGAAATTTCTTCCAGCCTGCGAGGTCTTAAAGAGCATTGCACACAGAGGCTGGATAGTTCAGGGGTCTAGACCCAACTACATTTAAATTTCCTTAGCACAAATGGGATTTTAATTCCTCTCCTTCCCCATTTTTCTTGAGTCATTTGGCACATTTCAGGAGAAAACAGTATGCAACTCTTCCTGGTCATTGGTGAGGAATTCTCTGCCCAGGATCTCATGTTTTCTCAGGCTCATTTGAGGAAGTTGAAGCTGACCCTGGGGCTGGACTTTGGGTGTGTGTGTATTGGGGAGGAAGGTGGTAGTGGGGGGAGGTTTCCAGAAAAGGAGATTCCTTAAATCTACTGTCCAGGCTCCTTTCAAAGAAGCGGACTCTAGGGTTGTTGGTTGTTAATTCAGATCTTGCCCCAAAACTCGAGGGAGGAGCTGAGAAACAGAAGGAGCCCTTAGCCTGGATTCAAAATAGAAGCTTCTTAAACTTCTCTGCCTTTAAATCCTTAGGAATCCCCATTCACTAGGAGCCCCTGGGGATCTGAGCTGCTAAGGTCAGGGCTTTCCTCAGCTCTGGTTTTGTTCTCTCTGCTCTGAGCAGAGTTGCCTTGGCCTCACCGCCCCTGCAACCCCCCAAGCTGCCCTAGTGAACTGTTTCTCTGGGGCAGGGGTTTCAGTGCCCTGAGATCCCATCTGTCTCCCTTCTGACTGGCCAGGGCGGGCTTGTGTGTTTGTGAATTGCTTTAGTTACCTGAGGGCTTGGGGGGGTGTGAGTATTTGTCTCCGCCTCCCTTATCTCCATATTTAGGGATAAGGTTGAGTGAGCTCCCCTACTTTTGGAACTCAGGAGGATGGAAACTAAGGCTTCCTTCATTCTCTGGGGCATTCTGTAAGGATGTTGGGGTCTCCACTAGACAAGCATCCATCAGACAGAAAACTAAGTGGTGAATTTTCTTTGGGTCTCACTCTGTCCTCTTCATACAGCCTTCACCTGGGCAGCATCCTTCTGGATTATCCAGCTGAAGCAAGTGTTGTGATGGCTGCAACAGAATTTCACTATTAAGACAACAAAGCTGTGCCCAGTTCCCTAGTTATTTTGGCACCAAATACACAGTTTCCAGGGAAACCGGCTTCCCCCCCCTCCCCTTCAGTATGCAGGATATTACAATAAGATCTTCCCTGATGCTCAGCTACAATGAGAACCCTCCTCCCAGCCTCCTCTATGGGGCTTCAGATCCTCCCAGGTGGCATTCTTCAGTTCTGCAGTTCCTTTACTTTCAGAGCTCAGCCTGGGATGCGTTTTCTCCATCCGTCCTTCTTTCGCAGTGAGAGCTGGGCTCTTTCTGTTTGGGGCTCTTTCCTGAGTTTCCTTCCCCAACCCTCACAGCCCTTTGGCTGTTCATTGACAAGTTCTGACCCGTGGGGCATGCAGGGAATGACTGAGTAGGCAGAGGGGCCAAGAGTTGGCATAGCTTCTCCTGGGCTTTGCCTCATCCATTTCCTTGTCATTTTCTAGGGATCTCTTGTTCTTTGAGCTGGTGCCTGCATCTCATATAACCCCTGCCCCTTCCTCCATCAATGTTCTTCCCCTAACTGATGGATCATGGTTCATTTCCTCCTTCGTGACTTAACCAACCTGATTTAATTCCCATCTCCAAATAGATTTCAACTATGAGTATGTGCAGAGAGAAGCTCTCAGAGTTCCCCTGGTATTTCGAGAAAAGGATGGCCTGGGAATTAAGTAAGTTGCTGAAATGAATTGCTTCTTCTCCTGTCTCCTTCCCTCACGCAGTTTATAGGTTGGGATGCATTTCTTCCACTCTTTCCCCTACCTTTCGTCACTGAGCAGGATTTTTCTTAGTTAATTGGGGGTTGCACCTCCTTGTTCAATGCCTGAAAGAGGGGGGAAAATATCTCCAACGATGGGTCTGGAATTTCAGAGAATTTGGATGGAGAGGTCACAGAGTACTTCAACGGTGTGGACTTTCCTTCCTGATCCATCCCACTTACATACAGTTACTTCCTAAAGGGAAACTGAAGCAGTGCCTAAGCTGAGAAGGGATTAGCCAGCCTTTGGGCAGAGAGGCAGAATGCCTACATGCCTGTTTCTACTCAGACTCCCACTGTATGGAAAACTGGTCCTTTTCTTTGGAGGGCATGTTCCTTTTTTTCTTTTTGGCCCTGCCTCGTGGCATACAGGTTCTTAGTTCCCCGACCAGGGATCGAACCTGTGTCCCCTGCAGTGGAAGTGTGGTATCTTAGCCACTGGACCGCTGTGGAAGTCCTTGGAGGGGATGTCAGAACGCTAGGTCCTGTCTCCTCTTTCCGCTGGTGCCCCAGCACCTGCCTCCCCACAGTGGCTTGTTTGGTTTACATTCTCTTTGGAAATCTGTCAGAGCTTCAGGTAGGGGAGAGAACCCGGAGGAAGCCTTGAAGAACAGGTTTCTGCCCCTGGGGCAGGGGTTGGAGGAGGTTGAGGGTGTCCTCGTCACAGCCTGCCTCCTTCCACAAGCAAATACTGCCAGATTTCCTCAAGAGTCTCATTCCTGTGAATAGAAATGAAACCTTTGGCATCACTGACAATTAATAGAGAACGTCATCACCGCCACAGTAGCCAGGGTCACTAAATCCTTGCAATCTGATGTGATGTAGTTTTTTTTTTTCCCTCTAAACTTAAAGAGGTTCCTCCCACCTTCCATACAATGCCTTATGGAAAGTATTTTCTAAAAGTGGAGCCACAGAGAGAGCTAGCCACTCTAAAAGAAAGCAGAGGTTTGAATGCCCAACTCTGGTGCTTACCTTGACAGCACACTCAGTCTTCCCGGGAAAAGTGGGTGGGGGGACAGTGAGTTCCATCCTGTTCTCTGTAGCAGTATTGAATTTCGGTGTCGGGGAGAGTGGGTTTGATTTGCCTGTTGAGTTGAGAAAACTGCTCACTTGTTCCGGGGTGGCCCTCCCTCCAGGCACCAACTCATCACTACCCTTTTGCTGAGTTATCTCATTGTGGGTTCTCAGCCGGAGACCCAGAGAAATCTCTTAGAAAAATGGCCTCCCCCTGCCCCCATTGTGAGATCTAACCCTATTGTTTCTGGCTTCCCACCAAATGTCTGCGTTCCTCTTTTTCCAGGATGCCTGACCCTGATTTCACAGTCCGAGATGTCAAACTCCTAGTGGGTAAGTTGCTGTTTGCATGTGTGGCGGAGATGCTGCAGTTGGGGGTGGGGGACCCGGGGAGCAAGGCCGGTACCACCTGCCCATTTGGATATTTAACTGCTTCTGGAAAGAAAGTCCTCATGGGAGGAGGCAGGAGCAGGTGTGAGCTGCAGCCGTCTCACTCTGGAGAACAGGTTGGATTGCAGAGCCGTAAGAAGCTGTATTAGAGGGTGTTTACCAGTGCAGTTTTATGAGGCCGATTTGGACCCCAGCCTCCAGCTTGAGTGTCAGCAAGGCAATCTTAGATCTCTCCTGGTGTTTGTTTGTGGGTTGCTGGGTAAACATTGGGTGCTGTGTGACCCCTGAAAGACTTTGAGAACTTCCAAGGGGGAGGGATTACTCTTTCCTACTTCCTCTGGGTTCCAGACAGGTCTAGGGCGGGGCTTGGCCCTGGACACCTGTAGAACTCGGCTGATCACTGAGTGTCCGGACTCTTGACCAGGTAGTGGGTGGCCTTTCACATTTTACAGGCAGTTGTTCGATACATCCATTCTTTCCAGAAGTGTTTCTCAAGTAACTCATTCATGGTAGGCGAATTCAGAGCTGCGAACAGGACCGACAAGAGCCCTGCCCTCTTGGTTGGAGTGACAGGCAAAGAAGAAGTAAACCGTTTTTAAAAATTTATATCTTTTCAGAAGGTGATGGGGCTATGAAGAAATAAAGCAGCGTAATGGGATGGAGGTTGTTGGAGCTATGTTTATTTTAGATGGAGGTATTCAGGGAGGGCCTCTGGGTGGAGGCGATGAGGACATTTGGACAGAGACCTGACTGATGAGAAACTAACTGTGGGAAAGAACATTCTAGATGGAGGGATAAACAAGGGCAGAAGGTGGGGGAAGAATGGGAGGAGTGAGGAGAGGTGGGAGAGGCCTCAGGGCCAGGCCCACAGCGGGCCCTCTAGGCCCTGGTGGGGAACCTGGGTTTGTCTCCTGGTATAATGGGGAGGCCCTTGGGGGATTTTCAAGTGTGGTGAGGGAGTAGCATTGTGATCTGATTATTTTCTTGGGAGGGGGAATTTAAAACATTTTTAAAATTGAGAAATTTCATATACCATAAAATTCACCATTTAGCCATTTTAAAGCGTGCAGTTCAGCGGTTCTCTCTCTCTTTTTCTCTTGGCTGCATCCCAGGGCTTGTGGGATCTTGTTCCCTGACCAGGGATTGAACCCTGGCTGCAGCAGTGAAAGCGCCAAGTGCTAACTGCCGGACAGCCAGGGATTTCCACGGTGGTTCTTCATGTATTTACAGGGTTATGTAATCGTTAACCACTAATTCCAGAACATTTTCATCACCCCCAAAGTAAACTCTGTATCTCCCAATTCCCCTTTCCCTCCATCCCCTGACAACCACTAATCCACTTTTTTGCCTCTGTGGGTTTGTCTCTTCTGGACATTTCATATAAGTGGAATCATAATATGTGGTCCTTTGTATGTGGCTTCTTTCATTTGGCCTCATGTTTTTGAGGTTCATCCGTGTAGTAACATGTCTCAGTACTTCTTTTTATGGATGAATAGCATCCCATTATATGAATAGACCACATTTTGTTTACCCATAAGTCAGTTGATAGATGTTTTGGTTGTTTCTGCTTCTTGGCTTTTGTGAATAATGATACTATGACTATTCATGTACAAGTGTTAGTGTGAACAGACATTTTCACTTCTTCAGGGTAGATCCGTAGGAGGGGAATTGTTGGGTCATGAGGTAACTACGTTTAATCTCCAGAGGAACTGCCAGACTGTTTTCTAAAGTAGCTGCACCCTTTTTTTTTTTTCCAACTGTGCTGTTTTAAATTCCCATTAGTAACATACAAAGGTTCTAATTTCTTTGCCTTCCTTGCCCACTCTTGTTATTGTCTTTTTGATGCTAACCATCCTGGTGAGTGTGAAGTGATGTGATCTAAGCTCTATCAAAGCTGACTCTGGTGGCCCTGTGGAGGATGCAGGCAGCTGACCAGGGGGTGTGCAGATGATCCAGCTTGAGTCATTGACCTAGAGGTGTGTTAATGCAGGAAAGAAGACTAGGACTTCTCTGGTGGTCCATTGGCTAAGAATCTGCCTTCTGCCTTCCACTGAAGAAGGCGCAGACTCAATCCCTGATCAGGGAACATGCCTGCCGCCAAAAAAAAAAAAGAAGAGAGGACCAGTTGGTTATAAGGAGATAGTGCTGTTGACAGAAGGATCTCAGTTAATTGATGAGGGTTTGCTCAGGAGAGATTTTTTTTTAAGCTGGATTCTAGAAACACTGAAGGAAGTGGATGTCAGAGCGGAAGGAGGCAACCTTCCAGCAGTGAGCAGAAGATGGGGCGATGGACCCCATAAGTCGAGTTTTGGCATAGGTCACTCTTGCCGATGCCTCTGCCCAGCCCCAGCCTTTGTTATTGGGGCTCAGCTCTGCTTTTTGACTGAGTCATTTGGGGCAAGCTACTTCACCTGCTTAAGCCTCACTTTCCTCAGCTGTGAAATGGACCTAATAGCAGAATCTGCCTCAAATAAGGATCCTATAAGAAAGTGAATAAAAAAAAAAAGAAAGAAAGAAAGAAAAAAAGAAAATGAATGAATGCTTAGCTGATTGACTGGGCCGAGGGTGGGGGGGTCTCAATAGATGGTCCCTATTATTATTCTAATGGAAGGATGTGAATCTGATGAGGTTATCTTTATGGACAAGGATTAAAACCAGATTCTCAAATCTGGGGTTCAGGCATCAACATTACAGCCTGAGTAATGTTGCTCTTTGCCCTTTCGAAAAATTTCCAAGCCCTCCGTGAAAGTGAAAGTCACTCAGTTGTGTCCGACTCTTTGCGACCCCATGGACTATACAGTCCACGGAATTCTCCAGGCCAGAATACTGGAGTGGGTGGCCTTTCCCTTCTCCAGGGGATCTTCCTCACCCAGGGATCGAACCCAGGTCTCCCACATTGCAGGCAGATTCTTTACCATCTGAGCCACCAGGGAAGCCCATGAATACTGAAGTGGGTAGCCCATCCCTTCTCCAGGGGAATCTTCCCCACCCAGAAATCAAACTGGGGTCTCCTGCATTGCAGGTGGATTCTTTACCAACTGACCTATGTGGGAAGCCCTCCACAGTTTTGTTATTAGTTCTGGTTGTATGTAGGCTTCCTCTTCTTTCTGAGCCTCATTCTTCTCATTGTGAGAGCAGGATTCAATTTCCTTCCCAGCTCTCGAAAAGCTTAGTATGGCAAAGAAAGTGGGAATGGTGGGACCTCCCTGGTCGTCCAGTGGTTAAGATTCCATAGTCCTGATGCTGGAGACATGGGTTCAATCTCTGATCAGGGAACTAAGATCCTGCATGCTGCACGATGTAGCCAAAAAAAGAGGGGTGGGGAAGGGGAGAAGAGTTATACCTGCAGCTCATGTCTCTGGTGATGACTGAATGGATTGGAGAATATGAGGGTGCTTTGTCGAAGCCCAGAAGCTCTGACACTGAGGGATGCCTGCGATGGCAGTTGGCAGGGGGTATGATAATGCCCATTTTAGTCTCTGGGAATGCACGCAGGCTTCTGGAGAGTGGCGATGGGGAACATTTGTCACAGTGACATAAGTGACAAATGTAATTCAATCTGCCCTAAGCAAAACAGAATTCAGTGGTTTACGTAATAAGTTCAGGATGTGACCTTAGGCATAGCGAGATCTAGATGCTCCAAGAAGATCTCAAGGACTCAGTTCTTATTTTTTCATTTCTGCTTCCCTTTTTTTTGTTTCCTCTTTCTGCTTCATTCTCTGGCAAGTTTCTCCCCATGTGGCAAGAAAAATGGGGAGCACAGCCCCACACCCAGAGCTGCTGGTGGGGTCCGCCCAAGCAGAACCATGTGAACTGAGAGGGGAAGGAGTGATTTCCCAGGGTTGCTGGTGACATGACCAGGCCCTAACACAAATGGAAGGTTTTTGTTTGTTTGTTTTTGGTTGTGCTGCTTGCGGGATATTAGTTGCCCAACCAGAGATTGAACCCTGGTCCTCTGCAGTGAGAGCGTAGAGTCCTAACCACTAGACTGCCAGGGAATTCCCACAAATGGGAGTTCTGCTATGGAGGGCAGAGGATAGGGGTAGCCGGACCATCCCTTTTGAGTTCGTGGGCCATCTCAGCCTGTCTTCCAGCCACTTGCCCCCTCCCCAGGCCCTGTCTCTTGGGAGAAGCGGGTTGGTGCATGACCAGCTCTCAGGTCACAACTTGGGGCTCCAGACTCTTCTCTAATCTCCTGAGATTGGGCTTTTTTCCTCCTGAGCCCTGTTTATCTGCCCATTGGGAAGACAGGCATCTAGCCTCTGTTTACAGTTCCTCACCTCTAAGGAACAGAAATAAAAAGTGGCACTTTTCATTTCTTTGGCACTGTATGCTTAAAATAGAAGCTTTTTATTGAAGTCTAATATACATACAGAGAAGTCCACAGTAGTTTAAATTTGTGTGACTTTAACAATTGAACCTGCCTGCCTGCAAAGTCATTTCAGACTCTGTGTGACCCTATGGACTGTAGCCCACCAGGTTCCTCTGTCTGTGGGGATTCTCCAGGCAAGAATACTGGAGTGGGTTGCTATGCCCTCCGCCAGATCTTCCTGACCCAGGGATCGAACTCGCATCTCTTATGTCTGCTGCATTGGCAGGTGGGTTCTTTACCACTAGTGCCATGGAATCCCAGGATCAACCCCTCTTGAATTCCCATCCAGGCTTTCCCTCCGCTGTTTTCCTGACTTCTAATAGTGTAGATGAATTTTGCCTCTTTTCATACTTTATGTTAGTAAAATCATACAGGGTGTCTGTCCTTTTGATTTTGACTTCCTTCATTCAACTTTGTGTTTACAGGATTCACCCAATTTATTGTGTGCAGTTGTAGATGGCTTAGTTTCATTGCTGTATGGTTTTCCATTTATGTGATTATTTCCCAGTTGATTTATTCATTCTGTTAGTGGGCACCTGGGTGACTGCCAGGTTAAGGCTGTGTGTGTGGTGTTGCCATGAACATTCTAGGCATGACTGGTGAGCAAACGGGTACATTTCCATTGGGCATATACTTAAGAGCAGAATTGCTTTTGTCAGAGAGTTAGCATGTATGTTCAGTTTTAGTAAACACTGTCCAATAATTATCTAGAGGGATTGTTCTGGTTCTGCTGGCTCCACAAGCTCACCAAGAGTTGGCGTGTTCATCGTTTTCATTGTAGTCATGCCTCCATGCTGATGGGAGTATCGTTCTATTTCACTGTGTTTCAGTTGGTGCTTTTCTAATGACTCATGAAACTGAGCTCCATCTCATTACATGTGCTGGTTATTTGGAGATCTTTGGGAACTGATTGATCAAGTCTTTTTTCCATTATTGTAAAGACTATCTCTTATTTAAAAACATATCTTTTTTTATTCAAGGGTAGTTGATTTATAATGTCGTGTTTGTCATGTGGGTAGCAAAGTGATTCTGTTATTGAATATAGTTCCCTGTGCTGGACAGTAGGGGTTCTTGTTTATCTATTTTATATATAGTAGTGTGTATCTATGAATCCCAAATTCCTCCTTTATCCCTCCCCTCACCTTACCCTTTGGTAAACATAGGATTGTTTTCTGTGTCTGTGAGTCTGTTTCTATTTTATAAATAAGTTCACTTGTATCATTTTTTTAGATTCCACATATAAGTGATATCATATACTATTTGTCTTTGTCTGACTTACTTCATTTAGCATAATAATAGGTCCATTCATGTTGCTCCCAATGGCAGTATTTCATTCTTTTTTTATGATTGAGTAATATTCCTGTTGCATATATATATGTATGTGTGTGTGTGTGTGTGTGTGTGTGTGTGTGTATACACCATACCTTTATCCATTCATCTATTGCTTTTGTGTCTTAGCTTTTGTAAATAGTGCTGCTGTGAACATTGGGGTGCATGTATATTTTCTAAATAGAATTTTTTTTTCTGGATATATGCCCAGGAGTGGGATTGCTGGATCATATGGTAACTATATTTTTTGTTTTTTAAGAAACTCTATACCATTCTCCACAGTGGTTGCACCAATTTCCATTCCCACCAACAGTGTAGGAGGGTTCCGTTTTCTCCACATCCTCTCTAGCATTTATTACTTGTAGACTTTTTGGTGTTGGCCATTCTGACTGGTGTGGGGTGATACCTCATTGTAGTTTTGATTTGAATTTCTCTCGTAATTAGCAACATTGAGCGTCTTTTCATGTGCCTGTTGCCATCTGTACGTCTTCTTTGAAGAAAAGTCTATTTAGGTCTTTGCTCATTTTTAGATTGGGGTGTTTGTTTTTGTGATACTGAGTTGTATGAACTGTATATTTTGGAAATTAAGCCCTTGCTGGTTGCATCATTGGTGAATATTTTCTCCCAGTCTGTAAGTTGTCTTTTCATTTTATTTATGATAAAGATTGTCTCTTGTTGATTGTGAGGTGTATCAGTTTGCTATGGCCAAATATAGCAAAGTACCACAGAATGGGTGACTTAAACAACAGAAATTAATTTTCTCATAACTCTGGAGTTGGAAGTCCAAGATCAAGGTGTCAGCGGGGTTAGTTTCTTTGAAGGTCTCCCTCCTTGGCTTTTAGATGGCTGTTTTCTCCCTCTGTCTTTAGATGGTCTTTCCTCTGTATGTATCTGTGTGCTAATCTCCTTCTCTTATGAGAACACCAGTCTTACTGGAGTAGGGGCCACCCTCTCAGTTGGTTAAAAAATCCACCTGCTTGTAGGAGACCTGGGTTCGATTCCTGGGTCAGGAAGATCCCCCAGAGAAGGAAATGGCAACCTACTCCAGTATTCTTGCTTGGGAAATCCCAAGGAAACAGGAGCATGGCAGGCTACAGTCCATAGCATTGCAAAGAGTTGGATGTGACTGAGTGATTAAACCACTACCAAAGACCCCATTTTAAACTTAATATCCTCTTTAAAGACTTTCTCTCCAAATATGGTTACATATTGAGTTACTGGGGGTTAGAACTTCAACATATAAATTTTAGGGGACACAATTCAGCTGATAATATAAAGGCTCTCTCTGTATTTTGGATGTTAGTTAGTCTCCTACTTTGTGGGTTGCCTTGTCATCCTCTTAAAGATGTCTTGGAGGGGACATATGTGTACCTATGGCTGATTCATGCTGATGTATGGCAGAAGCCAACACAATGTTGTAAAGCAATTATCCTTCAATTAAAAATAAATTTAAGAAAGAGATGTCTTTGAATGAACAGGCAGTTTAAATTTTAACATAGACCATTTAGCTCTTCCTAGTCCATTAGTTCACATTGTGTCTTTTTCAAATTAAGAAAATTTTGCATAGTGCAAGGTCACGAAGATATTCATATGTTTTTCTGCAGAAGTTTTATTGTTTCAACCCTTACATGTAGTCCACCTGGAGTTGATTTTTGTGTTTGGTATGACATAGGGTCAAGATCTTTTTTTTTTTTCCCCTATATAGATATCCAGTTGATCTAGACCATTATTGAAAAATCACTCTTTTCTTCATGGCACTGAATCAGGTTACTTTATTGGGAAACAAGTGACTGCATTTGTCTGAATCTGTTTGCTGCTCTAACCTGTGTCCCCCACTCCCAGGATCGCTGTTCTGGATAGTTCATGTAAGAAGACGGGGATATTTTCACATCTATGGTTTAGAAGATGGGTGGATAGGGAGACTGGGGAAGAGATTTCTTGTTGTCTCTGAAGATGCTTTAAACCCCTTGAGAACATGTACCCAGAAAGTGCAGGGTCTTCACTCCTTGTCTGGACTTAACATCACCGAAGATAGGAGGGAGACTTGCATATTGTCTCTTCATTGTATTTCTCTCTAAGGAGGGTACCCAAGCCAACCAATGTTTTCTTTGGCCGTTTTCCTTAAAAAATCTTCATGACAGATCACTTCATTCAGTATTTATTGGTTCATACCATTAGAGTAATACTCACCTACCTTTTAATGTATGTTTACCATGTGACCTCATTTTGTCCAAACTAATAATTGGAAATTAAGTGTTGTTGTTCACTTTTCTGGATGGGGGATCTGAGGCTCAGAGGGAGCTGCCCACACAGCTAGTGGGCAGTGGAGACAGGGTCCAAACCCAGTCCAGGGTATTTCTCAAACTCATGCTTTTTAAAAAATATTTATTCATTTGGCTGTGCCAGGTCTCAGTTGCAGTGGGTGGGATCTAGTTCCTTGACCAGGAATGGAACCCGGCTGGGCCCCCTGTGTTGGGACTGGGGAGACCTCCAGGGAGGTACCCCAAGCTCACGCTTTTGCTTTATGGCTTCTGACTCTACCCTAACCCTCCTCCATTCCTTCTTCACTCACAAATTTACTGGATGTCTTGGGTCCTAGCTCTACCCTTGACTGGCTGTGTTTAGGGAGACTACATTTTCACTCTAGAAATCAAAGGTGGCTGATTTGTCCTCAGACCTTATTTTTAATCATGTGTGTGTGTGTGTGTGTGTGCGTGTGTGTGTGTGCGTGCGCGTGTGCGCGCAGCATGCTGAATCTCACTTCCCCTATCTGGGATCAACCCTGTGCCCTTGTAGAGGAAGCATCAAGTCCTAACTGCTGGACTGCCAGGAAATTCCCAACTAATCATTAATTTTTTAACTTGAAGTAGAGTTAACTTAAAATATTATATTAGTTTCATGTATATAGCAAAGTGTTTCATATACATATCTTTTCACATTATTTTCCATTTGTAGGTTATTATAAGATATTGGATATAGTTCTCTCTGTTATGTAGTAAATCCTTTTTGCTTACTATTTTATATATAGTACTTTATTAATTGAATACTCCTAATTTATCCCTCCACCTTTCCTAGAACTTAAAAATTTTTTTAATTTATTATTTATTTTATTTAATTAATTTATTTCTGGCTGTGCTGGGTCTTTGTTGCTGTGCCTGGACTTTCTCTACTTGTGGTGAGCAGGGACTGTTCTCTAGTTTCGGTTCTTGAGATTTTCATTTGGTGGCTTCTCCTGTTGCAAAGCACAGGATCTGGGGTACGTGTAGACCTTTTTAAAGTTGGTTTAAAAGCATAGACTTTAGGGACTTCCCTGGCGGTCCAGTGGTTAGGACTCCTCACTTCCACTGCCTGAGACCTGTGTTCAATTCCTGGTCGGGGAACTGAGATCCTACAAGCTGTGTGGTGTGGTCCAAAAAAAGGAATAACAACAGTAAAATAAAAATTGAAAATATTTTAAACCCTGGACAACTTTTTAGAATTCTTGTAGTCTTGCTTTCCCATTTCACAGGAGGAAAAACTGAAACCTGGAGAGAAATTACTTGCGAGTCGCCCAAGTAGACGGCACATCAGATTCAAATGTAGGTTTGAATGTCAGCAATTGGGAAATGATGCTTGTAATAGAACCCAAGAGGAAACATCGATTTGGGTTGGGGTGTAGATGAGTTCAGTTCTGGCCACATTGAATTTGAGGTCAGCAGTGACATTAAGGCTGGACAGATAGGTAGGGGTGGCAGGACAGATAGAAGTGCTAGGAGGGGGTACGGTGCATGAGGCCAGGAGTGCTGAGGATCCCAAGTGAGGAGGGTTTCAGAGGGGTTCAGTTATGTTCTCAGTTGTGTTTTCTTTCCAAGAGAAACACCCACCTCATTGATTTGTTCTGTCTCCATTTTCCCTAAAATCTAGGCTCTAAAATCAAAGTCTTTTTTTTTTTTTTTTTTGGCTCCACTGCATGGCATGTGGGGTCTTAGTTCCCCGACCAGGGATCAAACCCAGGCCCCCTACAGTGGAAGCACAGAGTCCCAACCACTGGATAGCCAGGGTATGTCCCTAAAATCAAACTCTTGATGCTGCTAGGGGCCTAGGGAAACTGTGTTTACTTCTGCTCACTGTTTGCATTAACTACTGTTCACTGAGACCTTGTTAAAAGCCAAGTATCTTTACTATAGCTTTTTGTCTGATCACATGAAATCCTATTTATTACTACCTCCATTTTATAGATGTCAAAACTGAGGCTCAGAGCGACTTGTCCATAGTCAAATAGCTAGTGTGTGGAAGAGCTGAGCTTTGTGCCCGTATTTGTCTGACCGCAGAACTGTCCTGTTAATTTCTGCATGGTACAGGTGTCTCCTCATCCTGAATTCTTTGTTGTTGTTGGTGGGGTGTCTTTTGGATTTTCTTGCCTGATTGGTTTCAACTCTGGTTTGTTAGTCTGTTTTGTATCTTCTTGTGCCCCTCTCTCTGAGGGTCAGAGTGTTTTTGAAAAATATTTATTTTTATTTATTTATTTGGCTGCACCGAGTTTTAGTTGTGGCATGTGAACTCTTAGTTGTGGCATGTAGGATCTAGTTCCCTGACCAAGGATGGAAACTGGGCCCCCTGTGTTGAAATCGTAGCCACTGGACCCCCAGTGAAGTCCCAAGGCTCAGAGTCCTGAGCCCAGGGCACAGAGGACAACCTGGCACTGGATCTGCCTTGGGAATCATCTTCAAAGGTGCAAAGGTGAGGAAGTCAGAAGCTATCGGTGCTTAGGGAAAGCCCGTGGACCTTTGAGAGCATCCTCTTATTTCACAAAGAGGAAAACTGATCCAGTTTCCCGAGCTGTGCAGTGACTCAGCCCTGGGCTCGCTCTTTCCTGTACCCTTGCATCTTCAATTTGGGACAGCATCCTTACTAGAACCCCTGCTTTTAGGTTTAAAAAGTCCCTCCAATAATTTTGTTGGGCCACGAGGCAGGTCCTATTATCTCCACTTTGCAGGTGAGGCAGCTGAAGCCAGAGAGGGTCAGGAGTTTACTTAAGGCCTCACTGCTGGGAAACAGAGGAGCAGGATTTGAACCATGACTGGTGCTCTTGCTAATAAACACTGCCTTTGTGAGATGGATGAGGAAATATTCCCAGGGAGCAGAATAACAAACCAGAAACTTGAGATGATAGAGAAGGTTCCAGAGCTATGATGCAAGACACTTGCATGTACTCTCTGAAGAGTGGGCTCAGGGGGAGCTGGGGTTAGTGCCCGTGCCTGCTTTATATTAGCCTTCAAGGTGACCCCACAGCCTACTCCCACCTCCGACCGAGCCCATGGCTCTTGGAACTGACTGATGGAGCCTTCAAAGCAAGGGCCATAGGGCCATGGATTAATTTCTGCAGCTGGAATTTGTTGGATGTGGGTGAAGCCTGTGAGTGCAGAGAACCAGTGAGACTGGAGAAGGGAGGAGAAGGAGGGAGGAGGGGGCAAGGAGAGAGAGAGGCAGAGGGCTGCTGAGCTGTTGGCCTACTTAGGAGCTCCAGCACCATGCCAACATGGAAAATTTCTCCTGTAACCCCTTGGCCTCAGGGCCTGGGTTCTAGCGCTGTGGATCCCTTGCAGGCTCCAGAAGGCTCCTTGTTCCTGTTACCTGCTCCCACAGGGTGCTCCCCAGAGCTTGGACTGCCACATTCCCTTCTCAGCACTGAGCTGCGCCACTTGCCTCCTCCCCAGGGCTCAGCTTCTAGCTCGGAGACCCGGCACTTAGGTCTCGCTCCCCTTTGCCACCAGTGGCAGACCAGCCTGGGAACCTGAGAAGACGGAGTCCTGGTGCTTAATCTCCCAGCTCAGACTGAAAGGGACTGGCAGGCCTCAAGTGTCCCAGTGACCCCTCGGGCAGGCCTCTTCATCTCTTCCCTCTTCCTCCTACTCCCCTCAGTTCACATTAAAAAATTTTTTTTTAATTTATTTTTGGCTGTGTCAGGTCTTAGCTGTGGCGCACGTATCACCCATTGCAGTGCTCAGGGTTCTTTCTAGTTGCGGTTTAAGGGCTTAGCTGCCCCTAGATATGTGGGATCTTAGTTCCCCGACCAGGGATCTAACCCGCATCCTCTGCATAGAAAGGTGGACTCTAACTACTGGGCCACCAGGGAAGTCCCTCAGTTCACATTTAAGGGATCTGATCTAAGTAAGAACTAGGCTAGGATGGGGAGGAGGATTCAAGATGGGAGGGATATAGGTTTACCTATGGCTGATTCATGTTGATGTATGGCAGAAACCAACGCAATATTGTAAAGCAATTATCCATCAATTAAGAATAAATAAAGTTAATTAAGGAAAAAAAAGAATTAGACGAGAGAATTCCCCAGAGGTCTAGGGGTTAAGATTCTGCCCTTTCAGTGTAGCGGTCACGGGTTTGATCCCTGGTCAGGGAATTAAGATCCCACATGCAATGTGGTATAGCCAAAAAATAAAAATTAAAAATAAAAGAGAAAAATTTTAAATTGGCACCACCAACAAAAAACTAGGCTAAAAACCAGTGTGTCAGCCCTGGAAGAGGACCTAAAACTGACCTAACCCAATAGTTTTCAAAGGAAAAATCCCCGGAATCCAGTTCTGAATTCTGAGTGCCTTCTCCCTAGCCACTTCAGCCTGAGCTGCTTGTTTTTATTTATGTAGTTGGCTCTCATCAAAGCATCTGTTTGAAGGAAGAATTCTGCGGCAATGAAAAAAATATAAAGATCAACTTCTTCCTGTCTTTACATATGAGGCAGCTGAGGCCTAGAGGAGGGGCATTTGGCTCTGCAGGTAGTCACAGAGGTGGTGTCTGTAAAGCCAGAACCCAGGGCATGCAGATCCAAAGGGCATGGCTCTGTTTCTTCTCCATGAGAATGGCAGCTTCCACAGTGTCCTGACTTTTACCCCACTCATCTTGGGATGGCTTCTGCACGTTCTGTAAGAGGATGTGGACATCGCACTGGTTTTGTATTTTCAAGTGATGCTTGGTGTCCTTGAGCTTCTCTGCCACTTCTGGGGAAAGTGGCCCATGCCCTCCAGAGCCACACCCTGGCACATCATTGTGGTGGAAATAGAATCCCAGAGAGAGGTAGGTATAGGAGGCCTGCAGATGCATGTTCACCAGGTGGTGGACAGCACCCTCCGCTGTGGTGGAATAATTCTGACGAATCTGAGAGCTCATGACTGATGGGTAATAAAGAGCTAAGGTCAAAGAAAATGCTGTTGGCTGGGACTTCCCTGTTGGTCCAGTGGTTAAGACTCTGCTTCCATGACAGGGGGTGCACGTTTAATCCCTGGTCAGGGAACTAAGATCCCACATGTCACCTAATGCAGTCTCCCCATATCCAAATAAAAATACTCAACAATTCATTTTTTTTAAAATGTTGTTGGCTGGTCCTGGAGATCAGGTGTAGTTGAGTGGCTGGTTCCTAAAATGTAACTGGAAAAAAGGTTGGAGGGTGGTCGGAGGCTGGAGGAAGGGTTGTTCCTGGGTCTTTTCCACCCCAACTCTGTTGAAGCAAAAGACAGGTCTGCAGGGCCACGGAGTGCTCTCTTACACCTAGTCTTTTAAAAACTAGGAACCTTAAAAACTAAGGAATTTTTTTGTTTGTTTTTTAAAAGCTTTTAAAATTCCTTAAAATGAGTAAATATCCATAAAATTTCCAGTTGTTTCCTATATGGCACAAATGTTACTTTCTTTTTTTAAACAGTTGTATGAGTCAGAATGTAAATAAGGGTTTTGCATTGTGATTGGTTGAGGTATCTTTTAACTCTTCTATAATCTCTGGGCTCTTCTTCCATCTCTTTCCAATCTGAAGAAGTGGGATTGTTTGAGCTATAGAATTTTTCATTACTTGGACTCTACCTTGGAGTAGTTTCTCTGTGGGCATCCCTGGTAACTCAGCTGGTAAAGAATCCACCGGCAATGCAGGATACCCTGTTTGGATTCCTGGTCGGGAAGATTCCCCTGGAGAAGGGGTAAGCTACCCACTCCAGTGTTCTTGGGCTTCCCCGGTTGCTCAGAGGATACAGAAGCCGCCTGCAGGTACAGAATCCGCCCGCAGTTTGGGAGACCTGGTTTCGGTCCCTGGATTGGGAAGATCTGGAGGAGGGCATGGCAGCCCATTCCAGTTTTCTTGCCTGGAGAATCCCCATGGACAGAGGAGTTTCTGTAAATTGGTAGTTGGCCGTATTAATAGATGCTTGATCAGACTCAGAGCCTGTCTCGCTCATTCATAATTAGTTCATTCATTTTTTTTTTTTCTGACAGCTTCATAGATCTGTCAGGAGGGACATGTTAGGTTCTCACTTCTCCCTCTCTCTTCCTGAAGTTAGCAGCTATTGACGCCTATCTCCGTTATTTTATATAATTTTATTGGTGCTGTAGGGCTTGCGTGACCTTAGTTCCCCAACCAGGGATCACCCCGCACCCGTGCAGTGGAACCCTGGGGCCCCTCCATTGGACCACGAGTAGTCCTCCTTTGCGCTTTATTGTCTGGAATACATCTATGGAGAAAAACTTACCCTCCTGTGCAGCTTGCTTCGAGCTGGCCCTTATCTCAGCTGTGTCAGACCTCTAAACCTATAGTCACTTCACTCAGTATCCTTTCGCCTCCCCAGGACGCGTTCTGAGGTTCCTGCATCTCTCATCCCCGCCTGCGGGCTGGAACGCAGCGGGATTCACCGGTTACTGGTACACTCATGTTTCCCTGGGGGTTTATAGAGCCCCGGCATCCAGAAGAACCGACTTTCTTTGCTCCTCCCTGTATTCCTACTTCGTCTCCTCGCACCCACCCGCTGCGGCTTGCAGGACACCTGGGGGAGCCGGACGGCGTTCCCTGAATGCCGAGGACGCTATTTTTAGAACCGCTCCAGATACAGTCATTTGGCCTCCCACCCTAGGGCCTCTTCCCTCCAGCGCCCCTCCGCCCCAATTACCCCTCTCGGTTCTAACCACTCCTGGGTCTGGACTTACCTTTTCCGCTGAGGGTGGGGCAGATTGAGGTGGGTCAACAGGGGACCTACACCTGGGCAGGACCAGAGTGGAGTGAGGATGTACAGGAAGCCCTGGGGATTGTGTGGGGAGAGGGGGTTCTGGAAGCCTGGTTTGTTGATGTTCAGTCACTCAGTTGTGTCTGACTCTTTGCAGTCCCATGGACTGCAGCATTCCAGGCTTCCCTGTCCTTCACCGTCTCTAGGAGCTTGCTCAAACTCATGTCCATTGAGTCGGTGATGCCATCTGACCATCTCATCTTCCATCGTCCCCTTCTCCTCCTGCCGTCTATCTCTCCTAACATCAGGGTCTTTTCTAATGAGTCAGTTCTTTGCATCAGGTGGCCAAAGTATTAGAGCTTCAGCTTCAGCATCAGTCCTTCCAATGAATAGTCAGGGTTGATTTCCTTTAGGATTGCCTGATTTGATCTCCTTGCAGTCCAAGGGACTCTCAAGAGTCTTCTCCAACACCACAATTCAAAAACCTGGTTAGTGTTCAAAAAAGTAAAAAGCAGGCCTTTCCTATGGGTATCTTTCTTGTTCAATGATGGTTGTCTGTAGAGGTGGGGCTCTGGACTGCTCAATACTTCTGGATGTTTTCCAGGTTGGGAGGGAGGGGTGTGTGGGTCATCTTGCCCAAAGCAAGGAGGGTTACTCTTATCTGCCTCCGGGTACCCCCAGGTCATTTCTTCAGTTCAGCTGTCATTTATATGTGAAGTAATAGGTTAAATGCTGGACAGTAATAAGGATAACACTCAACATTTGTTTATTTATTTAGTCACTATTTTAAAAATATTTATTTATTACTGTATTTATTTGGCTGTGTCTGATCTTAGTTGCAGCATGCGTCCTTGACGCACACAGAATCTTTGGCTGCCAGCATGTGAACCCTTAGTTGCCGTCTATGGGATTTTAGTTCCCCAGCTAGGGATGGAACCCTGGCCCGCTGCAGGGAAAGAGCAGAGCCCTAAACACTGGACCACAAGGGAAGTCCCTATATTTTTAAATAAAAATTTTTTTTTTTTTTACTACACTAGGTCTTTGTTGTTGTGCCCTGGCTTTCTCTAGTATCAATGCTAGGGCTTCTCATTGTGGTGACTTCTCTTGTTGTGGAACACCAGCTCTAGAATACCTAGACTTCAGTAGTTATGGTTCAGGGGCTTAGTTGCTCCCAGGCCTGTGGGATCTTCCTGGATCAGGGACTGAACCCACGTCCCATGCAATTGGCAGGTGGGTTCTTAACTATTGTACCACCGGAGAAGTCCCTCTATATTTTTTAGGATGTGTGTTTTAAGTGGGTAGAAGACTTTTGGAAGAAAAAAGATAATTGTATAAAAACCAACTTTGTTGGTCATTTAGTGTCTGAGTGTTTTTGTTTAATAGTATCTTTACTGAGTTATAATTCACATACCATACGATTCACCTGTTTAAAGTGTACAATTCAATGGTTTGTTGTCTGTCCACAGAATTTGTGCAGTCATCACCACAGTCAATTTTAGAACATTTTCATCACCCCTCATACCCCTCACCCCTCTCCATTAGCCATCCTTTTAGACTGACTGGCAGAGATTTAACTGATGCTGAATTTCCCACCACCTCACTTTCTCTACCTGTAATTATATATATTAAAAAAGTTTTTTTTTTTTAATTTTTTATTAGAGTGTAGTTGAGTGGGGAAGATCCTCCTGGAGGAGGGCATGGCATCACTTGGACGGAGGATATTGGAGGGTTATGGTCCTTTGGGTCACAAAGAGTCAGACATGACACGTAGTTGATTAAAATGTTGTGTTAACTTCAGGTGTATAGCAAAGTGATTCAGTTATACATATACAAGTATCTGTTCTTCTTCAAATTCTTTTCCCATTTAGGTTATTACAGAATATTGAGCAGAATTTCTTGTGCTACACAGTAGGTCCTTGTTGATTGTCTATTTTAAATATAGTAGTTCCACCTGTGATTATAAATGAAATTGGCCAGTTAGGTAATACTTCCTACTTGCAGACACTTCTCAGAAGTCTTTCATGTGCATTAGCTCACTTAAATCATACGACAACACCATAGGCTGGCTACCATGTTATAGATGGAGAAACTGCTACTTTGATGTCAAGAGACTTGAGGGGCAGCTGGGGTTCAAACCCACAAAGTCTTAGCTTAGTGAGTGGAAGTCACTCAGTCATGTCTGACTCTTTGGAACCCCATGGGCTGTAGCCTACCAGGCTCCTCTGTCCATGGATTTCTCCAGGCCAGAATGGGTAGCTGGTCTCTTCTCCAGGGGATCTTCCCAACCCAGGGATCAGGGATCAAACCCAGGTCTCCCGCATAGCAGGAGGATTCTTTACCATCTGAGCCACCAGGGAAGCTTAACTATTGTGTGTGTGTGTGTGTGTATATATATATATATATATATATATATATATATATATATATAAAATTTATTTTTAATCTTTTTTAATCCATCCAGTCTCTAATGCATCGATGCATTTTTCAATGCGTTAAGTCTTAGTTACAGAATGGGGGGTCTTCATTGCATCATGCAGGATCATTCCTTGTGGCACACAGATTCTCTACTTGTCCGTGGGCTCAGTAGTTGCCATGTGGACTTTGTTGCTCCTCGGCATGTGGGATCTTAGTTCCCCAACCAGGGATTGAACCTGCATCCCTTGCAATTGCAAGGTGGATTCTTAACCGCTGGACTGCCAGGGAGCTCCCCAGCATAACTACTATATTGTACTGATGGGGCAGCTAGCTCCAGGCCTTTAATGTCCACTTGCCCCCGCCTGCAGGGCTGTGAGTCCCATCACCTTCCTGCCCAGTGAATCTCCTTCCCCAGGGGACTTTGCGGATGGGACCCTGAGCAAAGTGAGGGAGGAGAGGCAGGGGGAGGTTGGAGGCTGGCCAGAAAGTGGGGAGAGCTGGGGGGGCAGCTGTTCTTTTCCCCTCCTCACTCTAATGGCAGTTCTCTGCCAGGTGGGCTTTCCAGAAAAGCTGAGCAGAGCCCACCTGCTCCAGGAGCCCTGGTAAGGAAGGAGCCGGCACTGTCCAGAGCTTGGCCAGAATTTCCAGCAAAGTTCAGGGATGCCCCCTGGTGGATTTGCACTCCTGACTCAAAACCAGAGTGATTCTCCAAGGCTTCCTGGGATCTATGGGGCGAGGAGCCAGCCTCTGAAGGCGGGGATCATTTTTCAGCCTTAGCGTGTGATCAGGATTCAGTATTGCAGGGGCCAGGGGCCGGGGTTGGGGGTTAAAAACCTTGGTGCCGGTGTTAGATGGAATCGGCTTCAGGTCCCAGCTTTGCTGCTCAATAACTGAGTGTTTGGGGGCAAGTTAGTTGCGGAGGAAAACAGATCGATTGAAGAGGGATTCCTTTAAAGATTGCAGAACGATTCAGTGAGGAACACTGATGGGATGACGTCATTGAGCAGACACGGCGTAGGGGTGTAGGATGCTGAGGCATGTTCGGGATGCTGGGTTAGGAGCAGGTTTTGTTTTGTGGGGCCTCCCAAGTAGGATCTGGAGCCCTAGCTGGCTGGAGCCACCAGCCTGTGGATTCTGCCCTCAGGTAGCCGGCGGCTGGTGGATGTGATGGACGTGAACACCCAGAAAGGAACGGAGATGAGCATGTCCCAGTTTGTGCGGTACTACGAGACGCCCGAGGCCCAGCGGGACAAGCTGTACAACGTCATCAGCCTTGAGTTCAGCCACACCAAACTGGAGCACCTGGTCAAGCGGCCCACCGTGGTAGGTCCCTGGCGGTTCCCCTCCCCAGTCACCTTCCCCATCCTCTCCTAGCTCGAGGCCAGCCTGCACCCACCCATGGCGGGAGGGCAGGAGGGATTTGGGAGCAGGAGGAGGAGGAGGAGGAAGGTTGAGGCAGTGATGGGGTCCGACTTAAGGGTACCTGGGGCCAGGAAGCGCTGACGGTGGCCTGGCTGGATTTCAGGTAGACCTGGTGGACTGGGTGGACAACATGTGGCCTCAGCACTTGAAGGAGAAGCAGACGGAAGCCACGAATGCCATCGCAGAGATGAAGTACCCGAAAGTGAAGAAGTAAGACTGGCTGGCTGGTGGCGGGAGCTGGGAGTGGGTGACTCTCAGCCTTGTAGGGGATGAGGGCTGGAAATGAGCCTGGGCTGAGGCCACAGCTCCTTGGGGTGCTGCTGGGATGTGAGTGCTGGGGGTCCTGAGTGTGGGCAGGTTGGCTCTGCATTCTGCTCTGGGTCTGGATTCTTCATCCAGATGGTTCTTTGGCCTTCCTGCCAGCCCTGCCCACGGGGATGTGATCTGAAGAGGAGGAGGAGTCATGGAAACCATCTCTCTGTGCATATGTGTGTGTGTGTGCGTGCGTGCGTGTGCGTGCTTGTCAAACATTCATCTACTCCGTCTAAGTGACAGTGTGTCTGTCCTAGGAGTGGATTTTCTAGGAACCCACCGTGGACACTTTGCTTTTGCTGAGGGCTGGATAGGGGTCTGGTATTATTTTGCTTTCTGTTGTTGAGACCAGGCACCTCTGATGGAGAAGAACCTTCTCTGAATAAAGCCAGGGGCCACTTCCTCACCAGACACTCCTTAGAGAGACAGTGTCCTCTAAGGGGGAGGTTGGTGCTGCGCTGGGAAGTTTGGCCACATCTAATTACGGGGACATCACTACAGGCAGCGTGACCAGCAAGTCCTGAGACCAGTTATTTAACACGGGCAGAGGTGGCTGCGAGCACCTCCGTGTTCTAGGATTTGAGTGGCGGACCCTTGGGATGACGAAGTCACCTCGGGGCTCCTGCCATCTCGGGCCCTCTGTTTCCATCTCTAAAATGAGAATGAGATGCTCGCGGCCCAGGGAGTTGCTCTGTGCTTCCTAGAAGAGTTGGCTCTGGTGGTTCTGAATCCATTAGCATCTCTCTGCTGAGCCCTGCTGCCAGGAGTGCCCCCAGGAGCTTAAAGACTGTGAACTTCTCATTCACTCAGCCCTTCATTCAGTGCATATTGAATGCAAACTCTGTGCCAGGCTTTGTAAGGGAGGCCAGCACGCTGGTCCGTTTTGCTTTCAAACTCTCTCTCTCTGTTTAATTACTTCTCAGGCATTTTTTCTCCTCTCAGAGCTGATGCTCCTTAATGCCCCTTGGATCTGGGCTGCCTCGAAGGGAATGACTGGGCTCAAGGTGGGGTTGGTAGGAGGGTTTTCAATTCTGTTCTGTTTCGATGCAATCGCAGCAAAATTCATGGAGACCCTGGGACAGGGAAGTAAAAGAGAAACAGGTCTAAAAGCCCATACCTTCTGGCGAACAACAGGCCATTAACGTGAGGGCAAGGTGCAGCTCTCATCCTGTGTGTGTGTGTTAGTTGTGTCTGACTCTTTGTGACTCCATGGACTGTAGCCTGCCAGGCTCTTTTGTCCATGGAATTATCCAGGCAGGAATACTGGAGTGGGTTGCTATTCCCTCCTTCAGGGGATCTTCCCGACCCAGGGCTCAAACCCAGGTCTCCTGCATTGCAGGCGGTTTCTTTACCGTCTGAGCCACCAGGGAAGCCAGCTTTCATCCTAGGCAGACAGAAACAGGTTCCCAGAAGGGAAATGGGGAGAAGAGAAATCCTTTTTGGCTGCTGGCCTCAGAAAATCCTCTCAGAGGGGATATTTGACATGGGCTTTAAAGGACAGAGGAGATGGGAGGGAAGTGAGGAGGGATGGAGGTAGGCAAGGGCTGAGGGCCTTGATGGAATCACAGAGGTGGAGCTTGAGGAACAAGAGTGGGACTCAGATTAGAGGCAGATCCTGGCTCTCTTTGATTGATCGATTGATTCCACCTATAGATTGAACATCTGATGGGTGCTGGGCACTGAGAATACAGTGGGGAGAAAACCATGTGAGCTCCCTGCCCTCAAGGAGCTTATGGTCTCTGCAGGAGACCTATTAATCCAACGATCAGAGGAACAAATGGAAGTTTGCAATTGTGATGAGGCCACAAAGCAGAGACCCCTGGTGCTACAGCATGTGTGCTAGGGGATTCATCAGGTCAGGAAGGGCAGGGCAAGCCACCCTGAGCTGCAGTCTGAAGGGAAGAGGAGTTATTTAAGTGAAGAGACCTTGGAAGAGCTTTTCTGACTGTGTACCAGGAGCCTGGGGTGGTGGGTTAGGCTGTGAAGAGGGTGGAACGGAAGGACTCGCCAAAAAGGCCGGTGGGAGTGGAGCAGAGAGAGCGTGCTAAGTCATTTCAGTTTTGTCCGACTCTGTGACCCTGTGGACTGTAGCCCGCCAGGCTCCTCTATCCGTGGGATTCTCCAGGCAAGAATACTGGAGTGGATTGCCATGGGGGTCTGTATTTCTCCTAAGAGCAATCAGAAACCTCTTGAGTTACCAAAAAAAAAAAAAAAATCATTTTTTGATTACTCGGCATGTGGCATTTTAGTTTCCCAATCAGGGATTGAACCTACACCCCCTGCACTGAAGGGCAGAGTCTTAACCATTGGACCACCAGGGAAGTCCCCTGAAACCTCAGAGATTTTAAGCAGAGAGGGATGTGTTCATATGTGCATTCTGCAAATCCTGCAGCTGTAGTGTGGATTGAAGGAGATGTGGGGGCAGACTGATAGGAGCAGCCATTGCATCATCTACCTGAGGATGGGTAATGGGGCAGTGTTAGGGGAGAGCAGAACACAAACGGGACATGTATTTAGGAAGGTGAGATAGACAGCCTTGGGTGACAGATTTCAACTGAGTATGTCTACCTTGCCTGTCTGAGATATTCAGTGTATTCTTCACTTTATTGAAAGATTCCTTTAAATAGTAAGCTCTGTTAATACACTGAGAGTTCTATCTAATTACCAAAAAAAGGGTCACCCACAATTTTCTAGAACCACATGTCTTGGACATATTGGTTGGATCATGTGGCAAGTAAATTTACAAACCCTGTCAGTGACTTAGAACTTGTTACAGGATTTGAAGCTTGTTAGGACGGAAATTGTCGCCTTGGAAGTAGTACATTTGTTCAGCTGAAACGAATGCTGACTTCAGTTAATAAACAAGGTAAAAATCCCATGATGATGAAGTCCTCTGGGATCACAGAATTGTTCTTTGGAATTTAATTAAAACGACACTTTCTAGAAATCGGAGTTTTCATGCTGGAGGTGCCTGGAGAGTGGAAACAGCTGAAGGGTCACCTGAACCAAGGGTTTGCAGCGGGGCAAGAGGAGGGTTGCAAACCCATGACTGCTTCCTCCCCGGTTCCAGGATTTATGCCCTTTGATCATGGTGAGGAGGTAAAGAATTTTAATGGATTTTTGTTCAGGAATTTCAGGCAAGGAAGGGGTGGAGACAGTTGTCAAGGGGGTAGTTGCAATGTGTGGGAGACAGAATATGTGTAAAGGGTACACTAGTGTGGGAATTCTCTGGTGGTGTAGTGTTTGGGACATGGTGCTTTCACTACTGTGGCTCCCACTGTATCCTTAGTTGGGAAACTAAGATCCCACAAGCCATGGGGTGTGGCCAAAAAGAAACAAAACCAGCTTAGGCCTGGGCCTCAGTTCTTCACTATGTGGGCCTCTCTGTAAGGCTGCTTTGAGTGTCCTCAAGACATGGCAGCTTCCTGCCCTCCATCAGGAGTGGTTTGAGAGAGAACAGGAGGAAGCTACAGTGCCTTTTATAACCTAATTTTGGAAGTATATACTTTTTCGGTCACGCTAAGTCCCTTCATTCATTTTTGACTCTTTGTGACCCTATGGACCATATAGCCTGCCAGTCTCCTCTGTCCGTGGAATCTTCCAGGCAAGAATACTGGAGTGGATAGCCATTTCCTCCTCCAGAGTATCTTCCCAACCCAGGAATTGAACCTGCGTCTCCTATGTCTCCTGCATCGGCAGGCGAATTCTTTACCACCAGTGCTGTGTGGGAAGCCTGACATACTGTTCACTTCTGCCATATTCTAGTTAGTTAAAGCAAGTCACTGAATCCAGCCCACACTCAAGGGAGGGGGATTTGGCTCTGCCTCTGGAAGGGGTGGGGGAGCACTCAGAGACTTTTTGGAAGTGTTTTACAGCTTCTACAGTAATCTCCTAGGTCTGTGACATGGGCACACGTTTTTCACTTAGGACTGTAGGATATTTTAACACATTTCAGAAAGAAATGGGCAAGTCGTTTCCCTTCTCACCTGCTCACACTCAAGGCTTGCAGAAATGAGGTTTGCTGGTGTGTTGGAGATATACTGTGGACCAAAAGCGCTCAGAAGCCCAGCCTAAACGGGATCCCACAGAAAGCATACACTTGGCTCCCCTCCAGTTGAAAATTGACCACATTTTTTCTCCATGTACTTTCTGGAAGTAGCAGGAAGAACAGGGGAATAATATGGGGGTACAAAGGTGAAAGAGGATGAAGGCAGGCACTGGGAAGACCAAGTTTGGGGCTGCCTCTGCTACTCTCTGTAGCTATGGCAAGTGTTTCATCGCCTTTCTTTAAAAAAAAATAAATTATTTGTCTATTTGGCTGTCCAGGGTCTGAGCTGTGGCAGGCAGGATTTTTTTAAATTGTGGCATGTGAACTCATAGTTGTGGCATGCAGAATCTAGTTCTTGACCGGGAATTGAACCTGGGCCCCCTGCATTCAGAGCATGGAGTCTCAGCCACTGGACCACCAGGGAAGTCCGGATCTTTTCTTCTGTCTACAAAGCAGGGATCTCTCATCCCTGCCCTGCCTCCCTGCCATGCTAAAGGGAAGATGAAGCCTACAGTGGATGTGAAATGTAGTTGGGATAAAATGTTTTTGTCCATGTGGCCTCATGTATAGACACACAGAGGCTGCAGCTGCCATTGGAATCCTGGCATCCACTGCTTTCTAATCTACCCTCCCTCACATTTGCATAGGGCATCTCTACAACACATATTTACCTTCTCACTCTCATCAGTCATGTTTGCTGGCATCGTAAATGATTTTCCCTTTGTAATATATCACACAGAGAAATTGACATGGAGAGGCTGCTGATGTCACACATGGGCCATGCCCTGGACCCAGGCCTCTGGATTCCTGGGTTTTTCCTAGTACCTCGAAAAGAAGAGCAAAGAAAATTGTCCTTTCCTGTGGTGCCATGTATGGACCCAGGTGCTGTGTTTTATACTTAGCACACAAATCTCAAAAATATAGGAAGCAGGTTACTTTCATTGTTGTTCAGTCGCTAAGTCGTATGGGACTATTTGCAACCCTGTGAACTGCAGCACACCAGATTTTGCTCAAACTCATGTCCATTGAGTCGGTGATGCCATCCAACCATCTCATCCTCTGTTGTCCCTTCTCCTGCCCTCAGTCTTTCCCAGCACAGGGTCTTTTCCAATGAGTCGGCTCTTTTCCAATGAGTTGGCTCTTTGCATCAGGTGGCCAAAGTATTGGAGCTTCAGCATCAGTCCTTCCAGTGAATATTCAGGGTTGATTTCTTTTAGGATTGACTGGTTGGATCTCCTTGCAGTCCACGGGACTCTCAAGAGTCTTCTCCAGCACCACAGTTCAAAAGCATCAATTCTTCGGCACTCAGCCTTCTTTATGGTCCAGCTGTCACATCCACAAACAGATAAATGGAAGCTGAAATTCACAGTCGTTCAATGCAGTATGGATGTAGCTAGCAGCTGAGCGTAAGTCAGTAGGAGCTGGTGTGGCTTCTGGATAACCGAAGAGGCAACGTTTAAAAAAAAAAAAGCTTTTTTTAAAAAAAAAAAAAAAAAAAAAAAACAGTGCTGGCCAAACCAAGTCAATTCAGGGCCTAGTTTGATCTGTGAGGGCCATGAGTTAGAGGGCCCTGAGTAGTTTAACAAATATGATGCTGAGTTGCAGAGGGGGGGAAAGATTTGGTCCAGTTCACATAGCTGATTAAAATAATTATAGGGCTGTTGCTGGGTGCTGCATTTACATGAATGAATCTGGTGTGGTCCCTCCTCTCAAGTAGCTGAGGCGTTTGTGACTTGTAAAAGTAATATGGGGAAGTTCCCTGGTTGCCTAGTGGTTAGGATTGGGTGCTTTCCCTGCGAAGGCCTCGGTTCAATCTCTGGTCGGGGAACTGTCTTGTATGCTGGTGATGTGGCCAAAATACAAAATTAAAAAAAAAAAAGAAAGGTAATGTCTCTCACGTGGACAGCTTGATCCTGTCAGGGCCTTCTCTCTTAGATCATTTAACTCAAAGACTGGTGCTCAGATTCAAGGTCAGGGATAATCATTGTCATGACTATCTTTTCTTTTAAATAAGCAAAGTATTCATAAGGTAAAAAATTCAACCTTTTCTAGGGCGTTTACAGTTTAACTTCACAGCAGGCCATCAGGGAGGTTCCAATGCGTGAGCCATCCTGTAAATGACACCAGAAAGCAGCACCCTGGGCCAGGGTATTGACCACCTTGAAATGGCTCAATGTTCACTTCCCTAAAATGGAGATTATTGGGTTGTTTTGAGGGTAAAATGTTATCATACCTGTAAACAGCTATTATTATGAGCACCTGATAATTGGAACTATTCGTTAAGAATAGGTAGCCTGGGGAATGGGATTTGGCTAAAGAAAGGAGTAGCTTGATTTCTGTCTCTGCAGCCAGCATACCGCCATCTCCTGCCCTTCTTATAGTTTGGGAGGAGGGGGGGAAGGGTGGGATGAAAAGTGGGCTGTTGTCCTGATGAGCCTGCCTGGGATGGAGGGAACTTCTGATTTGAGCTGGACTGACTCTTTAGGGCTTCTCTGGTGACCCAGTGATTAAAAAAAAAAAAAATCCACCTGCCAATGCAGGAGACTCCATTCTGGTATTCTTGCCTGGGAAATCCCATGGACAGAGGAACCTGGCGGTCTACAGCCCACGGGGTCAAAAAAAAGATTTAGTGACTAAACAACAGTTCCTTCAGTTAGTGTCTGAGGTTTGGCTTAACCTAAAGACTCTGCTGTTTGTGAGTCTTGGGATTTACCAGGGAAATGTGGGGAGAATGGCTGAGAAACTCTGAGACAGGCTGTTTGGATAAGTACCTCACTTCAAGGGTGGTGATCAGGGTGAGTTACTACCTCTGAGCCTCTCTGCTTTCTCACCTGTAAAATGGGTACAATCCTAGGAATGACCTTACAGGGTTGTTGTGAAGATTGGATTAATCATCAAAATGTCTATCTCAGTGAATTTCCACAGGATTTCTATGATGTGGGGTTACAGAGCTACTAAGGGGGCAGATAAGGGAAAGGGCTGCAAGAGCATCTTAGAATGCAAATAAACTTCAGGTCACCTCCCTGCCCTCAGGACAAGGATCCTGCTGAGAGAGGGGAAGTGGTCGTCCAAGGTCATACTGGCAGTGTGTTTTAAGGCCAGAGCAGCGTTCCTGGTCCCTGGGCTGCCACACCCGGGATCTGACAAGCCCTACACCTGCTGGCACTGGCCCTTCCTATAGCCTTGCCCCGATGGATGCATTTCAGGAAGCTAGTTTTGCTGGGTCGTCGCCTTCAACAGCAGGATAGCATCCACACTCCCTGTAAACGTGTGTGCGGGAGTCCCCGGGCGCCTGCCAGTAGAACAGAGGTGGGGAGAGCTATTCTGGTGCCCCCACCCAGCCCGGGTGAGGGGGCGGCCGTGGGCGGCGGCGGCGTCCCCTGGCGCTGGTCTGGCGCGCTTCCTTGTCACCGCCGCGGCCTCCCTCCGCCTCCCTGGCGGCCGCTGTGCCGCGCGGGTGTTCAGTTTCAGCGCGGGGATGAGTGCAGGCTGCGCCCAGCTCCCTGAGAAAGGAAGGAAGCCAGCAAGCGAGGGCTTCGCGGTCCTCTACCGGGGCCTGGCTGCGCCGTGGAGGGTGCTCGGCTCTGGCTGCCGGGGCCGGGCGAGCGTCCAGCTTCCACCGCCCAAGGGGACACCCGGGAGCCGCACCGCCGAGGGTAACCGCGGGCGGGGCTGGGCGGGCGTCCCTGCGCGGGCTCCGGGCTGCCCGGGAGCCCCCACCCCTTCAGGGCGCGCCGGGGCGGGGTGTGGGTCGCCTCCCGCCCACGGGCTGAACGGCCGGCGTCGCGGAGCGGCTCTTTGTGTCTCCCGGGGCTGCGTGTAAGTGTGTAGTGTGTGTGCACGCGTGCGCGCGCTCATTGCCTCCAGCCCCATCACCCGGTGCCAGCTTTCCAGGCACCCCCCCCCCCCCTCCGCCGCGCGCCAGACCTTTGCCCGAGGGGACGCCCCCTGGGCTGCTGGGGGAGTTTCACCAAGTTGGAGGGAAAAGGGCGGGGTGGGGTTGCCCCGCCTCCCCAGACCCCAGGCAGCGCCCCAAAGTTAGTGCTGCAGGTGCAGCGCCCCCACCTTCCAGGCTCCTCCCCAACCAGCCTGAGCCTTGGGAGGCGGGAACCCCCCCAAAGGCTTAGCTTGGGGGTGCCTGATATTCAGCCGCCAACTTAGACGGTGTCCTGCACAGAAAACCACCCGCGCCGTGGGGCGGGGGTGGGGGGGGCGCGGCTTTCCGGGCAGGGGGCGGCCGCGGCCGCGGCCCAGGCGGAACCAAGGCTGGCTGGCCGGCCGCCGCGAGAGCTTAGCGGCCGTGGCACCGAGCCGGGATGCCCATGTGACTGCGGTGTGCTTTGGAAGAGGAAGCTGTTAGAGGTCAGTGCAAAGGCGTCACGCCAGAGAGAGCCAGAAGCCGGAGTGAGGGGGGAGACGTGGGATGAGCACGGCGGGCGAAGGCTGCAGGCACCAGGACCGAAGCGGTCCTCTCCCGGCTCCCCGGGCTGCCCTAAAGCATGCAATTGCCCGGCAGGAGGGACGGGTCGGTCCCGGCCGTCTGGAAATGAGGGACCTGGGAGGAGGGACCTTTCCTGGAGAGGCGGGTCTGGAAGTGGCTCCCAGGAGCTCTGAGGGGCCTCAGAGGATGCTGGAGGGTGACTGGGAGGGCAGAGCAGACACCAGCTCAACTTGGAGAACTTTCCTCTGCACGCAGCAGCCGCAGCTCCAAGGGATTCCCCTTCCACCCTTGCTGGGGAGGTTGGGGCTGGGGCTGGAGATGGGCAGGTTGAGGTGGGTGACCTGTTTGACCAAGCAGGCTTGGGTCTGGGGCCCAGGAGCCAAAACTGCTCTCTTTTCTGCTTTGGGCACCGGGGAGAGTGTCCAGCTGCAGGCCAAAGGAAGCATCTCGCCTTGCTCCATCCCACGAACACTTAAATTGTTTTTCTTAGACTGTTCTGCCAGGGGCCTGGAGGAGGTGGAAATCAAGGTTAGATTAAAAAAAGAAAAGAAAATCGAGAGGAAGAGATGGTTTTAGGAAAATGAGGACTAATATTTTGAAGTGGTGCTTAGAGAGAAGAGGTCGGTGTGGCCCGTGGGGGTGGGGGTGGGGGCTTCAGCACCCCCTGCCCCTTGAGATCCTTGGAGAGAAGAGAAACACCCAGGCCTTCGGCGTGGGGACCCGGCAGGGTGGGCTCGGAGGAGGCAGTGGGGTGTGGAGCCGGAGCCGGAGCTGGAGCTGGGACTTTAACAGCCTCAGCGCCAGCACCGCCAGCACCGCAGCCCGCTCCTGTCTTCGTGACTGGGCTGCGTCCTGCGCTGTCAACTACACCCCTCCGATGGGGTTGCTAGGCAGCGGGGCTCTGATGTGCGGGAAGGCCTTCTGATTTGTCAGCCTCCTGCAGACACATGGTTAAGGCTCCTTCCAGCCTATCCGGAGGAGGGACGCGGGGCACGCCGCCTGCATACTGCCGACAGCCCCAGTCCACCTGAATGTGAGGTGCAAAAAGCAACCAGAGGGAGGGGCCACCTGGAACCCTCCAGCTTCCTAACCAGCTCTTCCCCATGCCCCCCTCCTCCCCTCCACCCCATTATCTCCTCTTAAGCTGCAGGTTCCTCCCTGCCCGTCCCCGCCCCATTCCTCCCCTCTTCCCCAAAACCGTGGAAAAGCAAAGTGCAGCGGGGAAAAGAGGTCAGTGGGGTAAGCATGTGTGTGCGGGCCTCTGGAGGTGCCCGGGTGTGTGGGCATGAGCCCTGGGGCACTGCCCCCAGCAGTGGTTCTTGTGGGAAGGGGTAGGTGGGAGGGAGGGGGCCCTGGCACCGCCATCTGCCAGGCCCAGACCTGGAAGCCTGGCCATCCCCCTCCTGAGCTCTGCCTACCCCTAAGAGGGCAGCAAGTGGAGGGGGGAGGGAGGAGACCACCGAGTAAGGAAGGATGGCTTGTCTGGCAGTTGCTGGCGCTCAGAAAGCAGTGTTGCTGGCCGCTTTCTTCTCCCAAATGCACTTCCTCTGTCCCAGCCTCTAAGGGCCAAGCTCTCCGTCCCTCCTTCCCTCCCTCTTTGCCTCTCCACCATCTCACCCCTAGGGTCTTTACCACTTGACTTTTTTTTAGCAGCTTTTTTTGAGATGTACTTCACACACCATTCATCCATTTAAAGTGTACAATTCAGTGTTTCTTAGCATGTTTACGGAGTCGTGCAACCACCATCAATTTTGGAACATTTTTGTCACCCCACAACAAAACCCAGTACCCGTTAGCTGTCACTCTCCATTTCCTCCCCCAACCTCCTTCAGCCTCTGGCTACCACTGTCCTGCTCTCTGTCTCTAGATTTGCCTACTCTGGACAACTCATACATGGAATCGAACACTGTGGTCTTTTACGGCTGATACCCTTGTACTTTCAGCTGCATTGCTTACTTTGCAGTCAATTGCAGTTTGTCTTGCCATTTAACTTTTTCAGGGCTGTGTTCCAGTAAGAGCGTTTCATCCTTCAGGTCAGGGGTCTATGCTTTTCTCTAAGTGCCATTCCTAGCTCTGGGCTGGACCATTGCTTGGCTCTCAGTCAATGATTGTTGAATGAAGGAGGAGATGAATGGGGACTAGTAATTGGCAAGCATTGCAGGTGGTTTACAACTGAATTCCAGGGGGCCCAGCTGCTGCAGAGGGGCCTGGCAGCTTGGGAGAACAGCAGGTACAGGGGCTGGAAGGAGTAGAAAGGAAGCCACTTGCTTGGGTAGGAGGTATGGGGGTGGGGCAAGAGTAGAAACTGTCTGCAAGGAAGAAACGAAGTGGCCCGTGGGTTGCCAGTTCTTTCTCTGGCAGGAACCTGAGAACAAAGATGCCTCCCCCAGCCTTGGGGGCAGGTAGCCAATGCTTGAGATTCATCACGAGTGATCACAGGGGCTTCCCCTGTGGGGAACTCCAATTAGGTTTGGGTTTTTAAAAAAAAGAAAATTCCCCAGCGTCAGCGTTTATCAAAGGGCAGCAGGTCAAGCATCTCTGAAACTCTTTGCTTACCTCCTGTGATTCAGGCACTGAATTGTTTTTTCGGTTTTTTCGCTCCTGTGCTGCAGGTACTGTCTGATGAGTGTGAAGGGTTGTTTCACTGACTTCCACATCGACTTTGGAGGCACTTCCGTTTGGTACCATGTTTTCCGGGGTGGGAAGGTGAGTTGAGTTGAGTCTCTTCAAATCTCTGTGCATCCCTGACGGTTTGTGCATGGAGGGGCTCTCACCTTTCTCCTTCCACCCACCTTCCCCAGCAAGCCCCCACACTGTGAGTACTTTGAGGGCCACTTGGTCCCCTGGGGCCACCTCCTCACTCTGTGTCTTTTTCTGGAGGGAAAGATCAAGGTCAACTCTTTTGCATCACTTCAGATCACCTATTCACCCCTGTTCAGCCAGTCCAATCAATGTCCTAAGCATCTTAGGCCTGATTAGGAGCACGCATGCTTCAGTCCTGTCTGACTCTTTGTGACCTCATGGACTATAGCCTGCCAGGCTCCTCTGTCTATGGGATTCTCCAGGCAAAGATACTGGAATCGGTTGCTATGTCCTCCTCCAGGGATCTTCCCAACCAGGGATCAAACCTCAGTCTCTTATGTCTCCTGTATTGGGAGGTGGGTTCTTTACCACTTGCACCACCTGGGAAGCATCTTAGGCCACATTAGAACTCCAGATTTGGCTCCCAAGAACCCCCCAGCATTCACTTCCCCCAGCTATAGTTTCAGCTCCAGCACTGTGACCTTTTAGTCCAGTCTAGTTGCTGGCACCACCTGCCTCCAAGAACATTTTCCATGAGGGACAGACATCACCCAGGGAAAGGAGGTGAGGCATGTGTTCAGGATGCTCCTGCTGTGTCTGCCGCTGTGTGCCTGTCCATGTGGGAACGGAGGGGTCCCTACATGGGCGTGGGTGTTCCTTGAGAATATGTGTGTGCCGTCCTGCTCCTCTGGGTCTGTGTGTGCATGTGTTTTAACCAAACGTGTTGGGAGAAATTCTGGGTAGAAAGTCACCCCACTTGGTTCCAGATGTTTTTCCTCCTTCTCCAGAGCGAGCACAAGCTGGGTTTATTTATTTGGCCATTTTATCATACAACTTAAGAAATCCCCCTTCCTCTCCTCGCCCCACCTCCCCCTATAAGCCCATGGCTCAGGAGAAAGAATGTTCTAACCAATCTAGAAAGTCTTTCCACCCTGGTGTTTCAGCTGGAATGAAGATTCTCTAAAAGCAGGCAGGAGGCCTCCCAGACCAGCAGCACAGCCCTCCCTGTCCCTCCAGAGACCCTTTGGGGAGCCTGGTCCTAGAGGGGTCTGCAGGGATGGGTCCTCCCCCATCCTCTCCGCTCCCAGGCAGGTGGGGCTGTCTCCTGGCTGGTGGCAGAGCCTGGAAGAAATCAGAGACTTTGGCCTGGATCTTTAACCGATGGCTTCCTTTCCCTCCTAAGATCTTTTGGCTGATTCCTCCAACCTTGCACAATTTGGCACTGTATGAGGAGTGGGTGCTGTCAGGCAAACAGAGCGACATCTTCCTGGGAGACCGTGTGGAGCGATGCCAAAGAATTGAGCTGAAACAAGGCTACACGTTTTTCATCCCTTCCGGTAGGTTCCTGTGAGGCTGGCACTGGGCTGTCTCTTAGCAGCCTCCTGTGACCAGGGGTTTAGGCCAGGCGGTGGGGTCTCTCTGGCAAGAGAAGCAGGCCTCATGCTGCAGGGGAAAAACCAACCTCTCAAGTGTACCTGTTTCTTCCTGCCTGAGGGCTAGGATTTTCTCCTGGGAGAAAGCCAGAGCCCTCCCAGTCTGGGGAAGTTTGAATGCCTTCCTCTAAGAAGTCCTGCTGAGATTTCTGATAGTGAGGATGAGGGTGGTCCTGTGGGGAGGGAAGGGGTGACTTTACCCTCCGGGCTGGGGAGGGGGAAGAGGAGGGTTGGTCCAGGGGAAGGACAGACCCCATGGAAGCCTGGGTAGAGAGAAATGCACCCAGAGTGTCAGCCTCCTTCCTGCAGAATGAGATGAAATGTAATTGGGCTCAAGGTCAATTCCTGCACTTGGACTCTCCCCTTCCCCCCAAAATAATTAGCTCCATGACTACAACAGAGGGCAGTAATTAAGAGCACGGGCCCTGGGGCCAGAATACCCCGCCCTAATTCAAATTCCTTCTCTGATGGTTACCAGCTGTGACTTCCTGGAAATGACTTAACCTCTCGGTGCCTCAGTGTTCTCATCTGTAAAATGGTAGTAGTGAGGACTGAGTGAGCCAAGACCTATTTGCCTATATCTCCTAGGAGATGGGCTGAGGGCTTTTGGCCAGTTACAGGCTGAGTCACTAGGGGATGTGGCCAGGGACCTGGGACCTTTAGGCTGCCTTGGTGGTGGTTTAGTCTCTAAGTCCTGTCCAACTCCTGCAATCCCATGGGATTCTCCAGACAAGACTACTGGAGTGGGTTGCCATTTCCTTCACCATAGGCTGCATTAGTGGAAGCGTTCTGCCCAGCATAGGGGAGGTAACAGTCCCACTGGATAGAAGAGTGAGTGAGAGGGTTAGGCCACCTGATTGTGTTCCTTGTGGGTTGTAATTTGGAGAAGTCAACCTGGAGAGAGAGAAAAGAGTCTAGATATCACATCAGGTGAGTCACAAAGAGTTGCAAAGAGTCGGACAAGACTGAACAACTGAACTGAACTGAACTGAGGCAAATTTGAAGGAGCAATTGGATTGTTTCACTGCGGAAGTGAAGATGTATGGTAATGGCCGTCAGCCAGTTGAAGGATCATCTGGAAGAAGAGGTGTCGCCAAGTAGTATTGGACTGACTTGCTCTGCTAGGCACTGAGCTCCCCATCACTGGAAGTATACAAGTAGAGGTTATATGCCAAGGAGCCTGCAGAGAATTTGCTGCTGAATGCAAGTGTGGATTTTAGGGCAGGCATATCCTTTGAGGCCAATAAGATTCATTGGATGGAGAAGATAGTCACACTTAAGTTTCTGAGAGTTGGACTGGAGTTGGCCTTGGGTCTGGACCAAACTGTAGTGTCAACTGAAGGAGTGGTTGTGGTGATAGTTCCTGCCATGGGGGTGTGGGACCTGCACATGTGGGTTCTTCTAGAAAGTTGGGCAGAGATTTCACTGGTCAGGTAATCTGGGATTCGGAGGTGGCAGGGTTTTGTGGGGGTAACTTGGTTGTCAGGGCCCCGGATCCATCTTTGGACCTGCTTGAATTGGGGAGGGTCGGGACCCCTGCTTGAGGCAGGAAGGAATTGTAGTTGGGGGCAGTGTTTATGGAGCATACCCTGGCTGGTGTGGTGTGGAGAGGCGGGGAGGAGGTGGTAATCTGCAGTGGGTTCAGGGCCACTCTGGGTTTTGGAGGATTGGCCCTGCTGGATTCAAAGGAAGGCTGTTGTGCTCTTGACCTTGCTGTTGTCTTTGTGACTTTGGGTTAATCTTTTCCCTTCTCTGTGCCTCAACTGTCCCATCTCTACAATGGGGGCAGGGTGAGGCTGAGCTCTGAGACCCTCAAGATCCCTCCCAGGGACTTCCCTGGTGGTCCAGTGGTTAAGACTCCACCCTTCTACTGCAGGGGGCACGGGTTCAAATGCTGTGTGGTGTGGCCATAAAAAAAAGATTCCTCCCAACTGTGTCCCCTGAGTCCACGCCTCCCAGCCTTCCCAGGAAGACAGGCCTTTTTCTCACAGGGTCTTTTGCTGAACTGGGAGGTGGCTCATCGCTTTCCCTAGATCTGGGATAGGAAGGGTGTTAATTTTGGTGACTTAGGCAGATTGAAAAAAGTCTCAAGAAGCAGCCGTGTAAACCCCAGCTGGGGTATGACTGTGTGTTGAAGGCAGAAAGAAGAGATGTGGATTTGAACTGCAGCTGGCAGGAATCTATTTAGATCCCAGCAAAGGCTTTTGGCCCTAAGGGTCTTGAGTGAGACTCTAGGATTTTTTTCCTGGATTTTTTGGGAAGAGAAATAGAGACAATTGAAATTTGTCACCTTCTTGGGGGCAGGGTGTACACGTGGTTCCAGGCATTGATTTCATGAACCTTGTAATTTTGCTAAATATGGGCATTACTTAAAAACAACAACAACCTGTCACCTGTTTGTGCTGTTGTTTTATGAAAGAAGACTATTCTGACACTAAAAAAGATGACAGTACATAATTCCAGAATAAAGAACAGTCACTAGTTTTGAGTCTAGAAGGCTATACCATCTTCATTTTTCTTGTTTGTTACCAACCTGTAAAAACTAAAGGGCCCGAATTTTGGGGTCACTGAGCATCTTGGGTCCTCATGGGAGCCCAGGGATTCTTGCTAGCATCATATCCTCTGAAGTGAACACACATCTGAGATTTGTGGTAGCTGGGATGTGGCTTTGGGGAGAGAGCCTTGGGGATTACCCCCCCCTGCATACGTGAGCTTTTGGGTGTGGAAAGTGGAGAGTCTCACTCTGGCATTTCCCACCCCTGACCTGGGTTTTCACCTCAGGTGACCTCAGACGTGTTCTGCCTCATGCTGGCCTCAGGCCTCCCTCCCCATCAGCCCTGCGCAAGATGATAGATGCTGGTGGGAGAGGGAGATGTCAAATGTAATGATATTTTTGTGAGACTTGGTTGAGCCTTCTTTTGTCTGAGGGTGAAGGGGTTGGGTGCTAGCTGTGCTTCAGAGGTGGTGGTTATTCAGACATCCTTCCTGGGTAGTCCAGGAAAGCTGCCTGGAAGAGGAAGACTGTCGAAGGTAACCGAGGAGTAGGATGACCCAGATAAAGGGGCTGGGGTTTGTCCCGCTGAACTGGCCAGCTCTCAAAGGTGGAGGAGGTGGGACTACAGTGGCCTTGCCAGTCCACACAGAGTCAAGAGTCCAGAGTGGGTCGGGCATCCCCAAGATTCAGTCTGATCATTGGGAGTAAGGAAAGCTGGAGTTGGAACTCAGCAGTGGAGCTGGTGACTTTTTCCTTTGCTTGATCTGACCTATGTCCAGGTCCTCTTTTGGAGAACTATAGTTAATAATAATAAGAATTTACATTACTGAGTAATGATCCTTTTATGTACATAAGTTCTTTGTACATAAGGAAACTGCCCCCCACGCTTCTCTAGTTGCAGCACGTGGGCTCTCTGGTTGCAGCGCTTGGGCTGAGTTGCCCTGCGGCATGTGGGATCTTTGTTCTCTGACCAGGGATTGAATCCTCATCTTCTGTAGGGAAGTCCCATTCCACCCGCTTTTTAAAAGTGAAGGTTGCTAAGGTCCAGAGGAGTGAACACACTAGTTCAAGGTCACACAGTTTATAAGTGACAGGGCAAGATGGGAGCCCAAGTGTGTCTGGTTTCAGATCCCACCTGGTTTCCTGCAGCCTGGGGGTCAGCAGACTTGGGCTCTGGTCCCCTTCTTGGCTCCGCGACTTGGGGATAATTGTGTGCTCATTTAATAGACTTTCTTAAGGGTCCACTTGACACTGTGAAAGGTGCTGGGGAGGCCAAGAGACAGATTTCCTCCATCGTGAGTGCATAGCCAGCCAGCTAGCAGTAGGATGGTGGAGCCCAGTACAGGCGCCTGGGAAAGACCCCCTCAGTCAGTCATCTTTGCCCGGTAGTAAAATTCATAGTAGCTCCAGGCATTTCCTAGACTTGGGCCAGTCTGAGAAAACAGTAACTCACAGCTATTTAACAGTGTATTGTGGCTTGGACCTGAGATGATCCATCTGTAAAATGGGTACAGAGCAAGCAGAGAAAGAAAGACAGTGAAGCAGGCTGGGGTGTAGGCCTCTGGCAACCCAGAGGATTGCTGCTCAGCTCCAGCCAGTTAGGCCCAGGTGGGAATGGGGTCTGGGGGGGGGACCATCATCTCATTTATCAGTTAAGTGTTAGTCACTCAGTCATGTCCGACTCTTTGCAACCCCATGGACTGTAGCCTACCAGGCTCCTCTGTCCATGGGATTCTCCATGCAAGAATACTGGAGTGGGTTCCCATTTCCTCCTCCAAAGGATTGTCCCAACCCAGGGATTGACCTGGCTCTCCTTCATTGCAGGCAGATTCTTTATGGTCTGAGCCACCAGGGAAGCCCATTTATCTGGAGTGGAAGCCAGTTCAGATAGCCTTGTGAAATTTCCCTGCTGTGATAGCACAGGCAGGCCAGACTCTACACACCCCTGGTTGTGATGCAGCCCATGGCCTGGGACCAGCGAGGAGGTCCTGGAATGGAGAGGCCATGCTGGCAGCTGTTGTGCCCAGCCCTGGACCTGGCCCCGAACAGGGTGTTCATGGATGTTCCTGAAAGCAGCAGGCCATGGGCCTCTGGGAGGCACCCTGAGTTTTGTGAACTGTGGACATACCCCTGTAGCAGCCACTGAGATAGACAGATGTGGGTCAGGGCCTTTGCATTCCGAATCCTGAGTGGCTAGACTGTGGGTCTGGCCTTCTCAGCCCCTCAGGTCCCAGAGAACACACCTGTCAGGTTTTGTTGGGTTGCCTGCTTTCCTTCCATGACTGGATCTGTCTCCCATTGCCTGGCCTCAATAGCCTTTGTTATTACCTTCGTATTGTTGGAGACTCTGGCCCAGAAGCAGGAGGTAGATGCCAGTCTCCCGGCACAGTTGCCAGTCTGGGGACACCTGTCCCCTGGTGCTTCCTGGGGTGCAGTGAATGAGTCGCCATCGGGAGGGTGGGTTCAGATGGGACTTCTGAATTTTATTACTTCCCCTCCCTGGTCGTTCAGAGGTAATTTTATTAAAAATTTTTTTTTTTTTGCCTGTGCCACGCAGCATGTAGGATCTTAGTTCTCTGACCAGGAATAGAACCTACACCCTCTGCAGTGGAAGCGTGGAGTCTTAACCACTGAACCTCCAGGGAAGTCCCAGAACAAGCATTTAAAATGTGAAAAGGGCTGGGGAGAGGGGCTGGGCAGCAACTCTAATCCAAGTAAGGCTGCCTGACCCACCTGCAGGGCACTGGCCTGGAGAGGAGAGTGAAGAGAAGCTTCTAGAACCCCTGAAATATCTGGGAGCACAGATTCCCTGCCCTCACACCACCCCCCCACCCCCACCCCCCACCCCCGGCCCGCAATAGCACCTCTCGCATCAGAGGGATAGCTGTAAGTCAGGTGTGTCTGCCTTTCCAGAAGGGAGAGTCCAGGGCTGATGAACGCAGATTCACGTGGCCGTTGTTCTTTCTGAAGCCCTCGTGATGGCTGAGACTGCAGTGAATATCAACAGCAGTTGCTTACATGGTTTGAGTTCTTACTCACAAGGGAAGCAGTGGTCTTCCTCATTTCACACAGGCACGTGGAGGCCAGGAGTGGGGACAGTCAGGTGCCCCAGGCCACATGGTGGATCAGCCCTGGAGATAATCTCCGTCTCCGGGCATGAGCTTTTGTAGGGTGGGAGGTGGAGCATAGGATGGGGACCCAGGAACCCTTGTCCCATTTGGGCTTCAGCCCACCATGAGTATCTGCCTGAGTCCCGCTGTCCTAGGTCCCAGCCTTGGGAAGTGTTGCTTAAATAATGCTGATGGTGGTAACCACAATCATAACAGACAGCATGGCTCTGCTTGGTAGAAACAAAACAATGTACAGTTGAGAAAATCAGCTGGTCCACAGCTGAGGCAGAGAGGCTGAAGCAAATGTGGGAACTGTGGCTTTGGAGGCTGCACTGAGTGGGGGAGGGTGCAGGGAAGGAGCCCAGGACACACCACAAGGGCACACCTGGCCGGCACAGATGCTGCCAGAGATGCTGCCAGAGATGCGGGAGGTAACAGCAGAACCGGGTTACATAAAGCCTTCGCTCCCATGCCGTTAGCTGGCGGGTTCCCCTGCCCTCCCCAGCCCGCATGCCACCAGCTCTGTCCCACCTATTGTCCCCAGCAGGGGAGGGCCAGCCGCCCAGAGTGTCGACACAGATGCCAGCAGTGGCCTTGCAGCCTCCGGGCTCTCTTCCCAGGTGGTAGCACTGCTCCCGGCAGCCGTGGCCACCCGCTGCTGACCCTGACTCAGGGCTGGCATGTTCAGCTCGCTGAGGAAGGAGGCTGGATCTGCTCCCGCTCAGGGATGGGCGGGGAGGCCTCTGTAATTTTCCTTCAAGCAAATGAGTTAGGCTCCAGGTTGTGGGTAGAAGGCTCAGAATCTCAGGTCACCCGTGTGTCCCCTTTCCCCTCTGCTGATCCTGTCTTTCGCTGGGAGTCCCCTGTCCTTATCTTTTTGCCTCTGTCTTGCTTGTTTCTCTCTTTGCTTCTGCTCCTGTGTTTTGCCAGCTTGTCTCCCGGGACTCCCAGGACCTGTGCTAAGCCTGTGATGCAGTGTCTAAAAACCGAGATGCTGTCACTCACCAGCTGTGACATCATTCAGCGAGTGACTTACCTTCTCTTAGCCTCAGCTTCAGCATCTGTTAAGGAGAGTGGGCTATAACACCCCGTCTCCCCCAGCTCTGCACTGTCCAGTGTGGTAGCTGGCAGCCGCAGGGAGGTCTGCTGAGCTCTGGGAACATGATCAGTCTGAGATGGGTTAGTTACTCACTGGAGGAGTTAGGCGGCTTGCTTTGTCTCTAGCCATCATGTCATGGGCCAAGCGCGGGGGCTGATTCCTTGGGCTCCGATCCTTACAACTGACTTCACTTTGCTGTGCCTCAGTCTTCTCATCTGTGACTTAGCCATCCCTGAGTAATCCTTGACTCCTTCTGAGATGAGGCATCTCTGGAATGATGCGGAAGAGGCTTCAGGCCGTGTGAGTAGCCTGAGGGAGGGGTTTCCAGCTCTCTGACTGGCAGTGGCAGGGGTCAGCCTGTCTCTTGGCATTTACAGTCGGGTTTTTCATAACACTTTGTCACCAAGGTCTTCAGGACAAGAGGCTGATCTGCAGCTGCCCCCTGGCTGGACTTGAGCTAGCCAGGGGTCTTGGCTTGCAGTGGTCCAGTGGGGCTTCAGGTCTGGGTCCTCCAGGACAGCTAGGAGCTCGGCTATCTGCATCACACAGCCTGAGCATCCTCGGGTGCTCACCCGGGCCTTCCATGCAATCCTATGTGCAGGCCTAGTGGGGTATTACCACAGGGCCAGCTGCTGACCCTTTCCTTCTGTGCCCTTCCCCACCCCAGGCTGGATCCATGCAGTCTACACTCCCGTAGACTCTCTGGTGTTCGGCGGGAACATCCTGCACAGTTTCAACGTGCCCATGCAGCTGCGGATCTACGAGATCGAGGACAGAACGCGGGTGAGGCGGCTTCCTTTTCTTCTTGTGACCGTGCCAGCCCCTGAGTTCTGCCTGGTCCTCGGGGCACACGGGGCAGTCCTTCCAAAGTCCTTCCTGGCCCCTTGTCCCTCCTGAATTCCCTGCCTCAAGCCAGGTCTTGGTCCTGGTTCTCTGGGGCAGGGGGTGCCCACGAGAGCCTCCACCCAGAGCCCCGGGTGTTTCTGTTCACCTCCAGACCCGTGGTGCCCAAAACCCCCTTGTCGAAGAGGAAGTATCTCTTGAGAAAGCACCGAGAGATGTCAGGAACCCTGGCTCTTCCTTCTTCCCACGTGTATAAAGGGATGCGAGGGAGTGGGCTGGGGGTAGGGGTGGTTGGTGGTTCATGGTTGTGCTGGTAGTTTGGAGCGGGGTTAGGACCTTGGGAAGTAGCTCAGATCTTGACCATGGGGGGACCCTGAAGAAGCCAGTATCGATCTGTGAGTCCGCTGGGGGACTGTCTCTGAGCTCCGTCTCAGTGTCTGCTTGCTGCTATTGGGGGGTCTCTTGTCTTCTTGACACGAAGCCTTCCCCCCAGGAGCAGAGTCCGAGGCTCAGAAAGCTGACCTGGGTCCTCCACTCTGTTCCCATTCCACAAGTTTCCTCTGAAAATCACTGGCCTTTCCATGCCGGAAACTGACCCAGTGTCCCCCTGCATTTGAGATGGGTCTGAGAGTGGGGAACCAGGACACAAAAGGCCTACTGCTTCATTCTTAACAGTTATTCAAATGTCTCTTCTCCCTTTTAATTGAGATGTAATCCACACACACACAGTGCACAGTTCAGTGGCGTTTAGCATGTGCCAATGTTGCACAGCCATCACTTCTAATGCAAAGGGGTTTTCATCACCCTAAAAAGAAACCCTGTCCTCAGTAGCAGTCACTCCCCACTCCCCCCTCCCAACCTCTGGCAGTCACTGGTCTGTTTTCTGTCTCTGGATTTGCCTGTTCTGGATATTTTATGGAGATGGCATCATATAACCTGTCCTTTTCAGTTTGGCTTCTTGCACTTAGCAGCATCTTCAAGGTTCATCTACGGTTGTGGTGTTTGTCATTGCTTTGTTCCCATGGCTTGAGTATATTTCATTGTATGGGAGGACCACACCCTGCCATCTCGGGCTTTGCCTTGGAAGTGACTTTTGCCCCAGAGAGGGTTGCCATTCGTGGACCCTCTCATAGAAGCAGATGCTCTGTGCTCAGGGGTCCTGCCTTTCTTGGTCTTGTTTCCGGGCCTTGGTCTGCCTGGAATCACATGCATGGGTCAAAGTCTTAGCCACTCTGTGTGCACTGACCTTTTTAGTAGTCCTGATGTTGAGGAGCCTCGTCCACAGGCTCCCTGGGGACCACTCTATGCCGTGTTCAGTGGTTAGGTGTGCTCACAAGGGCGCGTGCATATCTTCAGCCTGGTGGATTTGCAGCTGGGATACCCGGATCCCAGGGGTCCTGCTTTGTGGAATTCCGTGCCCCTCTTCTGTTGCCTGCCGACCATCCCTCTCCTGGTCTTGGGGAAGCCAGTCCCAGCCCTGGTCTGGAGGCTGCTGCCCCATGGCGTTCTAGAGAAAGGCACCATTTGGGTGCCAGTGGTCAACTTGTAGTCTGGGTCAAGTGCTGTCTGGGACTCTGGCCAACTGTCCTTTGGCCAGCCCCTGAAGAATGGACCGGTTTGTTTGCGAGCAGACGGGTAGGTGTGGGAGAGCAAAGGAGAAAGAAGTCAAGCACACAACTTTCCAGGCAATTCCTGAAAGCCAGAGTCAGGCTGGGATATTTCTAAAGGCTTCAGCAACTCACTTGGCAGCTGTCCCCGCTCCCCCCGAGGGAATCTGGATCCTACTTCTCCATGGATTGGGGTCCTGTCGTCATTCTGTTAGGAGCCCAGCTCCCCTCCCCCGTCAGCAGGAGGCGGGAGGGAGGGTAATGAAGTGGAACCCCCAGCGCCATGCTGAGCTGCTGTGGAAAATCGCGCCCACATGGAGATGAGCACGGCAGGGCCCCCTCCCCCAAGGCCTACTGTTCCCTGTCGTCTCAGTGGGCATCCCATCTGGTTCCCTGAAGCAGGTGGATGGGCGGGGGGTTGAGGGGGAGAGGCCGGGGGTGGGGTGGGGGGAATGGGGCGCAGGCTGGGCGGGAACCAGCAGCAGGCTGTTTAATCTGCTTTGATTTCTGGTCTTTGGAGAGGGCTTGGCTACAAGGCCCAATTGTTTATGTCTTAGGAGCCAAAGCAGACAAAAGATGCTGGGAAGAGAGCCCTGGAAGCCAGATAAAATGCCAGGGCTGCTCCTCGTCAGCTCGCTACAGCTTAATTCTTTATATCCCTGTGAGCTTTCTTAAGAAGGTTATGGCCATTTAAAAATAGTTTTTCGAGAGTCCGAAAACATGGATTTGCTTGGAAACCAAATGCTGGGGGCGGAACAGAGGAAACCATCAGTCTCTAAGCCCTAGGGTGTGGGCTTGATTTAGAAAAAATCATTTGCCTTTGTGGCCCAAGGTGGGGGACCTCCCCATAGACACCAGGGGAACCCCAATGTTCTCTTATGTTTAGGAAGCATGTCTGGCTCTCATGATTTGAATTTTTCTGGGCTGGATGAGAGGTGATCACCCTGCTGCCCATAAAGCAAGCATGAACAGGTGCAGGTGTTCTGGGACTGGCGTTTTTCATTTCCTGACCATCTTCCCTCTCTCATTCTAAAGATAAGCAGAGGGGTGAAGAGCTAACCAAAGACTGGATGTGTGGCATGTTTATTATTTGAAGATAGCATCTCAACAACTCTCACTCCATATTTTTAACTCCAGTTGGCTTGATAAAGGATAGAAATGGTCCAATTGATCACTAAACTGCCGTCTCTCATATTTATCTTTCTTTTCCCCCCCAATGGCTCTAGTGAAAACAGCCTTCTCAGGAAAGGTAATGCCAACATGCCCCATTCCCTCTCAGCTAGCGAATCTATTTGGAAATTGCAGATAATTTATCCTTCCTCTCACCTTTCCCCTACCATTGGATTTTTTTTTCCATTGACTTTTTTTTTTTTCCAGGAGAAAAACAATTTTTAAGACACTTCCACCCACCCTCATATTTTAGTGTCTCAAGTCCTTGAGACCTTGGGGTTCTAGATGAACCGAAACATCTTTGGTTCTGATCTCCTGAGGTCACTCCAGGAAGCTCCAGGAGGAAGGGCTTAGGCCAGGTGCCACTCGAATGGACCTTTGGGAACTCAAACTGACCCCTTGAGACCCGCTGAGAGATTGATTACTCCCCCAGGCTGGGAGCATTGCATGCTTTCTGACTGCCTTGCCTTTCAATGATCAGCTCAATTTGGTGAGGCTCCGAATGTGTCAACAAGTAATGTTGAGCAATCGTGTGTTTAATGTTCCCAGGCATGTGGCTGAAACCTTTTGAAGGCGAAGGGTGGAAGGCGACAACCTGTTTGTAAGTCAATTCTTTGCAAATTTTGTTTCCTGCGGTGCTCTCTTGGAAAAAAAAAATAAAACAAAACAAAACAAAATTCTTTCATCAGCATTTGTTTTCACCCAGCTGGTTTCCCTTGGGTTCAGCAATGATGAGGGGAGACTTATCTTCCTCTCTGGAACTGCAAAAAATTTTTTTTCCTAATCTAGAAAGATTCTCAGGTGCCATGGTGCCCATTAGGGCTGAGTGGCTCAAACGGTTTCCCAAATTTGAAAAGTCAAAAGAACTTGAGAGTTTTATCAATCAAGTCAGGAGAGGCGAGGGAGAGTCTGAGAAGAGGCAGGCCTGCCTGTCCTCAACTTGCTCTGTAGGTTTTGACGATTTGTTTCAAAATCTGTTGGCCCTTGTTCTGGAGTGAGGGTGGGGTGGGGCTGAGAACCACCCCCTCCCCAAACTCTCTTCACAGGAGGCCAGGACGGCCTCAGGCCCAAGAGCCTCTCTCCTTTTCAAACTCTGGAGGATACTGATCCAATGACTGTGAAAAATGATGAATACTCTCCCAGCAATAAACTGGGGTTCTTGGGAAAGTAAGCTGGAGCCAAGGAAACCACTAAATGATATTCCCAACTCCATGCATCTCCCCAGGAGCTCAAAAGCATGCGGCAGCCAGGATCTCATCCTAAAGCATACCATCCCCCAGAGGCAGGGAGATCAGATGGACCCAGGATGCAGATGGGAGACATGGGGACAGGGTCTTGCAGCCAGGAAACTGAGTCAGTGGGATCTGGGATGGATGGGAACTGGAACTGGGACTCTCAGAGAGCAGAGTGGGGGGCTTGTCTGGATGGACACCAAGAGAGGCAGGAAGACCGGATTTTAGGGATGATGGAGTAGATGGAGCATCTAGGTCTGTCTGTATTTGCCTTCCTCCGAGATGTAGAATGTCACCTGTTGGTTGTCAGCAAAGCAAGGTGGGAGAGTGCGCTTCCTTGACACCCAATTCCCTGAGTTCCTAGAGGACAGGAGAGGTGAGGAGGGGGTCTCTGGCCCCCGCACAGGTCCCTCAAGGCTGATGCATCCTCGGTGAGAGGGTCCAGGAGTGAATGTGGACGTGTGGGAGCCGTGTGTGGTCTCGGAGAAGAGGATCGAGCTGTGGGAGACACCATCTCCCACCACCCTCACCCGCTTGGGATGTAGTTTCTGGAAGGCTCCTCCATGCCAGGGCCATCAGTGTTATTGCTTCTTTCCCATCTCTTGCTGCCATCTCATCCGTATAGAACCCGTGCTGCCAACCATTGGAATCCCCCTGGGGCCCCGGCCTTTTCACAGCTCTGATACATCAAGCTCTCTGCACCTATACTTCCTCTCCTGTAAGAAACAGTCAAAAGGGGATCTCCAGCTGGACGCCTGCTCCAGACCCGGGGGGTGTGTCCTTCAGTGTTAGGACGGTCCCAGATCACACCAGGGACTTGTGTCAGAGGGAGTCCTCTGTGGAGATACGGCTGGCAGTGCCAGGTGTCGTGGGGGGAGGCGCAGGAGGTGGGCCCCTCTGAGGCCCCGCCCCTGATGGCAGGAGAGGCCACACCCCCTCCATCCTCATTGGTCCGTCTGTTGTGGCCTCCTCCTCTGAGTATAGGAGATGCTTGACAGCCTGTCTGCAAATGGGTAAGGTTTGGGGTTTGATTTCTGTTTTTCAAGGTGGGAAGGAGCGGTGGTAGAATCTATGCAAGGATTTTTGAGAACGGGCGAGGACCCTGTGTCTGTGGTAGCTAGAATCAGGCAGGGGCTTGCAGCCTCAGGTACCCGTGCACTCCGCCATCAGATCAGGGGACATCTCTGTTTCTCTGCATCTCACCGAAGCATAAAGTGGACCCCGTACAGCTTTCCCTGCGCAAAGCTCGAGGACCTTTGCAATGACGCTCTCACATAGGCCTCTTCCCCGCTCTTCCTCCTCATTCGTGCATGCTGGTATCTTGCCCCTTTCAGCCCTTCCCTCCAGCCCATACCCCCGCCCCAGCCGCCCCACCCCCCCACCCCATTTTTCCTTCACACCATTTGTGCTCTTGCTAAGATGATGAAAATGACTCCCACTCCCAGGAACTCCCCCCACCCCACCCCAGTGCCCTTCTCTCCTGCCTTTCCCCCCTGCCCTCCAGAAACTGACCTCTGCTCCTGGATCTTTGCTTTCAGGTGCAGCCCAAATTCCGTTACCCCTTCTACTATGAGATGTGCTGGTATGTCTTGGAGAGATACGTGTACTGTATGACCCAGCGGTCCTACCTCACTCAGGAATACCAGAGAGAATCAATGCTTATTGGTGAGTGAGCCTTGCTCGGCTGCCTCAACGGCTCAGCTGCAGCAGAAATAATTTTTGTTTTTAATACTCAGCAGTGTTATTTTCTTTTCCATCTCTAGGTCAGTATTTCTATTTATTTATCTTTAAAGATTAATTTTTATTGGGGTATAGTTGCTTTCTGATGTTCTGTTAGTTTCTGCTGAACAGCAAAATGAACCAGCTATACATATACATATATCCCCTCCCAGAAGTAATTTTTTTCAGTGGGGCTTTGGGAGTCCTGGGTTCCAGGAATTCCTCTGAGCCAGTGTTATTGGGCAGATTCCTAGAGACTCTTGAGGAGGGGCAGGGAAGTCATCCTTCTTAGCTTCCCACTTGAAATAGTGGTAAGTGAAGGAAATCATGACCTCTAACAGAGTCATCTTGGTGGCCACCAGGTTTTACTGGTTGATTATACAGAGATGGGGAGGGGCTAGTCCCCTGGCATGGTTACTGAGACAGGCCCCCACCGAACAAAGATTCCTGGTTCTTTTTTTTTTAATCCCTCCCTGGCCACCAACTGATTTTTCTCCCTGCACTAGAGGTTAGATTTTTGTCTATATAGAAACAGGCCTAAGAGATTAAACCAGTTCCCCAAAACCCAGGTCAGTTATAAGCCAGAGAGAGGGGTTGACCAGAGTTGGGGGTGCAAGCTTGGCAGAGCGGTGGGTGGTTTTTGACAGAGGCAGGGAGAGAGCATTTATAACTGCAGCTGCAGCGCCCTACCCGGCTGCCATTACTTAAAGGGACATCGCACCCACCCCCCCTACCCCCAAATGGCTCAGTCCTTGAATCTTGGCTCACAGGCACCCACCCTAAAGTTGTATCTAGCTTGTGACACCTCAAAGAGTGATCTGTAGGAAGAATATGCTTCTTCCCCTCGGCCTCTGAGCTGCTACAGTCGAGGGTTTCTTCTGGATGCTAGAGTCACTATGCCTCACTCACTGCATCTTTTTCATCATGGGATAGAAAAATGGGGTCGGCCCATCTCCTTTAGGGCCTGAACAATTTCTGCTGCGATTTACAAGATGTTTAGATTTGTTTTTTTCCTCTTATTAAACCTCTTTCCTTCCCTTGACTACTGTCCTGACTTCCAGGGGTTTCAGGCTTGACATGTGATGGAGAACCAATGTTTCTGCTAGTGGAGGTTCTTGACTGGGGAGTGCCTTTTGGAAATTCAGCTCTATCTTGAGTTCTGGGGGGTGGGGAGCTCTGTTGTGATGTTTCATCCCTGTTAGATGATTCAGGTGTTCAAAAATACCCAGACCTTCACAGGCTCCTCTCGGGGAGCTTGCAGCCTGGTAGGAGATGGGAAATGATCCTGAAGTAGTGTGATGACCTCTGTGGAGCAGTAGCTACATGTTCCCTTGGGGACCAGAGGCTGGATTTTGAGGCAGTCCCCAGGACCGGGAAAGAGAGAGTCACCGCTCTCACTTGAAAATTTAGGGCCATAAGAAGAAAGTTCCTTATTCTGTTCCAGGCTTGATAGGAAGTGTTAAGGCCACGTTTGGGTCACTGGTATCCACATTTCTCTTCAATTTTCTTGCCAGTTTCCCCCTACCAAAGAGAAGGGGGGATGTTTAGGAGACACCTCATTTCTTGAGTGCTAATTGTGTGCCAGGAACAATGCTCTGTGATGTCTTATTTAATGCTCACTATGAGTGTTCAAGGGAAGTATTTTGTGACTATATTTTTTAAAGAGCATTCTTGAGATATAGTTCACATATCATATAATTCACCCTTTTAAATATGTATCATTCAGTGATTTTTAGTCTATTGTCAGGGCTGTGCAGACGCCAGCACAGTCAGTTTTTAGAATATTTTCATCATCCCAAAAGGAATTCTGGACCCTTGAGCTACCATGTCCTCCTTTCACCCCATGCCCTTGACCTCAGCCCTAAGCAACCACGAATCTACTTTCTGTCTTTGTATAGTTTCTTCCTGTTCTGGACATTGCATATGAGTGGAATCGTTTAATATGTGCTCATTTTTGCTTTACTTTTTTCCCATATTGAAAGATACAATACCAGGTGTGTTCAGAGAAGTGAGGCACCTTGTCAGGGTGCACACAACTGGGGGAAAGCAGAGCTCCGCCTGGCTGATGGCAGCCTTTCTAGGGCCTGAGGAAGGCAAAGACCATTAGAATCGTCAGAAGGAGCTCCATGTGCAGAGTAAAGGGGAGGCGCAGCGAATGGGGCTTCCAGGGACTTCCAGCAGGGAGTTTGGGGTGTTCATCTCTTTCCTGTGACATTCTCCTTCCATGCCTCCTGCCCCGACCCCATTCTTAGATGCCCCAAGAAAGCCCAGCATAGACGGCTTCTCATCTGATTCCTGGCTGGAGATGGAGGAGGAGTCCTGCGAGCAGCAGCCTCAGGAGGAGAAGGAGGAAGAGGAGGAAGAGGAGGAAGAGGAGGAGGGTGCAGAGAAGACCCCCAAAGCATCTGCCGATGGCCCTGCCTCACCCACCAGCACCCCGTCCGAGGACCAGGAGGCCCCCGGGAAGAAGCCCAAAGCCCCTGCCATGCGATTCCTCAAAAGGACTCTGTCGAACGAGTCAGAGGACAGCGTGAAGTCTGCCACGATGCCCACCGACTACCCCAAGACGCCCACTGGCTCTCCTGCCACTGAGGTCTCTGCCAAATGGACCCACCTCACCGAGTTTGAACTGAAGGGCCTGAAAGCTCTGGTGGAGAAACTTGAATCCCTCCCGGAGAACAAGAAGTGTGTCCCCGAGGGCATCGAGGACCCCCAGGCCCTCCTGGAGGGTGTGAAGGTGGGCAAGGGGGTTGCCTCGGGCTGGGCAGCTAAGGAGGGCTGGGCAGGTCTTGTTCAACATGCAGATTCTCGAGGGTAGCTCAGCTCCAGGGAGCTTGGTACAGGCTGCCCTGGAGGGACATCCGTGCGTGGAGAGGGACCTCGAGTGCAAACAAGCCCATCTGAGTTGTTTGAGTAGAGGCCACCATTGAGATCCCTGCAACGGTATCTCGTAGTGGAAGCTGGCTCTGCAGTTGACAATGAACTGTCTCTTAGGACGTGTTGAGAATCCCAGCCATTGAGGGCAGTAGGTGTCACTACTTAGAGTGCACCAGTAGTGCTGTGGTTGGGCTTGGGGCCAAACTCCTGACATCATGGTCGAGGAGACTTGCTGCCTTGGGCTGGCTTTTTTGCCCCAGAGCATGCTTCTGTTTCATGTGAACAGGGTGTTCATCCCGGTTGTCCTCTAGGTGACCATCTCGGGTGGGCCATCAGGATTGAGAGGTCTCCAAGTAGAGCCTAATTATTATTATTTTTTTATTTTAATTTTTAATTAGAAGATAATTACGTTACAGCATTGTGATGGTTTCTGCCACACATCAACATGAGTCGGCCATAGGTATACATGTCTCCTCCCTCTTGAACTTACCTCCCACCTCCCTCTCACCTCCCTCCCAGAGCCTGATTATTCAGCAAGCTCATTGAGCACCAGCTGTGTTGGCTATAGGGGAATGGGAAGCAGGCAGGTAAAGAAATCAGGTGGAAATTCCCTGGTGGTCTCCAGGACTTGATGATTTCACCACCGTGGCATGGGTTCAGTCCTTGTTTGGGGAACTAAGATCCTGCAAGCTTTGCGGTGTGGCCAAAAAGAAATTGGGAGGCAGGGAATTGAGTGCCACTGTGTGTACCCAGGTCATGGGAGTGGGTTAAGGGGACATTCATTGGCCACATCAGGGCCAGGGCTCTGGGACAGTTATGTACAGGGGATTTGAGTTGGGCCTCAGAGATTACATAGAGTTCTTCAGATGGGGAAGGCTGTTCTAGGCAGAGTACAAACATGAAGTGTATTTAAGAAATAGGAAATAACACTGGGAGACCTTGTCTGGTAGTAATCATAACATTTGTTGAAAGCTTATATGTGTGTGTGTGTTAGTTGCTCAGTCACGTCCTACTCTTTGCAACCCCATGGACTGTAGCTCGCCAGGCTCCTCTGTCCGTGGAATTCTCCAGGCAAGAATACTGGAGTGGGTAGCCACGGTCTTCTCCAGGGGATCTTCCCAACAGAGGGATTGAACCCTGGTCTCCTGAATTGCTGGCAGTTTCTTTACCATCTGAGCCACCGGGGAAGCCCTGTAGAAAGCTTACTACCTGCCAGGTAGCAGGGCTCAGCAGGTGGTAGGTACCTGATGAGGAAGTTGACTCAGAGAGGTAAAAGGACCTGCTTGCAGTGACAGCTCTGTCACCTATATCTGGACAGTAGGGTCAGGATGAAGCCTTTAGAGTGCCTGTGTGGATATCATTGCGTGGAACTGCCTCCTATCACGGCATTGGTAAGGCTTTTGGGTGTGAGGCCTCAGAGATGTTTGGGCTTCCTTCTCTAATGTCTGATTCTCAAGTGAATCCATCTGCCCCCTGGAGTTGAAAACTGAATTCAAGTCTGTTGCTTGATGGCTGCAAACTCAACCCAGGATTTGTTAATTAGTTCATTTGTACATTTGTTCCCTTAGAAAACATCATGTCAGATCCTGGGATATAGAAATATTAAGACTGTTCTGCTGCCCTTGAGGTGCTCAGTGATCAGGGCTGAACTCTTGGGGTCTAGTGGAGGTGAGACCTGGGACTGTGTCAGGTAGCTTAACAGGTACCACCAGCAGAGGGAGCTGGTGTACAGGATCATTAATTCAGGTATATCTCACTTTATATAGCAGGTGTATTCCCTGCAGATGCTGTGAATTCAGATTTTATGACTCTGGGAAATTGCCAAGTAAAAGAACTTTGTGATGAATATCCCTACAAGGCATATCTTTACTTTCAAATAGATCTTTTTTAAACTGATTCTTGACTGATTTGGAGGTTGCTTGACTTCTTGAGAGTTTCATGAAAGTGCTCGTATACACACACAATTTTGCATGCAGTATCAGAGGGTTTTGGACTCGTGAGTCTGCTCTTGAACCCCAGTTTAAGACCCTCTAATCTTGTGAAATGGAGTTTTAGATATTGGGTTTCCTAAAGGAAACCTTAGAATTGTGCAGTGTGGCTACTTTTCTCTTCTAAGGTCCTGTAAAATGAAAGCAGGTATTTTCATCAATAGCATCACTAATAGCATTAGAGTTCCAAAATGTTGTAAATGAGTTTAAAAAACACATGTTCATCTGAAAAGGAAGTGTTGTGGAGAGCCTTTTTTACTTTATGTTCATGTGCAGTGTTCCTAGTCCCTGATTGGTCAGATTTCTTTCTAGGGATAGGATTCAGCCTCTTGTATCCCTCACCTGTGCCCACCTGATAGCCCTCTGAGGCTAGATTCAGCCTAGGCCCCGTGATGGTGTGAAGGAGGCCTGGGGTAGGAGCTTAGACAAATTTCAAGAATCCCAGTCTCTTTCCTCCCCAACCCCCACCTTGGGGCTCAATGGTAGCTCATGATGATGTGTAATAATGAATGGATTTCAATTACTGTGTGCTCCTATAGGTCTTTTTCATATATAAATTCATTTAAATCTCCTAGCAACCCTCTGTGTTACTTTTGTTTCCCCCATTTACAAATGGGAAAATTGAGGTACAGATTAGGTTAAGTAACTTGCTCAAGGCCACATATACTGCTCGATGGGGAAATCCATGCACTTACTTACTAGACCGTGCTTTGTTTGGCTGCTGTAGAGAAACTGATTCTCTTCTCAGAGGCCACTATGAATTTAGGAAGAAAGTCTTAAGCTGACTGCTAATGGCATTCTTTACAGAACAGGCAGCAGATTTGTTTGGTTCTGGGACAAAGACCGTAAATTGGTAGTCTTAGGACAAAATCTAGCCTCTAGGCATGGCATTTGACCTGTGCGGTATTGAACATATTTTTGCAATTATTTGCCAACATTGAAAAAATCAGAAGAGTAAGTGAAAAAGAAAAAAACTCAAGAGAATTATATAAAATATCTTGGCTATCCTGGCTTATGTTTCTGACTGACTCTGAAAGTGAAAGTTAGTCATTCACTTGTATCCGACTCTTTGTGACCCCATTGACTGTAGCCCACCAGGCTCCTCTCACCATGAAATTCTCCAGGCAAGAATACTGGAGTGGGTTGCCATTTCCTTCTCCAGATGACTGACTCTAAGCAGCAAGAAATGAGTAGCAAGTGATCTTATAAATCCCAGTCCCCACCACTCCCTATGCCTTTTGAATGTTGGCTTACCATTAGGCTCACACATCTCATTTTGGTATAATCTAGCCAACTTAGCTTATTTATTGACTTAACTTGTCTTCAGAGATATTTATGGTCTAGAGTCTTGTCTGAGGAAAGCCTTGTCAGGCTAAAGAGCTTATAAATTGGGTGGACAAGTCTCCTTAAAGCCCCAGGAAAATCGGAGCCTCTGCTTTCATCTCTGAGTATTGTATGGCCTGCGTGGGGGAAGTGGACCAATCGTCTTTTCCAGAGTAGGGAGAGCTACTTCCTGGCTGTCTGGTCAGGCTATCAGCCCCTCCCAGTCCCTGGAGACCCAGAAGAGATTTTGAACCTAAGACTAGCTTCTAGAATGAGTGTGTTATCACAGAGGGTGAAAAGCTTCTTCCTGGCTGCACGCTTTAGGTCCTTTTGTTCTCTCTTCTCAGATGTTGGGGTTTCTTTTGCACTGGCTGAGAAATAAAAGTCAGCTCAGGAATGTGGGTTCCAGATAGAATTCTTAGCTGATGCCCCCTGCTCCCACTACTATTGAACGATTTGTGTTTCTCACCAGTGTTGGTTCCCTCTTGATGATTGATCAGCCATGATCTTTGACTTCTGTGGCAAAAAGATGATGTCTTTTCTTCTGTCTCTTTCTCTGAGGCCTCAGAGATGGCTGCTAATGGTGGCTCATGGTAACCAGAGCCCCTGGGATTAGAGACACTCCTCAAAGTATTAATATTAATGTCAGTCTCCAGATGGCTAGGTTTTAGCTTTTATTAGAAATTCTTTTCTTTTTCTTTCATTCATAATGTACGTTTTTAAATTGTGGTAACATATTTACCATTTTCATTAGTTGATTAATTATACTGACTAGATCACCAGCTTAGAATCTTGAAGAAAGAAGATTCTTCAAGAAAGAAGATCTACAATTTTCACCATTTTAAAGTGTACAGTTTAGTGGTATTAAGTACACTCACAGTATTGTGCAGCCACTATCTCTGTCTAGTTCAGAACTTTTTCATCACTTTAGGCAGAACCTTATACCATCAGCAGTCAGGCTCCATTTCCCCACTCACCCCAACCTGCATTCTGTCTTTATGGACTTATTTATTCTGTATAGCTCATATATCTAAGAGTTGTAAGTGTAGGGAGTTCCCTGGTAGCCTGGTGGTTAGGATTTGAGATTTTCACTGCTGTTGCCTGGGTTTTCAGTGCCTCTTTGGGGAACCGAGATCCTGCAAGCTACATTGCATGTCCAAGGGGGAAAAAAAGTTTTGAGTATAATATTATAATCTTAAGTGATTGATGTTGTGTTTTTGTTTTTTTTTTTTAATAAACATTACAGGTTACAGGATAGAAAATGTCTCCTTTCTCAGTTCTCACTTCCTGGAGAATAACCTCTGTTAGTCATCTGCTGAACATACTTTTGGAGCTTTTTCCCTCACATCAATGTATATAAACATATATATATATATATGAATTTTTTTTAAAAAATTGGTTCATACTTGCTTTTGTCCCTTTAAAGCTTCCTTTTTTGTGTCTGTTTCTTTTTTAAAAATACTTATTTAATTTTGTTTACGCTGGGTCTTCGTTGCTACATGCAGGCCTTCTCTAGTTGCAGTGAGCAGGGGCTTCTCATTGCATTGGCTTCTCTTGTAGAACACAGGCTCTAGGCTTACTGGCTTCAGTAGTCGCAGCATGTGGACTCAGTAGTTGGGACTCTGGGCTCTAGAGCACAGGCTCAGCAGTTGTGGTTCACAGGCTTAGTTACTCCAAGGCAAGTGGGATAGTCCCAGATCAGGAATTGAAACCCCATGTCTTCTGCATTGGTTGGCGGATTCTTTTCCACTGAGCCACTAGAGGAGCCTGACTCTCTTTTAAGACAATTATTCTGCTAGGGTTGCAGGATATTGGCCTGTGTGCAATGGGAAAGCAGGAAATTGGGAAATGAAACATGCTTTCCTTCGATTTTGATTTCTGTTCTTAGCTGTTTCCGTGCGGTCTTGAGCAAGTCACATTACCTTTCTGTTTGAATGAATGAATGAATGAATGTGAAGTCGCTCAGTCGTGTCCGACTCTTTGCGACCCCATGGACTGTAGCTTACCAGGCTCCTCCATCCATGGGATTTTCCAGGCAAGAGTACTGGAGTGGGTTGCCATTTCCTTCTCCAGGAGTATCTTCCCGACCCAGGGATTGAACCCGGGTCTCCTGAATTGTAGGCAGACGCTTTACCATCTGAGCCACCAGGGAAGCCTCACCTTTCTGTGTACTTGTCTGTAAATCTAAGATATTAGACTAAACATGCTTTGTTCCTCCAGGGCCCAGATTCTGTGGTTCCTTGGCCATTCTTAAGTGTGTAACTGATTGACATCAGAGTATCTTCACTGTAAAATAAGGATAATAACAGGGACCTCGGTCACTGAATTATTGTGTGGGACAACGAGGTAATGAGCACCTAGCTCTCTTAGTAAGCCCTCGGAGAAAAATTAGCTATTCTTAGATAGCAGGCAAAGGAGAGTCAGACTGGCTTTGACCAGCTCCCCGCCGTTCCCATGCTCTTTCCCTGCCTTTCAGCGTCTGTATCCCTGTTTAAGGGTTAATGATTACCACCTGTATTAGTTTCCTAGAGCTGCTGTAAGAAAGTACCATCGACTGGCTCAAACAACAGAAATTTATTGTCTTATGGTTCTGGGAGCTTGAAGTCTGAAATCAAAACTATGCTTCCTCTGAAGCCTCTACGGGAGGATGTTTCCTTGTCTCTTCCAGCTTTTCTTGGTTGCTGGCAATACTTAGAGTTCCTGGGCTTGTAGCTACCTCATTCCAGTCTGCCACGGTTTTTAAACTGGCAGTCTGTGTTCTCTGTGTGTTTCTGTGTGTCTTCTCTTCTCATAAGGACATCAGTCTGTAGATTAGGTCTCATTCTAATCCAGTATGACCCATTTTCCAATTAGGTCATACTCTGAAGTTTTACATGCACTTGAATTTTGAGGGGCAAAGATTCCCTGGAGGAGGAAATGGCAACCCACCCCTCCAGTCTTCTTGCCTGGGAAATCCCACAGACAGAGGGGCATGGAGAGCTACGGTCCATGGGGTCTCAAAGAGTCGGGCATGACTGACTTGAGTGCGTGTGTGCATGTGCACACACACATGTGCTGTTCAATTCAGTGCATTGTCTTTTTCCCTTTTCTCTCTTGGATTGGCAACTATTAATCGGTGGACAGACTAATTCATAGTGAGATGGGAATTGGCCTGCATGCTTTTCTTCCTTGAAGAGTCTGTACTGTCAACTAGAACTCAAGGAGAGAGCTGAAGCTCATGATGGGAGAGAAGGAGGGCATGTGGACATTACTCTAAGTAGTTGTAAATGACTTGAAAATAACCAGATGCATTGCAAGCTTGTGGGGACTTGGGCCTAAGTGCGTAGTCATCACTGAGATAGGAGATGGGAGAGTATTTGTTAGATGTGTTTTTGCCAGGTGATTCTGCAGCTGTCCTTGTTAATTAAGATAATGGCAAGCTTTCTTTTACATGATTCCATGCTCCGTTGGCTGCCAGAGTATCTGGCTAAGGGTGGAAACACCAGTGCACTGTGGATAACCATCTTTCTTATTGCATGGAACTATGGGGGCCTCACAGAATTATGAGACTGGTGGAGTTGTCAGGCCACACGGAATTATGGGGCCTCGGAGTTATGCAACTGGTGGAATTGTGAGCCTGCATGGAATTATGGGGCTGATGGAATTATGGGGCCACATAAAACTGTGGGTCTGCATGGAATTGTGGGATTGCATAGAATTGTGGGTATGTGTGGGATTATGGGACTGCATAGAATTATGGGGCTGTATGGAATCGTGGGTCTGCAAGGAATTATGGGGGCTGCATGGAGTTATGGGGGCTGCATGGAGTTATGGGACTGCACAGAATTATGGGGCTGCATAGAATTGTGGGGCAGAGTGGAATCAAGGAGCTGAAAGAGACAGTGAGGGGTGACTGCTTTCAGGTGTTACCATTTTTATTTTCAAACACTAAAAAAGAGATCAGTGGTATTGCTCTTTCATCAAAACCCAAATGGGAAACAATCCAAAATAAGAGTGCATCACCCAAACAGGTATTATCTTTTAAGACCAAAGGTTCTGGAATCGGGCTGACTCCCCTGCACCATCCATTAATCAGCTGACCGCTCTGGGGGAATATAGTAAAATAGGGATAGAAAGAATCATGTCTCATCGAGTTTAGCGAGGTGACATATTAAAAAAACCTTAGAACAGGGCCTTTAAGTGCTCAGTGAGCTAGAGCTGAGCTCACTGATACTGTCGAGTGAGAGCAGGCTCATTAAGGGTTAAGTGTGAAAGTGTGTGTGAAACTCACGACTTTAAAAGGAAGGTGCAGCTTTTCTCCCTTGGGGTCATCAGGTCTGGGCCCGAGAACACACCTGCTTATCTAAGTTGCCCTTCCTGGGTCTTGCTCTTTTGTGAAACAGTGAGATGTAGAACCCAGACCTTCAACACTGTTGGCTTTTTAAAAGTCATCATACCCTGGCTGCTTCAGAGGAGCCAGAAAGTGGGAAGCTAGTGGGAGGGCTACATCTTGTTTCGCTCACACCCTGAAGATGACCCAGAGTATAGAAAACAGGGAACAACCAGATTCAGCCTGGTCAGTGGGTCAGGCTTCCAGTAGTCGCTGAGGCTCTTCTGCCCGAGGCTGCATGTTATACTGAGCCCTGGGTTTGGTATTTTGGATGAGCTGTAAATGGATAGAGCATTGATGCAGGGATAAATGAGATGTTGGGCCTGTCACCTAAGGAGCCAAATAGGCCACGTGTATTCTGAGTCCACTGCTGGTACCACCTCAGGAGAATGAAGGAGAGCAGTGAGGGGCAGAAGATCTGAGTTCTAGACACCTGTGTACCCCTAGACCTGAAAAATGGATGTGTTGGTCCATGCCACTTAGGGGTCTTTCTGGCTTAAAATTACCTTCTTGGTCCCTGAATCACATTTTTATCCCCTCTAGCTGTATAGATAAATCAGCTTTTTTTTTTTAATTTAATTTAATTTTTTAAATTAATTAATTTATTTATTTGCTAAATCAGCTTTTAAACTGTCATTCCAACTAAATAAACTTAAAATTTTTTCCCCCTATGCTTAAAACTTGTTAAATGGATGAATTCTGCGAACAGAGAATGGGAACAGTGTATCCCAACTGGAAATATGGCATAAGCCAAAAGAGATTGACTAACATTTGTTTCTGCTCCCAGGTGGCACTAGTGGTAAAGAACTTGCCTGCCAATGCAGAAGACGTTGGCACAATCCATAGGGTCACAACGAGTCAGACACTTAGCATGCATGCACGCAACGTTTATTGAGCATTATCCACATACCAAATACCTTTCATGCGTTATGATCCTGGCAAGGTGGGGACAGTTATTATTCCATTTCTTAGACAGGAAGCTGAGTCTCAGTGAGATGTGGTGATTTGCCCAAATCATGTAGCTAATAAGCTTTTAATCATGATGTTTGTTGTTGTTTAGCCTCTAAGTTGTATCCAACTCCTTTTGTGACTCCAAGGACAAGACAGGGCTCCTCTAACCCATCAAGCTCCTCTGTCCATGGAATTTTCCAGGCAAGAATACTGGAGTAGGTTACCATTTCCTTCCCCAGGGGATCTTCCCTATGCAGGGATCCAGTCTCATGCTTTGGCAGGCGGATTCTTTATCACTGAGCCACCAGGGAATCTCCCCTTAATTGTGATGTACTAAGACAAATATGGTGTGTTAGTTTCCTGTGGGCTGCCATAACAAATGACCACAAACTTGGTGTATTAAAACAATAAAAATTTATTCTATAACAGTTCCAGAGGCTAAAAGTCAGAAATCAAGGTGTGCTCCCTGGGAAGGCTCTGGGGAGGATCCTTCCTTGCTCTTCCAGATTCTGGTATTGCCTGGAGTTCTTTAGCTTGTGACTGTGTCATTCTAGTCTCTGCCTCTGTCTTCTTCCATGGCCTTCTCCTTTATGTCTCTGTTCAAATCTCCTCTCCTTTCTCTTTTTTAAAAAATATTTTATTTCTATTTTGCTCTGCTGGGTTTTTGTTGCTGTGCGGACTTTTCTCTAATTGTGGCAAGCGGGGGCTACTCTTCATTGTGGTGCACAGGCTTCTCATTGCAGTCGCTTCTCTTGTTGTAGAACACAGGCTCTAGGGGACATGGGCTTCAGTAGTTGTGGGTCTGGGCTCTAGAGCACAGGCTCAGTAGTTGTGGCACATGGGCTTAGTTGCTCCGAGGCATGTGGGATAGCCGCAGATCAGGAACCAAACCCGTGTCTCCTGCATTGGCAGATGGATTCTTTACCTCGGAGCCATCAGGAAAGCCCCTCTCCTTTCTTTCATAAAGACGTCAGTCACTGGCTATAGGGTCTACCCTATCCAAAATTACTTCTTGAGATCCCTTCACTAATTACATCTGCTAAGACCCTTTTTCCAAGTAAAGTCACATTCACTGGTAACAGGAATTAGGACTTGAACATATCTTTGTTTATTTATTTTTGTCCACACTTCGGGGCTTGTGCACTTCTGTGACCCAAGGGTTGAGCCTGGGCCCTTGGCAGTGAAAGCGCAGAGTCCTAACCACTGGATCCCCTGGACACATCTTCTTGAGAGATGCAGTTCAACACAGTACAGGTGGGTTTTTACAGTCAGGCACAAGAAGAACTAAAGAGCCTCTTAATGAAAGTGAAAGAGGAGAGTGAAAAAGTTGGCTTAAAGCTCAATATTTAGAAAACTAAGATCATGGCATCTGGTCCCATCACTTCATGGCAAATAGATGGGAAAACAGTGGAAACAGTGGCTGACTTTGTTTTGGGGGGCTCCAAAATCACTGCAGATAGTGATTGCAGCCATGAAATTAAAAGACGCTTACTCCTTGGAAGGAAAGTTATGACTAACCTAGACAGCATATTAAAAAGCAGAAACATTACTTTGCCAACAAAGGTCTGTCTAGTCAAGGCTATGGTTTTTCCAGTAGTCATGTATGGATGTGAGAGTTGGACTATAAAGAAAGCTGAGTGCCAAAGAATTGATACTTTTGAACTGTGGTGTTGGAGAAGACTCTTGAGAGTCCCTTGGACTGCAAGGAGATCCAACCAGTCCATCCTAATGGAGATCTAGTCCTGAATGCTCATTGGAAGGACTGAAGCTGAAACTCCAATACTTTGGTCACCTGATGCAAAGAACTGACTCATTTGAAAAGACCCTGATGCTGGGAAAGATTGAGGGCAAGAGGAGAAGGGGATGACAGAGGATGGGATAGTTGGATGGCATCACCGACTCAATGGACATGAGTTTGGGAGTTGGTGATGGACAGGGAGGCCTGGCATGCTGTGGTTCATGGGGTTGCAAAGTCAAACGCAACTGAGTGACTGTACTGAATTGAACAAGATGGTTGGGCTGGAGTGGAGGGAGGGATCTTGGGAGACCCGAGGTGCATTGATGCCTGCTTGCAGGGGTCCTTGCCTGTGGCCAGGAGGGACCCCTGAGACTGCTGAGTTCCCCACAACAGCAGCCTGAGCTACTCCATGCCGTGCTCCTCTCCCTCTACAGGCCTGTGGTTGGTGCTGCTTTCCTGATGCTTGCCTCTGCTTTATTATCACAGTGTTGATATTTTTAGTCACAGTTATAGATGCAGTTTCTAATTATTAATGCCGCATTCTGGGGAGCATGGGGCCTGAATCCATTGTTGACTAATTAAGCTTTTTGAGAGAAGTTGGCATCAGGAAGAGCGGAAGCCCAGCTTATCCATTGTCTGTGGTTATCTTGTTAGGTCAAAAGCAGGGCAGTATCTAGCAGAAAGGGCCTGGGACCCCAGTCTTTCTCTTTCTAGAAACCCTGCCCTCTGATTTCCTACTAAAAGGCTTGTATGGTATAACCCAAAGAGTGCTGGGCTGGTGCAGGCACCCAGGCTTCCTCGTCTCTGCTTCTAAGAGCCCCAGGGAGTGTATAAATTCTGGCAGAGCCCAGGGAAGCCAGTGACATGATTCCCTTCAGCGCAATTTATTTCTCAGAGAGAAACTGTCCAATTAGAATAATCTCCTCTTCCTGCAGCCTGTCACATACAAATGAAAACACAATACTTCCCTGAGGGACGGGGCCCAGAGCCCCCCCTGGTGGCCACGGACAGCCACACATGGAGAGGTATTGCTTCCTTCGGGAAGTTTGTGAGATCCTGACTCAAGGATACTTGGGGAGGTGTCTATTAATTTTAATTATGTCTTAATTATTAATATACTTATGACTTCAGTAATAGATTTTGTAACCAGACATTCCTCTAAAGAGGCCTAGCCTCACTTTAATGCTTGTGAGTCACCGACTCCAGCTCTGATAGTGAAGTGACAGGAAATCTTGAGACAGTTCAGAAGGAAACTCAAACCACACCAAGGCAAGCAGTCATTATTTTCAGTCATACGCAGAGCAGTCTTTGTAAACTGGTCACTCCATGGCCCAAGCCAGCCCACAGATATATTTGGCTCACAAGTGTTGTTTATTTTTTATTTTTTAAAATTTTTCAGTCAGTTGCCAACATTTTAAATTGGAGAGATTTCAAATAAAACTCTGGATCTTAGGTTTCTTCTGGAAAATCAGAGATCTAGTAGGGCTTTCATTCCCACAGGAGGTTAGTAGGTTGAAATTAGGAAGCATCTGCTACCTTTAAACAGGGCATGTGGTCTCTAGTTTGCCATAGGTGACCACACCACTCTCTTATCTTTCTGGTCCATTTATATTTTTCATTTTACCTAATTGGTTCCTAGAGGCATTTGAGTTTGTCATCCCCAGCCTAGAGTTAAAGATTGGGATGAGGGGTGGGGGCAGAAAGTCCTGTGGAAGTCCTCTGCCCTGCCCCCCCCCCAACCATATGGCGAGGTATCTGTACATATGTTCATAACCATATAAGCTTTGGTTAAACATGCACTATCTTCCTGAAAAGCTCTTTTTTTGTTAATGATTTTGGCAGGTGGACAGGAAACATTATTTTTAGAAAAAACAAACTGGGGACTTTCCTGGTAGTCCAGTGGCTAAAGACACCATGCTCCCAACACAGGGGCCCTGGGTTCAATCCCTGGTCAGGGAACTAGATCCCACATGCCGCAACTAAGAGTTCGTATGTCAAAACTAAGACTCAGGGCAGCCAAATAAATAAATACTCTTAAAAAAGAAAAAAAGAAAAAACAAACTGAGGTATTGTGAAGGAGGGTGTGAAATTCATATGGGTTAGTAAGAACCATGAAATGTCAACAAAACTTGATCGTTGTGCAGGCCCAAATTGGTCATGCAAGCCTCTTCTGTGATATGGGAGGGGGATGCAAACCTCTTCTGTGATTTGGGGGGAGCTGTTTGAGGTGCTTTATAAAGGCATTAGTAGTCAAATTAGTTCTCTCTTATTTGCAAGGAATAGGTGACAGTGATTCACTTCTGTATTTGTGAGTTGAATGGTAACTATAAGCCCAGATTTTCTCCTAGGTGTCTTTTTAATAATGGGGTAGGATCAGCTGGAGAGGTTGCTACCACAATTTCCTGAGGCTTTATCACCCAGTGTTACTCCTTAGGCTTGTCGTCAGATGGACCAGGTCATTGCCAACTTCCGCCCACCTCTCAGCTGTGTGACCTTGAACTATATCACTGAACCTCTCTCAAGTTTAGTTTCTGCTTTTGTGAAACAGGGAGAATCAGTCCTGCCCCACAGATAGGAATTTTTTGTTTTTTCTTTTTTGGCTGTGCCTGCTGGGTCTTTATTGCAGCGTGCAGGTTTCTCTAGTTGTGGCCTGTGGGCCTTGTTGCCCCATGGCATGTGAGATCTTAGTTCACAGACCAGGGATTGAACCCATATCCCCTGCATAGAAGGTGGATTCTTTACCACTGGACCACCAGGGAAGTCTCCCAGTTGGGATTACTTTAACGTTTAGGGCAAGCACTCAACAAATGTTCCTAAGCATTTGTTCCTAACAAATGCTCCAGCTTCGTAGCCTCCTATCAAGGTGCAGATATCACTGTTCCACCCCAGGACCACACATTAGGAAGCTGTGGCTTACCTGAAATCACCCAGGTTGTCCCAGATCTTCTGACTCTAAAACTAGTGTTGTCCCAGGCATCACAGCAGTTTAACTAGAGAGGTAGTATGTCCCCAACTTGTGCTTTCTAGACGGTCTTGAATCCATTCCTTTCTTTATTTATGGCTGTGCTGGGTCTTTGTTGCTGCAGGGAGCCTCTCTCTAGTTACCATGCGAGTGCGCTACTCTTTGTTGTGGCGTGTGGACTTCTCAGTGTGGAGGCTTCCTTGTTGCGAGCATGGGCTCTAGGCATGCCTCAGGCTCAGGAGTTGTGGTTCGCCAGCTTAGTTACTCCTCAACATGTAGAATCCTCCCCAACCAAGGATCGAACCCATGTTCCCTGCATTGGCAGGCAGATTTCCAACCACTGGAGCTCCATTCAGGGAAGTCCTGGATCCATTCCTTAGGGAGGGACTCCTTTGCCCCACTTCTTCCTCCCAGTTAGAAACAGATAAAAATATTTTAAAATATAATAGTTAAAAATATTGTTGTTTAGTTGCGAAGTAGTGTCTGCACTGTTTTGCAGCCCCGTGGACTGTAGCCCACCAGGCTCCTCTGTCCATGGCATTTCCTAGGCAAGAATACTGGAGTGGGTTGCCAAGCCCTCCTGCAGGGGATTTTCCTGACCCAGGCACTGAACCCGAGTCCCTTGCTTTGGCGAGTGGATTCTTCACCCCTCAGCCAGTGGTAAAATACACATAACATAAAATTTTAACCATGTTTAAGTGTTCATTTCAGTGACATTAAGTACATTTCCACTGTTGTGCAACCATACCATCCATAGCCAGAACTTTTTGATCTTCCCAAACTTAAAACTCTATATCCATAAAAAAAATTAAAGTAAGAAAATCCCTTCCATATCCATTAAACAGTAACTCTCCACTTATCCCCTCCCCCCACCCTTGGCTACCAGCTTTCTACTATATGCTTTTATGAATTTACTACTTTAGGTGCCTCATATTAGTGGCATCATGTGGTACTTGTCCTTTTGTGTATGGCTTATTTCACTGAGCGTAATGTCGTTCAGGTTCATCTGTGTTATAGCATGTGACAGAATTCCCTTCCTTTTTCAGACTGTATAATACCATGGTTTGTATATTATCCATTTATCCATCCATGGACACTTGGGTTGTTTCTGCTTTTTGGCTGTTGTGAACAGTGTAGCTGTGAACACAGCTCCATTCCCTTTTTCAGAGATGGGCTGAATGATGCCAAGGTTAAAGAGCCCAGGTCGTCAAGAGTCTCCACCCCTTCCTGGCTGAGTGATATTCAACAGTTCCCTTCTCGCCTTGAGCCCTGCCCTTCTCATCTGCACTGTGGAAATGATAGTTCATCCCACAGGGTGGTCAGAAGGATTGGATGAGAGTGTGGGGACATAACCCGCCACAGAGCAAGACCTCAGTACCTCTTACTCTCATCCTTTCATTCAACAGAATGCGAGCTGCCTGCCCTCCTGATGTTTACAGTTACCTCTCAACCTGGCTAGTTCTCTCTACTCCGAGAAGTGGACCGAGGTGGGGAGAGGGCCCTGGAAATGGCCCATTCAGATGCAAGTTCTGAGGGGTGCAGTGTCTGCAGTGTTTGTGAAAGCAATAATTTAAAAAGAAGCTGATAAAAAGTTGATTTGCTTTTTATCATCACCAGGAATTGGCAATTCTAAACACTGTCAGTGGAAATTCCCTGGCAATCCAGTGGTTAGGACTCTGCGCTTCCATTGCTGGGGTCACGGGTTCTGTATCCTTGATTGGGGAACTAAGATTTGGTGGTGCAGCCAAAAAAAACCCCAAAACAAACAAACAAAAAACAATGTTAGTGATGAAATACTCCTTCCTCCAGGCATGATCGCTGCCACTGCCCCAGGTTTTGGTTGCCTCTGATGCTCCATGTGAAGTCCATACGTGAGATGAATCGTGTCTGCTTGTTTCTCTTCTGTTCTATTTCTTTTTAAATAGGCCACATAGGTGTTAGCAAAATTGGCAGCCTAAGAATCCTGTTTTCCTTTATTGTAACTGTTACTACTGTCTGATTGGCATTTTTAAAATGATTATTTGCTCATTGCTATTGTTTTAAAGTTATTTAAAAATTGTTTTAGAAGTGTAATTTGTTAATTTGTGTTTTTGAACAGTTTTAGATTTTCAGAAAAATTCTGCAGATTGTAATACAGCGTTTCCACATACTCTTCACCCTCAGTTTCCCCCAGTTATGAACATTCTACCTTAATATGGTCCGTTTGTTACTTCTAATGAACCAGTATTGATACATTATTGTTAAGTAACGTGTATAATTTATTCACTTTTTCTCACTTGTTCCTTGTGTCCTTTCTCTCGCCCCTTGGCTGTGATAGTCTCTCAGAGTTCGCTTGTGTGTGTCAGCCTTGACAGATTTGAGGTCAGACATTCAGCAGAAAGTCCCTCTTTGGGGATTTGTGGCTTCATTTCTTTAAGATATTTACTGGAGGCTTACTGTAGGTTAGTCATTGTATAAGGCTGGGGGATATCGCAGTGAACCAAGGCATTTTATAAAAACAGCGTTTATAGATCATTGATGTTGAGTGTTGGAGTTAGAGAAAGTTGTACGTGCTGAGAATTGAACCCGGAGCCCAAACCCACGACCTTGCTATTGGCCTCCTTCCGTGGGAAGAGGAGGGAGTTATTCAGGTGTGTTGGAGGTAATAAAGCACAGTTTGAAAAATCAGGCAACCAATTGAAAATTAAAGCAGGAAAATAAGGAGAATAAATTAGAAGTGAATTGGATTCTTTCTGGTGAAGACTAGGGAAAGTGAGTTAAAATCATCTTCACCTACATTTATCTTCTGAGCTCTTTTGCACTTCCTGTTCCAATGCAACTTACTCTGTCCTTGGAGGTCTCTGCAGGAGTGTTTTTTGTACAATCCAAAAATTAATGGTCAGGGTCAGAATAAACCAGTAACAGTTTCCTGTCCATCCCTCAACACTTTTTTATGGCATGGTGTGGATGCAGCCCCACATCCCGTGTGTGACATGGTCATGGGGAGAGCAGGGTTCAGGGCTCTGCCCTCTTGGTCTGGGATGGCATCCAAATCCTTGGAGCATTTCTGAATCTTGGTTGCCTTACTGGGTAGGGATAATTCAGTGGAGTGACATCTTACACCTTGCCGAGGTTCTGCAGTTGGCTGCACACAACACCAAAAGCTGATAAAGTAAAGCTTTGAAACCACCTACAACGGAGTGACCGTGAAGTGATGTGGGAGGTCCGCGCACAGTCTGGCAGTGTGTCCATCACAGCCCATTTGACTGAGTATCTACTTATGTTCAGGGACCTTGATGCAAAAAACAAAGACATGTCTTTACGCACCAGGATGAGAGGACCTAGGGCTTGCTTGCTGACTGGCAGAAAAGCCAGAGTCAGGGCTTATAGGTGAGACCTCATGGTTGCTCTGTTTGTTTTCTCTGAGGATGCAGTTGAATTCGTGTACATTAGAGGACTGTTAGACCACTGCCCATCACCTCCCAGAGGACTCTGGAAGGATTAAAGGAGGTTGGGTCCGTGAGAGTCTTTGGTGCTCTGGACAGATGTTTGTTGTCGTATGATCAGTGGGCAATACATTCGTGGAAGTCTCAGGGAGGTGGGCGATTTGCTTTTTAAGAACTGTTTTGGAGAAGGGGATGTTTTGTGTTTTGCGGACCCTGGGGAACCCTGGCAACTTGGCTTCTGTTGAGCGTGTGAGTATTGGTGGAGTCAAGGGGCAGGCAGTGACCCTGCAGAGGACTTTGTGTTTTGCTGGGTAAGGGCCAGCCTCCACTCCCTTCACAGACATCGCCTGTACCCTGGGCTAATCGGGCTCCTTTGCTTGCCCACAGAACGTCCTGAAGGAGCACGCGGAGGACGACCCCAGTCTGGCCATCACTGGGGTCCCCGTAGTCACTTGGCCAAAGAAGACTCCAAAGGTAAGACACAGATCACCCACCGCTGGGAAACTGTATCCACTGCTTTTTCACATCTCCTGTAAGATGAATGTCGGCAGCTTTTCAGGGGGAACTCCAGGGAGAGGCCTGCGAGAGTCAAGATGCATGGTGCTGGTGATCTTTTTTCCTTGCAAGTTTTTGTTTTTCAAAGGGGGATCATTTTCCCTTGCTGTGGAAACTGCAGGCAGTGCCCCCTTGTGGTCACTCAGAAAACTGCGGGGAGATGACACCTCACCTTTGCCTGTCATTGGGTGATCTTTCTTCTTTTCCTCCCCTCTCTCCTTGCTTCTCTGTCTCCTTCCTTGCTTTGTCCTCCAGCTGCTTCATGGGCTGTTCTCTCCCCTAGAAAAAATTTATGTATTTGACTGTGTCTGTTTTAGTTGAGGCATGTGGAATCTTCAGTTGCAGCATGTTGTATCTTGTTCCCTCACCAGGGACCAAACCCAGGCCCCCTGAATTGGGAGCACGGAGTCTTAGCCACTAGACCACCACGAAATCCCTGTTTCACCACAGGAAATCTCTGTTTTCTCCTCTTTTCAAAGTTAACTTATTTTCTCTTTCTAAATGGATGCTTGGGAATTCCCTGGAAGTCCAGTGGTTAGGACTCTGTGCTTCCACTGCAGGGGGCACAGGTTCAATCCCTGGTCAGAGAATTAATATCCTGCATGCCTTGCAGTGTGACCAAAAAACCAAAAACACAAGAAGGGTTGATGCTGTCTATGAAAAATCTAATCAAACAGGAATGGACAAAGATGCTGAGAACAGCAGAAGTGATGTCACTGAGAACTTACCAGGGGCAGGTTGCCTTGCTTAGTCCTCTACATGCCCTGTTTTATTTAGACTCCCACAATCCTGTGGATAGACATCTATGATTTGTTTTACAGATGGGGAAACTGAGGCTTAAAAAGGCGAAGTTACTTGTTAGGTTACTTGGCAGAGCCGAGGATGCAAAGAGGTCTGATTGACAGCGGAGACCTAACTTTCAACCAATACCTGCCCCAGTGTCCACCGTCCAGAGAAAACCAATGACATTTTGGTGTATCTAGGGTGGGATATATATATATATGAACCCATTCATCTATCATCAGTCTGTCTTGTCTTGCTCACTTTCTTGAGCAAGTTATATGAGTTCCAAGAACCTTACTTCCTCGTTTGTAGAAAGGTGTTATACCGGTATCTACTTTGAATAGTCATTGTGAGGACTAAAACTAACGCATGCAGAATCCACAGGGCGAGGGCTGACTCACGGTAAATTCTCTAAATGTTAGTTGTAACCTAAGCAGCCTTCCTGTTAATGGGTATTTTGCTAATTTCTGATTTTTTACTGTTATAAAAAACACTGACAGGAACTTTCTAGAACTTTCTCGATCTGTACTGTCCAAAAGGCCATGAGCCGTGTGTGGGTATTGAGCACTTCAGATGAAGCAAGCTTAAATTAAGAGGTGCTGCCAGTATAATATACGTAACAGATTTTAAAGACAATATAAAAAAGAACAATGCACAATACAACTTATATTGATTGCATGTTGAAATTAGGGTTGCCAGATTTTAAAAAGGACACTCATTTAAATTTGAGCTTCAGATTTTCAAACAATTAAACAGTTTTTTAGTTTAATATGTCCCATATATTACATGGGATATACTTATGCTAAAAAAAAAGTTTTTCTTCTTTTCCGAAATGTAATATGGCTGTATTTTTATTTGCTGAATCTGGCAACCCTCGTTGAAATGATCATATTTGTGTGTTAGTCACTCAATTGTGTCCGACTCTTTGTGATCCCATGGACTGTAGCCTGCCAGGCTCCTCTGTCCATGGAATTCTCCAGGCAAAAATACTGGAGTGGGTTGCCATGCCCTCCTCCAGGGAATCTTCCTTTCCCAGGAATCAAACCCTGGTCTCCTGCATTACAGGCAGATTCTTTACCATCTGTGAAGATGGTAAAGATTATCGGGAAGCCCGATAATCCATTAAACAAAATGGATTATTAATACTCATTTCACCTGTTTCTTTTTATCTTTTAAAGAGTGGCTTCAAGTACTTATGTGGCTCACATTGTATTTCTGTTGGACATTGCTGTTCTGGGTTATCCTGTTCACCTTTTTTATTATCTTTGATTATCTTTCTAAATGTGGACTTGTTAATGGAGAGAAGGCACCCAGTTCCTTCTGGGTGTTGAATTCTGATTCTCTCTGAAGCTTAGTGGGAACCGAAGTGGCCATAGAATTGAAAAGGATTTGCCTCCACATCTTCTACCTTTAGCTCCCCAATCTGTGGACATGTGTGGGGTTTCAGAACTGACTTTCCCTAAATGGGCAAAAATATAAATGTCATTTGTCAGACCACAGACTGTACTTGCAGACACAACACCTTGAAGTAGCCCAGCCAGGCCCCGTGGTTGCTTTGAACCTGTAGAGGAAACCGTGGCTTTGCCTTGCTGCCCACTTCCCTCATGGTGGAGGAATTGCTTCATGGGATGGATTGGGGTTTGTAGAACATGGGCTTTTAAAGGAACCCACTTGACATTGCTCACTGTAATCTCAGAATTAATGGAGGTGTTTAGACCAGCCTCTCTGGAGATCCCTTCAGGACCATAAATGTGCCCTGTCTTCTGTGCTGGAGACCCTCAGCTTTTTCCTTGGAGGACTGGTTTATCAGCATGGGACTATATGGCGTGGCTGGTGTCAACATGAGTAGGAGAAACTGCAGCCCTTAGGCTGGTTGGGAAAGAGTGGGTGGGAGGGAGAATAAGAGCCTTGGACGTTTAACAGCGCTCATGGTAGCAGGCTTTTCTTTTCTTTTTTTTAATCTCATAATAAATAAGACTCCCATAATTTATGGTTTTCCCACTTAAAGTGTATAGTTAAATGTCTTTAGTATACTGAAAATATTCAGAGTTGTGGAACCATCCTCACAACCACAATCTTCATTTTAGAACATTTTCATACCCCTTAGAAGAAACTCCATCAGCAGTCAGTTCCCCTTCCCCCAACCCCTGGAAACTTTCTGTCTCTATGGATTTGCCTACTCCGGACATTTCATATAAATAGAATTGTACAGTATGTGGCCTTTTGTGACTACTTTCACTTAGCAGAATGTTTCCAAGGTTCATCTCAGTTGTACATCTATCAATATTTCATACCTTTATAGGGTTGGAGAATATTCCATTGTATGAGTGGACCACAGTCCGTTTATCTGTTCATCTGTCCATGGGCATTTGTGCTCTTTCTCCCTTTTGGCTATTGTGATTGATGATGCTATGAATAATTTATGTACAGGTTTTTATGTGAAGTTATGTTTTCATTTCTCTTGGGTAGAAACCTAGGCATGCAGTTGGCTTACCAGATGGTAACTGTATGTTGAAGTTTTTGAGGAACTGCCAGACTATTTCCCAAAGTGGCTACAGCATTTTGTATTCCCCTCTTCAGTTACAAGAGTTCCAATTTCTCCACATCTTCACCCAACACCTATTGCCTATCTTTTTTTTTTAGTTAAAAAAATTTTCGGCTGTGCCACACAGCATACGGGATCTTAGTTCCCTGACCAGAGAGCGAACCCATGCCCCCTGCATTGGAAGCTCAGAATCTTAACCACTGGATACCATGGAAGTCTCATATTGCCTGTCTTTTTCATTAGAGCCATTCCTGTTTTTTTCCTATGAATTATTTGAAGTTAATTGTATGAGTTTGCAAGGGCCAGCATAACAAAATACCCCAGACTGAGTGGCTGAAATGACAGGAAAATTAGTTTTCTCACCTTTCTGGAAGCCAGAAGTCTGAGATCAAGATGTCAGTTGGCAGGATTTATTTCTTCTGAGGATTCTCTCCTTGGGTTATAGGTGGCCGTTGTCTCTGCGTTTTCACTTGGTCTTCCTTTTGTGTGTGTTCTAATCTCTTCTTATAAGAACACCATTTATACTGAATTCGAGTCCATCCAAATGATGCCATTTTAACTTTGTTATTATCTCATTAAAGACCTATCTCTAGGGACTTCCCTGGTGGCACAGTGGTTAAGACTCCACACTTCCACTGCAGGGGGCCCAGTTCCATCCCTGGCCAGGGAACTAGATCCTGCATGCTGCAATTTTTTAAAAAAGTCCATGCTGCCATGAAAGAGTGAAGATCCCTTGTGCTGTAAATAAGACCTGGTGCAGCCAAATTAAAAAAAAGAAAAAAGACCTATTTTCAAATACAGTCACATTCTGAGGTGCTGGGGTCAGACTTCAACATATGGATTTGAGGACACAGTTTAGCCCATAACATGTATTACACATTATACAAAAAGGAATAAATCATATAATAATGAATATCATGATTCCCCCTTCAACTCTAGAAATAAATATTTCTGGTATAACCAAACACCCGTGTATTCCTTTTAAATGTATGCAACAGTTCTGAGGTCTTACTGAATTCTTAAAACGAGGCTGGTAGGATAGGATTATCTTCATGATGCATCTGAAACTGGAGATTCAGAGAGGTATGCTGGTAAGTCTGAGGCCACACAGCTTATGAATCTAAGGTGTTCATCTCCAGATTTGTCCCTGCGCCTGAGGAACTCTATGAGCCGTGGCGGAGGGCAGGGACAGGGGGAGGGGAGGCCGGGTGCTGTATTTATGCGTTTCCTGGCTGTTGGGGTTAAAAAGTTAACAGGAAAGGAAGAAGTAAGTAAACGACTCACTGCCTGGGCCGCCCAGGTCTCTCCATTCCCAGGTTTGCAGTCGGCTTCCTCCCAATTTGATGCAGGTTGGCTTGAAAGATCAAGGGTGCTCATTGAGGCTGTCAGGATGCAAAGTCGGGAGTGGTCCGGGTCTGGCTCAGGTTTCTTAAATAATTAATGCTAAATGATGATTAGCAAGAAATGCTTTGATCTCCCACCTTGCCTCCTGGAGAACAAAGTCCCTTTCTGGAACTGATTAGGTGCTGTGAGGTCATTTCTGATGTGGCGTCTTTCAAATCAGAGATGCTACTGAATCACCCTCGGTCACCATACCCCACCCCCACCCCATCCCATTGGCTGTTTTCACCAGTGGTGATGGATTTGTTTTGATCCGTCTATACTCTGGCCACTTCCTTTGATGACCAAGTGGTAGGATTTGGAGGGGGAGAGGCCTGTCTGTGACCTTAGAACCAAACCGAGGAGACTGAACTACTTTGAGGCCCGGCTTCTGACCTCAGCCTTATTAGCATGTTGACCTTCCTCGCAGCAGCCAGATGCTTCTACCCAGCCAGGCTGCAGGTTGGTTCCCAGAAAAGGAAACCAAGGAAGGAGGTGAGACGAAGCCACGGTTTTCCTGGAAAGAGAACACGTTGATGCATTTGCTTCTTAATCTCTAGTGGCCAAACCAGGCTGCCTCTTGAATTTCAGTTATTGTCAATTTTTCTGGAGTGGAGGAGCAGAGAGGCTACAGAGCGTACTAGCAAGAACCCTGACGGGGACATGGGGACAGCCCTCTATAGCAGTTAGTGGATCGGCTTCCTTACGGTGACGTCACCGGAACCACGGGAGGAAGACAGACAAACAGACACACAGACACACACCCACACACCTGATGTCTGTGTCGTGCTCAGTTCTGCTCTATTTCTCTTCCCCTTCCTCCATACTTGGTCATTTAGATCTGGGAGGCCTGGTAAGTCTGGGGTCCCCCCGGGAGCGTCACACACGCAGCCTTTCCCGGAAGGATAGTCACATAAGGCATTAAAAGAGGCCCCCATTTACTTCCTGTTCCCACTGCCCTGCTCCCAGCTCCTGTTTCCCCTGAGTAATTAAGTTGATGGTGTACAGTTGAGGAGGAGGATAATGCCTGCTATTTATTGTTGCCTGCTCAGGGCCAGATCATTTCCTGTAAAGGCCGTTTGGCCTCATAAGGACCTGTGCTCAGGCTGGTGACATCTGCTTTACCTGGGAAACATTTTTTTCCCTAAGTTGTTTCCTGTGCTCCCCTGAGACACTCTGATTCATTAGGTGTTGGTGGGTCCTGGGAATCTGCACTTGCTAAATGCTTCACAGGTAATTCTCATGCACAACGAGGGTGAGCTCTGGGGTCAGGTGCACCTGGAGATTGACCCCTGGCACTGCCGCTTACTGTGTGGTCATGGGACAGTCTGAGCCTTAGTTTACTCACCTGTGAAAGGGGCTCATAGCGCTTTCCTACAAGGTTGCTGTGAGGGGCTGTCTGCAAAATACCTCCATAGTAGCCCTTCCATCAGTGATAGCAATTAGGCTTTTTCATAGTTCTGTTAGTTAGTAAATAATAATCCCGAATCTGCCCAACTAGAAGGCAGAAATAGAAGACACTAGAGGAGCTGGGTCAGAAGGGAGTGATTAGTTTAGAGACAGTCCCCGTCTCTACATGATTTTGCTGGTGCAAAAACTCGATCTCGGGCAAGGGCCTGAATGGCTCAATTTCGCGGAGGTAGTCGCAGCTGGCATTTCCTGCAAGGGGGCTGGTGGTTTAAGGAACTGTTTCTTTATGCCTTCTGCACTCCACTGGAGGGAGGAACCCTAGGCCTATGAGTGGAAGGGTAACTTGCCTTAGAACGTGCTGGAAGAAGCCTCATGAGAGCAGCCTTGGAGATTAGGAACAGGCAGCTAGGAGACCGGCAGCAGGGGCCATAGGGCGGAGAGGCATGAGCAGCAAGTGGACAATCCGGGACATCCACCTAGAGTCCCCAGGGCTTCCCTAAGTAACAGCTAAGTCATCTGTGGCATTTGGAGGCCAGCAGGTTCCCAGGAGCGCAGGCAGCAAAAACCCCTGATCACAGAATTCTCACAAGAGATGGTCTGCTCATTCTGGATAATGTTGCCTCCAACATCAGCAAGAGAAAAATCCCATTGATGGTCAAAGAATGCCACTGTTTCTTACAAGCTGAGACCCCAGGTCTCTGACCAGATATGTGATCTCTGATTCCAGAATCCGTAATCCCTGAACTATATGACTGGGATCCCATCAGAGCCCCCTACCTTTTTTAGTTGACCCCACCGATGCTCTGTAAGTTGAGCCTCTGTTCAACTCCTCTCCGTGACCTGGTGGGAGGGTGCCAGGATGCCATTTCATTTCCTGCTAAGATCCTGACTGATAGACAGACTTCCCGTTTTCTCCTTCTGCTGGACATCCACATTCTACTCTGCATTTTTTTAAAATTTATTTATTTTTGGCTGTGCTGGGTCTTTTTTGCTGGGCACTGGCTCTCTCTAGTTGTGGCGAGCAGAACTACTCTTTGTTGCGGAGCACAGGCTCCAGGCGCAAGGACTCAGGGGCTGTGGTACATGGGCTTCGTTGCCTTGAGGCCTGTTGGATCTTCTTGGACCAGAGAACCCATGTCCCCTGCAATTTCAAGGCCAATTCTTAACCACTAGGGAAGTCCCTATGCTCTGCATTTTGTTGCATATCTGTCTTAAGCTTCCATTAGCTTCTTGAGACCGGAGCTCATCTTATTAATTTTTTTCTCATCCTTTTTTGTATCCTGTCATGCAAGATTGGTCCCAGAAAATGTTCAGTGAATGCATGAACTTTGATAGCAAGGTTTCCCCAGAGCTTCTAGAAGGTGAAGTTGTAGTCAGTCAGTTCAGTCTCCTTGCTGTCTTTCACCTGCTCTCCAGATGCCTCAGAGTCACGCTAGTGAAAGTAAGCCTCTCTCCTTCCTTTAATTGGTGTGTCCCAGTTGCAGCCAATAAAAGAATGGTGAATAGAAGAGCACCAAGAAGGGCTCTTGGTCTTCCCTGGACCCTTTTATCCCTCATATTTAGGCATCTCCCTTCATCCTCTTGGACTTAAAAAGATCTTATCTCACCTGGAACTTTTCAGCCATCAACAGTATCATTTTATTGAAACTTTAAGACAGCGATCAGCTGAAATAACCTGTAATTAAAGTCTGCAGCCCAGGATTTCTTTCTTAGTCTGATAACCTGCTCGACTGTCTGTGTTAATAATGCCAAAGACAAATTCTTGGAAAGCAATTGAGATATCGAGGGCTTTCCTGCCTTTGGTGGAGTAATTAGAAGGCCTGGCTGGCACTGTAAGTGATTGCTTGCCATTATCATGGTTTTATTTCTAGAACAGTGGTCTGTCCTTCAGGCTTTTCTTTTTTTTTATCAAATGGCATTATATATTTCCTGTTTCAAAGGAGGATACTTGATCATTGACTTTGGGAGTAAGTTGTGACAGCACCCTCCTCCCCCTAACCCCTGCATATCTAATCTGGCTTTATCAGGAAGACGGATGTGTGTGCGACCAAGTGATGTTGTCAGATAATCTGCTCCCCAAACTTAGATGATCTAGAGAAAAAAGGGGCACAGTTAACTGAATACAGGTGAAATATTTGCTTTATTTAAGTTTGCTTCCTGTTACAAAAGGGGGAAGGGGAAGTTCATTTGTTGGGACAAGGGGAACTTTAATTATATACAAAGAAAATAGGTAGAAAGTGAAAGCTCTGGTAAAACCTGCTTTAAGTCACTCACTTTCGTCAATGAATGTAAATGACTAAACAGCAAAGCATGTTGCAAGAATTCAGAGATAATCTCCCTTAAAAGAATGATTTTGGGAGGGGGCATTTAAATTGATTTCTCTCTTAGCTAATATTTATGGGACAAGATGGCAGGAAGGGTTGTGTTGGGGACTGATCTGGGGAAACTTGTTGGTTTGAGTGTACCCAGTTGATTGATTCTTCTGGGGGAGGGTGTTCTTTTATTTCTTTTTACTTATTAGTTTATTTTTTAAAATTGAAGTATAATTGATTTACAATGTTGTGTTAGTTTCTGGTGTATAGCAGAGTGGTTAATTTTTGTATAGTAAATGTTATACATTTTTCAGATTTTTTTCCATTATAGGTTATTGCATGATATTGAATATAGTTCCCTGTGCTATACAGTAAGACCTTGTTGTTTACTTATATGTAGTAGTTTGTATCTGCTAATTCCAAATTCCTAATTTATCTCTCCCCACTCCTTTCCCTTTTGGTAACCATAAGATTTTCTATGTCTGTGAGTCTATTTCTGTTTTGTAAATAAGTGCATTTGTATCATGTTTTAAGTTCCACATATAAGTGATATCAGGTGAATTTTTGTCTCTCTGACTTTCTTCCCTTAGTATGGTAATCTCTAGGTCCATCTTTTTGTTGTATCTTTTATCACATTTCTTTGGATTGTGGGAAAGAGACAGCATAAGATTGACTATTTTAGCTATTTTTGGGTGTACTTGAGTGGCACTTTGAGTGTATTTTGGGTGGCATTGAGTACATTCACATTGTTGTTAACCATCACCACCGTCCGTCTCCAGAACTTTTTCATCATCTGAAACTGGAACTCTTAATCCCTTAAAGACTAAATCCCCATTCCCCCATGTTCTACTTTTTTTATTTCTGTGAATTTGACTCTTCTAGATACCATGTATAAGTGGAATCATACAGTATTTGTCTTTTTGTGACTGGCTCCTTTCACTTAGCATGTCTTCAGGATTCATCCATGCTGTAGCATGTGCCAGAATCTCTTTCCTTTTTAGATCTGAATGGTTTTCCATTGTATGTATATACATTTTATTTACCCATTTATCTGTTGATGAGTACTTGGGTTGCTTCCACCTTTGGCTGTTATAAATAATGCTGCTGTGAACAGAGGTGAGTAAACATCTTTTCAAATCCTTATTTTCAGTTCTTTAGGGTACATACCTAGAAATGAATTGCTGGAATCATAGAATAATTATGTTTTAATTTTTGGAGGGGCTGCCATACTGTTTTCCACAGTGACTGCATCGATTTACATTCCTATCAACAGTGCACAAGGGGTCCCAGTTTCTCCACATCCTGGCTATTGTTATTTTCTGTTCGTTTGTTTGTTTGTTTTTCATAATAGCCTTCCTAATGGGTATGTTGTTTTTCAACTAACTTTATTTTTTATGTTGAAGTATTCTTTAGAGTATTACAGACATCATGTCATTCCATCCCTCAATACTTAGGTTTGCATCCCTGAAAAATAATATTTTTCTCCATTCTTGAAATAACATTATACCTAGCAAAACTGACAATTCTTCCTGAGACTGGGTCATATAAATTATCTTTCACAGCTACTTTGTTCAAATCAGGATCCACTCCCGGAATCTGTTCTTAATTTTCTTTTAATCTTGACCTTTCTCAGAATATTGATTGGTAGAGAAGATGAAACCATGTCCTGAAGAATATCTCACTTTATGCATTTGTCTGATTGCTTCCTTGTGGTGATATTTAGCTTTTTCGTTATCTCTTGTAATTTCTGTAAATTAGAAATTAGGTCTAAAGGTTTGGTTAGATTGAAGTTAAATATCATATGTAGTGGATTAAAGCAATGGTGGTCTGATTATTCCCTCATCATTCAATTATGCTTATCCCTCTTTGCTCCAGAGAATAATTTGGAAGGGAATACGTTAGACCCTTGCTTCCATTTACCACTCACTGATGATTTCAACAACAGTTTTCCTGTATCAGTAATTTTCTCAGAAGATGGAAATGAACCTCTGGGACTTCCCTGGCAGTCCAGGGACATAGTCACATAGAGTTAAGACTCTATGCTTCACTGCAGGGTACCATGGGTTCCATCCTTGGTTGGGAACTGAGATCCCACACACAGCCCAAAAAAAAGAAGATGAATCTTTTCGATAAATGACTTATCATCCCTCCTTTATGCACTAGCTGGCTTTTTTCTGCATTTTTCCCTCATCAATGGGAGCTTCCCTTGAATATACTTCCCTTGAATATACTCCTGACAAGGCTGTTGCTGCACACGTGCTTAATTCTTCCCCTTTAAACACCAATCTCAAACCAAGGAGTTGGTGTTATGGTTGCTTCAAATGGTGACAGATGAGTTTTGTCAGACTTTTTCTATTTTGAGTGTCTTGGTAAACTCATGGATTTTCATAGATCCAAGGGGCTTGTAGAGGCAAATTGGCCTGCTGGAGCTGAGCCATTTTTAAAGGAAAGCAAGAATATACGTGAAGAAGGCAGCCAGAGTATGTGTGTGAGAGAGTGTGTGTGTGTGTGTGTGTCTGTTCCCCCATCCCTACTCCCAGCGGCACCTACCAGTGTGTATTCGCATTTGTTAGGTGCCCTTAAGTGAAAGGCTTTCAAGTGCTGTCAAAGCCTATCAGACCCCCACGGTGACTGTTAGCAGCTCATTTAGGAGATGATTCAACTATCACCTTGGTTTGGTAAATTTCAACCTGCTCCAGGGCTGAGGGGGCTACATTTCCTAACCAGGTTACCTTTCAGGGACAGGAACTAAGATCACTCTTAAATGATAACTGATGAAAAAAAATTATGTGTGTGTGTGTGTGTGTGTGTATTTATATACACAAATATTTGTATTGTATATAAATTCAGATATATATAATATATATACAAATATTGTATATATACATATATACACAAACACATGTGTGTGTATATACAGATACACTTTCTAAAAACTTTTTATATTGGAGTATAGTTGATTAACAATCTTATGGTAGTTTCAGGTGGACAGCAAAGGGACTCAGCCATACATAAATATGTATCCGTTCTCCTCCAAACCCCCTTCCCGTCCAGGCTGCCACAAAACACTTAGCAGAGTGCCCTGTGCTGTACAGTAGGACCTTGTTGGTTATCCATTTTAAATATAGCAGTGTGTACATGCCCATCCAAAACTCCCTAATACATACTTTTTAAAATTGAAGTAAAATTCAATTAGCATAAAATTAGCCATTTTGAAGTATCAATTCAGTGACATTTAGTATTTTCACAGTGTTGTGTAAGCATCACCTCTTTCTAAACCCCAGGATATTTTTTCATCACTCCCCAAAGAAACCCCATGCCTATTAGGGCATCATTTCCCATTCTCCTCTCGCATCCCCACCCAGCCCCTGGCAATCATGAGTTGGCTTTTGGTCCCTGTGGATTTTTCTATTCTGGACATTTTATATATATGGAATCATACTATATGGTGTGTTTCACTTGGAATGTTTTCAAGATTCAACACATTGTAGCTTGTGTCACTGCTTCATTCCTTTTTATGGCTGAATACATGCCGTTGTATGGATAGACCACATTTTGTTTACCTTTCATCGATGGACAGAATTTGATTTGTTTCTACCATTTGACCATTGTGAACAGAGCTGCTAATTTTACTCCTATTTTGCCTCTTTACTGCTTTATCGTTCCATTTTGAGTAAGCTTTGTATTTGCTCTTTTTAAGTTTTTATAACCTGATCTTCAAAGGTCTTTCTTTGAAGGATGGTGGGATGGACAGTGAAGGGTGCTCTGACTCAGAAAGAAACCAAGGGTGAGATTTGGTCTTGTTAAGAAAAATATTTGGGGTCTTCCCTGGTGGTCCAGTGGTTAGGACTCAGTGCTTCCATTGCAGGGGGCAGGGGTTTGATTTCCGGTTAGGGAATTAAAATCCTACATGCAAAGTAGACAGGGGAAAAAGAAAATTACAAAAGTTCTGTATGAGGGAATTCCTTGGTGATCCAGTAGTTAGGACTCCATGCTTTCACTGCAAGCATGCAGGTTCAGTCCCTGGTTGGGGAATCAAGATCCCACATACCAAGTAGTTTGGCAAAAAAATAATAAAAATAATAATAAAAAGTCCTGGTTGTAGGCCCAAATTATGCTAGCATTTTATGTACTTTTAGTCCCTATTTTCTGGGCTGGGAGGTGGGATTGCAAAGTGAATCCATTGTCTGAATTGTCTGAGCGCTCAGCCTTAACCTGGATTTGTGTAGGGAAATGAATGGAGAAGGGAAGTAACTTTCTAAGGTCAGTGACTGAGTTGGAAATGGGATGGATGGCAGGAAACATGTCTCAGATCAGTGCTAGTCACCTGTTAAATTAGTTAATTAAAAAAAAAAATCCTGTGCAGTCACAAATCTTCCAGTGAATGTAAATATTTATTGGTTGATCTTTGTAATGTAAGGAGACAGTATTAGGAGAGGAACTCTATTTAAGAGAAAGCTTGGTCTCTTTAAAGGAGCCACCTGACAGATATATGTGGGTTTTAAATGCTTGTGGAATGATTCTCCAGGGGCAAAATAAAAAGCAATTAACATTAGTAATTTCCTTAACCAAAATCAGTGCAGCCCTTGGTCTGTCATACAGTCACTCTTTGAACCATAGTTTTATCCAGGCAGCTCTGAAATTAGTCCTAAATTGCTATGTGACACGATGCAAAAATTTTTCTTATTTATGTTTTATTATAAAAATAACTCTCCAAAAGACCTTCTTCTTGGGCTGTGAATGGGGAAAAACCCATCGAAGAACAGAGAGACAAATGGTAAAATAATAGTAAAATAACTGAAGCATGCATTCTCTATTGCTTATTAAACATACATTATTGTGTATGTTAGGAAGCAACCCTCCCAAGTCATTTTTGTTCCTTCCTTAGGGGCATGTTTACAGATGGTGTCCCTTGGTTCAGGAGTGTGCCAGCCAGTTACTGGCCTGGACACAGGAAATGCATTCTCTTTCCCTGTCCTGATCCTCTGGAAAAGAATGTTTCCAAGTTTAGCCATGCCCTTTGTGACATGGATACAAGGAAATGGGCCACATGCCAGAGAGACCCTCCCCTAGGGCGCCCAGAGTCCAGGGGGCATTTATTCAATCTGTCCCTTTCTTCCTGGTCCTGGGCGTGAGGATATAAAGGACTGGAGGGGACAGCTGTCCTCTTCCTTCTGCCTTAGGTCACTGCCCGTCTCTGCCCTGGGACAGCCTGCAGTGCCCTCAGATGGCTAAGTCTGCGCAAAATCTCTGGGCAGACTGGGATCACTCCTAAAGTCTCATGATCTAATAGGCAGGCCAGAAAATTAAATGACATTCAGAGAAAGCGAAGAACTGGGTGACGCCTGTGACCGAGGCAGGCTTGGCTTCCATCTGTTTTTATTTATTTCTTCCTCACTTAGTGAAAATTTTGGACCCTCCTGGCTCAGGGCAAGCACCGGTTGCCCTGGTGGCATCAGCTTTGGGGAACTCTTTCTAAGAAAGTAAACCTTGGCTAAGTGGAGCTGGGAGACCGTTCAGTTCTTAGGGTCCCTGGAGGAGGAGGTCGAAAGGGAGAAAGGACGAGCCTAAGGCACCATATAAATGCTAAATTTTAAGGTGGTGATTCTGGGCAAGTAAATAATATATTTTGTATATAGCCCAGTACACTATTAATAGAAAAGAAACGCTGGGTAGTTTTGTGTACCAGTTAGTTAAAGGAAGTTTTGATCAAGGAGGTATAAATGCTAAGAGGCTCTTTGCAAGTGTCAGAAGAGGAATTTGTAAGAGGTGTTAGGGCAGTGGCTGCTGGCATGAGCCTTGTTAGAATTTGGAGAGGACCCACCACATTGTCATATCTTAGTCCTGGCTTCCTCCTTCCACATCAACCTCCACGGATCCATCAGGCAGCAGTCTGGTTACCAAAACCATACCTACCTGTCCTGAAATTGAATTTGAACTGAGAACACAGAATTTGCAAAATTTAGTAAGGAACAGTTAATTTTCCACATAAATCTTGAGTATTTCGCTTGGATTATTACACTGGTCTCACATGACATCCTCCTTTTTTGATTCTGGCATTTGTGCTGTGTGATTAACAGCCCAGACTGCAGGCTCCAGCTGCTTATAGGTTCAAATCCAGGTTGTTTCACTTCCTAGCAGCCATGTATCTCAGTTTCCTCATCTGTGAAATGGGTGGATGGTAGAACATACCTCATGGGGCTGTCTAAAAGAATAAATGAGATATATCTACACCACACTTAGCATGGGATCTAGCCCTTCAATCATGCTTAGTAAACATTAGCTCCTGTTATTGCCTGGACCCCTAGAGGGGGTCTCTGGATGGTGTTTTATAAGGAATCCTGGGCTTCAGAGCTACTTTCCAATTTTCTCTGGGCTTCCTTATCTTTTCTCTGGGCTTGCCTTACCTGTGAAGTCAGGGATGGTGGTGTCTGGTGAGGCCCCTTTTAGCTCAGAAATGATGTGACGGAAGGAAGTTTTGTGTTAGCTGCAGCTTCTGTTCATTAACACTTTCCCTTTCTCTTCTTTGAACCATGATAAATGAGAGCTGTCTTTTTACTTCCTTAAATACAGAAGTGAGCTTTTGCGAATTCTCAAAAGAAAACAGCCCAAAGACAGGTCTAAATAATCTTGTACTCCTGCTAGGTAATGAGAAAAACCTTTGAGAAAAAGTCCTGTTTCCATACCTCTCTCTTAATGTATTGTGTTATTTGTATGTCTCTGTATCCTGGCAGTTTTGACCAATTACAGTGAAGTGAAAGCATGATTTCGCTTTTTTTTTTTTCCCCAGCCCCTCCTCTTTCTTTAAGGGACTTCCTACTAGGTTGAGTGGCCCCTGAGAGTTCATGGACTCCATCAGATAGAGACTTTAATCCAGACAAGATAGTTTTATAAAGGCTGAGACTTTGGGGGGTGGACTGAGATGGAGGGGGGAGTATTCTTTTCAAAAACGACAAGTTTTTGTTGTTAACCTTGAGTGAATTGTGAAAAATGTAAGAAGGGAGAAAGGTAATTCAGAAAAGGTATGTTTCAGTAAAGAGTAAGTTGGCTGGGATTTTTTTCCCCCCATAAGTGTCAATGGTTGTATAAATTTCAGAGTTTAAAATCCACTCAGTAAAACTGACATCCCTGTTTATCCACTCCAGCCGACTCCCTGATAGAAACGTCTTGAGTTTTACCTCCATCACTCATTTTGCCTTCCTTGAAAGTCCAGGGCGTGACCTGCCTGTGGGTCCCTTCTGTTCTCAGAGTGGATTTCATGGCCCATGGCCTGGGCATGAATAACAGTTGGACAACACTGCAGAACTGGTCACCTGGTTTCACAGCTAACGAGCTTTTTCTTGGGAAAGCCTCAGATTCCTTGATTGGGCAAACCCTCCCACATTACAGATGAAGAAACTGGTGCATGTATACATGTTTAGTGTCACCTTGGACATTCCTAATTAGATGATGAGTATGCCAGCTACCTAGCTAAGTCAGTCTGGTCCTTAGCTTGAGTTTAGCTGTGGTTGATGCTTATAACAGAATTGCTCACTCTAGCTAATGGTCACTGAGCTCTTCCTTCAGAGTAAGGACTGCTGGCTTAAGTGCCCCGTAGACTTTTTTCTTTTTTTTTAAAATCAATCTCAATCTGGATTTCCAGTAACAGTTTTCTACAGGAGTGGGCTGCTTTAGGAGTAAGCGTTAGGAATGTTTCCAGTTTAAGAATTTAGAAACCCACACCTTCAGGCACTGCAAGGCTTCTAAGAGACTGGATTCTGGCCTGCCCTCACCCCTTCCGAGAGCCATCCTTGGGCCCCTCACGAAAGGGCGGGGTGTGGGTGAGGTCCTGTCCAAGACAGTAGGGCGCCCACCTCAGGGCAGAGTGCATTCATAGTGTTCTGTCTGGCAACCGCCCGAGTGGTACAGCTCCCGCCTGTACCACCATGCCGCATTTTACGCTGACTCCCTCGCGACCTGGAAAGGCAAACCTGAGGGCAACGTCAGGGGACCAGCCTAACCGAACTGACGGCGTCTTGCAGAACTGGCTCCCTAGACTGTACCCAGGCCAGCGGGCCCGAAGAGGGTACGGGACTCCCGGGTTCGCAGGCATATCAGGTCGTGATCTCAGAGCTTGTGCAGACCCGAGAGTACGTGTGCCCGCGGCCGGGGACACAGGGACCCGTCCCCGGTGTCGCGTGCAGGGCCGTTCCCCGCGGCCCATGCACCCCGGGGCTCCTGTAAGACACCCTGCAGGACCACACAAAAGACCCCACCCCAGGTCGGGCGTGCATTTCCTGTTAGAGACGCGCGGCGTGCAGCCACCCATGTGCATCCCGCGACGCGCGGGCCGGGCGGGGCGCGGGGCACGCCCCCACGCAGCCCCAGTCCCCCAGCTCCGATCGCGAGGGGCCGCCCTCGGCGGGCCCGCCCCCATGTCACCGCAGGCCGGGCTCCCTTTGTGTGCGGCCCGAACGCCGGGGCCGCGCCATTGGCCCGCCGGCCCGGGGGGCCAGCCCCTTCCTGGCTCGCCTCATGCATATGCATGAGCGCCCCGGCCCTCCCCCCGCCGGCCCCTCTCCGCCCCCTCCCGCGCGGGCGTGTGAAGCGCGCGGCGCGGCTCCCTCCTCGCGGCAGCGGGAGCCCGAGCCCGAGCCCGAGCCCGAGCCCGAGCCAGGGCGAGCCGAGCCTGCTCCGGGCGGGCGGCGGCGGCGGCGGCGCCGCTCCAGCCATGTCAGCGCGCGCGAGCCTGGGCCCACCATGAGCCATGGCCATGTCCGTGAGCGCCGAGGACGACGACTATGAATCGGAGCCGGACCAGGTCGGTGGCCCGGGGTGGGGTTGAGGGAGGGACCCGCCACCCGCCCGTTCGACCTCCCGACCGACCGACTGACGCGCCCCGGGCGGCCGCGACGCCGCCGCCGCCACGATGAGGAGAAAGTTTTGCAGTCGCCGCCGGCGGAGCTGCCAGGGCCGGGCCCGAGCGGGGCGTGGAGGAGCGCGGCAGGCCGGCGGCCGCCCGGGCGCCGCGGGCCCCGCAGCCGGCCGGGGCAGGGGGCGTGTGCGAGCGTCCGTGCGTGAGGGTGGCCGGTCGTGCCGCGGGGACAATGTGGGCCTCGCCGTCGGGCGGGCCCTGAGGGGCGCGGGCCACAGCCCGCGGGCAAGTTGCGGGCACGGGCGGCCGGGCGCGCCTCGCCCTCCCCTCGCGCCCTCGCCCGCGGCCCACGCGCGTGCCGGCCGCCCCGGGCGCACCCGGACCTGCGGCCGACGGCGCCTCCTTCCTTTCTGTTTGCAAAGTTGCACCGGGACCCTCGGCCTCTGGGCTGGAGGACGCCCGCGGCCCGGAGGGTGGGCGGCCCGGGGCCCGTGGGCCCGACGGCCCGAGCTTTTGTCTGGGCGCCGCGCGCCTGCCGCCCGCCGTGGGCAGACGGAGACAGGAAGGGGTACGAGGCTCGGGCCGGCGCGGGGAATCCGGAACCCAGCAAGTCCGCTCCGCGGCGGCGGCAGCAGCGAGAGGAAGCCGTGACCCCAGATGGCAGTATTTGGCCTCGCTTGGATCTAGAAGGGAAAGCAACCTCTCTTGGGACCAGCGGGTTGAAATCTGTATAAAACAAAGCCTTGGGTGTGTTTACGGCGTGAATTTACTCCGGAGAGATTAGTGTTTAGGAAGCTGGGGGGAAAAGTTGAGGTTTTACGAAGTAGAATCTGCACGGTATTTGAAACAGGGCACCGGCTTGGTAGACTTGCCTGAGGAATTAAGCATTGACGGGTTGAGTTATCGTGTGGGCATGAGACTAGGTGAATAAGATGCTTACTTATAATCCCGGGTGCATTTCCTCAGTGGAATGATGTTTTGGAATGTTCAGGCCAAGATGTAGGAACGTTTTTTTTCCCTTCTATCAGGCGTGGTTGAGGAAGTACTATATATACTGCACTTAAGTCGTAACACACATATTATTAAGTGGTTTTATGTAGCAGAGACGAAGTTAAAGTGCATTTTCTCAGTTTTGCTGGACGTTTTTCAGGCTCATCGTGTATCTTATGAGGTGTTCCTGAATCTCGCTTGTCTTCTGGATCATATGAACACAGAGACAACCCAAGTGGTTTTGCCTCCGGAACTTTGATCAGGGCAGTAGCACAACCTGTGAGGTTCTCAGTTCATGCTGTTTAGTTCACTCTTCCTCTGAAAATGTTCAGTTCAGTGTGGGTCTGCCTGATCCCTGCCAACAGGGTACCCTTCCTGTGTCTTGTCACTCATAAGACACCTGTATTCAGTATTGACTGTGTTTTGGTGTGTCAGGTGAGGTTCCTGTTACCTGTTTTGTTTTGGTTTTTTAATTTGGCCACACCCTATGGTAGACACTACATGGGACAAGACGTCTGTATGTCTCTTGGGCTTAAATCACCTTTTCACTTTTTGCCACTCCTGAGAAGACCCGTACTCCCTGTAGGCAGATTTTCTTCCCCCTCCTGCTCACATCAGTCAGCCTGACTGTGGCACTTCTGGGTTGTTAGTAACAAAAGTTCTCCAGGTTGCTGTGCTAGCTTTAAGACGATGCTATCACTCGGGAGCATTGAGGGAGATGACCTGTAAGCCAGGCCAGTGGGCAGAAGGTTTTCCCCAGAGTCCCAATAGAGAAGTTGGCTGTTAGCCACAGACCCTGCATTTGCCAACCCTCCGGGCCATGGCTCCCTGCTGCTTGCCCTCCCACCCCCAACCCTTTCCTCAGCCCCAGGATTTCTTGTATCTGAGAAGAGCAGCTTCCTCTGAGGCAGCTGTGTCTTCCACATGGGAGCCAGAGCCTCTGGATGGAATCTGCAGCTCACAGACTGTAGACCCCACTCTGTGAAGTCTCCTTCACGGAGGGGCAGAAGTCTTGGAGTGTGGGCATGCAGATATGCTTGGCCACCTGCTGCGGGCCACCTGCAGTGAAGGCCCTGTCAGGAAGCTTCTCTTGCTTGGTCTATCCCTGAAGCTGAGCCTGGCCCCTCACCCTTGATCAGAATTTTGCCTGCTCTACCTTAAAAGTCTCTGCACTTGGTCCCTGCTGGAGGGTGCTGTCCGGTCCTGGGCGGCATCAGGCTTCCTTAGGCGTGTACCGTCGAGCTGGCCTTGTGCCCCGCACCTTCCCACAGTACCTTGGGTCTCCCCTGCTCCCCGTGTTGGGCCCATGCAATGGGAGAGACCCTTGGTTGGGCCTTCTCCCATGGACGTCCTTTGCTTCTCCAGTGCAGAATGTGCTGGAAGATTCTTTTCAGCTCTCGTTTTTTAGTTTGAGGGCTGTTAGTAAGGAGAATCCCATCTTGTGTTTGTTTTTTTTTAAACTTTTTTTTTTTTTTTCTGCTGAAGAGTAAATACCATTATTCCTTTTTTTTTCCCCAACTAAAACTGATTACTGCTTGTTTGTTAAAAATACTAATTGGGGGAACTTGCCTGGTGGTCCAGTGGTTAGGACTCTGCTTCCACTTCAGAGAACATGGGTTTGATCCCTGGTTGGGGAACTAAGATCCCACATGCTCCATGGCACAGCCAAAAAAAAAAAAAAAAAAAATTAGGAAATTATGATGAAGAAGATCTCAGAAATTTATATGGCTGTAACCACTGCATTATTCTGTTAATACTAAGAGTGACATTCTCATATGTGCCCCTGAACCTTCCCCAAATCATATACTAAAGTTTTATGACCTTGTGTGTATGTGCATTTTTCTGGAATAAAGGTCCTTAGCTTTCCTCGGATTCTCCAGAGGCCCTCCCCTCCCCTGGGTTTCTGGTAGCTCCTGTGTTTTTATTCTCTTGCTCCTTACTCTTGGTATATAAACAAACCTGAGCCCTCCCTGGAGTTTGCAGGTGTGTGTTAAGGGACCTGCCACGCAGCTCAAAACCAGCCTTTCCTGGGATGTCCATTATGCTTGAAGATCTGGGAACAGACATGATGTTGAAAAAAATCTGTTATACAACTGAAGGTAACGTTAGCATGACAAAGATTTCCCTGCTGTTTGGCGGCTCTGGCTACCCTTCTTGGGGCCAGGTGTCAGCGGACTGCTGTTAGGGGCAGTTTGGTGGGGAACACCAAATTGTAAAAACAGACACAGCGCATTTACTGTTCTTCTGACTGAGTCCTCTTGACAGTTGAAACTCTGACCTGCTCCCTCCTTGAGACTCATCTCTGGCTTCCGTCTGCGATGCCACAAACTCCTGCTGCTTTTCCCGCCCTTCTGGCCATTCCTCAGTAGGGTGCTTATTGTCACCCAGCCCTTGGATGTTTTCTCTCCTGAAGGGTCCTGATCAGGACCCTGTGGTCAACGCTGTCCATTGTCCCTGAACAACCCTGTGGACTTAGGTAGTTCAGCACCGCGATGCTGATTCCAAGCCATGTGCCTCAGCTCCAGTCCCTCCTGGCTGCTTGCTACTGGCCATCTTCCTTGGCTGTCTCATGGGTTCCTTGGATTCCATATGTCCAGAGCAGATTCATGTTCTCTCCTCTCTCCTGTTGCTCAAGCCTGAAACCTCAGAGTCTTCCAGGACTCTTCCTGCTTGTAAGCCCCACCTGCAGCCAGCCTGCCAGGTCTTCTAAACCGGCTCTGCTTCTAAAACACCCCTGAATCATTCCTTCCCTGGCATTTCTTCTGTGGCTTCTACCCCAGTCTTCACAACCCTCCGCCTGACTGCTGTAGCATCCTCAACTCACACCCCCGTCTTTCATCTTGCTCACCACCCAAAAAATTCACTCCCCATAGTGTGGCCAGAATACAATCGTGTTGTTCCTGCATGCAAAGTCCTTTAACCACTCTTACACAGAACACCATAATGTGGTCTATGGGGCCCTGCAGGTTTAGGCTCCTGCCACCTCAGGGCTGTTTTCCAGCAGCCATATCAATCTATTCCTTGTACAAGTCATCTGACTTCTTCTCTATCTTACTCTTCCTTCTGCCTAGAATATTCACTCCTGAACCCCACCCCTCCTCCTGGCCTGCAGCAGCCTATCTTCTCTCTAAATCTCACTTTAGTCACAGCCACTGTGTGTGACACTTGTCTCAGCCTCTCTTCCTCATGAGATGAGGCACTTCTGGGTCAGCATGCCAGGGCCAGGCTTTAGAGCCCCTGCCTGGGTATCTTGGCTTCTCATTTATGGGCAGTATGACAGTAAGGAAATCACTTAACTGCACTGTGCCTCAGTTTCCTTATTTCTAAATGGATGTGTGTGTGTGTGTGTGTGTGTGTGCTCACGCGCGCTCAGTCGTGTCCAACTCTTTGCAACCCCATCGACTGGGGCCCACCAGGCTCCTCTGTCCATGGAATTTTCCAGGTGAGAATACTGCAGTGGTTGCCATTTCCTCTTCAGGGGATCTTCCAGACCCAGGGTCCAACCTGCATCTCCTACATCTTCTGCATTGGCAGGTGGATTCTTTACCTCAGAACTACCTGGAAAGATAATCCTCCCTCATAGATTATCAATACAAATATTGAAAAAGAGTGTTACTTCAGTAAATGCTAGCTTTTGATTTTATCATCATTGTGTTGCCGTGCATTTATGTAGTAACATATCTTTCTCCCCCTAGGCTGTAGTGCCTTTGAGAGTAGGGAACAAACACACCTTACTCAGGTTTGTAGTCCCAGCACCTAGCATTGAGTCTGTATATAATCCAGAGCCAGAAGATGGTTGTGTGGGTAGGTGGGTGGATGTCTGAGGGGGTTAATGAATGAGTCTCTGGCACAGATCACGTGCTTTATTGGCCTAGTTTGGAGACATTTTTTCATGCACTTATTGCCCATTTCTTATATCTCTTTTTGGAGAAGTATCTGCGTAAATCCTTTGCCTCTTTTAAAATTGAGATATTTGTTGGGTTTTTTTTTTTGGTGGCTCCGGGTCTTAGTTGCAGCATGCAGGACCTTCATTGCTATGTCCGGGAACTTTAGTTATGGGACTTGGGCTTTTAGTTGCAACACGGAGTATCTAGGTCCCTGACCAAGAGTTGAACTCAGCTCCCCTGGGTTGGGAGCACAGAGTCTTAACCATTGGTCCACCAGGGAAATCCCAAGATACTTGTCTTTCTGTTGTTGCTGTTTTATACCTTCTGGATACTGGCCCCTTAAGAGATGTATACTTTGCAAATAATTTCTCCCACTCTGTGTACTTCTTACTTGATAGTGCCCTTTTTTTTTTTTTTAAACTGCACCACGTATTAGTTGTAGCACATGGGCTCTAGTTTCCTGACCAGGGATCGAACCCCAGAACCCTGCATTGGGAGAGTGAAGTCTTAGCCACTGGACTACCTGGAAAATCTCTGATAGTGCCCTTTTAAGCACATAAATTAAAAATTTTGAAGTCCAGTTTTATCTTTTGTCACCTGTGCTTTTGGCGTCATATTCAAAAACTCATTGCCTCACCCAAGGTCATGAAGATTTATCCTTATTTTTTCTTCTAAGAGTTTTATGGTTTTAGCTCTTACATTAAGGTCCTCTATCCATTTTGGGTTAATTTTTGTATGTAGTGTGATGTAAGGGTCCAACGTCATCCTTTTGCATGTGGGTATCCAATTATTCCCACACCATTTGTCAGAAAGACTGTTCTTTTCCCCACTGAATTGTCTTGACACACATCTCAAAAATTAGTTGGTCATAAATATTGTATTTATCGGGCTTTATTTCTGAATTTTCAGTTCTGGTGCAATGATCTGTATATCTGTCCTTATGCCAGTACCATACTGTTTTGGTTACTGTAGTTTCAAAGTAAGTTTTGAAATCAGGAAGTGTAAGTCTTCCAACTTTGTTCTTCATTTTCAAGATTGTTTTGGTTTTTCAGGTTCTTTGCATTTCTATGTGAATTTTTTTTTTGGGCCATGAAGTATAGCTTGTGGGATCTGGGATCCAACCTGCCCCCTGCACTGGAAGTGTGGAGTGCTAACTGCTGAACCACCAAGGAAGTCCTTCCACATGAATTTTAGAATCAGCTTTTCAGTCTCTACAGATAAACCGGCTGTTATTTTCATAGGGGTTGCACTGAATCTGTAGACCACTTTAGGGAGTACTGCCATCTTAACAGTATTGTCTTTCAGTCCATGAATGTGGTATGTTTTTTTATTAATTCAGGTTAATCCAAACAATGTTAATCCCAGTATGTTAGAGATGAGGGGTTGAAGGTTCTGCCCATGAATATTCTGGAGAATAGGATCTGATAGGAGGCACTCAGTTAATGTTTGTGGAATGAATGAACTACTTCAGTAGTATTGCTTTTTTAAAGTTTCATTATTTAAAACTTTTATTGGTAACATTCCTTTTAAGGATGATACTTATGAGATGTTGATGGGGATAAAGTGTTGAAATACTTAAGATTTGTGTGGGTTCAATTTTCCTAACCAGATGGAGCTGAGACTATGAGTCCTGGGCTGATAAAGTCAACAAACCTTGGGGTTTGGGAGGCTGGTTTGTATGTGAAAGTCAGTGGTTGCTACCATTCCCTTTTGCTGAGAAGAACACTTCAGGCTGAAATTAACAAAGGAACATCCTGGGTTATTTGAATAGATGTACAGGTAGGATAGAGTAGAGAGGAGTATCGGTTTGGGCTTCCCTGGCGGCTCAGGTCATAAAGAATTCGACTCGAATGCAGGAGACCCGGGTTTGATCCCTGAGTTAGGAAGATCCCTGGAGAAGGGAATGGCAAGCCATTCCAGTATTCTTGCCTGGGAAATCCCATGGACAGAAGAGCCTAGCGGGCTACAGTCCACAGGGTCACAAAAAATTGGACACCAAAGTTTGGGACTAAAAAAGTTTGGGAATGTTTAGATGTCACCCAAAAGAGGCTAGGACAGAACTGTCACCTTCCCTAATAGGGACCTTCTGATCTTACCTGTTGATCAGCGGTCTTTATGAGGCTCCTGCATTTCAGGTGTTGCTCAGTTGACTCCCGAGCAGTTGACTCCCGCTGGCCTACGAAGCTGCAGGCAGCAGCAGTTTCTCTGGTTGTCTGGCGGCCTGGCAAAGAGGGCCTGGATCAAGGTCTCTATAAGCAGCCAGGCTTACACCTCTTCCTTTGAGGCTCTGTCCGCCGTTGACTCTTGTCATTTTCCAGGATGTCTCAGCTGTCATCGAGATCCAGGCAGATTTGGTTTTCCCATAGCCTGGGAAAGTGCTTCTTCAGATGAAAATGAACTGTGGGAAGCAAAGGAAAGTGGGCTTATTTCACAATCAGGTATGAGCTTTATGACTGGCCGAATTGACCCAACTCTCTTACTTCCGAGTGGCCAGTGAGGCCAGGGGCGCTCAGCGGCTGTTTATACCCGATGCTCCTGAGTGGGAGGCAGAAGCCAGTTTTGGACACCTGGGATTTCTTCCCTTCATCAAAGAAGCTAAGTCCTTAGACTCTCCTGCTCCAGGGTCAGCATGCGAGCACTTGGCCTTGGTTCTGTCTGTGGGACTGGACCATGTTCTCTCTTCTCTGTACCTGACTCATGGCTCTGAATCTCCCACGTTTCAGGGATTTGAGGAGTGAGTTGCTAACCGGACTCAGGCTTTTTACCAGAGACTCTTCTGGGCTGTAAAGAGAGGGAGAAACCTTCCTGATCTCCATTTCTCTGGAAATTGACGTCCTCCTCTGCACCTCGTGTTGGCCTCCATTCTACTAAGGGCGTCGAGGCACTAGCTGTGGGCCCCTTCCAGGGCATGTGGTCAGTTCCCATGGATCTGGGGGTGCTGGTCCCACTCGGCCGGCGCCTCACTGTGGTTTATAGTATTTACACACACTTGCAGAGCTCGCACATCCTGCCTTGGGCAGGTCACTTACCCTCTAGCTCCAGTTTCCTCATCTCCCACAGGGTTACTATTGGGAAAGTAGGTGATACCCTATGTGAAATGATGAGCAGGACAACAGGCCCCCGGCAGGTACCCACCTGTACTGTGGTCACCATCCCTGTCATGGCTGCTTACTGCTTAGTGTTCAGGTCCATGGTCCCTTACGTGCTGTTCTCAAATCTAGAGATTCTGAAAACTGATCTTTTTTATTTTTTCACTACTCATCTGGCAGCAAGACCTGACCTGAATTGACAGCCTATGCATAGGCTGACATATCCCTCTGAAGGTGCCTGCCAGGGCTATGGAATTGCCCACGTGAATGACGGGCCACCCCCGCCCCGAGACCTCCCTGGGCTGTGAGTGGTGCGCGAGGAGCCCCTCCACAGCTTGCAGGAGGAGTGACTTGCGTTGGGGCAGCCCCTTAGCCCACCCGGTGACACTGGCATGGTTTAGCAGGCAGGGGACAGTGAGGACACAGGGACCTACGGAGCCGGCTCTCCTTCCCTCTGGAGTTGAGAGCAAATTGAGAGGGATCAAGATGCAGAAAAGATGGTGGGAGTGAGGCGTGATTCTCAGAAACGTGGACTGATGTGGTTGTAAGTTTCTCAGCAGCCCCTGTAGTTCTGGGGGAGGGGACTGTGAGTGTGTGTTGTGTGTGTCCGGGGGCATCCCTGGAAGGAAGACCTTCTCTGCACTGTGGTACATCGTAACCACACTTCTGGGCCTGGGAGCTGGCGCGGGGCAGGATTTTGCTGAGGGATCCAAGTTTGGCAAGCAACTAAAATGAAAAGGCCAAGATGGACTGAAGCCGGCTAAGAAGGGCTTGAAGCATTCGATGCCAATTAGATCACATAGTTTTGGGAAGAGAGTGTGTCTTCCTGACTGAGGGATGAACCAATTTTCAGCAAACAGAAAGCTGCCCCAGGCTGGACAAACTCTCCCTGCCATCAAGGTCCTTCCCAAATCTGATCCCGGGTGGACAGTGTCCTGGCAGCTGGCTTCTGATCATGGTTTGCAAGAGGCTCTGGGGCTGGTGGCCAGGTCGTAAGGGTCTCAGAGCAGGACGTGTGGCTGGCTCGTGCCTTGTTCAGCATTTAGTGCCACTTTCTGTTCAGCTGTTTCTCTGATAGGATTTGGAGCCCATGTGGAGAAGGTCCCAGAAATCAGTTCCTTAGGGTTCTGGTCTCCTTCTCCTGGGGTCTGGTTTATTGAGCACATGTTAAGTGTCAGCCATCTAGTTGAGGGACAGTGATGACAAGCACCCTCTATAACTGCCTCCTGAGCTCTTGTCTCCAAGAGAAGACTCTCACAGGAGGACGGGTAGTTACACCGTGACGGCCAGGGCAGGCGTTCAGGGAGGGCAGCCAGGAGAAGGCGGTATGTAAACGGGGCCCTGCAGCAGGAGCTGGCCTTAGCTGAGCGGTGTGCGGAGGGGGCGGTGTTCCTGGCAGAGAGAACAGAGGCGGGTTGTGTGGCCTCCCCGCGGAGACACAGGTAGCCTGAGGAGCCTGGCCTGAGGCGCGGGGGCCACGGGAGGCTCTTGAGCTGCCCTCAGAAGCAGGGAATGTCCCCGGAAGTTTTCTGGGCCTGCCATAATGAAGCACCAAACAACGGACCCCCTCTGGAGCCTGGAAGTTGGAAGTCAAGGGCCCTGCTTTCTCTGAAGGTCCTAGGCGAGGACCCTTGCCTCTTCCAGCTTCTGGCGTCTTCTGGCTTTCTCGACATTTCTTGGCTTGGAGACAGCGACAGCCCTCCAGTCATCTGTCTGCATCTTCACATAAGATCTCTCTGCCTGCCTCCACGTTCCCCCTTTCAGAAGGACACCAGTCCTACTGGAGCAGCGTCCCCCCAAGGACCTTATTTTAGTGATTTCCTCTATAAAGACCCTATTTCCAAATGAGATCACATTCTCGGGCCGTGGAGTCGGGACTTCAGTATGTCTTTGGGGGGTGGGGCACACTTTACCGCCTAAACCCCGGTCTCACCGAGTCGCCCGTGTCTTTTCCCGCAGAACCGGGCGGTAGGTCGGCCCAAGGGGAAGCTGGGTCCGGCCTCCGCGGTGAAGTTGGCTGCCAACCGGACCACGGCGGGAGCTCGCCGGCGCCGGACGCGATGCCGCAAGTGCGAGGCCTGCCTGCGGACGGAGTGCGGCGAGTGCCACTTCTGCAAGGACATGAAGAAGTTCGGGGGCCCCGGGCGGATGAAGCAGAGCTGCATCATGCGGCAGTGCATCGCGGTGAGTGCGCCCGGGACCCTGACTCGCGGAGCCGGAATCCGGCCCCACCTCCTCCGCGTGGGGCAGGTCTCTGCAGTCCCTCCGCTGACAGTGTGGCCACAGCAGACATCGCAGAGGGGTTCTTCCTCCTGGAAAGAGGGGGCCACTAGTGCTGTTTCCAGATTGTTGGCTGCAGGACAACAGGATAGTTCTACCATGTGCTCGGGCTCCTTTTCCTTCATAGTCCGATGGTCTTATAACTCCTTCCTTCCCTCGATGACCCAGTACTTTGAAGTCGCAGCCATTAAAAATGTCGGGGCAGCCTGTCCTGTCTGTGACCCCGTTGCCAACGTTTATGGTCCAGTTCATGACGGTTGTAGGCCCTCCCTTCCTTCCTGTCCTGCCTTCAAAGTCAAAGGTCTGGGTGGAAGGTCAGCGCCCCTCCTGAGGGGGCCGTCCCAGAGAAACAGGACTGATTTATGGGGTCCAGGAGTGGGCTGCTGGAGAGCCTGGCCAGCCCCTCCAGACCTGGCCTCCTGCTTCGCCTCTGGACAGGGCGGTGGGCACCGACTCTGCCGTGCATCCGCCCTGCACACACTCACGCCCTCTGGCTTCCTTAGGGCACTGTGCCCCCAGCCCCCAGGAGGGAGTGGCCATCTCCCTTCTCGCTGGGGACAGCAGGCTCAGCGGGAGGATCAAGGCCTCCGGCCCAGGTGAGCCCATTGCGGGCCCAGCCCGGCGTCGAGGGAGCCTTCCTCCCGTGCCACCGCTCCTCCAAGCCTCTTCTCCCTCCCACACGTACTGCTTGTATTTTCTGTCTCTGTTTTTAATTGTGGTCAAGAACTTATGTGACCATTTTTAAATGTACATGTCAGTGATATTACCAATGTGCTTTTTTTTATGCAAACTGATCTGTGGAACTTTTTATCTTGTCAAATGGAAACTCTATATCCACTGAACAGCACCTCCCCCCACCCCCTACCCCAGCTCCTGGCAACCACCTTTCTACTTTCTGTTTCTAATTGTGACTACTTTTTACATCTCTTAGAAGTTGAATCAGGCAGGTCTATTTCACCTAGCTTTAATGTTCTTGAGGCTCATCCTTGCCAGGGTTTTCTTCTTTGTAAAGGAAGACTGATATTCCACTGTATGGATATACTGAATTTTCTCTTTCTGTTCATGTGTTGATGGGCATTTAAGTTGCCCCCACCTCTTGGCTATTATTGTGAGTAATGCTGCAGCTAACAGGAGCATGCCAATATCCCTTTGAGATCTTGCTTTGAATTCCTTTGGATATATACTCAAGTACCATTGCTGGGTCATCTGGTAGTTCTGTTTTTAATTGTTTGAGCAATCTCCATACTGTTTCCCACAGCAGTTGCTCCGTTTCGCCTGCCCACCAGTAGTGCACAAGGGTTCGTTTCTCCATATCCTTCTTATTTTCCACAACACTTGCTGTCTTCTTTTTTATGATAGTGGGCATTCCTAGTGGGTGCGAGGTGCCACTTCATTGTGGTTTTTGATTCACATTTATCTGATGATTCCTGATGTCAAGCATGCTAGCATGTGGTTGTTGGTCATTTGTAGACCTTCTTTGTACAAATATCTGTTAAAGTCCGTTGCCTATTTTAAAATTGGATTGTATTTCTGTCCCTGAGTTGTAGGAATTCTTCATATGGTCTGGATGTTAACCCCAATCAGATCCACGGTTTGTAAATAACCTTCTCCTGTTCTGTAGATTGCTGTTTCTCTCTGTTGACTGTCTTTCTTTTCTGTGTGGGAGTTAAACAGTTTCATGGCTTGTGTTTTTGTGACCTGTACCCAGACCATTGGAATGGATTTCAGGGAATTTGAATGCTCCCCTGAAATTAAATACAGATTGTTATCTGTGTTCATGAGTGCGTGTGCATTTTTCTGGAGTGAGGGTTCATGACCTGTTGCATTCTGTCACGATTTAAGAGAGGTTGTCTGTAGGGACTCTGGGTTTAGAGAACGGTGTCGCCTAAAACCTGGCACATCAGCGGTGTCCCAGGACTGTCTCTTCCTCTTTGGCTGTGCTTTCTCTTTCACCCCTGCCTCCCTGCAGTGAACCAGGCCCAGTTATAGGAACCTGTCCCTGCCATCACCTCTTTGCAGCCCTGGTGTCTGGCCCGGTGCCTGGCAAAGGGATTGTCGGTTGTAGGAAACCTCACCTTTGTGTGTGTCTCCAGTCTGACGTTTCTGAGACTGATGGCAAATGCAGTCTCAGCTCAACCCTCTGTCCTCTTCTTCCAGCTTCTGCCATCTGTTGGGGCACTTCTTGCCACATTTTATCCACCTGTGACCCAGGCAGACCCCCCGCCCCCTCCTGCTTCTCCAGGCCCGTTTCCCTGAAGTGTGGGTCTACCTCTTCCTGTTAGAAGCTTTCCCTTGCACCCCTTCTCAAGGACGCTTCCCCCACTGGCTTGATCCCTTCCCACCGCCAGCACCCTCTCCCTTGAGCCTGGGCTGGGGTTTCCCCTCCTGTGTCTCTGCGTTCACTTGGCCTCCGTGTGTGCATTCAGGCCTCCTCACCTGAATGAATGAGAACTCCTTTGTCTTCAGTGTTGCATTCACTTGAACAGAAATGTGTTGTCATCTTACAGACTTTTACTAGTTATTGGTGGAGTGTATATCCTAGCTTATTTGAAGCTGTTCCAGCTCAGCTTACTAAAAATTGGTCGTGTGTTTCCTCTGGATCCTGAGCACTGGGAGGTGGGCGTGTATAAGGAGGAGAGAGTGAAAGCCTACCCACAGGGGTTTACAGTCTAGGACTGCATCAGCTCTCAGACGTTGTGGTCTCCGGATACCCTCTTAAAAATTACAAGAACCCTCAAAGAGCTTTTGTTTATGTGGGCTATTTATTTATTAACATTACTGTAATAAAATTTTTTAATGTTTTGAATTCATTTAAAAATGACAAGAAACCCACACTATATGTTAGCATAAACAACATTTTTATGAGAAATAACATCTTCCAAAGCAAAAGGGATGAGTAGGAAAAACAGCATTGTTATGTTTTTGTAAATCTCTTTTATGCCTGGTTTCATTAGAAAAGACCTGGGTTTTCATGTATGCTCCTGTATTTATTCTCTTGTAGTAATGCCTTAGAAGAACTCTTTGAGGAAAATTTGGGCTCGTAGATCCATAGTTGGAAAAGGGAGTAGTCTTTTACTCTAGTGTTTTCAGGGAATTGTGAATATTCTGGCCCACCACCAGAACTGGACAGGCGGCAAGTGCTCACAGGTTAGTTGCAATGTGGAATCTGAAACTGTATCAACACACTTTTCGCACTGTTACATTAAAATTCATTAGTCTTTCTTGCCCCTGGTGTATGCCTGCATAATATTGTAACATCAGACACTGGACATTTGGAAAATACTGGCTCACTTAGTTTTTACAGATTTTCCAAGTAGGAGCACATAGTGTTACACAATGTTAAAAAAATAAACACATTTGTTAACACCACCAGTAGTGTTCTCAGAAATGTCTTTAAGTATTGGGAAGTTGTCTATTTCATGATGGTTAATGTAAGTTTTCCAAAATTCTAATTTTTGTTTGAAAATTTGTATTTCATCTTCTGCAACAAATACCTTCTTTTATTTCTCTGTAAGTGACAGGCTCACTTATTTTCATCCTTGAAAAAATGTGCCATTACCCCCCCCCCCTTTTTTTTAATCAGTCATTCTTTCCAAAAAAACTGATGTTCTGTGGGGAGAGGGCCAGTTCAGCTCACAACTTGGTCACAAGTGCTTTTCCTTTAGATAACCATCATTCTTTGGTGTTCAGCTAAAATAGTTAATGGCTGTTTCCTATTTTGTCATGCAGAATCTGAAAAGGATGTGACTTCAGAGGTCAGACTTAATAAAATCAATCATTTCTACTGCTTTATTGATGATATCCTTAAATGAAACTGGCCATTTCTTTTAGGAGCGTATAGCCAGGAGTGGTCCAATGACTGCTCAGGCATATTGGAGCCTCTGCCCTGACACGTGCCAGTGGTTTCACCCACCAGGGCAAGTATCAACACAGTGAAAAAGGCAGATGGCGTCTTGGTATTCTGAAGATAGTTTGACCTCCCTTTAAAGTTCTGAGGACCCAGAATCCTCGGTCCATACTTTGATGGCCGCTGGAGAGACACAGCCTCAGCCCTGACACATCCAGGCTTGGCTTGTGCCCCACCTCCCCCTGCAGGTCTTATCTCAAGTGTGAGGCGGTCCCTGACCTCTCTGTTTCAGGTCAGCCCTCCTTTCCCTCACCTCTCCCCTGGCCTGGCCGTCCTTGCTTTATTCTCTATTTCCTTTGTCACCATCTAACAGACTCTTCTGCATTTTGTCTGCTTCTCTCCACTAAAATGTAAGCTCAGGCTGGCAGAGACTTCTGTCTGGTTCAGTGCTGGAGCAGTACCTGACATGTGGAGGTAGTACATGGACAAGGATTTGAATGAATGAACGAACTATGGGCAGCCCTGGGCTGGTTCTCCCAGGGCTCCTGGAAGGCCCAAGGGGAGAGCTCATTGATTTGATCTGTCCCCGTGGGGTCCCGGCCATGCCGACTTCCTTGTGTTCTCCCCACCCTGCAGCCAGTGCTGCCCCACACCGCCGTGTGCCTGGTGTGTGGCGAGGCAGGAAAAGAGGATACCGTGGAAGAAGAAGAAGGCAAGTTTAACCTCATGCTCATGGAATGCTCCATCTGCAATGAAATCATCCACCCTGGATGCCTTAAGGTGAGCAGGCTTGGGGGCGTCGGGCTGCACTGCTCGACACCTGACCCTCATTTTCTCTCTGGTGGTGCTGACGCTGGGGGTGGTTGGGGTGGAGGGGAGTAAGTTCCTTCCCTGGAAAACCTGGGAGTCTGGGGGATTCTGTGCATCCGATGATGAGCTGAGAGCAGAAGGGCCTGGACTAGCTCAGACCTTGCACACATGCATGCATGCACATGCACACACTCCACCTGCCAGGGCCTCAGACCCACAGAGTTCCCAGAGTCTTGCACCTGGGCCAGAGAGACTGGGTAGTTGGGTTGCTCTTGGGGCTCCTGGGAAAGTAAGACCTGGGCCAGGGGAGGGCAGGTCGTGTAACAACAGGTGGTTGCATTCCTGTCCTTTGTGCCAGGAACCTGTTCCCTCCGTGTGCCTAGGACAGACCTGCCTTTTTCCGGGGACTGCCATGCTGGCCCTGCCCTTCTTAGGCAGCCGGTTCCACCTTTGAAAGGAAGTGACTGCTCTGGGCTGGCACATACCTCACACCTGTCTCAAGTGAATTTTGTCACACTTGGTACCTCCTGTCAGCCCAGGTGTATCTCTATTTAGAGAGATGAGGGTGGGCCCGCCAGTGGGCCTGCCTCAAAGGGGGCTTCGACTCTGGGGTGTCTGTCCCCTTTCCCTCAGTGACGTTAGTGGAGGTTTCTTTTGACACTTATCCCCTTTTCCCCAACACACCCACCTCCCACTCTGAAAGGGGCGCTATGACTTTCCCCCAGCCCCTGGTCACTTCTCTGTCTCGGATCTGAAGCTCCAGGAGATCAGGGACAGCACACTGACGGGCTGATACCAAGTACCCAGGACGGTGCTATGAAATGACTGAACAGTTTGTGGGGCCTTGCTGGGTGCCAGGCCCTGAGCTAATTGCTTTCACTAGGTTACCTCATTGAATTCTCACATAACTCCAGGGAAATAGGCACATTCCATTTATGGCTGAGGGTACTTGTCCACAGAGATTAAGCGATTTGCCCAGGATCATGGAGCTAGGAAGAGGCACAATCAGGATTTGAACCCTGACCTGAATCCAGAGCCACCCGACTTAACTACTACTCTTGTTTTTTTTCTTGGTCAAAGGTGGTATGGAAATAGCATTTGGGAGGGGGGTGTCCATGCCTGGGGCAGAGCTGGCCTCGTCCCCCACCTCCTTGCTTGCTGACTGGTGTGTGTCCCTCCCAGATTAAGGAGTCAGAGGGCGTGGTCAACGATGAGCTTCCAAACTGCTGGGAGTGTCCCAAGTGTAACCACGCCGGCAAGACCGGGAAAGTGAGTGCCGGGCTCCAAGTCCCAGGGGTCAACCCGGGAGGGGTAGATCTTGGCCTTGCCAGACACAGCTTGTCCCCACCACGGCGATGTCGGCTGGGAGGGGCTACAGCGGACTCGGGGGCAGGGGCAAGTCCAAAGATATACAGTTGGTGTGTTCCTTCTCTGTTTTTGGCCTACAAGCAAAAGCGTGGCCCTGGCTTTAAGTACGCCTCCAACCTGCCCGGCTCCCTGCTCAAGGAGCAGAAGATGAACCGGGACAACAAGGAAGGGCAGGAGCCTGCCAAGCGGAGGAGTGAGTGTGAGGAGGCACCCCGGCGCAGACCCGACGAGCACCCCAAGAAGGTGCCCCCCGACGGCATCCTGCGCCGAAAGTCGGACGACGTGCACCTGAGGAGGAAGCGGAAATACGAGAAGCCTCAGGAGCTGAGTGGACGCAAGCGAGTACGCTTAAGGGCAGGGGGCGGGCAGTGGGCAGCGAGGGGTGGCCTGGCTGGTCCCGGATGCAGGGGCGCGCGGGCGGGGGCGGGGGCGGGGATGGGCAGCGGGCCGCCGCCCGAGCAAGTCACAGAAGTCCTGAGCCCAGCCCAAGAGAAAAGGAGGGGAAAACCAGCGAGTCACTCCTCTTCCCACCCCTTTAGGCCTCGACGCTTCAAACATCCCCCGGTTCCTCCTCTCACCTCTCGCCGAGGCCCCCTCTAGGCAGCAGCCTCAGTCCCTGGTGGAGATCCAGTCTCACTTACTTCCAGCAGCAGGTGCTCCCACGTCGCCCCCCCCCCCCCCCCCCCCCCGCGGGACCGCGAGTCCCAGGACCCCCTCCCCCGCGCCCCATTCCCACCCCGCCCCCACCCCACCGGTCCTCGAACCCGTTACGCAGACGCTCCCAGGCAACGGTTCACCGTAACTTCCCAGGCCCCAGCTCCAGGTCGCTGGTTACGGCTTGGGGCCTGGGAAGCTGAAGCTGCCGCAGGGAAGCCCTGTGGATCTGGGGAACCTCGGAGGATCCTGGCGGCCCCGCTCCGCCCACCGACCCTTCCAGCATCGGCCACGAGGTGGCGCCGGGTTGTCTTCTCCCAGCTCTAGCCATTAAGGCTCGGTGGGGAAATCCCGCAGACCCTGCCTCCAGGCCTGGCTCCCAAAGTCAAGTCCGACCTGAATGAGCGACTGCGGCTTCCTGGGTCTGTCCAGGGGTGGGAGGTCAATTGGGTGGGGACAGTTCCATCAGCCTTCGCCACTTCCAGATCTTCCTTTAAAGCCAGCAGGCAGGGCCCACCCAGAGCGGAGGAGATGGGGGTTTGTTGGGAAGGTGACCCCATAGCCTCTGCTCTGTAGAGACTGTGGACTCTTGTTGGTGGGGCTGGGTGTGGAGGGGACCAAATCCTACGACCCCTGGGGGCAAGCTTTGCATCTTTTCTTTCCCGACAGCTAAAACCTGGCAAAGAAGATAAGCTTTTCAGGAAAAAGGTACCATCTCCCCTTCGCCGTTGTCCCGGCACCTCTCTTGGGGCAGTAGTCTTAGGGTGGAGGGTAGGAGGGCCTCGGTGGGCTCATCCCTGGGCCTGGGGGCTTACTCCCGTGCTCCCCTTCCTCCCTCAGCGGCGGTCCTGGAAGAACTCCGAGGACCGGATAACTTTGGCCAACAAGCCTCTCCGGCGGTTCAAGCAGGAACCAGAGGAGGACCTGCCCGAGGCGCCCCCCAAGACTAGGGAGAGCGACCACTCACGCTCCAGCTCCCCCACCGCCGGGCCAAGCACTGAGGGTGCGGAGGGGCCCGAGGAGAAGAAGAAGGTGAAAATGCGGCGGAAGCGGCGGCTCCCCAACAAGGAGCTGAGCAAGGAGCTGAGCAAAGAGCTGAACCAGGAGATCCAGAAGACGGAGAGCAGCCTGGCCCAGGAGAACCACCAGCCCATCAAGTCGGAGCCTGAGAGCGAGAACGAGGAGCCCAAGCGGCCCCTGGGCCTCTGCGAGCGCCCCCACCGCTTCAGCAAGGGGCTCAACGGCACCCCCCGGGAGCTGCGGCACCAGCTGGGGCCTGGCCTGCGCAGCCCGCCCCGAGTCATCTCCCGGCCCCCTCCCTCCGTGTCCCCGCCCAAGTGCATCCAGATGGAGCGACATGTGATCCGGCCGCCCCCCATCAGCCCCCCGCCCGACTCGCTGCCCCTGGATGACGGGGCGGCCCACGTCATGCACAGGGAGGTGTGGATGGCCGTCTTCAGCTACCTCAGCCACCGAGACCTGTGTGTCTGCATGCGGGTCTGCAAGACCTGGAACCGCTGGTGAGGGGCCAGGCTCAGACTGGGAGGCACTAGGGGGCCAGCCTGCGGCTACACCCAGATGGGCCAGGGATCCCCATGGGAGTCGCTTGTGATGCTCTCCCCTTCTAAGTCAGTCCAGCTTCAGTATCCTCAGAGAGTTCCAGAGTCCCGTCAGTGTGGTCTTGTTGAAAGAGGTGAACCCTATTTGCTTTCCTGGCTTAACTCCTTGGGAGGTGAACTAAGAACCAAGTGATGTCCTTGTTCTTTGAGTTAGCCCAGGTGAGACTTCCCTGGTGGTCCCATGGTTGGTAATCTGTGCTTCCACTGCAGGGGCACAGGTTCAGTCCCTGGCCAGGAAGTTAAGATCCCATATGCCAAGCAATCTGGCACCAAAAAAAAAAATACGAGCTCAGGTTAAGGGCACTTTGCAAGTTCCTGATGTTCCCGCTTCGCGAGTCCCCAGCTTTCTGACCTTGGTCAAGTTACTTACCTTCATCTGTGAACAGGCATGCTGCAGGGTTGTTTTGAGATATGATCTGTGGAAGGTGTCATAAAGCCCCCAGTAAATACTTTATAGGTACTGGTACTTTCCATGGGGGTTGGGGGGGAAGGGCTGTGACCCCCCAGAGCAGCCTCTTCCAGGTGAGAATAAGACAGAAACTAAACAGAAGAGTCCAGACGGCAAAGTTAAGGAGCCTCCCCTTGGGCTTGGTAGGTGGGGGACTGACCACAGCCATGCAGGAGGCTCCCCTAGTGAGCTCCCTACTCTGATGTTGCCCCTTCTGCCGGGCCTGGCCCCCAGGTGCTGCGATAAGCGGTTATGGACCCGCATCGACTTGAACCACTGCAAGTCCATCACGCCCCTGATGCTAAGCGGCATCATCCGGCGACAGCCTGTCTCCCTGGACCTCAGCTGGACCAATATCTCCAAGAAACAGCTGAGCTGGCTCATCAACCGGTTGCCTGGTGAGCACTGGACCAGGGACGCCCTGGAGTGCAGTATTGGGGGCTGGGGGGCGTGTCACCTTATCTATGGCCACCTTTCTGTCCCCCCAGGGCTCCGAGACTTGGTGCTGTCTGGCTGCTCATGGATCGCAGTCTCCGCCCTCTGTAGCTCCAGCTGTCCGCTGCTCCGGACCCTGGATGTCCAGTGGGTAGAAGGACTGAAGGACGCCCAGATGCGGGACCTCCTATCCCCGCCTACAGATAACAGGCCAGGTGAGTGGCTAGGCCAGGGACCAGGCCAACGGGGTGGTGTAAAGGTGGTGTGACCAAGCTGTGTGAGTGGGTCTGGTTTTCACTACAGACACGTCTGGGGCTTGTGTCCTCACCTTCTCTGGCCTCAGCCCTTCTGTTCTCAGTCAGCTTTGGGCGCAGAAGGGATCTGTGAGAGGGCAGCAGCTCCGATCATGCCACTTGGGGAGCTCTGTGTGGGTCTGACTGCTTTGCTGCTCACTTGTTCTGAGCTCTAAGCCTCGGAAGCATCGCGGTCTGTGTGGCTGGACAGGGCCTCGAATGGAGCCCTCTAGAACAGGTTGCAGGGCTCACTGCTCCACACCCATACCTTCAAAGAGGAAACTCTGCTGACCCAGAGATGCTGTGCTATCTCTGCTTTAACTGGCTAAGCACTGCTGGTGGAATGCAGGCTGTGTTTGTAGATCTTCTGACTTTTAAAGAATCTGCAAATGTAAAATTTGACGTGGAATATGCCAGTCTTTAAATGTTGGAACCAGTCCTGATCTTTTAGGGGAGACCCTCACTGGCTGAATGAAACCCAGGTGTCCCGTCTGGCGGGTGGGCCTTGTAGAGTGTCATGTCCAGGTGACCCGTTGCCTCTTCCACCCCGCCCTCTCAGGTCAGATGGACAATCGGAGTAAGCTCCGGAACATCGTGGAGCTGCGTCTGGCCGGCCTGGACATCACGGACGCCTCCCTGCGGCTTATCATCCGCCACATGCCCCTGCTCTCCAAGCTCCACCTCAGTTACTGTAACCACGTCACTGACCAGTCCATCAACCTGCTCACTGCTGTGGGCACCACCACCCGGGACTCCTTAACCGAAATCAACCTGTCAGGTCAGTCAGGGGCACCCACGAGGCTCTGCCCAGGACCCCATAGTTCGGGGGGGGGGGGTGCATTTCACAGTTGTAGGGAAATACTGGCTTGCCTCTTGTTACAGGGTCATGTCCTAGGTGCTGTGACACACCGGTGAACAAGACACGGCCTAGTCTAGCGGGGAAACACGTTAAACAATTAAGCATTATTAGATTTTCAATAATTGCTACAAAAAATTAGTGCCAGTAGCAGTGAGCACATGAGCACATAGCAGTGGCTCTTGACCCAAAATAGGGGCTAGGAAAACTTCCCTCGGGCCCACTGGATGAGCTGGTGCCGGGCAGCAGCCGGTGTGGGAGGGCACCTGGCAGTGTGACCAGGCCAGGTGGATGGAGTACCCGGCTTGATGGCTGCCATTGTTGTTGTCGCTCACGTGTCCCCCTCCTGACTCTGCCATCAAGGGGCCCATTGTTGACAAGAAGAGAACCCCACAGTGGAGTCCTCACTCCTTCCACTTACTGATGGGGCTGGAGTTTGTTCCTAAGAGCTTGGGGCATGACCAACAGGGAGGTGGACAGAGGTGACACCACCCATTCTGAGCCCAGTCAATAACCCTGTACTGGTCTGATGGCTCAGGATGGTCAGGTTGGGTGTGGGAGATTAGGATGAGACCAAAAGAAAAAAAAAAAACACATTTTTTTTCCTCCAGAAATTAGCAAGGAATAAATAATATCCTCACCTCATGTAAATTATATTTTGACACAATCCAACCTGCTGTTTGGCTTGGTCAGCATTCACATGTTGTTTTGCTGTTTGCTTCTCTTCACCCTGTGTTTGTTCCTAAGAAACTCCTTCCTGTTGCTAATGCCCCATCCGACTGGGAGCGGGGAGGTTTGGCTCACATGAGCTAAAGCTGTACCTTAGTGCCTGGGAGGCCCCTCCCGCCTCAGGGAGTTTTGGTGGCGGGTGGCAGTGGGGTGGTGGCCCCCCAAGGAGGCAGAGAACAGAGAACCACATTGAGGTGAGCTTCCACCAAGACCTCAGCTACTGGTCTTAAACTGATGCCGGGCTGCCCCATGGAGAAGGGCCTGGGAGGCAGCTTGTTCTAAGTGCTTGGTAGTAATGAACTCTTTCCCTCTGTTCTGACTGGGTCACTAGGGTATATAGCAGGGACACAGGTATAAAATCCCCCTCCCCTGCAGCGAAGAGGATGTCCATGATGTGTGTTTGTGTAAATCATCTGTTGCATTGTTTTCTGCCATAATCCAGTCACCTCATCTTTTTGTCTCAGAACCTACATTCATCTCTCTCCGTTGGTGTTAAGAGCTGCGACATGTATGAAGGCCAATCTCCATACCCGGTCTTGTCTATATTTGGTTCTTTTTAACATGTTTTCTGTTCCTGTAAGTGTAACTAGTTAATGGTAAAATAAGCCTCTGCCACAGAGAGGAATGTGCTTGACACATTTTCAGATCCTTCAGTGTGGTCAGATCAGATCTAGTAGCAAAAGTGAAGCCACTTTGGTACCTTGCCTTCCCTGCCCCTGCTTCTCACATGGAAGAACCACCTTCAAATTTTGAGCTCTTGCTGTTTGTTTACCTCCACTTTTCTAAACAGCCTACATTGCTATTTCTTGTTTATTTTTTCACTCAGATGCTCTTTTTGTTAACTTGCCTTGTAGAGCATAAGGATTACTGTTCTTAAATTCTCTACACTGCTGCCGCCCCCCCCCCCCCCCCCCCAATCTTCCCAGTTTGTGTGGTTACGTCACTATTATTTACCACATTATGGCCATGCATGGATTGTCCACTGTTGAGCCAAAGTGTGTATTATGTTTCTTTCCTTGCACAATTTTTTTGTTTTCCCTAGAGTTAATAATTGCCTCCTTTTTGTTTGCTCAGTCTCTGAACAGACTACAACAGACTCGAGTACTATTCTTTACCCTCATGAACTCGTCAGGCCCTTAACCAGTCTTGGTAGGAAACCACCCTCCTACATTTCTTTCCTCCTGCCCCCACTTGAACTTGACTGCCTCTGCCATCTGCACATCTGCTTCCTAGGATTGCCTTGGTCTCTGTCTTGTGTGGGGGCCCCTCTTTCCTTGGTCCTGTATCTTCTTTCTTGGTTTATCTGTTTGGTGGAGGACATAATCCAGACCTCCTGTGTCTGAAATGGTTTCATTATACCTTCATGTTGTAAGGTATAATCAATCTCTCAACTTGGAAATATATGTTCTGTGGGTCTGGAAAATTTCCTTGAATTATTTAATTTCCTTCCCTTCTGTTCTTTCTTTAGTAGTCTTTTGATACCTTTACTTTTTCCCCACCTCTTGTCTTTTGCTCTTTCTCTGGTTTTCCCCTACTTCTTACACAGTTCATAGTTCACCCTTGAACAACTTAGGTGCTAGGGGTGGAGCCCTCTGCAGTGGAAAATCCAAATATAACTGATGGTTGGTCCTTGGTATTCACACTTCCTCCATAACCTCAGATTCAACCACAAATTTGTAGCACTGTAGTATTTACTGTTGAAAAACATGGGCAGATAAGTTGACCTGCACAGTTCAAACACATGTTGTTCAAGGATCAACTGGAGTGAGTTTTTCATTTCAGACATATGAAACTGCTTTATTATGTAGGTTAAAAAGTCACATATTGGCAGTTCTCACATGGTTTAGCCTATATTTTTAACTTTACAGCTACAGTTCTCAGAACTTTTGGAGAGTGGCCTGTTCTTGTTTCTTGGATCCAGATATTGTCCATCCTGAGGATACTGATAGTTATATTTTCTTCTCCACATAGACCATGCATTCCTTCAGAAGCAGTCAGTGGGCCTGCCTAAGGGGCTTCTCTCAGTTGTGTCGTCAGCATGTGGTTTTCTATTCAGCTGATGGGCTGCTCTTGGGACAAGGTGGGAGCTTGGGACTGTAGATGTCACTGGGTGGTCAGCATGGGTTGTTTCTTTGGGGAAATCCAGACGACATCTATCCGTCTTTCCTCTTAAGCTGGTCAAAGTTGCCCAAGGACACTTTTCTTGACCTCCCAAGTGAAGGGTTCAGGCCAGGCTGCTGGTGTTCTAGGGCTTGGCAGGAAAGGAGTCTGGGGCTGTCAACAGTCAGCAGGTAAATTTCCCTGTAACTGCATTTTTCAGTGGGCCCTCCTGCCTTCCACAGTGCCTGGTGGTGCCTAGTCTAGAGCCTTTCTCTTGCCCAGAGACAAACTCCCCTCTTCTGCTGGGGAGTCTTCCAGCTTTATACGTCTGCCCCTTACAGGGTTTATACACCATCCGTTCTCACTTGACTTTTACAGTAAGATTATGGGGGCAGATATTTGAGGGATTATGAGATAAGGGGATACCCTTGGAAGATCTGAGGTGTTAATCTTCCAAGTCACCTCTTTGGCAGCATCCTTGTCACTTTCCCATCTGCCTGGCTAGCATGGGAGGCAGACAGCTTTCCATCACCACTCGTTCGAAGTTCATGAGCTCATTGTTCAGGATTGGATTTTACTGACATTGTCTGACATGTGTATCCAAGACTTTAAGCATTTGTGCAAGGATGTTGTGCAGACCTGAGGAGAGTGCTCTTTGGTGACTCGTGGGGTGCTATGACGTGACTTCTTTGGACCACCTCGTAAGTTGAAGGGACTTTGACATACAGAGCTGGCACGGGCCTTGTGTGCATTACTGCAGTTCGCCCTTACTGTTAACGTTTGTTCTTACTCAATTCAATAGCAAAATGAAAGTATACATACTAGCGATGACAAGCAAAGGTCAGTAATACCACTGAGATGAAGGAATCTCTGGGCTCGGGGTAGGGACTTGGCCTCAGTTGGATGAGAGCTGGCACTGCAGCTCATTGGCTGAGGGTTCAGTTCTAAAAAAAGAGTATGACAGACCCCAAGTCCACATTGATAAAAATACTCAGTTGAGGGTTTGGAGTTCCGATTTTGTTCTCTGAGGATGGAATCTCTCCAGCCACTTCTCATGCATTGGTTTCCTACGTGGGTTTGAGGTTGACATTCCACGAAAGGGGACCAAGCATGTGGGGCCTTGCAGTAAAGCACTGGTGTCCAGGGGAGCAGGAGGGCCCCGAGATGGCCTTACAGGTGTCCTCACTCCCCCAGCATCTCTTCCCTGGGAATGAGCAGGTAAGCACACAAGAGCGTGTAGAGAGAGGTGTTCCTCAGTAGGAGTAGACATGAAAAGCAAGCTGTTTTCATGTGTTGTGTGATCTTGTCTGTAAAACAATATGGACAGGACCTGTTGATGTGAGAATGTATACATGTAAGACTCTTACATGGGACAAGACTCTGAGCAATTTCACTTGGAACTTGTGGGTGTTTTTCAGGCATGTATGAACCTTTGTAAGTAGTAGAGGAAACCAGGCCCCATCTGAGGAGACTGAACAGGAGAGCTGCTAGGGGCTCAGGGGAGGGGGTCCTCGGTTCCACGCCTCCTCCACCTCACCTGTGTCCTCTTCCCTCCAGACTGCAATAAGGTAACTGACCAGTGCCTGTCCTTCTTCAAACGCTGTGGGAATATCTGTCACATTGACCTGAGGTACTGCAAGCAAGTTACCAAGGAAGGCTGCGAGCAGTTCATAGCCGAAATGTCTGTTAGTGTCCAGTTCGGACAAGTGGAAGAAAAACTCCTGCAAAAACTGAGTTAGTCCAAGGACAAGTATGTAAATATGGGGTGAGGGGAGGGGAGACGCCAGGGGAGGGGGAAAGACTTTACAAAAACTAGGGCCTTTAAATATTTTCAGTTTGGAACTTGGAACAACAAACCCCAAACAATTCCCTTTTGCAAGTCTTGCCGAGGGAGAAGCCAGTCTGCCACTGTTTGGGGGATGAGCGAGCCTGGTGCTTTCCTCTGGTCTTTCTGAATCAAAACCGCACTGCTTTCTGGACCATTGCTCAGGCGGCCTTTACCGAGAAGACATTCCCGTTGGAGAGGAGGATGGACTTGGGCGACATTCTCTTACTAAAGCATGAGCTTAGGAAATTTGGGGGGGGGGGTGGTGTTTTTGTTTTGGGCACCTTACTCCTGGCAACTTTGGGGGTTTTGGTGTCAACATAAAGTGGACCACATACCACATCTGCCGTCTCAACATGTTTGTTTGGTTTTGTTACATCTTACATTATGCAGAACTATTTTTGTACAAATTGTTTAAAAGTTATTTATGCAAGGTTTGAATGCATACCAGTGTTTTTATTGTTTTGAGATTGCCAACTTTCCTGGTTTCCTTAAGGTAGGAGAGACCTTTCCGTGTACTCCATACAAACCCATCTATACATGTGCCCAGATCTGGCAAAGCAGGCTAAGACCTCCAGTTAAAAGCATGTCTAACTGGAAGTTGAGAGTCTGCTTTGTATGTCAAGAAATTGCATAAGCATGATGTGGATATATGTAAATTATAGTCAAAGTGAGAGAGACACTTTGCTAAATTTCCTCTGTATAGAATTCACCTTTTTTTTTTCCCTCAAAATTTTGAAATTCAGACTTCAGCCTTTGCACTCAGGAGGGGTTTGCTCCAGCATGAACTCTTATATTCTACATAGATCTAATTTATACAGTGAGTCGAGAAATAGAATAAATGACCCAACACAGCCTTTTCTTTTTTTCTCTCCTTTGAAGTGAGCTGAGTTCTCATTTGAGGTTTAGAACATGGCTGTTGCCCAGTTGTAAAGTTACGCATTCATAAGTGCCATTGTTGTAAGATGTTGTTTTCCTAGACCTTCCCTGATGCGGTTTTACCTTTGTTGAATTTGTATAAACAATTGTACAAAAAAAAACCCACTCTTGGACTTTGCGGGTTTTTGTTCTGGGGCAGACTGGAAGTCTGACTGGGAGGTCCAGAGGCCATAGTCTCGGCACCAGTGATATATATTTTGAAGCCAGACTAGGTATCATTTGTTAGTCACCAGAGAAATGCAGCAGCCCCTTGGTACATGTTTTTCCATCTTCCGAAAGAGATCTTGTTGTTCGTAGCTAATAAAGTAACGTCCACATGTAAGAATTAGGTACAAACTGCTTTAAGGGGCAGAGTGGCTTACCTGTGTGGTTGCCTCTGACCACGCCTGTATAAGGTAACTTCCACAGCCACTTGGCATTTTCACTGCCAAAGAGGGGGGACGGGGGTCCACTTGCTCAGCCTCCAGTGGAGGCAACTCAAGGAGACCACAACCTGCACTGGTGACCTTGGGCTGGGGTGGCTGGAGGCCCTTAGCTAGGAGGTAACTGCTCCAGGTGGGACGTCAACTTGAGATCACAGAAAGATGCAACTAGTCATCTGAAAATAAAGATAGCCCAGCTTCCTTCCTCAGTCATCAACAGCACCACCAGACTTGGGTCTCACGGGACTAGCCTTTCCCACTAATAGTCATTTCATACTCACACCACCACCCCAATCCTTTTTTTTTTTTTTTTTCCCCTTGGTGAAATGGTTCTAGATCCCATCTAGGTCTATGCCTCCTATTCATTTAAATCCTGAGATCCTTTCTGACTCAAACTGGAGACATCTGAAGCTGTTGCACCCTGGAATTTAACTCAGGGGATGCATTTGACAGAGGTAAGATTAGTTTAACACATGATGGTTTGTTTATAAAAATGTGGCTTACCTTTCAAGCCTGATCACTCATCATGGAGCACCCACACCATAGGTCAAGTTGCAGTTTTCTTGGCAGCCTGAGTGCTGCGAACCTCTGAGTAAGAGTTACCCTGATGTCCAGTAAAGGCATCTTCTTCTTTGGGAACTGTTGAAGGGTGACAGTGGTTTCCAGGTGGAATCTTGGCATTAGAAACTGACCCTGTTTTCCGGTCACGTTTGTAGTGCGCTGGTCACAGATTACCATTCCCCAGGTGTACCAAACAATCCAGTTAAGTTTATATAGTAAGTCCCTTACACACAAACAAGTTCTGTTCTAACAGCACATTCCTAAATTCAATTTGTTCTGAAGTCCAACAAAGTTAGCCTAGATAACCAACTAATGTAATCAGATATATAGAACTATGCAGGTTTATAATACTTTGGACACAAATACCTAAAGAAAACAAACATTTCTAATCTTCTAGTACAGACTTTTAAGTACAGTACCAGCTACATCACTGCTGCTTTTACGCTTGCTTCCAGACATCCTGGACTTGAAATAAACACTGTCTTCTCTACAGTATTGTGAAGTACACAACCACTTGTAGAGGATGCATGCATGTGACAATGTATGCCAGGTATGTGAACTAACTCACGTGACTGGACATGTGAGCACATGTTCACAACTTGAAGGTACGTTATGTTAGGGTACTTAAGTGTATCCCAGTACAGACCTGTTCCTTAGAAAATGAGCTTTAGATGAGGCTGGGCCAAGCTAGATGCTTGCAAACAGCTATTCTGAGCCCAAATACATCTGATGAAGTAATGGAAGGTACATAAAGCATAGGGAGCACTTCCTGGGTAAGACCACATCTTAACCCAGGAAAGAGGACAGGCTCCAACCCTCCTTCCTCGAGGGATGCTGACCTTGACAGAGATACCATGGCCCATCGAATGGCATCCTTCCGTACCATGAGGATAAAGAGACATCACTATTCCCTTGTGGATCCATATGACAGGTTACCTATTCAGAAATAGAGACATGGCATGCAGCTAGAAAATGCAGGTTCCAGACAGACATGTTTGCCCTCTGCCAAATAAATCAGTACCTTATTATTCCAACCTATTAGGCTGAAAATGTGTTTGCTTCTTACTAAGCCAAGGTTGTTTGAAAATGCTACCTAAGAAGATACACCACTAGGAGTTTTTGTTCATTGCTACAACAAACACCTGATAATATATGTAAGTCCAAGAGGAAACAGTAAATAAGCTGTTTTCAGCTGAGACTATGAGCAAACAAATCTCAATATTCTAATTTAACTTCAGATAACACCAATACCTGCTGCTTGGCTTCTATTTAGGTGTGTTTACTGTCTCACCCACTAGCCTAGATTTGAAGACCCCTCCACAAAATTAATGATTTGTGGGTAATGTTGAATTTCTGGAGTTCACTGTCTGACTAGAAGTACAGATTAAGTGCACATATAGCTTCAGCAGGGGCTGAGCTCTGGGTCTGCAGGCAAGCACAAGAGAAGAGGTTTTGAGACTATCCACAAAGCACTGGTTTACATGCTTTGACCCTATCAGAAAACGTAGAAAGGCAACTTTATTTCATAGCTAGCCAAACTTCCAGCCTTAAGCACAGTGGGGAAGACTATTTACCTCCTTTGCTGTAATTTTCAAGTCTTGTTCATTGACTTCTGGATCCTGAGCACCTGAAGGCATGCATTACCCACTGCACAAAGTCAAAAGAAACCCACAGGACTCACCCAAGGAGTTATGTAATTTCCCAAAAACACATCTCCTCACAAGCAGTGGGAGTGAATCCACAGTTGGTCTCAATTCAACCACCATGATCAGAATTAGATCTAAAAGAAAAGATATTTCAGATCATTGATATCCCAAGAACCTTTTTTGCATAAGTTAGTTTCTCAGGTTTATCATCTCTGGTTATTAGAGGAGTTAAGAAAAAACATTAGAGCTAGGTTCAAATTCTGAGGTGGGGGCTTATTTTATTAAAAGACTTTCTTTGGCTTCACTTTTTCTTGGCTTCACAGGATCTTAGTTCCCCAATTAGGAATTGAACCCAGCCCTCGGCAATGAGAGCAGTCTTAACCACTGGACCTCCAGGGAACTCTTTGTGGTGACTTTTTGACAGATTTTAGACGAGTTTTTTAATTTCTCAGAGATTGAGTTCCCCATCTGTGACATGAGGTAATATATATTTGGAAATAACCACAAAACACCTGGCACAATACCTGGTCACAGTAAACGGTGAAAATGTAGTTAAACTTACCATTAAGTCAGCAGCCAAGGGTAGATGGGGGCAACATCTTTGAAGGTGCTCCTTGCTCTCCTGAAGGAGGTGATGGACCAGGTGTGGACACCCATTCATGCTGTACCCAAGTGAATAAAGAACTGACCAGGAAGAGTGTCCATAAAAACATTTCTTAAAATCTAATTTTATTCCTAAAGTTCAAATTAGCTAGTGGGTAGCACTGAAAATACACTTTCACTATACAAAACAGTGTAACTGATCACACGTTAATAAAGAATTTAACACACACACTTCTCTAATGAAGGAAGCTAGATGCAGCCCTTGCTAGAAAAAGCTGTACCTGAACAAAAATGGACACGTTTAGTCTAAGGCCCTGGCAGTTGACTATAGAATGTCAGTTGTTCCCAATGAGGTTGAAACGCAGAAAGAGCGACAATGTGGAAACTTACATTCATCAAATAGTAGCATTTAAAATATACATGACTAATGAACATTCAGAGGTGCCACTGCTCAGCGTGTACCGTGTCAGCCATTTGCAGACAGTGATCTCATCCAAAGAGAACAGAAGTTTCAAACATCTGAGTTAAAAATAGGACGAAGGAGAAACAAGAGAACAAGAGAAATGTCCTGCAAAGAGAGCAGTAGCTGATGCCATAAGCAGTCCACTTGAGCAAGGAGTCATCAAGAGGCATTGTGAGGGAGCCCAGCAGAACCTGGGAAACTGAGCCCGTGCTCAGGCTGACGGGCGTACGGCATGGACCAGTGTGGCCGCAACTCAGGATGAATCTTTCCCGTCCCCAGTTAGAAGTGAAAATAATTTTTTAAAAATAGCTTCAGCTTTCAAACAGGAAGTTTCCAGTCCCCTTCTGTGCACGGAAATGTCTAGGATGGAGCTCAGCGCAGGGGGCTGGGCTTCAGGACTTGAACACGTGCACAGCGCGCACCACGTACTGCCGGCAGATGGGACACTCGCTCATGCGCTTGCCACACTTGGTGCAGGTGACCATGTGCCCGCACTCGAGCAAAACGCAGTCGATGACGGCGTCCATGCAGATCCGGCACAGGCTGTCATCCTCCTCGTCCTGCAGCTGCAGCCGCTCACCATCTGAAAGGCAACAGAGGGCTGGGGCGGCGGGCACGGCCATGGAGGGACCCAGTGACCCCACTGTGAGAAGCAGTCCCCACTTCTCACCTCGCTTCCTTCCCCTAGAAATGACAATAAGGACGCCTCGTAGGGTTGTGTGAAGAATAAATGAGAAATGCTAAGCTGAGGGCCAGGGATGATGTGCCTAGCAAATGTTAGCTATTTAATTCTATTTTATGTTGCTGTTTGTTTAGTTGCTAAATTGTATCAGACTCTTTTGTGACCCTGAGGACTATAGCCTGCCAAGCTCCTCTATCCAAGGGATTCTCCAGGCAAGAATATTGGAGTTGGTTGCCACTTCCTCCTCCAGGGGATCTTCCCAACCTAAGAATCAAACCAGTGTCTCCTGCATTGCAGGTGGATTCTTCACCACTGAGCCACCTTGGGACCCCCAATTCTATTTTATAGAATACATAATACAAGGTTTTTGTGATAATGATGGCTTGCTTCTGTAAATAAAAATGAAGAAACCCAGACTGGTTGATACAGGAGCCTCAGAAAACACAATTGGAATTTCCAGCCCAACTACATGGCCTTGAGAAAATCGCAGATTCCAGAGCCTCAGCTCTGGAGGAAGAGTGTGAGGAAAGTTTATTAAAGTGTCATACACTGAGTTGCCTGTCGTTGTGGGAAGGCACCCCCTGAGGCTTGGAGGCATCTTAAAATTAATCTGTGTTTCTGGCTATGATAGTACTATTTGAGTCTACTCAAAAGGGACCTTCTGGTTCTGAACAAGAAAGGTATGGAATGAGTTTAAAAAGTTCATTGCAGCCTGATATTTGGCCACAGAGCTTTGGAAAGTGAGGTTTCCCCTTCTAAAGGTCACAACGGGAATCATGAAGAAGGTTAGAAAAAATCAAACGGGAATCCAAGCTCAAAGGGCCAGTAGTCCAGTAGTCCCCGGATTTAAGAGAAATAAACACTGCCATGTCAAGAGATTCTCTCTGAGGTCCTAGTTCTCGGCCCACACCATTAGTGGAAAGTAGGTAGAAAGCATGCATGGAATAAGATGACACATGAGCTTCTGAATGCTCCAATGACTAAGATGCCTGTGTCTACTATTGTGGCATCATCTTAGAAACAGGTGTGCCAAAAGGCTTTCTGCATATTTTGGGCATAGACCTGTTTACCAACCAATGCTGTGTTATAACCAGCTTTTAAAGAAAAAAATTCAAGATTTTTTTTTGAAATTAGAACGTAATATTTGTCAGTCTGAACACCACTGAATTCTTTTCTCTTGCCTATAAAAGGTCTATGGCCCTGACCCTTTACTAGCTGAGGATTTCTGCTCCACACTCCAGTATGTAGTTTAGAAGTTCTTAACCTCAGCTTTTCACAACTTACACAGAAACCTACTAATACTGATGCTAAGAACTACTTAATATCTTGGCTCTAGGGAATTTTTTTCCCCACTGATTATCTCAATTGTAGCTTTTAAATCCTAAGTACCAGCTTGCAAGACAGGTGAGTGAGAAAAGAAGCCTTTTTATGGATCCAAGGAATTTCATTAGAGTTCTAACAAATTATGGCAAGAAAAAACAGACTGAGCAAATGATTACCTGACTCACCAGCAATGGTGAAGCAATGGTGATCTCAAAGCCAACATCACATAATGAACTTACTGCTTAAAAGATCTATAAACAGCTTCATATGACTAATTCACACTCAAAGGATAGTTTTCTCAAAAATAAATTGGACTTCATTGTGACACAGACAGCCCAGTTTTGTTTGGTTTTGTTTTTTGACAGCCCAGTTTTAAAAAGCCTAAAGAAGGCTACTCTAAGGACAAAAAAACAAAAATAAACCTACATGACTTTTGGTTTTCTTCATTCTCTTTGTATAACCGGTTTACTTTCTCAACTAGCTCCCATTTTTCACAACAGCCAGAATAGTTGACGAAATTCCGAGCCAGGATCTCCTTCAGCTGGCGCACGCTCATCCCTTCTACGTCCTCAAGGCTTGATAGGTCAGACAGAGAAGCTCTCACTCTCTTCTTGGCGAGGCCAGGCGTCTAAAATCAGAGAGTATATCCATTACCTCTGTTCCTGCAAATCCAGCAAGGAAAACAGCATACTGCCTTCGCCCTATGGGCATCACTGGTCCTGGAGATTCGACCCAGACTTTTCATGAGTCCTTATTGTGTTTTATATGCTGTGCTGCATTCAAACTAGAAGCAACAACCTGTGCTAATCTAGCGGAAGTCCACATGGACATTTTCCCTACAAGGGCGAAGACATGTCAGGAAAATCAAATTATACAGGCAATCTCACCCGCTCCTCCAAGTTTTCTTCATCATCATCGTCATCATCATCATCGTCGTCATCATCATCTTCATCGTCTTCTGTGTTTGCTGAAGCTATTTCACTGGGCTCCTACACACATAATGGTTATTAGGCCAGGACTTTTCCTAGCAGTTATCAACTCATACTTATCACTGGAGAAAACCCTTCTAGCCATCCTCCCTAAGAATGACCCCAACACCTGGTACACTCCACACCTTCCCAGGGTCCTGAGAGCTACTGCCCCTCCCAAAGAGTTGGGCCCCACATGATTCTCTAAACAACTAACCTTCCATAATTATCTCACAAGTCAAATTCCTATGAGAGTGTGAATCTGTAAAAATCTAACCAGAATATTAACTCCCCAAGGAGTTAAGAAGGGCCCATCACAGGATACCAAAGCCAATAGTGTATGAAATTGCACTGTGTCCTGATCAAAGGACCCGCACATGGCTAGTTTAACTGGCGCCTCTAAGATACAGGTAGAAACTAAAGCTCTAAGATCAGCCCTAGTGTCAGGGCTATTTGATTTCAAAGATCTCAGTCCTACTATTTCATACTTAGACATTCTAATTCCAAACAAAGCTTTCTAGAATAATTCACTGATGATGGATGCTAGTTCTAGTTTTTAGAAGTTCCTCAACCATCAGATACTTTTTTCTTTAGGAAGAACAGAAAGCCTATGTCAATTTACAATTTCAAGTATTCTATCCTAGTAGTTCACAAGCACCATATTGTAATACCCAAAACCCACACCTCCTGAGTGGTGTCATATACCCCAAAGTGACACGAAGGTCAGACACATGCGTCTTGTGTTTGCATCATAATTGTGCCAGCTGCCATTTGGCAAAACAACAAAATGCCTAACTTGGGCTTATTTAATTTATGACTATTTAGAAAGCAGCTAGACCACATTTCCCTCTGCTTCTAACCTCTTTCCTCAGAGGAGAAAATTAAACATGCAGATAAATGTTCAAAACAATTCTTTCAACATTTTAGAATCATTCATATATACAAATTGGGTATTAATTACAAGCCCGTGCATGTTATTCCATCAGAATGCCTAAGGACCTCACTGAGACAACATTCTGCACTGGCATTTCTTTGAAATGAGTAAATAACCGTATCGTGTTGCTAATTCACATGGCTCTTTCCCAATATCTAGATGAGCACAACTTTACTGTAGCAAGACAACTGTTTACACCCTGTAAACATTTATGTGCTACGTTTCACGGCCATTATTTCAACAGCTAGTATTTAACTATAGGAGATAAGGAAACTGAGGTAACTAAGGTCAAGAGACTGATGAGCTCTTTTCAGACCCTTTGTACAGCACCTAAGTGCAGAGCCTCAGGGGAGCCTGCAGGCGCAGAGTTCAGCAAAACATGGAACCTCTGCTCAGCAAGGAGCCATCAGCCCTGAAGGCCCCACCACACTGGCCAAGAGCAGATGATGTACCAGGCCCTTGGGGAACTGCACCCTCGTACCTGTGCCAGCGCTCCAGATCCTAAGGTCCGGTCTCCACCCATAAGCTCTCCCTGAAACGAAGACGCAGTAGCAGACGGGGCTGTATAGTTTGAAAAAAATGAGTGTGTAAAAAAGCTAGAAGTCTGGGACCTTGAGGAATTGAGACTGCTCGTGTCCAAGTCATCCTCAGAGCCCAGCCGATGGTGGCACAGGACCAGTTCCACCAAGTCTTCTTTCTCCCGACAGGTATCGATTGGTATGTTTCGAAGGATGAGATACTGTCGGAGATCCTTCACTTTCAGTCGCATTAACTGAGGGCGCTGAAAGGCCGTCTCTTGTAATAAGTGACAAGTGGAACATCTACGGAGATTTTCTTGTAAGACCGAACACACGGAGCAAAAATCTTTCTTGCAGTCACAACATACATGCTGAAGAGACAGAGAAAAAAGAAGCATTTAATGAGAGCCAGACATAAGCCACTGCAAAAGCCCTAGTTTTCCTTTTGCCTTCTATTAAAATTAAATTTTAGTTTTTATGAAGCCCCCCATGGCACCAGACCCATGGGCATTTCGTGTTCTCAAAGCTGTGAAAATCAAAACAGTCATTGCTGAGGCAGTCTGGATTCACCAAAGTTCAAATATAGCCCTTTAAGAAAAATATACTCTTGTGTTAATGAATTAAAACCTTTCCACCCATGGGTGCAAACATGTAATTAGCAAAGCAGAGCTGACTTGAACCACATGGAGCAGAAAAGCACAAGCACAAACTCTCTTCCTGCTCTTTTCCTGTGAAAATTTCCCCGTTTACAGAGAAGGGGGGCTGTTCACATGAAACAAACACAACATTGTTAATCAACTATATCCAATATAAAATAAAATAAGTAAAGAGAAGAGGGGAAAGCCTAACACAGAGAGGAAAAGAGAAAGGCAACTGATCTCTCAGCATCAAGCCAAGCAAACAGAGGACGCCACTTCACAATAATCTGTATCCTACAGAACCTTAAATCACTATCAAAGCCATTCCATGAGCAAAGCTTAAAGATACTAAGATGTGCTCATTTCCGCTTGGGGTTAGGAATACCAACCCTTGTTAACACCTTGTTCCTTAAGTATTTTAAAGGACTGAACTGACAGACTGGGAGATGACCTAGCAATATGATGGTACTCAGAAAGAATGACTTCTGTCCTAAAGAAAAATAACTGTTTTAGCCCAAGTGTGGTATGTTTAATCTTTAAACAATAGTCAATATTAATATACTCACTTCTTCACTTGAGTTCATATGGGTAGGGAGACATTTTTTTGAAACTTGAGGTCAGAGCTATAGTAAATCATCTCTGAACACACTGTTGACTAATTAAATCTTTTGCTTCAGAACATAAGCAGCATCAGAAGAATCAAAGTGGATAAACAAAGTCAGAGTCCAGGAGAAAGGATGGCTGAGCATCATGAGAAGTAATAGTGTCTAGTTAGAAAAATTGAGCAATGATACACAGCCCCTTCAACTTAGTACTTTTCCAAATGGGAAATGGTTATTAGGACTAACTTTTTGACAGGTATAAGAAGAAATGAAAGTATTCAAAATAACATACAGTTGAGAATTCTGACACATACGTTTTTAGTATTTAACATTTCATGCAACTCACCTTCTTTCTAAAGACTGAAAATGAAAGTCCACAGGCTTTGCAAACTATATTAGGCCCTTCTGTAGATGCTGGTGGGTAAGCAGAAAAATCAGAATTTGGTGTAAATCTAAATGGACCAGTGCCTCCTGCAAATCCAGATTGCTGGCCCCTGACAGCTCCAGTCCCCATGACTTCATTCAGTAGCCCACAGCACGAAGCCCACATAGACGTAGCACCCGCCTGAAAAGGAACAAAAACAGGCATCAGTTTAAAGCTGAGTGGAACCTGGGCTCTCTGGGATTCTTAAGGAATGCCATTCTGCAGAAGCACATTTGCCCTAAATAATTTTGAGATTGGGGGGGGGGGGGGTTTGGCCACACTGCCTGGTCTGGGATTCTACTTCCCTGACCAGGGAGTGAACTGGCACCTCCTAAAGTGGAAGCAGGGAGTCTTAATTACTGGATCACCAGGGAAGTCCCATCGAGATCATATTTTTAGCATCAAAATTTTAAGCTATTTGACAGTGGGTTATTTTCTGGTATTTACAAAGAATATTTGGCTTTGGGGATACTCATGATACACTGTTAACAAAAGGAGAAGATACAACATGAACCCAATTTCATAAAAAAAAAAAAAAAACACCCACACACAAATGCTTAGAGATGTGCATACAACACAGAAAAAAAAAAAAGACTGGATAGAAGTACATGCTGTGTGATACTTGGGGTTTATGCTCATCCCCCCCCTCAGATTGTTCTTTATCTAAAATTCAAATTTAATTAAGTGTCTTGTATTCTACCTGGCAACCTTAAAGACTGGTGACCACAGATAGCACTGTTCTATAGGCTGAAGCAGTTTTTCCTATCATTTAGCAGAAAGAATATAAATTCAAATTATTTAATTTCGTTAAACTTCGGTCCTCTCATTCATAACTGGACATAATAAACTATGGTATGTGAATACTTTTTTGGTTTTTTTAAAATGACTGGGAAAACATCAAAATGCCAACTGAGGTGCTCTCTAGGTTTTCATGTAGATCTCATGTAATTTGTTTTCTGGAGTTTTCCCCTGCTTTCCAAATCTTTATAAAGAAAATATTAGGGACTTCCCTGGTGGTGCAGTGGTTAAGAATCTGCCTTGCAGTGCAGGGGACGCAGGTTTGATCCCTTGTTGGGGAACTAAGATCCCACATGACACGGGCCAACGAAACCCGTCACAGAGTTCTCCAGAGCCCGTGCGTCACAACTAGAGAGCTGGGATGCCACAATGAACATCCCGCTTATTGCAACCAGGACCCAACACAGCCAAATAAATATTTTTTAAAAGAATATATATATTAACATTAAGGAAATATTTTTACCAGCAAACTAAGAATACTGAACACAATTTTGATGACTCGATAACCATAATGACGTTATGAGGTCTAAGGGCTATTTTCTATACCATTAAGTGGCTTGAAACTAATATGCTGCCTTTTATGTTTTCTCCCATCTCTTCCCTTTCTGTGAATCATCATTGCTATCATTATAGCTACTTCTATCAACTTTTTTTTTAACTGTACTCAGAAACCTGATAACCAAGCTTGTTAGAAGTGTATATAAAAATATATTTTCAGTGAGGGCTTTAGGCATTTTCCCATGCTAAAAACAAAAAGCTACAGTGTTTGGAACCAGTGAGCTCTTGCCCCTTGTCCTGATTCTTAAGCATATTCTAGACTCTAGATAATGTGATAAGTAATGGAATTCCAGGTAGGTGAGGTCTTACAAGTTAAAAGGGCAAAACATGACAACAGTACACTGTTCCCTTCATTATCTAACTCTGTCAAACATTTACTATTTGTCCAATGAGCTCTTAAAAAAACTTTCTTATAAACAATCTTAAAAGGTTATTTGGAATGTTATAGAAGGATCTTGCCATTCTTACTACTACCCAGAAGCAGTGTGTGTGTGCGCTCAAGTGCTCAGTCGTGTCTGGCTCTTTGTGACTCCATGGACTGTACGCTGCCAGTCCTTGGGATTCTCCAGGCAAGAATACTGGAGTGGGTTGCCATTCCCTTCTCCAGGGGATCTTCCTGACCCAGGAACTAAACCCTTGTCTCTTGTATCTCCTGTATTGGCAGGCAGGTTTCCACCACTAGCGCCACTTGAGAAGCCCAGCAGAAGTAGTATGCTATGTTAAACACCGGGAAAAGAGAAGGTAAAGAAACATGAAACCACAATACAAGGTTCAAATAGTGTTAAGCATCAGGGTCACTGACTTAAGTATTATATGGCTTCAAACCCTATAATTCTCAAGAAATAGTGATGCCTTTAAAGTCAGGTTAAGTTATAATTAATAGTTCATACCTTTAAATAAATATATACCTCAGACCCTACAGCCATGATTTGTTTAAACATAAAAGCATAAAAATCCAGATTTACTAATAGTCCATTTAAAGTGAGCTTTTTTTTAGCAAAGGATTCATCTGCAGTGCTTTAAACAGTGAGCTCTTAAAACAACTGAGAATGTTTTCAAAATATTCAACTTGCACATAATATTTTGGGGGGAATACCTCAACTACAGAAAGTACCACCAGGAGAAACTTTTTTCATTCCAAGAGTTTAAAGAAGTATAGTTTTGAGAAACTTTAGCTTCCTGCTGACCTAACTTCTAAATGATTAAATTGTTGTTAGGACCCTTTTAATTCCTGGGTGATACTGTCTTAACTCCAGTGAAAATTCCTTGTGAACAGAACTTCTTTCCTCCACAGCATACAGTTGCATCACTATGACTAATTGATAAATAACTTTGTAAAAGGTTTCATTATGATACTTCTTTAAAAGGGCAATGTAATTAAATTTTTTCTGCTACCTAAAAAGTTCAAATTGTGTCTTGTTAAGAAAGAGTAATAAAGACAGAAAAAATTTTGAACTTGCAGGTGGAAAAAATGAATGATACTCCCTTTTAAAAGTAGCTCTGTTGCACATTTTGTTCTTTCTGTCCCAAAACACTTTTACAATGAGAGTAAAGGAAGGATACAAATTTTCAAACCATGTTAATGAGTGCAACCATTAAAATTCTAGGCTGAAAACACACACAGTTATGATGAAGGGAATAGAAGAATTTGTTTTTGGGAAAACAACTGAATCTCTGTGTAGACATCAATATTGGAGGGTAACAATTTCCTCCAATTCCTCACATTTCTGTAAAGGGGAGAGAAGTTCCTCTTCATTCCCCAGAAGGGAAAATAATGGAAAGAATGCGTCTTTCAGTTATTTCATTATAAAATAAAAATTAAAACACAAAGCCCAAGCCAACTCCCAGAGCACTGTCCCAGGCAAAAATGTGTTGCTATAACCTAATATTTGGTACAAATCAGCCAAAGATCATACCAGAGGGGAAAAAAAAGAAAAATCTGAAACACTGAAAATCTGTTTCCGCTTCCTTAGATCTGTGAACTCAATTTTGAACAAAATCTCCCAAAATGAGAATAATCTCCCAATAAGAGAATATTCCTCAAAAAAAAAAAAAAAAAAGAATATTCCTCATATTCCGGTGAAGATTAAATCTACCTGTGTGTACTGTCACCCTCTGACAAGAGCATTGGCGACACTCCAGCCTTTCTCAAAAAGTGCAGAAATTTCAAACAGTGGAAGCCCAGTTACCAGTTTTACTCCAGCATATCTTTCTTTACTGTCCAGCATATCTTAAAAACTTCATTTCTATTTCCCCTTTAAGACTGTTTTCTGGCACCCCAGTGCTGAAATGAAAGTGATGTCTTTAGTGATTCAACCTCCCCCACTTCTTTGGAGCAGGTATTTTTAATCCTGTACTACAGGAGCTGCTGTCACTGCCTTTCACTAAGGAGTTGCCTAGGCCAGTGAAACTGCTCTTAAGACAGTAGTTGGACTGGCCAGGAGAGCCGTAAAAAATACTGAGCCCCAGGATTCTTTTTTTTTTTTCCAAGACTCTGATTTAACTAGTCTGGGTACAACCTAGGCATCAGAATTAAAAAAAAAAAAAATTCCCTCTGTGGGGGAGGCTCATCAGGGAGGGGTCATATATGACTGATTCGTGTTGATGTATGACAGAGACTACCACAGCAATGTAAAGCAATTATTCTCCAATTTTAAATTTTTTTAAGTATAATAAAGAAAAAAAAAGTCAACCATTAAAAAAAATTCCCCATGTGATGTGCATGTACAGGCGAGATTTGATGGTTAACAACTGCTGAGTCTAGATTTCTCCTTCCTGCCTCCATCATTTCAGCTGGAGAATCACTCAAGAGATTCCAAAGTGGAAGAGGCTGTAGTTACTTCTGAAGCCTGTGCCTCTAGAGTTCTAGGACCAATACCTCCATCTCGTGCTCCTCACGACCTGTGTATACGCCCCACCCCATGTCCCATCCCCAGGCCCCAAGCAGTGGGATATGCTTTCAGTTTTTCCTTTCCCTCCATGGTTTCCCCTAATTCTTTCAGAAAGACTCAGCCTGAGTTTTCAACAATTTACTCTGATTCTTAAATTAGTTCCTCTCCTTTACCACATATTATTAGCCTGGAACTTAGGATGAAATCTGATGCCATTCTTCATTTTATTTCTTTGCTTTTTTGCCCACATTTCTTATTTTCTAACTTATTCCTCTACACTTTTTCTTGTGTGCAATCTCCAATATTGGGAGGACAGTGATTTCTGCGTCCATCAAAAACAGCCATTGCACAAACTATTTTTGTCATTCTTCACTTCTAAGTTGAAGGATCCATGCAAAAGATGAAGCTTCCAGGCTTGGGCTCCATCTCCCTGACTTCCATTAGTATGTTTCATCTTCGAGCACTTTCCCTTAAAGTCCTAATTGCCTAAATTTCTTCTGATGTTCCCCTGGGCACAAGGATCCCTCCCTAACAACTGTTACCTTGCCATTCAGCTAACAGTACTTGAAGTGTCCTATACTAATCTTTCCCCTTCAAATCTATCCAAACTTGTTACTACTTGATATTACAGTTCCAGGGCTTCAGATGGTGCAGGGAAGAATCTGCCTGCCAATGCAGGAGACACAAGAGAATTTGATCCCTGGGTCGGGAAGATTCCCTGGAGGAGGAAATGGCAACCCACTACAGTACTCTTATCTGGAGAATCCCTGGACAGAGAAGCCTGGCGGGCTACAGTCCATGGGGTTGCAAAGAGTCAGACACAACTGAGTACACAACACACACACAGAACAGTCCCATTTTTCAAGTGACAGAATCTACAAAAGCAATTAAGGAACAATTTAAGAGAGCATTTTCCCAACAACTGAATTGAATGTATGCTCTTAGGAAGGGGGCAGGTAGGGGAACATGAATTTATTCTCTGAGCTTTTGACTCTCTGACTCTGTTACATTTTCTTGGAGCCCAGTTACCAAATCTAGGGGAGTCATAACCAAAAAGCCCCCTTTCTTGCACCCTCCCCCAAAGAGCTTTAGAGACCCAATTTCATGTTCTTTCCAATTCTGTTTTCCCTATCCTCTAAGATTTTCTACCAGTTTAATCAGCCTGCATTCTCTTACTTTGCTTTTATTCACACTCTGCTCATCTTCTGATAGTAAGATGGAAGCATATTTTCCAAACTATTCCATTTTCTTCTGAATATTCTGAGCAAACACAATTTCCAGGCAGACAGTACACAAGACACAGGTCTTTGGTTTTTGGATTTGCAGTAAATTCAATGAGTTGTTGCTATGCCGCAGTTACAAAGAGGTGTGTTACCTAAATATAGGTCACCACCCACCTTTCAGTTGCTTACTTTGTTTAAAAAAAAAAACAAAAAAACTACTACCCTTCCATGAAAAAAAGACGAAGTCTGGAACTCTGAAAACTAAAGCTATGATCTGGGTATATGTGACTAACAATTCTAAACCTTACTTGGGACCATGGTTGACAGCAGGAGTCAACAGACTAAACCACATGAACCCAAGAAGTTAGAAGGAACAATAATCTATAAAGATGGCGACATCTCCTCTCTTGGCCATGAATATAGTTCAAAAACAACATAGAGAGTAACTGAATAAGGCAACCATCTACTTATATCTGGCACAAAACTCCTAGCTCAGGGAATGTAGCTGTTTTCAGCTGATTTTCTAGCCATCAATGACTACTGAAAATAAATGACTTTCTTGATAAACCTAATCCCTTTCCTACACACCCTGTTAGACTAAAATTATTTCTGAACAGATTAGCCATAGAACCATGGCCTGCCTGGCATCAGTTAAGAACCAGATATCATATTAAAAACTTATATGACCCACAGTAAGAAATTAAGTTCTAAAGTTTCCTATCTGAACTGCCCCAGACACCTAGATCTCTTCATGTTATTCTGGTTTCCAATGCCAGCTCTTATTTTTTTTTTTTCCAAAGCCAGTACACCAAGATCTTAGGGAGCCAATAATACTATCTTTTTTGTTTGTTTGTTTCCCATTCTAAAACTGAGTAAAGAGATAAGACAAATAGAAATTTAAATATTTGCTTTTTTACTGGTAACACCAATAGGAGAACATGACTTTAGCTCTGCAGCCAACTGGTCTTGATAACATGTCACCCAACTACCTACACAGCTGGCCAACAGCACCTTACCATCCAGCTAACCAGAGAGTCATCCCAACCAAAGGAAGTGAGATCTGAGAAGGTCCCAGGAAAGTACTGAGCCAAGCGTGTTTAGCTCCTTTGTTAAAATCACCAACATAGAAGTTTCTCTTTATTTTCTAGTAGCAGAAAGGCTGAAAGTGTTCCTCCTGTAGTTTCTTCCTAGAGAAGGAATAGGAAAGTCCCTCTCCTCCAGAGTGGTACAGAGGAGGGGCAGGGACTGTTATTCACAAACCTAAACAATTTGCAGGAGAGTGGGACTAACAGTTTCCAGTGCTGTGACACTTATTTCCACAACAGTACCAGACCACCAATTTTATAAGCACTCTCTGGTGTTCCTCAGTCAGAGTCACAATAGAGGCCCATTCTGAATCATCATTTTACTCAACAAAGGCAAGAAGAAATGTGTTGTTTCTTTGGGAAAGCAGCAGCCCAGCCTTCTTTCTGGCACAGTGCCAGAGTTTTTGAGCAGCTCAAGGTTCAGCTGTTGCCTATGTGTGTGTGTGTATGGTGTGTGTGTGTTGAGTGACTCAAGGTTCAGCTGTCTCTGTGTGTGTGCTAATGTGTTTTTTAGAATAGCTAGGGGTTGAGGGCGGGGGAGACTTCTAAAATGCTCAGCTGAGAGAATTAACAAAAAGTTTACTACAAACTTTGAATGCTCTTCTAAACTATATCAGGATGTGATCCCTCTTAATGGGCCCACCAAATGTAACAGTAGCCAGGCAGACTAGAATGAGAAATAAGAAAAGCTATACTGACTTCCATGAAGACTAAATCAGGAAGCAAGGGGAGTTAATGGGTTTGAAAACAGCAAAAAACTAAATGATCATGGGTGCTGTGCTTACTTGCTCAGTCATGTGCGACTCTTTGCGACCCCATGGACTGTAGCCTGCCAGGCTCCTCTGTCCCTGGGATTCTCCAGGCCAAGAATACTGGAGTGGGTTGCCATGCCCTCCTCCAGGGGATCTTCCCAACCCAGGGATCAAACCCAGGTCTCCCACATAGCAGGCAGATTCTTTATGGTCTGAGCTACCAGGGAAGCCCCAAAATACTAGAGTGGGTAGCCTATCCCTTTTCCAGGGGGATCTTCCTGACCCAGGAATCAAACCAGGGTCTCCTGCATTGCAGGTGGATTCTTTATCAGCTGAGCTACCAGGAAAGCTAAATGATCTAAATGATCATGGTCTAAATCATTTGCTTTTGATTAAACTAGGTGATCATGAAGCCACCTCCTAAGCATTGTTTGCTTCAACTCTAAATGTGGTAATAATTTACACAGTTAAGGATAAACCTAAAAGTTTCCATTTTAGAAACACTAGTTTTCTTGGATGCTCTAAGAAGTTATAAGGACCAGGCAGGAATTCAGTTCTACTAGTGGAAGCTTCTTCGGAGAACTCAATCACCACAAACTCTGTCTTTAAACTCTGAACAACCCTCAGTTTGCTGAAACTCAATGTCCTTATGTTAAACAATAAGAAAAGGTGTTTCAAATCTCAGTACCCATGATACAAAAGAGTAAGTTTTACAGTTTTAACTTTAATGAGGTTAAACTTGCCTACAGAACTTAAAGTAAACCAGAAGAAACAGTTACGATAATAAGCAAAAACCTTTACCCTATTTAGAGCCACTGGAGGAACACAGTTCCTTAAAACATCAAAGGATTTCTTACTGAAACTGGTGCTTCAACTGAAATACAATATGCCAGCAACTCTGCTACCTTAATGACCAAGTATTAGGCCATATACCACAAAGGAGGAAATTCTGCATCCTAAGTTCTTTCTCTCATACCATATGGACATTAAGTAGGCTGCAAAAACAAATGCTGGTTTTTAAAATGTAATATTTTTATGCAAGACAATTGGCCAAATTGATTGATTTTTACAATAATGTGTTCTGGAGACCATAAATGTTGTCTTCTTCCTGTTTGGGTTTTCTTTTTTTAAACAGTATACTTAACCCTTAGCACCACTGCCCCACCTTTCAGGGAAAAGAGAAGGAAAAAAGAGATTACATTAAACAGATTCCTTTCTTCTTCATGTTTCATTTTTTAATTTGGAACAATGAACATTATTAGTACAATTAAGGGGGAAGTCAATATAAATATGGAAAAACAGGAAGGAGGATTAAATCAAACTAACATAAGACACACACCAGCAAAGCAATGCTCAAAATGCTCCAAGCTAGGCTTCAACAGTACGTGAACCGAGAACTTCCAGATGTTCAAGCTGGATTTAGAAAAGGCAGAGGAACCAGAGATCAAATTGCCAACATCCGTTGGATCATCAAAAAAGCAGGAGAGTTCCAGAAAAACATCTTCTGCTTCACTGACTACGCCAAAGCCTCTTGACTGTGTGGATCACAAGAAACTATGGAAAATTCTTAGAGATGGGAATACCAGACCACCTTCCCTGCCTCCTGAGAAATCTGTATGCAGGTCAAGAAGCAACAATTACAACCAGACGTGAAAGAACGGACTGGTTCCAAGCTAGGAAAGGAGTACGTCAAGGCTATATACTGTCACCTTGCTTATTTAACTTATATGCAGAGTATATCATGAGAAATGCCAGGGTGGATGAAGCACAAGCTGAAATCAAGATTGCAGAGGAAAATATCAGTAACCTCAGACATGCAGATGACACCACCCTTATGGCAGAAAGCAAAGAGGAACTAAAGAGCCTCTTGATGAAAGTGAAAGAGGAGAGTGAAAAAGCCAGTTTAAAACTCAACAGTCAAAAAACTAAGATCATGGCATCTGGTCCCATCACTTCATGGCAAATAGATGGGGAAACAGTGACAGACTTTACTTTCTTGGGCTCCAAAATCACTGTAGATGGTGACTGCAGCCATGAAATTAAAAGACGCTTGCTCCTTGGAAGAAAAGTTATGACCAAGCTAGACAGCATATTAAAAAGCAGAGACATTAAAAAGCTGGAAATAGAACTGCCATATGACCCAGCAATACCACTTCTAGGCATACACACTGAGGAAACCAGATCTGAAAGAGACACATGCACCCCATTGTTCATCGCAGCACTGTTTATAATAGCCAGGACATGGAAGCAACCCAGATGCCCATCAGCAGACGAATGGATGAGGAAGCTGTGGTACATATACACCATGGAATATTACTCAGCCATTAAAAAGAATTCATTTGAATCAGTCCTAATGAGATGGATAAAACTGGAGCCCATTATTCAGAGCGAAGTAAGCCAGAAAGATAAAGACCATTACAGTATACTAACACATATATATGGAATTTAGAAAGATGGTAACAATAACCCTATATGCAAAACAGAAAAAGAGACTCAGATGTATACAACAGACTTGTGGGCTCTGGGAGAAGGCGAGGGTGGGATGTTTCAAGAGAACAGCATCGAAACATGTATATCTAGGGTGAAACGGATCACCAGCCCAGGTTGGATGCATGAGACAAGTGCTCGGGCCTGGTGCACTGGGAAGACCCAGAGGGATGGGGTGGAGAGGGAGGTGGGAGGGGGGACCAGGATGGGGAATACATATAAATCCATGGCTAATTCATTTCAATGTATGACAAAAACCATTGCAATGTTGTAAAGTAATTAGCCTCCAACTAATAAAAAAAAAAAAAGCAGAGACATTACTTTGCTGACAAAGGTCTGTCTATCAAAGCTATGGTTTTTCCAGTAGTCATGTATGGATGTGAGAGTTAGACCATAAAGAAAGCTGAGTGCCGAAGAATTGATGCTTTTGAACTGTGGTGTTTGGAGAAGACTCTTGAAAGTCCCTTGGGCATCAAGGAGATCAAACCAGTCAATCCTAAAGGAAATCAGTCCTTAATAGTCATTGGAAGGACTGATGCTGAAGCTGAAGCTCCAATACTTTGGTCACCTGATGAAAAGACCCTGATGCTGGGAAAGGCTGAAGGCAGGAGAAGGGGATGACAGAGGATGAGACGGTTGGATAGCATCACCGACTCAATGGACATGAGTGTGAGCAAGCTATGGGAGTTGGTGATGGACAATGAAGCCTGGCGTGCTGCAACCCATGGGGTCACAAAAAGCCGGACACAACTAAGCGACTGAACTGAACATATGATACTAATTTGTATTTTCTTAAAATCCCTTATAGGAAGTTAACTAGATACTACTCTAAGGTAAAACAGTTACTTGAATCTTTGAGACATAAACCTATTTCAAAACAACGTTTTCTAGACTCCCCCCCCAAAAAATTAGAGGAAAGTAAATACCCATTTTACACATATATTAAAATCAGCTCCTGTTCCTGGGTTTGTGTGAAGATGTATTTATCTGAGTGCTTGACTTTTAAATCAATTTTAATTACAGTGAAAGAAGTACTTGCTTTGATGAACATTCATATGTTAGAATTTCATGACATCAGGAATCAATGACCCTGCGCAGAAATCTATAGATGACACCACATAATTAATCCCAGTGAGAAACAAAGTTAATAAACAGCTCAAATCCTAAATTTTATGAATACAATTTTCACAGAAACTTAAATGGAAAACAGAATCGTCATAATTGTCTTGTTCAGACTGGTCTCTTAGGTTTGTACTTTGTTTCACAATATATAGGTCTTTTTACATTTCCAAATCCCATCCAATTTGGTTTCTAAAACTTCAACTCAGAAAGCAGCATCTTCCACCTAAATTCAAAAACACTGCTGAAAAGATTTCAATGCTGGACTTGCCCCTCACTCTCTCCTTTGACACCTTGTTTCTTGCTGGGTCACAAATTTAATACTAATAAAGATACTAACATTCTTTGAGGCGTTATGTATAAAGATTCCTGCTTTGTTTTTGGATCTTATTAATAAAACACAGCAAGATGACAGTTTTCAGCAAAGAAAGCTAGTTTTAGATATTTTAATAGGTAAATTCAAAGTTGAAACATTTTATACCTGAAATGGGAAGTTAAAATAAGCTCTTTGTATATACTCATACTTAACATCCAGTTCAGAAGTTACCTATTCCAAAAATCTTCCTTGCTTCCTATAGCCAGAGAAAATCCTTTCTTGCTCCTGAGGGTTTTGCATTTTTGATACCTTACATAAAATTCTCCCTCAGAATGTGGTCTCTTGAGAATGTCTCTTCTTTTTTGGTTGGCAAACTCCCAAAGGATGGGATTGTATTGTGAATTACTTTTATGCATGATACATCCCTCTGAGCTAACATATGGGAAATGCTCAACAAAATATTTCCTTGGGGCTTTGTGAAAGTAGAGTTTTAAGCCAGCGGTTCACTCTGTTATTTTTCTTAACGCACGGTCAATCACACCTCTTCACGGAACTTAAAGAAACCATCTAGGTCTGAAAGGATATCACCTTATGACTCACCCCACTTTGTTTGAATCAATACTTGAATTGATTGTTGTACCCAGAGTTCTTTAGAACTCTCAGCGATCGAGTTGAGAGAATCAGTTCCGAAAAGTGGGCCAGAATCTCCCCCCGCTTCCCCTAAACTTCTCACTCAGTGATGCTCCCACGCTCTCACACCCACCTTGGAGACTCAAGCTGTCAAATTACTTGCTGCGTACCTAGCGGCGATGGAGACACATTGGGTTTGCTAGCGCTCTGGGTCACGGCCCCAGTGTTAAGCCTGTAAACAGATCCTTCAGGCTGGGATCCCCGCCCCGAGGCATTTCTAACAGGGAGCCTAGCCCGAGCCTTTACGACTCTCCGCACCACTCCTTTTCCCTTCGTCCTGTGGTTGCCTTTCTGCGACAGTCCCGCGGTGCTCCCGACATTTGAGTTCGTTCAAGGACTCGGGACGGGAGAGGACATGCTGTGGGCAAAGGCACACAGGGTGAGGTGAGCACCAGCGGGTCTGCCTCCGGCCCCCAAGGACGCGGACAGGGCCCGGCGCCGAGAGGGGCCCGCCAAGCATGATGGCGGGGGGCGCCGGGCCTCGGCCTCGCTGACCGAACCGTTGTGGGAACTGGGAACGGCCGACAGCCCAGGACACCCACCCTGCGGGTCAGGGCCCCAGACGCCGGTCGGGGTTCCCCCCGCTCCCCGCCGCCCCAGGTCTTCGCGGAGCTCTCCGTGGTGCCGGCGAGGTAACAGCTGAGGCGAAAAGAAGGCGCTTCAGGCGCCCTGGCCAAATAGTAGTGACGAGGACGGACTGCCCGACCCCACCGGCCCCTCACCTTCATGGCCGCGACCGCCGCGTCTGGGTCGGCTCTGCCAGGGAACTCAGCACCATAGCAGCTTCTAGCACTACCGCCCTCCTTCCTTCTGGGCGGCGATTACGAGGCCTTTCGAGGCGATCCAGCGTCCAGACGTAAGGGGCGTGGTCACGCCCGCTGCGCGCCTTGAGTGGCAGCCGAGTCGACCAATCCGAAACTGACACTCTGGGGGCCGGTCACCAAAGCCAATAGAGGGGCGGGAATGGGGCGGGGCCTCTAGCCCTGAAAGGAAGAATCCGTTCCGGCGCAGGCGGAGATGGGCGGGTCTGAGGGGTGCCGGTAGGCAGACTCCCAGAGGTTTTCTTCATTGGGTCGCTGAAGTCGGAGTCAGCGTCCCATGAAGAATCTGTGGGGCAAAGATTTGGGTTTAAGGCTGGGTGGTCAAGTTCTCTGGGAGGTGAGGGAGGTAAGGGGCGTGGTAAATTTGAAAAAGCGGGTTTGGTTGGAAGGTTTTTGTTACAATAAAGGTCAAAGCAGGGCCTCGGATTTCCTCTTCAGACGGTCAAGCCTCTCACACTCGGTAATGACCTCAGGTCTCCTCTATGGAGCGTCCACTGAGTAGTGGCAGCTGCTCACACAAGGACTCGGCCTTAAAAAACAAGGTTTTATTGAAAACACTTGAAGAACCAACGGTTCTCAATCCCAACTGCTCTTTTAGAGCGATGTTCAAAATAACCAAATCCTAGCACCGGTGAGAGAATTAAGGTGAGTCCTTGGAGTTGACTTTATTTGGACCGAGAAAATTAGTTTGTAAATTAAAGTACTGATTTCTTCAGCCTGACTTGATGACACTCCATAGGTTTTCCTATACTTCTTCTTCTCCACTCTAACCAGTACTTAAATATTTAAGTAGAGAAAGAAATATAAAGATGTCAATTCTTCTCATGGGGACCTAAGTCTAGCCTATTGCTTTTGAATAGATTTGCTTATATGTACTATTTCAGATTAAAACATAAAGCCATCCCACTTCCTTAGGCTGCAGTAATACTCGTTGTGTACTTGCTTATTTTTCTGACTTAAAGCACTGCTCACATAATGTAGTGTAGCTTCTATAGTCCTGGATTTTCTTCTTTGGAAAAATGCAAAGAAAGACTTTAATTCACCATGTGGAAGCAGCAGCTGAATCTTAATGGAGGAGAAAGTATTAATTCTTCTAATGATCCAGGCACAAGAAACTCAATAAAAACTTGCTGGTGGTATGACTTTGTAAAGTCTTATTTCTCCCTCTTTAGAAAGGAAGCTGGCAGGTCTACCTGAAGAGTTAACCATTAAGCACATGAAAAGATGCTTAACATCATGAGCCGTCAGGGAAATGCAAATTAAAACCACAATGAGATACCACTTCACACCCACTAGGATGGCTAAAATAAAAAAGATAATAAATGCTGTTAAGGGATCACCAGCCCAGGTTGGATGCATGAGACAAGCGCTCGGGCCTGGTGCACTGGGAAGACCCAGAGGGATCGGGTGGAGAGGGAGGTGGGAGGGGGAACCGGGATGGGGAATACATGTAAATCCATGGCTAATTCATTTCAATGTATGACAAAAACCAAAAAAATAAAAAAGTCTGATTCCTAGCATTTGCTGAAAATAAATAAATAAATAAATAAATGCTGTTAAGAATTTGGAGACATTGGAACTCTAATTACATTGCTGGTGGGATGCTAAAATGGTGCAGCTGCTTTGGAAAACTGGCAGTTCTTCAAAATATTAAACACAATTACCATATGACCCAGTAATTCTAGGTATAAAAACCCAAGTCAGTCCACCAAAAAGCCTTATAACATGAACATTCATAGCAGCATAATCAATAATAGTCAAAAAGTGGAAACAACCCAAGTGTCCATTATTTGACGGATAAATGAAATGTGGTCTACACGATGGAAAATTAACTAAAATAGGAATGAAGTACTGATACTTGTCATAATGTGAATGAACCTTGAAAGCGTGATGCTAAGTGAAAGAAGCCAGTTACAAAAGGCCATATGTGAGTCCACGCATATGAAATGTCCAGAAGAGGCAAATCCAGAGAGACAGAAAGTAGAGTAGTAGTTGCTTAGGGATGAGGTGGTTAGGGGGATTTGTGAATGGGCCCAGGGCTTTCTGTGGGGGGGACAATGAAAATATTCTAAAATTTACTGTGGTGATGGTTGCCCAACTCTGTAAATACACTAAAAACTACTGAATTATACAACTTAAATGAGTGAGTTGTATGTGAATTATATCTCAATAAAGCTGTGATCATGATAATAAAGATATTGAGAAGCAAAGCACACACACACACACACACAAAAGTTAATGCAGTTTCCTGGAGAGTGACCAGGAAAAAGCAAAGAAAACAGAGATTGTATTGGAGACCATTTTAACACCGCAGTTCTTGAGGATGACCTGTCTTTTTCTGTGCCTAACTTAAAACAAAGCTCCCCATAAATGTTTGAGTGAGTTCTTTCTTCTGGAAGACTAAGAAGGAATATAACATTGAGAAAAATAAGAAAAACATTTTTTTAAAAAGGAAGTAAATAGGGTACACACAAGTTCACAGTTGCTAAATACTTGAAATTGGAACCCCCTGAAGCCTGAGAGGCATTTTTGTGCTTCAACATCATACTTTTTCAATAAAAGAGACACATTGGGTGATTGAAATTTTTTATTTGTTTCAAACTTTGTATAATGACACCCTTCTTTCAATTGTGTATTAATTGTACCAATTAGGGTTCAGGAAAATGTGGTCTGTTGCTGATATAACCATCAACAGACTAATACTTTGTATTTCAGAATAAAAGTATTCCCAAGACATGTGGGATAACTTATTGCAGCTAAGCTTACTTGCTGTTCTCTGATTTTGTCTTTTATTTAATCCCACAAAAGAATTCTTTTATTGAATTCATAATGCACTCTTAATTACATAATTTCAAAACCTTTTTCAAATTCAGGAAGCAGCAAAGTTTTATTAAAATGTTTAAAAGTTACTGAATAAATGGTTCTTTCAATAGCACATGTACTCTTTAGACAATATAGTAGAAGGACAGCAGTTTTTATTCTAGCAATGGATTGTCTCAAAGACAGTAAGTCATGGAAGACCATATTGAGCCTTTTGCAATGTTAGCAACGTTCTGTACTAAGCCATTTCTTATTTGGGGAAATTTCAAACACAGATGAAGTAAACAGAATGGTGTAATGAATTCCCATATATCCATCACCCAGTTTTAACAACTCTCTACATTCTGCCATTCTTGTCTCATCTCCAGCAGGAGCATCTCTCCACCCATTCACCACCCACCACCCATATGAGTTAAGTTGCATCATAAGATTAGTGCATGACTCTGTTGCCTAGATATGAGCCAAAAGTATCTGAGCCTTGGATCTGGTTTGTTGTGTTGTTTATCCTTGGTCACCTTCACAAATACAGTGTAACTCTTTCACCCAGTCCAGACAATATATCTTCTTTGTGGTCACTGCTTAAGTTGCATGACTTAAAAGACCACAAGTACTCTCTATCCTCTTTTAACCTGAGTTTACACATGCCGAAGTTGTAGAGAGGTCATGAAATTTGCTCACCTGTATGATGAAGAAGCATCTCTTCACTGGAGTGCTTAATCTGGGTCTTATCTGAATCCTGATTGACTTGTGCTACAGTCAAAATGGTTCCAACAACACTGCACTTTAGCAAACCATCTCTGCAGCTGGCGAACAGATGGCTCCACTAAATCATTTTGTTCTGGACTCACAGAATCTTTTCGAAATTCTCTCGGTGAATTACTTTGCTGATCTGAACATATAACCCCCTTCTGCCTTAAATTTCTCCATCTGTAAAAAAAAAAAAGATTATTAACTGGGCAGCTATTGTCTTCCACTTTGCTGAATGGTTGAAGAATACAGATATAGAAAGTGAGACAGAAACAGAACTTGAAACTGTTCCCAGAGAGTAAATCAAATAATGTAGAACCACATCATACTTCTCTTAAGTAAGCTGGAGGGACTTCCCTGGTGGTCCAGTGGTTGGAGAGACTTCCCTTTTGGTCCAGTGGTTGAGACTTTGCCTTCCAGTGTAGGGAGTGAGGGTTCAATCCCTGGTTTGGGAGCTAAGATCCCACATCCCTCACGCCAAAAAACTAAAACATGAAACAGAAGCAATCTTGTAACAAATCCAATAAAGACTTCAAAAATGGTCCACATCAAAAAAAAAAAAAAAGTAAGCTGGAGCACTTTACAGGCTCCCCCTGTGCAGTCCAATCCCCCATGAACCTCCTTAGTAGTTAGAAAGGAGACAGGATTTTCTTTTCATGGCTTGGGAAACTGAGCCACAGAAGTGAACCCTCTTGCCTGAGGCTCCTGAGGCCATGATGAAAGTTAGAATAGTTGCCAAGACTTCTCTCCCCAGCCCAGTACTCACCTGTATTACTATTCTTCTAATAAAGACACAGACCTTGCAAAACAAGTTAATTCTTGTACATTAGATTTGCATTCACATAGAACCTCTTCATAGACATCATAAACTATTGGGGAAACAATTCACCTACCACTGAAATGTAGAGTCAGTACAATTTCCCACTGGTATTGATATATCATTTGATATATATTAAGCACCCACTATGTGCCAAGCATTGAAAAGAGGGACTCAGCGCCTCTCCTCATGGAGCTTAAATGGCCATGATGAGAGAAAGAAATTTCTGAAGTGCATCTATGTTTCCTGGGGCTGCCATATCAAACCCCATGAACTTGGTAGCTTAAACCAACAGAAATGTATTCTCTCACAGTTTGGAGACCAGACATCCTAAATTAAGGTGATGGCAGGGCCCCATGCTTCCTCCAAAGGGTCTCAGGGAGGACCCTTCCTTTCCTCCTCCAGCTGCTGGTAACCCCAGGTGTTCCCTGACAGTGGCCGCATTCCTCCATTCTCTACCTCCGTCTTTGCATGGCCTTCCCTATATGGTCTCCTGTCTTTCTTTCCCTCAGTTTTGTTGAGACATAGTTGACATGTAACATTGTATTAGTTTCAGGTGCACATCTTAGGACACTCGTCATCGGGGTGGGTGGAATGGGTGAAAGGTACCAACTTCCAGTTATAAAATACATAAATCATGGGGAGGTAATGTACAGCATGGGGCTTCTCAGGTGGCGCTAATTGTAAAGAACCCACCTGCCAATGCAGGAGATGTAAGAGGTGCCGGTTCAATCCCTGGGTCAGGAAGATCCCCTGGAGGAGGGCATGGCAACCCACTCCAGTATTCTTGCCAGGAGAATCCCCTGGACAGAGGAGCCTGGTGAGCTACAGTCCATGAGGTCATAAAGAGCCAGACATGACTGAAGCAACTTAGCATCCACACACACAATGTACAGCATGGTGACTATAAATTAATAATACTGTATTGTATACTTGAAAGTTGCTAAGAGAGTAAATCTTCAAAGTTTTCACCACAAGAAAAAAATTCTGTAACTATGTATGTAATGGACATTATCTAGACATATTGTGGTCATTTTGCAATATAAACAAATATCAAATCATGTTATACACCTGACACTAATGTTATATTCAATTATACCTCAATTTTTTTTTAAAGGGACACTTGTCATTGGATTTACAGCCAACTATATAATCCAGGATGATTTCATCTTGAGATCCCCAACTTAATTATAAAGTTCCTTTTCCAAATAAGGTGACATTCACAGGTTCTGGATGGACATATCTTTTGGAAGGGCACCATACAACCCCCTATACAAGGCAAGCCTACTAAAGAAAGAGAAACATATATTCAGTATTCTACCTAATGTTCCTTCTCTAGCTTTAAGATGAAATTCTACACAATGAGCATTGTAGTCTCCTAGCAAGTTTAATGTCTATAATGCAATCATTGTCTACAATCACTAAATTGTGTATTAGGTCTCCAGGACTTACTTATTGACCATTTGCAAGTATGTATGCCAAAGAGTTGATGTTTTCAAATTGTAGTGCTGGAAAAGACTCTTGAGAGGCCCTTGGACTGCAAGGAGACCAAACCAGTCAGTCTTAAAGGAAATCAACCCTGAATATTCATTGGAAGGACTGATGCTGAAGCTCTGATACTTTGGCCACCTGATGTGAAAAGTGGGCTCATTGAAAAGAACCCTGATGCTGGGAGAGGTTGAGGGCAGGAGAAGGGGGCATCAGAGGATGAGATGATTGGATGGCATCACCAATTCAATGGACATGAATTTAAACAAACTTCGGGAGGTAGTGGAGGACAGAGAAGCCTGGCATGCTGCAGTTCACAGGGTTGCAAAGAGTCAGACATGATTTAGCTGCTGAACAACATTTCTTTTTTTTTTTCATTTATTTTTATTAGTTGGAGGCTAATTACTTAACAATATTGTAATGGTTTTTGTCATACATTGACATGAATCAGCCATGGATTTACATGTGTTCCCCATCCCGATCCCCCCTCCCATCTCCCTCTCTACCCAATCCCTCTGGGTCTTCGCAGTGCACCAGGCCCGAGCACTTGTCTCATGCATCCAACCTGGGCTGGTGATCTGTTTCACCCTAGATAATATATATGTTTTGATGCTGTTCTCTCAACATTTCTTAAACATCTCTCACATTTCCCCACCCCACCCCCAGGCCCTAGTAAACATTATGTCACTGTCTGCTTTCATAGTTTGGGGTTTTAAAAAATTATTTTATTTTTGACTGTATTGGATCGTCATTGCTGAGCACAGGCTTTCTCTAGTTGCAATGAGTGGGGGCTACTCTTCCTGTGGTGTGTGAGATTCTCATTGTGGTGGCTTCTTTTGTTGGGAAGCACAGGTTCTAGAGCATTTGGGCTCAGTAGTTATGGCACACGGGTTTGGTTGCCCTGCAGCATGTGAGATCTTCCCAAACCAGGGATCAAACTAGTTCCATGCTTTGGCAGGTGGATTCTTAACCACTGGACCACTAGGGAAGCCCAAGAAGTTATTCTTTAGAACAAAACTATCTCTCTGCCTCTTTGTTCTTTGAAAATCAGAGCCAGTGCATACAGGTGAAACTCAGTGGACAAAAAGCCCAAGAACACTTACAGAAGGGGAACAGAGAGGGGTGAACAATGGGTTTGGAAAGAAACAATGGTTGGTGATGATTCAGCTAACTATGATCACATCATCAGTTGGTGACAATTACTTTAAACACACACACACACACATTTATCTATTTATTTGATTGTGTGGGTCTCAGTTGCGTCACTCTGGATCCCTGATCCTCACTGTGGCATGTGGGATCTAGTTCCCTGACCAGGGACCAAACCATGGGCCCTGCATTGGGAGCAGAGAGTCTTAGCCATTGGACCACCAGGGAAGTCCTGGTGACTGTTACGTTTAAGGTCTTCAGCAATAAACTTTTGTGAGCATGAAAACAGTACATTCACTCACCAACTGAAGATGAGCCGTATCCAGATCAGAGTGTTAGGGCACAGCTTTCCCTCGTACTGCAAAACCTGTCTCATTCCATGTACTCTTTCTGGTTGTGTATTTCTTGGCCTTTCTAAGTTTTAAGAGAAGTTTGGTTTGCTTACTTATAGCAAGCTCTGTACTAAGTGCACTAAATAGGAACGCCCACCAAAAGAAAATAACATGCTAAACAGTTAAAAAACAACAACACTTCTTTGAAAAACGTTAGTCAGTTTCCCGTTTCTTTTCTTTTTTTGACTGTGCCGCTTGACTTGCAGGATCTTAGTTCCCCAACCAGGGATCAAAACTGTGCCCCTGCAAGGGAAGTGCATGTCCGAACCACTGGACCACTAGGGAATTCCTCCCCATTTCTAATTTTATGCTTTCCAGTTTTGAGATATTGGCATATAATACTATATTAGTTTAAGGTATACAACATTATGATTTGATCCATACATACATATATATATATATATATATATATATATAGTGAAATGATTATGACAATAAATAAGTTTAGTTATCACCTCACATAGTTACTTTCTTTTCTGGATGAGAACTTTTAAGACTGACTCTCTTAGCAACTTGCAAATATAGAATACAGTATTGCTAACTATGGTCACCACGTTGTACTTTAGTTACATTCCCAAAACTTATAACTGAAGGTGTGTACCTTTTGACTACTGTCAAATGACAAAACTAAGACGATTTAGTAACGAGTTCAATGTTCCTAATTCAAGAAAAAGCAATCCATGGGTTGGGGGAGTACAGGACCTCATAAGCTGCGGAGCACCATCTCGAAGGATTTTGAGTGACAGTGAATATTATAAGAGCTGTTATTAATACAAGCAGCAACTTGGAAACAGGACCTGACTGGCTAGAAGGTGAGAATTTCCTTATAAAGTTATCAGGTCCTGTTTTCAAGGATAAGCTAAACTAGTTAAAGCTGAGCTAGAGGATTGGAATTGGTATATGTTAGGTTTTCTTGGTGGGTATTTCCCATAAATACCTGACTGACTTTATGTTTAGATTTGTGATTTACGCTGGGCCACTGGAGTTGTCTCTATTTTGTGGGTCCTAATATATGAATTAACTTAATTACCCCCTTACCCACCCCATTTATTTCACAGTTATTTCACGGAATGGTATAGTTTGAAAAGAGTCTTACTATGGCCTATAGATTCAGGACTTAAATAATGAGTCCTTCAAGGTTTGCTACAGAATTTTTGAGCCATAAAGGACCCTTCAAGGTGACCTTATACATGTTCCTCATTTTAGAATGGAAGAAACTGTGTCTCAGAGAGTCAAATGTGCTCATCTACCTGCAGGCAAAGCTGGGCGCAGAAGTTAAGTCTCTAGTTTCCAAGTTCATGCTTTTTACTAGCAACTTAGGACAAATCTGATCCATTTTTGCTCTTAAGTTTGAAGACAATCCAGGACTCAGAAGCTGGAATTGTCTGATAACTTTGGGAATGTGGGTTTTGGGAATAGTTCCCAAACAGATCTTATACTCCAATCTACAAAAAAGTCTACATCAAACAAGAAATTTGACATATATATTTTTTAAACTAGGAGAAAGCCTATTTTATTTACTCCAGATGTATCATGAAATAGATTTAGGATTATAAAAGATGTGGAAGCTATCAGAGGCAAGATATATGGATGCAAATATACAAAAGTATAAAAAGACTTTTAAACTAAGATATGTTAATAAAGTAATCAAAAATGAAGTGAGAGCACAGAGAACTATAAGATGTGAATGCTAAGATGTTGTTCAGTTGCTCAGTCATGTCCGACTCTTAGTGACCCCATGGACTGGAGCATACCAGGCTTCCCTGTCCTTCACCATGTTGGAATTTGCTCAAACTTATGTCCATTGAGTCGGTGATGCCATCCAACCATCTCATCCTCTGTCATCCCCTTCTCCTCCTGCCTTCACTCTTTCCCAGCATCAGGGGCTTTTCTAATGAGTCAGCTCTTCACAACAGGTGGCCAAAGTATTGGAGTTTCAGTTTTAGCATCATTTCAATGAATATTCAGGGTTGATTTCCTTTAGGATTGACTGGTTTGATCTCCTTGCAGTCCAAGGGACTCTCAAGAATCATCTCCAATACCACAGTTCAAAAGCACCAATTCTTTGGCACTCAGACTGCTTTATGGTCCAACCGTCACGTCCATATATGAATACTGGAAAAACCAAAACTTTGACTATATGGACCTGTGTTGGCAAAGTAATGTTTCTGCTTTTTAATATGCTGTCTAAGTTTGACATAGGTTTTCTTCCAAGGAGCAAGCGTCTTTTAATTTCATGGCTACAGTCAACAGTTGCAGTGATTTTGGAGCCCAAGAAAATAAAGTCTGTCACTGTTTCCATTGTTTCCCCATCTATTTGCCATGATGGGACTGGATGCCATGATCTTAGTATTTTAAATGTTGAGTTTTAAACTGGCTTTTTCACTTTCCTCTTTCACTTTCATCAAGAGGCTCTTTAGTTCCTCTTTGCTTTCTGCCATAAGGGTGGTGTCATCTGCATATCTGAGGTTGTTGATATTTCTCCTGGCAACCTTGATTCCAGCTTGTGCTTCATCCAGCCTGGCATGTCTCATGATGTACTCTGCATATAAGTTAAACGAACAAGGTGACATTATATAGCCTTGACATACTCCTTTCCTAGTTTGAAACCAGTCTGTTCTTCCATGTCTGGTTCTAACTTGCTTCTTGACCTGCATACAGATTTCTCAGGAGGCAGGTAAGGTGGTCTGGTATTCCCATCTCTCTCAAAATTTTCCAATTTGTTGTGATCCACACAGTCAGAGGCTTTAGCATAGTCAATGAAGCAGATGTTTTCCTGGAATTCTCTTGCCTTTTCTATGATTCAACGGATGTTGGCAATTTAAGCACTAAGATAGCTATCAAAATATTATAAATGGAATTTCTGGTTTCCAGTTCTGCAAGTAAGGAGCTTGGAAGTTGCCACTCTATTATACCTCAGTTCAGTTCTGTTGCTCAGTCATGTCTGACTCTTTGTGACCCCATGGACTGCAGCACGACAGGCTTCCCTGTCCATCACCAACTCCTGGAGCTTACTCAAACTCATGTCCATTGAGTCAGTGATGCCATCCAACTATCTCATCCTCCCACTTTCAACCTTTCCCAGCATCAGGGTCTTTTCCAATGAGTCAGTTCTTCGCATCAGGTGGCCAAAATACTGGAGCTTCAGTTTCAGCATCAGTCTTTCCAATGAATATTCAGTTCTGATTTCCTTTAGGATTGTTTGGTTGGATCTCCCTGCTGTCCAAGGGACTCTCAAGAGTCTTCTCCAATACCACAGTTCAAAAGCATCGATTCTTCTGCACTCAGTCCAACTCTCACATCCATACATAACTACTGGAAAAACCATAGTTTTGACTAGACGGGCCTTTGTTGGCAAAGTAATGTCTCTGCTTTTTAATATGCTGTCTAGGTGGGTCATAGCTTTTCTTCCAAGGAGCAAGCATCTTTTAATTTCATGTCTGCAGTCACCATCTGCAGTGATTCTGGAGCCCCCCAAAATAAAGTCTCTCACTATTTCCATTGTTTCCCCTTGTATTTGCCATGAAGTGATGGGGCCAGATGCTATGATCTTAGTTTTCTGAATGTTAACAAGCAAAAAGCTGAAGGGGCTGAGAAATCAACACCTCTTTCTGAATCCACACGAGAGGAGAGGGCACCAAGGCAAACCACTGCCTCCTAGTTTGACAGATGGGAAATGATGAGGCGTGGTTTCCCAGAGCAGAGACTCAGGAGGAGAAGCGGCCAGTGGGCACCAGGGCCTGAGCAGGGAAACCTGAACCACAACTGATTCTGAGAATTTGAGACTCCAGGGAAATCCAGTCACAGGGTGGGGGTGGGGGACCCATAGCATCATGAGATTTACCTTTAGGAGCAAGACAAAGTTCCCATAGCAAATATCAAAGAAAAGTCTCCTCAGGCTTCACGCAGGAAAAGGAACCACTTTGAAATAGCCAGAACACTTGTTTTTTTTTTTTTTTAATTTTATTTAACTTGTATATTTGGCTGTATCAGGTTTTGTTGTGCCATGTGGCACCTTCATTGTGTCATACAGGACCTTTCAGTTGCAGCCCATGCTTCTCCAGTTTTGGCTTAGTTGTTCTGCAGCATGTGGGATCTTAGTTCCCCAACCAGTGATTGAACATGTGTCCCCTGCATTGCAAGGTGGATTCTTAACCACTGGACTACCAGGGAAGTCCCCAGAACACTGTTTTTTAACAAGGCCTACCCTCAGGACAAGCTATTTAACCAGAGCCTACCCCACTGGTATATCATCAGAGCCTAAGTGACTTGGAGAAGGGAAATAGGCAACTCCAACCCATTCCAGCCATCCTGCGAGAGGTGGGAGAAAAAACTGAGAAACACTTTTGAAGTTCAAAACACGTGAAGTTCTCAATCCAGAGGCACAGGCTTACTAAAAGACTGAGACCTAATCACAGGGCTATAGATGGCTTCCCCTTCCCCACACCTCACCATCACTGTTCTACAGGTACCTGGGACATCATGACTGGCTATCAGAAAAAAATTACACAGAGTATCAAGAGGCAAAAAAATTTGAAGACACAAGGCCAGCAACAGAACCAGGCATGATAGAGATGTTGGAGTTATCAGACTGGGGGAATGTAAAACAATTATGATTCGTGTGGTAAGGGCTCTAGAATTCCTTGGTAGTAGTCTAGTGGTTAAGATTCTGCCTTCCAATGCAGGGGACACCAGTTCAATCTGGGTCAGGGAACTAAGGTTCTACATGCTGGGGTGTGTGGCCAAAAATTAAAAAAAAAAAAAAATATATATATATATATATATATGTGGTAAGGGCTCTAATGGATAAAGTAGATAGCATGCAAGAACAGATGGACAGTCTAAGCAGAGAGATCAAAATTCTAAGAAAGAACACCCAGAATGCTAAAGAACACTTCAATAAAAATGAAGACAGACTTTGATGAGCTTATTAGTAGACTGGACATAGCTGAGGAGAGAGTTAGAGGCTATCACAATAGAATCTAAAACTGAAAAGCAAAGATAGCAAAGCTGAAAAACCAGAGTAGATTATACTGGATTGGCCAAAAATTTCATTCTGGTTTTTCCATTACATCGTATGGAAAAATACCCAAACAAACTTTTAGCTAACCCTGTACAAGGACTGTGGGTCAAGTGCAAGAGGTGTTGCATACACATACTGAGAATGCTGGAAGGAGAAGAAATACAGAAAGGAACAGAATAAATATCTGGAACAATAAGGACTTGGAATTTCCCTAAAATAATGTCAGACACCAAAACACAGATAACAAAAATCTCAGCGGACACCAAGCAGGATAAATGTCTGAAAACTACACCACTGCATATCATTTTCAAAGCTCAGAAAATCAAGGAAAAAATTCTGAAAGAAGCCAGGGGTGGGTAAAAAAAAAACTCCAACTTACATGTAGAAGAACAAGGTTAAGACATATCCAGGTACTTCCCTGGTGGTCCAGCGTCTAAGACTCTGCTCTCCTAATGCAGGGGGCCCAGGTTCAATCCCTGGTTGGGGAGCTAGATCCCACACACAGAAACTAAGATCCACTATAGCTAAATAAATATTTTTTAAAAAAGATTTACATACAACTTATCCTCATAAACCATGCAAGCAAGAAGAGAATGTAGTGAAATATTTAAAGTGCTGAGAGAAAAACTCACCAACCTAAAGTTCTGTATCGTGGGAAATAATTCTTCAAAAAACCTTCTCAGACGAACAAAAATTGAGGGAATTTGTTGCCAGTAGACCTCCTTTGCAAAAAAATGTTAAAAAAGAACTTCTTTAGAGAGAAAGAAAATAATATAGGTTAGAAACTTGGGTCTACCTTTAGAAAGGAAGAGCATATTTTAAAAAAGGAGTAAATGAAGGCAAAATAAGAACTTACTTTTCTTTATTAATCTAACAGATACAGTTTATTAAAAATAATAATACCAACAATGTATTTGATTATACATGCTTCTTTACATATTGTACATTACATATACACTTATGTATAATTAGGGCTTCCCTCATAGCTCAGTCGGTAAAGAATCTGCCTGCAATGCAGGAGACCTGGGTTCGATTCCTGGGTTGGGGAAGATCCCCTGGAGAAGGAAATCCACTCCAGGATCCTTGCCTGGAAAATCCCATGGACAGAGGATCCTGGCAGGCTACAGTCCACGGGGTCGCAAGAGTCGGACACAACTCATAGACTAAACCACCAAACTACCACATGTATAATTATATGTAGTGAAATTAATGATATCAATGACACGAGAAGGAGAAAGGAATTAGTTTACTTTATTATTATTAATAGGAGGTATTCACACTACCTATGAAGTGATATAGAGTTATGTGAAAGTGGACTTGGATTAGTTGTAAATGTATATTGTGAACCCTAGGGCAGCTGCTAAAAAGAGTTTAAAAAAAAAAGAAGTATAACTGATATGCTAAGAAAGGAGAGAAAATGAAATTAAAAATGCTCCACTAAAACCACAAAAGGCAGAGAAGGTGTGGAAGACAAGAAGTAAAGAACAGAAGCAACAGATTGGAAACAGTAACAAATAGGGTAAATAGTAATCCAACCATATCAGATAATTACTTGGAATGTCAAAGCTCCAAATGCACCAACCAACTCAAAGAGACTGTTGGAGTGCATCAAAGAACACAGTCCAACTGTATGTTGTCTACAAGAGACTCACCTTAAGTACACACACAAATATAGATTAAAAGTAAATGAATGGAGAAAACATATCATGCTAACACTAATCAAAAGAAAGCAGGAGTTCTATCAATTTCCAACTGAGCAGACTTCAAAGTAAGTTAAGTTATCAGGAATAAAAAAAGATATTATGTAATGATAAAGGGGCCAGGTCTAGAAAATATAACCAGTAATATGCAAGCACCATTGAAATTTTGGACTGAAAACATTGCTGGGGTGCGGGGGTACTTTCCTGCTCACTGTAGCATATTTAGTAGCATCCCTGGCCTTTAACAGCTAAGCCAGTAGTATCGCCCCCATCCAACCTGTGACAATAAAAAAATTGCTGTTGAAGAATTTCACTGGCCATCTGGTGGTTCAGACTCCACTCTCCCAATGCAGGGTGCACAAGTTCGATCCCTGATTGGGGAAATAAGATCCCACATGACACGCAGAATATGTGTGAAAACACAACATTTCAGACTGGAATGTTTTCCAATACCACCACCCAACTCTTCAATTTTCAGTAGACCCTGACTGGAGGTCCCACCAACTTAACATAATTCTGACACCATCTACCTGGAAATAACATCAGATGCCACAGGTTAAGGGCTCAGTCCCACAAGACTGCCTCCACTTCAGATGCCAATTGCAAGTCCACATTGTCACTTGTACTTCTGACCAACTGGTTATAAATTGGGGTTCCCATGATCCCCTCCGCTGGACAGATAATTTGCTAGAATAGCTCACAAAGTTCAGAGACACATTTATGTATATTTACCAGTTTATTATAAAGGATATTGTAAAGATACAGATGTACAGCTGGATGAAGAGGTACAGACAGCAAGGTCTAGAAGAGTCCTGAGCACAGGAGCTTCTGTCCCCACGGAACTGGGGTACGCCACCCTTCCAGCACACAGATATGTTCACCAACCCAGAAACTCATCAAATCTTGTTCAAGAATTTTTATAGAGCTTAATCTCCAGCCCCACCCACTTCCCCAAAGATCAGTGGTTGTTGTTCAGTCACTAAGTCATGTCCAGCTCTTTGCGACTCCATGGACTGCAGCACACCAGGATCCCCTGTCCTTCACTATCTTCCAGAGTTTGCTCAAGTTCATGTACGTTGAGCCAGTGATGCTATCTAACCATCTCATCCTCTGCTGCCCCCTTCTCTTTTGCCTTTAATCTTTCCCAGCACCAGGGTCTTTTCCAACGAGTTGGCTCTTCACATCAGGTGGCCAAGGTATTGGAACTTCAGCTTCCGTATTAGTCCTTCCAGTGAATATTCAGGGTTGATTTCCTTTAGGATTGACTGGTTTGATCTCCTTGCTGTTCAAGGGACTCTCAGGAATCTTCTTTCTCCAGTACCATAGTTCGAAAGCATCAATTCTTCAGTGCTCAGCCTTCTTTATGGTCCAAGTCTCACATCCATACATGACTACAGGAAAAAGCATAGCTTTGACTATATAGATCTTTGTTGGCAAAGTGATGTCTCTTCTTTTTAATACACTGTCTAGGTTTGCCATAGTTTTCCTTCCAAGGAGCAAGTGTCTTTTAATTTCATGGCTGCAGTCGCCATCCACAGTGATTTTGCAGCCCAAGAAAATACAATCTGGAGGAGGAAATGGTGAACCACTCCAGTACTCTTGCATTGAGAACCCCATGGGCAGTTTGAAAAGGCAAAAAGATCAGCTGAAAATCCCAACTCTAATCATTTGATCTTTCTGGTGACCAGGCTCCATCTAGGGACCCCACCCTAAGACCCCTAATTAGCTCAGGTGCTCTCAAAAGGGGCTCCTAGGGATAACAAAAGACACCCTGATCATTCATGAAATTCCAAAGGTTTTAAGTTCTCTGTGCCATGAACCTGGGGATAAAGGCCAAATGTATTTATTATACTACACAGACTTTCACCAGCAGATATCATTGAGAGGCCTCAGCAATATGGCATCACATTGAGCGTTTGCTTCCAGGCTGACAGTACAAATCAAGTCGACTTTCCCCACTCTCTTGAGAAGTGCCGGCAGGATCAAGAAGGCAATAAATGGGACTGAGCCTCCTTCCAAGGGCCATAATAAACACATTTATAAAATTTCTAATTGCATGTGGTGCTATGCTGGGCTCAATGATTCACAGAGATAATTAGCTAAGCCTTGTCTCTTCTCTTTAACAATTTACAGTCCAAGGCAGACAGGCTGACGCTCAATCACATTTACAGACAAATTGGACAGACAATGGAATACAAACACTGTCAACTCATAAATGAACAAGATAAACATGCAGGGATGGAGATATTCAGATGGTTGAGATAGGATCAGTTCAGTTCAGTTCAGTTGCTCATTTGTGTACAACTCTTTGTGAGATAAGGATAGTCATCTTGAAAAACTCCAGTTGTAGACTTAGTACTTTTTTCTCTTCGATGCCATATTCGTTGACAATCATGTAAGGGTATATAGGGCTTCCTGAGTGGTCCAGTGATTGGGAATCCATCTGCCAATGCAGGAGACACGGGTTCGATCCCAGCTCTGGTAGGCTCCCACATGCTGAATGGCAGCTAAGCCCATAAGCCACAACTACTGAGCCCTTGTACCTGGACCCTGAGCTCCACAATGGGCAGGGGCTCCGCAATGAGAGGTCCATACACTGCAACAGAGTGGCCCCCGCTCACCGCAACTGGGGACCTTACACAGCAGCAAAGACCCAGCTCAGCCAAAAATAAATAAATAAATCTTAAACATAATAATATGTAAGTGCCTCATAATTGTTCCCTAAAATGTCAATCTTCTGTCCATCCTTATTCTAAAACCTTTACATTTTCTGGGGTCATGATGCTTGTAGCATTAATAATTTTGTGTAGCTCATGTTAAATGGTATTCCCTAACACACAACTGTCTTTAAATAGTGTTTTCTTTTCATCACTGGTGGTGATGAAAAGATATCCCAAATAGCTCTTTTGATCTTATATTGAAGATGTTTCATTTCAACTAGCTCAATTCTTTTTGACTCTTATCTCTTCTAATTCAAGGTAACTCTTGATTTAGAACGGCCTCTTTTATTCAAATAGTCATTTCATCATTTGACACTTGAAAAAAAATTCCCTGGTGAAGCAAGATGAATCCCACGTGAAGTTAAAAACAAGGCGAAAGGGTAGATTTAAAAGAGGAATGTTATATTATTTGAGATACAGCATCTTGTCCAATGAGCCACAATGAAGAAATATGTGCATGACCAAAGCACTAAACAGTTGCCTATGACATTCAATTATAATCTACAGTATTTCCTGTACAGGGAAGTACAGACTTCCCTAGTGGCTCAGAAAGTAAAGAATCTGCCTGCAGTGCAGGAGACTTGGGTTTGATCCCTGGGTTGGAAGATCCCCTGGAGAGGGAAATGGCAATCCATTCCAGTATTCTTGCCTGGAAAACCCCATGGACTAATTACATGGACCCCATGTAGCCTGGAGGGTTGGACACAACCTAGCAACTGAACAACAACCCTAATCAGTTCAGGTCAGTTCAGTTAGTCATGTCCGACTCTTTCTGACCCCATGGACTGCAGCACGCCAGGCTTCCTTGTCCATCACCAACTCCTGGAGCTTGCTCAAATTCATGTCCATTTTGTCAGTGATGCCATCCAACCATCTCATCCTCTGTCATCCCCTTCTCCTCCTGCCTTCTATCTTTCCCAGCATCAGGGTCTTTTCCAAAGAGTCAGTTCTTCGTATCAGGTGGCCAAAATATAGGGGTTTCAACTTTGGCATCAGTCCTTCCAATCAATATTCAGGACTGATTTCCTTTAGGATGGACTGGTTGGATCTCCCTGCTGTCCAAGGGACTCTCAAGAGTCTTCTCCAACACCACAGTTCAAAAGCATCGATTCTTTGGTGCTAAGCTTTCTTTATAGTCCAACTCTCACATACATACATGAATACTGGAAAAACCAAAGCTTTGACTAGACGGACCTTTGTTGGCAAAGTCAAGTCTCTGCTTTTCAATATGCTGTCTAGGTTTGTCATAGCTTTTCTTCCAAGGAACAAGTGTCTTTTAATTTCATGGCTGAAAAAAAAAATTCATGGCTGCAGTTACCATCTGCAGTGATTTTGGAGCCCAAGAAAATAAAGTCTGTCACTGTTCCCATGTTTCCCCATCTATTTGCCATGAAGTGATGGGACCGGATGCTATGATCTTAGTATTCTGAATGTTGAGTTTTAAGCCAAGATTTTCACTCTCCTCTTTCACTTTCATCAAGCGGCTCTTTAGTTCTTCTTCACTTTCTGCCATAAGGGTGGTATCATCTGCATATCTGAGGTTACTGATATTTCTCCCGGGAATCTTGATTCCACCTTGTGCTTCATCCAGTCTGGACTTTCTTATGATGTACTCTGTGTATAAGTAAATAAGCAGGGTGACAACATACAGCCTTTACATACTCCTTTCCCGATTTGGAACCAGTCTGTTATTCCATGTCCAGTTCTAACTGTTGCTTCTTGACCTTCATACAGACTTCTCAGGAGGCAGGTCAGGTGGTCTGGTATTCCCATCTCTTGAAGAATTTTCCACAGTTTGTTGTGATCCACACAGTCAAAGGCTTTGGCATAGTCAATGAAGCAGAAGTAGATGTTTTTCTGGAACTCTTGCTTTTTCGATGATCCAACGGATGTTGGCAATTTGATCTCTGGTTCCTCTGCCTTTTCTAAATTCAGCTTGAACATCTGGAAGTTCATGGTTCATGTACTGTTGAAGCCTGGCTTGGAGAATTTTAAGCATTATTTTGCTAGTGTGTTGAGATGAGTGCAGTTGTGCGATAGTTTGAGCATTCTTTGGCACTGCCTTTCTTTGGGGTTGCAATGAAAACTGACCTTTTCCAGTCCTGTGGCCACTGCTGAGTTTTCCAAATTTTCTGGCATATTGAGTGCAGCACTTTCACAGCATCATCTTTTAGGATTTGAAATAGCTCAACTGGAATTCCATCACCTCCACTAACTTTGTTCGTAGTGATGCTTCCTAAGGCTCACTTGACTTTGCATTCCAGGATATCTGGCTCTAGGTGAGTGATCACACCATCGTGATTATCTGGGTCATGAAGATCTTTTTTGTATAGTCCTTCTGTGTATTCTTGCCAACTCTTCTTAATATCTTCTGCTTCTATTAGGTCCATACCATTTCTGTCCTTTATTGTGCCCATCTTTGCATGAAATGTTCCCTTGGTATCTCTAATTTTCTTGAAGAGATCTCTAGTCTTTCCCATTCTATTGTTTTCTTCTATTTCTTTGCATTGATCACTGAGGAAAGCTTTCTTATCTCTCCTTGCTATTCTTTGGAACTCTGCATTCACATGGGTATATCTTTCCTTTACTCCTTTGCTTTTCGCTTCTCTTCTTTTCACAGCTATTTGTAAGGTCTCCTCAGACAACCATTTTGCCTTTTTGCATTTCTTTTTCTTGGGGATGGTCTTGATCACTGCCTCCTGTACAATGTCACAAACCTCTGTCCGTAGTTCTTCAGGCACTCTATCAGATCTAATCCCTTGAGTCTATTTGTCACTTCTACTGTATAATTGTAAGGGATTTGATTTAGGTCATACCTGAATGGTCTAGTGGTTTTCCCTACTTTCTTCAATTTAAGTCTGAATTTGGAAATAAGGAGTTCATGATCTGAGCAGCAGTCAGCTCCCAGTCTTGTTTTTGCTGACTGTATAGAGCTTCTCCAGCTTTGGCTGAAAAGAATATAATCAATCTGATTTTGGTATTGGCCATCTGTTGATGTCCATGTGTAGAGTCTTCTCTTGTGTTGTTGGAAGAGGGTGTTTGCTATGACCAGTGCATTCTCTTGGCAAAACTCTATTAGCCTTTGCCCTGTTAATATGCTACCCCAAAACAGGGTGCAAGGTAATAATAACTCAACTAAACAGGCTATTCCAGCAAGATTCCTTTAGACTGAGCTTAATTTAGTGTTCTCACACTGGCACCAGGGCACGATTTATTTACCATCATTTCTCACTTCCACATATTGAGGAGCTGATGGTCTAATTTGAGTCATCTGCCCACCACTAAACCAATCACTATGGCTGAGGAGTAGGAGCCCTCCATTGGCTAAGAGTGGGAGTAATCCCATCCAACCACATGACCAAGAATTTCTCACCATATCTAAAGATTGTTAAATAGAAGAATCCTTTTCTGAAAATTTCTCGAGTTTTCTTTTCAACTACGTATGTGGTAGTGACATACAAAGAACAGAGTTCTTGGAATTTTCTCTTGACACTTTTATCTCTGGGTGTGAAATTAAAATCCCACAGTGCAAAGCCGGAAACTCCAAAACATAGATTAAGAGGAAAAAAATGCTTTAATTCACTCTGAAAATTATCTTTGAAACGGCTTCAAATGTCTGAATATTGTATATTTTCTAAGTTAGGCAAAGAGATGCTGTAAAATATGTTAGCAGGTGAATGACATAATCCAACTTTGATTGCTTGATTGATTTGAAATTAGTGACCTCTGTTGTAATCCCAGAGGATAAGATGGTTGGATGGCATCACCGACTCGATGGACATGAGTTTGAGCAAGCTCTGGGAGTTGGTGATGGACAGGGAAGCCTGCAGTCCGTGGGGTCGCAGAGTCAGATATGACTGAGTCACTGAACTGAACTGAACTGTTGTAATCCGTGGCTTTTTAAAATTCTTGTCTAACTTGTAAAGCACTGCTCTCTAAATCTTATTTCATATCTAAGAATAGAAATATCCTAGAGAGCTGACCTAATAGGAAGTCTCTCTTTATTTTTTTTAAAGTTGTCTGATACTGCTTTAATCTCTACTCTTATCAAAAGAGAAGGCAGCAAAGTTTAGGATACCTTTTTGAAATATCTTTATCTGCTATCAACTGTCTCTGGCAGGGAAGTGAGAATTATCTTGAGTAGAATTATCTTGCTTGGAGAAAGTCAATGTTTTTTTGTAATGCTTTTTTTCCCCCTGCATAGGAAATAAAAACACATTGATTGTGGGAATAAAGAAAAGCATATTTAAAGAAATGAAAATCACTGATAATTCCACTACCCAAAGATAACTAAAGCTTGCATTTTGATGTATATCCTTTGACAACAACAATAGCAATAATTAAACATTTACTGAATGCTTTAAATATGCTAGACACTGTGCTGAGCATTGGAATATGAACGTTCTCATTAAATTTCATTCTTTTAACCATCCTATGAAGTACATGCTATTATTATCCCCATTTTATAGAGGAAGGAAACTGACTCTTTTCCGTGCATGTAGATACATTTTTAGAAATTTAGTGTGGTAGTACACATATTATTTTCTATTTAAAAATATAATAGACATTATTCCAAGTCATTAACTATTTTCTATCAAATAATTTGGTTTCATATGTATTCTTCCTAATTGTGAATCATAACTTATGTCTAATATCTGTTGATGGATTTCAGGTAGCTCTCAATTTTTCATTACAATAACACTATAATGAAGAATACATTAAAAAATCATCGTGAATACTCATGGTTATTCTCTAAGGTTAAATAGCCAGAAAGAGAAAAATGGAGTCAAAGAATATAAACATTTTTAAGGCCTTGATAAGAATTCCTAAATTTGTCCACAGAAAATACTGTATCAATTTGCCTTCTTACCAGTCTTGTAAAGAAAGGTCCTGATTCCTCCATTTTGATTAGTAATTACTTATCAATTTATTTAAATATTGGCTAATATTATAGCTAAATAACAGCATCTTTCTTGTTTTGATTGCATTTATTTTTCTAGAGTTTAACATTTTTTCATCAAGCCAAATATTGTAGGGCCTATATGTTTTAGGGACCAATGAATCTTGCAACAGATAAACAGGCCTTCAGCCTTAACTGGTTTGGAACTGACTTTTGTATATGAAAAGGTAGATCCTGTAACTGTCAATCTTAAATAGCCATACTTTCAAATATCCTATAAAGCATATTATTTATATATATATATATATATATATATATAATCTCCATTATGATTTTTTAAACTGTTTGTATTTATTAATTTTTGGCCACAAATAAATAATTAAATCCTAGTTCCCCAATCAGGGATCAAACCTGCCCTGACAGTGAAAGTCCTGATCCAACCACTGAAAAGCCAGGGAATTCCCCCTTAAGACTTTTGTTTGTATGTTTGTTTTAACTGTGTGATGAATATATCAGGCTCTAGTCCTTAATAAATAGAATTCCTCTACCCTGCTAATGGCGTTTGTTTCTCTCCCAAAATAGGCACCCTCAGGAAGCAGCTCAGAGTTGGGCTACACAGGACTCTGTGGGCAATAGGAAAAGCTTAAAGAATTAGCAATTTCACTGTGAGGGAAACACCCCAAATAGTTGAAATACTGAAGTTCTCAAAGAAAGGTTTATATTAGGTTGGCCAAAATGTTCGTTTGGATTATTTCAGAGCATTGTATGGGAAAACCCGAACAAACCTTCTGGTCAACACCATACATGAATGTTTGTAACAGCACTATTCATTATAGCCGAAAGATATGTATAGCCCAAATGTCCATCGATTTATGATTGTGTATATCAATTACTGATATACATATATTTTTTTATTCAGCCATAAAAAGAAATGAAGTACTTACGCATGTTATATATAACATGGCTGAACATCAAAACCATGCTAACTGAAAGAAGCCAGATGCCACAGATCATAGTCCATTTACATGAATTGTCCAGAATAGATAAATCTACAGAGACAAAACCATAGATTTGTTGTTCCTAGAGACTTACAGGATGGAGAAATGGGCAGAAATTGCTTAGTGGGTATGAGGTTTCCTTTTGGGGAGATGTTTTGGAGATCCAACCAGTCCATCCTAAAGGAAATCAGTCTTGAATATTCATTGGAAAGACTGATGCTGAAGCTGAAATTCCAAAACTTTGGCCACCTGATGTGAAGAACTGATACATTTGAAAAGACCCTGATGCTGGGAAATATTGAGGGCAGGAGGAGGAGACAACAGAGGATGAGATGATTGGATGGCATCACCGACTCAATGGACATGAGTTTGAGCAAGCTCCAGGAGTTGGTGATGGACAGGGAGGCCTGGCGTGCTGCAGTCCGTGGGGTCGCAAAGAGTTGGACATGACTGAGTGACTGAACTGAACTGAACTGAGATGTTTTGGAACTAGGTAGAACAAGGGATCGCACAAAATAAATGTATTGTCCCTGAATTGTTCACCTTAGATTGTCAATTACTCCTCAAAAATTTTTTTTAGAAAAAAAGAATTTTTCCTTTCATTTTGGCCTCGTCACAAGTTTTAAAAGCACTTTAATATAGTGGGGGCATAAATAATATTCAAAATATGTTCTTTCCTATAACATATTTCTACTCTCAATGCTTATTTCATCACTAATATTTATGTGTAGCAAATTACTGGCGTGGTATTTTTCCTCTTAATATCTCCCTTGAGGCTTACTTTGGAAAAAAAAAAGTAAATCATGTAATTTATATCCTCAAGATAATTTGTACTTGGAAAGGAAGAATCAAATCCAAAACTTACCATTTTTTCCCCTATTACTCTAGAGTGGCTATAGAGGAGTTAAGAGATTAGTTGAAATTTACATTCCAAAGTGGATTCATTATCAACAGAGGAAGAAATTCAAAATACTCCATCATCTCTTCAAGACTTGTCACCTATTTGCCAAGTGTATTTTTCTGTTTTATTATTTATACTGAGATTCTGTGTGTGTGTCTGTTTGCAGCATAAAATAGGAATACTTATCATTTGTGCAAGATATATCAGGAGTCATGTATATAGTTTTTTATTTTATTCATTATTATTTTTTAAAATTTTTTGGCTGTGCCATGTGGCATGTGGGATCTTATTTCTTTGACCAGGTATCAAATCCAAGCCCCTTGCGGTGGAAGTGCAGTCTTAGCCACTGGACCACCAGGGAAGTGCAAGTTGTCCATTCTTTAATTCACTGATAGGAACAAATTGAGATCCTGAAGAAGACTTTCTCTTTCTTTCTCTGTGTTTTATTCAATACACACATTGAATAAAAACCTGTCCGAAGAAGTTAAAAGGAACAGGATATCAGAGAAGTTCTCTGGCAACTTAATTGCTTTCATGGTTCAAAGCATTTAGGAGCCTGAAAATAAAGAATTAAAGAATCATGTATTTGCTCAGACTGAATGAATAATGCTCAGAAGTTCCAGAAGCTTATGGGAAGAGTAACCTCCAATGCTGTGGCTGGGAAGCATCGAATCACTTTGAATTTTCCAATAAATCTGGGATGACTAGGACAGTTTAATCATTCCTTCAAGTTTCACGTCAATTGAAACTTTAGATCAGGTACATATTTTATCGTTAACTCTAGCAAAAACAGACATGATTTTAAAAAACTAAATAAGAAATTCCATGATGTCCTGATCAATCTCTAGACTCCAGAGTTAAGTTCTGGCTTTGATTTCTAAACTTAGGAAGATTCAGTCACGGCTCAAGTAAGAGATACATTTGGGGGAAAGAATGAAGATACCAAATTTATTTGTTTATTAAAGTCTTTATAAATTTATTGAAGGCTTCCCTGGTGGCTCAGATGGTAATGAATCTACCGGCAATGCAGGAGACCAGGGTTCAATCCCTGAGTCAGGAAGATCCCCTAGGATCTTTAGGATCTTTAAGATCCCCTAGGTAGGAAATGGCTACCCACTCCAGTATTCTTTCTTGCCTGAATTCCATGGACAGGGGAGCCTGGCAGGCTACAGCGCAAGGGGTGGAAAAGGGTCTAACAGGACTGAGCGACTAACACTTTCACTCTTACACTATTGCTTCTGTTTTATGCTTTGTTTTTTTGGCCCCGTGGCCAATGGGAGCTAGTTCCCTACCAGGAATTGAACCCACAGTTTTGCACTGGAAGGCAAAGTCTTAACCACAGGGCTGCCAGGGAAGTCCCCAATTTAAAATTAAGTTTAGCTCATGTTATTAACTAAATAGTGTCCCCCTCCATATTCACATGTTGAAACCCCAGTGTGATGGTATTTGGTGTTGGGCCTTTGGGAGGTAATTAGATTGAGGTGAGATCCCAGTCGGGGGTGCTCATGATGGGTTAAGTGTCCTTATAAGAAGTATCAGAGAAGCTCTCTTTTTCTGCCATAATGAGGACATGGTAAGAAAGCAGCCATCGGCAAGTCAAAAAGAGAGCTAGCACCAGAAACTGAACTGGTCTGCACCTTGATCTTGGACTTCCTAGCCTCCAGAATTGTGTGAAAATAAATTACAGTTGTGGAAGGCAGACAATCTGTGGTATTCTGTTATGGCAGCTGGAGCAAACTAAGACAGCCGATGCATCTATTTATATAATTGTTTGCGTGCATGCATGCTAAGTCACATCAGTCGTGTCCAACTCTTTGCGAACCCATGGACTGTAGCCCACCAGGCTCCTCTGTCCATGGGATTCTCCAAGCAAGAATACTGGAGTGGGTTGCCATTTCCTCCTCCAGGAAATCTTCCCAACCCAGGGATTGAACCTGAGTCTCCTGTGGCTCCTGCATTGCAGGCAGATTCTTTACCACTGAGCCGCCCGGGAAGCCCCATATAATTGTTTGGGTGAGATTAAACACACAAAAATCAGTTATATCTATGCCTCTCGGACCCAACTCTCCCTTTGCCTAAGTAAGCTGAGGTTCAAGGGGATGAGAAGGGACAGCCTCTAGGCAATTGCACTTTTGGCTCCAATTCTTTACTTTTCCCTCTCTCCCCACTTGATGCTGTATGACTTTGCAGCTCCTCTTGCCAAAGATCCACTCTACTTCCTGAAGCTTGGATCTGTGCTGGCCTTCTGCTTTAGCTAATAGAACGCAGTGGGGAATTCCCTGGTGGTCCAGTGGTTAGGACTTGCACTTTCACTGCCAAGGGTGCAAGTCTGATCCCTGGTGCACTCACAAGCCTCGAGACCCAGCCAAAAATTAAAAAAAAAAAAGGAATGCGCAGAAGTACTGCGCAGAAGTACTGATACGAGCCACCACTTAGCTTATGACTGTAGGATATACTTGTTTCCACCTTCTTGCATCTCTGTCTCTACCGTGTCTCTCAGGTGGGCTGCAGAGGAGAGACCCTTAGAGCCACTCCAGTTGTCCCCGGGCATATCCATTCTGGATCACCCTATCAGCCACACTTCCCATCTGTGACCAAGCCCCAGCAAGATTAGCAGAGTTCCCTAGCCTACCACCCCAGATGTGCAATCAAACATGTGTCTTGTCATGCCTTCAGGGTTTTATAGCTGTTACACAGCATTATCGCTAAGTAGAGAGCTATGCATTGCCACTATTGAGGTAGACGATCATCAAATATTACAGATGCAGAAACTCTTGCAAACTGAAATGTCTAAAAGACATTTTTACAAACTAAGGAATTAATCATCCTGCAAAGGAAGAAAAGCAATGACTCAGTGTAGTTTCTGCTCCTATTATTGAAAGCAACCACTTCTACTGGAAACTGCTATTAAGTCAAGTATTGGGAGTGAGTCAGGGTATCAGCAAAAAAGAAAAAAAAAGGGTGAGTGTAAGATGTACTCATAGACTTGTGAAAATTACGTAATGTATATTATCTTTTGCTTAATAGCACTAAGAGATATGGGAAGTGGGTTCTCGAAAATAATGAGAGTTGACAATAGAAACGTAAACTCAATCTCAATCAATTAATGTGTCCATTGATCCCTCCAGCTGCAGATAGTGATGTCGACCTTGGATGATATAGGAGGTCCAGAGGAAACAAGGAGAGTTTCTTTCCTCAGGGAGTGAGGTCAATTCAGTTCATGAGCTTTGAGAAGCTGGAATGTTACCTTGGGTCTGGAAATACTTAGCGATGCTTGTCAGGCTAGCGATCAAGTTTCCCCAGCAGCTCAGTTAATTACCCAGAACTTTTTGTATTGATTGAACCCTGAGATTCTGTGTGACTCTGGCACAGTCGGGCCTCGTTTTATTCAATAGGGGATCTTTTCTTCCATCTCAGCTGGATTTTCTTGAATTATCAAAAGAAAATGATTATGCATGCACACAGGAGACCTGGTTCACATATTATATTTTTCCTTGTTCAGAGCAATTTTCTGTTTCCTCTAATATGATGTCTTAGAATTGCACAAGGGTTTGTCATTTTCAGAAGTTTTGCATCTGATCAGCTGGTAAAGGCTGGCTTTTCCATCTGTCTTGGGACCTGCAGGTGACCTGCCAGCTTAACTTCTGGTGAGCTACTCTCTAATGAGCAATGGGGAAAAGTGTTTCTACCTGGCACAGTTCTCCTTGGGGTACGACAGTGTTCAGAGAGACACAAAATCATGGAGATAGTCATCCATTGCTCAGAACAACTTAAACATCTTTGATGGTTACTCAGTTCTTTCAGAATCATGACACTGCTAATGATGATTCATGATTAAATAGCAAGCTGAGTTCCTGATCCTCGTTAGAACGTGGCTGCCCTCTGCATGCCACGGAGCCAAAAAATACAGAAGAAAAAAGTGGCTGCCCTCATTTATTGCTGGTGGAAATGTGAAATGATGCAGCCATTGTAGAAAAGAGTCTAGCAGTTCCTCAAAAGTTACATGTAGAGTCACTGTATGACCCAAAACTCCACCCCCTAGGTATATACTCAAGAAAACCAAACACACATGTTCACACAAAGACATACACATGAATGCTCACAGTCTCATGATCCACAATAGCCCAAAGGTGGAAACGACCCAAACGCCTATTGACAGATGAACAGATAATCAAAATATAGTCTGTCCATATAACGGAATATAACTAAGATATGAAAAGGAATGAAGTACTGATACATGCCACAACATGGATAAACCTCAGAAAGATTTAGCTAAATGAACACAAGAGACCATTCACCTTGTATGATTCCATTGATATGCAATGTCCAGAAGAGAAAATCCATAGAGAAAGCAGATTTGTAGTTGCTGGGGGCTAAAGGGCAGCGGGATGGGGAGTGACTGCTAATGAGCATGGGGTTTCTTTTTGGGGTGATGAAAATGTTCTGGAATAGATAACGGTGATGCTTACATGTTTCCTTTTTGAAAAAACTGCATATATCTTTTCTTTTTTGGCCTCACCATGAAACTTCTGGGATCTTATTTCCCTGAGCAGGGATTGAACCTGGGCCTTCCACAGTGAAAGAACAGAGTCCTAACTGTTGGACCGCCAGGGAATTCCCTTGCATGTTTCCTTTCCCAGCTCCTGAGTCAACTGGCTGGGTTGAACAGGAGATCTGAGAGTAAGAGCAAGGGAGAATCCATGGGATTTCTTGCCTTCTCTCTCCATCCTCCTGCAGTGTCTGCATTTACCTGCAGTTCTGGCTCCCACCCAGTGGCCTCAGTTTCTGGGCTATGGTAACCATCTCTTTCCTTTGTCTCCTCTGTCATGGGAGTGGCAGTATCTTCTTGTTACTGCTAATCTCTATCCAGTTTGGTTTCTCAGATCTACTATCACCTGTGGAGCCAATTCTCTGTATTAATTTCCCTGTGTTTGAAACACCTAGAGTGCCTTCTATTTCCTGTCTGGACTAAGGGCTATACCAACTTAAATTCCTTCCAATAATAAGTGTAGTTTGGATCCCTGGGTTGGGAAGATCCCCTGGAGAAGGAAATGGCAACCCACTCCAGTATTCTTGCCTGGAGAATTCCATGGACAGAGGAGCCTGGTGAGCTACAGTCCATGGGGTTGCAAAAGAGTTGAACACAACTGAGCATGCACACAGTATGTGAAACTAACTGTTTCCTACAAACCTTATTAATGCTGTACGTTATCATCATATGATGGATGAGGAGTTACTGCTAACGTGTATGGGTTTTCTTTTTGGGGTGATGAAACAGTTCTGATTCTAGACAGTAGTGAAGGTTGCACATCATTGTGAATGTATTTGACGCTGCTAAATCGTACCCTTCATGTGGTTAAAATGGTAACTGTTATGTGATAAGCTTTTGCCACAGTAAAATTTTTTAAATAAAAATCAAGAGTAACAAGTTAAAAAATCTTAGCACTGCAGAGGAATCAACACATGATCCAGTCCAAAACTTTCACTGTTAATGTGACTGACTCAAGTTTAGGGAGAATAAGTGGCTACTAAATCCACAGAGCTAGTAAGTTTCAGGGTCAACATTAGAATTTGAGGGCTCTGATTCTCAGGCCAACTTTCTTCTTGTTTCATCAATCATGAGTTTATCTGAATCATGTTTTCTCTGACTGGCAGGAGAATATCTGGTGACTGAGGAAGGAAGGGAGACAGTCCCTGAATAACACACAGGATGAGATAAAGGCTTCTCTGGTAACAAACCAAGGAGTCTGAAGGTCTTTCTGAGTACTAAACAATTCTGGTAGGATGAATAGATTTCAGTGTTTTCAATTATTTATTATCACTTTTATTGGTGATTTTGGTTGCAAGAGCCTAAAATCTTTCTCAGTCAAGCTCAAGCAAAAATGAAATAAAAACAAGACAAAACCTCCAACCCAGACCAACAAACATTTGCTAATTTGTGGTTGGGGGTATTATCTTCTAGGAGAGAAGATAATTGAAATAGCTGCAAGAACCAGGGTACCAAGATAAAAATAGAAATCAATGAGCCAGACCTATTTCTTTCTCCCCTCTGCTGCTGCTGCTGCTAAGTGGCTTCAGTCGTGTCTGACTCTGTGCGACCCGATAGACAGCAGCCCACCAGGCTCCTCTGTCCACGGAATTCTCTAGGCAAGAGTACTGGAGTGGGTTGCCATTTCCTTTCTCCCCTCCCTGACCTCCAATTCCGCTTGATTCTGCTTTTACTTGCAAATTGGCCTGTTCTCTCTCCCTACAGGTAGACTTTTTCTGGAAGGAGGGATTGAGACATTGACAACTTGCCTAGCAACAGTGAGAGAAAGAGGGCTCTTCTTTCTAGAGTCCATATAGTGATCCAGAGAAGGATCTGATTGACTCTGCTAGGCCCATATGCCCATGACTGTATTGATTAGGGGATATCATGGCCTGAATAAAGGTGGCTCTTACTGCTTATATTCAGTTAAGAGTTACCACCCCAGAATTAACTATGTTGCCAAGTTTTCCAATTTTTCAAGTGAAGCTGGAAATATAGATTGGGGGCAGGAATGCACTGAAATGTCTCAATTTTTAAGTGTTGGTAAATATTGTATGTGCGTGCTCAGTTGCTCAATCATTTTCAACTCTTTTCGACCCTATAGACTGTAGCCTGCCAAGCTCCTCTGTCCATGGAATTCTCCAAGCAACAACACTGGAGTGGGTTACCATTTCTTCCTCCAGGGGATCTTCCCAACCCAGGGATCGAACTCATCTCCTGTATTTCCTGCATTGGCAGGAGGATTCTTTACCATTGAGCCACCTGGGAAGCTTGGTAAATACTATGTAAGACAAGTAAAGCACATCTCATGGGTCTTTTAGTTCAGAGGTCACCGGTTTGCAACTTCTGGTTTAGAAGTTCACCCTCTTTGGGTACCATGATTAAAACACCATCTTGTCAACAAAGGTCTGTCTAGTCAAGGCTATGGTTTTCCCAGTAGTCAGGTATGGATGTGAGAGTTGGACTACAAAGAAAGCTGAGTACCGAAGAATTGATGCTTTTGAACTGTGGTGTTGGAGAAGACTCTTGAGAGTCCCTTGGACTGCAAGAAGATACAACCAGTCCATCCTAAAGGAGATCAGTCCTGGGTGTTCATTGGAAGGACTGATGTTGAAGCTGAAACTCCAACACTTAGGCCACCTGATGCGAAGAGCTGACTCATTGGAAAAGACCCTGATGCTGGGAAAGATTGAGGGCAGGAGGAGAAGGGGATGACAGAGGATGAGATGGTTGGATGGCATCACCGACTCAATGGACATGGGTTTGGGTAGACTCTGGGAGTTGGTGATGGGTAGGGAGGCCTGGCGTGCTGCGGTTCATGGGGTTGAAAAGAGTCAGACACGACTGGGGTACTGAACTGAACTGAACTGAACTTGTATATAGAAGGAGCTCAGCAAATAATTTCTTGAATAGAAGAATCAATTACTTGAAAGCCTTACCAATTTAGATTAAAATTGTTCTTTACGATTTTACAAAACTTTTCTCTTTACATTCAGTAAAGTGTCCCTATTGAGGATTTCAAGGTTGAATACATGTTTATTCCACAAATATGCTTTGCCAATCTTTATTCTAGGTTAAACAATGCAAAAAGACCCTTAGACAGCTGTAAGATTGAAAGTATGCTTTTACATTAAAACAAGAGGGGGTGGGGAATACAAAAATAAACTGAGGCAAAGAAAGAAGTAAATGAATGAAATGAAAGTCCCTTAGTCATGTTCGACTTTTTGCGACTCCATGGACTATACAGTCCATGGAATTCTCCAGGCCAGAATACTGGAGTGGGTAGCTTTTCCCTTCTCCAAGGATCTTCCCAACCCAGGGATCGAACCCAGGTCTCCTGCATTGCAGGAGGATTCTTTACCAGCTGAGACACAAGGGAAGCCCAAAGAAAGAAGTAACTTAAGTATTAAAATTCCTGCAAATAGCGTTTCCTCTTTTACAAATGAAAACCAGTTACATAAGAAATGAATGTGGTAAATGTACAGATTTGTAGGTGTAAAATACATGTGAGAATACCCTGGTGGTGCAGTGCTTAAGACTCCATGCTTTCACTGTAGAGGGTCGGGGTTCAATTCCTGGTTGGGGAACTAAGATCCCACAAGTTGCCTGGCACCGCCAAAACAAACCCCAAAACAAACACATATAATTGTATGTCTAAAATATACAGAGTCACTGTTCACAAGATATGGAAGTTAGGAATTGTATTCCAAGCTATCAATGACCTCTGGCCCAGTTATTTAGCCTATATGTGTCTACCTCCTTTTTTTTTCCCCCCCCTGTGAACTCAAACTACATATTCAATCATGATTCATTAAACAAAGGCAGGCTGAGACAACAAAATCCAGGTACTAGGCATAGCGTGTGTAGCCAGGGTTGAAGAGCAGGTGGTTTGTTCGTTTGTTTTTCGAGTCTTTTAACTACTGAACCGCCAGGGAATTTCCTAGAATCTGTGGTTTTTCTTTCAAGGATTGTGCAGACTAGTATGGAGTGCAAATAATTATTAATAGCAATTCAGGCTGTAGAGAAATAAATGTCGTGGGAAAGGTATAGAAGAGTGGAAGGAAAGTTGTGAAAACTCAGTTTGAAATTATTGTCTAGGGATTGATTTTGAGGGCCATGAATGCAAGGATGTAATATTAGGTGGTAAACAGAGATTCACCACACGGAGGTGGTATTATCTTCTATTACGCGTAAGGATACACGGCTACTTGCAACCTGACCTAGCTGTCTGCAAATGGCATTTGTGAAATTCTGAGGAGAAAAAAAGTTTATTCACGCATTCAGTTCAGTTCAGTCGCTAGGTCGTATCTGACTCTTGGCGACCACGTGAACCTCAGCACGCCAGGCTTCCAGAGCTAAATAAAACTTCCGAACTTTGAATTTAAAAATTAACCTAGTCAGTTAAATACAAATTTTAAAGGTGCACGTTTAATTTCGTTGTTTTTTCTTTCGTTGTTGTTGTTCGGACGCCAGGACAGGAGAGATCGTCAGCTTCCACTGAAAGGCCCCCTTCAGTGGAAGCGCCCACTCTTAACCAGTGGACCGCCGAGAAGTCCCTAACTTCGTTGCCTTAATCTCAATCACTTTAAAATTTAAATTATTTTCAAATTAAATGAAAGAATGGTCAGCCTCCTGGCGGTTCAGACCTTCACCGAAAGCGTCGACTCTTTCACTCCGTGCCAGCCCATGCCGACCCGGAACCTGCTCTCCTGCAAAAGTTTCTGTACGGACTCAGTCTTTAGGTGCGCCGCCTTTGCCCCACCCATCACAGTATTGTTGGGCATTTTTATTGGCTATACAGCTCTGGTTTCGTTGCTCTGATTGGTCATCGGCGTGCCGTCCCGAGGATGCCAGTTTCCTGGGATACCCCGCGGGCCAGCGGAGGCCTAGGGGAGGTTGTGAGGTTCCCTGAGCGGGAACCCGGCTGGGGCGCGCACCGGCTCTCCTGCACTTAGTTCGTGGGCGCCATGGCCAGCGTCCACGAGAGCCTCTACTTCAACCCCATGATGACCAATGGGGTGGTGCACGCCAACGTATTCGGTATCAAGGACTGGGTGACGCCGTATAAGATCGCGGTGCTAGTGTTGCTGAACGAGATGGGCCGCACAGGCGAGGGCGCCGTTAGTCTCATGGAGCGGCGAAGGCTCAACCAGCTGCTCCTGCCGCTGCTGCAGGTGAGGGTCTCCGGTTCATCCAGCAAACCCTTACTGTGCACCTGCTCTCTGACGGGACAGCTCCCTGGGGGCTGGGGCTACGGGGATTTATCGGATACTTTCTCTGCCCTTTTGGACCGCGAAAAATATAGTTATTACCACCAGCTAACACCCACTCCAGTATTCTTGCCTGGAGAATTCCAGGGACAGAGGAACCTGGTGGGCTGCTGTCTGTGGGATCGCACAGAGTCGGACATGACTGAAGCGACTTAGCAGCAGCAGCAACACTTAGTACTTATGGTGGACCAGGCACTTTACATGCATTTTGGGGGGGCAGGTTTATATCTGACTCCAGCATTTATTAGCTCAGGGACTGGGTGAAGAGTTATTTTCGCAAATCCTCCTTCTTATGTAGAATGGGGCTACATGTAGGCCTGAGCGTTGGAGACACAGGTACAGGCGCTGTACCCTAGAGGACCTTAATAAGGGTTAACAATGACATAAAAGTAGCAGCCAACATTGATCCCTTACTCTGTACTAAGCACTTTATGGGCTTCTCTGATGGCTCAGACGGTAAAGAATCTGCCCACAATGCGGGAAACCAGTGTTCAATCTGAGTCAGGAAGATCCCCCCTGGAGAAGGGAACAGCAAGAACCCACTCCAGTATTTTTGCCTGGAGAATTCCATGGACTGAGGAACCTGACAGCCTACAGTCAGTCCATGGGTTAGCAAAGAGTCGGATACAACTAAGCAACTAACACAAGCACTTTACATGTTTTATTTCCCTTTGCAGACTCAGATTGTAACTCTACTGCTTACCTGCTTTGCGACTTGGGCAAGTTCCATAACATGTTTGGGTCTTTGCGTTTGCTCTGTAAAATGGAGAACAATGATCGAAACTGTCATGTGATGGCTGTGTTAAGTTAGAAGATCCATGAGAACATTTTACAGTTTGGCACATAATAAATGCTCAATCAGTTTTAGCTATTTTCATTTTAATCTCATGCACTTTCCCTTAGATCAGTTGTGGTTTTTCCATTTATTTGGGTGATTATTTGAGTGACATCTCTCTCCCCTACTAGACTGTAACCTCCATGAGGGCATTACTTTGTCCAGTTCTTGCTCACCTTGTATCCCCAAAGCCTAGTACACTATAGTTTATAACAGGCTTTTTATCAATTAAGATTTTTTTTAAAATGTGGACTGTTTTTTATTTTTTTCCATTTATTTTTATTAGTTGGAGGCTAATTACTTTACAACATTGCAGTGGTTTTTGTCATACATTGAAATGAATTAGCCATGGATTTACATGTATTCCCCCCTCCCACCTCCCTCTCCACCAGATCTCTCTGGGTCTTCCCAGTGCACCAGGCCCGAGCACTTGTCTAATGCTTCCAACCTGGGCTGGTGATCTGTTTCACCCTTGATAGTATACATGTTTCGATGCTGTTCTCTTGAAACATCCCACCCTCGCCTTCTCCCACAGAGTCCACAAGTCTGTTGTATACATCTGAGTCTCTTTTTCTGTTTTGCATATAGGATTATCGTTACCATCTTTCTAAATTCCATATATATGTGTTAGTATACTGTAATGGTCTTTATCTTTCTGGCTTACTTCGCTCTGTATAATGTGGACTGTTTTTTAAAGTCTTTACTGAATTTGTTACAATATTGCTTCTGTTTTATGTTTTGATTTTTTTGGCTGCAAGGCCAAAATGTGGGACTGACCAGGGATTGAACCCACACCCCCTGCATTGGAAGGCAAAGTCTTAACCACTGGACCACTGGGGAAGTCCTTATAAAGGGCTTTTTTAAATCCATCACCTTCTTTGGGGAAGGGGGAGGAGTACTGAGGACACAGATTAAGTGGCTTGCCCAATTAGTTAAATGAAAGTAGTAGGGTCTCTAGAACTTGCAGCTCCCAGTCCTATCTACATTCCTGTTATAAGTGTAGAGCCCAAATAAATAAAGTCTGTCACTGTTGCCATTGTTTCCCCATCTATTTGCCATGAAGTGATGGGACCGGATACCATGATCTTAGTTTTCTGAATGTTGAGTTTTAAGCCAACTTTTTCACTCTTTTCTTTCACTTTCATCAAGAGGCTCTTTAATTCTTCACTTTTGGCCATAAGGGTGGTGTCATCTGTGTATCTGAGGTTATTGATATTTCTCCCAGCAATCTTGATTCCAGCTTGTGCTTCATCCAACTTGGCATTTTAACCAACATGTATATAGAATTCATCTAGCTAAGTTCCAGCCTTTTCTTATTTGCTTATTGTTTGACTTTAAAAATTAGCTGTTTTTGAACTATTCAACTAATACACAAAGATTCATTGTAAAACTTTAATGATACTAAAGTTGATAGAGTGGAAATTTATGGTTCTTTTGTAGACCCTCTAATCCTGTTTCCTCTCAGAGATTATCAGAATTCATGTTCCTTCATTCACCTATTAATATTTACTGAGTAACAGTTCAGAATGAATCTTTCCAGACCTTTTGCTATGTATATGTGTATATAGATAGGTTGATGCATATGATTATAAGATGTATACTTGTATCCTTTTTATTTAATTCTGCATTGTTGAGTTTTTTTTTGTTCCTTTTACATAAGTGCTACTTCTATCCTACAGCTTGTTCCTTTCACTTAACAAGTCTTGGAGATCATTCCATGTCAGCATATTTGAGTAGATTTACCTCATCCTTTTTAATGGCTGCATTGTATTCCACAATGAGAAAAGAAGCATAATTTAACTCATACTTTTAGAAAATTAAGCAGTTTTTGTGTGGTTTTTTTTTTTTTTTTTTGCTATACTTCAAGGCTTCTGGGATTTTAGTTCTCACATCAGGGATTGAACCCATGCCCCCTGCAGTGGAAGCCAGAGTCTTAACCATTGGACTGCCAGGGAAGTCCTTAACTCACACTTTTAATTAATGTTAAAATTTATAGATTATAAATGAGCTCTTTATTGATGGCCTTTTAGATTCTTTAGTTTTTCTTCATTTCAAACAATGTATGGGGAATATACCTTTCCCGGAAGTGGGCTTGCTGGGTTATCCACTACTAAATATGTCCATATATATATATATATATATATATGATTCACATTGTTGTACACCTGAAACTAACACAACATTGTAAATCAACTACATTCTAATTTAACAAAGAAAGCAGAGAGGTTGATAAATGGACTCATGTATGCAGCTGTTTATCAATCTCCAGCTCTTTAAAATTTTTCTGTAACCTTTCAATCTCTCGTTTACCCAGGGCCCAGATATTACACTGTCTAAACTTTACAAATTAATTGAAGAATCTTGTCCTCAGCTGGCAAACTCAGTGCAGATCAGGTAAGCTCCATTTTCTTCTGTATATATGAAAAGATGTCAAGTAGATGAAAATTAGAAAGTGGCACATGGTGATTATTTCCTTAAAAAAAGGTATCTTTGTTACTCTAGGTTGTTTTCCTAAGTACCTTAATTTTTTTTTAAGTGGATAGCATTAAACATACTGCTTCAAAATTTATTATTCTGTATGGATCTACTTTGTTCCTTTTAGTTGTTGCAGAGAATTTCATTTTTACTGGCTGATATGCTACTTTGAGAAATTTTATAATCAAGAAAACATTGGCAATGATACTTTTTCAGAATATGGGGGTGACAGTTTGGATTTTCAGATAGATGCATTTTAGGTGATTGTGGAATATGAAATGTGGGAAGATATTCATAGGGCCTTCCTAAAATCCTTACCTCATTTTTCTTGTTCAGAATCAAACTGATGGCTGAAGGCGAATTGAAGGATATGGAACAATTTTTTGATGACCTTTCAGATTCTTTTTCTGGAACTGAACCAGAGGTTCACAAAACAAGTGTAGTAGGTATGAAATTCTTCTAAGGAGAGCAGAGAATATTTTCATTGCAGCGAACGGCTCTCTGAGTCACATCTGTTGACTCTGTTAACAGTCACATCTGTTAACTCTGCTGTAGTCTGAGCACACGCAGTGGGGATGTTGGACATGTTTTAGTTTGTATTCATTGCCTTGCTATTTTGATCTGTGTTTAAATAACTGTCTTGTGGAAAAGCATCTTCTGTTTTGTCTACTGTCATCAGTGTATTAGACTGCTTGTGGAGCCTTTCAGGGTTTCTCAGCTCTTTCCCACGGTCCTCTGCTCACTTGTCCACACTGCACAACTAAGTCAGGGTCACCAGCTAAGGTTTTATGAAGAGAGTTAAGAGTAGATTGTTGTTATAGTTTATAAGTCTAGGGTATACATGAAGTTTCCTAGTGCTTTTCTGTTAGCTTTATAGCCGTGCTCCATCCACCTGACTTTTCTTTCCTGGTAGTTCTTATGTTATTCACCATCAGTTATTTGTTGATCTTCCATGTGCCAGTTTCTGGACTTGAAGAGAGACTGGAACCTTTCTCTTAAGGCAGATTACATTCTTGTGGTTGTGGGGAGAAGGGCGGGAAGATAGTAAAAAGTAAACAAATAGGATAACTTCTGATAGTTATAACAGTCACGAGAAGATACATTGGCTGGATAAAAAGTGGAGTGTGGGTGGGAGGACTGAACTTTTAATTAAAGAAAAAATCAGCTTCATAAAAGGTGATGAAAGAACATTCTTGGTGGGGGAAACAGTCTTTTTTTCAATTATTTTGAAGGAAGAATTGCAACAAATAGTCATTGACTTGGTGCAGCCCGGATTTTGAGTTACTGCCTTCGCCTGATCTGTGTCTTGTTTTGTAGGCTTATTTCTGCGTCACATGATCTTGGCCTACAGTAAGCTGTCTTTCAGTCAAGTGTTTAAACTGTACACTGCCCTTCAGCAGTATTTCCAGAATGGTGAGAAAAAGACCATGGAAGATGCTGATATGGAACTTGCCAGCAGAGAGGAGGGCGAAAGGAAAATGGAAAAAGAAGAACTTGACGTATCTATAAGGTAACTTGGGTTTCTCCAGCATGAATCCCTTTCCTGTGAAATAGCGTCATTACAGGCACAGTAAATCCTCATTCATCCAGAGTTTATGCATTCGCTGTCATCTTTTTGTCCCTCCAGATCCAGGAAGTGGACCTTTACAGGCTGCATCAGTTAATTTCTTCCCCTCTAACTTCTGATTGGGAGGCACTGATGGGAAATCCAGAGGGTCAAGGAGACTAAGGTCAGGGTGTTGATTCATTGGTTTCCTTCCTTCAAGGTCATGGTGGACTGGGTGTAGGGTCACCGCCTCCATCAGTTGGCCTACTCTGCAGAACTCAAGGGTCCGATTACTGGGAAGGTTTCCCAGGCCTGGTGCAAAAGGTGCCCTACTCTCTCAGCCCTGGAGGTTGTATTACTCACTATGGCTTCTCCATTCCCTGCCACTGTTTCTGAAAGTGGTCCTTTATTAGACTCTTCTCATGTTACCCCATTTGAATATGCTATTTGTTTTCTGCTGGGACCCTGAGCAGTAGTATAGTGTTCATTATATCACAGTGAATTAACAATTGATTAATTCTGTGAAAACTTATTGAATGCCTCCTAAAGTTTAAGCCCTGGGGATGTGGTGGCACTTTTCAGCTAGTTGTTTAAGCTCAAAGCCTAGGTGTGTCCCTGGGTCCTTCCCCTCCTTCGCCCCAACAACCAGTCCTGCAGATCCAGCCAGAACTTCCTCCACAGTATGTTTGGAATCAGTTCACTTCTCTCCGTTGCCCCTGCTTCCCCGATGGTTCAGTACCTGTCTCTTTCCTGGATGACTGCTCCAGCCGCCTGGCTGCTTTCCCTGCCTCCACTCTTGTCTCCTTACTCTCAGTTTTGCCTGCAACATCCAAGGGGACCATCACGGATGTAAATCACACTACGTGTTCTTATGCCCCAAACCCTCCTTGACTTTCCATGGAATTTAGACAGAAACCAGAGCTACTGGGGCCCTGGTACCTATCTGATCTGGCCCCTGTCATCTTCCTTACCTCTTTTTCCTGCCTCTCCCTTCACTGTCAGAGTCTAATGGCTCTGGCTTGATTTCAGTTTCTTGAATACGCCCAGACAGGCTCTGCCTCAGGGTGCCTGGTTTACTCTCCCTGGCTTCTCACCTCCCTCGCTTACTTTCACCATTCAGCTCCCATGGCCTCACCCAGGCCTTCCCTGACTACGTATGTGAAGTAACCTCCATCCTAAGTACTTCCATCTTCTTTATTTCCTTCAAAACTCTCCTCAGTAAGCAACCTTTTGCATTTATTTACTTACTCATTTATATTTGCCTTTGTGCTCCATCAAGAGTTAAGTCCCTCCTTCTCTGTTATATGTCACCTCCTTTTCCTCAGTGCTTGGCTTGCAGTGTCTGTGAATATGTGTTGGACAAATGAGAATCAGAACATGTCATCCAATGAGACATGTCAAATGAGGGAATCAGAACATGTCATCCATTGCCCACACTGGTAACTAGCCCCATAAAACACTTTGTGTTGACTCCCTTCCCTTTGCTGTTTCACGTCCCCTCTTCCCAGCTGTTACCTGGGATCACCTCCCAAATAGACCACTTGTGTTTGGAGGGAAAAACGTGTGTGTGTGTGTGTGTGTGTGTGTGTGGTGTTTCATATTTCCTGATCTCAAGGAGCTCACCAACTGGTGAGGAAGACTGACATGGAAACAGACAATGCCAAATAACAGTGTATTCAGAGGTCTGAGAGAACAAGTCCCACCTGCCCTGCATAGGCTGGCTGACCCCCTTGGGGGCTGGGGGGTATAGCCAGAGAATATTCCGCTGCAGTTCCTAGGAGTGGCCTTTGTATGGTTATGTGATTTGTTCAACACACACTGGGAGCACGAAGATTATAGTACCAGTGAGTACTTGCAAAAACTCAGACTTGCTCACAATGCTTCTCGTGGAGTAGAAAGGTTGTACCTTGTAGAGTTGAGTCTGGCTCTGGAGTCAGACCCCTGGATTTGAATTCTGTCTCCTCCACTCCCTTCCTTGGGCAGATGACCTTCTCTGTACCTCAAATTTCTCACCTGCAAAATGAGGCTTATATCACCTCCTCAGAGGGTTGTTGTGAGAATTAAATGATAAATCTGTATAAAGTGTTCAGAACTGTGCCTGGTATACAGTAAACATTGGATAAATATGTGCTATTCTTCTTGAAATTTCTCTTTTAAGAAGCTTCCAGGAAAAAATGTGATCTCTGTCCTAGCTACTTTATATGCTTTTAAAGTAGGAGAATGTCAATTCTTCAGAAATGTTAAAATGCAGACTTTTCTTAATTAGGTTTGACTTTGTCCTAAATTAATCTGATTTACTTAGGTCTAACTACATTGTTTTGATCCTATTCTAAGAATTCATTTGTGTGTAATGTAACAGTATGTCTAATGTTAAGCTGTATGATTTCAGAAAATAGTGTGCATTCAGTAAACTGAATTTCATCACTGAAATAGAAGAAATGTATTTAAATGTTATTCTAGGGAATTCCCTGGTGGTCCAGTTGTTAGTACTCGGTGTGGTCACTGGTTGGGAAACTAAAGATCCCACAAGCTGCACAGTGTGGCCAAAAAAAAAAAAAAAGTCCCAGTACAGAGGAACGTGCAGACTGACACTTAGCTTCAGGTTTTCATTTGCTTATTGTTGCTACGGGGCAGTATTTGTTTCCTGCAGTAAGAGAGGAGGCTTATAGGGTTATACCATGTGGGTTTGCAGCGGAGACTATTAGTCGCTGGAACTACATCTTCTCTGTGCTCCAAAAAGGACCTAACAAAAGTCCTTTTTAAAAAAAAAAAAAATTTATTTATTTGCTGTGCTGGGTCTTCAGTGCTACATGGACTTTCTCCAGTTGCAGAGAGTGGTGGTGGGGGGGCCTACACTCTAGTTGCTTTGCATGGGCTTCTCATAGCAGTGGCTTCTTTTGTTGCAGAGCACAGGCTCCAGGGCCCGAGGGCTTCGGTAGTTATGGCTCCTGGGCTCTCGAGCACAGGCTCAGTAGTTGTGATGCACAGGCTTAATTGCTCCGTGGTATGTGGGACCTTCCTGGACCAGGGATCAAACCTATGTCTCCTGCATTGGCAGGTGGATTCTTTTTTTTTTTAATTGCTGTTGCTCAAGCATCTCTGCTCAGATAAAACAGAAACGTGAACCCAAATTATTGAGGTTAGAGAGAATACGAAATAACAATGCTGAGAGCTGGGATGGGGAGAGGAGGCACATCCTTCTCAGACTCGAGCCACCTGTGCACCCTGCCTTCTGCTGTCTGTGGAGTTTGCTTCCTTCCACTGTGCTGTGGCTTTCAGGCCTGAAATCCATTCTCCACTGGGCTCTGGCAGCTGTAACCACTGCTGTCGGTTGATGAGGCTCGCCTGTTGCCCTACCGAGGAGATGCAGGATGGATCTTCAGTACCATGAGTCCGCCTGGTGCTGCTGTTGTAAAGCTGTAGTTTGATCTGATCTTTGATCTGACTCACAAGGTTCATGAACAATAGGATTTCCACCAGCTGCGGGATGGCCAGACCCAGTGCTACACCACCAAGTATGAAGAGTTTGCTTTGTATCCAGTTGACCAATCTGTCAGTACAGCCTTGGATGTAGATGACTTGACTGGCTTCCAAGTAGTCAAAGGCCTGCGTACCTTAGCCACACATGGTGTTGATCACTGCCTGGTTGGGGGTAGGCAAGCAACAGGAGTAAGGCCCAGAACAGTGCTCATGGCTGGGGTTGTCTTCTGAACAGTTGAAGTACATATTCAGGGACCAGTCATAGGAAATCCCTCCACAGCAGCTGAACTCCTTCTGGCGAAAAATGTATGAGGTTCTGAAGGTCCAAGTCATCTCGGTAGTGCACGATGGCATTATTGATAATCTTACTCACTTTGCCCTGCACCTTGTCTGAGAAGATGAAGCCCAGGACTCCAGCTGCCAGCTGTAACAGGAACACAATGGTGAGACAGAGGGAGAACGTCTGCAGGAGATGTTCTCACAGAGAGATCATCTGATGCAGCCACAGAAGGTGAGCAGGAACATGAGGATGCCCACCATAATCAGCAGGATGGCCGGATCCACGGCCAGGCAGGCCAGTGCTGCCTCAGGGGGAGCAGCTGTCTGTCTATTTGCACTGGTGCCGACTGAACGGGGTACCCCCAGAACTGTCCTCCTCCCCTGGTGGGGGACTCTCCTGGTGTGGACTTTACCTGGTGTGGCTAGGTAAAGGTTACAGGGAACAGAACTGCCCTCCCATGGGGAGAACACCAAGGGCCCAGAAGGGTCTGTGTCCTTTAATTTTGAGGAACTAACAACTTAAGAGCCTTTATTCCCAGGCTTGAGAGAGGAAGAACCATTTTCACTCCATAAAAGAATTAGAATGGCATTAGGCTCACTGGCTTTTGCCGATTCTGTTTCCTGGACATTTCGTGTAGAGGAATAGGAATGGAGGTTGTGTTTCTCCGGAATAGAGCGAAGGGAGGGCTGAAGCCTCTGGTTAGTCTTTGCACCCAGAAGCCTACCTTCTTCCCTAGACATGCCCTAGGCCTAAAATGCAGGTGGATCTCAGAAGATTCGTGGGAGCTCGGGGAAATCCAAGTGAACTGGCTTGGGTGGCCAGGCAGAGTAAACGTCCAGGATTTGGCTAGAGGGTAGCTGCTCCCTTTAGCTGCATAGCTTCTGTGGGAGGAGGGCTGAAGGACCAGGGGTGAAAGGGGCTGGCAGGCTGGTTCTTCACCATTGAGCCACCAGGGAAGCCCCAAAAGTCCCTTTTAACTAACAAAAATTTCTATCAAAAGTAGGAAGTCTTTGGTGTTTCTTCATTTGTCAATGATTTAATAGAAATCTCCCAGCTTCATTAGTTTATTCAACAAATGCTTACTCAGTGCTTCTGGTGCGCCAGGTACTATGTTAGGTGCTGCGCTGTCAGCCCGGAGGAGAGAGTCCCGGTCCTCGTGGAGTTTACCTGGGGAGGGTGAGACGGGAATCGAGAGGTAACTACGTTAACAAGGAATGTAACTTCAGAGACTTCAGAGCCTGCCATGCAGAAAGGAACACCTAGTGCTCCAGGATACAGAGTAACTGTGGGATGCTGTCAGCAAAGGGCCCTTTAAGACTGGGAGCTTGCTGACAGAGGAACCAGCCCTGAGAAGAGTTGTCTGCACATGCAGACTCACAGCTCCCAAGACAGGACAAGCTGGCATACTGGAGGACAGAAGGAGGACAGCGTGGCCTGAGCACATGAGGTCAGGAGGAGGGGCTAGGTCACCCCTCTGGTCACATACCTCCAAGCGTTCAGGTCCTCATGGCCTCCTTGGGTGTTTTGAAACTGTCCGCTGTCTCAGTCCCTCCCCTCCCCTGCTTTTGTCGCTGCCTTGCTCAGAAATCTCCGGAGACAGAGTCTCCCAGCCTGGCGTCTGAGGTGTTCCCCAGTTGCCCTTGCTGACCTCAATCTCTGTTCCTTAGCATGGGTCCTTCACCATGCACCTCTGCTTGCATCCCTCCAAGAGGCCGGCGTTCTCCCATTCTGTCTTTTGTTTTCCTTTCCTAGAGTGCCTTCTTCCATCCTCACCATTTCTCCACTCCTTCCCCACTTTTAAAGTCCTCACCGCTCCAAGTGAAGTGGTTTCTCCTGTTTCTAATGCAGAGATAACGTTCATTCCTTCATTCATTCATATTGATTACTGCCATCACGTCACATGGGCTGGACTTAGCCTTCACCAGGACCATGAACCCATAAAGACATTGTATTTTCAGGGACCTAGACTTGTGTTTTATGTGTGCCCCTGGCCCCATTTGTTGATGGTTTAATCCTGTTGTATTTTTAAAGTTTCAGTTATAGTGGGTGATTTAAGCACTTTAGAGTAGTTTCCAGAGTCCTTTTGAAAATCAGATGAATGCCATGTACTATCCTTGCATTAAAAATGTGTGTTTTGCTTGCAGTTTTACAAGGTTCATGGGCTCCTAAAGCCCTTCACAGGCCCAGGTTAAATGCCTTTGATATACAGCCACTTGTAAGTCTAAAATTCTGTCTCAGCTGGTAATTGGATTCATAAACAAATTTATTTGAATCCTTTTCCTAAATGAATAACACCTTTCCTAAACTGAATACCTTTGTGGCTTGTTAAGAATTACTTTCTCTGGCATGTATTTGAGGCCCTGAGGAAGCACAGGAGTCAGTAAAAGGATGGTTTGGGTGGTGGTATTCTCACTTGCTTTTCCCAACCTTGTTCACGGTGGCCATTGTTGCCATCATGGAGAAAAGTGAAAGTGAAGTCGCTCAGCCGTGTCCAAGGCCAAACTTGATCTTCATTTATAGTAAATCTATTTGCCTTTATTTGTAGTTTTTTGCTTTGTGTGATTTTGGTTCTATTTTATTAACATTTATTGTTCTTGTGTCCTTTATTATAAACTACCTCAAATCTTTTTTTTTGGGAAAGGGTTAAGTAAATAAAGCATCTGGTGACGGTGAGCATCATGGACCTCAAAGGAGGGTGGGCCGGGAGCAGTGTATCCCATTTCATACAGATCCTCATTGTCCTCTAGCCTTTTTGTGTACTACCGTATTTATTTCAAGACTTGGGCTTACTTTCTTTGAGGGATATGTGAAGAGAAAAGGGCATCTTATTGCCCAGACACTTCACTCTTTTCTGTCTGAGAACTTGGCCTAGGAATTTTCTTTCCACTTCCCTCTAGGTCACTGTTGTTTCAGTGATCTTTGTTGGACCAGGTCGGGGCTGGTCCTGGGCATCTCTGATACCTGCAGAATCTGATATACTTGCTGCCTTGTGAAACCAAGAGAATATTAGAGCAGCTTTTCCCAGAGTATTTTCTATGGGATGCTAGCCCTTCTTGATAGATGTGAGGAAAGAATTCCTCGTTCAGATGAGTTTGGTAAATGGTGCATTAAACAAAAGTGAATAAAGTGTCTCTCTGTTGGATTTATTTAATATGTGACTTGAATCTCCAGGGAGGAGAGGGTATACAGCTGTCCCCAAGTGATTTAAGCTCAGCAGCATTTTTTTTTTCTTTTAGAATACCCATTTCCATATTGTTTGCATGAAACAGTTTGAGAACAGCTGTATTAGAGTGCTTATAGAGATATTGTTGAGTAAATATTAATTTTTATATTTATTATAATCCTGTATAGAGAAGGCATTTCTTCAGAGTCATGTGGCAAAAGGGTATTATTCATACCCTGTTCTCAAAAATAAGACTGTACGTGCATAGATTTCTCAAGTTTAGATTTTTATCAGTATTTATCTTGTTTATTTGTTCTGTGTAATCTCAGCTTCTAGGCAAATGGTTATTTCTTAGATGAATCCTCTTTTTCTTATTCTTGAGCACAGCACTGTCTTATATCTGTAGTGAGGTGTGTGAAACTATTCATTTATCTCCCAAACTTTGGGTGCCCGTTGTGCGCCTGGGTGTTGATATATGAATATAAGAACAGCCAGTGTGACGGTACTAGATGCTGTGACCCATGTTTCTGGGAGACAGTGGGAACTCAAATGAGAGATGTCAGGAGTGATTCTTGGAGGATATGGCACTTCAGGTATTCTTGAATGATGAATGGTGCAAGAGTCCAACAGTAGATAGAAAAGTGGGCCTTGCAGGTCAAGGAAAAGGCAGGTGTGCATCTTGGCCTGATAGGAAATTGTAAGGACTTCATCAGGGCTGGGGTGTAGATGAGAAGGCAGAAGAGAGAGGTAGGACCACTCAGGAAGCATTGCACCTGCCCTGCTGAGCGACATGGGCTTTATTCTGGAAGGTAATGGGATTCCCCAGAGGGGTTTTAAATCAGGGGTGATACACTTGCAGCATGTGGGATCCTAGTTCCCTGACCAGGGATCCAACCAGCATCCCTTGCATTGGAAGCAGAATCTTAACCACTGGACCAGCAGGGAAGTCCCTAGACTTGCATTCTGGAAAGGTCATGCTGGAGACTGTATAGAGTTGAGATCTGCTTATTAAATCACGTAAACTTTATCAGGTCATTCAGCGCCATTCCTGAGAAGAGAGAATAAACTTTAAAAGTTTTTAAGCTTTTCTGATGAAGAATCTATTTGACTTTGTAAGCATTACCATTTTCACTATTGTATAATTCTTTGTTGTTTTTACTTAATTTTTTTTTCCAGAGAAGAAGAGGTATCTTGCAGTGGGCCTCTGTCCCAAAAACAAGCAGAATTTTTTCTTTCTCAACAGGTAAGTTGGTTCTGTGATTTGTCATAATTCTTTTTTCTTTTTAATTCTGTGACATTATTTGTTGTTGCTGTTCCGTTGCTCAGTCATGTCCGATTCTTTGTGACCCCATGGACTGCGGCATGCCAGGTTCCCTGTCCTTCACCGTCTCCTGTCATGACATATGTTTGTTATGTGAGTAGGTTTATTAGTAAAGTGGCATTATTCTTACTCTTGGTCCTTTTTTCTTCACTAACAATGCAACTGTAGCTATGTGTCTCTCCCTATTTTGTATGTGATTTTATTTCTCTATTAGAGTTGTAATGCATGTTCATTTAGTAATGGTGTCTGACTAACTCAGCCCCAAAACGTGATTTGGAAGACTTACTACCCTTTTCCCAACTTTTCATCAAGGACATTTTTAAGCAGAAATAAAATTGAAAAGCATTGTACGGCAAATACCCACATACCCATCATCTGGGTCCTCCAATTAATATTTTGCTCTGTTTATTATATATCTACCCATCTAGTTGCCATTTCATCTTATTTTTTTGATACATTTCAAGTTGCGAACACCAGTACACTTTAGCCCAGACATTTCTTACTGGTATTTTCGAACCTACTTTAGATTTTTTTTTTTTTTTTGGTAATACAAGCTGAATGTTTTTCTTTCATGTTGTTTTCAGCAAAGAATTTTGATTTTTGCTCTTATTTTTAAGTTTACTCTAATTTTATTATTAATTTTCTTTCTGCCTAAAGATGTAATGTTTAGATCTAGATGCAGATCATAGAGTCACCCCTGCAAATGAATTTTAGACAGATTAGAAAAACCCTTCGAGACAATCGGTTACCTGTAGAGGAGAAAATAAAGCTGGACCCTCACCTCATGTTTGCACCTCAGTACTTCACAGGTGGATTAAAGGCTTCACTGTAAACATTTAAAATTATAATTAGACTAGAAGGAACTCCATAGTAACTTCTAACTGATCTCTGGGTGGGGAACTTTCTAAACATAAAAACTGTGGAAGAAAACGTGGAAGATCATTTGACTTTTCAACATAAAAATGAAAAATGTCTGCATGTTAGTACATGTTCTGACAAAATTAAAAGTCAAACAACAAAATGGGAAAAGGATTTGTAATACATGTGACAAAGGGTTGATACTTTTGCTTTAAAAATGGTATTTTCAAAGACTGGTTGATGATGAGACAAATGTATATTATTAAGTGAAAAGGGCAGATAGTAAAATAATATATTCTAACTTTGTTAAAAAGGTGTTGCATGCTGCTGCTGCTGCTAAGTCGCTTCAGTCGTATCCGACTCTGCGGCCCCATAGATGGCAGCCCACAGTGTATATGTATAAGCACATACACACACAAACACACATACATATACACACATAGAAAAAAGACTGGAATAGGATACGCTGACATAAAAATGGTGTTATTTCTGGATGGAGGAGTAACAGATGATTTTCTGTGTGCTTTTCTGTTTTCTTCTATATGCTTTTTCATAATTTTGGAATCTTCTATAATGCTACAATGAATTAAAATAGAGTTAGAAATTATTGTTACTCAAAGAAAAATTTGTCTAGGTAAAATTGAAGCGTCTATAACCCAGTTAAGTACTAATCATTAATTTAGAAGTAGTTTTCTATGTATTTTATATAATCGTTGCTGGTAACATCCATATGAAACAGATAACCAGGAGAAGGGCAAGTGTGTGCCATAAGGCTCTTTGCCAGACTATGAATACATACTTCCTGCCTTGAAGGCACTTACAGTCTGGGGTTGGGGTCAGCTAGCACTTTTAATATAATTTAATAAGTACTGCAGGAAGGGTTAGTGCAGGGGGCTTATAGGAGCATGTAGGTGCTTATGGGAGAAGCAGGTGGCTGAAATCTAAACTGGGCCCTGAAGGCTGAGCAGGCGTTTGCATGCAAGAGTATGTGGGTAGGGTTGGTGGTTGCGAGACATAATTCCAGGAAGAGGAAACAGTGTTCTGCAAGGTCAAGAGGAGAGTGTAGGAGCTTTCTTGGTGGCTCAGTGGCAAAGAATCCGCCTGCCAATGCAGGAGACACAGGTTTGATCCCTAGTCCAGGAAGATCCCACTTGGTGGGGAGCAACTTGGCCCATGCGCCATAACCATTGAGCCTGTGCTCTAGAGGCTGGGAGCCATAACTACTGAGCTTATGTGCTGCAACTGCTGAAGTGCCCTAGAACCTGCGCTTTGTGACAAGAGAAGCGACTGGAATGAGAAGCCTGTGCACCGCAACTAGAGTAACCCCCACTTGCTGCAACTAGAGAAAAGCCTGCACAGCAACGAAGACCCAGCACAGCCAAAAATAAATAAATGAATAAAACTGTTAAAAAAAAAAAAAAAAGAGGAAAGTGTAGGTGCAGAAAAGAAAGTTATCAGATGATGCTATTTAGTCTATGTGTCCATATGTTTATTGGCCATTTCTTCCTACTGAGGGTTGTCATTTTTAACTTTCAGGCTTCTCTGTTGAAGAATGATGAGACCAAGGCCCTCACTCCAGCTTCTTTGCAGAAAGAGTTGAACAACTTGTTGAAATTTAATCCTGATTTTGCTGAAGCGGTGAGCCTCTTCCAGAATCTGTTCCTAAATTAGAAAGCAGGGACAAGACTGTTGAATAGTTGAGTAAATGTGGATTTGCCTGCTGACCTGGGTTCTTGGAAGGAAATCCTGCAGTTGGCACGTAATTGACTTAGCCTAGGCTCCTCCCCAACCCCGGGGCCCAGGAGGGATTTCTTCAATCTATTGCTGCTCTCTTTCATTCATCATCTCTCTGATGTTGTGAATTATGGACAGGAGATGAAGGAGATGACAGACTGATTTGTTTTTTTTAAGTTTGAGGCCCCCAAATTCTTTTCTCCTCTTTTGTAAATGTTTTTGTTGTTGTTGTTGTATATATATTTTTAAAGTTAAAATAATTCTATTCCTTATTGAATTTTTATCCTGAGAACTTTCTTAATAGCACCTGGGTTTTGCCATCTGACTTTATCCACATATAGAAATACATCTGCTTTGCTCCTTAGTAACTGGGATCTGCCTGCTGGAGGGAGTTTTAATTCAGTGAACCAAACAAAATGAAAATAGTGTCAAAATAGAAGATAATTAACTTCTAAAACTAATAAACTAGTAAAAGTCTTACTGGGTTTTAACTTGGACATTTAGAAAAATTGGTTTTATATTTGTATGAATTCAGGTTTTAAGATTTTTTTTTCTTTAGTACTTACCCAATTCCTTAATACCCAAGCTAGGTGATTCCCCCTCCATCCTCATGTATAATGCATGGATCCTAATATAACTCGTGGATGAATATTTAGGACAAAACTCTGACACCCATGCTGGTGGAATTCCGTTTTTTTGTTTGGGTACACATTCTGGGGGAGAAACCAGCTAATGTACTTTAAGTCTGTTTTATTCTGCCTGTGGGGAAGAGATAAAGCTAAACTGATTTAGGAGGGTAGGGGATACGTGGATGTCTACAGCCAGTGGACCTCTCTGAATTAATCTAACACAAGAGGAACAGAACATTTAAAATATGTTGAAAAAAAAAATGAAAAAAAAAATGTTGAATGTTCCTCCTTTTAGCACTACCTCAGCTACTTAAACAACCTCCGAGTTCAAGACGTTTTCAGTTCAACACACAGCCTCCTTCATTATTTTGACCGCCTAATTCTTACTGGAGCCGAAAGCAAAAGTAACGGGGAAGAGGGCTATGGCCGGAGCCTGAGATACGCGGCTCTAAACCTGGCCGCCCTGCACTGCCGCTTTGGTCACTAGTAAGTGTATAAACTTTTGTCTGTGTAGAAATTAAAGAAATTATCTCTCAAATGTTAATTGAGATGTGTTTTAAAAAATAGGCTGTATTTGACTTAGAGAATGAACTTCATGGTTACCAGAGGAGAAGGGTGGGGGGTAGGGATTGACGTGCACACACTGTTTTTATATTTAAAATAGATAACCAGCAAGGACCTACTGCGTAGCAAAGGAGCTCTGTTCAATATTACATAATAATCTAAATGGGAAAATAATTTGAAAAAGAATAGATACATGTATGTAATAGATGTATAACCAAATCACTTTGCTGTACACCGAAACTAACACAACATTGTTAATCAACTATACTCCAATATAAAATAAAAAGTTTAAAAAATATGCTGTATATTTTTTAAAAAGGAGGAGGAGGGGGAAGAAAAGAGAAAAAAAGATTGTTCAACCTGACCCTTGTCAATAACTTGCAAAGAAGGAAGCTTTTTGCACTGAACAGAAGATAATGAAACCCTCTGCCTAAAGAGTCTGCCCCCTGGAGTCACTATTTAGCATTACCGTCTAAGTGCTTGGCCTCTTGCTTTACTTCTAAGAACAACCGGCACTGAGTTAAAAGGAAATTAGGTCATTAGGCCAGAGATTCCCAACAGGATTTTTCAGAGGAAATAATGGGTATGTGAAAGTTATTTTCAGTATTTGAAAAAGCCAAAAGGAAGCTGTGCCTTTATTTGACAAAAGACTATGTGGCTTGCTGAAAGTCACGTTTGTGTTTTTGGTTGGAATTCAGGGGGCTCAGTGAGGTGACACTGACTTATGCCATTATTAAGGTATGCCTATGATTTTAATAAATAAAAATAGGAAATTGATCAGTTATTTTATTAATATTTAGTAAACAGAGTTAACAGGATAAAGTCTTTCAAAGTATGGAATCTATTTTGAAAATAATGAAATAACATGAATAATGGTGAAACGGTAGGAAATTACTAACTGATAGATTCTCTCCGCCTCCCTGTGGCTTTTTCCCATTTAAGAAAAATTGGTTTCTGACACAGGCATCTTTGAGTAGAGACTAGAGTGTATTTCTAGAAGTGTAGTGTCCAAAGTTCAAGAACTGAGACTTCTACACCTTGCTCTATGGCCCAGGCAACAATAAGGAAATTCTATTAACTTCTCATTGTCACATTTTCAAAGGGAGATAGACAAGCTGGAGCTTGCCTGGGGGACAGTTTCACTGGAGGCATTCAAAGCCATTCCATGTAAATAGTGTGGGAAGGATGTGAGAATGTGTAGCCTGGAAAAGAAACAGTTTAGCCAAGCGTGTATTTGACATCTTTCTGTAGTGAAGGTCTTGTGAAAAGTACTTAGATTGATCAAGGGTGTGACTACTAGAGGAGATTGAGAGCTGATAAGTGCCAGTTAAATGGCAAAACATTTTTGCTGTTTATGAGGAGGAGATTTCTTTGTATAGAACCTTCTGAGAAAAGTGTCAGCAGAGTGCTAAGGTGTGCAGCGGGGGTGACATTCAGAGAATTCAAGCCTCAGATTGATACTTGAACCAAAAAATGTTTAAGGCTCCTCTGAACTCCATGATTTTGTGAGATTCCATGTTCTAAGAGTCAACTTCTTTTTGTCTGCCCAGCTTTAGTAACCTGTTTGATCACAGCCTTTCATGTTTTATGTATTTGTAATAAATAGCAACACCATTTGAATATTTGCCAATAACCTGTTTCTGTGTTACACACAGCTTCCCCTTGCATTTGGAAGTTTGTATGTAGTCTGGTAGATACCAATAATTAGTCTGTTGATGTATAGAATTTCTTCGTGTTTGGAATATTATCAATGGATAGGCAGCTAACTGTACGGAATTAATTTCTAGTTAATTTCTGATTTACTCAACTCCAGGCTTCTTTATTTTTAGTCCTGGAGCTATGAGACTGTATAATTGTCACTGAGCTAATAGGATTGTGATAATTTATTAAAAATCTTTATAGTTACTTATTGAGTGTCTATTATGTACTAGGCATTGTTCTAGGTGCTGAGGATACAGCAGTGAAAAAAAAAAGTGCTCTGTTCTCGTGGAGCTTCCAATGGGAGAAATAAATAATAAATAACACTAAACAATTTATCAGGTAGTGATAGATCAGGATAAGGGATTAAAGAGAGGTGATAAGTGTTATTATTTTCATAAGTAACACTCTTCTTCCAGATAATTGCACAGGTCTTAATCTTCAACCTTTGTTAATATTTGAATAGAGATTTAAAGGATTTGAGGCAGTGAGTAATCTGTGTGTGTATCTGGAGAAAGAGTATTCATATCACCTAGGACAGCAAGTACAAAGGCCCTGAGGCAGGATTTACTTGGCATGTTTGAGGAGGAATAAGAGGTGTGGTCAGAATGACATAAGTAAGGGGGGAGTAGAGGAGAATGAGGTCATAGAAGTGGCAGAGGTCAGAGCATTTAGGGTCCTGTAGGCCTGGAGAATCCCAGAGCCTGGTGGACTGCCGTCTATGGGGTCGCGCAGACTGAAGCGACATAGCAGCAGTAGCAGCAGGCCCAACTGAGGATGTTGGCTTTTACTCTGAATGACATAGGAAGTAGTTGTTAGAGGCTACAGATCTTTCTGCTCTGGCATTTTGCAAACAGTGTGACAGCCAACGTGTTTCAAATATTTCAACTAGTTTGCTTCTTGCTCTATAATGAAAATTTTTATCAGAGGCTTTTCTGATTAGCAGCAATGGAAAACCATTGATTCTTCAAGGATTTGCCAGAAACTTTGAAGTTTCTGTGTTGGTAATCTACTTTTTCTTCCTGTCTGGGAAAAATAAGCTTTCTTTAGTTCTGTTTTAGCATCCTATCTGTACAATTCTCCCAGAAGACTTTTTCTAAACATAATTTATTTGGTCATCAGATGTTCAACAAAGTTACATCGACTGGTATTTATAAGGGGCCTCTGTGTGAAGATGTACTTCCTGCCTTCAAATAGCTTATATCCTGGTGCATCTAAGCATTAAAATGGATTTAAAAGAAATATAAAATAGGTAAAAATGTTTCTTTATCCAAACAGATAGTATTGAGGAAGAATTCAGCTCTCCCAGTTAAAATTAATAAAATTAATATTGCTCTTGTTGAAAGAAAATTTTGCATAAAATTTTCCCTACATAAGTGATACCCATAGAATTTCTGATTCTATTTTGAGATCTCAGTGACCCAGCATTTACAGAATTTTTGTGACTTGCCACTGGGGAACCCCAAGTTTAAGACATTGCTGGTGCCCCCTGCAGGTTAAAGAAATAAAACTAACAGATTAAATAGAGGGTGATACAAAATAGTATTAATATTTAATTAAGCACTGCAAGTAGATACTTTTTCTATGGGCTTTTTCAGAAGTGAAGGCTCAGTGGGACCAGGAATAGTTGACTGAATTTCCACAGAAGTTGCAAGGTTAGGGGAGACATCCCAGTTGGAGAGGAACCACATGAGCAGAAAAAAGAAATCTCAGAAGTGAAAATCTTCCAAATACTTTTCAAAACTAGTTTTGAAAAAATTTATAAAAGTATCAAATACCATAGTTCACAAGATTTTTCAAATAATGCCGAAAGGAGGGTGATGAAAAGTAAAACCTTACATCCTCTCCTTGTCCCTCCCCTCGGCAGTGTGTGTGTGCGCGCACACACGTGTGCACATGTTCATGCACTTAGTCACTCAGTTGTGTCCAACTCTTGCGACCCCATGGACTGTAGCACCCCAGGCTCCTCTGTCCATGGGATTTCCCAGGCAAGAATACTGGAGCAGGTTGCCATTTTCTTCTCCATTGGATCTTCCCAACTCAGGGATTGAACCTGCGTCTCTTGCATCTCCTGCGTTGGCAGGAGCATTCTTTTATTTTTATTCTTTAATTTTTTTTAGGAGGATTCTTTTAATGCTAAGCCACCTAGGAAGCCCTCAGCATTAGACAACTAAAAAAAAAAAAAAAAAGAATCTTAGGAGCTGAGATAGGGGAAAACCAGTACTTCAGATCCCTTTTAGTAGAACTCCACCTTAGAAGGGACATGTTCTGTATCTCTGTTGTAACTGTTTCTTTTGCTGCTGGGATGGGGGTGTCTCTGAGGACTAAGCCCACAGTTTCAACTTCCAACCCAGAGGCCTGCACGCTGGTGAATTACCATACAGATAACTTCCTGTTACAGTTGCTTACACATGTTTGCGGTTGTTAATGAGTTATTAATGTTCAGTCTGTCATTAGTCAACAGGCAGAGCTTGCCCTGCAGGAGGCGATTAGGATTGCCCAGGAGTCCAACGATCACGTGTGTCTCCAGCATTGCTTGGTGAGGCCACCCTCCTGTCTTGGAAGTTCTGCCTGTGGGTTGGGTTGTTGGCATCTGAAAGGCCCCATATGAATTAGGTTGTTTTGCAGTTGGAAGGTCCTCAGTGGTGATGGTAAACTAGTTAGATGGTCATGGGGATTCAGGAAAGGCAACCCAGCTGTATTTATCTTTCTTAATTCTTGATGTCCATTTCATTTGGGGGCATTTCTTGTCTACAAATTTAAATGCAGCTTGCCATGCAAAACTGTCACACTAGACACTGGCATGAAGGAAATGTGTTTGCAGCACCTGGTAACTGGATAAGAGCTTGTGCTGTCAAAGCGTCATCACCAAGCACATCATCAAACAAGTAGAACCCAGTTCAGCAACCACCTGAGAATTTCAGTTTCTCACTTCCAAGGCTTCCACGGGCCTCATGTCTTTTTTTTTCTGGAACATTTGCCACTCACGGCTCTCAGAGGTGAAGAAGATAAATGGCTTGTTTATTTCAGTCTGATGGTTTTAATGTGTTAGATGGGTTTCATTTCAGTTCATAATTTGTGAAAGTGTGTTTTAGAGGGCGTATTTTGTCCCTTGTTAATTTGTTCTTACAACCATGCTGATGCTTTCAGTAGAACATTAGCCATTATCGTTGTTTTGATACATTTTGATGACTTCTCTTGCCAGAGCTGGCTTTACGTGCTGGGACAGAAGAGATCTGATAGCTATGTTCTGCTGGAACATTCTGTGAAGAAAGCTGTACATTTTGGGTTACCAGTAAGGCTCATCTTTCTATGAGATTATTTAAACAATTGGGGTGGTTTTATTCTTGGTAGTTTCATGTGACCTTAATTATTAATTAAACCACTAAATTCTTTGAATAGATTTCTCTCTCTTCCTCTTATCCTAATAACATCTGTGAAAGTTCCATTTATCAATTTGATGAGATCTTTGTTTAGTGTATTGATCAACACTAAGCTTCCACATCTTTATTTAGAAAATTTTTAAGAAAGACTTATTTTTAAACCAGTGACTGGCAAACTCTATAGCCTACAGGCCAAACCTGGCTCTCTGCCTGCTTCTGTATGGCCCTCAAGCTAAGAATGGGTTTTACATTTTTAAATAGTTGGGGGGAAAAACAAAGAAGGATATGTGTCATAAACCAAATGTGGCCTACAAACCCTAAATTATTTACTCTCTGGTCCTTTATAGAACAAATTTTCTGATCCTTGTTTTAAGTAATAAAGCCACGAACAAGTAAACCTGTATTCCCCAATGACAGATACTGAGGGGCGTTGAAAGGGCACAAGTCCTACACATGAAGTTGTAATGACTGTAGAATCTAGATTGCTATTGCTCTAAGAACCTTATTCTGTCTCAAAAAAAAAAAAAAAAAAGACTTTGTAAGCACAATTTTTGTTATGGATTTGAGTGGACTTTTTTTAGTTGAGCTTTCATCCTTGAAAATTATACCAGAAATTAATGAAGAAATAGTTATGCTCCTAATATGCATTTTTTCCCTTAATCTCCTACTACATAATGTACCCAGCACTGTTTGACATATACTATGTCATTTTAATCCTTAAAAGAGTCTGCATGATAGGTTTGATGCCCATTTTACAGATGGGCTTGTCTAAGAAGCTTAGTGACTGGCCCTAGGTCACACAGTCAGCAGCAGAGGCAGTGTTTAAGGCCAGATCCATTTAACTTCAGAGCTGGTCCTTCTCACTGTACCATTAGCTTCTCTTCCATCCTCTAGTTTTTCAGGAACATTTCTCATATGGGTTAGGGTCAGGCTGCAGGTACTTTCTTTATAAATAGTGATGTCATTGAGCACATGTTGAAATATCCCAGCTTTCTGAAGAGCAAATTCTGTCTTGTCATCTCTATCTTGAGTTGTGCATATGTCTGTCTCCTTAGTACCTCGCCTCCCTAGGAATACAGTCCCTGGTTCAGCAGAGGGCTTTTGCTGGAAAGATGGCAAACAAACTTATGGATGCCCTAAAGGACTCGGACCTCCTGCACTGGAAACACAGCCTGTCAGAGCTCATCGATATCAGCATCGCCCAGAAGACTGCCATCTGGAGACTCTATGGCCGTAGGTGCGTCTTCAAGCCCACCGTCAAGGCTGCAAGGACACGAGTCCTCTTACAGATGAGCGGAAGCCAGAAGACTGGTGCTGTGAGGGCCAAATGGATGGAGGTTGTTTTTGCAGGGTGTTAAAGAAAGTGCTTTAAAATTTTTAAATATTTTCTACTTTGCACACAGACTTTGCAAAGTTTTCCTATGCCCATTTTTTTAAAATCTACTTCTTTTTAAAATTAAGTAATTAATTTGTTTATTTTTGGCCTCACTGGGTCATCGTTGCTCCTTGCAGGCTTTCTCTAGTTGCAGCAGGCAGGCCCACTGTCTAGTTGGGGTGCACAGGCTTCTCATTGCAGTGGCTTCTCTTGTTGTGCGGCACTCGTTCTCAGACATGCGGGCTTCAGTAGTTGTGGCCCAGGGGCTCTAGAACTCGTGCTCTGTAGTTGTGGTCCACAGGCTTAGCTGCCCTGAGGCATGTGAGGTCTTCCATGATCAGGGATTGGACCGGTGTCCCCTGCATTGCAAAGCAGACTCCTAACCACTAGATCACCAGGGAAGCTCCTTCTCTGCCTGTTTTTATTTACTCCTCCCAACTGCTCTGGGAGGTAACTGGGGGTGATCTCCATTCTGGGATGCATAGGACAAGGTTCACACATCTGATCTGCCCTAGATAACAAATGAGTTAACAAGTTAACAAGCATGGACCTCCACACTCAAACAGGTCCTTGGACTCCAAACACCATGTCCCTGTGCTCTGAGATGCCATGGGTCACTCAAGTTGAGCACCCTCTTAACCCCAAAGCTGTTACGTAATGAAAGCTGCTTCCCTGTTAACCAGGATGTGTTCTCTGGACCATCTCCGGCCTGGTGTGTAATTCCCATTTATCCTCCTTTGTTGCTGTTCAGTTGCTAAGTCATATCTGACTCTTTACAGCCTGTGACTCAGTCCACAGGCTGCTGTGGACTGCAGCCTGCCAGGCCTCTCTGTCCTCCACTCTCTCCTAGAGTTTGCTCAAATTCATGTCCAAGCTTGGAAGTAAATTCTGAACCAGATTTTTAATCCTGAAGCCCTGTCCCTACCTCACCTCTCACCTAGACAATCTGCTGTTTCTAGGAATTCAGTGATGAAAGGAAGTGCCTATTGTATCAGTCTTGTTTTTGTACTTGAAATAATTTTTGGCACAGTGTGGTGTGAAACAGATGCAGACACTGGCCACTGCTTCCACTGTCAGAGCAGCTGGTGCCAAGATGGCATCAGGTCTGAATTTACTGTGAAAGCTAATTAACATGCTGTGTCCCCAGGGGAGATTAGAGGTGGGGGTGGGGGGAGGTCTGGAGCTTGGAGCTCCCAGTTGTGTCATAACCACCACGTGTTTCATTTGAGACCACACATCTGAGGCTTTCCTGCTCTCCTTGTCCTGACGACAGGAGGCCCAGCATTGGCCCAGCTACTCTCACGGAGCCAGAGCTTACAGAGAGGCATCACCTCCTCCATTTCCTCTCGGGGTAACTGTAGGGTGTAGCTGAGGGGCACCTGGGCCTCTTGACTGACAGGGATGCCTTTTCGTCCCCTCCCCAGCACTATGGCCCTGCAGCAAGCCCAGATGTTGCTGAGCATGAACAGCCTGGAGTCCGTGAACGCGGGCGTGCAGCAGAACAACACGGAATCATTCGCTGTGGCGCTCTGTCACCTCGCTGAGCTGCACGCAGAGCAGGTAGGCAGGTGACCAGGCCAATGTGCTTCCGGAGCAGCGCAGGCTCTGCCATTTCTTTCCTCTAGTGCTTGAGAAAAGCACAGACAGCTCTGGTTGGATGGAGGTGGCAGAAAAGGTGAAATCCCATGAGTAGAAATGGACTGGGTATAGTCTGCAAGCTGTGTGGAGCTGAGGACCTCTTCTGGCATCAGGGGAGGCACTAAGAGATCAGCTATTTCTAGGTAGCAGATGGAATAAGAAGGAGTCTTTGAAATTTAGGGTGGAAGAGCTGTGTGTTTATGGGAAAGGGAAGAACATAATAAGAACACAGCTAAAATGATAGCAGCTAAGGTGTGTCGTACATTTGTTCTGTGCCGGGCTCTGTGGTCAGTGATTTCCGTGTGTGATCATCCAGATTCCTCACAGTAGCCCCATCAGGTCAGCTTTGGTATCATCCCATTTCATAGAAGAGAAACTGAGTTCCCAGGAGCGAAGTCCCAGACCCACGACCAGTGAATGTCAGTGTCAGATCTTCAACCCAAGGCCTACTGATTTCAAAGAAAGACATTGGGAGTATGGCGTAACCTTGATTTACAGCCCAAATAATTTTACATAAATCTTTTTATAGGGGATTGATGCAAGGGTCGCTCATGTTGCTCTCGCCTTTCTTTTCCCTTTGCTCAAAAACGTCTTTCATCAGAAAAGGTCGGGGGACGCTCTTATCTAGAGCTAACTCACTAACTGCTGCCTTGCTGTAAGTGCATTTCCTTGATCATAATATTTTCTCCACCTCTTTGTGGTATAATGATCGCTAGGTTGCATCATAGCACTCAATATTCTTTAATCTGGAGCCTGAAGATCCTTGAGTGGTTTCCGCCCCTTTCAGAAGGCTGTAAATACTTCTCTCTACTGGACATATTTTAGCATTTTATGATCCTCTAACTAGCTGTGGAAACAGACAGCGTGAATGGGCTCTGGCCATGGCATCTGCCTGCACCTCCGTCAGCTGCTTTCTTCTTGGACCTGGGAAGCATCACCCATGCTTCCTGACATCAAAACAGGCCAGCGGCTCTTGCTGTTTGCTTTCCTCCAGGAATGCTGCACATTAATCACTTTCTCCTTCTTGTAATGGCACTGGAACCTCTTTAACATTGATTCTTTTCCTCTGCTGGTGCCTTGGTTAAGCGGAGCATTTGTAACAAATGAGTCAGGGCACATTCAGTTAGGTATTGGTATAAGCTCCATGTTGACTTTTTCCCCCCACAACTTTATTGAGATGTAATTCACATGCCCCACAATCCACCCATTTAAAGTGTCCCCTGGTGACTCTTTAACATAGTATTCTCCCTACTGTTGTTGTTATTTAGTCACTCAGTCATGTCTGCCTCTTTGTGACCCCATGGACTGTAGCCCACCATTTTCCTCTGTCCATGAGATTTTCCAGGCAAGAATGCTGGAGTGAGTTGCCATTTCCTTCTCCAGGAAATCTTCCCAACCCAGGGATTGAACCTGCATCTCCTGCATTGGCAGGCGGATGGATTCTTTACCACTGAGTCACTTGGGAAGCACCTTTCTCACAAGCCTTAAACAGTGAAATAGGGAATTCTTTGGCTGTCCAGTTATAGGAGTCCACGATTTCACTGCTGAGTGTCCAGGTTCAATCCCTGGTTAGGGAACTAAGATCCTGCAAGCCAAGCGGCACAACCAAAAAAGTAAAAATAAACAGAATTTCCTTTGGTCCTTTTTGGGTTATGTATGGTAGAAATTCTTTCTTTTCTACAGGAATGGAGAACTACTTGACAGAAATCTGGTCTTGGCTCACTTCTTTAGCTTTAACACTTTCTCCAAGGCCAGTTGTTAATTGTTCTGTGATTTTTTTACTGGGGGTTAGACTTGAAAAGTAATCTCGCTGTTTGACTCTGTATTAATCTTTCCATCTCCTGCCCCCGCTTCCATCTCTGGGCTTGTGTGAAAGCCCTCATCATCTCCTGGTTCCATTGGAAGCCTCTAATTGCATAGCTAGAAGAAGGTGGCTGCTTTATTTCCATTCAGTCCCTTTCTCCACTGCTCCTCAACCTGCCTTAAAAAGACTTCTTCTCAATGTTAGAACATCGACCATGTAGATAAACCCACTGGGCTGATGACTGTCACATTTTCAGTTACACAGATTAGATTTACACCTATGAAATTAAGCTTGGCCAGCTACGGAGAAGGCTGTTTTATCACGAGTTTCTATTTGCTCTTTTATTTCCTTTGTGTGTGCTTCAAGTTGTATCCTGAAATTGATCTCCAGATAAACTGGATGCTGCCCTTTGGTATATGGTAGTTGTCTGGAGCTTGGGTGAACCTGTAAAGAAGTGATGGGGTCTGAGCTGCTGTTGGCAAGCTTCCTCCTACAGCCCAGAGGAAGTGTTAAGAGAGCTGGCCCCCTTTGCTCTTTCTGTGTAATTCTGATTCACTGTGTCACGTTCCTCTCCCGGCCTCAGGAAGTGACAGGTCATGATGGGAATGTTTTGGGCGAGTATTGCCAATTGTGCACTCTTCTTTCTACTTGGCCTGAAGGTTTGACAGCCATCTACATCCACATGCCCAACTCCGTAGGGTAGTCATGAAAATAACTGGCAAGATTAGCCAATTAAAATCACAAAAATAAAAAGATTAATGATCTTCTATTGTAATTCAATGTACTTTCCATTTCATCTACTTCAAATAGAAGTTCACTTGTGGTCTTACGTGAGCTTCTTTACAGACTGAAGATACATTACCTAATCAAGGTCTTCCCTGGTGGTCCAGAGGCTAAGACTTTGTTCTCCCAATGCAGGGGGCCTAGGTTTGATCCCTGGTCAGGGAACTAGATCCCACGTGCCGCAACTAAAGGTCCTATGCCACAGTGAAGATGGAAGATCCTGCGTGCCCCAACTAAGACCTGGCACAGCAAAATAAATAAACATTTTTTTTTAAAGATAAATTACTTTATCAAAGGATTGGGATAAATTGAAAAGCTTTTTGGTTAATAAGATAAATAGCAGTTTAGCAATGTGAAAAAGACATGGACATGTGTTCACAGAAAAAAACATAAATGATTATAAAACATGAAAAGAACTTCAATCTAGTCATTAAAGAAGTTAAAATTAATACAGTGAAATAACCAGTTTCACCAAACAAGTAGGCAAAGAAGCTTAAATATAAGGGGAGGAGAAAGGTGTAGGATGCCGGTGTAAAAGTACTTGGTATATTTCTGAGGGAACTTCCCTGGCGGTCCAGTGGTTAGAACTCTGTGCTTCTACTGCAGGGGGCATGAGTCTGACCCCTATTCAGGGAACTGGGATCCCACATGCCACGCAGCCAAATAAAAACAAATAAAAATTTAAAAAGTAAGACAAATAAAAGTATTTGGTACATTTCTATATGGTAATTTAGTAATGTGTGTGTGTGTTAGTTGTTCAGTCGTATCCGACTCCTTTGTGACCCCATGGACTGTAGCCCGCCAGGCTTCTCTGACCATGAAATTTTCCAGGCATGGCTACTAGAATGGGTTGCCATTCTCATCTCCAGGGAATCTTCCTGACCCAGGGATTGAACCCAGGTCTCCAGCATTGCAGACAGATTCTTTGATATCTGAGCCACCAGGGAAGCCCAGTTTAGTAATACATGGGTCAGAAAGTGTAAACGTGCCTACCACTTAGCCTAGCAATTCTACTTCTAAAGTATTCTCCTAAGGAAGTAATTGGGCAAGTATGAAAAGATATATGCAGTAAGATAATCATTCTAGCATTTTTAAAATGGAAGAAATTGGAAGCAATCAAAATATTCCAAGCAAGGAGATTATTTTGGTGGACTATAATTTATTCACCTAATGAAATACTATGGTGTATAGCTTTGAGCTTGTTGACACTGGAAAGAGTCATTCATTCGAAAAATATTTATTGAGTGCCTACTCTGTGGTAAAGAGTTCCATAGGCAATGTTTAAAAATGTTACATATACCTATTTTTGGAATACTTACATGTTTTATATTCATGTGCATATGAGAAGTTCAGAAGGGTATATGCCAAGAAATTACTATGATTATCTTCTGTGAGATTAAAAGTAATTTGTGTTTTTCTCATTGTTCGCATGTACTTTGTAAGTTTTTTTCCTAGAGTGAACATGGGTTACACATGTAATTAAAAAAAATTATTTTAAATATATGTGAAATACATTAGAGCCTAAAAAAAAGACCCTCTGATATTTGCCAGTCTCCACCTGGGGGCATCCAGGTTGCTGCACCAAGAACAGGTGAGTCACAGCCACATCCTGTGAGTGGGGCAGCAGGTCGGGCATCAGCACAGGTGTGCTAGGCAAACCGTGGCTTTCTCTTTCAGGGCTGTTTCGCCGCCGCTTCAGAAGTGTTAAAGCACTTGAAGGAGAGATTCCCACCTAATAGTCAGCATGCCCAGGTAACCTGCCTTTTGTGTGTCATCAATTTATTTTGAAAAGACCATTTGTACTGTGTTATTATCAAAATGGAATACTGTAGCATTTCCCCTCCCTTCCTTTCTGTGACGTCTGGTCAGCACAGGAAACTCTGTAGGATGTGTTCAAGGTTGAGAAATAAACTCTGAAAAGAGATTATAGTAGGATATTTTTTCATTCCTGTCTTCATGGTTTTAAATGAATATTCCTTATATCTCTAATTGATTGTCCTTTGATAGAGTAAGAACTAGGTCTCCATTTTGTTACTCTGTCTTCTCCTTGGCAGCTCCAGCTGCCAAGCTCTTGGGCAGATGTTGTATCCAGAGGGAAAGAGTTTTATAAAGCAGTCTTAGGCTCTATGTTCCTTGTTGCACCGATTTCCATCTCTGATGGGGCCAAGAAAATCTATTACGAGGGTCCTCTTTCTATTCCTCGCCTTATCCAGTTTAGCCTTCAGATGATTAGGGAATTTGAAATCATAAGAGACCATGGCCCAAGGATCTCCTACTGTTGGTCCCTAGAGGAAGGCTCCCAGTCACGTGTGTTGTTGGCCCCACCTCAGGAGATATGGTGTGGATGCCCATCTGCTTATAAGCTGTGCTGGGATCTCATTGCTGCTTTCAGCAGACTGTGAGCTAAATTCAAAGTACCCAGACAGAAAGGCGGTGAGCAAACTAAATAGAAGCTTAGCACCCAAGAATGCTGTGGGGAAAAAAGAATTAAGCATGGTTCTGTGGTAGCGCTCATGGTTACCATTCTAGCCACTTTTAAAGAAGGTGCACAGTAAAGAAAAAGGCAATTTAACTCACATTCTACAAAATACATCTATATAGGGCTGATAAATAGATGGAAAGGTACTCAACCTGGCTATTGATCAAGGGAAATACAAATGAAAAAACAGTGAGATACTTCATACCCATCAGATTGGCCAGAAGTAAAATATCTGACACCACTGATTGTTGGTGAGTGTGTGAAGCCATAAGATACCATACACTGCCAATGGGGAGTGTAAACTGCTATGACCCATTTAAAGAACAAATGGGCGCTGTGTTAAGGAGAAGGTGCGTATATCCTACAGCCCAGCCTCTCTGCTGCTTGCTGTGTACCCAGGGTAAGTATTGCACCCGGGTGATGTAGGAGAGTGTCTGCTGCAGCACTGTTCAGAAAAGTGAGAAATTGGAACTACCATCAACACGAGAATAGATAAGTTGTCATGTTTTCATACAACTGAAAACTATTCACCAGTGAAAAGAAATTAATTAGAACTACTTGTATTAACATGCATAAGCACTCCCCTAATAATGTTGAGCTCAAAAGCAAGTTGTCAAAGAATGCATACAGTATGATTCTGTTTATTTATACAAAGTTTAAAAAAATGTAAGGTCATACTATGTATTGTTTCAGGATGAGTAGTTATTTTGTAAATGTATAAAAACATGAATGGGAATGATAACAAATCAAATGTTTCCTTTGAAAACAGAGGAGAATGGAATTTTCAAAGGACCTCAACGTTGTAACAGTATCTAAAGCAAATAAAACAGAATGTTGTGATTTGACATATTGATGGTTGCCACACATGTGTTTATTTTATGTAGTGCTTTTTCTTTAAATACTTGAAATATTAAAAAAATTTTTTTAAGCCTAAAAAAAATATGTGTGTGAATTACAAGGATATTTGCTAAGTGAGCCAAAATACTTTTTTTTTCTATTGAATAATGAGGTGAACATCTGTCATTCTGTTTTTTTTTTTTTTTTTCCTTATTAGTTATGGATGCTGTGTGATCAAAAAATACAGTTTGACAGAGCAATGAATGATGGCAAATACCATTTAGCTGATTCACTTGTTACAGGAATCACAGCTCTTAATAGCATAGAGGGTGTATATAGGTAAGAAAATTTGAAAACTCAACCCCAAAATGAAATAATTCTCAAATGGTTTTATTCTTATTTGTTTTGTCCGTGAATTAATTTGTTAACTTTGGCCTAGGAAAAAAATTTTTTTCCTGTTTATTACAGGCCGTTAGAAAATCCAAATAAGCAAAATGGAGAAAGTTAAGTTATTCAGAGATAATCACTAACATGCTATCTCTAAATCCAGATTTTTTTCTTGTGTACATGTATATGTGTGTGTGTGTGTGTTCACATATGTGCTCACAGAGACACACATACACTTCTTTTTTTCTCTTTTAACACAAACTATATCAGATGCAATTATTTCCCTTGGGAGGTTAAAATTCTAATTGAGGAAGCAGCAATTCTAATCCTGAAGCTGACTCTACTTACAACCCTCGCAAAACAGCGACATAACCATTCGCATCTATTTTCTTTCTGTGTCAGAAAAGCAATTGTCCTACAGGCTCAGAACCAAATGTCAGAGGCACACAAGCTTCTACAGAAATTGTTGATTCATTGTCAGAGAACCAGGAATACGGAAATGGTGATCAGGTAAGGGAGGGCTTTTGTGCGTCTCCCCTGGGAGGTACTTTGTGCTGGTTATCCTCACACGTGCCTTCCTCTTTGTGGGCAGTGTCCTGCTGTCTGTGGCGGAACTGTACTGGCGATCTTCCTCCCCGACCATCGCACTGCCCGTGCTCCTGCAGGCCCTGGCTCTCTCCAAGGAGTACCGGTTGCAGCATTTGGCCTCTGAAACGGTGTTGAACTTGGCTTTTGCCCAGGTAAACTGATTGCTGTTTGTATAGCACATGTTAGTATTCGAGAACTGGTGAGTCTGTTACTACTCTTTGGTTTTGAAAAGGATCCTAGTGAGCTTTTTTGCTTCTCAATATTGAAATCTGGGTATGGAGTCTCACTGTGCAAGCCTTCCATGGAAGTCTGGAGTTGTGAACCTGGTGACAAGCTGATGCCTCCCAGTGGCACTGGCTTTACAGAGCTGTGTGTTTACAAAGGAGGATGCGCCTCTTCACTGAGGATATTGCATGGTATTAATGACTTAGCCGGCCCAGAGCTGTGCTTGATTTAAGAAGAGAACAGATAAGGAAATAAGGAAGTCGTGTGTTCAGTGAAATGTTTTGGAAATTAAATTGCATTTTGCGTTTGTTTTCCGTCTCCCCCTGTAGAATGTAAAGACCGTGAGAGAAGGGACTGTTTCTTCCCTTGTATATCAACCTGGTATGATCCACACATTGTTGTTGCTTAGTCGCTAAGTCATGTCAGAGTGTTTTGTGACCCCATGGACTATAGCCCACCAGGCTCCTCTGTCCATAGAATTTCCCAGGCAAGAATATTAGAGTAGGTTACCATTTCCTTCTCCAGGGGATCTTCCTGACCCAGGGATTAGACCTGCATCTTCTGCGTCTCCTGCATTGGAAAGTGGATTCTTACCCACTCTGCCACCAGGGAAAGTGAAAGTGAAAGCTGCTCAATCGTGTCCAACTCTTTGCAACCCATGGAGTATTTAGTCCATGGAATTCTCCAGGCCAGAATACTGGAGTGGGTAGCCTTTCCCTTCTCCAGGGAAATCTTTTCCAGCCCAGGGATCGAACCCAGGTCTCCCACATTGCAGGTGGATTCTTTACCAGCTGAGCCACAAAGGAAGCCCAAGAATACTGGAGTGGGTAGCCTTTCCCTTCTCCAGAGGATCTTCCTGACCCAGGAATTGAACCAGGGTCTGTTGCATTGCAGGCAGATTCTTTACCAACTGAGCTATGAGGGAACCCCAGCCCCTGGGGAAGTCCTCCCTTATACAGCTACTTCAGCCTTTTTGAATCATCAATGTAAAAGATTTTTGTAAAGACAGAAACCTTTCTATGGTATAAATAACTACTCCCGCCTTTATCTATTGTAGTCTGAAATCAGATGGTCACGCATTCTGTTCTCTAAGAGTGTGGTACACATTAAAGATAGTACATGTTAGGGAGAAAGTAAGCCAGACATTGCAGTTCAGGAGAGAAGAGCCAGAAAAGACCTTCCTGCAGTGGGCAGTGGGTGTGGGTGTGTGTAGCACCATGATGTTTCTTTTTCAGCTCATCCTTGGAATCCCAGAACAGGCCTTAAGTCTTCTCCATATGGCCATCGAGCCCATCTTGGCTGACGGGGCTGTCCTGGACAAAGGCCGGGCCATGTTCTTGGTGGCCAAGTGCCAGGTGGCTTCAGCAGCTTCCTGTGAGCCACTGAAGAAAGCAGAAGGTAGGAAACCATACAAAGATTTTTAGGCAATACTGTTACAGAAAACTTGTAAAATTTTGAGTGTTCACAAATCCATGTGAAAATTTCATGCAGCATTTAAAGTCCTTTCACTTGAGTGCTTGCATGAAGGTTGAAGGCAAGTGAATTGTTATTTTAACCCTGCAGAACTAGGTGCCAGACTGGAAAGCAGGACTAAAGACCTAGTTTTTTTTTTTTTTTCCTTTCTCAAAGAGTAGAATGTAAAATGCTAAATCAATAAAAATAGATATGAAGTTCTGAAACCTACATGGGAAGCATTGAGTTAAAGATGTGTGGTATTTCCCCCATTTTCCAACAGCTCTGGAGGCCGCCATTGAAAACCTCAACGAAGCCAAGAACTATTTTGCAAAGGTCGACTGCAAAGAGCAAATTAGAGACGTCGTTTACTTCCAGGCCAGACTCTACCACACCCTGGGGAAGACTCAGGAGAGGAACCGGTGTGCAATGCTCTTCCGGCAGCTGCATCAGGACCTGCCCTTTCACGGGGTGCCCTTGATAAATCTTCTCTAGTGAGAACACCCCCGCTGGATGCCTGTGTAGAATACAAGATTTTGGACTCGTTCATACTCCCTCCCTCCACATAAATGATGTATTCGATGGTCTGTCTTACCAGTAAACTGCATTCTGGTTAGTCTGGTCTTATTTTGTTGCTAAAATAAACACATTTATTTTCCCTTTTCTTTCTTTTGAAAAGATAGAAAGGATACTGACTTTTTCTTAATAAATGCCTGGTTTATTGCTAAATCAGTGCAAATGTTAAAGATTATATTCTCTCTGGGCAAAACTGCCAATATCTTATTAGAAATTGTGCACAGTCTCCACCACTGTGTAGAATTCATCTTGCGTCTGTGCTCAGACAAGAGCTCTTGTGGGTATTGGTAGACCTCTCAAGGGGCTTGAGGCCGGTTTTTCAGAGGCTTGAGTTTTCCTTCGAAGCTGCCCTGCTATGTTCTGCTGGACATCTGCTCGTGGTAGGCCTGCGTGTGCCTGCTAGCACATGTCAATCCCTGACTGGAGATTAAGACAGAAGAGGTCCTTTTATGGGTTTTTGGACCCATGACAAGAAGCATATTTCAGTCACTTTCTGGGTGTTGACTTTCTCATCTCTTGTGCATGAGTATGTTTTTTCTTTACTTAACTAAGTAAATGAGGGGTGAGATAAGGAATTCCTCATGAATAAGGTGATTATAAGTTGAGAAAGGGTCTGAAGCTCAGAGATGCATGGATGCTATCACTCAAATATGCACTGTATCTTATTTACATATATCAACCCTGCAATTAAGCAGAAGCCGGTGGTTGGTTGTGAATTTGTCTTCAGCAATTCACAGAAAAATCCCTGTGTTTCAAATCCAAAACAGCAACAAGGAACCAACCAAATCCTGCCACTTCTATCATTGGCTCTTTCTCTGTTAAATTTAAACCTTCCGATGGGAAACAATTTACCCCCAGAGCTCTTTGAAACTGTAAAACAACTCCCACTCATGAGGGTGCGATTGTTCACTGGCCAAAGACAGCTGATGTGAAAATAAAAGACTCAGTGTGGATAGAGACACTAATTGGTATGTTGATGTTTAAAGATCTTAAAATTATTTGAGAGGTTATATATGTAGACAGTAAAACTTAACTATTGTTAGAGGCTGTATAGTAAAATGTAATTCTTCCTCCCAGGAAGTAACCACTATTATCAGTTTCTATTCTTCCCATGTATTCTCTCATCCAATGTCATTTTTGGTCATTGTACTTAAGCTCCTTCCAATCTAAGAAGGGATTTCTGCCCTTAGTGTACAAAAGTCCAAGAGGTGGGGTGACCAAAACCAGACATCATTACACCTGACCAGGACCAGCTACATAAACTGTGAGGCCCAGAATAAAATAAAAATATCAGGCTTATATTTTAAGCAGAGTGTTAAACCAGGTACAGGCCCGTCTAAACACAGAGCCCTGTTTGACTGCACAGTTGGCACCCCTGTGAAGTCTCCTGCCTGACCCTGTTCTCAGCTTGCTGCACGTTCACCCTGCCAGGCCTGCATCCAAAGCTAATAAAAAAGAGTCTGCGGCTCCCGGCCGTCTGTGACTGAGATTGGCTGACTGGAGCCTGGCTTCTTCAGGAAGGAATAGTAGGTTAAATGGAAATTTGGAAACATCAGAATGACCCCCAAACTCGTAACTGTCTGGGTTACAGCTAATTAGTTTTTTTTTTTCTTCCTGGTGAAGCATTTGGGAATGAAGAATCAGAACAGTAAAATTGCAGAAGGTTTAATGTAGAGGTATAAGACAATGATTTGCATGGATGGACCTGGAGATTGTCATGCTGAGTGAGGTAAAATAAAATCAGAGAAGAAATATTGTATGACATCCCTTATATGCAGATCTAAAAAGAAATGATGCAAATGAACTTATTTACAAAACAGAAACAGACTCACAGTCTTAGAGAATGAACTTCTGGTTGCCCAGGGGAAGAATGGGGAAAAGGGATAGTGAGTGTGGGATTTATGTGTACACACTGCTATTTTTAAAATGGATAAAAACAAGGACCTACTGTATAGTGCAGGGAACCCTGCTTAATGTTATATGGGAGTCAGGATGGGAGGGGAGTTTGGGGGAGAATGGATACATGTATATGTATGACTGAGTCCCTGGGCTGCCCACCTGAAACTATCACAATGTTGTTAATCGGCTATAGTTCAATATAAAAGAAAAGAAGAATTAATGGTTTAGATAAAGGAAGAAGACGTTTGAGGAGGAGAAAACTAAAAGTAAATAGCCAGTGGGCCTTTGGGTCTCTACCAGAGACCTGAGGATAGATCCTCAAAGGGAAAGAGAGGAGTGGGGTCATGACCCATGCCAGGGGCTTGGCACGGTGGGAACTCTCCCCAGCAGGTATAGTATTGTGTTTTCAATCCTGGGGCAGGTGAGAACAAATAGTTTGACACTTAGAGTGTTGTTATTTTCATTGACTATGAACACAATCTTCACAACTGTCCTAAGAGGTAGGCAATAATAATAATCCATTTAACAGATGTAGAAACTGAAGCATGAAGAGGTTAAGTCACTCACTACCCAAACCCATAACAGCCAGTAAGTTGCAGGGCTGGGAACCTTGCTGTTGTGTTACCCTACAGCTGTCTGCCCCAGACTTTTGAAAAGTACTTTACTGTTTGGGAGAACATTCTGTCTGTTGAATACATAATTGATCAAATCAGTTGTCATTTATCTAGTACCCAGTATAGGCCAGATGATGAGCTAAGTACTTTCACACATACCATTTCTAATGCCTGTGAGCCAAATACCATTTTACAGGTGAGGAAACTGAGGCCCAGAGACTTGACCTGACTCAGCCCCCTAGGGAAGGCCAGTCAGAGTTCAGTGCAGGTGTGACAAGTTTCTCATTCCTTCTCATCAGGCTGCCTTTGTGCTCATCTGTGTGTGTGCATGCTAAGTCACCTCAGTTGTGTCCGACTCTTTGCGACCCACTCGACTGCAGCTGGCCAGGCTCCTCTGTCCATGGGATTTTCTAGGCAAGGATACTGGAGTGAGTTGCCACGCCCTTCTCCAGGGGATCTTCCCGATCCAGGGATCAAACCTGCATCTCTTAAGTCTCCTGCACTGGCAGTTAGATTCTTTATCACCAGCGCCACCTGGGGGGCCCTGTGCTCATCTGGGTACCTCAAATAATACTACTTGTTCAGTGTTTTATGTTTTGTCATTTTTGGATGGTCAGGTTAATTATCTTCTTTCTCGAAATACATAGAAGGCAAATGAACTTTATCTATGCTCCTGCTGATGACTTCCCCTTTTATACTGTTGTTTATGTTTGGGACTAACACACATATTAATCTCACTGCCTGTTGAAGAAAACGAAGAAACTTCTCAGGGTCCTCTTTTTTCTTTCCTTCCTTCCTCTCTGTTTTTCTGTCATGCATGTGGGATGTGGGATCTTAATTCCCCCACCAGGGATTGAACCTACACTTTCTGCATTGGAAGCTTGGCATTTTAACCACTGGGCCACCAGGTGCCCCCCCCACCACCGCCACCCCCTGCCAGTGTCTTTTTTTTTTTTTTAATGCCAGCATTTTTCTACTGTCTTATTGAATGGGAGAGAATTCAACAAATAAGGTACATTGGTGCGATTAATTCTGCTGTCTCTCTGATGTTCAAGGTTTGGGAGGTGGAACATTCCAGTGGATAACATGAGTAGAACACAGAACAGTTTAGAAAGGAAAAGACAAAGTCTTGGCAGGAGTTTGATGCCTTCCTAGTGGGCGAGATAATTTTAAAGTCTTGCTTTTCATCCCCTCCCTGTACTGTCCAAGTTTTCTTAAAAATAAGATTCAGATGCTTTGTTTACTTATTTTCTTGGCAATCTGTGTTGTCAAGACAACAAGAGCTGTTTGCCTAGAATAGGTTTCTCTGGTGTTCTTGGAGAAGAAAACTCAAAAAGCAAAGCCAATTCTTAATTTCATATCTTTTAAGAAGAAAACAGTTCCCTTGAGTGGGATGACTCCTATCATAAGAGCGGCTGAATGTTAGTGAAAGGCAATTGTGTTTGCTCAGCTCTGTTCTAATTCACTTTAATAAGCATTGTACCTCACTGATGGGGTTTTTAGCTCTGTGCTAAGTATACTAATAGTACCTTTGAGCACTTTAGTGCCAGGCACTGAGTTATTATCTTTTATTTTTGAGGTAAAATAGTTATGTAACATTATGTTTCAGGTGTACAACATTATGATTTGACGTCTGTGTGCATTCCACAGTAATCATCACCAAAAGTCTAGCCATCAGCATACATGTGATTCCTTTTACTCATTTCGCCCATCCCCAACCCTCTTCCCCTTGAGTAACCACCAGTGTGTTCTCTGTCTACGAGTTTCGCTTTGTTTTATTTGTTTTCCTGTTTTTTAGACTTCGTATATGAGTGAAATCATATAGTGTCTTTCACTTTCTGACTTATTTCGCTTAACATAACACCCTCCTAGTATCTTCCAGCCACGTTGTTGCAAATGGCAAGATTTCATTCATTTTATGGTTAAGTAATATTCTATTGTGTTTAAATATTATACATCTTTATCCATTTATCTATCAATGGACCCTACACACAATATTGTATCTAAACCTCAAGCCAAGCCTCTGAGTTAGGTTTATTATCCCCATTTGACAGCTGATGAACCCAAAGTCACTCATCCAAGGCTCAGTTCAGTTCAGTCACTCAGTCATGTCTGACTCTTTGTGACCCCATGGACTGCAGCACACCAGGCCTCCCTGTCCATCACCAAATCCCAGAGTTTACTCAAACTCATGTCCATTGAGTCGGTGATGCCATCCAACCATCTCATCCTGTTGTCCCCTTCTCCTCCGGCCTTCAATTTTTCCCAGCATCAGGGTCTTTTCAAATGAATCAGTTCTTTGCATCAGAGAGCTGGTAACTAGTGAAGCTTCGATTTCAGCTAGGTCTGACTGACTCCAAAGTCACTGCTTTCAACCACAATGTTCACAGTAAGCAAATGTTTCATTGTGGTCTCTACCTGTACTACAGGAATGTATGGCTCTATTGGCAAGTCAGAAGGCAGGAGTGAAAAGACTAAAGAAGACACAGTGGGAACTTCCCTGGTGGTTCAGTGGCTAAGACTCTGTGCTCCCAATGCAGGGGGCCTGAGTTCAATCCCTTGTCAGGGAACTAGATCTCACATGCCACAACTAAAGATGCCAAGTGCCGAAAATCAGACCTGGTGCAGCCAAATAACTAAATAAACATATAAAAGAAAAAGAAGACACAGTTGCTGAGCAGCAAGTAAGTGGGCCAGTCCTTGCTGTAGGAGCTAAGAAAGGGGAGAAGTCAAGGAGGGCCTGGGTCATAGTATTTCAGGAAATTCTTCCAGACAGAAGTGGGTCTTTGGTTTGAATTTAGATTTGAATGGACATACGTTTCTCGCATAACTAGCTTCTTACTTTACATAGCTGTCCCTGGTGGCTCAACGGTAAAGAATCCGCCTGCAATGTGGGAGAACTGGGTTTGATGCCTGGGTTGGGAAGATTCCCTGGAGGAGGGCATGGCAACCCACTCCAGCATTCTTGCCTGGAGAATTTCCATGGACCGAGGAGCCTGGTGGGCTACAGTCCATGGGGTTGCATTGAGTTGAGCTGCAACAAATGGGGTTGCAAAGAGTCAGACACGACTGAGCGACTACCACACACACAGATATACCTGTGTTTGCCTGTATTAGCTCAAGTGTTTTACTAAAATACAGACACTTGAGTAACACAATGTAAACACAGAATTGCATATTTTAACAAGCAACAGGGAAAGATCAATATTTATTTTGGTTTCTTCAAAGCAGGAGTTGCTAGACTATTGCCCAGGGGCTGAATCTGTCATGCCACCTATTTTTATATGCCCCTCTAGCTAACAATGGTTTATACATTTTTAAATAGTTGAAGAAAAATCAAAACAATATTTTGTGACATTGAGAATTAAATGAAATTCAACTTTCAGTGTTCATAAATAAAGTTTTATTCAAACACAGCCATGCCCATTCACTTACTTTTGTCTATGGCTGCCAGAATGTTAGAGTTGAGTAGTTACAAAAGAGACCATAGAGCCTGCAAAACCTAAAATATTTACTACCTGGTCCTTTACAGAAAAAGTTTGCTGACCCCCGCCATAGAGTCAGACATGTTCAGAATGCTCCTCATAAACCCCAAGAAATATATATTTTTTGAGACAATAGAAAAATACAGAACCACGCGTCTGCCATTCAGAATTGACTGTTAATTAATTTCGCCATATGCTTCAAATTCATTGGTAAGTAAAAGGAATGACACCTTACAAGGGCTTCCCTGGTAGCTCAGCTGGTAAAGAATCCTCCTGTAATTCAGGAGACCTGGGTTTGATCCCTGGGTTGGGAAGATCCGCTGGAGAAGGGATAGGCTACCCACTCCAGTATTCTTGGGCTTTCCTGGTGACTCAGCTGGTAAAGAATCCACCTGCAATGTGGAAGACCTGGGTTGGAACCCTGGGTTGGAAAGATCCCCTGGAGAAGGGAATAGCTACCCACTCCAGTATTCTGGCCTGGGTCGCAAAGTCAGACAGGACTGAGTGATTTTCACTTTCACATGACACTTGACAACATTCTTTATGCTTCCCATGTCTATTCTCTATCTTGCCTCCTTATCTTAGTGGCAAACTGTCATTTGCAAGCATCCCCTTTGCCTTTTTTTTTTTTTTTGCTTTTATTCATTAATTTAATTGGAGGATAATTACTTTACAAAATTGTGAGGGTTTTTGTCATATATCAACATGAATCGGCCACGGATATACATATGTCCCCTCCTGTTTGCCTTTTAAAACACTTGTATGAAAAAATAAAACAACGAAAAAACCACTTGTATGTAGGGAATGTGTCTGTGAACAACAAAGACTGTGTCCTGCAACCTGCTCTTTTACTCAGCATTTTGTTCTGAGCTCTCCCCCTGTCTGTGCAAATAGATATGAGGCATTCAGTTGAACTATTGCATCATATCCCATCAAGTGGCTATAACACGTTTCATTGATCCATTCTCCCGATAAATATTTAGGACAATTGTTCCCAGGTTTTTATTCTTACCAACGAACACTGGCATTTTGAATAACACCAGAACGGGCGGTCAGCTTAGTGGAACGCTCTGAATTGCTTGTGAGCGCTTCTGCTGCGTGAAAATGCCAGAGGAACTAAACTGAAAGGGACATCGAGCCTTTAATTTGGACCTTGAGTCAGGACTGAGGTTTGCAACCATCCAAGGACAGGCGGCGTCAGGCAGCCCTTGTGAGGTCTTAAGCCCCTCCCCGGAGCGCTGTCACCCAGCTGGGAGACTAAACACTCTCCAAGGGTTCCAGCGAAGTCAGGCGCCAAAGGGGTAAAATGTTTGGGAAGAATATGATGGATGTCACAAAAAGCATCTCAAGTAGTCTTTGGGAAAGCCAGAACTTCGTTGGTTTTCCTGTAATTCGGTACATCCAGGTGGAGTGGCGGTGGGAAAGGAACACAATCCCCAGTCTTTAGGGCGGGCCCCAAGCAGCGGTCTCTGGGGAGGCGGGGGCGGAAGGGGGTCCCCCGAACGAGTGGTGACCCGAAATCCAGGCCGCATCCACCGCTGGGCGCCTGGGGCAGGGGTAGCAGCCGGGCACGTGAGCGGAGCCTCGAGGCGGGGCCGCGGGTGACTCGCAGGCTTGGGGAAGTTTCCGTGGCTCAGCCGCCGCCCCGCAGTCCCCGCGTTTGACTAAATGAAGCGAGCGCAGCCGGCACGTCCGGCCTGCGCGAAGTGCCGCGGCCGCGGCGGGGAGAAGCCGGGCAGGTGACGCCGCGGGCGGAGGCAAAGTTGCAGCGCCGCCTCCCGCGCTCCGGCAGATCTCTTCCCTCCTCACGGGTCCGCAGCCTCTCCCGACCCCGCTCCAGGCCCTGCCTCACCTCCCTCTCCTCCGCCTCCTCCCCTATCTTCTCCCTGCCCTCAGCCTCGCCGCTACTTTCGTCTCCTCAGGCTCCCGCCTCCCTCCTCTCCTCGGCGCGCGGCCGAGCCCTCGGGGGCGCGCGGCGGGCGCGGGTAGCTCCGCGCCGGGGTTTCCAGAGGCCGCAGCCAATCTCCGCGCAGCCCGCGGCCGCGTCGCGCCCGAGCCGGGACCCGCCGGCTCCTCCCTTCCCGCCCCTCGCGCGCCCGTCGGGGCCGCGGAGAGGAGCGCGCGGCCGCGCCGAGCCGAGCGGAGCCGAGCCGGGGACGCAGAGCGCGGGAGGCGGTGGCGGCGGCGGCGTGGAGCCCAGGTGAGCTGGCGGGAGCTGGGCCGCTGGCGGGGGACGCGGCCGCCGCAGTCCCGGCGGGCGCTGTCGCCCTCTCAGGGTGCGGGACCACGGCCGGGATTGCAGACAAAGCCCTGAGGCCGACCCCGGGTTCCCGACGCCGAGGGGACCCCACGTGCGCCGCCCCACGCCCCGCCACGTGGGGACGCGGCCCCCAGCGCCCCTTCCCCCGCGTCTTCGGGGCGCAGGGGGCCTGGAGGTGGCCGCCTCGGCTGGGCCGCGCCCGGCCCGGGGTGGCAGGGGCGGTCCCGGAGTTTGGAACCGTTGTCACCGGCGGTCGGGGCAGTTCGGGATCTCGGAGGCGGCCTAGGCCCACCCCCTCGCGTTTGACAGGTGGCGAAAGCCGGGGCGCGCAGGCGAGCAGAGGGCGGACAGACTTTGAGCGGCCCATCCCCGCTCCCCTCTTGTCTCGGGGGGGGGTGCACACCGGCGCCGTGGTGGGTTGGACACCTGGCGGCAGGACCCTGGACCGGCTGCTGTGGGACCGGGGGCCCCTCAGCCTCTCCTCTGTCGGCCCTCTCTGCCCCCGCCCCCTTCTCTCAGCCGGAACACACAGGCTTGGTCTTTTTTGACCTAAATTCACCTCGGGGCCGCTGCATACTGTGAACGCGGGGAGGTGCCTTCGCCGGTACCCTCCACCTGACTCTTGCGGACGCGGGGATGCTGGGTCCGGCCCCCGCTCAGCTTTGGCCTCGGTGCCTGGGCTGCCCGCTCCCCCGCCCGCGCCCGGTTCCAGCCTTGCGCTTTTCCTGGCTTCCCCACCCCCTGCACTGCCCAGTTTGGGAAGCGGGGTGTTTTCACAGCTCTGCCAGCGGCCCTGCTGCTCTCACTTGGCGCTGAAGCGGTGGCGCCGAAGCCCCTCCTATCTCCTTGCTAAGGTTGGGGCAGAGGGATGATGCTTGCGGGGCCGGGGATCTCGGTGCCCGCAGTAAGAGGGGCGCGCTGGCCCGGGGTGGGTCGTGCAGTGCCCTCCTCCTCAGGGGCAACTTTTACCTTCCTCAGTCAGGAAGTTCCCACAGTCCTAGAGATAGAAACTTCCGTGCGTTAGAGCTTTGCTGTCATTTACCACCCCCCTCCCGTGGCTCTCCCCCAAGGGAGAGAGAAGTAGGTAGCTGCGGCCCCATAGACTGCCTTGTTCCTAGGGGGAGGCCGGGGCAGCAACACTGGGAGGGCTTTGCGGGAGTTACACCCCCGCGACCCCAAAGCGTCTCACAAAAACGTTCAACTTAACAAACTGTGCATGCTATGCGAAGTGCAGCTTCGTGGTGGGTCCTAGAACTTCTTTCCGGACCGCGGGTCCTAAACCCTTCCTGTATAGAGAACAGCCTTTTGTAGGGAGAGCGCACAGCCTGTTTTTGTGATAAAAAGTAATGCCCATCATTTATGGGCCCCTAACTTGGATAATAACAATAATGTTCATAACCAGCATTTATGGAGTTCTCACTGTGTGTTAGATGGGCTTCTCAGATGGCTCAGTAGTAAATAATCTGCCTGCCAAAGCAGTTTCGATCCCTGAGTTGGGAGGATCCCCTGGAGGAGGAAATGGCAACCCGCTCCAGTATTCTTGCCTGGAAAATTCCATGGGCTACAGTCCATGGGGTCACAAAGAGTCAGACATGACTGACTGACTGAGAGCATGTGTTAAATACTATACTGTGTGTTGTAGGCATTATCCCTTTTATTGCCTACCCAAATCTTGTAAGGTGGGGATTTTTATCTCCATTGTAGTAGAGATGAGGAAACTGAGGCTAAAAACAATCCTGCACTTTGCTAGGAGTTAGCCCATTTTATAGAAAGGCTCAGGGAGGCTAAGTAACTTGCCCAGGGTCACACAGCCAACTCAGGTTGTGGTCCTAAAGCCTGTGCACTTTACCACCTGTTCTGGAACAGAGGCCTTTGCAAGGCTGCCCTAGGCTTCTTGAGGAGCCCAGAAATGTTTGCTAAAACAGCCCGAGGTGCCACGGTAGTGATGCTGATTGACTTGGGCTTGTGTTTGTTTCCAGGTTGTTAGTGGGCTGGTAGACAAGTATATTCACTAATAACTATGCAGTAGTTCTCATCAGGGCTGTTTCCACCTTCCTGGTGAGCATTTGGAGAAGTGTGGGGGTGACTTTTGGTTGTCAAAATGAAGCTGAGCACTCCTGACTTCTGGTAGGCAGAAGCTGGGGGTGCCAAATATCCTGCAGGCAGGCCAGATTCACAGCAGGCATGAAGAATTGCCCTGCCCTAAATGGCTAAGAGTGCTCCTGCTGAGAAATACCAGGAGGAATAAGTGCTGTGGGAATGAGGAAACAGGGCAGTGGGGGTTCTGGACAAATCCCTTCTGGCTGGTGTGAATACTGGAGGCTTCCTGAAGGAGGTGTCATTTGTGCTGAACTTTGAAGGATGGGCTGAAAAGTGGAGATTGGGTAGGAGGAGGGGAGGGGAGTAGGATGGGATGACCTAGCAGAGGAAGCTTTCTGGAGTAACCTGGAATCCCCTTCTTGAGAACTGCATCCCAGATGGGCTGGTTGGTGGGGAAGTGCCTCTCTCAGGAGAAAGGGATGGGCGGGTGGGGCAGGCCAAGCCTGTTTTCAAGGCTTTTTGGCTGAGATTTTAACGTGGGCCACAGAATCGCCCTGACTGCATCATGAACCCATTTCATGGATGGGCTTGGAGAGGCTGAGTAGCTCGTTCAGGATCATGGTGGTTGTGGGAAGCATATGGTTCTCATTTCCTGATGCCGGGGATTTCGGGCAAATGCTATTTCAGATTTTCCTTTGGGTCAGAGGGCCTTGTTTTGCTATTTTGCACAGATGTTTTGCTTTCCCGGTAGCTCCTCCCCTTTGGACTGGGCCAGATAACCTAGATGTGGGCTTCACTGGCTCCATGGAGCTGCAGCAGCCTTTGGCCTCCTTCTGTGCCTTCTTAACTGGAAAGCTGAGGAAATCGCCATTTCCCTTTTGGAACTGACTTTTCTCCCTCAGGCTGTGCTTGTTATATACTGACCTGTTAGGAATATAGGACCTATTGTGTCTGGCTTTCATGGAACATAATATTTTCAAGGTTGACCCTTGTTGTAGAATATATCAGTGCTTTCTTTCTATGACTAAATAATCTGTGTATGGATACACCATATTTTGTTTATTCATTCATCTGTTGACTGACACTTGTATTTTTCTGCCATAAGAGCTTCTTCTTTTTAAAATTTTAATTAATTAATTTACTTATTTTTGGCTGTGTTGGGTCCTCATTGCTGCACTTCGGCTTTCTCTCGTTGCAGTGAGCAGGGGCACCTCTCTAGTTGGGGTGTGTGGGCTTCTCATTGCGGTGGCTTCTCTTATTGTGGAGCATGGGCTCAAGAGCTCCCGCTTAGTAGTTGTGGCTTAGTTGCCCTGTGGCATGTAGAGTCTTTCTGGATCATTGGTAGGTGGATTCCCATCCACTGGACCACCAGGGAAGCCCCATAAGAGCTTCTTAAGGCCTTTGTACTTTCTTTAGCTTCTTAAACTTCTTTGTACTTTCATTTACCTCCGCAGCCCACAACTAATAAACTTCTGGGTACAAGACATTACTTTGTCACTCTGTTTGCAGGGAGAAAGTGATGGAAGAAAGGTTCTCCAAAATCAACTGGAGACCAGCTTCCTGGAACAAGGAAACTCCCTTACTTTTCAAAACTCTTTTATTTCACCCTCCTAGCTTCAGTCTAAGCCCATCACTTCCCAGGTCAGCTCACAGTGTGATTTTCAGGGAGAGCCTGGATTTTATTCAGTTTCATTCAGTTCAATCATGATTTGTTAAATGCAGGTTCCTGTGTGATTTTATTGGTATATATATTGTGAGATCCTTTTCCAGGTAAGGAAATCCACAAAGTAGAGAAAGCCTCATCAGACAGATGGTGCTGGCACCCTGTGGCCAGGCATGGAGTCAGCTCAGGTCCTGATGGCTTTGCCAGGAAAGCCCACCAAGAACATAGAAATGGAGTGATATGATCAGTGAGCTGGGAGGAAACCCAGAGAATTCCAGCCCTTCAACCCCTCCTATATGATGGCTGGGAAAAGTGGAGTGCAAAGAAGGGAGAACGTAGTCTTTTTAGAGAGAGCATTGCTTATGGGCCATGTTGTATGCTGGGCACTTTTCTAGAAGATTGACTCTACAGCTACCCTCTAGGTAGGTTGCTGCAGCTCCATTTTACAGATGAGAAAATCAAGGCTGAAGTCCCCTGAGTTTCCTGACATACCTTCTCATCCTGAGCACTTGTGTCTCCCTTGGCCTTCTTATGCTGCCAAATGCTGCCCATGTTCTCATGGAGTGGAATCCACCTTCCCCAGGAGATTATGGTGTGGAAATGATTTCCAAATGGTTGTGCTCTCAAAAAAAAAAAAGATTTTGAATGGTTACTTTTTCTTCCTTCCCTGACTGGATCCCTTCCTTGATAAAACCAAAAAGAAGGGCATATTTAAAAGGACCGCTGTTTGACTTCACAGGAAAGACCTCTGGCATTCCCTGCTGCGGGATGCTAGTGACCAAAACGGGGAAGGAATTATTTTAGCTGCCAGTGTTTTCAGTTTCAGTCATGTGTGTAGTGTTGCTGCTGAATTTTCCTCCTCAATTATGAAACATTTTAAGGATAGTGGGGGAAAAAAGTGGATAGAGGGAAAAAAAATTGCATTGTTGACTGGCTCATGGTTTTGGAAGGCTGGAAGGAGGCAGAAATGGGGCAGAGCAGGGTGCTGGTGATCTTTCACTGAACCCACACTTTTGGGAGGGGCTGGTGACAAGCTCCGTCCTGGGAACCAAGGAACGCTGGGACTTGATCCTTGTCCCTGAGGAGTGCCTGAGTGAGCAGTCTGGAACTGTTGAGGATCGGTTTGGAAAAGATGAACAATTCTAGCATTTTTCCGTTTTGAAAAGGACAGAGGAAAGAAAATGGGAAGATCTGTTGTGCCCCTACCCTCCTCACCCCCAGAAAGCTGCTGAGCAACTATTTTTATGTTGTCCCTTTTTATCCCTGTTGGCTTCTGTAAATAGTTGAAGGATGGCGGTTGCAGAGATAAAAATGCTAATTCCAACCTGAAGAGGAGACATTGATAGTCCCCCAAGGAAATGGGGAGGGAGGCCGAGGTCTTGCCCCTCTGCCCCTCCTGCTTGGGCATGGGGTGGGAAGTGAGTGGGAGGTGGGGTGGGGAAGGCACACAGTGGGAGGTGCCTGAGATAAGCCTCTGTTGGAGAAGTTTAAATGGGGAACCAGTGGTTTGGTCGGGGGGCAGGGTGTGGAGGAAAGGACACCTCCCTTGTGAGTTTTTAAAGCCGCTTAGGGATTTTGCCATTAAGGCCTCTGGCAGAGATCTTATTTAGATTTTTTCCAGACAATTCTACTGCCCTCTGGGTCCAAGTGTGGGGGATAAGATTGGACCCCCAGAGCCAGCTTCCAACCCTTCTTTGCCCCTGGCTGGGGCTGCTTTGTGCTGGAAGCTGGGAAGGGAGGAAGCTAGATTTAGCATCACCTCCAAACAGCAGGGAAGAGGAGGGGAGAAGGGCTGTGGGTGGGCGAGGCCCGGATGCCTGTAGATTCCCAGTCGGCCCCCTCCCTCTGATTTGTCAAGCTGCAGAATGGTGGAGTCAAGTCTTTTTCTTTTCATTACAAATTGAAATTTCAATTGTTTCCCACTTCTTCCTTGTTGTTGTCATCGGTTAGTCATGTCCAACTCTTTGGGACCCCATGAACTGCTGCACTTCTTCCTTAGGTTCAGTGAAAGACTGGGAGGGATTCAGTGGGAGAAGAGGAAGTAAGAGGAAGTAAGATGGACCTCACTTTTGTAAATACCCTCAACATCCACACCCACACTCACCCATTCATTCATGCTCTTCAAGGCAAGGACCATCTGCACACACCTGGCCTTAGGTACCTGGCAAGAGATGGGGGATGCTCTCTCTTTCTGCGATACTTCCTTATTGACCTAACAGTAGCTGTCTAGAAACTCTTAAGACAGTGGAGCTTCTTACTCTGCCAGCATCCAGGGCAGAAGGGGACACTGCAGGGGTCAGGGGTCATACCCTGGGACCTGCTGGGCTGCCTAGGAGAGGTCATCTCACCTCCCTGATCTCAACCACTACTTTTGTAGCCCTAGTGTGTTGATTATGAAAGCTGTGAGAGCGTGTGCAAAATTCTTGACACAGATAAACAAGGATGCGAAATTATAGGCACACTCTGCTTTTAATTTTGTAAAAAGTGATGCACATGGATAAGAATTAGAAGGGAAGATGGAAAGAGTTAAGTTAGCATGGTGTGATTAGAAAAAAAATTATTTTAATATAAATTAAGGGGGCTTGGACTTGATAGCCACTGAAGTGCTTTCTTGGCAACAGCTTCTATTTAGGGAGCATTTACTGTGTGCAGGGACCTGTGTGGTGGTAGGTGAGGTCGGCATTGTTATCCTCAAGGTCACCAGCTAAGGAGAAGGGCTGTGCCCTTGATCACAAATGCTCCCCGCTCTCTGGGAGCCTTTGATTTCACACCTGTACTTTCCCAATTCACTGTGTGATTTGGTACAAGACACTCAGATTCTTTGTTTCAGTTTTCCTTATCGGTGAGGTAGGCATGATAATAGTACCTAACTCATAATGTTGTGATGGTTAAACGAGATGATACCTGCACGGTGTATCATGGTGTAGCGCCTGCCACTCGGCCAGCGCTAAAGACTAGTTATCACTATTATTGCATCTGCAACTACTATGGTTGCTGCTATAGTGATGTCATTAAAAAAAAATTTTAATTGGAAGAAAATTGCTTTACAATGTTGTGTTGGTTATCTGCCTACAACAACGTGAATCAGCCGTAATTCTGTATATATCCCCTCCCTCTTGAGTCTCCCTCCTCTCCCCACTTCCCACGCCTCTAGGTCATCACAGAGTGGCAGGCTGAGCTCCCTCTGTTATATGTCAATGCTACTTTCTCAACTTGTTGATTCTTGTGTTAAAAATACTAGTCAGTTTCTTCCCTTCATTCCATCCTGTTGATAAGCCCTTTCCTTCCCTGTTTTTGATTTTTTTTTCCCCTGTTAAAATTAAAAAAAATTTTAAAGCAATTTGAAAATGCTGGTGTCTGCCAGACTGTCAATGTGAAGGCTGTCAGGGGTTTCAGCTGCTTGGCAGTTTGGCCTGGTTGGGAGCCTTAAAGTGTAGGGAACTGATCATTTGTCAGGGAGCTTAGTGGAGAAGCTTTTCTGTCAGTCAACTCTCTATCATTTGTCTGTTAGGACTTTTGGTTGTAAATGTCAGAAAACCAACTGCAAACTAGCTTATGCAATAGATGGGAATTTATTGGCTCATGTAGATTAAGAATTCCTAGGGATACATGGGCTTCAGGCACGGCTGGATCCAGGTGCCCACACAATGTCTCCAACTTTAATTCCTTTCTGTCTCTCTCCTCTCTCTGTCAGCTTCATTCTAAGGAAGGGTTCTTCAAGCCCCAGGTAACTCTAGAAGTACATCTTCATTGCTCTGTGTTCCACAGAAAGAGACATTCTTAATACTTCCATAAAATCCTAGAATAAGACTAGTAGACTGACTTAGGTCACACATCCACTCTTGAAACAATCACTTGAATAGAGCAGTTGATGCCCAGTTGACCAGACAGCACGGCCACCCCATGGAGTCCCCTTTGACACACAAGGATTGGTTCCAGACGTGACTCATACTGTTATGTATGTTATCATACTAAAGGAACTTGGATTCAAGGCCAGCTAAAGAAAGCGTCTGACCTTCTGAGTGGTCTTGGGATGAATAAAATAAACAGTGACCTCTGGCCAGTATTTATTGAGTGCTGGCAGTGTTCTAGAAAGTTCTAGGTCCTGGAGTCCAATAAACAAGAAAGGGAAAGGCAACGCTCTCACAAGTTAGGTCACACTGACATCTCTGTGCCTGTGCACATCTTCCCGAGCATTGTAAGACACCGCACCTTCGCATTCTCACTTCTCACACAGGTTGGATTGTCAGGGAAGAATGGGCTTAGATATCCCTCTTTGTTAGAGCTTTTGGCTTAGCCTGGACTTCCTTCTGGACACAATATGTGGACATTGCAAGGCTGTACCTGTCATTTTTAGCCCCTTTCTGAAAAACTCAATCAGTTTTAGCCCTGCTTGGAACTACTACGTAACTTTGGACAAATCAGTAAATCTGTCTGAGCCTTCCTTTTCTCATTGGTGAAATGAAATGGTTGGAATAGGTGATCACTGACATGTGCCCTTTATAGCACTAAGGTCCAATGCATCTCAGAGTAGGGCCTGTAGGGGTGAGATAGGTGATGAGAGGTGGAATAGAAGGAGGATGTGTAACATGGCACTCAGCCTGTCCTTGGCGTTGGGAAGCCAAGGGGGAGCAGTGGGGACTGTGGTATGCAAACCAGTGAGTCTACTGTCCAAAGCCACAGGGAGTTGTTGCCAGGAAAGAATTCTGGCCCAGTGCGGTCAGTGTTCAGTTTTTCAAGAGACTGGACGTTTTGATTTTTTATCTGAAATCTCCTGGCTCTGAAATATTGGCATCTCATTCAAATAGTTTTAAACACAGTGTAGGCCAAGCAAAATATATCGGGTGGCCAGTCATCACACGAGAGGGACTTTTGGCTCTAGGGACTGTGGTGGGGATGGAGTCTGTTCACTCCAAAGCCAGCACTTCCACATTCCCTGCTGGTCCAGTGGTTAGGACTCTGTGCTTTCACTGCCCAGGGCCCTGGTTCAGTCCCTGGTCGGGGAACTAAGATTCTGCAAGCTGCACAGTGCAGCCGAAAATAAATAAATAAATTATAGATTAAAGAAAGGAAAAAAAGAAAAAAAACCCAGCACCATCCCTCATGTCCTCTGTCAAGGAAGGGCCCTTGTCTCTGGGGGAAACGATCAGTTTCAATGCCTCCAAACTAAAGACTATGCAAGGAGAGACAGTTTTAAGAGTCTGTGTCACTGAGTCTGATAAAGACTGCTTGGTTGGGCCAAGGCCCAGAATCTTCATTCCAGCTGATGTCAAGTCTCAGCATTGCATCGGCCACTACAGCCGAGCCTCCCAGGTCTCCCACTTAAGTTCTGGGAGATACCCTCTGCATCGTGGCCTCTGGGACAGCAGGCTTGTCTGGTTGGGTGGGGAGCTGTGTTAGTTTGCCAGGATTGCCATGACAGAGTACCACAAACTGGGCAGCTTCAACGACAGAAATGCATTATCTCACAGCCCTGGAGGCCAGAAGTCTGAGAGGCCAGAGGTTCCGGAGGCTGAAAGTCCCAGAGGCCTGAAGTCCCAGATGGAGGTGTTGTAGGGCTGGTTCTTCCCAGGGCCGTGAAGGAGAATCTGTTCCTTGTCTCTCTTCTGATGTCTGGTGGCTGTTGGCAGTCTTGAGCGTTCCTTGACTTGTAGGTGCAGGACCCCAGTCTCTACCTTCACATTCTCATGGTGTTCTCCATGTGGTGTGGGTCTGTCCAGATTTCCCCCTTTTCTTAAGGACACCAGTCATATTGCATTAGGACTCTGGCATATCTTTTTTGGGGGACACAATTCCATAACCCATAACAGGTGCCGAGTGGGGCCTCTGTGGCTTTGCCTGCCACCCCTCCTGTGCCTCTCAGCTTCTGACGAAGACCTTGTGCTCTGGCCCCTCTAGCTGCCCACTGTCCCCCGACCCCATTCAGTTCCAGGGGTCTTCTTTCTGTTCCCTCCCCTCTCCCACCTCTTTCCTGGTGCAGGGCTTTCTCAGAAGCTCTTTCCTCCTCCTGGAACAAGTTGCTGCCCCCTTAGCACCACCTCACCCTGTTGGTCTCAGCCTAAATATAACTGCCCCAAGCGAGGCCTCTCTTGACCCAGACCCTCCCACTCAGACCACCCCCCTCCCTGGGTCCCTGTGTTGTTCTCTTTGATATTATCCTGGTTTTCTCCTCCAGCTTGTGCTTATAGAGTCACTTGTGCGCCTGCTTTTCAGAAATTACATTTATTCTGTTTATCTGGCACATAGTAAGTCCCCAGTAGTTTCTTGTTGAAGGAGGGAATGGATGAGTGAATTTCATTTTGGACTTCCCTAGGCCTCAGTTTGCTCAGGTGAGAGAGGATGTGGCTGGCCAAGCCTGTTATCCCAGGGAGGACGTCGTCTCTGGCCTTGTCAGCATCCGCACAGCTATTTTGGGCCCCTCTCTTGTCTCGGGGTGTCTGCTGGGACCTCAGGGGAACCTGCAGAGGACCCTGTGACATGGGTCAGGGCATATCCCTGGCTCGCTTGCTGGCTACTTGCTGTGCTGAGCAGGGCAGGTTGGAAACTGCCCCCAGGAAACGGGAGCGCATTTCCTGGAGGCCCGTACACTTGGCTTCCTGGCAGAGGAAGGAGCGTTCCCTTCATCCTGGCCTGGAGCCCCGTCCATCTGCTCCAGGAAGGTTCTGGTCCTTTGTTTGAGCCACCTGTGAGAGGGGAGGGAGGGGAGGCGGGGCTTGCCAGCCAAGGGCGTTAGGGAGGCTTCAGGGCCTGGGGAAGGACCCACGGATTGGGCAGGAGGCTCAAGGAGGGGACTTCTGGAATTTTGTCAAACCTCAGCTCTTCCCTCCGCCACCCAAAATCAAATGCTTAGCTCTCCCTCTCTCTCAGAGGGCCTGTGAGGATTAAATGATAACCTAGACAGAGCCTAAACCATAATTGGTAAAGAAGTGCTCAGTTGGATGTAGCTGTTATAATGCAAACCATTGTCTTTTGTGTGAATCCCCGGCCCACCACCCCCAGAGTGTTGGTAACTTTCATCAGCTCCTTTAAAGGCTGTGACCTCAGAGGATATGTGACCTTAAAACCAATCAGATTCTGGCTTAGACTCTATGGGGTCAGTGGTACTGAATGGCCAAGGCCTTGCCTGCCAGGCCTTGCTGCAGACCCAGTGAGTGGCCTCCAGGTGGCCTTGAGGCACTGAGGTTTGTGTCCCTTGGGGCTCTTTCTTGAGATCTGGACACACCTGTCCCTCCAGCACAGAGGTCCCCACTTCCGTCCCAACTGCTGCCCCTGCCCCAGCAGGTGCATTTTTCCCCCCTTCTTTCTCCCCCAGGCCTCAAGAGCCAAGGCACAGGCCAGACACTCGCTTGTCGCGGAGACTGATTAAAAGCAGCTTTGCCGGGAGTGGATGGCTTGGTGTCCTTGGCCTGGAGTGGCGATCGATAAGCAATTGTTTTCCTGTTGGCAAGAAAAAAAAAATTCTCCATTAATTTTCTCAGGTGCTGCCGGACTAGTTTTCTTTTCAGGAACTCTGCAGCCCTGTCAGAAGTGGTCCTGGGAAGGAGGACGGGCCGTGGAGGGGAGGCAGGTCCTCGATGCCAAGGCTACAGCACACACACAGGAGGAGGAACATTCTGGAACACAGCCTGGCAGGTCGTGGGCATTCAATAGGTTTTTGTTGGAAGAGGGGGTTTTTGAGCACTTTAAGCATGCACCAAACATGAATATTGAGTTCTTAGCTCAGTTAATCCTCATGACTCAGGTGAGTGCCCATTTTATAGATAAGAAAACCGAGGCTGCAACCCCAGGCAGTCAAACTTCCGGGGCTCTGCTTTTCCACTTCTGGGAAATAAGGATGATAAAAAGGATTTGTAAAGTAACAGCAGCTGGGAGTACAGTTCAGTGGAGAACATTGAACTCAGGTTGTGTTCTCTCACTGAAGAGAAAGCCAAGACAGGGGACCCATTTAATGATTTTTTTTCTCAGATACAGCCAGAGTGGGACAGAAGGTTAGGAGACAGGGTCAACTGTTCCTCCTCCAACTGCTCCTGCAGTCAGGCCTGATCATCCTAATTCCTCTTGTGGTTACAGTTACTTTCTTTTAAAAATTCATTTCTGAATAATTACTATTTGCATACTTACTTTTATAGGAGTAAAAGTAAATACAATGAAACTTTAGTCCCTCCCACCCTGCCCTTCCCCAGCCACCGACTTCTGCAAACCAGTTGTCTTCTCTTGAGGCCACTGTTACCATTTTCTTGTGTATCTTTTCAGAAATACGCTGTGCATACTCAATTATGTATGGATTTGGTCCTTTCCCCTTGTGCCAACAGCAGCATGCTAGTGCCTTGGTTTTTTCCCCATGTAACAGTATGTCTTGGAGCTAATTCATATTAGGATGTATGGAGTCACGTCTTTTAAAATAAATGCATGATTTCTCCTGGCCTACATGCATCTCATTTTATTTACTCAGTCCACCATGGATAGTCATTTCAAACCACACTACCAACATAATCTTGTACATATATCATTTTTTATATGTGAGAGTGCTTATAGGCTAAATACTCAGGTACAGAATTGCTAAGTCAAAGGTATGTGCATTTGGAATTTTATTAGATAATGGCGAATTTCCCTTCATAAGGATACTACTAATTCATTTGTTGTTGTTCAGTTGCTCAGTCATGTCTGACTGTGACCCCATGGACTGCAGCACGCCAGCATGCCAGGCCTCCTCATCCTTTACCATCTCCCAGAGCTTGCTCAAAGTCATGTCCGTTGAGTCAGTGATGCCATCCAACTATCTCATCCTCTGCTGCTTCTTTCTCCTTTTGCCTTCAGTCTTTTCCAGCATCAGGGTCTTTTCCAAAGAGTCGATTCTTCATATCAGATGGAGCCAAAGTATTGGAGTTTCAGTTTTAGCATCAGTCCTTTCAATGAATATTCAGGGTTGGTTGCCTCTAGGATTGATCATCCTCCCCATGAAAATAGTGCTGTACTATATTTTTTGTCTTTGCCAATCTGATAGTTGGAAAAAAGGTATTTTATTGTAGCTTTATTATTATTTTCTTAATTTTGGTAAAATATATATAACATAAAATTTACCATTTTAACCACTTTCAGGTGTACAATTCAGTGGTCCTGTTTACATTCAGAATGTTGTGTAGCCATCACTGTTAATCCATATCCTGAACTTTTTCTTCACTCCAAACAGAAACTCTGTACCTCTTAAGCAATGACTCCCTGTTTCCCTCTCCCCTAGTCTCTGGTAACCTCTATTCTAAACTTTCTGTCTCTCTGAATTTGCCTGTTATCTAAGTGACGTCATACAGTATTCGACTTTTTAAATGTTTGGTTTATTTCACTTAGCGTGTTTCCAAGGCTCATCCATGTTATAGCATGTGTCAGAATGTTATTCCTTTTTATCACTGAATGATATTTTATTGTCTAAACAAACCACCTTCTGTTTATCCATTCTTCCACTGATAGACCCTTGAGATGTTTCTAGCTTTTGGCGTGAATAATGCTGCTATGAACATGGGTGTATAAATTTCTGTTTGAATCCTTGCTTGCAATTTTTTGGGGTGTATGTGTGTGTATATACATATACATATATATGTATATACACATATATATATGGAATTGCTGAGTCAAATGCTAATCCTACATTTAACTTTTTGATGACCCACCAAACCATTTCCTTGTAGTTTATCAATTTTGGGCTGTGCTGGGTCTTCGATGCTGCATGTGAGCATCTCTAGTTGTGGTGAGCAGGGGCTACTCTCTAGTTGCATTGCTGAGGCTTCTCATTTTGGTGGCTTTTCTTGTTGCACAGCACGAGCTCCAGGGCACACAGGCTTTGGTAGTCGTGGTTCATGGCCTCCAGAGCGTGGGCTCGGTAGTTGTGATTCATGGACTCAGTTGCCCCACAGCATGTGGGGTCTTTCTCGACCAGGGATCGAACCAGTGTCCCTGGCATTGCAAGGCAGACTCTTAACCAGTGGACCACCAGGAAGGCTTTCCTTGTAGTTTGAATTTGCACTTCTCTTACTGTAACTGAGGCTGAGCATCTTGTCACATGATTGGGTACTTTGTCATTCCTTTACGCTGAACTCTGTGGGTTCATAAATCATGCCGTGTCTGGGCTGGGATGCTGTTTTTATTTCCTTAATGCCTTTCCCAGTGGTCTTTTCCTGTTCTCCAAGGGACCCCCATCTGTCCAGTCATGGTCCAGATTGCATACATAGGTGCTATTCTATAAATACTTCTCACAGGACTGTCCCAAAAGAGAAGGTAGCATTTCTCTGGCTTCAGCCAGGCCCTTCAGGAAGCACTGGCTTTCTGCTCCCATCTGTACTTTCTTCTCCACGACCCACCACCACTGTCACCCAGTGTCTTAAAGAGATATCATTATATTCATTCATAAAATATCTCTCCTCAGTCCCCACTGTTTTCCTGGCACCTTCATGACGTGGGTGATCAGTGTGGACCTACCATCTGTGGATGTACTTCCTGAATTCCAGTGGTACCTGTGACATTTGTCCAGCAGAATTTGTCAAACATACGAACCAAAGGTTAATATTCTGTCCCAGAGACAGAAGGAATTGACAGTCTGAGGGAGTGTCAATCTTTTTTTTTTCCTCCCTAAATTCATGTAACATAAAATTAATTTTTTAAAAATGTACAATTCAGGGACTTCCCTGGTGGTCTAGTGGCTAAGACTCTGCTCTCCCAATGCAGGGGACCTGGGTTTGATCCCTGGTCAGGGAACTAGATCCCGCATGCTGCAAAAAAGACCTGCTGCAGCCAAATAAATAATTATTAAAATAAAAAATAGTTTTTAAAAATATACAGTTCAGTGGCATTTAGTCCATTCACAGTGTTGGGCAACTATCACCTCTGTCTAGGTCCAAAATATTTTCATCACCCCCAAAGGAGACCCCATACCCACTGGCAGTCACTCCCCATTTCCCCCAACACCTCCCTACTCCTAGGCAACCACTAATCTACTCCCTGTCTGTATGAATTTGCCTGTTCTAAAAACTTCATATATAGAATCATGCACATGTAATCTTTTGTGTCAGGCACCTTCCCCTTAGTGTCATGTTTTTGAGGTTCCTTTTTAGTCATATTCCATTGTGTAGACAGACCAGTTTTTGCTTATCCATTCATCTGTCAGTGGATGTGTAGGTTGTTTTTTTTCCCTTTTGGCTGTTGTGAGTAAAGCTATTTGGGTATATACCTAGGAACAGAATTGTTTGGTCATATGGTAATTCTCTGTTTAATCTTTTGAGGAACCACCAAGCTATTTTATATTAACATTTTTTGTTTTTAATCTCATGTTTGCCTTTCATCTTGCAGATACTCGTTGGGGGCTGAATTAGGGGAACATTAGATCATAGGTATGTGGAGCCTGACTCCTCACACAACCGAATCACCCAGGCTCACATACTCTCTGAGCACCTGTTCTTCCTCTGGTGTGACCCCTGACCCCTCACTCCTCAGCTGAGAATTGTTGGCCCGAGATCAGGCCAGGCGACTGGACTCCTGTGTGCATGGTCTTCACATTAACGGACCTGGACAAATCCCTCTCCCTCTCTTGAGCCACAGTCTCCCCATTTACAAAATGAGGTTATAAAGGCAAACCAACAACGTAGAGTGCCTGTGAAATTACCCTGATGTGTGGAAGATATTTTATAAACTGTAAAGTGCTGTCTGAACCATTGCTGTTGTGAAATGATGCAGCCTAGAGGTCACCATGCAGAAGTGTTTCATTTCACCTGCCCAACTTTTTAAAATATTTAAAATAACTGCTGATTTAAACAAACAAACAAAAAAGAGATCTCATTTAACATCCTGGCTTTAGAGCTTCTCTTTAAAAAAAAAAAAGAGAGAGAGAGAGGTGAGCCTAGACAATTCTAGGCTCCAGTCCTTGCTTAACAGTAATTGGCTTGAACTAGAAGCAGCTGCCACCTCTGTAAGGGGTGTGGGTGCTCAATGTTGGGGTTTTCTCATATTTGGTTTCTACAGGAATTGAATTTGGGATTCTTGTTTTGTGTGAGGAGGAGCTTTTAAAATAAGGAAATGTAAAACAAGGGCCTACTGTATAGCACAGGAACTAGATTCAGTATTCTGTGATAAGTCATAGGGCTTCCCAGGTGACAAAGAACCCGCCTGTCAATGCAGGAGACACAGGTTTGATCCCTGGGTCAAGAAGATACCCTGGAGGAGATTATGGTAACCCACTTCAGTATTCTTGCTTGGAAAATTCTCTGGACGGAGGAACCTGACAGGCTGTAGTCCATGGGGGTCTCAAAGAGTCGGACACAACCAAAGTGACTTAGCATGCACAATAGATCATAATGGAAAAGAATATAAAAAAGAATGTATACGATATATAACTGAACCACTTTTGCATACAGCAGTAACTAATGCAACTGCTGTGTAAATCAGCTGTACATTAAAAAAAAAAAAGGCTTACTTTATCTTTCTGGCTTACTTCACTCTGTATAATAGGCTCCAGTTTCATCCATCTCATTAGAACTGATTCAAATGATTTCTTTTTAATGGCTGAGTAATATTCCATGGTGTATATGTACCACAGCTTCCTTATCCATTCGTCTACTGATGGGCATCTAGGTTGCTTCCATGTCCTGGCTATTATAAACAGTGCTGCGATGAACATTGGGGTGCACGTGTCTCTTTCAGATCTGGTTTCCTCGGTGTGTATGCCCAGAAGTGGGATTGTTGGGTCAGTCATATGGCAGTTCTCATGAGTGATGTTGAGCATCTATTCATGTGTTTGTTAGCCATCTGTATGTCTTCTTTGGAGAAATGTCTGTTTAGTTCTTTGGCCCATTTTTTGATTGGGTCATTTATTTTTCTGGAATTGAGCTGCAGGAGTTGCTTGTGTATTTTTGAGATTAATCCTCTGTTTGTTGCTTTGTTTGCTATTATTTTCTCCTAATCTGACGGCTGTCTTTTCACCTTGCTTATAGTTTCCTTTGTTGTGCAAAAGCTTTTAAGTTTCATTAGGTCCCATTTGTTTATTTTTGCTTTTATTTCCAATATTCTGGGAGGTGGGTCATAGAGGATCCTGCTGTGATTTATGTCGGAGAGTGTTTTGCCTATGTTCTCCTGTAGGAGTTTTATAGTTTCTGGTCTTACATTTAGATCTTTAATCCATTTTGAGTTTATTTTTGTGTATGGTGTTAAAAAGTGTTCTAGTTTCATTCTTTTACAAGTGGTTGACCAGTTTTCCCAGCACCACTTGTTAAAGAGGTTGTCTTTTTTCCATTGTATATCCTTGCCTCCTTTGTTGAAGATAGAGTGTCCATAGGTTCGTGGATTTATCTCTGGGCTTTCTATTCTGTTCCATTGATCTATATTTCTGTCTTTGTGCCAGTACCATACTGTCTTGATGACTGTGACTTTGTAGTATAGTCTGAAGTCAAGCAGGTTGATTCCTTCAGTTCCATTCTTCTTTCTCAAGATTACTTTGGCTATTCGAGGTTTTTTGTATTACCATACAAACTGTGAAATTATTTGTTCTAGTTCTGTGAAAAATACTGTTGGTAGCTTGATAGGGATTGCATTGAATCTATAGATTGCTTTGGGTAGTATAGCCTTTTTGACAATATTGATTCTTCCAATCCATGAACACGGTATATTTCTCCATCTGTGTCCTCTTTGGTTTCTTTCATCCGTGTTTTATAGTTTTCTATGTATAGGTCTTTTGTTTCTTTAGGTAGATATACTCCTAAGTATTTTATTCTTTTTGTTGCAATGGTGAATGGTATTGTTTCCTTAATTTCTTTTTCTGTTTCCTATATGCAAAACAGAAAAAGAGACACAAATGTACAGAACAGAATTTTTGACCCTGTGGGAGAAGGCGAGGGTGGGATGTTTCAAGAGAACAGCATCGAAACATGTATATTATCTAGGGTGAAACAGATCACCAGCCCAGGCTGGATGCATGAGACACGTGCTCCGGCCTGGTGCACTGGGAAGACCCAGAGGAATTGGGTGGAGAGGGAGGTGGGAGGGGGGATCGGGATGGGGAATACATGTAAATCCATGGCTGATTCATGTCAATGTATGACAAAAACCACTAAAATATTGTAAAGTAATTAGCCTCCAACTAATAAAAATAAATGGGGGAAAAGGATACATTGAGGAAAAGTGGCCTAAGCTCTTCTATATAGACTCAAAAGATACATGATCACACAGTTTTTTTAAGCTTTTTTTTTTTTTTTTTTTTTTAAGGATGTCAACTCAAAGCAGGAATGAGGTATATGGGCCTGGGCGGGCAGGAGAGACCCCTTGTGGCTAGCCCTGCCACCCAGGGTGGGGGCTGCTGACCCTTCCTCTCCCTGCAGGTGGCGCTGCTGCCGGATGGGAGTGCCCGGGCGCGTCTGTGTCGCAGGAGGTCCGCACATGCACCATGTCATCATGCGTCTCTAGCCAGCCCAGCAGCGACCGGGCCGCCCCCCAGGATGAGCTGGGGGGCGGGGGCGGCAGCAGCAGCAGCGAAGGTCAGAAGCCCTGTGAGGCCCTGCGGGGCCTCTCCTCCCTGAGCATCCGCCTGGGCATGGAGTCCTTCATCGTGGTCACCGAGTGTGAGCCCGCCTGCGCCGGGGACCATGGTCTGCCCCGGGACCGGCCCCTGCAGGCGCATGGCGGAGAGATCACCCTTGACAACTCTGGGTCTCAGGCCCGGCCCCTCCTCTCCAGTCGCAAGCTCTCTCTGCAGGAGCGGTCCCTGCTGGATGCCAATGGGCGCTGCGTCTGCCCCGCACTGCCCCACTCGCCAGTGGGCTCCCCGCAGTCCTCGCCGCGGCTGCCCCGGCGCCCCACGGTGGAGTCACACCACGTCTCCATCACTGGGATGCAGGTGCGTGAGCGGCGGCCCCTGGCGCCCAACCCTGCGCCCGGAATGTCTCTGCCTTGGGCTGGGGTCCCCAAGAAGGATCCCGGTGCAACCAGTTGATTGGAAAGGCTACCCTAGGAAACCCAGAGAGATGTCAATAAAACATACATGATGGAGCCAGTTACCACTGTGGACAACTGGGGCCCCCCTCTGGACAGCCCTATGGGACAGTGTAGGACAGGAACCCCAGACTTATTCCACTTGAGGGCTAGGGAGCTGGGCCTTTTACACCAGCTTCTGGCAGTCCCTGGACAGAGCATCTCCTGGCCAGAGAGAGCCTCTATCAAAGAGACCCTCATGATGGCAGTTAGAAGTTGTGCCAGGGACTCTGGAATGGGGCTGACGGGTCAGTGAGAGTCCTTGGCACTGTAAGTGCCCTTCTCCCATGATTTTTACCATAAACTTCTGAGAGGTGGGTTGAAACTCAGATCCCCAGCTGGTTCACAGGGCCTGATCCACCCCTACCCCACCTCTTGCCCTAACTCCCACCTTTGTACTGCCAACTCAGGGCTCCAACCTTACCCACTTCTTTGTCTTCCTCAGATGTCCAAGCTCATTCGCTCCCTTAGGCCTTTATCTTCTTGTGCCCTCTGATTGAAACCTCTCCCTCCTGCAAATCTCTTCAAGGCCTCCTCCGTCTGGCTTCCAAATCTCAACTCAGATGTCACCTCCTTGGAAAGGCCTCTCAGACACCCCCTCTAAGCAGCCTTCAGCCCCTCTCTGTCCTGTTGACTGTCCTTCATAGCACTTGTCACCATGTGATTATCTGTGTGTCTGTTAAGTTGTTTATTGCCTGTCCCCCTGCCACCCCCAGCTAGGATGTTAGGAACAGTCTTGTTCACCACAGGGTCCCTAGCACCTGGCATGGTGCCTGGTGCATGGTGGCTCAAAAATATTTGTTTAAAGAAGGAATAAATTTAACTGGGAGAAGGCTGGAAATCCGGAATGACATTCTAAAGGAGCTGATATTTAACTGCCTTCTGAGGGCTAGGTAGAATTTTCTCAGTTGTAGATGGGTGCATACTGAGAGTTCACTGCAGGGGAGTGAGCACAGCATGAGCAAAGACCCCAAGGGAGAAGGCCATTTTTAAATTGTTATTGTTTGTTTCATTTCCTAGTTTATTAACTGGCCACAGGCCACCTAGGTGACAGAGGTAGTCTCATTCCTCTAATATTTCAGTTTTAAAAATATGATTACCATAATCCAGCTAAGTACAGCTATGTACACCAACATATTTCTTTTCCATAGAATTCAGGATAGGTTGGGGATTCAGTTAGCGAGAGTGTGGGAACCCAAAGGGGAACACTGTGGCAACAAGGCTGGAGGGAGAATTTCAGTTTATATCAGCTTAGAGAAACAAATTGTGGCTTTAACACAATAAGGCTTATTTATCATGTAAAATAAATGCATAGGGCTAGACACTGGGTATTGGTGAGATGATTCTGTTGTTGCTTTGGGCCTTAAAACCTCATGATGTCAAGATGGCTGCTGTGGCTCAAGCCTTCACAGCCCCATTCCAGGCAAGAAGAATGAACAGGGAAGAAAGGCATAAGCTGTCTGCCTCCTGAGTCAGTCCTCTTTCTTGGAAACTCTACCCAGCAATTTCTGCCTGTCTCACAGTAGCCAGAACATAGTGACATGGCCACCTTAGGTGTAAGACAGGCTGGAAAACTACATTTTCCACCCAGTGTTGCCACCCAGTGTTCCAGTTATAAAGAAAAAAGGAGACTGGTATTTGGTGGGCAGCTAGGTATCTCTGCAAGGTCAGAGCTTTCGAGGGTCTGAAGGGCAGACCATGAAGTCAGGACTTGACCCTGGAAGCAACAGAGAGCTGGGCTGATGTGGTCAGAGTGGATTCTTTAAGATGAATTCAGCAGTATGTGGGGGTTGGATTCAAAGGCAGTGAGACCCCCTAAGATGGCTCTGCAGGGCCCCACCTCTGCCTGTCACATCCCTTCAGTACTCGGGGGAATGAAACCGTACTGGAGAGAAACATAAAACAGACTAAAAAGCCCACCAGTTAGGGGAGAGCTCTGTGGGCCTGACCTGGCCAGGTCAAAGATACAGGTCTGATGTGGAACTACTTCCAGTTAAAGGAAGTTGAGAGCTAATGTAGCGTGATACTGTTTAGGCCTCCCCAACCCCATCCCAAAACAGTACTCTGTGTTTTCTGCAGGTGCATGTATGCGTGCATGTACACAGAAAAAGACCTGGAAGTTTATACATCAAACTGATATCAAGGTTCGGGGAGAGGGATAGAATTGGGGCTTGGGAGGGGGTTCAAGGGAAAGTTGGGCTTCTCTGCAACAGTTGATGTTTTGCTATCTATCAACTTTCTCTTCCCAGTTTCCTATATCACGTAACATTTTCCCCCTGACTCTACTGAGGTATAATTGAAGTGAGATAAACTGCACATATTTCAGATATGCAGTATGGTCAGTTCTGATGTATGTATACATCTGTAAAACCATCACCCCTCTCAAGATCCCAGACCTTTCCAGCACACCCAGCAATACATCCCTCCCCCACTTCCCCTTTCACAGGTACCCGCTGACTTGCTTTTGATCATCATAGATTAGCTTTCAAGTTCTGGAATTTTATATATGTGGAATCATTTAGTACGTACTCTTTTTTTTTTTTGCTTAGCTTCTTTCATGGCATAGTGATTTTCGTGATTTATCCATGTTTTTGCACATACCAGTAGTTCGTTCCTTTTATTGCTAAATAGTATTGGACTGTACGGATATACCATGGCTTATCCATTTACCTGTTGATGGACATCTGGATGGTTTCCAATTTTTGACTACTACAAATAAAGCTGTTGTGAACATTTGTATACCCGTCTCTACATAGACACAGGTTTTCTTTTCTTTTGAGTAAGCACCTGGGTCATATGGGAAATGCCTGTTGAGAAGTTTTGCCAAACTGTTTTCCAAAGAGGCTGTACCTTTTAAATTCCCACCACCAGCCTCTGAAAGTTTCATTTGCCCTACATTCTAACAATACTTGGTTTGGTTAGTCTGTTTCACTTTAGCCAGTTTGGTGAATGTGGTTTTAATTTGCCTTTCCCTGATGAGTAATGATGCTGAGCATCTTCTCATGTGCTTATTGATCATTTGTGTACCTTCTTTAGAGAAATATAAAATCTTTAGCCTTTTTTTTTTTTAACTGATGTGTTATAGGAGTTCTTTATATATTCTGACTACCAGTCCTTTGAATATGTATTCCAATTCATTTCTCTCAGTCTGTGGCTTGCCTTTTGTTTTCTTAGTAGTGTTTCAAAGAGCAAAAGTCTTACTTTTGATTGAAATCCAATTTATCATTTGTTTCCTTTTATATTTTGCACTTTTTGTACAAAAGAGACCCTTTCAGAAACTGTTAAGAAACCTTTCTGTGTCCTAATGCCATTCAGATTTTCTCCTCTTGTATCACTTTGCATTTTTTTTACAGAATAGCACAGTTATGGATTATTGTTTAATTTTACCATAACTTTTAAAAAATAGGTAAATAAAATGAACTTTTGAAAAGTGGGAAGAACCTTTAAAATGGGTATTAAAAGAGTACATACTATATGATTACACTCTCATAATGTAAAAAAACTGTGCTGGTAGAGACTTCTCTGGAGGTCCAGTGGTTAAGGCTCCATACTTCCAGTGGGCACAAGTTCAATCCCTGGTTGGGGAACTAAGCTCCCACGTGCTTCATGGCATGGCCAACAACTGTGGTGCTAGAAGTCAGGATAATGGTCACCCTGGACAGGGGCCAGCATATGGGAGATGCTTCTGGGGAGCTAGGAATGGTCCCTTTTTTGACTTGGATTCTGGTTAAGGCATTTGTTTGTGAAAAATGTATCTTGCTACGAATTTACAATTCATATTCTATGCGTTTCTACTTACTTTCCAGGACTGTGTACAGCTGAATCAGTACACACTGAAGGATGAGATTGGAAAGGTAACTATCCCAGGAGACAGGCTGGTTTTCCCTACCTACCAAGGATGTCTTGGATACTGTGGCTCTGCCCCACTAGAACTGGGAGTGAGCGAGGAATCCCTGGAGAACAGGCTGGGAGGGGGAGGGTTTTGTTATTAACTGTCCGTCTGTTTTGCTTTATTTTGTTTTATTTTTACATCAGACTGTGTTTCTATAAAAGCTCACAAAGCTTCCAGAGTAATTCTGTATCACCAGCATTCGTGTTGGGTTTTTTTTCCTTCTTAAGGTATTCTCATATCTGTTTTTGCTTTTACATCAGCATCAAAAGTATCAAGTGGACAGTATCAGTGGAAAATACCAATGGACAGTATCAAAATTCAAAAACTCAAATGCCAATAGAGAGCAAGTGAGGTAATACAAGTGAAAAAAGCATGCTAAGTATAATACAATAGGGAGTGGTGAGGACTGTGGCAAACTGTTAACACATGGGAATGATTATGACTCCATATCCACATCATAATCTGGATTTTTATATCTGAACTGTTTTAAATGTTGGCCATTAATTCAAACATTCTAAAAACCAGAGTTTCAACACAATACAGGGCAGATTTTGCCAGTAGGCTACCAGTTTGTCACCTCTGTATTAGGGTCCTTATTTTGTGGATCATAATTTCTAGATACTGTGTCACGGGCATCTCCCTTTCTCCAGGGCTCGTATGGCGTGGTCAAGTTGGCCTACAATGAAAATGACAATACCTACTACGTGAGTATCCACATCCTCCTCCTGACCCTCCTCCTTGCCCATAGAAAAGGCCTCCTATCCAGAACTTGGTTTTCTGGAAGGTTTTCTTAGCTGTTGTCTTATTCTATTCTTACGTCATGTTTATTTTGTGCATTAGGAAGGAAGTGGGGAAGTGGGGAGGTGAAGTGATTGGCTCAGGAAGATTGAGTGAATAAATTCAGCAAATATCTCATATCCTTTCTCTGGGCTGCCCTTTCTACATCCTCCATAGCACCAAGAACTAAGTGGTCATGAGATAAATTGCCCTTGTTTCTGAGGCTTTGGAATCAGTCCAGTGTGGGTTCATATCCTGACTCTCCCGTGTGCCAGATGTGTGTCCTTGGGCAATGACCTAAATGCTAAACATCAGTTTCTCCACATATGAAATATCCCTTGCCCATCACGCCAGCTCACTCATGTCTTGATTCAATGGTAGCCAATCCCAGGGCTTGTGGTCTCCCAGTTGGGAGAGCTGATCTGGAACCTTAGAAGTACCCTCTCGGCTAGAGGGACCCTGAGAGTCCAGCCTCCACATAACCCGTGGAGTTATGTGACCCATAACTGGAATGACCCATTCCAGTGGCAAGGTGCTCACTGCATGGTCCCAAGGCTGCTAATGCGCCGAGAGCTTGGGCAGGCTCAGGAGTGGAAGGAACTCTCCCTCCATCCTCCTCTCCATTTTAATCAGGATGTGGGGTCTTTTCTCCCACAGGCAATGAAGGTGCTGTCCAAAAAGAAACTGATCCGACAGGCGGGCTTTCCACGTGAGTTTGTCGGGCCAGGGCCTTTGTTTTTAGGGGCAGAGGCTGGGGCAAGACAGGGAAGACTCACTGAATGGTGTCCCCTGCAGAGTGTGCCCTGGGTGGATTCCCCAAAGACAGTGCTGGGCCTCTGGCTGAGGTTTTTTAAAATTCATTTTCTTGTAAAAACATTTATGAAAGGAATATAGGTTTCAAGTAAAAACAAATCCGTTAGAGGAAAACAGTCTGGCGGTTCCTCAAAAGTTAAATGTACTATTACCATATGACCCAACAATGCTACTCTTGGGCATATATACCCAAGAGAACTAAAAACACTCAGTCACACCAGCTCGTACATGAAGGCTCATAGCAGCATGATTCAAACTAGCCAAAATGTAGAAGCAATCCCAAATGTCTGTCAGTGGATGAATGAGTAAACAAAAGGTGGTCTGTCTAGCCAATGGAGTATTAGCCATAAAAGGGATGAAATTCTGATATATACCTCAACACAGATAACTTTGAAAACATACTAACTGAAAGAAGCCAGACACAATAGGCCATATATTGTATGATTCCACTTACATGAAATGTCCAGAATAGGTAAATCCAGAGACAGAAAGCAGATGAGTGTTTTCTAGAACCTGGGGTTAAGATTGAGTTGGGTATGACTGATGATAGATATGGGTTTTTGTTTTTTGCGGGGGGTGGTGGGGCCGTTGAAAATGTTCAGGACTTAGTGGTGATGGTTGCAGAACCTTGTGAATGTACTAAAAAGCATTGTATTACACATTTTAAAATGCTGAATTTACAAAGTTTAATTACCATAAGGTATTTCCGTTACATCTACAACATGCAAAAGAACAGAAGGATGTATAATGGAGGTCACAAGTTTCTTGCTATACTCCTCCCTCTCTCTATAGGCACCCCACCCACCACGTTTAGCTTTTTTAGGAGCTGGTAATTACTGCATGTGATCCGGTGTAGGTGAGCATATCAGAGGCAGCTCCAGCATAAGCTCCCTGCCAGTGGAGCTGAGCAAAATGTCTGCTTGAGCCAAAAAGAGAAAGTAGATAAATGTAAATCCCCCAACCCCACCCTGTCACTACCAGGACCCTGATCCTGCGTACCTGAACTCTGAGCCAGATAATATCCTCATGTCATTATTTCTTGATTTATTAATTTCTGACATTTACTTCTGACTTCCTCTGAGGACAGCTTAAACCAGTCCTTTCTCCTCTGTCTTCCCAATTGGGCATTGAGGTGATGCCAGGATGTTCAGCAACCTTGTTGTCACTGCCATTGTCACTTTCCTTCTTATTCCAGCAGATGCAGCAGGTTTCTTTCCTTTGAACTTGCCTTTCCTTGGTCCACATCCCACTTCTGATACCTGTACCTCGGCTTTTACTTTTCAAGGCTGACACATTTACATTCAGTTCTGTTAGTCACATTTAGATCCTTACTTACATGTAATAGGGCTTCCCTGGTAGCTCAGCTGGTAAAGGATCCACGTGCAATGTGGGAGACCTGGGTTTGATCCCTGGGTTGGGAAGATCCCCTGAAGAAGGGAAAGGTTACCCACTCTAGTATTTTGGCCTGGAGAATTCCATGGACTGTATAGTCCATGGGGTCGCAAAGAGTTGGACAACTGGGCAAATTTCACTTTCACTTTTCACTTACATGTAATATGCAGTGTAAGTGTTTGCACTGTGGACCTTTCCATCATTGTGACCTTCTGACTATCAGTCACTACTGGGCCAAGCAAGTTCTTTTTTTTCCTCTCATCAGTTCTTACTTTTTTTCCTATCCCTGACTTTTTTTATCTCCTCTGTTTCCACGTGAGTTGTGGAGGCAAGGGATAATATTTTTGTTCCTCTTATGGAGTGGGAATACCGAGCCCCAGAGAGGGAATGTTGAGATTGCTCCACTAGGCCCCAGACTTCTTTTCCTTGTACCTCAGTGAACTTTTGATGCTCACTGTAACCTGGAGCACGGGACAGGAAGAGGAGAATTAACCGAAGGCTGGGCAAGGAAACTGGGTCTCCAGCCTCATTAGTTTCTAGCATCAGAGAAGACAGATGAAAAGAAGGCTGATTAAAGCCCCTGGTGGCATCAGCCACTCCAGTCTTTCTGAGACTGACCCCTCCACCCCAAAATTGTCCTGCCTACAGTCCCCCTCTGCAGAGGAGTCTCTTTGTCCTGACTCTGGGATGGTTCATGTTTCCTCCAGGTCGCCCCCCTCCCCGAGGTACCCGACCAGCCCCCGGGGGCTGCATCCCGCCCAGGGGCCCGATTGAGCAGGTGTACCAGGAAATTGCCATCCTCAAGAAGCTGGACCACCCCAACGTAGTGAAGCTGGTGGAGGTGAGATGAGGGGGACACGGAGGAGGGAGGGAGGGAGATGGTCCAGCCTTGGCTCTGTGATTACCAAAGTGCAGCACCACTGGTTCCCAGGGAGAGCCACGTCACATCCAGCAGCCTGTCTCAGGGCTGAGTGGTGGTTACTTCTCCAGGCTCCTTCACCCTGTCATTGCGTGTAATCCTCGCCCCTTGCTTAGACTATTTATTACTCCCATTTTACAGATGAAGGAATTGAGGCTCAGAGGAGTACTGAGACTTGCCCTTTACCTGTTTGTCGTTTTGGAGCTAGTTCTTTTTCTACTACACAAATGTCGTAGCATAAAAGCAGCCGTTTGCCTATAAACAAATGTGCCTGGCTATGTTTTGATAAAACTTATAAAACTGCTCTAGATCAGCATTTCTCATGCATTTTGGTCTCCAGACCTTTTTATGCTCTTTTTTTTGAAGCATTTATTAAAAAATTTATTTTTAATTGGAAGATAGCTGCTTTAGTCCATGCAGTCACAAAGAGTCAAACACGACTGAGTGACTGAACTGAACTGAATTGCTTTACAATGTTGTATTGGCTTCTGCCATACAACAATGTGAATCAACCATGAATATACATAAAGTCCCCGCCCTCTTGAACCTCCCTGCCACCCCATGCTCTTAAAAATAATTGAAGATTGCAAAAACCTTTTGCTTATGGGGGTTATATTTATTAATATTTATCACATTAGGATTTAAAATTGAGAAGCTAAAAAAATATTTTTTAATTCATTTAAAATCAACAATAATCCTATTACATTACTGTGATTTTTTTTAAAAAAGAAAAATAACAGAACTCTAGATAGGCAAGTGCCTGGGTCTGACTTTTCCTAGAAGGGCAGGGCTTAGGGGTTCCAGGTTGGCTGTCCCGGGCCTCTGCCTCGGGTGCATCCCTTTTTCAGGGTTCTTGTCCTATGACTCTTGGGTGACTGGGGAAGTTGAATATGATGTGTCAATAGGTGGGAGGATCAGTTTAGCCCAGGAGCCTGCCTTTGTTTCTTCCCAAGAGAAGAGATGGCAGTTGCAGGCCATCTCCATCTGTCACAACAAATTCACAATTTCAACCCGTGGATGCTTGAGTTGCTGTCCTAGAGAAAACCCACGGGCGCTTGGTTGGTGTGTGTGTTGGGTCTTGGCGGGATCTCCCTTCTCCTTCATGCCTTGTGGTGTGTGGGCTCCCAACAAGACCCTTTGACAGCTTGCCTGTTCGTTCACTCATCAGATATTCCCTGAGCATCTGCTAGGTCCCTAGTCGTGTACAGGGCACCATGGAGGCAGCCGAGGTGGATGCAACCTGGTGCCTGCCCTTTGAAGAGAGGAAGATAGAAATTGTGATAAGGTGAAAACAGGAAGGCTGTGAAAGAAAGAAGGCACTGCAGCAGTTCCAGGCAAGAGGACATCATTTCCTGCTGGGGCAGGGGGATGGGGACAGAATTTGAATTTTGACAATTCTGACAAATTTGACATTGTATCCTAGGAGACAAGTGGGATTCTTATTCAAGCTGAGACATTTTCCAGGGGAGGAATCTGCCCCCTCCCTTATGTAACCTCCTTTCTGGGTGCTTTGGAAAACCCTTGAAGATTGGGCTAGAAAGCGCTTATTTTCCAGATGGCCATTTGGATCACACTTTCCTGTGCCCTTCATCTTAACTGGGAAAAACAGTGGAAAGCACAGTCCTCCCGTTGGCAAGTGCAGTCATGTGGATGCTGCTTCCTCCCTGCTCATGTCTTTTTTTCCTCTCTCTTCCTCTCCCCTGCTCCTCATCTCCGGCCTGTTCCATGCGGCTGTGCCAACAGGTCTTGGATGACCCCAATGAGGACCATCTGTACATGGGTAAGAGAGCGCTTGCCTTCTGCCACCCTTGCTCGGGCAGCTACGCCTCCCACAGCCCAGGGGTACTCTCCATCCAGCCCCTGCGCCTGGTACCTCCCACCCTTTCCTGCTCCAGCGGGCCCCACACAGAAGGCTGCACCCTAGGTTTAAAGCAGGAGGTGGAAAGGAGTTCTTGCTGGGACTTTATCTGGGTGTCCTGTTCATTTGTCTTCTGATATCTGTTGAGTACCTACTGTGTGCTGGGTACCGTTCTAGGCACTAAGGATGCAATGATGAGTAAGAAAGATGAAGCTGGTGTTCTGATCAGGGAAAACAGCCAGTCAACAACTATAGTTGGCCTTCTGTGTCTGCAGGTTCTGCATCTGTAGATTCAACCACCTGTGGATCAAAAATATTACAAAGAAAAAATTCCAGAATGTTCCCCAAAGTAAAACTTGAATTTGGCACAGACTGGCAACTGTTTCCATAGCATTTATATTGTCTTAGGTGTTATAAAGTAATCCAGAGATGATTTAAAGTATAGGGGAGGATGTGTGTAGGTTATATGCAACTACTACACCATTTTACATAAGGGACTTGAGCAACTGTGGATTTTGGTATCCACAGGGTTCCTGGAACCAATTCCCCATGAATACCAAGGGATAACTGTAAATAAAGCAGATGAACAACTTCAGACTGATGCTCTGAAGAAGATTAAACAGGGTGATGTGAGAGAGAGAGATGGAGGGGCCACTGCAGATAGGAGGTGAGCATTTAGCACCTGAATGTCGAGGACTCAGCCCTGTTACATCTGGGGAAGAGCATTCCAGATGGAGCAAACAGCAGGTGCAAAGGCCCCAAGACTGGTGACAGCTTAGTGTTTAAACAATGTGGCTGCAGGAGAGAAAACCAGGGAGGGAGGGAAGGTGAGGATGGAGGGCCTGGGGTAGGGGTGGGTAGCCATGGTGGGGCATTTGGAGCCTTGAGGAGCTGTTGAAGGGTCCTACACACAGACCTGGAAGGACTCAGGTATGTCCTCAGAGACCTCATTTTTAAAAAATGATAGGGACGCAGGACAGCGCTCAGTTCTCAGTATAAGCACTGATGAGGAAGGGAAGAGCAAGACTCATGCAAAGCTGGACAGCAGACTATCAGGCCGTCAGGCATGATCAGCAGGTCACGTGTCCCAGTGATGTGTGGCTGGGGGAGGCATTCAGACAAGCTTGTGTATTTCAAGTGGGTACAGATGACAGTCAGGAGGGGTATCAAGGAGATGAGTGGTGTGGGCAGGGCCAAGCCCCGCCCGGAATCCAGATGTCTCCTGGATGAGCACAGCACGATCCTTTGCTGCACAGGGAGTGATGAATCATAAAGTAATGGGTCTGGTTTGGAACTGGAGCTCAGAGCTCAGTTTCCCCTAAAGTAGTTGCTATGGTTTCATTCTAAGGATGCTGTTGTTGCTTAGGACATTTTATTTCTCTTGCCCCCACCCAGGTATTTGTTTGTTTTTTAAATTTGGCTGTGCTGTGTCTTAGCTGTGGCATATGGAATCTAGTTCCCTGACCATAGCGTTGAATCTGGGAACTCAGAATCTTAGCCACTGGACTACAAGGGAAGTTCCCTCACCCAGGTTTTGTTATGAAAAATGTTAAAGTTGAAAGAAGAGTACAGGGAATACCTGTTTACCTATCACCCAGATTCAATAGTTAGTAACTTTTTGTCATACTTGCTTTATCAGTCTAGCCACCCACCCATCCATTTCTCTATTTTTTTTTTCTGAACCATCCAAAAGTAAAGTGGCAGACATCCTGACACATTAGTTCCCAAAAACTTTAGCCTGCATCTCCTAGTCACTTCAGTCATGTCTGACCCTTTGCCACGCTATGGGCTGTAGGGACTTCCCTGGTAGTTCAGTCGGTAAAGAATCTGCCTGCAATGCCGGAGACCTAGGTTCGATCCCTGGGTTGGGAAGATTCCCTGGAGAAGGAAATGGCAACCCATTGTAGTATTCTTGCCTGGAAAATCTTAGGGACAGAGGAGCCATGAAGGTTATGTCCACAGCATGTTGCAAGAGTTGGACATGACTTAGCGACTAAACCATCACCACCATGGACTGTAGTCTGCCAGGCTCCTCTGTCCATGGAATTCTCCAGGCAAGAATACTTGAGTGGATTGTCATGCCTTCCTCCAGGGGATCAACCCAGGGGTTGAATCCACGTCTCTTACGTCTCTTGCATTGGTAGGTGGGTTCTTTACCTCTCACGCCACCTGGGCAGCCCTCGCAATACCACAATACCATTATTGCACCTGAAAAGTTAATGCCCATTCTTTAGGAGCATCTAGTGTGTAGGTCGTCTTCAAATTGTAGAACGTTAAAAACCTTCCTTTAGAAACATTTTAGAAGTACACAATAAATACCATCAGATATGAAAACTTTAAAAAATTGTGAAACATTCGTATAAAAATATGAACATCACAGAGTCACAATTTCTCAATGTGGTACCCGTACCACTTTAAATATATGAGACAGGAACTTCCCTGATGGTCCACTGGTAATGAATCTGCCTGTTGGTGCAGGGGACACAGGTTTGATCCCTGGCTCCGGGAATGTCCACATGCTGCAGGACAACTAAGCCCATGTGCCCCAACTACTGAGCTTTTGCTCTAGAGCATGTGCTTTGTAACAATAGAAGCCACCACAATGAGAAGCCTATGCACCGCAACAAGGAGTAGCCCCCGCTTGCTGCAACTAGAGAAAGCCCGTGTGCAGTGATGAAGACCCAACACAGACAAAAATAAGTAAAATTTTAAAAGAAAGATGATTTGAAAAAAGTAAATATATGAGATCATTTTAGGTGGTATATGGACAACCATTTTTAAAACATTTTTTAGACTTATTTTACCATTTGTATAGGAAAAACTATAACCAGCACACTAAATTCATGATTTCATAGGTTTTATTACCTGAGATAAGACTAAAAGTTTTCATACTAAATCAATTTAAAAGTGTGAAATAAATGATTGTTTACATAGTATATAGATATAGCCTGATTATAACCATGGTAGGCAAACGAGTGAAATTTGGGGGAACACAGAAGAAAGCACAAAATATAAAAGGTCATTTGGGGCCCAGAATGGCATCCCCAGCATTGTTCGCTCACCTGAGGCCCCGGACCTGACTCTGAATGGCTTTGAGCTGTTTTTGAGGAGGTGGGTTGTCCATTCAACAAACGTCACGGTTTGTCAGGCCCTGATCTTCAGGGAATGAAAAACCCCGGCCCCACACCCTCATGGCATTTTAGTGCTCTGATGGGGGCAGATGGATACACTCGACCTAAGTATTACTAGGCATAGGCTTCAAAGGTGACAGTTGTGCTGTGTGTTAGTCATTTAGTCATGTCCAACTCTTTGTGACCCTGTGGACTATACAGTCCGTGGAATTCTCCAGGCCAGAATCCTGGAGTGGGTAGCCATTCCCTTCTCCAGGGGATCTTCCCAGCCCAGGGATTGAACCCAGGTGTCCCACATTGCAGGCAGATTCTTTTACCAGCTGAGCTACCAGGGAAGCTCGAAGGTGACAGCACCATGGACAAAAGCTAACCTGAGCAGGGTCAGGGGAGTCAGGAGTTCCAGGTTGGAGGCTTGGAAAACAGTGGCTCCTGGGATGCCTCACAGAGGTGAGACCTGTGCAGGACCCTGGGAACCAGATGGCAGAGAGCATTTCACATCATTGTAAGACTTTGCCTTTTTACTCTGAGAGAGAAGGGGGCTCTTGGAGGACTTTTTTTTTTCTTTTTTATATTTATTTATTTGGCTGTATTGGGTCTTAGTTGTGGCATGCAGGCTTCTCTAGTTGTGGCATGTGGGTTTAGTTGCTCCATAGCACGTGGGATCTTAGTTCCCTGACCGGGGATTGAACCTGCATCCCCTGCATTGCAGGGCTGATTCTTAACCACTGGACTGCCAAGCATGACCCCCTTGGAGGGTACTGAGCTGAGGAGTTGAATGACTATGTAAAGAACATGACTCAAGCTTCCAAGAGGAGTTGCCTAAGCCATTTGGACCAGGCAGCTTCATGGACAGAGTTTTTCACTTCTTGAGGTGGCAAAGTGGGAAGGAGCCATGTGGTTTTGGTGTGTTGATTCCAGTGATTTTGAAACTATCCCGATAACTTTATTTTTTAGTTTCCAGCCATAGCTGTGTGTGGCTAGGACAGAGTGGGCAGTGTGTGAAGCCAGTTAGCAGATATCGGCAAGGGTTCTGTACCTGCAGGCCTGACTCTCAGAGGGTAGAGAACATGATCAGTATTTCTCGGGGTTAAAAACTTCCCACCTGCCACTCAGGCCCAGGAGGGGTTGAACTGTGAACGACTTGAAAATACACCTGTTTCAACAGGCCAGCTTCCCTCATGCCAACTGAGTTTTGGTGCTTGGGAGGAAGCATTGAAATTCATGAAGCAGCTCTTGAAAGTTAAGTTTACAAGGTGGGAAAGCAGGACCTGAGGGGCCCAGGGCTCCTCTTGGTGGGAGCCTCACCTTCAGAGCCTTTGCCTTTGCTTCTAACCACAGCCTGAAGCCACAGCAGATTTGCCCTAACTCAGGTTTGGCCATTGCTGGTTGATGAACCTGAAAACAGGGTGGGGCCCTGGGGTAGTTAAGTTCCTTTTCTGATCTGAACCTTTAAGCCTTCTTTTTGTCTGAGGAACTGGCTCTTTCCCTTTGGCCGTCTCAGCCCTTGGACAGCTTTGAAATACCCCTTCTTCCGTAAGAAGCTTCAGTGTGTGCTTCTAGAAAACAGAAAACTCCAAAATAATTTTCCATGGGACTTTGAAATCCACTGTGCTTTTTTTTTTTCATTTCCTAAAGTACAGCTTCATAGTCCCAGTTATATCTGTTCAAGCAGAACAAAATTAAAATAACTACGCCACATGACCTGACAATTCCGCTCCTAGGTATCCCCAAAGAATTGAAAACAGTCACACATAAACACTTGTGCAGGAATGCTTATGCATGGATGTTCATAGCAGCATTATTCATAATAGCCAAAATGTGGAAATATTTTCCCAACTGTTCATCAGCTGATGAATGGGTAAACAAAATGTAGCATATCCACACTATGGGATATTATACAGCTATAAAAAGGAAGAAAGTACTGATACATGCTACAATGTGGATGAATTCTGAAAACATGCTAAGTGAAAAAGCATGTTACCAGGGGTCACTTATTGTATGAGTCAGTGTATATGACATGTCCAGAATAGGCAAATCTATAGAAACAGAAAGCAGATTAGTGGTTGCCAGGGGCTGTGGGAAGGGGTTTGAGGAGTGACTACTAATGGGCACAGGGTTTCTTTTTAGGGGACTGAAAATGTGCTGGAATTAGATAGAGGTGATGCTTGCCCTGGAGGCAGTGGACTGCTAGATACCACTAAATCATGCACTTTAGAATAGTTGTATGTTCTGAAATTTCACCTCAACTTTTAGAAATGCAAAAAATACTGCCCCCCTCCAACAACAAAAACCCCATGCATTCCCTGAACGTAGTGTATTTAATACTTGATGGTGGGGCGGGGGATCCCACATACACAGGGCTGTGAGGAAGCTAGCAGGCAGTGAATCAAGAAAGGCCCTGTTTAGGAGGAACAGAATCAGCTGGCCTTTGAGGTGGTGGGGAGATCACCATCCCCACCTCTAGCTCCAAGTCTTGATTTGATTCGAAGTCACAGGTTTGAGGGCCAGCTGGCCACAGAGTGCTAAAGAGCTGGAACAACATTATCCAACAATTCTTGGTTTACGTGGCCTGACACAGCCTAGCAGCTTGGAAAATATGAGAGGGGTCATTGAAACTTGTTCTTGAACTAAAACTTTGCTAGGGTTCAGAAGACCTCAGGGCTGCTGATTTTGTGTCCACGTAAATCCACATTTTGGCTATTGCCCCTTAGACCTGTTCTTTGGCAGGTCTTTGGCTCAGGACGTGGATGAGTGACAGGACATAGTTTAGCATCAGTCGTATCCCTGGGACTCCTCTCCCATACCCAGGCATGAGAAGACAATGAAAGAGGCTGCCCCCGCCTGTTTCCAGTCTCCCTGCTTTGTCTCCTCTGGCAGAGGATCGTCAGCTGTTTTGAGGACCAGACATATAGCCAGCCTGGGGTCCCAGGGACACCAGAAATCTCTGACCCCTAGCCTCCTGATGGGAACTTAGAAAAGCAGAACCTTCTGTGGTTTTGGTTCAGTGGACTGTTCCCCTCCCCAGCCCCCATGTTAGTTTCAGTGCTTCTCAGTGTTTCTAGGGGTGGTTGGGAGCTGGGGAGGAGGGGAGGAAGATGGATTTCCATTTTCCCAGTGTAACCATTCACCCCCTTCTCTATCCTACAGTGTTTGAACTGGTCAACCAAGGGTGAGTGTCCCCATTCCCAGCAGGTATGGGGCCCGAAGCTTCTTGAGCTGCAAAGCTGAATGAGGTGGTAGGAGGGGGCCAAGGCTGGTGTGTCTGGTTTGCTTTTCATGCGTGTGTTGACCTTTCAGGCCTGTGATGGAAGTGCCCACCCTCAAACCACTCTCTGAAGACCAGGCCCGTTTCTACTTCCAGGATCTAATCAAAGGCATCGAGTACTGTAAGCGGGGCCCACAGGAGGACTCTCACCCAGGGGGTGGTTAGCGTTCCCAGATAGTGGATGGAAAGTGGAAGGTTTCTTACTTCCCTCCTGGAGCACAGGGAGGTGGGCAGGAAACAGAACTGCCTGAGCTATGGCGACACCCCCTCCAAGCAGAAACCCTTCTTCTGGCCACACAGAAGAACTAAGAGCAATAGTGTTAGTGACTGTTTATCCAGTTCTTTCTACCAGGCACTGTTAATTTCCTAGCATCACCCCTTATTCCCAACAAACCTGGGATCCTGTTAACTTCCGGGAACCTTAGTTCCTCATCTGTAAAATGGGAATAAAATATCTTTCACAAGGTCTAAAATCAGCCAGGACATCAGTGTTCTTATTGGCAGGGTGTCCTTTCTGCTACTGGTTGTTAAACATTTTAATTCGTACCCTTTGCCTGTTATTACACAGGATTGTTGTGACACTGAAATGGGGTGAATGGGAAGCACTTAACACAGGGTGAGGGCCCAGTCCTGGCATTCAGTAAAAGTAGCTGCTGCTCCTGTTACCAGTATCATCATCATCATCATCATCACCTCAGAAATGCAGTTGGGTCTTCCAGATTGTAGGATTGTCCTTGCCCATGGGCGGACACCTAGGCAGGAACCATTAGCCAAGTCCCAGTCCTGCTGTGCTTCATACTTCAAATCGGACCTGCTCCAGTCATTGTTGGTTTGGTGAACAGGTTGTGAGGTGGCATTAATAAATGAAAACATGCTTGACTGTCACAAGTTTTGAGGCTTCTAGCTGGGAGCCAGGCTCAGCAAAAACTCTCCATGCACACATGACTTAGACTGTGGTAGGCGGTTACCAATTACTATTGGCAGTCAGTATTTCATGTCTCACTTTGGAGGATGGGAAAGCTTCCTTAGAGACATTTCCCTTAACTTTCAGAGCTGTGGGTGTTTCGCAGGTTTGGGAGGGGAAGGTTGGGAAGGGCCTGGGACCCTGGAAGAACAGAGGGCCTCCTGCCTGTGTGTCAGGGCTGTGTGGGCCACATGGAGCTCTTCATGTGGATTTTCTGTCCCCTCTCTCCCATCCTGCCCCCAGTACACTACCAGAAGATCATCCACCGGGACATCAAACCTTCCAACCTGCTGGTGGGAGAAGATGGGCACATCAAGATCGCAGACTTTGGTGTGAGCAATGAGTTCAAGGGCAGCGATGCCCTTCTCTCTAACACTGTGGGCACGCCGGCCTTCATGGCTCCTGAATCGCTCTCGGAAACCCGGAAGATCTTCTCCGGGAAGGTAGGTTTGGACCTGCTTGAGATGTGCAATTCTGCCTGTGTTAGGGTCTTTTCCGTTGTAAGTAGCAAAAATCTAACTCACTGGCTTAAAGAGTGATTTGTGGATGAGGAGTGGGGTTCTTTTGGCCTCAGGCTTGGCTAGATACAGAAGTTCAAAGAGGAATCTGTCTCTCCATCTCTCACCTCTGTTTTCCTGAATTGGTTTCCTCCCCAGGTGAACGGGTCATTAGCAACTCTAGGCTATTTTCTACCAGTTTACAAGCCTCAGTGGAAAGAGCATTTTTCTTTCTGTAGGACTAAGTGAAAATCCTAGGATTGGCTGTAATTGGCCCAGTGTGGGTCATATGCCCATCCTCGAACCAATCACTGTGCCTGACGAAGTGTTGCTCTGATTGGACAGTTACGGGTCATGTGCCCATCCTTGAACCAATCATACTGCCTGGGGAAAGTGTCACTTTCATTGGCCAGGCAGGAATCATGTGCTCAGTCAGATTTGGGGTTTGATGGGCAGGAACAGCCCCATTCAAACTCCCATGGACTGAGCAGTCAAAAAGTGGTGCTTCCCCAGAGGAAAGCTGGAGGATTGGATCCTGGACAGGTGAAAGAAGGTTATGCCCTTTACTGCCCCTTGCCCTTCACACTGGGTTCTCTTTTTCTTGCAGGCACTGGATGTTTGGGCTATGGGTGTGACACTGTACTGCTTTGTGTTTGGTCAGGTAAGGTGGGGTGTCCTGTGTCCTGGGCGTTGTGAGTGGCTTCCTTGGACTAATAGTTACCCTTGCAGGGAGATAGAACTTACTCGTTTAAAAGTTATTTCATTTTATTTCCACAGTTAGATCTGCATATGAAAAAGTGTGCCTTCCCAAATGTACATAGCTGTACATAACAGTCATATCTGTGAAAAGACAACCTGCTAAAACAGGATTTTGGTAGAGGCTCTAGAGGTTATAAATACAGTGGATGAATTTAGGTCAAGGACAGCAAATGTGCACCTCTTTCCACTCCTAAACAGGAGATAGGCATCACTAATCAATAACTGCAATCTTTATTTCTGAGCCCGGTACTGCTTTGATGTTCTTCTCACCAGTGTTCCTAGAAGCTGTTGTTGGAAGAATAGAATTGGAATGGAATTTAAAACATTTGGCATTATTGATTTAGGGAGTGCTATTTGTCTTCATTTTGTTGTTCTTTTGTTATTTTTATATTACTCATATTTAGGGGCTTCTATTTTTAATTCTAAAGTTCAGACTGATTATGTGAGCAGTGAAAGTGAGAATTATTCCTTCTCCTGAGCTTATGCTCCTGTTGAGGAAAGCTTAAGAAATTGATTCCATAGAAGTAAAGGCATTTATAATCTCCTCCCCACAACCCAACATTTGATTAGAAAATTTTCAACCCTGTAGTCAAGTTGTAAGAATTATACCTTCTTACATATGCTTCAGAGTGCAGTCATGAGCCAGAGCTCACTATCTGTGGCTTTCTTTTTTTTCTTTTGGGCTAAAATTTACATATCAGGGAATCTACAGATGTTAAAAGTGTACTATTTGATGAGTTGTCAAATGGATACACCTGTGCCATCCTGACATCTCAAGTAATTGTTTTGTATGGCATCATTTTCCTTGGACAGGAGTAGACAAGGTCACTTTCTGTGATCTTTTGCAGCCTTTTGAGCACCCCGCATAAAGGTTTCTTTTTCCGGAACAATGCCTCAGCTCCTCCTGGGTCAGGCCCTTCCGCCTGTGAGAGGATCGATCACCCTGTCACCCAGGAGGTGGTGCATGAACAGGCTTCAGAGTACAGTCTAGGCTTAAATCCCAGTTTCATGCTTCCTAGGACATGACACCTCTCTGAGCTTCTGGTTTTTCTCTTCTGTAAAGTGAGAGTGATATTTACTATTTTAAAATTTATTTATTTATTTACTCATCTTTGGCTGCCCTGGGTCTTCGTTGCTGTGCACAGGTTTTCTCTAGTTGTGGTGAGTGGGAGCTGCTCTCTAGCTGTGTCACATGGGCTTAGCAGTTGCAGAACGCTTTCTCTAGAGTGCAGGCTCAGTAGTTGTGACTCACAGGTTTAGTTCCCCTGTGGCATGTGGGATCTTCTTGGACCAGGTATGGAACCCAGGTCTGCTGCATTAGCAGGCAGATTCTTAACCACTGGACCACTACGGAAGTCCACTATTTACTATTTTTTATGGCTTTTGAGAGGATCAGCAGAAATAATTCAAGCATTCATTGATTCAGCAGGTATTTATTGAGCCCCTACTTTGTGCCAGGGATGTTCTTGGGCACTGGGTGTCAGCAGTGAGCAAGACAGACAAAAATCCATGCCCTCTGGGAGCTAACATTCCCGTGCAGGAGTTAAACAGTGAATAAACACATATGGTTTTATGTTTTGGCCACACCATGTGGCATGTGGGATCTTAGTTCCCCAGTCAGGGATTGAACCTGTGTCCCTAGCAGTGGGAATGCAGAGTCCTAACCACTGACCACCGGGGAAATCTCCCAAATACATACCGAATATAATGTCAGGAGGGGAGATGAGATGGTGAGAAATCATATGGAGGTGGAGTGGATGTCCATTTTAGACAGGAGCTCTGGAAGACCTCCCTGAGAGGTTGAACTTTGATCAGACACCTAAATGATGGGAGAAAACAAGCCATGCAGATACTGGTGTGAAGAACATTCCAGGCAGAGGTGACAGCCAAATGAGATGTTGGTCCTGAGAAACCTCAATACAATGCCTGGCCCAGCCTGAGCCCTCACCAATCACAGCTACAGCTGCTTTGTCTTTTGTATTGTTCTTTGTATTATTAATGTTCACAGGGCAGGTGGGTGAAATGAGTGTTTGCTTTTGGTCTTTGCTGTATGGTCTTCCCTGATGGCTCAGATGGTAAAGAATCTGCCTGCAGTTGGGGAGCCCCAGGTGCAATTCCTGGGTTGGGAAGATCCCCTGGAGAAGGGAATGGCTGCCCTCTCCAGTATTCTTGCCTGGAGAATTCCATGGACAGAGGAACCTGGCGGGCTGTGGTCCATGGAGTCACAAAGAGTCAGACACGACTGAGCGACTAACATTTTATGTAGGTAAATTAAAGCACAGCTACAGGGGAAAGTCAGTGTAGTTAGGAAGGCTCAAACTCTTCTGGAAAGACACTCCTGGTCCTTTTAGATCTCTGGGGAATGGGAATTGCCTCCTCCCTGGACTGGACCACTGGGCTGTTTCTTTCTCTGCTGTGACCTATGTGGAGTGCCACCCGCCCTTGCAGGACAGCTGTGCCAGCCCTTGATGGCCGCTCTGTCCCTGACCTCTCTTCGCAGTGCCCGTTCATGGACGAGCGGATCATGTGTTTACACAGTAAGATCAAGAGTCAGGCCCTGGAATTTCCAGATCAGTGAGTATCCTCCACGTACTGTAAGTCACTACCTTCTCCAAGCCCTTGGTGACGTCTCCTACCCCTGATATATCTCCTCCCCCCAGGCCTGACATAGCCGAGGATTTGAAGGACCTGATCACACGCATGTTGGACAAGAACCCTGAGTCGAGGATCGTGGTGCCAGAGATCAAGGTACCTGCTGCCTCTTGGGGTGTGTGCCAGGGGCTCAGCCTGTGTCCTCTGCTTGGGATTTTTTGGCTCAACCCTGCCTCAGTCAGGCCCCAATTCCTGTTTACAGCGCCACAACCTTTTCTGCACCACCGCCCTCCCATGCCCTGGGGCCTTTGGGGTGCTGGGAGCTGGTGGGGGAGGATTTGGGACTTGTGTTCACTGTGATTGTGGAAGTGGGATCTGCTACCAGCTGGGCAGCTAGCACTTGCTCCACTTGGCTTGGATTGATGGCCTCCACCTCCCCAGACCAGACCAGAGTCTCTGTATGCTCCATTGTGGCTGCCGAAATCTTGGGGTCTGTTCCTTGACCCTTCCTATCCCTTTGAGAAAATACAGTGGGTGTGAGAGGAAGTTAGTGAGCAGTTTGACCCTCCACCTCTGACCCTGGCCTTCTGAATTCTGCTATGTTGCAAGAGCAGCATTAGATAAGATCCCTACTGATCCCTTACAGCCACGTGCACACACACGGACCTTTCAGAAATCTAGAGATTTTCTTCAGGAACTCCTAGGCACTCAGCTAACTAGCAGTTGAAGAGGGGGCAGCCCCAAAGGTTACAGATAAAGGCCTGGATCCAAGGGGCAGGTAGTTGGGCAGAGCTCTGCCAAAGTCCCCTCCCGATCGTGTTCTCAGTGGTCTCCCTGCGCCACCCCGAGGATCAGTTTCCCTTTCTGTAAAATGGGAAGGATGCTGCCTGCTCTGAACTGAGCTTTCCAGGCATCAGAGAGAGTTGCAGAGGAGTGATGGGTGCTCCTCGGACAACCATGCAAGGCAGATGGCAAATTTCAGGCTCTTTTGCCAAGACATGGGGCGAGTTGGAGAATCCGGTCCGTCTCACATTCTGGCCTTGCGGCTCCCTCCCGTTCTCCGTCTGTCTCATGTTTCCTCCCACCTGGCTCACCCCCGCCCTCTGCCTGCCTTGCCTGCCCTCTTGCATCCCTGACCTCAGGCCACTGCCTCTCCCCTCCCGCGTCCCCTCCCTGGCTCTGCTCACAGGCAGGGTCCCTGAGAGCCAGTGGCAACAGCCCCTCACCCCTCCTGTCCTTCGTTGAAGCTGCACCCCTGGGTCACGAGGCATGGGGCGGAGCCGCTGCCATCGGAGGACGAGAACTGCACACTGGTCGAGGTGACCGAAGAGGAGGTCGAGAATTCGGTCAAACACATTCCCAGCCTGGCAACCGTGGTAAGGCAGGATGAACCGCTGCTCAAGAGCAGGGCCAGAGAGCCACAGGCGGCCTGACAGGGACGAACCAGGACACGGGCGGGCAGCTGAGAAGCAGGTGTTAGGCCTGAGAGTCAGGGATTGGCCGGGTCTGCTCCTCACCCACAGCTCCCAGCCCCTGGGCCTTGGTCATGTGGCGGGCCAGGTGGCCCCTGCGTCTTCTAGCTTGAGTTCTCTTTGCAGCCGGGTCCCAGGGTACTTAAACAGGGTAGCCCCTCTCTGAGGACTGTCCTGCCCCTTGTGGAATTCCTGCTTTCAGAGCGTGGCCAGGGGAGAAGGAGGAGCTTTAGAAGGACCAAGGCAGGTGCCTGGGGGAGCTGGAGCCAAGGTCTCTTAAGAGGGGCTACCCCCTGACTGGGTCTCCTGTTCCCAGAGCAGACGGCTTAGCTCGTCCCATCTCTGCAGTGTCGGCAACTGCCAGGGCGACTCTTCACAGCTCCTGGAGGAGGGTGTTTGCTCAGGGGCTACTGGACTCCCTTTTATGGCCTTAAATTTGGGTCCTGATCCAGGAAGATGGAGCTAGAGAATCACCTTGGAGACAGAGAATCACCTACTTGCCAAGGCTGTGCCCAGAGGGTGTCTGACTCCAGGAGAGAGACTCTCAGGGGGCTGGGGGCTGGGCAACAGCCCTAGGGGAGGAATCCAGTGGGCTGCCTCGCCATGGCCACCTGGGGAGTCCAGGTGTTCAGTCAGCACCAGCCCCGGAAGGCAGGGCCCTGGGCTCTGGGGGGGGGACCAGATACTATGTGCAGCCTCGAGTGACCTTAGGAGCCCCAGTGCTGGCTCCTTCCCTCCCAGCTTCGCACCTCGCCCTCTGCTTCCCCACATACTTTCTCTCTCCCTCTAGAACCTGAGCCCTGGGGGACCTATTCACATCCTCCTCCTCCTGCCCCACTAGGGGCCTCTGCATGATCTTCACTGTTGAACACTCACCCACGCCCGCCCCCTCCTTCTAGTCCACCCACCGCACCCATGTCCTGAGCCTGTGGTGGGGAAGGCAGCTGACGTTGGGCTCCCAGCACCCGCCATGGGTTGTTCTGTTCCTGTTTGTGAATATTCTTGGGAGAAGGCGTCTGATCCTAGAGGTCTGAAAGAGGCCTTGATTACTCAGGAAATACTTCTTGAACACTGAGTGGTGTCTCAGGCCTGTGGTGGAAGCAGGGATACAGAGGTGAATAAAACTGGCATGGTGTCTGCGGAGGTTGGGCAAAGAACCAAGAAGTAAATGTGCAAGTAACAGAGGGGCTGCAAGGGGACCCTCCTGGGGGGTTGCAGCCCAGGTAATGGGTTGGAGAAGGCCTCCTGGAAGGCGTGTGCTGAGAGGATGGCGGGGTGTTCATCAGGCCGAGAGGGTAAATAAAGGGTGGGGTGTTCCTGAAAAGGGAGCAGCAAATGCAGCAACCCTCTGTTGGGAGGCGGCTAGGCCCACGACGAACCTTAGGAAAGTCAGGGCAGCTGAAACAGGGCAAAGGAGGTGGAAGGAGGGTGGCATGAGGCTGGACAGGAAGTGGGGCCAGAGCGCACAAGTCCTGAGACCACAGCAGAAATTTAAATCTTGGTCCCAGAAGTGTGGGAAGCACCTGCAGGATTTGATTTAGGGGAGTGGCATGATCAGAGTTGGCCTTGGGAAGGTCCCATGTGGAGACTGAATTGTGGGGGACAAGGAGGCTGTGGGGGCTTCAGCTGTGTGTGCCACGCACGAGGTTACAGAGATGAGCACGGGACAGTGCCAGCCCTCATAGGGCTCTTGGCCTCTTGATAAAGATGAACCTGGAAAGAAAGGATCACCCTCTGGTGCCATTACACGCTGAGTGTCCATACAGTGACAGGCCAGCGGGGAGAGGCGCGGGAGTGGGAGGCTTCGCTGGGTCCTGAGGGCTGGCCAGGCTCACTGGGGGGCCGAAACAGGGTTCTTGTGTTCCAGGAACCACAGAGCTCGGGCCTTGGCAAGGGAGGCACCACGCGTGCTTGTCAAGGGGCACGGCCTTCATTCTCTATCTCAGCATTTTTCTTTTCTTTCTTTAAATTGAGGTCAAATTCTTGTAATATAAAATTAAGCATTTTGAAGTGAACAATAAATACAGTGGCATTTAATACATTTACAGTATTGTGCAACCATCACATCTCTAGTTCTGAAACATTTTCATCATCCCCAAAAGAAAACCCATACCTGTTGATAGTCACTCACTCTTCCCTCCACAACCACCCCCAACCCCTGGCATCTACTAGTCAATATTTCCTCTTTCTATAGATTTGCCTATTCTGGACATTTCATATAAGTGGAATCGTACAGTAAGTGGCCTTTTGTATCTGGTTTCTTTCACTCAACATGATGTTTTCAAGATTCATCCACATTGTACCCAGTCACTCCTTTTTAGGGCTGAATAGTGTTCCATTGTAGGGATAGAGCATATTTTATTCAACAGTGGATGGACATTTGGTGGTTTCCACCTTTTAGTAAATCAGTGGTTTTTAAAAATACTTCCCCTTACTCTTTAACATGAAAATCTTTTTTATAAAAGTCCAGAGGCTTAGTATATGAAACAGCTTGACGAGACATCATAATTTACTTGGAAGGGAGGCCAGAGCCTTACAGGTGTTGAGGCCACTTTGAAAATTCCTTCATGAACTACAGCAGCCAAAAGCGTCACCATGAACCTTCCATGGCTCCGTGGTCCGTAACAGATTAAGTTCCAAACTCATATGGGTGACAGATACCAAGTCAGCGTGAGGGAATCAGGTATGGGTTTCAGAAAGGATAGGGCGAGAGACTTCTCTGATGGTCCAGTGGTTAAGAATTTGCCTTGCCGTGCAGGGGACATGGGTTCAGTCCTTGGTTAGGGAACTAAGATCCCACATGCTTCTGCAGCTAAGCCCTTGTGCTCCAACTACTGAGCCCACATGCTCTGGAGCCCATGCGCCCCAACTAGAGAGTCTGTGCGCTGCAACAAATGAGTTCACATGATGCAGTGAAGACCCTCTTGAGCCACAACTAAAGATCCAATGCAGCCAAATTAACTTTTTTTAAAAGAAAGGATGGGCTGAGGGGCAGACTGGGAGGCAGAGGGGAGAAGCTGAGCAGTGCCTGCGGGACATGATGGAGGGACATTGACCCTTTCCTCAAAGATCCCCTCCTCTGGCAGGTGTTTCACAACCAAGCTGCGGACCCTGTCTGTCTCCCGGTGGGCGGGGTGGGGGACCCCAAAGAGTTCTGTCTCACGGCCATGGACAGGCCGGCTCCCAGCGCCTCTCAGGCTTAGAAGGGCTTTCAGGACCTCTGACCTCTCTTGCCCTCACATCACACCAACCTGTGGATGGGCTACCCTCCGTATCCTGGGATGTCTCCTCAGCTCCTTAGAATGGGACCAAAGCTTCTCATCCTCAACAAAAATGCAGCCCCCCATAAGGAACTGGTACCCTTTTGTATTGCTGCTGGGACTGTGGAATGGTGCAGCCGCTGTAAGACAGTCGGGTAGCTCCTTAAAATGTTACACAGAGAGTTACCAGATGATCTAAGAATTCCACTCCTAGGTGTACACCCAAGAGAAATGAAAACATTTTGTGTGGAAAGTATGTCCACACAAACTCTTGTACACAGATGTACATAGTAGCATTAGTCACAATAGCCCCAAAGTGGAAACAGTCCAAATATCCACCAATGGGTGAACAAATAAGCAAAATATGGCGTATCCACACAAAGGATTATTACCAGGCCATAAAAAGGAATAAAACAGTGCAACATGGTGGACCTTGAAAACATCATGCTTGCTGAGTGAAAGAAGCCAGACCCCAAAGGCTACATACTGAATGATTCCATTTATACGATATAAGAAAAGATAAACCCAGAGAGACAGAAAGTGGATCAGTGGTTGCCAGGAACTGGGAGGAGGAGCGGGGGCGGCTGCTAATGGGTACTGGGTTTCTCTCGGCACGGATGTAAATGTTCTGAAATTAGATAGTGGTGCTGTGAATATACTAAAAACCATTGAACTGTACACTTTAAAGCGGTGAATTTTAAGCCGTGTGAATTACATTTAAATTAAAAGTGCAGGGAGGGGGGATTGGGATGGGGAACACATGTAAATCTATGGCTGATTCACGTCAATGTATGGCAAAAACCACTACAATATTGTAAAGTAATTAGCCTCCAACTAATAAAAATAAATGAAAAAAATAATTAAAAGTGCACTGATCCCCCTCCCTCTCAGATTATACCTGGGAAGCAGTAATTGGTTGCCTGTTGGGGTGGTTGTAGACGGCTTTCACCGACAGTAAAAGCCTCGCCTTGAAGAGGAGACAGGTTGACGGGCCAGGAGGGCATGTCCAGCGATAGCTCAGGTGAGACAGATGGTGCCACGGACACTGCACAAACGGTGCAGGCCAGCTCTCCTGCAATCGGGTAGGCCAAGACTAGATTGACAGGCTCTGGATGTCAGACTGCGGAGCTTAGACCTATCTTGTTGACAACCAGGGAGCTGTGGAAGATTCTGGCTGTGGGCCAGTGAGACTTGGTGATGGCTTTGGCTCCTGTATCCTGGGTGGGTGTTTCTCAAAGGCTCGCCATCAGCAATCAGTCCTGGGAACTGGCAGGGGGCAGGGTGTGTGTGTGGGGGGGTGGGAATGAGGGGAGGGGAAGGGAAGAAGATGGGAGACTTGTGCTCTGGCACGAGTGAGGCTGTTGCCTGGAGTCCCCCCACCCCTAGGTGGCTGAGCCTCCTCTCCTTTCCAGATCCTGGTGAAGACCATGATACGAAAACGCTCCTTCGGGAACCCGTTTGAGGGCAGCCGGCGGGAGGAGCGTTCCTTGTCAGCGCCTGGAAACCTGCTCAGGTGAGTATCCCTGGGGTGGGGAGCTGGAGGCCGCCCTGCCCTGCCCTCTCTTGGCCCATTCTCTCAGCAGCGGTGTCCAGACTCAGATCAGCCCTGCTGGGCTCTCTAAGGGAGTCAGAGCAAAGCTGCTGGCTTTGGTTTTTGCCCGACCCTGGACCCAGCCTGCCTCCTTGACTGACCACAGGGAACTTTTACCTTTCTCCGGGGGTACATGCATTTTAACAGGGGTGGAGAATGGTTGATTATCAGGCTGTTAGACCGCAGAGCATGCATGCTTGATGGTGGGATTGTGGCCCCATGATGAGTGAGCAAAGCGAGTCTCACTCATGGGACCACCACCCCCCAAAACGTCTCACAGTCGGGGGGAGTGTCCTGCTCCTGACCACCCTGGCAACAGCTCCGTGAAGCTGGTGTTTGGGGTCTGAGTGTCTCTGGGGGTTGGGGGACTGGCATGCCATGGGTGCCAAGTGTCCCTTCTCACTTCCCTTTTCCCTCCCCTCTGGCGATTCCAGCAAAAAACCAACCAGGGAGTGTGAGCCCCTGTCTGAGCCCAAGGTAACGCCTGCCTGCCTGTGCCTTCGCCTCTGCCGGGGCCTGGGGGCGGGGGCAGCCGCAGAGCACGGGGCATCTGCACCCAGGCGGACCTTCCTTCCAGCCCGGGGCCTCCAGACCCAGGAGGAAAACGGGGGGCATCTAGGGGCTTGGACCAGGCGGCGGGTGGTGCATGTGGGTTGGGGCTGCGGGTGCATGGCGCTCCACCCGGAATGCCTGTGAACTCACCCGGGTCTTAGACCTAGTCTGGCACCCACCTAGGCTCGGTGCACGTCAGCTGCCTTGAAGCTATGTCATGGGCCGAGGCCGCCCCTGATCTGGGCTTGGTGGTCAGAGCCTAGAGCAGGCATGCTGTGCTCAGGGGTTTCCTCCCTGGGGCTCTCCAGCATCTGCCCCTTCTTCTCTGATGGGTTAAGACCTAGAAAATAAGTCCCCATCCAGCCTGTTGCAAATGAGTGTGAAAGCTCCCCTGGTTCGGAGAAGGATCCGGACCTATTCCCCCGAGTCCGCCATCCTCTTCCAAACACATGCCCAGCTTAGCCGTCCCAGCACCTCCTAGGACAGAGGAGCATTTCTGTCCCCGCAAGCCTGAGATGACACGATGATCCTTCCCCACCCCGTGCCTATGACAGGATAGCAGTCCTGGGACTCTGCCCACTGAGCCCAGCTCACCACCTCATTCTCAGTTGGGAGCTCCAGGCAATCATTTCTAAGTCTTAAAAGCTGCTGTGTTGAGCGTATAAGTCACATACCATACACTTCACCCATTTAGAGGATATAACTCAATAGAGTTTAATATATTTGCCAAGTTGTGTAATCATCACTACAGTCAGTTTTAGAATATTTTCATTAGCTCAAGAAGAAACTCTGTACCCTCGTCTCTCACCACCCAACTCCCCCATTCCCCAGCCAGCACGAGGCTACTTGCAGTTTCTATAGATTTACACATTCTGGACATTTCATATAAATGGAATCATACAGTATGTGGCCTTTGTGTCTGGCTTCTTTCACTCAGCTTAATGTTTCTGAGGTTCATCTATGGTGCAGCATGTGTCAGAACTTCATTCCTTTTTATGGCTTGATCATATTCCATTGTATGGATATACCCACACTTTGTTTCTCCATTCATTTGGTGATGAATACACTTTCCACTTTGGCCACGTTCATGCATGAATAATGCTGCCCTGAACGATGCCTGTGCAAGCGGCATTTGTTTGTTAGGAGTTGGCTTATGAGATGAAATTTCTTGGCCACCATAGGAGCCAGGTACTTATACAGTAACGTAGGAAGACCATCTGTGGATCATTTATGCTCTTCCAGAGCAGGGAAAACAGCAGTTAGCCCTCAGAACTGATCATGGACAGCCTGTGAAGGCTGCCTCCGTCCCTGCCACAGTGTTCTCAGGAGTCTCTACAGCCGTGTGATGAGGTGGCCTCACTTACAATGTGAGCCTTACAAGGTCACAGGTTGAAGCCTAATGGGCTGGCCTGTACTTGTCCCAACGTGTTTTACAGTTTGCCTTCCTTTTTGTGCAAGTCTGTTTATTTCATCTTCTGTTTTTAATGAGATCAAAGCTGCAGGACACCAAAGACTTGAGATTGGCCCAAAAGACCTTACTGCCTCTCTCTTCCCTCATCTCCATCCCAGAAGCACCTGGGGATTACCTGCCCTTGCCCTTAGCCCATGGGTGGATGCTTTTGCTTGTCCCAGTGGTCCAGCACTCTGGAGCTCTTACGGCTTAGGCAGTCTTGGAGGCCTTGGGCCCACGCCCGTCAGCAGTGAGACCAGCTGGTATGAGCAGACAGCTGTTGGGCCTCCCTGGATATCCAATTACATCTCTCCTCCCCAGAGACTTGACCCTCTCTTCTTTGGCAGAAACATAATAGCCAATGTGTGTGATTTTTAAACAGAGAGGAGTTTCTTCCTAGGATTGTATGGACATCATGCCCTTGCCTCATGCAAGGGCAGTTCCCCTTCTGGCCAAAGGCATGCAAGAGATACCAGTCCTCTGTGGCAAGCCCAGTGGCTCTCCTTAGGACAGGCGTTCTTGCTTAATGCTGGTAAAGGGTTTGGGCCTCTCCTTAGGGACTTTCCCTCACATTTCCCATCACGTGGCCCACGTCTGTCACCCCAGACAGCTGTAGCTGGGGGCACTTCGGGGTATGGCCTCTTGGGGACATGGGGACACTTCCCTACCAATCTAGTCTCTTCTGCTCTGGTCACACATTGCCAAGATGAGGGCCCTTCTCTCTGTTGGAGGCATCCCTTGGGCCTGTGTGCTGAGCACATTTCTGTTGATAACCATGTCCTGAAGGCTGGCTTTGTGCCAGGCCAAGTCAGGTGGTCCTGCTTGTGTCCCCCAGGAAACACACCTGGAGACTGAAGACAGTCACGGTTCCTGCCCTGCAAGAGCTTAGAGCCTAAAGCGGGGGAAGCGAAGATGCCTACATTCTCTGTGAACAGGCCCCAGTGTGGAGTCCATAGGGCCTGTGCTCTGTGCCACGGTTTTAGGTGTCAGGCCCATAGGTTCGCGTCTATGTTTATAGTTTATATCCCTTGCTATTTTTGGCACATGATACTGGTTTTCCATTTACCAAAGAGATGCAAAGTCTCCTTCGAAACTTTCACATGAGCAAGAAAAAGGAGGAGAGACTCTAAAAGCATACGTAAATAACGGTCCAGGCAGTGTAGGACCGCCAGAGACACTGGTTCAGGGCCCTGCCCGCATCGCCCCCGGACTTAATGTGGGTTTTTTTGTTCGGTGAGCAGGAAGCAAGGCAGCGAAGACAGCCTCCAGGGCCCCGACCCGGCCCCCGTAGGGGAGGAGGAAGTGCTCTCATGAAAGGCGGCCCTGGCGTGGAGAGTTGGGGGGTCCCAGGCCCCGGCTCCCTAGAGCACACTCATCCTGCGCGGCCGGACGAGGTGATGGAGTAGCCGCCGGACCGCCGCGACTGCGCATGCACGTCTCACATCCGCTGGCGGCGCCCTGTGTTTCCATAGCAGCATGTCCTACGGGAAACCGAGCACGTGTGTAGAGCCTTGACCGTCATCTCTGGTTGTTTTGTTTTGTTTTTAGTTTGTTTGATTTCTTTCTTGTTTTAAAGGGGACAAAAAAAAAAAAAAATGACGACTCCATGACATCGACTTTGGCCGCTGGCTGGCTGAATGGGCGGGTGTGAGGAGTTGCAGACCCAAAGCCACGTGCATTGGGGGACAATTGCTTTTTAAGACGTTTTTATGCCAAAAATCCTTCCTTGTGAACTCAGAATGGTGTCAAGAGATACCAAGTGAATGTGTGAGGTTTGAACATTGGGAAGAACTGGCAGGAAACTGGTGGTGTGGTCCAAGGCCACACTTGGCTGCATTTGAAAGGGAGAGGAAAAGCAGGTGTGACTTCGTGCAAAACCCCAAACCGTGGCACCTTCTAGAATGTGGATTCATGGAGTCAGGACAGGGTTAGCCCACAGTATCAGCTGCAGCCTGATTCGATGCAACTTATTCTTAAGAAGGACTATAAATTTTTTTAATGAGTAGAGCTGTAATCAGGAAAACAGAAAGGGCTTGATACATAAGAGCTTGGTGGAGGGCAGATTTTCCATTCCCAGAAGGGCATTCAGTGGTTATGGTGGGACGTCTCCCCTCAAGGATTAAATGAGTGTGTTTATGACAGCCACTCAGAGCTGAAACTTTTCTTAAATAGTTGAAGGAGCTCTAGTAAATCTCTTGTTAAATTACAGAAACTTCAGGGTGAAATTAAATCCTACACTTCCATGTACGTTACATGGCTTAAGAATAAACAACAACAAATACTTTCAATTCTCTAACTAGTCTGAACTCTTGAGCAGTTCAGAAACCATTTTGAGCTTCCAGGAGCTATCCCATGGCTTCAGGTGTGTGATCACAGTTAGCGCCAATGACATCTATCCTGTATATTAGCAGCTCAGCTTGCTTATAACCTGTGTATTCTAGAGGCTGCTAAGATTCTGTTTTCTTCTTCAGCACTAGCTGATTGTTGTAGTCAGTGAAACAGTTATCCAGTTTGTGGAGGGCTAGTTAGGAAATACTTTGATTCAGCTGAGACATAAATGATCATCCTTATTGGCAAAGCTCTGTTAGGATCTAAACAATAACTGTAGGGCACCCTTTTAGAGAAGATTCTTGAAACCTAAAGCAGTCCTCGGATCCAATGCAACCAGGGCTTGGCACAGGAAGTCCCCTTTTGTAGCCAGCAGTCCAGAAAGAAAAAAGTGTATGTTTTTGACTTCCAACTAACATTGGGAAGTTCAATTGCAGTTCAAGTGTGACTTCTTCCAGAGTCCTGTGTGGGTAACTGTGAGGTTCAAGAGGGAGGAAAATTGGAAGGACTTGGCCTGGGGGATTCCCAGTGCTTTGTGGAATTTGCCTTGGGGATCGGGATCAGAAGCATGAGCTCTTCTGTAGCTTCTGGCTGATCTGTGCTGAAAGGGGCACTTTGTGCAGAGACAGAGCAGCAGGTCTGTGTCTGCTGCCAAGTATGTTCACAGAGCTTCCGCAGATCTTCGTCAGCTCTTGACTGTCGTTTAGCCAGACTCTTCTTTCTACCTTATAAGCAGTACAGTTAGAGAAGGCTGGTTTCCAAGAGTCAAGGACACCCATCTGATGGAGGGTCCTCTGACCTCTTTCTTTCTGTAATCTAGTACTTCTTCCTCCTGTGCTTGTTTAAATCTACAGGCTCCACCCCTCCTGGGAACAAATGGGTCTGGTTAGTTTGCAATAAGCACCTTGCAATGGTTTAAGTCAACCTGCTCTTCGTCTTAGTCTGTGTGGACGCTGACCTGGTAGTGGGGGGGCTCGCCCGGAGAGGCAGGGGCTGGTAGCATGCATAGCCTCTGCAGAACTCCTCCTGTGTTTACACAACTGCATCGGGCGACGCTATTTCTCCGGCCATGAAACTCTCCATTGAAGATTTCACATGTGGAAAGCCAGCGATCAGGCAGCACTGAACTGTTCAGGCAGGTGGGTTGGGGGAGGCCCATGTTCATTACTGTTTTTTTTTTTTTTTTTTTTACACTAAGAAACACCAAAGAAAGCTGTGGAAAAGAACCACCCCACCGAGAAAAGGATGAGCAAAGAGGGCTGTAACAGAAAGCATTAGAGCTACTTGGAGTGCAGACTCTTGGGGTTTGTCTCCACTCTTAGAGCACAAACACTGACTTTTTCCCAAAGCCAACTCTGTCAGGCAAGGGCAGAAGCTGTTATGAGCAGCTTTTCTACGTAAGCAAAAAGGATGCCTATCCTTCTCTTCCATTACTGGCTCATCTGTGGGACCAATTTTTAAGCAAGCGGTGGCCTGCACCTGTGGCCTTGAAGAAGCACATGTTCTCTACCCATCTTTCTTCCACCCTGTTTCACTTCCCCATCTGTTCCACAGCCTGGCCAGTGGCTCCCATAAAGCCTTATCTAGCCCCTTGCTGGCACTTGGGGCCGGAGAGGCCATCTACCCGCTGGTCTGGCCTTTCTCGTAAGCTAGGGCTCTCGTCCGCCAAGCCTTTCAGGATGAGGTGAAGAACTGTGCAATGTAGACACATAGGCTCCACCTGTCGCTCTCACCCATCTTCCAAAGGGGAGCTTCACATCACCAGGGGGAAGAACCAAGACTTCCACTCGCTTCCAAGGTGCTAGGGAAGGTTTCAAGGTTGTTGATTTCAATCTTCTCTCCAGCTTTACAGGCCGAGTTTCATGGGACTACTGACTTTTCTATTCTGTGGTTGATTTCATGCCCGATGCTTCTGTTTTATTCCTGATCCTTTCTACTATGCATTTTCCTTTTATCAGGTGTACAAAGTTAAATACTGTGTATTTATCACTGAAAAGTACATGAACTTAAGAGAAAAATAAGCCTTCAGTGTTTTTCCACAAATGTTTAAGCTTCTCTGTAAACTTGAAATAAACATTAAAATGGTGCAAAGTCGGCCTCTTTGGGATTTTTTTTTTTCTTTTTTTTTTTGGTTAATTAAGTCAGTGGTCTTGAGGTCATCTGTCCTCATGTCTGTTTTCCTTCCTTAGGCTGACAGCAAAACTGAATGCCCAAGTCAGGGCTGATGTACTCAGCAAATCCCTAATTTAAGCATGTCCTGGTACCTCCCTGGGTCTTCCTAGGTGGCGCAGTGGTAAAGAATCCACCTGCCAGTGCAGAGGTGCAGGAGATGAGGATTCGATCCCTGGATCCACAGTATCCCCTGGAGTAGGAAATGGCAACCTGTTCCAATATTCTTGCTTGGAAAAGCTCATGGACAGAGGAGCCTGGTGGGCCACAGTCCATGGGGTCAGAAAGAGTCGGATACGACTGAGCACGAGAGTACCTCCCTACTAAGAGGGCGGTCCCCACGTCAGCAGTATCAGTGTCACCTGGGAGTGGCTGAGCAATTCAGATTCCCAGGCCCCATTTAAACAAGATCCCCAGGTGACTCACTTGATGCTGAAGTTTGCAATGCACTGCTCTGGGGCAGCTCACTGCCAGATAGATTCTTCTGGTGAAGACCAAACAGGTGAGCTGTTATGGGAGTAGTTTAATCACACACTGAATACATCCTGTGGGCAGTCATGCTACGTGACACTTTACCGCATAAGGTGGGTGTTGAGCCCATTTTACGGGTCGTCATCTGTAAACAGGCTCAGAAAAGGCTCCAAATTTATCAACTAATTCAGTGTTCTGCAGAGCCTTGATGGTTGCCAGCTTTCATGACGTCTGGAGAGACTGTTTTAGAACTGCTGCTTTCTCCAGACTGTGGGCTGAAGGTTCCCTGCGCTTCAAATGTGAATCCAGCCCACGGCGCTGCGTTACTGGCTTTGAACTTCAGTTCTGTGTTATCAGGGGACAGTGGATGAAGTCTGAAAGACTCCTGTTCCCTTACTGCAGAAATAACAGCCCTGAAATACTGTTGCTATTTAAAGACTCCCCTCCCCCCGCGGAGAATCTGATGAAAGTGAGAAGAAATGCCCACAGGTGCCTTACTTTGCAGAGGTTTAGGGGTTTCAGAATCTCCTGGAAGGTCATCCATGGATGCAAGGCTGAAAAAGCTCTACTTAAGAGGCAGCGCCAAGGAGTGCCAACAAGTGGGGCTGTTAGCAGAACGCAAGGTAATTCTGGCGAGTTCAAGATCAGTGCCACCCCCAGCCCTCACCCCATCTTTAGAAAGAGGTGGGCGGTAAGAAGTCTCTCTCACTCCAGCAACCATGACTCCTTAGCCTGCAAGACAATAAACTTTTCCTAAACAGTGAAGCTCCATGGGACCCGTGTGTTCAAGCAGGCATTTTTCAAAACGGTAGCTCAAGGGACTTCCCTGGTGATCCAGTGGTTAAGAATCTGCTTTTCAATGCAGGGGGCATGGGGTTTGATTCCTGGTCAGGCAACTGAGATCCACATTGTGTCCCATGGCTGGGGGGAGAAGGCAGCTTGAACCAGAACTTTTTCAAAGGGGTCAGTAAACTTTTTTTTTTCCCTCTCCCAAAGCAAGAAAAGCCCAGGTTGTCATTTACCCCACAGAAGCAGAGCACTTCTAAAATAAATGTTCCCTTTAACAGTTGGAAATGAATTCCTGACAAGGCTGAGAGGCAGGCTGCTTCCTTTAGGGAGACGCTGAACACCTGATGCAGAATGAAGTCGGTGTGAAGCCCAGGCCAGAAATAGCTTCATTAACATTTCAAACCGGTGGCAAGGTAGATGGAGCTGGTGCTGCTTTTGGTTCAAGGCTTCTGGAAAGCAAATGGGGAGGGAGGATAAGCCAACTTCGTGTCCCCTAAAACTGTGTTCCCTGTAGTATACACCCACACTTTTATGTAAAATGTAAGCACAGGTAAGAGACCACAGGAAAAAAAAATCTTGTAAACTCCATAGGAACATAAGCTAATGAAGAACCAGACTTCTTAGGCTTTTAAGAGAAGGTTAAAGTAGTGGGTGGGGGGGAAACTAAGCTCCAGCAATAGACTTGTTTCAGGAACATTTCTGAACACAGTGAGCTGGGGTAACAGGTGGATTTACTGGCTGAAATAAAAGGGAAGGAAGGAAAGTTCTAGCCCATGCTGTGAAACCACACAGAGATTAAGAAAGTCATTTGTTTTAATGTTTGGTCCTCAGTCATCTCAGTGTAGCTCTTCACAAAGGAAAAACACGGGCTCAGCCTCACAAGTGTGGGGTTGAAGCCTCGGTTGGGGGAAGAGGAACAGCGGCCCAGAGTGCTAAAGAGCTACGACCACACCCAGGTGTCCTGCCTTCCTCATAAAGTGCTTGAACGGAGCTGCTGGGCCTTGGAGGACCGGCCTGGTCTCCCAGGGGGCTGGAGATGGAAGATTCTGAGGAAAGCCGGCCCTGGAGAAGGCCCCCGGCCCTGCAGCCATAGTCGCGTCACTGGCCTTGGGCCAGAGCTCACCCCAGTGATGCTAAATTGAAGGAGCAGCAGAGGTGACCCAGCTGCCACTGTGCAGGGTGGTTTACTACACAAACCCTACTCAGAGAACATGGGAGCAGCTGGACAACCCTGCAGTACTTGTGGAGACTTGACTCAGAATCTGGAACTTCCTCTGGGGTGATATGGCAGCCTTTCCTCCTTCCTCGCTGTGCTCTGATGAGGGCCGTGGAGAGCCCAGGTGAGGGGCGGGCATCACTGGTCCATCTGATTGCCAAGACCCTGCAAAGAACAACATGCCTGTCATCAGTTGATGCGCTTATGGATATGTGTGCACCCACCAGTTGCTGCCTACAGGTAAGCCTGGACCATCAGGGGCAAAGGAGGGTCAGGCACTTTCCTTGAGGACATCTGGATGACCCTTCACAACTGAAAGTACTCAGGTAAATCCTAGAGGTACCCAGCCTTTCTTGCTCTACAAGTCAAATTTAAGTAGAGTGTGGACACAGATTTCGTCATGCTACATTCTCATAACTAACCTGTGCTTAGTCGCTCAGTTGACTCTTTCCAACCCCATGAACTGTAGCCCGCCAGGCTCCTCTGTCCATGGGGATTCTCCAGGCAAGAATATTGGAGTGGGTTGCCATGCCCTCCTCCAGGGGAGCTTCCCAACCCAGGGATTGAACCCAGGGATCGAACCCAGGTCTCCTGCATCGCAAGTGGATTCTTTACCAGCTAAGCTACCAGGCAAGCTCTAACTAGCCTGAGATGTCACTGTTTAAAATGAGGCTAGATTTTAAAGGGTGAGTCCATCTGAAGACAAGTATGAAGCAAATGTTAGTACAGATGGTCCAGAAATGGAGTGGATGATGAGAGTGGTGTGTGACTGCCTGGGTGGACAATACACCTAAATGTACTGGGTTCTCACCACTGGTACAAGAGGCAGGTGAGGTCAGGCGCTTTGGCCTTCCTGCCTGCTGGGAGTTCAGGAGGCGGCCTACCTGCTCATAATCTTCCACATATTTATATTTCTTCTCGCGGTAGTAGTATCTCTTCTTCATGCAGTAGAGGACTATGACGTCACACAGCACTGTCGCCTGAATGTAGCACAGGGCGAGAAAGAATGAGCCAAGCTGCTGTGGTCTCTGCTTCCCATGACGCCTGGGGTCCTCCAAGGAAAGGAAAGGCTCCCCCCATCTCTTGGGGGAAATGATTAGGCCCCAAGGGACATAGTCTTAAAGAATGGCAGGTAGAGAGAGCAGGATAGGGAAAGGGAAACAAGCCTGGAGGGCTGAGACTAGAAACAAGTCTGGGGTGGAGGGGAAGAACCAGGGTGGCAGTGGAGGGTCTCAACTTGCGGTGCTAGCCACTGCTGGGAGGGCTGCAACCCTGGGGCAGGGTGGGGGCGGGGATGAGTAACTGGAAAGTCTAAATGAACCACTCACCACCCCTAAGAGCGCCAAGCCAGAGCCAATGTTGATCATGGTGGGGATGATGTCAAATTTCCCAGCCTGTTAGTGATAGGAGAAAAAGAAAAAGTTGTGATGGGGGCAGAGAGTGGGCCCTCTGCTCCCCGGCCAGCCCAGAAGAAGACTAGTGGGCTCTGAACAAGGGGAACCAGTGGCCAGGCTACCTTTCCAAACACGATGATGTCAAAGCGGATGCCATAGGCTTTGATGAGCGTGCGGCGCTCAGCACCGTTCGGGTCGCTGTAGTACTTGGCAAACCTGCGGAGAGAAGGCCAGGTTACAGCGCCAAGGTACAGGTGGCCTGAGACAGCATCTGGATCCTGGTAAGGGATGTCAGACTGAACTGCTGAGGCCCTGGTGGAGTTGGCACTGGCTAAGGATTCACTCATGCCTGCCTGCTGTATAGACCACACTCTAGCCCCTCAAGGCCTTTCCTGGCTAATGTGAGCCATGTGGGAGAAGGGCTGGCCTGTTGAGGAGGAGGGCGCCTGGGCCCACAGTGCAGAATGCCTGGAATGCAGGCAGAAGGGCACACAAAGAGATCCCCCCTCTGTCATCACTGTCACCTGCTATCACTTAAAACCAGAACTTCCTCCTCTGAAAGTCTTTCCTGACACTGCTGAGCCCCCTGCCTCTCTGAGTAAGGAGACCTTGGCCATAATAAAAGGTGGCCAGGCAACAGCAATCATGAAGACTGCTTTGTCAGTGGGGGAGGCTGAGCATCAGCATTGGACCTTTTTTTTTTAATTAAAGAACCTTTGACCCATCAGTAGGAAGAGTAGATAAACAAAATGTGGTATGTCCACACAATGGAGTATTATTTAGCCATAAAAAGAGAGGTACTGATAAATGTTACAACATGGATGAACCTGGAAAAAAATGATGCTAAGTGAAAGAAGCCAGTCACAGAAGGCCATCTATTATATGAGTCCATTCCTATGAAATTCAAGAATCAGTAAATTAGGTAGATTACTGGTTGCCAGGGGCTGAGGTAGATGGAAGGATAGAGAGGTGAAAGCTTAAGAGCCTGGAGTTTCTTTCTGAGGTGATGAAAATATACTAAAATTGCAGTAATCATTGCACAACTCTGAATATGAATATGCTTAAAAAATCATCTGAATTCTACTTTAAATGGGTGAACTGTGTAGAATATGAACTATATCTCAATAAAGCCATTTAAAAAGAACAAGAGAGGGACCGTTGTGAGGAGAACCATTGAGACTTTTACCATTTGCTGCCCATGTTACACAGGGGATCCACCAGGAGCCTAAGCTGTGGCCTGAGATCTGTCTGGCCCCCAACTTCCATGCCATGGTCCAGGCCTGGGGAACTCAGGTGGGACTAATGCTGACGGGGGTCCTTGTGAGGACTTCTCTCTGTTCTGGGGTTCCAGCCCAAGCTGGAGGTTTTTCCACAGTGGTTTCTACAAGAACTGTGTAACCACAGAGATAGAACAGTACAAATCAGACTCCCTTACTAGGAAAAAATGTAAGTATCTTCCCTTCTAATCAGTGAACCAGATGGTTCAAAAGGACAGCAGATCCTGCGTGCACTTGATTCCACACATCACCACTAGGCTTCTCTGATAGCTCAGTTGGTAAAGAATCCACCTGCAATGCAGGGGACCCCGGTTAGATTCCTGGGTCGGGAAGATCAGCTGGAGAAGGGATAGGCTACCCACTCCAGTGTTCTTGGGCTTCCCTTGTGGCTCAGCTGGTAAAGAATCTACCCGCAATCGGGAGACCTGGGTTCTATCACTGGGTTGGGAAGATCCTCTGGAGAAGGGAAAGGCTACCCACTCCAGTGTTCTGGCCTAGAGAAGTCCCTGGACTTTCTAGTCCATGGGTTGCAAAGAGTCGGACAGGATTGAGCGACTTTCACGTCACTTCACTTCATCACCACTAGAGGGCGATAAGTGCAGCACAAGAGCACCACTCTTCATTCTTGCTGGAGAATTTCACAGAGGAGCCCGGTGGGCTATACGGTCCATAGGGTCACGAAGAGTCGGACATGACTGAAGCGACTTAGCACACAACAGCACAGCCTGCTCAGGTGCTCCTTCCTGGTGCTTGGTTTTGGTGTGGAAAACGCAACAAAGACTGCATGAAAATGTACGTGGTACAGATTTCATTGGGTCAAGGAAGTGACAACTGTCAGCCAAAAAGTGACTGGTCCCTCAGCCCTCGCCTCAGATTACCAGCTGCACTGGTTTGAATACTGTCAACCAAGTTCATGTCTACCCAGAACCTGTGAGTGGGACCTTACTTAGAAATAGGGTCTTTGCAGATGTAATCACAGTTAAGATGTCATACTGGATTGGGGTGGACCCCAAATCCGATATGACTGGTGTCCTTATAAAAGAGAGACGAAGGAAACACAGGGACGCAGACACAGAAAGGAGGCGGTCATGGGGTGACAGAGGCAGAGACTGGAGCGATGCATGAAGCCAGGGACCACCAAGGGTTGTCAGGAGCCATCAGAAGCAGGAAGAGGCCAGGAGATATGCTGGCCTATATATACAGGAGCCTGGCCTGCAGATACACTGATCTGGGGCTTCTGTTCTCCAGAACTGTGAGAAGATAGAGTCCTGCCATTTGGAGCCACCCAGTTTGTGGTCATTTGTTAGGGCAGTCCTGTGGGAATGCACAGCACTTCCCACACGGGTGTACCAGCAAAGGCCTTTCCTGAGACTAAAACCTGTATCCCCTGCTCCTTGGAGATTCTAGGGGCCAGATCACCTAAGAAGCCAATTCACAAGTCAGGCCCCAGAGGCCCTTGGACTGGAGGACCACAGACTCAGCCACTACTCAGAATTAGTGGCACGGTCCTGGCGGAGGCTGGTCTGAGAAAGCTAAAGCAGGCAGACTCTCCTGGAGGCAAGAAAAGGAAGGGGGGCTCTCATGGGTTGGAATGCCACGGACTCGAGGCCCTGCTTGGAACACCCTCCCTGGCGCATGCCTCCCCTCCTGCCCTTGGTCTTGGGTGGGCGTGGAGGCCCCACTGGGGAGTGATCCAGTTGCCATCGCCCCTAACACGTGAGGCATGGGGCCCAAGCTCACACCCACCTGAAGTTGTAGCCTGGGGATACGTTGTGGTCCACGTCCCGGGTGTCCAGGCGGCGGAAGGAATACCTGGGCAGGCAGAGGGAGGCGGCCCTGTCCAAGTTGCAGTCCCACTTGATCTGGATGCCCATGATGCCTCCCTGTGGGGTGCGAGCAGAGCCCATTCTACAAGGTGATATGTCAAAGGCTGTGCTAGAACAGCCTGGACTAGGACTTCCCTGGTGGTTCACTGGCTAAGACTCTGCACTCCCAAAGCCAGGGGCCTAGGTTTAATCCCTGATCAGAGAACTAGATCCCACATGCTGCAACTAAACACCCTGCATGAGGCAGCTAAGGACCCTGCATGCCACAGTGTAGATCCCATGCACTGCAACTAAGACCATGTGTGCATGCTAAGCCGCTTCAGTCGTGTCCGACTCTTTGAGACCCCATGGACTATAGCCCGCCAGGCTACTCTGTCCATGAGATTCTCCAGGCAAGAATATGGGAGTGGGTTGCTATGCCCTCCTCCAGGGGATCTTCCCCACTCAGGGATCAAACCCGGGTCTCCCACACTGCAGGTGCATTCTTTACCAGCTGAGCCACCAGGGAAGCCATAACTAAGACCTGGTACAGCCAAATAAATAAATACATAATTTTTTTAAAAAGAAAAGCCAAGACCTGCACCCACCTCAATGGCTATGTCCTGGAAGCTGTGCCCTGCGCTCTCCACGATTGTGCCAAGTCGGAATATGGGGCAGAAGGGATCTGTTTTCGCATCATAAATGCACGTTTTGAGGTAGGCGGTGGTGATGTTGGGAAGGATATTCCTCCTAAAGTCAGGAGGAAGCAGAAAATAGGAGCGAGGAAAACCTCAAAGAGCCAGAAGTTTCTCCAAGACATTGGTGAACTCACACGGCTGGTCGCCACTTACTTGCTGAAGTTAAATTTGGGATACCAGATGTTGTTCTTAATCAAAAGAGTGAAGTTTTCTGCAGCCTTTAAAAAAGCAGGCCTGAAAAAAATTATAACATATTGTTAATAAAAGTACAAACATATGTACACTCCTAATATACCTAGGTAATATTTTTAAGCAGCAGACACACCTGTGTCTTACAATATCACTTTGCCAAAAAAAGTAAAACGGTTCTCATGGCTGTTTTTTTTTTTTGCTACTCTCCTCCGCATAAACACTAGGTCAAGAGGGGAGACAGTAAACCAAGGTCTCTGGTTTCTTCCAAGAACAGAAGGGCAGGGCCTTTTCCTTGAGGCCATGGGAATTTAAGAACCTGAGGAATAGCTCCCACACGGGTGGGAGGGGCAGGGTCTCCTGGCCTCCCTAGCAATCACTCTTCCGGCAGGTGCTGGGTTTCAGGGCTTGCCTCAGGTGTTCGCAGCAGATCTGGTTTAACAAGTGAAAGCAAAGGTGAATTCACCTAGAGGCTGGAGACAGCATGTGGCACGTGACTGCGCTGCACCACCTCTTCTCGGAAGTGCCACGTCGCTCCTGCTGACAGTAGGAGCAGAATCTGTCCCGGGGTGGGGGGCGGGTACACTGCCTTAGAGCATTTCTACAGAGGGATGTGGAACTGTGAACTGACCCCTTGGTGGAGGAGGCCCCCGACCCAGGTCGAATTTTTTTTTTGGCTGCACCACCTGGCATGCAGGATCTTAGTTCCCCGACCAGGGATTGAACCCATGCCCCCTGCAACGTAAGTGCAGAATCTTAACCACTGGACCACCAGAGAAGTCCCTCAACTCACTTTTTTTTTTTAATTGACCTTCATTTTGAAATAAAACTTTCCATCATGACTATAAAAAAAATGTCATTTGCCACAAGTCAGAGGTCATTGTTCAAATAAACACAACTCAGTCAGAACAATGTCATTACAAATTGTGGTTCCCATTTTTGTTGTGTGCTGAGCCTGGGGCTTGTTCTTGGTGAGAAATGGAAATCGGTGAGGGATACAGACTCCAGACAAGCACCTCCTCCTTGACATCAGCTCAGGGCTGAATAAGAGTGAAGATGGGAATCCCTTTCTCTCCGTGTGACTCAGTGTTATTTCATGTTATCAGTAAACCCTTAAAAACCATCCTACACTGATGTGATCTATAACAGCGCTGTGCAGTGAAAATATACTGTGAGATACGAAGTGTTAGTCACTCAGTTCTGTCTGACTCTGCAACCCCATGGACTGTAGTCCGTGCCACACTCCTCTGTCCATGGAATCCTCCAGGCAAGAATACTGGAGTGGGGTGGGTGCCATTCCCTTCTCTAGGGGATCTTCCCAACCCAGGGATCAAGACACAAACTGTGTTGTAATTTAAGTTTCCTGATAGTCACATTAAAAAGTAACAAGTGAAATGAACTTTGCTATAATAACTCAGTATGTCTAAAATAATATTCCAACATGTAAACAACAAAGAATATTATTAATGAGATACTGTGATTTAGTTGCTAAGTTGTGTCTGACTCTTGTGACCCCATGGACGGTACCCCACCAGGCTCCTCTGTCCCCTGGATTTCCCAGGCAAGAACACTGGAATGGGTTGCCATTTCCTTCTCTAGGGGATCTTCCTGACCCAAGGATGTAACCAACATTTCCTGCAGCAGGTGGATTCTTTACTGCTGAGCTATCAGGGAAGCCCTAATCAGATATTACATATCCTTTTCTTAAATAATTTAAGTCTTCAGAATCTGGAGTATATTTTACCCTGAGAGCTCATTTTGGACTCAGCTGCGTTTCTTCCTTCCTTTCTTTCTTTCCTAGTCATGCAGCATGTTAATTTCCTGGCCCTGGATGGAACCCATGCCCCCTGCATTGATAGCGTGGAGTCTTAACCACTGACCCACCAGGTAAGTCCCCCAGGCTGCATTTCAAGTGCTCGTAGCCACACATGGCCACCAGCTTCATAAGGTCCTTTCCAGCCCCAGAATGCTAGGATTTCTTGTCTTGTGGAATTCCCTTCCCTAGCCGGAGCTGCTGCCCTCAGCAACCTGCAGACCTCAACACTGTCTTGTGTTGCGACACACCCAGGATGAGGTTCACCTGGTTACCTGCTCCCCTGGGCTTATCTAGGCCTCAGTCTGAATTCTGAGTAACGAAGGCCTCCAGGTTGCTAGCAATTCCAGAGTCTAAGAGCGTTACCTCTAACTCCACCCACTCACAGCACAGACGATCACAGTTGGGCTGTGTTACTCAATGTTACTTGAGGCAACCTTGAACCTGCTCTAGTTTATCAAACAAACATCCATGGACATTAATAATCTTCCTGCCCAGCATCTGCTCCCCTTTTTTTTGGTAACAGAACTCCATGCTTCCTTTAGAATCCACTCAGCCTGTGTCATCTGGGTGGCTCTGACTTCACCTCTAACCAGGAAGGCCTGTGACCCAGGCCCAAGTCATAAGCAAAATCCATTCCCCAACCACAGGAATGGGCTGGATGGGTTGACAGATGTGGCTGAAGATGTAAAGATGGACAGAACTAGATTCTCTATGAGTTTCCCAGGTGGCGGAGTGGTAAAGAATCTGCCTGCCAATGCAGGAGACTCAAGAGACACAGGTTTGATCCCTAGGTTGGGAAGATCCCTGAGAGGAAGGCATGGCAACCCACCCCAGTATTCTTGCCTGGAGACCCCTCATGGACAGAGTTGCCGGGCGGGCTACAGTCCATAGGGTTGCAAAGAGTCAGACATGACTGAGCACACACAGAATCTCTATAGACAGCTGGGCAGGGAGTCCTGGGATATGTCATGGGTCCTGGGAATGAAGTCAACATGGAAGAAAGCAGAGCCAAGAGGTTAAGACTCGGATGCTGTCCCCTGAGGCCCAGATCTAGCCATGCTGGGATCTCTGTGGTTAGTTGAACAATAAACTGCCCCCACTGTGAATGCATGTGTGTGAGCATGCACGTGTGTGTGTGTGTGTGTGTGCACATACCCGCTTAAGGCCCTGAGAACTGTCAGTTACTTGCAACTGACAGATTCCTAACGTAGAAATAAGTCATCTGCACTCTTATCATGGGTGATAAACACCGTGGCCCATCCGCCACTGATGGTTGAGAACCGTCAGCCCAGGGAAGCCTGCCAGCACAGGCTGACACGGACAGCACAAACCCTAATTCCCAGTTGCCTCCCTCAAGCCCGAGACCCAGCCTTGAGGACACTTGCGTTCCTTGAGTAGGACTCACTTTGGCAATTCTGAGTCGCTCTCCACCGGGCACCAGGCTGCCACCTCGCATGTCTTCAAGGTCCCATTGAATGACACGCACCTCCCTGTCGCGACTCCTACAGGGGAGAGGGGCACCCAGGTCTGTGGGGGTCTTCTACTTTCTACTTTGTGAGTCAGAGTGGAAGCTCTGCCATGCATCCTATGCAGTCAGTCTCAAGCTATTCCGATCCTGGGATCTACACTGTCCAGAGATTCAAACTGGAGGAAAAGATCTGCTGAGACCTAGCCACATCTCTGTTTTGCCGATCGCAGGGTGATGCCGAGCCACAGGACAGGGCAAGACCTGGAATGGTTTCTGGGGTGCAAAGGACAGAGATGAATTTCGAGAGGGTCCTGGGACCCCCATCTGGGTCATGTGAAGGCACTGGGGGAGTCGGGGGATTCCTCCATCCCGGAGATCTCCCTCCGAGAGGGCCCCTCCCCCACCCCGGGGAGGCAGTCTGGTTGGGGGCTGCCCTCCCCAGCCGAAGCGTCTCCTGTGGGGTCACGGTCACAGATTCATACCGCTGCTGTGAGTGCCTGCAGAGCCGGCAGTGCAGTTGGCGTCAGTTTCACACACAGTGGTCTCATCCGGGATCTGGAGGAGGAAGAACCCGTGAGAACAGGTTTCACACAGCCTGGCCCCACCTACCGTGGGACAGGCATACGGAGGGGGGTATGAGGCCCAGGGTCTTCTCCAAGAAGCCCCCTACCTCAGGACAGAGGCCTTGCGTCTGGTTCATGGTGATGATCATGTTGGTCATGATGAAGACAGAGTTTTCCTCCTGCAGAGCGGGTAGAAGGGAGACAGTGCTGCGTGTGACATTCCGGGGAGCCAGGCAGAGCCACAAGGAGGGTGGGACATCCCTTTATTACGACAGTACCTTTCACTTCTCCCACATGCCGCACCAGAAATAGTTAAACACTGATCTTAGGGTCTCCCATTCTCGCCGATGAGAGTTTATAACCGACTGGAAACAGGGACTCAAACACCTGCACGTGTGTTCACAGCAGCAGCATTTACAATAGGCCAAAGGTGGAAATAACTGCATCTATCAAGGGGTGAATGGATAATTAAATTGTCTAAGGGGTGAATGGATAAACAAACTGTAGTCCACACCTGCAATGGAATACGACTCAGCCATACAAAGGAGCAAAGCACTGACATGGCTACAAGGTGGATGAACTTCAAAACATGACGCTGAGTCCAAGACATCAGATAACAAAAGGCCACGGAGTGTGTGAGCCCATCGATATGAAATGTACAGAAGAGGCAAATCCAGAGATAGCAAGTAGATTGGTGGTTGTGAGGGGCTGAAGGGGGGGAAGGTGGACGAGGAGGTGATAGCTTAATGAGTGTGGGGTTTTCTTTCAGACTGATAAAAATGTTCTGGAGCTAGATTGAGGTGGTGTTGCACATCCCTGTGAATGTGCTAAATGCCACTGAATTTGTCATTCTTAACTGGTTAATAATGTGATACATGAATTTCACCTCCATTAAAAAAAAAAAAAAACATGTCTACACCCTGAAATGGCTCCTTAATAAAGCTTGACTTGTTGAGGGGAAAGAGCCAAGAAGTACCCGGAATATCCTCTGCCAACTGGACTACCTCAGAGGCCCAGAAACACGAGAGCTCAAAGGTCTCAAGTTTGGCTGGTTCTCTTTCTTAACAGGAACTAAAGTAAATACATCAAACATACTATACAGAAGAGCCAATCAGGGTTAGCCACTCACACTTCTCCCTTAGAGAAGGTTCTGTTTTCTCCTCCCAAGTATGAAAGTGCCCAGCGGTTGATCTGAAGTTTCTGGCCAACAGTTCACTTGGGGATGAGATTGGAGAACTGCTAACAGTGACCTCCTACTACATGGAATAAAAGACAAAGGTCCTGCAAATTATAGCTGGACCTTCCACAACGGCCACTGGTACTCTAAAATGAAATGCACTGAGCAGGTCACACTTTCAGGAAAAACAGTCAGCGCAGGGAGCCATCAGGGAAACTCAGGGACGAAAGAGCTTCCAGATGTCTCCACCCCCAGGTCTGACAAGGCGACGGAAGCTCTGGGAACAGTTGGCATCTTTCAAGGACAGGCCTGGAGCAAAGCATGTTAGGAGCGGAGGAAATGGCCGGAGGGGGAGGCATGATGATGCGGCAGGAGGCCCGGGTCAGGTGCCCTGTCAGACTCCCGTGTTCCATACATAGACACACTGCTCGCTCGGTGTTTACAGAAGGCTGCTCCCACATTGCTCCTGAGTTAGACCTGAACAAGTCAGTGAGATTTACGTTTTGTTTCCTATTTCTTATCTCTTTTAAGTTTAGAGAAATTTCAGTCTGGAGGTGAGCTGAGTAGATGTGGTGCAAACAGATATTTGTGTTCCCTCTTTGGAGAAGCAGAAGGGTATTGTGAGAGCTCATGAGGAGAGCCCTGCAGAACTCGTGGCCCCCAGCCGTGATCCGAGATGGAAGGCGAAGTTGCTGTGTGTTCCCTTCCACTGAGGGTCACAAGCAGGGTGCTGTTCCCTTCTGCGAGTCCAGTAAACAGGCTGAGTGTGATATTCCTAGAACCTGCCATGATGAGGCTATGGCTTTGCAGGAAGCAGAGGTCTCTCTGTTGGGACAGGTGCATGCCTACAGGACCAGCTTCCTCCAATAAACTATAAAGCCTCTGTTCCATTTGACCTTAATGGCTCCATTAGCTCTGACTTCTCTCTGGGCATCCCACTAGACCCTTTCCTTGAGAAGGCAGAAAGAAAATGAACACACTTGAAGAGTTTCTAAAGTCCTTGCTCGGAGCCAAGAGTTGGCAGCTTATCTGCACCTGGCCAGCCCAGTCACCTGAGCATGGGGCCATCTGAAAAGATATGTGGGGACTGGCTATGGATCACAGTCATATCATGGTTAAAGAGAGTCAATATTTAACTTGGAGCTTGTGGATTAACAGACGGAAGACTACGATGCTGTGTCAGCTTCTTCCCTTCCCTTTGCTCCTGATGGAATCCCAAGTGGGTAGGTCTGTTTCCTTCTTGTTTGGCTTTGGGTCGCTAATGGCTGGGCCTTCCCAGGTGACTCAGTGATAAAGAATCTGCCTGCAATGCAAGAGATGTGGGTTCGATCCCTGGGTAGGGAAGATCCCTTGGAAAAGGCATGGCAACACACTCTAGAATTCTTGCCTGGGAAATCACATGGACAGAGGAGCCTGGTGGGCTACAGTCCATGGGGTCGCAAAAGAGTCAGACACAACTCTGCGACTCAACAATAACTCTAATGACTGAAAAGATTTACCTTGCAGGTTTACAACAATAAAGTTAAATCATAAAATGTGGAAAGGTGAAAGTTTCACCTGCACTTTTCCCAGGATTTTTTCACTTTTCAGGGCCTGAGACAGACCAAGATGTCCATATGAAAGCTTCCTCTGTTTAACCCAGCCATGTTTTAGGGCTGAAGAAACACAGCTGACTGAATATTGCCTACTAGACCCTAAGCCAAAAAGAGGCCTGTCTACACTGCTTTCTTGGACTAGAACAATCAGTATGGGCACTGGTGATGTTAGCACTCTGGGCATGCCAATCACCAGTCAGGTGGGCAAAGTCGAAGGGAAAGCAGTAAACTAGAGGCCTGAGCTTTAAAAGACAGAGTCACAGTGAAAGGCTTACCTGAGCTGGAATCACGTAATCAGCTACATCCCAGATCCGGAGTCCAAGTTTAGAGGTGTTGGTCATGGTGACGCCCTTGGCTTTTGCAGTAACTGAGCTGACCACAGAGTCTGTTTCCTGGTAACCCTTTTCCCACACAAACACCCACCTATAAAATAAAACAGGTCTCTTAAATTGCAAATATGGAGAGCCTACTGGACAGTGAGTTGCTAAGTCAGAAACAGATGGTTTCACAGCAGTCACTATGTAAATAAATATTACCTCATCCTGTGACTGATAACACAATTAGATAACTGAGAAGTGTTCACTCTCTTTTTGAAGGAAGATTACCTTTGATCACATTTGGAAAAGAGACCACAATTTCACCAAGAGGAACTGAATCAGGAAGTTAAGAGATGGTATTTTTCTTTTTCTTTTTTCCCCAAATCCCCTAAATTCAGATCCTGAGTCAGATTTGATCACAGCAAGACATATAAAAGCAAAGCATTTTCTGCTTAAAAAAATCCTCATAACGGAGGCAGATGACCCTCCACAGGAACCCTATAAAGCTACATTGCCCAGGAACTTCCTTGGTGGCCCAGTGGTTAAAAATCCACCTGTTAACACAAGGGACATGGGTTCAATCCCTTGTCAGGGTAGATTCCACATGCCTCGGGGCAACTAAGCCTGTGCAACACAACTACTGAGCCAGTGCTCTATAGCCCAAGCTCCACAGCAAGAGAAGCCATCACAATGAGAAGCCTGGGCTCGGCAGCGCAGAGCAGCCCCCACTTGCTGCAACTAGACAAAGCCCGTGTGCAGCAGTGAAGACCCAATGCAGCCCAAAATAAATTGATTTTTTAAAAAAGCTGCAATGTCCAACAGAAATACAACACAAGTCATATATGTAATTTAAACATTTCTAGTAGCGATGTTAAAAAGAAACAGGTAAAATTAATTTTAATGATATATTTTATGTAACTCAATATGTTCAATATATCTTAACATTATCAATATAAGATCTGTTAATATGACATTTAACTTTTTTTTCATACTATGTCCTTGAAATCTGGTGTGCATTTTACAGTGACAGCACATTTCGATTCGGAGCAGGAATACTTCAAATGTTCAGCAGCCTCATGGGACTTCTGGCTACCATACAGTACAAGTGCTGATGCACTGTATGTAGTCTAGAACTTTAAGATACTCCAATGTAGGTGTAAACGGATCCTCCTACGAGCAGCAAAAGCCAAAAGGAAAAAGCTGCATGACAATTCCTGATTTCAAAGGTCTAACCTAGTACTGTGAGTTTAGTTAACCCATTAGTGGTGGTGGTTTAGTCACTAAGTTGTGTCCGACTCTTGAGACCCTATGGACTGTAGCCCGCCAGGCTCCTCTCTCCATGGGATTTTCCAGGCAAGAATACTGAAGTGGATTGCCATTTTCTTCTCCAGGGCATCTTCCCGACCCAGGAATCAAACCCAGGTCTCCTGCATTGCAGGCAGATTCTTTACCGATTGAGCTATGAGGGAAGCCCAACTCATTAGGTTTCAAAATTTAAGGGTGCATCCCAATTACTGGAGGGACAAGGAGTTGGTTGTTAATGATACTTAATGTGACTTAATGAATCCAAACCTGGGGGTTGGCCAGGTGGTTGTGATGTAGACTCCATACCTGGAAAGCCATTTTACTGAACACTGTCAGTACCTACTGCTGCTGTGCCGATGGATGGTAGAGGCCAAACCTGCCAGATCATGTGGATTCTTTCGGGTAGTGTTAACAGATTCCAAGCCCCAACCCAGTGGAGAGGAGCAGGTTCCTATTACCTTTAAACAATTCCTCAGATGAGTCTCTCATGATCAGATTTGATCAGATAGGTTTGGGAAATACTAAAACACTGGTTCGGAGAAGGCAATGGCACCCCACTCTAGTACTCTTGCCTGGAAAATCCCATGGACGGAGGAGCCTGGTAGGCTTCAGTCCATGGGGTCACTAAGAGTCGGGGACACAACTGAGCGACTTCACTTTCACTTTTCACTTTCATGCATTGGAGGAGATGGCAACCCACTCCAGTGTTCTTGCCTGGAGAATCCCAGGGACGGCAGAGCCTGGTGGGCTGCCGTCTATGGGGTTGCACAGAGTTGGACACGACTGAAGCGACTTAGCAGCAGCAGCAGCAGCAAGATACTGGTTCCTAAACTTGACTGCACATCAGAATCACCTGGGGAGATGGTCATACTCTACAGCACTTCAATCAGAAGGTCTGGGTCTGAGAGCCAGCAATCAGTATATTTTAAAGATCCCAAAATGGCTCTATGTGCAGTTTGGGGAACACTGTACTAGGCCTTTTAACAAAACAAACAAAAAATGAAGCAGCAGATAACATCTGTCAGCTCAGCACCTGTAGACACTCCAGGTGGACCATGAAAACAGGTCCAGTTGGTAAATTAATTTCCACCTCCTGGCTAGAGTTTTATTATAGTGTAATGGGTACATCAGTTAAAGTTAAGCACTCAGTAAGGACTTATGGTGGCAGGACAGGTAAGCAAGGAGGGCAGCATGGCGAATGATGAGGTTAGGGCTGGTGCCTATATCAAAGACTCCAACAACCCCACAAAACGAAGGAACTGAACTTTAAGTGATTTTTCAAAGTGTGACCTGTTATCTTGGGTTACCACATGATGCTCAAAGGAAAGGATAGGAAGCCACAGACCCCAAAGGAACCATGTGAAAATCCCAAAACTTGGTTTCTGTCAGCACACCATCAGAATGGGAAGTGAAGAGCAAAGAGTGAGAAGTTTAGGGAGAAGCCCTCACAGCCCCAGTCAAAGGCTATCGGGGAGCAAGTCAGAAGGGCAAGAAGCAGGAATGGCGAGGATGAAGGTCTAGCTAGGCTTTGCCTTCAAGACACAACATCAAAGCACCTCCGGACCCAGACCCGGGACAGAGCCGGTCCCCCTCGAGGCTGGGGGTGGAACGGAATAGATGGAGGATTCGGGGAGTGGGGTATGTCACAGGCTTCGGGTCGCTGTCCCCAGGACCCCACCTGGAGGGCGCTCGCGGGGCTCAGCCGAGGACCTAGGCCAGGATGAGCAGGTGCGCCGTGCGGGCCTTCGGGCCACGCCCTGACCCCAGGACCCCCGCGGGGTGGACGCCCGCGGCCGCGCTCACCCGATGACGTAGACCAGGATGAGCAGCTGCACCGTGCGGTTCATGAGCCCCACTTTACGGCTGCGGATGAGCACGATGCGCGGCGTGTCGTACTCGAACAGGAAGGCCCCCAGCACCGCGCAGCAGCCCGCCATGGCGCCGCCGCAGCGCCTCCCGGCTCTGCTCTCTAGGCCCGGTGGCCGGCCCCGCCGCCGCGTCCCTGCCCGGGAGCCCCGCCCGGAACCGCCGTTCGCAGAGCGCAGGGCCCGGAAGAAGGCGGCGCTGGCCCTGGGGGGACGGGGCCGGGCGGAAGGCGTGACCTCCCCCGCGGGTACGAGTGCCCTGCCGCCTCAGGAGGGCCGGAGGATGAGCGACCTTCTCAGGGGGAATGAGCCCGGGGGCTGAGGTGACCTCCTCTTTGGGAATGAATGATCCCTGAGGAGAGGGGCGAGGGAATAATGGAGCGAGCGACATCCTTCAAGGGGGATGAACTCTACGGGGACGAATGACCCAAAGAGGAGGTCCAGGGAGGACCAGTGAAGCTCAGGGGAGAGAGAGCCCTCAAAGAGAGAGTGACCTCCCCCTTGGGAACAAGGTACCCTGCCCGCCTCCCCCCTCCCACCTTAGACGGGCAATGCGCGACCCCCGTGGGATGCCTAGAAGTGACTGCAGGCGGAGGGGAGGGAGGCTAAGGATGGGGGCAGCTTAGGAGAAAGAGTAGTCCGACTGGAAGTCCAAACTCATGCAGGCTCCGGGGCGGGGCGGGGTGTGGGGGCAGCGGCCGCCTATTGCCGGGGGGGTGGTGGGGGGGTTAGTTGCTCAGTCCTGTAGGACTCTATGCGACCCCATGGACGGTAGCCCGCCAGGCTTCTCTGTTTATGCAATTCTGGAGTGAGTAGTCATTCCTTTTTCTATCTTCCCCACCCAGGGACCCAGAGATCGAACCCCAGTCTTCTGCATTGCAGGCGGACTCTTTACCACCTGAGCCACCAGGGGGAAAAGCCTATTGGTACCCCAGGAGCTCTTGGCTGTTGGAGAAGGAAATGACAACCCACTCCAGTATTCTTGCCTGGAGAATCCCAGGGAAGGAGGAGCCTGGTGAGCTGCCGTCTATGGGGTCGCAGAGTCGGACACGACTGAAGCGACTTAGCGGCAGCAGCAGTAGCTCTTGGCTGGAGCCACAAACGCTGTAAAATACCCGTCCCCAAACTGAAGGCAGGCACATCCCTACTCCAATCCGGATGCTTCCTTAGTTGCAGGACAGAGGAGGAAGCAGCCTGAGCCTGGTGAGGGGTTTCTGTGACCATCCTTTGAACTGAGAAAGTTTTATCACAACTTTAGGGAGAATTGGAAAATAGAGGGAAAGTGGAGGGAACACCCACAGTTGCACCACTTGAACATAATTTTCCACGTGTGTTCATTCCCTTCAGGTATGTTTTCATAAGTATGTTTTATATTTAGTTTCATTGATTCGTTCAACAAGTGTTAATAAACACCTTCCATATACCAGGCACTGTCTAGTGAACAGAACAAACCCAAACATCCTACCCTTATGGAGTATATATTCTAGCAGATAGTTGTATATAGTTTGTAAGCATAGTCATTAATAGTGATTCCCAGTTCCTGATTCACACTTCATTTTCCATGTTACCGCAGACTTGTCATTATAAGTCTATGGATTGTTTCCTGTTAGGGATAATTTCCCTAACTGCTCTCATCTGATTGCTTCTAGTTTGTGGATCCTGTGCATAATCTTTGACACACCATTTTAGTTCTTTTCCTGGAAGTGAGAGTCCTAAGCCACATCGCCTTGTTTTTCCAAATATAAGAAGGTGAATAATAAAATTTGAGGAAGACAGTATGTGCCTCTGGAGATGGACTTGTCATGTTAGAGGGATGAATAGAGCTGCCATCTCCCTCAGTCCAGAATGGCCCCAGGAAAAGGTGGTAACAGTTTAAATGGGATTTTATTCATTTTTTGACAGATATTTACTGAGTGCCTGTTGTATGTTGGACAGTGTTCTAGGCATAGGAGGGGAACAGACAGATGAAGTCTCTGCTGAAATGGAACTTTGCTGTTGGGGTGGAGGTGGGGCTTAAATTTTACGCAGAAAAGGAAAACTGAGTCACTCAGTTCTCATTGGAAAGAGACTTCAAAATACTTTTCCTTAAAAGTCAAACACATTTCCAGCTCTCATTAATACTTATTTCATAGTAATGATGGTCCCCACCTTACAGCTCTGAAATTTAAATGTTTGATTGTGTTCTGAAACAATACTCAGTTAAGAGAAATGTAGAAATAAAAAGTTTTTGTGAGTGCCTAGTTGATAGTGTACCCCTAGGTCCAACCAGAGAAGCTGATCCTGAAAAATAATGGGGACAAGAAAATTATTTCATTTACACACTTGCCATTAAGAAACAGCTTTCTTAAGGCATAATTGACATACAATAAACTGCATATATTTAAAGTATACAATTTTATAAGTTTGACATATGTGCACACCCATGAAACCATCACCACAATTAAGATAGTGAATATCCAATGTGATAGCCAGAGTAATTTTAGTGTATAAAGTGAAAGTGACTGCAGATGACAGTTGGGACTTTTCGCATATGTCTTAATCACATTGAGTTCCATATTGTGTGCCTGAGTGTAGTCAGTTATTGAGCAACTTTAGGAATTTTTCTTGAAAAGATTTTAGTAAAGATAACTCAATAAGGAAAGGATAGTCTTTCCAACAAATGGTGCTGGAACAACTGGATATCTACATACAAATGATGAATTTGTACCCCTACCTCTTACCATCTATGAGAATTAACTCATAATAGATCAAAGACCTAAATATAAAAGTTAAAACTATGAATCATGTGAAAACATAGTTGTAAATCTTTGTGACCTTGAATTGGACAGTGTTTTTTTTATGATACCTGCAGTACAGCTGACAAAAAGAAAAAAGATAAATTGACTTCATCAAAATTTAAAACTTTTGTGCATCAAAGGACACTACTGAAAAAAGACAACCCACATAATAGGGAAAACCATATATCTGATAAGGGTCTAGAATCTTACATAAGAGTTCTCTAACTCATAACTCATCTGTAAAATGACGATAAAAAATGGGCAAAAGGTTTGAATAGCCATTTCTACAAAGACAATACACAAATGGCAGTAAGGATATGAAAAGATGTTCAGTATCACTGGTCACTAGGGAAGTACAAATTAAAATTACAGTGAGGTGCCACTTCATCCTACTAGCATGGCTATAATCAAACCAATTGACAATCAAAAAGATGAGGCTGGAGAAAATTGGGATATTCATATCCTACTGGTGGGAAAGTAAAATGGTGCCTCTGCTTTAGAAAAACAGTTTGGCAATTTCTCAATACGTTGAACAAATTACCATATGACCTAGCATTTCTACTTCTAGGTATATACCCAAGAAAATGAAAAGATATGTTCATGTAAAAACTCATGCATAAATGTTCATAGTAGCATTATTTGTAAGCTCCAAAAAGGGTAATTAACCTAAATGTCCATCAACTGATGAATGGATAAATAAAATGTGGTCCATCCATATAATAAAATCTTCAGCCATAAAAAGAAATGAAACGCTGATATATACTACCATGTGCATGAACCTTGAAAACGATGCTAAGTGAAAGAAGCCAAGTACAAAAGGCCACAAATTGTATGGTTCTGTTTTTATGAAATGTCCAAAATAGGCAAATCCATAGAGACAGAAAGTTGATCTGTAGTTGCCTAGAACTAGGGAAACAATAATCAGGAGTGACTGCTGCTGAGTTTGAGGTTCCCATTTGGGATCATAAAAACGGTCTGAAAAATAGGTAATGGGGATAGTTGCAGAAATCTTGTGAATCTTTTAAAAGTCATTGAAGGAAAAGGAAATGGCAACCCACTCCAGTATTGTTGCCTGGAAAAATCCATGGACAGAGGAGTCTGGCGGGCTGAAGTCCATGGGATTACATGACTGAGCATGTGTGCACGAGGGTGGAGGGAGATGGGTTGGTAGCAATAAACTGGTAGAACTAAAAAAAAAAAAAAAAAAAGCTGCCCAGAGAGACTTCCCTGGTGATCCAGTGGTTAAGAGTCTGCCTTGCAATGCAGCAGGGACGTGGGTTCCATCCGTGGTGGGAGAACTAAGATCCCACATGCCTCAGAGCAACTAAACCCAAGTGCTGCAACTACTGAGCCCATGCACCACAATTAGAGAATTCTTGCATCACAAGGGAAGATCCCACATGATGCAGCAAATATCCCTCATGCCACAATTAAGACCTGATTCAGCCAAATAAATAAATTTTTTTTAAAAGCTAAAAAAAAATAAAATAAAATAAAAGTCATTGAATTACACATTTTTAAAAAGGTGACTTTTATGGTATGTGTGTGTGTGTGCTCAGTTGTGTCCAACTCTGCGACCCCATGGCCTGTAGCCAGCCCGGCTCCTCTGTCCATGGGAGACAGGCAAGAATATTAAAGTGGGTTGCCGTTTTCTACTCCAGGGGATCTCCCAGACCTAGGGATCGAACCTGCATCTCCTGCATCAGCAGGTGGATTCTTTACTGCTGAGCCACCAGGGAAGCCCTTTATGGTATGTGAAGTATATCAAGTTAAAAAAAAGAAGAAAGAAAGACACAGGGAGTAGACAATCAAAGACCTAAAAAAAAGTACCCACCACATAATGGGGCTCATGTTCTTTCCTAATAGAGGAGCACCTTAGGCCCTCATATGGAGCTAATTCTTATTTTAGAATCTTAAATTCCAGCAGTCTGGATTATCCGATTCCTTTGTTGGGCGTTAAGCCAGTTTATCACAGCATTCATCCTCTAAAAACTGCCCTTCCTCACCAAGGTGGCCCCAGCAGCCATTTTTTATACTACACGACCTTATCAACTGCCACAGGGGAACTTAACTCAAAAGGGCCAGTCTAGTTTCTCCCCTCTAGATTGGCACTGGGAGAGAGGTAGCTCTTGGTTCTCTGCAAGTGAGTTGATGTAACCTCAGGGTTTGTAGAGTCAGAAGCCAAGAAAAGGAGTTTACAGAACCAAAAGAAAGAAACAGGCAGGCAAAGGGAGCAGAGGTGAGGATACTAAGAAACTTGCCTCTTTGGTTTCTGCTGAGTTTCCACTTCCTGGTTCTACATCCTTGGTTCTTTTTTGCCCTCAAGGTACCCCCATAAGTTTGTAATAACTGTTTGTTTTTTTCTTAAGCTAGTAAACTTTTAAAAGTTGTGGTTGGAAAGGCTTTGGCCATGGCACTAGGTACCAAGAGATGAAAAGTGTACTGTCACTGGTAATGTGGGTGTTAAATGTTTGTATGAATGCAGCATCTTAGAGGTGGGAGGCACTGCTTGAGGCCACCAGTGCTAAGAGCAGCAATAAATTAATTAATAGCCCATAAAAAGAAATAAGTTCCTATAAAAAGCAGAGCCAGGAACTCCAAAAACCTTATCTGTCTGGGATCATTTAGTTGAGAGGCCAGCAGTAGCTGACTGTGGTGCATGTTAGGGCATTTTATTGCATGGTCATTACAGTGGCCTTGAGCTGCAAAAGGTCAGCCAGATAAAGCTGTATCTTTTATTCAGGAGTATCTTCAATGAAAAAAAATTTAAATTACTGTTCAGGCATTTATAGATGCAAGATTCATTTATCTGGCACCATAGACATTGTAAAATATGTCATTGTATAACATAATGACAGATGCATGAGCTCTACATGTATAATTATATATCTCCAGAAACAGCACATTCCCTAAATAAAGAACAAGTTGGTAGCAAAAGTGAGGAATAAGTTACTTTATAATTTTACTGTTGCTTTTCCCATGGAGTCGTTGAGGCTGAAGGCTTTGTGGAACAGAGCAGAAGAAAAAACCCTGACTCTTATCTAACAGGCCATGTGTTGATCATATCTGCTAGATCACTGGATCACAACCCTATCAGACTCAACATCCTTTTAAGAAGAAATATTTTCTAATACCCCATTAGGAGGCTTGAAAGAAATTAATATGAAATATGATTGGCCTACACTCATATATATATGTGTGTGCATTGTGCATGTATATACATATACACGACCCTGTGCACTGTAGCCCACCAGGCTCCTCCGTCCATAGGATTCTCCAGGCAAGAATACTGGAGTGGGTTGCCATTTCCTTCTCCAGGGGATCTTCCCGACCCAGGGATCGAAGCCAGGTCTCCTGCATTGCAGGCAGACGCTTTAACCTCTGAGCCACCAGGGAAGCCCATGTATATGCATAAACATTTAGTTTACATTTTCATAATGATTAACATTGAGCTTTTCACGTGCTTATTGGCCATTTGTACATCTTTGGAGAAACGTCTGTTCAGATCCTTTGCCCATTTTGTATTTGGGTTATGTGTTTAATTTGTAAGTGTTCTTTATATATTGTAGTTTCAGTTCCTTATCAGGTGTATGATCAGTGGGTGGGAGGAGTTACAACTTATCGAAATGGAAGAAGTGAAAAGTATATTCTTGTTGATGAGCTGGACCTGTTTTTGAAACTGTATCTTGAAACTCAGCACATTTGGTTTCTTGGAAGCGAAATGATATCAGAGACCACATCCTTTGAATAGAGGATGGATAGGGGAAAAAGCTGTGAATATAAGAGGTGATGGAACAGTTGTGAGGTCAACTTGTGGGGATTGTATCTGACATTGCTGGAAACAAAGGTATTCGGGAGTGGATACAATGTGTGCCAGGCACTGGGATATGTATAAGATTATTTACTAGTTATACTTCCTTTGGACTTCCCTGGTGGCTCAGAGGGTAAAAGCATCTGCCTACAATGTGGGAGACCCGGGTTCGATCCCTGGGTCGGGAAGATCCTCCTGGAGAAAGAAATGGCAACCCACTCCGGTAGTCTTGCCTGGGAAATCCCATGGATGGATGGAGGAGCCTGGTAGGCTATAATCCATGGGGTCCCAAACAGTCAGACACGACTGAGAGACTTCACTTTCACATACATCCTTTAGATGAGCTGTTTAGTTGGGGGAGTTGGTTTCTTTATATGTAAAATGGGGATCGATGTTACTGTGTCAAGTATATCGCTTTTATGACAGTGATAACAACGGCTAACATGCTGCCAAAAACTTTATAGGCTTCCTTTCATTCAGTCTCACGTGAACTGTGAGGTAGACACTGAGAAGTAAGACTGAGACTTGATCCTTCAAGGGGTTGAGTCGGGATTTGAGTCCATGTCTTGTTTTATTTCAAGATTTTTGCTCTGAAAGATTTCATTATGTAGTTTTAAAATGCTGTGAAATTTTGTCCACTCTAAATAAATGTGTAAAATTACATTTCATCCTGTTCCCTGGTGTTAGCCTGCAATGTAATATCTTTTCAGATTTACTTAGAAACTATTAGATACCTAAATGTTTGAAAGGATTACCTAACAGATTCAAGATAATAGGACCTCAAGAAAATATGACCTCAAGATACAATCCCAGTAATGTCAAATCTGATAACTTTCCAAGATGGTGTCTTAATTACTGTGGGAGGCAGAACAATGACCGCCTTGAGGATATCCAGGTTCTCCTCCCCACGACCTGTGAATATGTTACCTCGTATGACATAGGGACTTTGCTAGTGTAATTAAGTTAAAGATTTTGAGAGAGTGTCTTGAATTATCCAGTTGATTTTAATCACAGGGGTTCTTTAAAAAATGGAAGAGAGGGACTGAAGAATCAGAGTCAGAAAAGGCCTGTGACAGCAGAAGCACAGGTGAGCATGATGAGACTGCTAATTGGAGGCTGTGAACCAAGCGATGAAGCTTTTTTCAAAAAGGTGAGAAGTGGTTTTCCCCCAGTGCCTCCCTGAAGGAACACAGCCCTGCTGACACCTTGATTTTTGCCCATTAGACCCATTTTGGACTTCTGATCCCCAGAACTATAAAATAACATCTGCATTTTCTTAAGCCACTGTAGTTTGTTTATAGCATCAGTAGGAAGCTAATACAGTTTACTAACTCTGTAGAAACACTATAAGCATAAGATTCTTAATTCAGATTAAGCCACGGAGAATTTAATTTACTATCTTTTAGTCTTTAATCTTGGGACAGCTTGATTTATTGTCTTTGGGGAGGATTTTGGTGTTGTTTTTCTGTGTATACTCGAATACATGGCAAGGGACTAGAGCTTGAAGGAGATGAACAAAGCTAACCCAACTAGGTAGATCATTATTGCTCCAGGTAAATCATTATTTCTCCCCACAACATATTTTTTTATAAATACAGAAAATAAATCTCTCAGCCAAACAGGTTTAAAGTTTTTTTAAAAAACTCAGACTATTTGCATAAATTTAGATTTTTTTCTTTAAAAAGTGGAAAATAAAGATCTTTAACAGAGTAAAAATGTTGCACCATTTAGTGTTCTTTATGACTTTTTTTGTGGTAACTAGATGGGCCTCCTTCCAGTGGTAGAAAAAGGCTGATGATGAGATTGGTAATGCACAGAAACAAAGGCTGCAAAATACAGATTTAACTTGAAACGTTTGTAGTACTTTGAATCCTGCTCTCGGTGTCTTGTTTGCCTGAGGTATGGCTTCTGCAAGGGAGGTAAATCCTCAGATGATTGGTAAATGTCCTGGTTTGCCTGGGACTAAGAAGTTTCCTGGGATGTGCTTGCGTGCATGCTAAGTAGCTTCAGTCATGTCCTACTCTTTGTGACCCTATGGACCGTAACCAGCCAGGCTCCTAGGCAAGAATACTGGTGTGGGTGGCCATGCCTTCCTCCAGGGGATCTTCCCAACTCAGGGATCAAACCCACATCTGGTATGTCTCCTGCATTGGTAGGTGGGTTCTTTACCACTAGTGCCACCCAGGAAGCCCAGAGACGTGGGACTTTGCTAAAACTGGGAAAGTCCATGGCAAACAGGATGAGTTGATGACCGCCAGAATGACTAAGTCAGCTAGCTTCGGGAAGGCTCATGATTGCGTGGATTCTGGCCCAGGGCCCCACAGGCTGTTGACACCACCCACCCCACTCCGCTCATCCACGTCAAGCTTCACTCTCTGGGGACTGGTATGGGTTAAACTGGAAATAGGTCTGTTTAAAAAATAAAAAGACTTTTGCAAGAAGCAGGGAGGCTTTGTAAGAAATGTAGCCTCCAACCCATACTTCTCCTGATCTTGTATCAGATAACCTCATCCTTTCTTGGAAGCCTGAGTGAAAATGAAACACAACAACAAAAACCATCAAAGGTGCACCTTTTATATGACTCCTCTCAAATGAAAACCCATCTCAAATGAAAACCCATCCGCTTTCTTCTCTGGTCAAGACAAAAGACTTTTCTGGAATAGATACACTGTCTCTCCCCATCCTCCATTCCTGCCCCATCCCTGCAATTTTTGGATTATTAGCCAAATAAACAGCCTGTAGCAAATCTAAATCCAGCACAGTGGGAATTCAGGTTTCTTTGGCTCTTCACAGCAGTTTCTATTTTGCAAACCACTTTCAAGTGAGGGATACTCAGAATCCCTTCTTACAGTTGAGTGAAAGCTCAGCCTCATGGTGTGTGTGTGTGCACGTGTTCAGTCTTTGCGACCCTATGGATTTTAGCCCACAAGGCTCCTCTGTCCATGGGATTTCCCAGGCAGGAATACTGGGGTGGGTTGCTATTTTCTTCTCCAGGGAATCTTCCCGACCCAGGGAACGAACCCACATCTCCTGCGTTGCAGGTGAATTCTTTACCTCTGAGCCACTGAAGAAGCCCAAGCCTCATAAATGTTTTATAAGACATCCTGGAGTTCTTGCTTTTTCTAGGTATTAGGCCTCTCTCTGTCGGTAAGAGATTTCTCTTCATAACTGGCGGCTGGCAGAGAATGAAAGCACAGAGGAAAGCAAGGATTCATTAGACTCTAAAACCATCCACCTGATAATAATGACTGAATTTCTGTTGTCTGGATGCAGACAAGAATAACCTCTAAATCCACATAAACACATCACAAAGCATTCTCTTGGGATTTTCTCAATTCTTTTCTAACCTTAAGTATAGGCCCTGAAAACTTAGTGAACACTGTGCACTTGAGTAGTTCTAGAACTCTCAGTGTTAGGTGTGTGTGATGTGAGCTGTGCTGTAGTGTGTGCTGACATGAGCTGTGTAAGTTTTAGTACAAACAACAGGAAGTGTTTGTGGAGGGTAGCATCCTATCTCTTTGGTTGCTTCCCTTTTTCTGTTTCCTTGTCAGTAGGAAGTTCCATGGAAAATAGGGTGACAAACTGCAGTCACTTTCTTTGAGTCAATGAGGGCAAAAACTGCCTCTTTTCTACCATAAGAATTATCCAGATTGCTCAGCTCCTCTGGCTCCCTGGTCTCGCCTCTTTACTAGGAGTGAAACACCATCAGCCTCAGCCTTCTGTTTTGCCCAAATCTGTCATTTGGCTTGGGTTTTAGTCTCAGCCTTTGGAAGGCCAGGTATTCAGATGACTACCTCAGCCTTGTGTGTGGCCACTCTGAACTTGTACGTGGATGTGTGATCCCACGCTGTGTGTGCTATGCTGTCCTTAGCCGCTCAGTTGTGTTCTGACTCTTTGCGACCCCATGGACTATAGCCCGCCAGGCTTCTCTGTCCATGGGGATTCTTCAGGCAAGAATACTGGAGTGGGTTGCCATGCCCTCCTCCAGGGCATCTTCCCAACCCAGGGATGAATCCAGGTTTCCCACATTACACATGGATTCCTCACCTGCTGAGCCACCAGGGAAGCCCTTGAGTAGCCATCATCTCTAATCAGAGCGTCAAAATGTGATATGAATGTGGCCCGGGATATGTTGTTAATATGTGAACACTCAGTTTCAAACGTAGATGAGCATTCTAGTTATAAGTGGAGTGGAAGATCTCCTTACATGTTGAGGTTCTATCAATAGTTTATACATTTAATAGAATAAATTGATGGATAGACTTTTAGGAGAGAGTTTTGTTGGCTAGTTAATAATTTGAATAATAATAAAGGCCTCAAGATATTAGGAATTTAAAATGTGAGTGAAGAAATAATCTTTCACTTGCTCTGGAAAATATTCAGGAAGTATCTTCAAGCGGTGCACAAAGCTTCATTTGTGGGATTGCTCCAACACCATCACCCAGTTTTCAAGTTACGGAAGTTGAAGAGGACATAAATCTTTATCATGGTCATGTGCTGGCAATATAACAAGCAACAGTGTCCTGTTCTGACAGAGCAACCAAAAATATCTTAACTTAGCTCCACTTGCCAACTGTTGAAAGCAAATATCTAAGCAATATCCAGATGTTCAGTGGAGCAATCATAGGAGCAATCCTGAGGAATGAATGCTTGTATAGTATTAAAACCAAATTGTAAAATTTGATTAGCAAGGTATAAGAATAAAATGGAAATAATAAACAAACATTAGGAAAATTTTCAGATTTATTTTTGTCCCATGGACAGAGGAGCTGTCCATGAAGTCACAAAAGTGCCAGACACAACTGAGCAATTAAACAACAGTAACAATAACAGGATTCTCTTGTATGGGTACATCACATTTTGTGGGTGGGTTCCCTGGTGGCTCAGATGGTAAAGAGTGCCTGCAATGCAGGAGACCTGGGTTCGATCCCAGGGTTGGGAAGATCTGCTGGAGAAAGAAATGGCAACCCACTCCAGTATTCTTGCCCGGGAACTTCCATGGACAGAGGAACCTGTCCTCTGTAGACTGGCAGGCTACAGTCCATGGGGTCACAAAGAGCTGGACACAATTGAGCAGCGTCACTTTCATATCCACATTTGGGTTGCTTCCACCTTTTGGCTGTCCTGAATAGTGCTGCTATGAGCATTCGTCTATTAGTGTTACTTTGAACTGGGTTTTCAGTTCTTTGGAGTATCTACCCAAGAGTGGGGTTGCTGAGTCATACAGTAAATCTATGTTTGGCTTTTTGAGGGACCACCAAACTGTTTTACTTCTTTAGTCTTCATACTCAGGATTTCTGCACACTTGTGGCCTGCTGAGGCAGAAATTCGTAGTTCCTTTGAGTTGCTCTCGAAATTACTAAGGTACAGTAACAGTGTGCCAGTGGTGTGATCAGATCGCAGAGACCTTTAGCGGGATTCCTTTGCAGTTGTCCTTGTTCTGGGCAAATCTACTGAAGACCAAAACATCTGTGTTGAGAACTTATCTGACCTCATTGTGCTGGCTTATTGGGGACATTCATCTGTGCATTCATCAAATAGTTGCTGGTTATCTGTGAACCAAAGACACACAAATTTCTGCCTCAAGGAGCTTACATTTCAATTCCAGGGAACAGATAATAGACGATAACAATACTAAGTCAGAGCAGTCAGGGAAAGCCACGTGAATTTATTACCCCATGATCGTTTATAACTCTTTTAATATTTTTTTAAATCCATTGTGACTGTGGTTGTATTCTATTTTTTATTCCATAATTTGTTTGCTCTCCCCCCCACCTTTTTCTTAGACACACCTCCAGTAAGACTTCTATCTTATTAATCTTTTCATGGAAGCATTTAGTTTTGGTAGCCGTCACAGCTGTTCTGTATTTTGTTGATTTCTGCTCTCCTAGTTATTTTCTTTTTGTTTCTTTCCATTGGTTCTGCTGCTGCTTTCCCTTTGTTTGAGTTGAATGCTTAGCTCGTGTCTTTTTCAACCTTTCTGGTTTCCTGATAAATGTATGTGAAGCTATAAATTTGCCTTTAATGTAGTACTTTCACTGTCTGTGCCCCACCAATGTTGACATGTGGTGTTTTCACTATCATCCAGTTTAAAATATCTCCAAGAGTCATTGAGCCATATTTTATTTGGTTTCCAAATATTCTAAACAATTATCTTTCAAAAATTAATTTCAAATTTCACTGAAATTCCATTGGAGAACTTTATCTATATCATATTATTCATTGGGAATATGTTGAAGGAGATACATGCATGTTTATTTTTGTAACTGTTCCATGTGTACCCTAAAAGAACTTGGATTCTTGGTGGCTGTTGAATTCTCTGTATATCTATTAGCTTCATGGAGGCCCTCTGTAAAGAAGTACTTTTGAACTGAGATCTGAATGTCTGGAAAGAGTCAACTCACTGGAAATCAGGGGGGAGAGGATCCCAGGCAAAGGGGACAGAAAGTGCAAAGGCCTTGAGGTAGGAATGAGCTTGATGTTTTCCAGGAATGTAAACAAGGCCTGGAGCAAAGTGGGCAAGGAGGAGAGTGAGGTGAGGTCAGACCCTGAGATGTAGTCAGGGGCCTGATCAAGCAGGGCCTCAGAGGCCATGGTATGGATGTTTGATTTTAAGTAACAGAGTAAATTAATTGACCACACTTACCAGATGATGTGCTATGTACTTTGTGTAAGCCTCATATCAGGTACAAGTTCAGTTCAGTTCAGTTGCTCAGTCGTGTCCGATTCTTTGGGACCCCATGAACCGCAGCACACCAGGCCTCCCTGTCCATTACCAACTCCCGGAGTTTACCCAAACTCATATCCATTGAGTTGGTGATGCCATGTAACCATCTCATCCTCTGTCATCCCCTTCTCCTCCTGCCTTCAATCTTTCCCCAAATCAGGTCTTTTCAAATGAGTCAGCTCTTCGCATCAGGTAGCCAAAATATTGGAGTTTCAGCTTCAGCATCAGTCCTTCCGATGAATACCCAGGACTGATTTCCTTTAGGATGGACTGGTTGGATCTTCTTGCAGTCCAAGGGACTCTCAAGAGTCTTCTCCAACACCACAGTTCAAAAGCATCAATTCTTTTGCACTCAGCTTGCTTCATAGTCCAACTCTCACATCCATATATGACTACTGGAAAAACCATAGCCTTGACTAGACAGACCTTTGTTGACAAAGTAATGTCTCTGCTTTGTAATATGCTGTCTAGGTCAGTTGTAACTTTCCTTCCAAGGAGTAAGCGTCTTTTAATTTCATGGCTGCAATCACCATCTGCAGTGATTTTGGAGCCCCAAAAAATAAAGTCAGCCACTGTTTCCACTGTTTCCCCATCTATTTGCCATGAAGTGATGGGACCAGATGCCATGATCTTAGTTTTCTGAATGTTGAACTTTAAGCCAACTTTTCCACTCTCTTCTTTCACTTTCGTCAAGAGGCTCTTTAGTTCTTCACTTTCTGCCATAAGGGTGGTGTCATCTGCATATCTGTGGTTATTGATATTTCTCCCAGCAATCTTGAGTCCAGCTTGTGCTTCCTCCAGCCCAGCGTTTCTCATGATGTACTCTGCATATAAGTTAAATAAGCAGGGTGACAATATACAGCCTTGATGTACTCCTTTTCCTATTTGGAACCAGTCTGTTGTTCCATGTCCAGTTCTAACTGTTGCTTCCTAACCTGCATACAGGTTTCTCAAGAGGCAGGTCAGGTGGTCTGGTATTCCCATCTCTTGAAGAATTTTCCCCAGTTTATTGTGATCCACATAATCAGAGGCTTTTGCATAGTCAATAAAGCAGAAATAGATGTTTTTCTGGAACTCTCTTGCTTTTTTGGTGATCCAGCAAATTTTGGCAATTTGATCTCTGGTTCCTCTGCCTTTCCTAAAACCAGCTTGAACATCTGGAAGTTCACGGTTTACGTATTACTGAAGCCTCGCTTAGAGAATTTTGAGCATTACTTTACTAGCATATGAGATGAGTGCAATTGTGCGGTAGTTTGAGCATTCTTTGGCATTGCCTTTCTTTGGGATTGGAATGAAAACTGACCTTTTCCAGTCCTGTGGCCACGGCTGAATTTTCCAAATTTGCTGACATGTTGAGTGCAGCACTTTCACAGCATCATCTTTTAGGATTTGAAATAGTTCAACTGGAATTCCATCACCTCCACTACCTTTGTTCATAGTGATACTTTCTAAGGCCCACTTGACTTCACATTCCAGGATGTCTGGCTCTAGGTGAGTGATCACACCATAGTGATTATCTAGGTCATGAAGATCTTTTTTGTATAGTTCTGTGTATTCTTGCCAGCTCTTCTTAATATCTTCTGCTTCTGTTAGGTCCATACCATTTCTGTCTTTTATTGTGCCCATCTTTGCAGGAATTGTTCCCTTGGTATCCCTAATTTTCTTGAAGAGATCTCTAGCCTTTCCTTTTCTATTGTTTTCCTCTATTTCTGTGCATTGACCACTGAGGAAGTCTTTCTTATCTCTCCTTGCTATTCTTTGGAACTCTGCATTCAAATGGGTATATCTTTCCTTTTCTCCTTTGCTTTTTGCTTCTCTTCTTTTCACAGCCATTTGTAAGGCCTCCTCAGACAGCCATTTGCTTTTTTGCATTTCTTTTTCTTGGGGATGGTCTTGATCCCTGTCTCCTGTACAGTGTCACCAACCTCCATCCATAGTTCCTCAGGCACTCTGTCTATCAGATCTAGTCCCTTAAATCTGTTTCTCACTTCCACTGTATAATCATAAGGGATTTGATTTAGGTCATACCTGAATGGTCTATTGGTTTTCCCCACTTTCTTCCATTTAATTTTGAATTTGGCAATAAGGAGTTCATGATCTGAGCCACAGTCAGCTTCCAGTCTTGTTTTTGCTGACTGTATAGAGCTTCTCCATCTTTGTCTGCAAAGAATATAATCAGTCTGATTTTGGTGTTGACCATCTGGTGATGTCCATGTGTAGAGTCTTCTCTTGTATTGTTGGAAGAGGGTGTTTGCTATGACCAGTGCATTCTCTTGTAAAAACTCTATTGGCCTTTGCCCTACTTCATTCTGTACTCCAAGGCCAAATTTGCCTGTTACTCCAGGTATTTCTTGACTTCCTACTTTTGCATTCCAGTCCCGTATAAAGAAAAGGACATCTTTTTTGGGTGTTAATTCTAAAAGGTCTTGTAGAGTACAAGTACAAACAGATTACATCTTATGCACTGAAGGAAGCACTATGAGATTAAAGGTACCTTAGAGATCATATTTAGCCCAATCCTTTTGCAAATATGAAAACTAAGATGAGGTTTAGAGGGGTTTTACAGCTAGCCAGTTGAAGTTCAGGCTTTGGACATCTCCTGTTACTCTGATAGATAAAATCCTAAAAGAGAGGACTCCACTTTTATATAATTTCATTCAAATGTTATTGAAAGGAATCTTACCTTGTTATAAGCAAAAATCATGCTTACCCATCCTATGTACTTATTTTGTAAATCTAGACTTTTATAGATGAGGTTTATTCAAACCCAGTTATTTTATAAACTGAGTTTCTCAGGACTTCCCTGGGCGTCTAGAGTTAAGAATCCACCTTCCAGCTCAGGTAACACAGGCTTGGTCTCTGGTCAGGGAACTGAGATCCCACATGCCAGGGGGCAGCTAACCCCACGTGCTGCTGCAATTCCTGAATCCATGAGTGTCACTAGAGAGAAGCCCATGTGCCGCAACTAAGACCTGATGCAACCAAGTAAGTAAATAAGTATTTTTTTAAAAAATCAGCTCTCCATAAGAAAAAAAAAAGATCCAAAAAACAACATGAGTTTCCCACCCCTGTGGGAAGGAAGGGGTGTGGGAAGGAAGGAAGGAGGATTCCTTCCTCTGCTTAAATGTTCTGCTCACTCTGATTATACCCCTCTCCGCTTCACTTCAACATTTGGATCTGTTTCTTTGAGGCAGCAGCTTCAACCCACCTTATACTCTGCAGGCCGCTGCTGTCCCATTTCCAGGACAACCTACCCCAGCACTTTTTCTTTTGATAAGAACTTTGTGGCACATTCTGAAACCTCTGCATCACAAAGACACTCAAAGAAATTACCCACCAGCTCTGCCTGGCTGCCTGTGGGTTTCTCACCTTACCCGCCTTGGAGGCCGAGCCACTCTGCTCTCCCAGCAGCACAGGAGCTAATGTGGATGCACCCTGAGCAAACAAAGCTGATTCAGGTGCCGCTCTAGGCAGTCCGCAGACTGAATGGGCATGGTATGCATGTGCCCATGGTATGCATGGATGCCTCCCTACCTATGAGCCTGAATCCTCACAGGCAACAGCAAGTGCCTGTGGGAACCAAGTCCTTTAGTGCTTTATCCGAAGCTGAAGGCAGATTTATTCCCAGAAGAGTGAAAATGTCTTTCCTGATAGTGGATGGCAAAGTCAATGCCTCAGGCAAGGCCAGTGCCTCAAACTCCACACTAAGAAAGCCCAAAGTAAGATATATATCCACCAACCACTGGCTTATCCCTTCTACCTTGCATGTCCTCACAAATTTTGTTCTCCTGGCTTGCTGACCAGGCTGGGGATCTCCGTTGGAATGTTTTCTGACAGGATATATTTATATGTATTTGGAGGGAACAAAATGTATGAATAACAAGCTAAGCCAAGCCTCCAACTGAGACTCAGACTAAAACAATCTATTGTTGCTGTTGTTCAATTGCTAAGTCGTGTTGGACTCTTTGCAACCCCACGGACTGCAGCACGCCAGGCTCCTGTGTCCTCCACTATCTCCCGGAGTTTGCTCACATTCATGTCCTTTGAGTCGGTGATGCTACCTAACCATTTCATCCTCTGTTGTCACAAAGATTCTAGATGCTGCAAAAAAAAGTTTATACTTTTAATGATATAAGGAAATTTCCATGAAATGTAAAAATCCTACAGTTGCCTAAGCATTGGTTTCTGCTTTTGTTGATGTAAAAAATTGTGGTAAATATACATAACATAAATTTAACTACTTTTCAGTGTACAATTTAGTGGAGTTAAACACATTCAGTGTTGTATAACTGTGGTCATTATCCAGTTCTAGAATTTTTTCATCATCATGAGCTTTGTTCCCATTAAACACGAACTCCTCATTTTCTTCTCCCACAGAAGCCCCTGGTAATCTTTATTCTACTTTCTGTCTGTATGAATTTGTCTTTTCTGGATATTTCATATCAATGGAGTCATATAACATAGGGCCTTAGTGTCTCGCTTACTTCAATTACTATAATGTTTTCAAGGTTCATCCATGCTATAGCATAATGTCAATACTTCATTCCTTTTTATGGCCAAATAATATTCCATTGTATGTGTATAACCCATTTTGTTCATCCATTCATCTCTCCATGGACACTTGGGTTGTTTTCATCTTTTGGCTGTTGTCAGTAGTACTGCTATGATCATTTGTGTACAAGTCCTTGCCTTCAGTTCTTTTGGGTATATACCTAGGAGCAAAATAGCTGGATCATAAGGTAATTCTATATGTAAGTATTTGAGTAACAGATACTTGATGGACTCAAGCATTAGATTTTGTACTTAAAATATATTCATCACAGTTAAAAGGAACAGAGTTATTTATTAGGACTACCATAATAAAGCACCATGGACTTGGTGCATGTGTGGGTGCTCAGTTGATTCAGTCATGTCCTACTCTTTGTGACCCCATAGACTGTAGCCCACCAGACTCCTCTGTCCATGGGATTCTCCAGGCGAGAATACTGGAGCAGGTTGCCATTTCCTTCTCCAGGGGATCTTCCTGACCCAGGATAGGCTGTGGTGGGGGGTGAGGGTGGGGCTTAAATAGCAGAAATTTGATGTATGAGATCAAGGTGTGAGCAGAGTTGATTTTTCCTCAGGCTCCTCTCCCTGTTTCTTAGATAGCCATCTTCTCCTTATATCTTCATCTGATCTTCCCTCTTTGCCTGTGTCCTAATCACCTCTTCTTACAAGGACATCAGTCAGATTGGATTAGATCACCCATGTGATCTCATCTTACCTTAATTGCCTCATTAAAGACTATATCTCCAAACATAGTCATTTTTTGAGATAATGGAGGCTAGGACTTCAATATATACATTTTGGTGGTGGTGGGTATGCTATTAGTGACTTACCCAAGACAAATCAGGGTATAGGAAAACTCAAAAGATGGTTTTTAAACTTGATTTCTGTATTTCAAGAAATGCCATCAGCCGTTCCTGCTGTCTCTGAATTTGTCATTATCTGTGACATTTTCCGGTGTAGAATGAGGTGATTTCTTTGTCTCTTTAGATGTGCATTCAGGGTTAAAGGTTTGTAATAAATACTATCTTTGCAAGAAAAAATGAACTCTAATTGAAGAGTCACATTTCCCTTAGGCAAGAAACATCATGCAGATTGTGTTTTGTCTTGAACATATTTCAGTGTCACTTACTATCCTTCTATGGCATCATTTTAAATAGCTGCATACAACTCTGTTATATGAGTGTTCCATAATTTATTTAACCAACCTTCTAGTGTTGGAGTTAATGGAATTTTAAAAATTCTTACTCAGATTCTTTTCTTTCTGTCACCGCCACCCAATTAGAAGTCCAGGTAGCTTTTTTGAATCACTCTAATATGATTCCAGTAGAAGTCTAAAAGTAATCTTCCTCTCTGGGATTTCCCCCTTCACCCACCATCCTCATGGTGGTCTGAAGACTGTTCTTAAGTCACTGCTTTCCTCACATCACCTGCCAACCCAAGAACGACTCCATCTTAACTTTGCAATCACTGCAGTGGAAGCACAGAGTCCTAACCACTGAACCACTACTAAATTCCCTTTTTTTTTTTTTTTAATTTTGGCTGAGCTGGGTCTTTGCAGCACCCAGGCTTCCTTTAGTTGCCTTGTGTTATGTGGGATCTTAGTTTCCCAACCAGGGATTGACCCTGTGTCCACTGCATTGCAAGGTGGATTCTTAACCACTGGACCACCAGGGAAGTCCTCCCCCGCACCCTCCCACCCCGTCTTTTTAAAAAAAAGATTTTCCCAAATCACCCTTTATTTAATTTTCATCCACCTAATTCCCAACATGGGGAGCCAGCCAAGTCTATTTGTAATCTCAGCACGTGTCATACTTTCTTCTCTGGACCTGGCTGGTGCCACGTCCTGTTGGGAATCCCTCTTCTCATCTCACTGGATATTTGCAGTCTTCATCCAAGAGGGCCAGCACATGTATCATAAGCTGTATGAAGCCCCCTGTGGTTATTCTTGTCAGTATGGATTTTTATTTTGCCTTTCTTTGAGCTTCTGTCTCACTGAGATGGGACCACACAGTTTATGAAGCAGTAAGAAAATAAGTACGTTTGTGTCCCTTCCTGGCTAGACTAGAAGGGAAAGGCTTTGTCGTAAACGTCCCAGTCACACTGGCCATCTGACCGTTCTTGGGATGTACTCATTTCTTTCCCACTTCGGTGCTTGGTGCTTGCCGTCCCTCTGCCTGAAATGTTCTGCCTCCAACTCATCATGGTTAGTTCCTTCTTATCATTCAGATCTAGTTTAAATGTCACTTCCTTGGAGAGGCCATCCCTGACCCCTGTCAGAAGTAACCCCATTGCTGGGACTTCCCTGGGGATCCAGTGGCTAAGACTCTCCTCTCCCAATTCAGGGTCAATCCCTAGTCAGGGAACTAGATCACACCTGAAGATCCTACATGCTGCAATGAAGATCGAAGATCCTGGGTGCTGCAACTCAGACCTGGCGCAACTAAATAAATAAACATTCTTTTAAAAAGCTAAGTAACTCCATTTTTGAAAAAAATTAAAGAACATTGCTTGTTTCCTTCAAACCCTTTATCCCAGGCGTTGTTCATTTCATTTATTTACACGTTGCTTGCCCATCTTTCCCACTGCACCTAACCTCTTGTTCACTTGTTTATCCTGGTACCGTACCTACACAGTGCCAGGGTGTTCAATAAATGTTTGCTGAATGAATCGGTGTGGGATTGGATGGAATGGAAAAAGAGATGGGGGATGCTGAGGCTGTCCCTTGGATTTCTGGCTTGGGAAATTGAGCTGATGGCAGGCGTTGCTGCTAACTGAGCTTTGGAGTTCTAGAAGAGCACCCGTGGGCAGAGCGGAGGAAACAGAGATGATGATTTCTCCTCTGTGCTTATTTGAGGTGCCTCTACACTGTTTAAGTAGAATATTCATCCACAGGCAGTTCAATATAGGGGCCTAGACCTTAGGAGTGATGCTTGGGTACTGTCCAAATAACAGTATAGCTAGCATCGTTAGACATGGTTAAACTTAAATGATAATCATGCCTCACATTTATTGATCACTTACTCTGTACCAGGCAGTGTGCTGAGTGCTTCACATTTAATATTTAATACAACCCTTGGACACAACTAAAGTTTCTAAGGATTAGATAAATTGCCTGAAGTCACTCAGCTGATTAATTGGCAAGCTAGGATTTGAACTCAGGTGGTCAGTTTCCAGCGTCCCAGCTCTTCCCCACTGCACCACTGTGCTGGAGTAGGCAAGCAGGCACGCAGAGCCAAGCCCTTTGCCTTTGAGGAGCTTCTTGTTTGCTTGGGGACGTAAAATATAACTCATAATTTAAACTGTCCTCCACAGGCTTGCCTCAGACTCCTATCCAAGCCTGTCAAGTACAAAAATTATTTGGTTAAAATGACTAGTGTTGACCTCCTTTGATTCCTGAAGACTCAGATTCATGTGACCTTCATAATTCATTTAGAAGAAATAAGGATGTTGGAAATGCAAAATCCTCTCCACAGATCATCATCTGTTTTGGAAACAAGATTCACAACCCTCCTGGGACTAAAAAAGAGGAATCTGAAAGATCACAGTAAAAGTGAAAGAAGATAATGATGACTACATCCATTCAAAAGGGAGCAGAAGGATTTCAGTCAGGGGACTCAGGGATTCCCAGAATGATGACTGCATAGGATCAGAGTATGTGCTAAGAAACACACAATCAGCAGAAAGTGTAACCACACCCAGTGCCCTCAGATGGTTAATTGAGTAAATGGGGGTTAATGGTCCCAGTTTCTCATGGGCTCTAGGAAACAGGGCTTTGCACAGTGACTACACAGAAGCCAAGCCTCTAATTTTTTAGGGCAACTGGAATTAAGGGTACCTGAATCACCTCCTCTTCACCCCATTGGTAAGGGAGGGATTCCCACCCTGAGGGTATGGGGATGGCTAAGCATAGGACACCTAGCACTGGATAGATGAAGCTGGCAGCAATTCATTAGTCACATATACTCACAGCACAGGGAAGATGGACACCGCATGCCTTGCAGGGTCACATGGGGATGGCATTTAGGAACAGAGTGCACAACCAGAAGCAGTGGGAGTCACGCTTGCTTTGTAGTATCAGGAAGGTGAGGTGTCATGTGCTTCCCACAGGAGGATGTCATTGGCTCTTCTGGATAATTCCATGCCCTGGTGGGGAACTCAAATCCACTCGGCAGGGATCGGCAGAACTGCATCTGGTCCATCTAATAAGGAGGGAAAGCTGTTGAACTAGGTGACCTTTTCTATCAGAAGAGAAACTTGCAGTTAAACCAAGCTAGGCCCTCCTGATTTCACCAGATGTTAAGGCAGCATGTGATATTAGACCTTGATTTTAGGCTTTACACCACAGGGTGGAATGCATCTGTAGGCTCTGTTGACTGCCCCTTGTCTCTAGATTTGGCACATTCCTGCCCCTGACTCAAAGTCAATGAGTGTTCTCATCCCCATCTACCTGGGACAGGAGATACTCTAAAATTCAAGGCACAATGGGAATTCCCCAGCCGTCCAATGTTTAGGACTTGAGAGGCCCTTGATTCGATCTCCAGTCAAGGAACTAAGATCCTGCAAGCCCAAGAGGAAGAGCAAGAGAGAATAGAAATTCAGTCTGTTTTGCTGCATGTTTGGGACAGATGTTTCATGGAGTAGGGAAAGACTGAAATGAAAATTAAAACTACATCTACCAGCACTCTTTTTTTTTTTTTCCATTTATTTTTATTAGTTGGAGGCTAATTACTTTACATCATTACAGTAGTTTTTGTCATACATTGAAATGAATTAGCCATGGATTTACATGTATTCCCCATCCCGGTCCCCCCTTCCCACCTCCCTCTCCACCTGATCCCTCTGGGTCTTCCCAGTGCACCAGGCCCGAGCACTTGTCTCATGCACCCAACCTGGGCTGGTGATCTGTTTCACCCTAGATAATATACATGTTTCAATGCTGTTCTCTTGAAACATCCCACCCTCGCCTTCTCCCAGAGCCCACAAGTCTGTTCTATACATCTGAGTCTCTTTTTCTGTTTTGCATATAGGGTTATCGTTACCATCTTTCTAAAGTCCATATATATGTGTTAGTATACTGTAATGGTCTTTATCTTTCTGGCTTACTTCGCTCTGTATAATGGGCTCCAGTTTCATCCATCTCATTAGAACTGATTCAAATGAATTCTTTTTAATGGCTGAGTAATATTCCATGGTGTATATGTACCACAGCTTCCTCATCCATTCGTCTGCTGATGGGCATCTAGGTTGCTTCCGTGTCTTGACTATTATAAACAGTGCTGCAATGAACATTGGGGTGCACATGTCTCTTTCAGATCTGGTTTCCTTGGTGTGTAAGCCCAGAAGTGGGATTGCTGGGTCATTACCAGCACTCTTAATGATCAGAATTATCTTCTAAAAATCAAATATAATCTTACCAGGCTCCTACCTAAAACCTATCAGTGGGTCTCCATTGGTCTTTCTTAAGAGAAGGACAAAACTCTTTGCCGTGGCCTTTAAGACCCTATGCAGTCCAACCCCTGCCTATCCAGTCTTACCTCATTCTTTACTTCCCCATACTATTTATGGAACAGGCATACTAGTCTTCTTTAAGTTCTGCAAACTTCTGTAGTTTTTGTTAGCCCTAAGACATTTGCACATTCTATTTTCTTTGTCTAGATTGCTCTTTCCTCCCCAGCTCATCTAACTCATCTAGAATTTATCCTTCGGATTTCAGCTGAAGGGCTCCTTCCTCAGGGAAGACTTCTCTGATTTCCCCAAATAGGTCAAGTTCCCCTATTATAGGCTCTCAAAACATCTTCTTCATCATGATACTTATCATAAGTTGCACGTTTACATTTATTTGAATTATTTGATTAATATTTATCTCCTCACATTGCCACGAGAGCAGCAACTTATCTATCTTTGATCTCTAGTAAATGCCTAAAAGAAAACTCCTGTTTACCTGTAGTCTGCTCGTAGCACTTCTGACACCAAATGTGCATGGGGTTTTCCAACACAAGTAATTCTCCAAAACTCTCCAGACACCAACTGAGTGTCTTGCAATTCAGTTATGACATGAATTACCTGGAGTTAGCATAAACCTCACAGGTTAAGGGCTCAATGCCCCAAGATTGTCCCCCACTTCAGACATTCAAGGCTGTCACCTGTATTTCTGACCAACTGGTTATAAGTTGGGGGTTCCTATAACCCCCTCCTCAGGTTCAGTAGAACTCAGGAAAACACATTTACTTACTTATTGTAAAAGATATAATAAAAGATACAGATGAATAGCCAGATGAAGAGTTACATAGAGTGAGAGCCAGAAGAGTCTTGAGTACAGAAGCTTTTGTCCTTGTGGAGTTGGGGGTGTACCACTCTCCCCAAATGTGGATGTGTTCTTCAATATGAAAGGTTTCTTAACCCCATAAGGTAGGGATTTTTACGGAACTTTCATTACATAGTCAAAATCAGTGACTAACTTAGTTTTCATCCCACCCTGCTCCGCCACTCTGGAGGGTATGGGAGTAGGACTGAAAGTTCCAAGCTTCTGATCATGGCTTGGTCTTTCGGTGACCAGCCCCCTTTCTGAAGTTATCCAGGAGCCCACCAAGACTGGCCTCATTAGAACACAAGACAGTTCTATCTCCAGGAAATTCCAAGGGATTTAGGAGATCTGTGTCAGGAACTGGGGGCAGAGACTAAAATTCATCTTTGTGTGTCATAGTGCCTCAGGGTGTGTATGTTGAATGAATGTGTCAGTGAATAAGACTACTGATTTGGGGATCTTCTGAGAAAAGAAAGTAAAAGGAATACTTCAATAAATACAAATTACACATTATTCTTTTTTTTATTACCAAAACAGTTAAGACATCTGCATTGCCAAGCTAGAATTAGGAAGGGTTTTAAGAAGGATTCCCTCTAAAGAGAGGAATGCAAGTCCATACCAATGCTACATGAAATCAGGCAGAGTTACAAGAAAGCAGATCTCCGATACAGAGATGAAGCACTGAATACTGTCTAATTCCTATAACAGAAGAATGGATTTAAGTACAAAAAACAGATTCTATAAAATGTGACTTTAATTAGGATGCCTTTGGCAGTGACACTGTTTTCTACAGTAGACTAAAAATAAGAATATAAATGTGATGCATGTTATTCTAGGAAGTGTCAGACACGCAGTTGACGTAACACTTCACCCTCTCACCCAGAGCATCTGGGAAAGGTGAAGGAAAACAGTAGGTGGATCCAGTGATTATTTGTCATTCCAAATTCTGACTCCATCTGGGGCCTCCACAAGGTGAGAGAAACACACTAGGTATAAGGCACCAAAAAATTTCATGTGAAGGCTCAGAGGCTATCAGAATGGAAATCTGTAGCAGGTACATAGAATTCTTGGAGTAAAAAATTTCAGTTCAGAAGAAGTCATATATAATTCACTTTTCAAAAATATCTCTGAAAGGTAGTAAAAATGAGAGTTAAATCTGGCCCAATTAACTTGATTCCTGAGTTTAAAGCCAGATAAAATGCTCGGTCAAAAAAGGAAGGTTTTTGTTCATATTATTTTACATTAATACAGTAGAAAGCTGGTGATTTTTAAAAAGTATCAAAGTGCTAAATATTAAAGAGTATGTATAAAAACTCACACACCATTTATTAGTCACAGTTTTGAATAGTGCTCTGTATTTATTGTTTAAAATAGTTGTCATTTCGAAACAGCCTGTTCTAGTGCTAAAACCTTGAAAAGGAAATCCTGAGTAGGATCCTAAAACCTGCTATTCATTTTTATACTCTCAGTGGTTGATGGATAGAAATGGTAAGAGCTTTGAGTGTGAATTGCTTTTTAAGTAGCAATCAGACTGTATCCATTGTAACTGGTTGCAAAGTACAGGATGTTAAAGGCATAAAGGTGGCTTTTATTTTTTCCAGTTTTTAACAGCAATAGTTACTTCCAGTCATAGAAATGTGATGTGGATTGCAATGTATTGGGTAGCTCAGCAGTTAGATTTGATGGATTCCAGAGCTGGTCTGGTGAGTTACCTGATTTGGTCTGCAGTCACATATATATTGCTGAAGATACATATGGTGCATATATGCTGTATATATATATACACACACACATATATTGCTGGCTTAAAACTCAACATTCAAAAAAAGAAGATCATGGCATTCAGTCCCATCACTTTATGGCAGATAGATGAGGAAACAATAGAAACAGTGACAGATTTTATTTTCTTGGGCTCCAAAATCATCGCAGATGGTGACTGCAGCCACGAAATTAAAAGATGCTTGCTCCTTGGAAGAAAAGCTATGACAAATCTAGACAGTGTATTAAAAAGCAGAGACATTACTTTGCCAACAAAGGTCCATATAGTCAAAGCTATGGTTTTTCCAGTAGTCATGTATGGATGTGAGTGTTGCACCATAAAGAAGACTGAGTGCTGAAGAATTGATGCTTTTGAACTGTGGTGTTGGAGAAGACTCTTGAGAGTCCCTGGGACTGCAAGGAGATCAAACCAGTCAATCCTAAAGGAAATCAGTCCTGGGTATTCATCGGAAGGACTGATGCTGAAGCTGAAGCTCCAATATTTCAGCCACTTGATGTGAGGAGCCGACTCATTAGAAAAGACCCTGATGTGGGGAAAGATTGAAGTCAGGAGAAGCGGACAACAGAGGATGAGATGGTTGGATGGCATCACTGACTTAATGGACATGAGTTTGAGCAAGCTCTGGGAGATGGTGAAGGACAGGGAAGCCTGGCCTGCTGCAGTCCATGGGATCGCAAAAAGTCAGACACGACTGAGGAACTGAACAATAACAACATATATATATTATGGCTGATTCACATTGTTTTACAGTAGAAACCAACACGACTTTGTAATGCAAATATCCTCCAATTAAAATAAAAGGAAACCTAAGCCCTCAAGGGGCTCCAGGGATATCCAGGCTGCCTAAGAACCTTAGAACCAGAGAAGGTGTAGGCTGAGTCTACATCCTATGAGTCAGGCTTGCTGTCTGTCCCAGTTATCTATTGCTGTATAACGGACAACCCCAAACATAGTTTAAGATAACAGTTCTGTTCTGTGGGTTCACTGGGAAACTCTCACTTATGGTGTCTGTTCAGCTGCAGTTATATGTTAGCAGGATCTGGAATAGTCTGGAGGATTCTTCTCTACCATGTCTAGTGACAGGCTTGGATGTCTTGAGTGCTGGGCGCTGGTCAGGCATCTCTCCTCTCCACGCATCTGCTTGGGCTTCCTCACAGCAAGGTGGACTCCAAATGGGCAGGTTTTTACAGGAGAGCTGGTTTTCTTTGCAACAAGAGTTTCAAGGGACAGGAAATGGAAACTGTCAGCATCTTAGGACTAAGACCCTGAATCAGATACAGCATCACTTTATCATTGGATAAAGTGATCAAAGCTGTCAAGACCCAAGGGGAGGAGATATAACCCTCAGGTCCTGTGGAACAGATGTCAAAAAAACTTGTGGACACTTTTAACCCTCCTCATTCTTTTTTTAAAAGAACATTATTTTTTTTTAAATTCATTTTTGGCTGTGCTGGGGTCTTCATTGCTATGCATGTGCGGGCTTTCTCTAGTTGCAGAGAGCGGGGGCTGCTCTTCATTGCAGTATGCGGGCTTCTTATTGCAGTGGCTTCTCTAGTTGCAGAGCATGGGCTCTTGGACACATGGGCTTCAGTAGTTGTGGTGCATGGGCTCAGTTGCTCTGCAGCATGTGGGGTTTTCCTGGATCAGGGATTGAACCCATGTCCCCTGCTTTGGCAGGTGGATTCTTAACCACTTGACCACCAGGGAAGCCCATATTCATGTAGCTTTTATGCATTAATAAGAAAATTTATGTACACTGTCTCAATTTGCTCTCCTAATTGTGAAACAGTAGGTTGGCTAATAAGGCAACTAAGGTACAGAGATTAAAGGCCTAGGATCTCAACCACCTAGGGATAGAATGGAGAAATGAATCTGAATCTCTTGACCCTCAGTCCATGCTGAGGGATTCTGGTTTATCTGTTGTTTGTTTACCCTGTCACTTTGCTCTCTGACACACATAGAGCTGGGGAGGAAAGCCCATTTCCCTTTGGCTAAAGATCTGAACACACATCCTTGCAGGTGAAGCTCAAGGTGCAAGCAAAGGCAATGTTCTGTGACTGCTCAGTGCCTCAGTAAGGACTCTTGAAGCCGCTGTACTGGCCTTCACTCTTGGGGAACTCTCTCCGGATCCTCCAGCGGCAGCAGCTGGGCAGGATGGCGAAGTCAGCCAGGTCCTGGGAGCCAAAGCGCCAGGTGGTGTAGCTCCTGTAGGCGCAGTGCCGCAGCCGGCTGTTGGCAGAATCTGCATCCAGCACCAGCAAGGGCTCCTGGTACTGCAGGAGGAATTGCAGGACCCTCCTGGACAGCACAAGGTCCCTGAATAGCTCTGAGGTGGTGATACAGGCACCCAGCTTTTTCCGGCAGCACAGCTCCTCCAGGCGTCTTTGGTTCTCAGGGAGTTGGGATGGAAGGCAGTTTCCACACTGGCACCAATCCGGGCAGTCCCTGGATTTAAGGCGTGCCTCTTCGCCGAGCAGCTGGATCTCCTCTGGTTGTCCGGGCATGGGGGGTGGGTCATGAAGAGACAGAGGCAGCCGGGACAAGTCTGAAAAGTCCAGCTGTGATCTCTGAAAAAGGCAAGTTTCCAAACCCGTCAGCAGTGACAACCCCTAGGGTTCTGGGTTCTTTAATTTTCTTATGAACTTATAAGGTTACATTTAATACTACATTAATACTAGCAGCTCTCATTTATTAAATGTACACGTCAAGTCTGTGTTTCTCAAGCATCGCCTCATTTAAGCTTTTGAAAAACCTCATGAGGGCTTCCCTTGGTGGCGCAGTGGGTGAGAATCTGCCTGCAATGCAAGAGACAAGGTTTGATCCCTGGTCTGTGAAGATTCCACATGCCACAGAGCAACTAAAGCCCATGAGCCACAACTTTTGAGCCCACGTGCCTGGAGCCTGTGCTCCGAAACAGGAGAAGCCACTGCAGTGAGAGGCCCGTGCAGCCCAGAGAAGAGTGGCCCCTGTTCACTGAAACTGGAGAGGGCCAGCGTGTAGCAACAAAGACCCAGAGCAACCAAAAATAAATAAATAAATTTTTTTTTTTAAAGGAAAGCCTCATGAGATATGTGTCTGAATCTCTATTTTACAGGTTTGGAAAGTGAAATTCAGAAAAGCCAGGCCTTAGTGCATATATCCTCTCATCAGAGAGACCTCCGGGCCCCGCCCACCTGATCTAGGTAGTTCCCCTCCGCTCAGGTCCTTCTCTTACCACATGATGATGTGCTATGCTCTTCATTAGTACTTACCACCATCTGAAATGATCTTATGAACTCACATGTTTCCTGGATGATTCCTCTTCCACATGAAAGCGGGGGCCCTGTTTGCTTTGTTTCCTGCCTATATCCCCAGTGCCTATGACAGTACCCAGCACATAGTAGACAATAAATATTTGCTGACTTAGCTCTCCTTTCTCACCATGCTCCCTTTTCTGAAAAATCTATTTGTTATCCTCCAAGGGAATTTGCCATAATTGCCATCATTTATATCTATTCTTTGTGACATATACCTTCATTCACCAGACAAAGAGAGTGTGAGTTGAGTACATTAAAACTAAATGGTTCATGTACATGAATGTACACAGCACCATTATTATAACAGCCAAAGGGTGAAAATAACTCATGTCCATCAATGAATGAATGGATAAAAAACTGTTATGTTCAGGACTTCCCTGGTGGTCCAGTGGTTGAGAACTGACCTGCCAGTGCAGGGGACGTGGGTTTGATCCCTGGTCTGGGAAGATCTCATATGCTATAGGGCAACTAAGCCTGAGCGCCACAACTACTGAACCCATGCTCTGCAACAAGAGAAGCCACCACAATGAGAAGCCCACGCTCCACAACAAGAGAGTAGCCCCTGCTCGCCATGGCTAGAGAAAGCCCACATGTAGCAACAAGACCTACACAGACCAAAAAAAAAAGAAAATTATGTTCATACGGCTATGAAAAGGAATGAATTACTGACAAATACTAAACATGGCTGTTGAGCCAAACATGGATGGAACCTTGAAAGGAACCAGACATAAGGAGACAAGTAAGATTCAGTTTACATGAAATGTCCAAAATAGCCAAATTCATGGATACAGAAAGCACATTAGTGGTTGCACAGGGCCTGGGGAGAAGTGAGTGGAAGTGGCTGCTGAATGGATTCAGTTTCCTTTTGGAGTGATAAAAAAGTTCTGGAGCAAGGCAGTGGTGATGGTTGCTCAGCATGGTGGATATACTAAATGTCACTGAATTGTACTCTGTAAAATGGTTCAAGGGGTAAATTTTATATTATGTGTATTTTACTGCCCTTCCCCAACATATGAGAGTTCACTTTATACCCAGACCTGATAAAAACATTACAAGAATGGAAAAATTTTGGCCAGTCTCTCTCAAGAAGAGATGTAAAGTTCTTAAATATTAGTGAATTGAATCCAGCAGTAAATACAAAGAATAATACATTGCATTCAATGTATTTTATTGCAGCAATGAAAGGCTGGCTTAATATTTGAAAACCAATCAGTGTAATGTACTAAAAAACAGAAAAAAGAAATCTCATTATTTGAAAAGCCTGAAAAAATACATCATTCGAAACTCAGTATCCAGTCATGATAAAAATTCTTAAGAGCAGAGGGGAATTTTCTTAATCTGATAGGGTATTCTTTAAAAACCTACAACAGGGAATTGCCTGGACTCAGCACTTTCACTGCGGTGGGCCAGGTTCAACCCCTGGTCAGGGAATTGGGATCCCTGCAAGCCGTGAGGGAGGCCAAAAAACAAAAACAAAACCCTACAGCAAAGCCAACAGTGAAATAGAAAAGCTTTCTTCCTGGTTTAGGAAATGAGACAAAGATGCCTGCTCTTATCGTTTCTGATCAGTATTGTGCTGGACATCCTAACAGGTGAAACAAGCATCTGGAGCTGGAATAAACAAGAAAGCAGCCTCCCCTAGAGCCTTCAGAGGGAGTACAGCCCTTTTGACAGCTTGATTTCAGACTTCTAGCCTCCAGAACGCCGAGAGAATGCACTTCTGTTGCTCCAGGCTCCCTAGTTGTGGCAATGCATTACAGCAGCTGTAGAAAACTCATGCAGTCAGTGAAGATGTCCAGCGGCCAGAGCTGCTGGGGAGAGTGTGAATGAGAACACCCACTTTAGAAAACTTTTAGGTCGTAACTATGAAAGCTGCACACAGGCCTGCCTCATGACTGAGCAGTTCCGTTCTCAGGTGCCATGTGTTTACTGTAGCGGCAGCATTGGCATGAACCCCAAAGTGGAAACTAACCAAATGGGTAGTTCATTCAACAATTGAATGGATAAATAAATTGAATGTTTATAAAACAGAAATTATACAACAATGAGAATGAACCACTGCTACACACAACATCATGGATGACTCTCACAAAAATAGAGTTGAGTGAAGGAAGCCACTCAACAGGGTATGTACTGAATACATACTATAGGATTCAAATTTTGTAAAATTCTCTAAGAGGTAAAACTAACATTTGAATGCAGGATAATGTCTACTTTTAAGGGAAGATAGTAATTGGGTAGAGGCATTAAAGGGCCTTCTGCTATTAATATTCACTTTTAAAATCTGGGTGCTGGTATCATGTGTCGCATGGTGTTTACTTTGTCATCACTTGTGATTTATACACATTTCTAGATATATTTACATTTAATAGTAAGTATTCTTTTAAAAAGACTGGGATTTCCCTGGTGGTCTAGTGGTTAAGAATCCACCTTGGAATGCAGGGGTCACAGGTTCGATACCTGGTCTGAGAGCTAAGATCCCTCATGCCGCTGGGCAGCTAAGCCCACACACTGCAACTGCTGAAGCCAGAGCACCACAACTAGAGAGGCTGTGAGCCTCGATGAAAGATCCCACATGACGCCAGGAAGATCCTGTGTGCCACAGCTAAGACCCCACACGACCAAATTAATCAATTAATTAGTGTGAAAAGACTAATGAGAATTCCCTGAGGATCCAGTGGTTAGGACTCTAAGCCTCCACTGCAGGGGATGTGGGTTCCATCAGGAAACTAAAATCCCGTAGGCTGTGCTGCGCAGCCAAAATACAAAAAGCAAGCACTAAACAACTTACCTGGACTTTTTCACCTTTGACATCTTGCAGACTTCTCCCAAGTAGTCTTTCATTTACCATCCTAATATAGGGTTCATCCACAAAGGACACATATTTTAATGTCTAGAAGATAAAAATGAAAGGGTTAGCCATTTTAGTACAGGGTTACACCTACTGTGTATCTGAACGTATCTAAAGGCAACTGTTATTCCTACTAACCCAATGACAACCCATTAAACAAGCTAACCAGAAACTCTTGCTAACTAAGAAAGAATTGATTCTGAGTATCAGAAATGGAGCCCCTGCTACCTTAATTTGTAGACTTAGAGTATCCACAGCTTACTGCCTATTGTCTCCAGGTACCCTAAGTGCTATATAAAATTCCTTTGTTGTGTTCCCTCAATTTCAGTTATGCTAAGGTTGAATATCTCCAGAAAGTTATACCATTGCAACTTAAATTATTTATATCTTCATTAAATTGCCTCCCATCTTGGGCCATGAAATGGTGATTAATTTTAGTTGCAAAGATGAACTTCGATTTTAATTGCAAATACATGTACAATGAACAATGAATTGTGCATTCAGCTGCTACAAAAGGACAGCAGTGTTCTTGGACAAGGGAAAGAAGCCCTCTTTGTTGTTTTTAAAGTACCAGAGATTTCTCTTTGATTGGAGGAAATCATGGATTCCAAAATTAATCAAATTCCAAATGAATCAAATCAAAACCATACAGATGAACTAAAATTTCCTTTGACTACTCCCCCATCTGAGGCTCCTTTCCATAAGCAATCACTGTGAGTGATTTGTGAGTGTCCAAACCTTTTTGTATATGTTTATTACTTCCCCACACACATTTACATGTGTGTATAATGCACATAAAAATATACAGAATATATATGTGTGTATATAAATACACATATATATGTGTAGAAAATACATAAAATTAGTTTTTGTGTATAGTTGCTTTTTAACCTATATATCATACCACAGATATTGTTCCATAGTTTGCTTTTTCACTTTCAGCAATCTTGGATATTTGCTCATGTCCGTACCTCTAACATAATAGTTATCAACATGGATTCTGAAACCAGCCTGCCTGAGTTAGAATACCAGCTCTGCCAACTGTATGATTTTGGGCAAATAATTTAACCTTCCTGTGCCTCAGTTTCCTCATCTGCAGAAAGATAAAAGAAGTAGTACCTATCTAGAGTTCTACTGATAATCACACAATCCTATAAACCCACCTGTAAGGCTGTGTGAAGGTTCAGTGAGTTAATATATACATAGCACTGGGAACTCTATATGAGCATTTGCTTTTATAATTATCTGCGTCATTTTTTAAAACTGGTGCCAGGCATTCCCTACTATGGATTTATCATAGTTCATTTCACTATTCACCTCTTGGGCATTTGGGCAGATGCTCTTCATCACTGTCACACATAGCACTGTGACAGACATCTTGTACATGGGCACTACTTGGGTACCCATGTGAGTGTTTCTCTAGGACAGGTATGGAGAAGCAGAAATGCCAGGGTGTAAAGTATGTCCTGTTTAAATGTTACTAGATTGACAAATTGTTCTCCAAAGTTATTATACTTTTATTGCACAACCAGTTTAATAAATCTGACCAAATTGACAAATCCTAGAACATAAACATTTGTTTTCCCTATATCCTGCTTCTCTATTTTTGTCTCTTTTCTTCACTAAAATGAAAGGATTCATCTGAGGGAGAATGTGGATTGGGGTAGGATCCTGATACTTATCCACCATGGGATTGACGACACCTATAATTTTTGGCCTTATTTCTGCACTCTCCTCAGTGAGCCAATGGGCCCTTCAGGTATTTTGATTTTGATATCCTGTAGACACATCGAGTCTTACCTGTGTTGGCTCCACAATGGATTCATACTTCTTCTTGTAGTAGTATTCATTGACTGCGCAGAATTGACAGCACTTGCACCAGGGATAAACATGCGATCGACAGTATTTACTTGAATAAGTATTGATGAGCATGTCAACGAACACAGTGGCCTGAAAAAAAAACAGACAAGCACCTTGTCAGTGAAACTTCCTTTAGCCACTTCATTTTCATAAAGTGTGAGAAAAAGAATCTCTTACCAAACCAAAGTAGGAGAGGGTTGAACCAATGTACACGATCAGCTGGATGATGTCAAATTTCCCCCCCTGAAAACAGAGTACAAAAGATTACTTGGTTGAAATTCAGAATCATGCTTTCCTGCTCTAACATGTAATTGTAAGTTCCGGCAGAGGAGGGAGTCTAGTGCCATGAATTTGACAACTGCATCCAATGTGTTCACAGCAACAAAGATTAAGGAGACTGAAAATATGAATCCCATTCCTTCTGCTTCTGTCTCTCAGGATGTGCTTGAAAACATGGGTGTTTTAAACTAAGAAGCACTGGAGCCCACACACTGAGAGGAGAGCCACTGAAAGTTTATTTTTCCATTCAAGGTGAGGGTTTCAGAAGAGCTTTCCCTAAAAGTGATTTGAAATTACTTTGGAAACAGAGGGAAGGAATGTCTGCACAAAGTCTCCCCTTCTATGTCCTTATGATTTTTATTCTCAGTGTCTTTGTGTCTTCTCACTGTATCTTCTCACTATATCTCATTGATTCCTGTGGGGCTTATTACCACGTTAAGTAAATAATATGCTGTCAGACAAGATATGTGGGCATCCATTGGTTTTTGCATCTCTCCTTCTTCTGGAGACAGCATGCCAGTTTTTCTTTGGAGAACCATCTCTGTGCATACTCAATCCCTGTAGTTTTCAGGGAAGAGGCTGGTTCAGGGCTGGTCTAAGACCAGCCATTGTGAGTGACCCTAGTCATAATGATTAGTTTATCAGTGAGCATGTGGCCCATATTGGGCCAGTCAAAGCCAGTGGCATCTGCTGAGGTTTTTGCTGAGATGTTCTCTTTCTGTAGAGGTTGCTAAATTGCAAAGATATAAGTAGCTGCTGATACCACCACGTAGAGATGACCCACTAGGAATGATGCCAAAACAGAGGAGAAAAATGTAAGAGATGGAGGGGGGCAGGTTCCTTATGATGTTATTAAAACATCTGGATTCAGCGATACCTGAAGCCTGAAAATTGCCTCTGGATTTATCAGTTATGTGAACTAACCCAATTTGAATTGGGTTCTGTCCTGACAAACTATTTTACAGAGGGATCTCTTTCTCTTTCCTTTTAAAAAAATTATTTTAATTAAAGGATAATTGTTTTACAATATTGAGTTTGTTTCTGCAATCCATCAGCATGAATCAGCCATAGGTATACATATGTCCCCTCCCTCTTGAATCTCCCTCCCACCTCCCACCCATTCCCACCCTTCTAGGTTGTTACAGAGCTCCAGTTTGAGTTCCCTGAGTCATAGAGCAAATTCCCACTGGCTATCTATTTTACATATGGTAGTGTATATGTTTCCATGCTACTCTCCCCATCCATCCCACCATCTCCTTCCTCCCCACCACCCACGTCCATAAGTCTGTTCTCTATGAATGTGTCTCCATTCAGCTCAGTTCAGTTGCTCAGTCGTGTCTGACTCTTTGCGACCCCATGAACCACAGTATGCCAGGCCTCCCTGTCTCCATTGCTGCCCTATAAATAGGTTCATCAGTACCATCTTTCTAGATTCCATATATATGCATTAATATACAATTTCTCTCTCCTTTTTAAGCATCAGAGTATTTTTAAGGTTGAATTATTAGGTTTTTTCCCCAAGCCCACTCTTGTACTCATTAAATGACTTGTTAGGAACAAGGACATTTCTTCCCCTTTTTGTATCCCACATGCAAAGTGCACAGTGCCAGCTAATGACTAGGACCAAAGCATTCACCCTTTGAGATACCATGGCAGTAATTTAAAACACAGTCATAGGAACAGAGATGCCAGTGGCTGAGAGCAGAGAAGAGACTTACGGTGCCGAAAACCAGGATGTCAAAACGGATCCCGTAAGCTTTTATCAGGGTCCGCTTTTCAGTGTTATTTTCTTTATAGTACTTGGCAAATCTGTAGGAGGAAAAGGATCCATATTTATAAAGATCTATCTGAAAGTGATGGTATTTTATGAAAAGAAAAACTGAAACAGTAGCCGATCTAGTCTTCTTTGTCCAATCTACTTTTCTAGTCTTCTTCCAGCTCTGCTGTTGTTAGCAAAGGGAAGAACACAAATTTCTCTCTCTCTTCACCTGGAACCAAGGCACCACCTCCCCACGTCACCTCCTCTACTTTTGGCATAACAAAGTGATGGAAAGTCTGCTTTTTTTTTTTTTAATTTATTTTTGTATATTTATTTAGCTTCCTTTGTGGCTCAGCTGGTAAAGAATTCGCCTGCAATGTAGGAGACCTGGGTTCGATCCCTGGGTTGGGAAGATCCCCTGGAGAAGGGAAAGGCTACCCATTCCAGTATTCTGGCCTGGAGAATTCCATGGACTGTACAGTCCACGGGGTCACAAAGAGTCCAGCACAACTGAGGGACTTTCACTTGACTGCTCCAGGTCTTGGTTGCAGCATGCAGGATCTTTAGTTGTGATCTTCGAACTCTTAGTTGTGGCATATGGGATCTAGTTCCCTAACCAGAGATTGAAGCCAGACCACCTGCATTGGGAGCTCAGAGTGTTATAGACATTTACAGCAAAGATATAAGTAGCTGCTGACACCACCGCATAGAGATGACCCACTAGAGATGGACCACCAGGGAAGTCCCAGGACATTTTTTTTCTTTGAGTTATTAACTCATAATCTACTTATAGGTGTGGGGAGAGAAGAAAACAAAAAATGAATGCTCTGCCAAAGTATAGTATGGAACATCTGAAAATCCTATTTTTTTCTTTTTTAAACTCTCCAGATCTGACATAGAGATGAATTAGATGTTCTCAGCGCTTCAGTGCCTGTTTCTGGCTAAAGGGGTTTCAGTTTCTTTGCATCTGAATGTTCTCATTTAATGACAACATTTTCTTTTGCTCTATTAACTGATTTGCTTTTTAAAATGGAAAACCAGCATGCATCACCACTCCATGCCCCAAGGTTGCATAATCTCTCCATGCAAGCTGTTTTGCTGGAAGGTTAACACTGTAGTAAATACTTGAATTTCAATTTTCAGGGGCTTGGTATGGTGGTTCTCATACTGAGGGCAAGAATCACTTGGGAAGCACTTTCAAAAGGCAGATTCCTGGGCCTCACCCCCAAAGGGTGGTTTCAGATGGTCTGAAATGTTTCTGGGAACCTGTATGTCTAGGCAAGGGACCAGCTGGTTCTGATATAGGTGAATAGTGGACCACACTCAGAAATACCAGGCCCTCATGGGCAAGGATGCTTTTGCGTGCTGTAGTGGGTTGAATAATGCCCCCACCAAAGGCAAGTCTCAAGTGCCTAACCCCTGCACCTGCCAGTGTGACCTTATTTGGAAATAGGATCTTTGCAAGTGCAAATGAGTTAAGGATCTCAAGATGAGATCATCCTGGATTTAGGGTGGGCCTTAAATGCAATGACTTTATCCTTATAAGAGGAAAGAGAGGGAGAGTTAAAACAGAAACCAGAGGGGAAGCCCATGTAAAGATGGAGGCAGATACTGGAGGGAGGCAGCCACGAGTTAAGAACCAAGCAGTTTCATCTTGTTGGAAATGGCTTGAAACAATATTTTGGGTCAATCAAACTTTCTGTCTTAGGAATTTGAAATTTAAAAAACCACTAGAATTGGCCTATTTAAAAAAAAAAAGATGAAGTTCTAAATGGAGTGCTGGTGCTAGAAGGGCTATAGAGTTAACTCTTGAACAGCACGGGGGTTGGGGTGCCCACCCTCTGCTCAGTGGAAAATCCACTTTAACTTACAGTTGGCCCTTCATATCCATACTCCCTCTGCAACTGTGCATTCAACCAACTGCGGATTGTGTAGTACTATAGTATTAATATTTATTATTTAAAATAGTCTGTGTGTGAATGGACCCAGGCAGTTCAAACCTGTATTGTTCAAGGGTCAATTATATATTGCAAGCTGATATCCTTGAGAAGCAGAAAAAATAAGCATTAGTCACATTACGAGCAGAGCACCAGTGAAGATCTGTAATTCCCTGGTGGCTCAGTGGTAAAGAATCTGCCTGCCAGTGCAGGGGACTCAGGTTCAATTCCTGAGTCAGGAAGATCCCTTGGAGTCGGAGATGGCTACCTACTCCAGTATTCTTGCCTGGAGAATCTCATGGACGGAGGAGTCCGGCGGGTTACAGTCCATGGGGTCGCAAAGAGTCGGACGCGACTAAGCACAACAACAAAAGCCATCGGAAGCCAGAAGCAGCAAGGGGAGGTCATCCCTTGGGGCCTTTAGAGGGAGAATGTCCCTGCTGACACCTTGATTTTGGACTTCTGGCCTCCAGAACTGTGAAAAGTTTCTGTTGTTTAGAGCCACCAAGTTTGTGGTAATTTGTTAAAGCAGCCACAGAAAATGAATACACATATATACCTATTCTGAGAGCAGAGAAGCCCATCAGGCATTCTGTGCTGGGTGGGTCTTCCCTGCTTTACACGTCTTGTAAATAAACTGAATCATTGCCTAAGAACCTTTGGCCACAGATCTTTTGGTAAAGGATGAAATATGTGCAACGTGATCAATTCCTTCAACTTCCTGTGTTTTAGAAAGCTTATATATATTTTCTCATATACCTCATATAACCTCTAATTTCCTTCTCTTTTCTGTGGCTATTTGAAAATAAAGTTACCCATCAGGTCTCCACAATTTATTTTTGGCTACAGATTTCTTCTGGTGCTTGATTCCAGAGAACAAATGCTCTAACACTTTGATCTGAAAGATCAACCAGTTCTTCAGAAAGCTCAGATCTCTCCAGGAGCTAATGTTCTTAGGCTCAGCTCAGAGACTTGAAGGACATTTGCTAACATCTGATGGGTACACTGCCCTGCATGCGTCTGCTGGCTGCTTAAAAAACAGCCTGTGAGGGCAACTGGGGACCACTGACCCAGGCCTCGCTTCCTACTAACAGCCACAAGCCTATTCAGTAGAGCAGCAGGGAATGATCAAAACATTACCTAAACTAGGAGCTGGTTTCAGGGCCCTGGATGAGACTCCATGGACCCAGAGAAGGCAAAAAGCCTCTTATGGGACTTCCCTGGTGGTCTAGTGGTTAAGACTGCAAGCTCCCAATGAAGGGGGCTCAGGTTCGATCTTTGGTCAGGGGACTAGATCCTACATACTATAACTAAAAAGATCCCATATGCTGCAATGAAGTTTCCGCTTGCAGCAACTAAGACTCAGGCCGGGAGGGGGAGAAGCCAAATAAATAAATATGAAAAAAATAAAGTCACTGAAGCAAAGACAGTGTTCTTTGAAAATGCCTCTTGTGTGTTGATCTCAGCCAGCTCTTAGTCAGGAGTTTCAAACTCAGATGCCTGTAGGGGCCAGACAGATAACAGAAATAAGTGATGCAGCCAGGTATGAGGCAATAAAGAATGGTGAGGACTATAACAAACCAAGAGGGAACCACTGACACTCAGCTCCAGCTGAGGGCTCTCCTGTGGGATATGAAGCCAGTGTTGTTACATGGTTTGATTTTTTTCCAATAGTTTAATTTTCCAGAAAAAGCAGGAAGTTCATATTTTTATGTAGAATATCTCAATGTTCAAAACATTGTACAGGCCAACAACAACAATAACAACAACAACAAAAAAGTTTGAAGTCTGCTTGCCAGTTAATGATGCTGCTTTACCTAAAATATGAATAGATCCATTTGCTTGAGTGGATAACAAAAAGTCAATAAGAGTGCTAGCAGAAGGGTTAGGAGGCAGTGAATGGGTGTATGTGTGTGTTTGCACATGCACTTTGGCCTGTACTTGCATGCTCAGATTAAGTAGACACCTCATTTTATTCATTCTCCCAGGCAACTAGCAACCTGGTGGTAAGAAACAAAATACAGTCAAATGAAACATCAAAGAAGAAAGCATGTTTGGGATGATAGATGACATAGCCTAGACCAGTGCTTCTAGACCACTAGACCACTAGACCAGTGCTTCTCAAACTTTCATGTGCACATGAATCTTTTGGGAATCATAAGATGTAGATTCTAGGCACTGCTGCTGCTGCTGCTGCTAAGTCGCCTCAGTCGTGTCTGACTCTGTGCGACCCCATAGACGGCAGCCCACCAGGCTCTGCCATCCCTGGGATTTTCCAGGCAAGAGTACTGGAGTGGACTGCCATTGCCTTCTCTGGATTCTAGGCACTAGTGGTAAAGAAACCGCCTGCCAATGCAGGAGACATAAGAGAGTAAATTAAGAGTGGAAGCTGAGATTTTTACATCATAACAAGCTCCCATGTTGAGGCAAGGCCCAACATGTTCCTGGTAACAGGATCACATTTTGAGTATCAAGGGTCTAGACTAGTGATTCTCAAACTTGAGTTTGCATCCAAATAACCTGGGAGGGACAACCCCTTGGAGTGTCTAATTCAGTAGGTCTGAGGAGAGCCTGAGAATTTGCATTTCTAACAAGATGCTGATGTGGGGACTCACACTTTGAGAGTCCAGATGATCAGCAGGAAAAGTATTCAGGGAAGCTAATAAGTTTGTAAGTTGATTCCCTAAGATGGACTCCTGTGTGTGCAGTTTCCCTTCTTAACTAGGAAAGCTCACTCTTCAGGAAAGTGCACAGTGCCTATGGGGGGTTCCTATCCCGTCCTTGGAGAGGCCTTTTCTGGTTGCATCCCTGCTCCCCACCCTATCAAACTATCTTGTTTGATTTTCTTCAAAGCATGTATCTTCATCTGAAATGGTCTTATTGGATTTCTTTGTTTGTTCTATTGAGATGTAATTAACATATCATAAAATGCACATAAAACACTTACTCCTTGGAAGAAAAGTTATGACCAACCCAGAGGGCATATTAAAAAGCAGAGACATTACTTTGCCAACATAGGTCTGTCTAGTCAAGGCTATGGTTTTTCCTGTATTCATGTATGGATGTGAGAGTTGGACCATGAAGAAAGCTGAGCCCTGAAGAATTGGTGCTTTTGAACTGTGGTGTTGGAGAAGACTCTTGAGAGTCCCCTGGACTGTAAGGAGATCCAACCAGTCCATCCTAAAGGAGATCAGGCCTGAATATTCATTGGAAGGACTGATGCTGAAGTTGAAACTCCAATACCTTGGCCACCTGGTGCGAAGAGCTGACTCATTTCAAAAGACCCTAATGCTGGGAAAGATTGAAGGCAGGAGGAGAAGGGGATGACAGAGGATGAGATGGTTGGATGGCATCACCGACTCAATGGACATGAGTTGGGTAAACTCCAGGAGTTGGTGATGGACAGGGAGGCCTGGCGTGCTGCGGTTCATGGGATCACAAAGAGTCAAGACACGATTGAGTGACTGAACTGAACTGAACTGGCATATGAAAACATCTCACAGAATACCAGGTTATACATATTATATGATCTCATATAAGCCTCACAAAAGAGTTGGCTAGACAAAGGAAATTTCACCAGAAGGTTACCTTCGGTTATCTCAGGGTAGAGGAATTATGGGTGATTTTTATCCTCTTCTTTATGGTTATCTCTGTTTCCCAAGTTTTGTTTTTATCTTACAAAGAGAGTGCAGTTCTTTAATAATTCATACAAAAATTCAGTCACTGCCTAGCTCTGAGGGGAAGTCTTTTACATTCATCTTGTTGCCTTGGGAAACAAAACTAGTCTTACTGGCTGCTGGGGATACAATTCAGCAGGGTCTGAATTCAATTCCCCAGGTCCCTGGGGAGCCAAGGGCTAGTTACTGAGCAAATCTGACCCAGAGCACTGTTACCTGAAGTTGTAGCCAGGGTACAAGGACTCCTTGGCAGTCTTGTCGTCAAGGCGACGGAAACTGTATTTTGGACGGCAGTGATGGAACCATCTGTCCAGGTTGCAGTCCCAGTAGATCTCAATGCCCATGATTCCTCCCTGGGGAAGAAAGCAAGAGATAATCTCTAAGCCTCGCTGGACGTGGGTTATGCAGCCATCAGACATCTCCCTGTATGGTGATGATCACTGAAAGAAAAGTTTGCTTTTGAGGATAAAAAATGCTGATAAAAAATTTCAGAGTCCTAAGTACCATCCAATTTAACCCATACAACTACTACTTTGGCAACTACAAATGCATCTCTCTGCTCCCCACCCCCCAACATACTACCATTAAATTTACTTTCCTAAAATATAACTTTCAACAAGTAGTAGTAATGTTAGTCGCTCAGTCGTGTCCTATTCTGTGCGACCCCATGGACTGTAGCCCACTAGACTCTGTCCATGGGATTCTCCAGGCAAGAATACTGGAGTGGGTTGTCATTTTCTTCTCCAGGGGATCTTCCTGATCCAGGGATCGAACCCAGGTCTCTGGTATTGTAGGCAGATTCTTTGCCCTCAGAGCCACCAGGGAAGCCCAACTTTCAACAAACTCCTCCAGTAATCAGACATTATTAATGCCTCCACCCCCATTAAAGATTAAGCTGAAGCTTATCATACTGGAATTCAGCGTGCTCCATCACGTCCTCTCTGCTTATCTCTGAATTCTCCCTTGGAGAAAGCTGTTAGGCCAGACTATGCTTTTCCCAGACACACTTTGCATTTTCACTTCTTTTTTATTTTAAAGTAAAGCTGTATCTCAACAGCTTTATTGAGATACAATTCACATACAATTCGCCCGCCTAACATGTACAGTTCCACACTTATATTCATGTATATGTGCAACTGCTGCCACAGTCAATTTTACAGCATTTTTACTACCTCCAAAAGAAAACATGTAAACTTTAGTTATTACCCCTCTCAACACTAAGCAACCACTAATCTACTTTTTGTCTCTGCAGAGTTCCTTATACTGAACTTTCACATGAATGAAATCATGTAATACATGATCTTTTGTCTGGCTTCTTTCGCTTAGCATAATGCTTTTAAAGTTCGTACATGTTGTAGCAAGTGTCAGTACTTCATTCCTTTTTGTGGTAGAAGAATATTCCATTGTATGAATACACTACAGTTTGTTGATCCATTCATCTTTTGATGGACCCTTGGGTCGTTTCTACCTTTTGACTATAATGAATAATATTGCTGTGAATGTTTAGATACAAGTTTTTGTGTGAATATAAGTTGTCATTTTTTGGGGGTACATACTTTGGAGTGGAATTGCTGGGTATACTTTGCATCTTTTAATCTTGGCCCTTGACCTTTTCTCCCAATGAAATTTTTCTCCTACCCACTTCTCTAGCTAAATTCTACTCATCCTCCAAGACCCAGCCAACATCCTTCCCCATCCACTCAAGCACCCCTATACTCCTCAATTCATGGTTACCTTTCTCTCCTCTAAACTTCTAAAGAATCTGCTCATCGCTTACCTATACTTAGTACTTCTTTTTTTTCTACATTTTTTGAGCACTGGCCATCATATTTCACTGAAGCTTAGACACCATTGCTTGTAAGACACGCAGGGTTTTTTTTTTTTTTTAATGTTCCTCCAAGGAAAAAACTGGTGTCTGTTAAGCTGTGAGACTCCATCAACTGAAAGCACTTACTGATTTCAAAATTATTAAAAGTGAAAAAAGATATCTCTTTGAATCGATGAAATTAGGCATTTCAAGACAGTATGCTAGATGTAGTATTCTGAGGATACAGAAATGAGTAACAAAGAGGTTCTGACTTAGAGGGAGGAGAAATAATACAGAATAATCACAACTGCCTTTTTTGGGGGGGTCAGGCACTAAACCAAGCACTCTACCTACTATAGTGAATATATTAATACCTTTGTCACTTGGCATCCAATTTGCCGCCTTCTTGGAAAGCTACCTGGAATCTCCTTTGGGAAACACCTTTTCTAACTCTCCGTGGTTTGAATGGGGCTGTGACCTCTCCCAGGAATGGGCACCTGACTCGTCCTAGCCAATCAGGACAGTGCTTCCCTCTGGACCTGATGACTAGTTCAGATAGATTATGTACCCCAAGGTAGGGTTAACCAGAACTCTCCTTGAGACATTTTGCCAGAACCATAGGGGAAAAGGTCCTCTGTTGTTTGAGACCACTAGCTATGGAGTGTGAAAGTCTAAAGCAGCACTATCTAATAGGATTTTCTATGCTGATGAATATAGTCTATATTCATGCCCTGTAAGACAGTAGCCAGTGGTTATTGAAATGAGGCTAGTATGACCAAGGAAATAAGTTTTTAATTTCAATTAAGTTTAAGTTGCTGCGTGTGACTTGTGGCTACCATATTGGATAGCACAGTGCTAGAGCTTTGGTGGTTTTGACTTGACATGTGGAGAATATCATCATTAAGGAAACAATAAAAAATGAAAGGAGTCAGATTCCTGAAGATAGCATTTGAGTTCTGGGATGCAGCTATGCCTAAATCTATCATACTCTTCATTCAGCCAACAAATATTTATTGACTGTCCATTATGTGCTGAATGTTATACAAAAATGAACCAAAAAAAAAGAGCAGCACTTGGAACTTACATTCTAGTCAGAGAAAATAGACAACAGACAAATGGAAATGATGTAAAATATATAGTATGTCAGATAATGCTTGGTACCAGGGATAAAAATAAACCTGAAAAGGGCCTGCTGGGATAGAGGTGGAAATTGTCATTGTAAATGTAGCAGTAAGTGAAAGCTTCACTGAGCTATATTTGAGTGAATACTGGAAGTAAATGTAGGAGACAGTTAATACTATGTCTGGGGCTAGACTGTTCCAGGCAGAGGGAACAGCAAGGGAAAACTCTCAAGGTAGGAAGATGCTTTGGGTATACTAGAATGTTCATTCCGCCTGGTCTTTCTACACAAGTTAATATGGTTCCTTTTTTGCTTAAGTCACTTGAGTTTTGTTTCTGTTATTTGCCCCTAAATTACTTTTTATTTTTTGCTTAAATCACTTGAGTTGGATTTCTATAATTTGCAGCTGGAATAATCCTGAGTAACCAAAGTGTGGTAGTCTGGATAGTTGTCATTGTTAGTCTCTAAGTTGTGTCTGACTCTTTGTGACCCCATGGGTTGTAGCCTGCCAGGCTCTTCTATCTGTGGGATTTCCCAGGCAAGGATAGTGGGGTAGGTTGCCATTTCCTTCTCCAGGGGATCTTCCTGACCCAGGGGTTGAACCCACATCTCCTGTATTGGCAGGCAGATTCTTTTCCACTGAGCTACCAGGGAAGCCCAGCCTGAGTAATAGCCCCCCAAATATACCTAATCCTAGGTCCTAATCCCCACATCTCTGAATATGTTACCTTAAATGGCAAAAGAGGCAGCATGCGTGCATGCTTAGTCACTTCAGTTGTGTCCAATTCTTTGTGACCCTATGGACTGCAGCCCACCAGGCACCTCTGTCCTTGGGATTCTCCAGGCAAGAATTCTCCTGGAGTGGGCTGCCATGCCCTCCTCCAAGGAATCTTCCTGACCCAAGGATCAAACCCACATCTCCTGCATTGCAGGCAGATGTTTTACCACTGAGCCACTGAGGAACCCTCCAAAGAGATTGCTGCTGCTAAATCACTTCAGTCGTGTCTGACTCTGTGCGACCCCATAGACGGCAGCCCACCAGGCTCCCCCGTCCTGGGGATTCTCCAGGCAAGAACACTGGAGTGGGTTGCCATTTCCTTCTCCAATGCGTGAAAGTGAAGTCGCTCACTCATGTCCGACTCATAGCGACCCCATGGGCTGCAGCCCACCAGGGTCCTCTGTCCATGGGATTTTTCCAGGCAAGAGTACTGGAGTGGGTTGCCATTGCCTTCTCCAAAGAGACTGCAGGTGTGATTAAATAAAGATCTGGAGAAGAGGAAATCTGGATTATCTGGGTGGACCCTATAAAGACATACTGATCTTTATGAACAGAGAGGCAGAGAGAGATTTAACACAGGATAAGAAATCAATGTAGGGGACTTCCCTGGTGGTCCAGTGGTTAAGACTGCATGCTTCCAGTGCAGGGAGCACAGGTTTGATCCCTGGTCAGGGAACTAAGATCCCACATGCCCCAGAGCAAATAGGCCTGCAGGCCATAGCGAAGGATCCCATGTGCTGCAACAAGGACCCAGTGCAGCCAAATAAACAAATATAAAAATATTTTTTTAAAGAAAAGAAAAATGAAATCAGTGTGACCACTGAAACAAGATGCTATGCTGCTGGCTTTGAAGCAGAAAGAAGGGACTATGAGCTAAGAAATGCAAGGAATGCAGTTTTAAAAGGTAGAAAAGGCAAGGAAGGAAATGGGTTTTCCCCTAGGGCCTCCAGAGAGAGCATGGCTCTGCCAGTATCTTGATTTCGGCCCAGTGATACTCATTTTGCACTTCTGACCTCCAGAAGTATAAAAAAATGTGTTGTTTTAAGCCCCAAAGTTTGTGTTAATTTGTTAGTGCAGCCACAGGAAACTAACAGATGAAGGGTTTCACACATAGGGTTGTTGTGAGATTAAATGTGATGCAGGAAAAGTCCTTGTCACTGAACATGGATTTACAAAATCCTCCATGAATATGAGCATATTATTAAGACCCAGTGGTCCAGCCTCTTGGCCATTTGTCATCCTCCATCCTTTGACCCACCCTCCCCACATTCCATTTTACAAACAGGCATCACCAACCTGAATTGCCATTTCTGAAAAATTATCTCCTGTTTCTTGGAAGATATCTCCTAGTCGGAAAATGGGACACTGTGGATTCCGAGTCTTGTGAAAGGTGCAAGTGCTGTTTAAATCCGGCAAGATGTTTCTCCTGCATATGATGGAAGGCAAACAAGCATCTTTAGTGAAAACTGGGATCCATCTCTTTCATGGGCGTGAACCAGTGTGGTACCTGGCACTTCGAGGGCCTCCAATGATCCTGCCTTCTGGGATTCACACCCTTGTGTATTCCCCTCTTACACTGTACAGTGTTGGTCTGTGTGACCAGTAATATATGACAGAAGTGATGCTGTGTCACTTCTGAGATTAGATTATAAAATACAGTGGCTTCTCTCTTGGTTACTATCTTGCATGCTTGCTCTTTGGCTTGGATCACTTGCTCTGGGGAAGCCAGCCACCACGTCCCCAGGGGACTCAAGCAGTCTGAAGGAGAAGTCCACACAGCGAAGAACTGAGTTCTGATGACAGTCACTTGAGTGAGCTTGGAAGAAGATTTTCCAGCCCCAGTCAAGTCTGGAGATGGCAGCAGCCCCCACTGATAGCTTGACTGTATCCTAAGAGACCCTGAGCCAGAACCACCCAATGAAGTCATTCCCAGATGTCAGTCTAGGATGCCCAGAAACTTTGTGAGAAAATTAAAGCTTGTTGTTTTTAGCTTCTAAGTGTTGGGGTGATTTGTTATGCAACAGTGGATAACAAATACAGCTAGACCTTCTGGACACTTACGTGGTGTAATTGTGGCCAGGGAAGTCGATATTATTCTTGATGAGTACAGTAAAGTTTTCAGCACTCACCAAGAGCGCAGGCCTGAGAGAGAGAAATGCAAAATGGGGATCAGTGATGACAGGGACCAAGGGAGTCAGTGAGCCAGTGACCAGAGGCGCTCATTTCTTGCTTGGGTCAATATGATGGTTGGAGAGAAATGCAATCCAGTGGGCAAAACCTTCCAAAATTCTCCAGTTTCTCCAGGAAGAATTTCTCCCTTCTTAATACCCCATGGAAGGGTGGGTATTAACCACTGGTGGTCCAGTGGTTGATAATCCTTGCTTTCACTGCAGGGGCATGGGTTCGATCCCTGATCAGGGAACTAAGATCCCACAGCTGTGTGAGGTGGCATAAAAAAAGACTCCATGGCACTTACTGTGATACTTCTCACTCTGATATAATGGTATGTTTAGATATGCACTGTGGTGTGTTGATAAATGTTTAAAACAATAAGCCCTGATATTGTAGCAGTTACTGACTATTGTGGTATAAATACCCCCACCATCGCTGATTTCAAGCTACCAATAGAACATCACTGAATTGGAACTGGGAAGGGATGAGCATAAATGGCTCAGAGCTGGTACAAGCCAGCTCCAGCACACTCCTGTTTGTATTTTCCACAATAAGCTTGGTGATCCTGCAGGGCTAAGACAATAATTTTCTCATTTTGGCATCCTCAGCCTTTAGCACAGGGCCACAAATACATACTTGGCTCTATCATTCATTCTCTAGAGGCTCTGAGTAGTAAAAAATCCTCCATGAGTGAGAGGAGCCCACATTCTAGACTGCTGGAAGGTCCACCCACCATTGATTCATTCAACAAATATTTATTGTACCGGGAATGGGGCTGGGCCCTTGGGACGCAGCGATGAACAAGACAATCGAGGTTTTTGTCCTGGTGAGGTTGAGAATCTGTTAAAGATGGAGAGAACAGGCTCCACAAAATGATGCTGCTGGTATCAGGTTTCATGGCACAGCTGAGTAGGTGGCAAATATACATTGGGAGAAGCACAGGCTAAAGGTAGAGGGTATTTGGAAGGGAGCATCAAGAATAATCTGCTCTGGGGACTTCCCTGGTGATCCAGTGGTTAAGACTCCCTGCTTCCAGGGCAGGGAACATGGGTCCCTTCCCTGGTTGGGGAACTAAGATCCCACATATCGCAAAGCAGCTAAGCCTGGGCCCTGCAGCTGCTGAGCCCACACAGCGTGGTGCCCGTGCTGTCACAGAGAGCCTGTGTGCCGCAACTAAAATCCAATGCAGTCAAAAACTTGTTTAAAAAAGAATGATCTGCTTTTTGTTTCAGGACTTCCAGAGTGCAACTTTGACTCTACTAGGGATGTAATTATAGAAAACACTATAATTTTTGCTTTTTCACATCAATTCCCCCCCTCTAGCAGTAGCACCTCCATTTTCTCCCTTTGGGAAAGCCAGGTCTCTTCCACTCTCAGTCCACTGTCATCTCCTGCCCATCTCTTACAGCTCCCAGGGTGGGTATGTGACCTGGAGCTGGTTTAACAGTGTAATCCACAGGGTCCAAAAGTCTGTTCTTTATATCTGTGTCTGTTTTGCTGTCTTGCATATAGGGTCATCTCTGTGGGAGAAGGCGAGGGTAGGATGATTTGAGAGAATAGCATTAAAACATGTATATTATCATATGTGAAACAGATCACCAGTCCAGGTTGGATGCATGAGACAGGGTGCTCAGGGCTGGTGCACTGGGACGACCCTGAGGGATGGGATGGGGAGGGAGGTGGGAGGAGGGTTCAGGATGGGGGACACATGTACACCCATGGCTGATTCATGTCAATGTATGGCAAAAACCACTACAATATTTCAAAGTAATTAGCCTCCAGTTAAAATAAGTAAATTAATTTAAAAAATCACATCCCAAATGAAGCAGCTTGAATTTCATGGTAGTCTTAATATAGTCTACATTTTTAATAAATCATCAATTAAAAAATATTTAATCAACCAGCTTTGTGCTGAGCCATCTTGATAGAAATAAAATACCATTTTCACCTCAAAGAGTCCCTAATCCGATTGGAAAATACTAACATAAAAGCAATAATAAAACTATACAATAATGACAGAAAAAAAACAGTGTAATCCAATCCCCTTGGCTGCAGTGATTGATTCTTTGACTGTCACATGCCTTAGGCCATTGAGAACACCCCAGGATTATTGTGAGAACTATTGGGAAAGAAACACTTGTTTTCTCTAGGATTATTAATAGCAAGGACAGCATAAACCTGGAGTGCCCCAGACCACAGTGTGAGGAGAGCCGGCGTGGAAAAAAAGAACAGCTAGATGTTGGGGAGAGGAGAAAAGTAGAGGAAGAGAGAGAAAATCTTAAGACATCATTTAAAGCCTTGATCAAGCCTTGCCTGAAGCTAGTATTTCTGGACTTCTCATTTACGTGAGCCAAAAACACAAGCCAAAAATTAACAGTCCTTTTTTTTTTTTCTGAAGCCGTTGAAGTTATATTGTCACTTGCACACACACAAAATCTTGTTTACAACAGATGCCTGCTATTTGCCAGACTCTTTGCCTTTAGAACATTCCAAACTTCTGGGCAACATGCTCAGAATCAAAGGACTAAATGGTCCCCTTTATTTCTCTTTCATGACACTTAAAATTTCCTTTTCTGAATGACAGCCCTCTGTGCATGTGTCTTATCTCTTCTTTTAGATTGCAAAACCCTTGGGACCTGCTCCATATCTGGGTCTTCTTGTATTTTACAAAAAAAAAAAAAAAAAATGAGCACAGTTCTCCCTACTATCTGATAACGGACGTGTTGGAGAAACAATTTAATGAATCATCTTAGTAGCGCTTTTGTATAACGTATGCGAAACTGAAGGTAAGGGAGGTACTTGTCCAGGGTCATGTAAAATTGCAGCCCAGGGCCCAGAACATCAGAGATGCATGGTATTTATGTGCTGAATAAGTTGCTGGCAGAGCCAGGGCTGAAAACCATAGGTAATCAAGAAGCCTCTTGCCTGGAACCAGGGCCTTCTTGAATGTAGGCTCATGTCCTGCCCGGGTCCTGGATAATTTCTTCTGGGACAAAGAATCTTCCCTGACCTACAAATGAACCTGGGTGGTGCCATCAGCGACTGAGAGCCAGACAAGCTGGTCCTGCCTGGTGCTTCCCACTCTGACGTCAGGTACTTCTGCCTGAAGCGCCTAAAAAGTTAGTTTGGGGATGTTTTCTCTTTGCCCCATAGATGCTGATGGTGTGACCCTGAGTCACAGTTCTCTAGAACTACACTGTCCAACACCCCCAGGCACGTGTGGCGTGTGTGACTATTTAAATTGTGTCTGTGTGTGCTCAGTCGCTCAGTCGTGTCCAGCTCTTTGCGACCCCATAGACTATAGTCCGCCAGGCTCCTCTGTCCATGGGATTCTCCAGGCAAGAATACTAAGTGGGTGGCCATTTCCTCCTCCAGGGGATCTTTCCGACCCAGGGATTGGACCCATGTCTCTTATGTCTCCTGCACCGGAGGCAGATTCTTTACCACTGAGCCACTGGGGAAGCCCGACTATTAAAATTAAATTAAACTCAAAATTCAGTTCAGTTGTGGTAATCACATTTCGGGTGCTTAATAGCCACATGTAAGCTAGTGGCTACCAGGTTGGATGGTGGAGGTACAGAATCTTGCTGTCATTGCAGAAAGTTCCATTGGACAGTGCTGGTCTAGAACCACCACACGTCTAGGGGCAGATCATGTGTGCGTTTGTGTGTTATTGGGCGCTTTAGAGTGTGCCAAGCACAGGGCTCACTTTGCAATCACCGTGCAAGTATCATCTCATTTAATTCTCACAACAGCCCAGTAAGGTTGGTGCAGTTATTATCCTCATTTTATTTTTAACTGAAAAAAAAAAATATTTTGGCCACGCTGCTTGTGGGATCTTAGTTCTTCAACCAGGGATGGAACCTGCGCCTCCTGTGTTGGAAGTGCAGAGTCTGAATCACTGGGCCTGCTGGGGAAGCCCTGTTATTCTCATTTTAAAGACAAGGAAACTGAAATCCAAAGGGGTTAAGGCACTTGTTCAAGGTCACATAGCAAGGGTGCATTAAAGCCCAGATTTGAATCCAGGTCTCCTTATTCTCTGCTGAAATGCAGCCCTCCCAGTGTTTTCTGAGATTTAACGTCAAGTTCTGCCTTCTGGCCCTGACCTTGAGAAGAATCAACACAGGGGAGCACCAAATGTGTATGTCACTGTGAACATTTAAGAAAACTTCCTTTCCCTTCCCTTCCTTCTCTCCTCCCTTCCCTTCTTCTTCCTTTTTCCTATTTCCCTTCTTCTATTTTTCCTATTCTTCTTCCTATTTCCCCTCCCACCTTCTCTTCCTTAATCACTCAGTACATACACTGACGGTCAGAGTGGACCCTGCTATAGCACTGGAGGTGGTGTCTGGAGGTGCCCTGGAAAGTACTGGAACACTCAAGGGGCAGGGGGCACCCAAGGGTGCTCAAGGTAGTAGCTATTTACCAGCTGGTCCAGAATTATGTCAATATGTTGACCACAAGCAAGGTCCTCCCAGAGGCCGCTAGTGTGTCTGGCCTGGGAATCACTACGCCAGTTAAGACCCGGGACGTGGGGAGGGAGGGTGGTGCTGGGGAGGGAGGCTGGAGCAGTGCCTTGCAGAGCTTCATCTGCTCGACGCTGCGGGCCACTGTGTCTGTCCCCTCCCTACAACTCACTCCGGAGCCTTTTCCGCTGCCTCGACAGGACACCAGGCGAAGACTTCACAGGTCTTCTGCTTCTCGTTATAATCTATACACCTGCCGGTCTGGATGCCTGTGGAGGGTCAAGGGGTTGTAGAAGCATAGGTGTGAAAGGATTGTGGGAGGAAACTCTGCTCCACCCAAGCAAGTTTCTCAATCCAAGCAGTTTTAGTTTCTGTGTAACCTCATCCAAACCACAGGCTTACATAAGAAAAACCAAGCAAGCAACACATCGAACGGTAAGTTTTTCAAAGAAAGATCAAAGAGAAGACATAAAGACCACAGATGGTGTTGGATTTTTGCTTGCTTGTTTGTTTCTTCACAAGAAAAGATGCCTGAGAGGGAGGCTGAACAGGGTGTATTCTTTTGCCTGGTATAAATGGACGAGCACATGGCTTCTAAACAGGCATCTGAGTTCCTCTAGGTGTGTACAGCATGGACCAGGATGCACAGGGCCACGGAATAAGCATGGCACATCTTCCTGGAGTATCAGTGTCACTAAGAGATATTTGAAGGGAAAGTTAAATAGTAAATAGTTAACTCTTCTCCAACTCAAATGCACAAGCCTTATGGAATGGAATTGAATATTCAAATGCCTTTCTGTGCACATGTGTGTTATAAACTGGCTTTTTAGGTGCTGCTAGTGGTAAAGAACCCGCCTGCCAATTCAGGAGACATAAGAAACATGGGTTCTATCCCTGGGTTGGGAAGAGCCCCCTGGAGGAGAGCATGTCAACCCACTCCAGTATTCTTGCCTGGAGAATCCCCATGGACAGAGGAGCCTGGCAGGTTACAGTCCATAGGGTTGCAAAGAGTTGGACACAACTAAAGTGACTTAGCACATGTTATAAACACTGATGGCTGGAAAGGATGTGGAGAAAAGGGAACACTCCTACACTATTGGTGGGAATGTAAACTGATACGACCATTATGGAGAACAGTGTGAGATTCCTTAGAAAACTAGGAATAAATCTACCATATGACCCCGCAATCCCAGTACTGGGCAAAGCAGTTTTAGTTTCTGTGTAACCTCATCCAAACCACAGGCTTACATAAGAAAAACCAAGCAGGTAACACATCGAACAGTAAGTTTTTCAAAGAAGGATCAAAGAGAAGACATAAAGACCACAGATGGTGTTGGATTTTTGCTTGCTTGTTTGTTTCTTCACAAGAAAAGATGCCTGAGAGGGAGGCAGAACAGGATGTATACCCTGAGAAAGTCACAGTTCTAAAAGACACATGCACCCCAATGTTCATTGAAGCACTGTTTAGAAGAGCCAAGATATAGAAGCAACCTAGATGTCCATCTACAGATGAACTGATAAAGATGTAGTACATATATACAATGGAATATTACTCAGCCATATAAAAGAACGAATGAGTCAGGTCTAGTGAGGTGGGTGAATCTATAGCCTGTTGTACAGAGTGAAGTAAGTCAGAGAGAGAAAAACAAATATCATGTATTAACTCACATATATGGAATCTAGAAAAATGATATCAGTGAACCTATCTGAAGGGAAGGAATGGAGAAGCAAACGTAGAAAATGGACTTGTGGACACAGTGGGCTAAAGAGAGAGTGGGGCGAGTGGAGAAAGTAGCATTGAGATATATACACTATCATGGATAAAATAGGAAGCTGATGAAAAGTTGCTGGTGCTCCGTGATGACCTAGAGAGATGTAACGGAGGGAGGGGAGAGAGGCTCAGTGGGGAGAGGATATATGTATATTATGGCTGATTCAAGTTGTCATACACCAGAAACTAACACAACATTGTAAAGCAGTTTTCCTCCACTTAAAAACAAAACAAGACCATGATATTTTTACTTTTTCTTGTTCTTTTATGCGACATTTGTTTTAATGTCTGTGCCTTTTTAAGCTAAAACAAGATCTCTGGAAATTCTGCACGTTGATATTGCCCCCAGGGGTCCTGTGGTGGGGGGAGGTACACATTCATGCTTCTCAACCTTCGGGGAAATTCAAGAGGAAAAGTGTAGAATACTCAGATGATGCTACGGGCCGTTCAAATTTTCTATCAATGAGAACTCTGAAGGGGCTAATTCTGTGAGGTTTTCAGGAGCTGTCCTCACTGGGAATTAGAGTCACATTCATAGTCAGCAGTTGGTCCTCTGGGTTCAGAGTGGAGGCATGGGGCAGGCACAGGCTCATCCATGGCCCGAGGAAGGTGGACGAAGGCAGCTGAAGGCCAGAGGCTAAAGAGCTGGGCTTCGCAAACATCACCAGGATTCCAGACCACCCCCCCACGGGTCTCAGAAAAAGAAACAGAACATACCTTTGCTCAGCGGGCCCAGCCATCCCTTTTTACAACCCCGATCAGAGGAACAGAGCGTCCTGCGGGTGGGGTACTGCAGAAAGAAGGACAAAATAGTGGGGAATAAATTGTGTCTCTAAGATATAGGAGAGCAGATGTCTATGTTCACACATACATTTGTGTGAAGATAATGCTCAAAAATCGAAACAGCCAAAATAGCCACCAATAGATGAACGGACAACTAAAATCTAGGACATTCATGCAATGGAATGTTATTTGGCCATGAAAAGGAATGAATGAAGTACTGATACATGCTACAGTGTAGATGAAACTTGAAACATGATGCTAAGTGAAAGAAGCCAGACAGGAGAGACCACGTTTTATATGATTCTGTGTATATGAAATGTTCTGAACAGGCAAGTCCGTAGACAGAAGGGTGGTCGGTGGTCGCCAGGAGCTGAGGGAAGTAGGGTACTGAGAGTGACTGCTAATGGGTATGATGTTCCTTTTTGGAATGATGAAAATGTTCTGGAAACTGACTGAGATTATGTTTGCCCAATTCGGTGAATATACTAAAAACCACTGAGCTAAGCACTTGAAAATGGTGTGTTTTATGGTACATGACTTACATCTCAATAAAAAAATAAAAATAGGGACTTCCTTGGTGGTCAAGTGGCTAAGACTCCTCACTCCCAATGCAGGAGGCCAGGGTTCAATCCCTGGTCAGGAAACTAAATCCCTCTTGCTGATATAAAGATTTCACATGCAGCAATGAAGATCCTGCATGCTGCAACTAAGACCTGATGCAGCCAAATAAATGAATACTTTTTAAGTTAATAAATATATAGAAGTAAGTAAAAGTCTAAGAAGCATATGCCAGGGACCACTTTCAGGGAACAGCCCTTGGTTTGGAGAGCGGGGGCATGGATCATGCAGCCTTGTGGCTGAGGAACCAAGTGAAGCAGACAGGTGCAGTGGTTCAGCAGGAAATGTGGAAATCAAGGACTCCAGCCAGCCCTCTCTCCTGGCCTGAGAAAAATGAGGTCAGTCAGCTTCCAAGACTAAGGGCTGAGGGCAGAATGAGGAAAAGAATAGGGAGATGGCTTAATTTATGCATTCTTGACTTCCCGATTTTTGAGGACCAGGTTTAATGGCCAGTCTTAGGGAGACCAGGAGTTTTGTGAAAATAGGCTCTTCCACGCAGTGTTACAGAAATACAGGGGAGGGCCCAGGCTTAGACGCAGGTGCAACCAGGTTTGGCAATAGCTGCACCATTTTCTAGCTGAGTGGCCTTAGCCAAGTTATTTTGCCTCTCTGCACCTCAGTTTCCTCACCTGTAAAAGGGGAATGGACAGATTTGTCTTGTATGGTTGTTGTGAAGATTAATTGAGTCATGATAAGAAAGGGGTTAGCACGTGGCTTTTGCTTAGTAAATGTTTCCTGTAGTTTTCAATCTCTTTCACTTTCATGTTCTCTTTTCTTCTCAAGTTGCCTTCTTCCTATCACCCAGCAGGTCCTTGGTTTGCTGCTCTTGTGATCCCTGACTATATTGTGAACCCTTTGAACACAAAGCCTGGGTTGTGTCTTTGTAGTCTGAGTGCCTGACACATAGTGGGTCTGGATAAACATGGAAAGAATGAATGAATGAATGATCATTCACTGTGGCTCTTGGGAAGTTATGTTATTTTGATTATCGACTGGAAAGAACTCTCAGGAAAGAAGATAAACTGACTCTATTTTACTCTCAAGGTGAAATTCCAAAATTAAAAAAAAGAAAACACGATAGACATTCGAATCATCTCTTTTGTGATTGTCACGTGCATGAACGATGGCCACAGATTCTTTGTCACTCTTGCCACTGAGGGGTAGAGCATCTTCCCTTCCCTTTGAAGCGAGGTCTGACTCTGAGTGAGCAACCAACAGAAGGCAGTGGGAGCAATGCTGCGTCAGCTCTAGTCCTGAGCCTGGGAGGCCGGGAAGGTTCTTTTGGTCTGAGGGATCCTGAGGTGTTGTGAGGAAGTCTGGAAAGACTACGTGGAGAGACCCTGAAAGGAGGAGAAGCCTTCAGGGTCCCCAGAGAGAAAGAGAAGGCCAGCCAAGCCCAGGCCATGAGAGCCCCCCCACAGGTCCCAAGATCAGCAGAACTGCCCAGCGGAGCTCTGTCAACCACTGCACTATGAGAGTTCCTAAAACGCTCATGGCTTTAGGGACTTTCCTAATGGTTGAGTGGTTGAGACTTCACCTTCTAATGCAAGGGGTACAGGCTCGGTGCCTGGTCGGGGAGCTAAAATCCCACATGTCTCACTGCCAAAAACACAAAACATAAAACATAAGCAATATTGTAACAAATTCAGAAAAGACTTTAAAAAATGGTCCACATTAAAAAAAAAAAAAAAACTTAAAAAAAGAAATGCTCATGGCTTTAAGTCCAGCAGGTTCAGGGTAGTTTGTTATGCAGCAATAGATTATTAGGACCAATGTCTCTTCATTTCAGTGTACACCTCGGGCTTGGCCATATTTACTGGAGACAGATGTCAAGCCCTATCCTTGACTTCCACCTTCTGGTAAGAGTTGCGGGGCCAGGGGCAGCAGAGGGGTGGTTGTCAATATGCAAAGAGAGGAGGCAAATTTCCCATTAGAGCAACCCAAACCAGTTTGGATCACAGATTAAAATCCCAAGAGTTACATAGTATTCTCCAGGCTGGCATTGCCTCCACAGAGCTCAGTCTGAGTGACATCCTGTCTGAGAAGGAGTAACTTGTCATTTGGGTCATAACAGCTCACTTTCCAGTGCTTTTTACAATGTATCATGCCTTATTTCCAGCCTGTCACAGAGATTAGCTCATTTGTTTCAATAATCCCAAGAGCTAGGTTTTGCAATCAGCCCCATCTTGCAAATGAATACACCAAGGCACAGAGCCCTGAAGTTACCTGCCCAGAGTCACAAAGGTAATAAGTCAAGTTTTGAACCATTTGCAGTCTAGCTCCTAAAACCCAGGCTCTTAATCTCTGCGCTATCCTGACCCTCTTCCTTGACTTCTTTTACAAGTCTCTTTATTTATTTCTTGTACATCGCAATAACTTGAAAAGTATCTGTGAAAAGTGCCACGGGGGCGGGGAGGAGTGTGAGTAGCAGTTTCAGGGTATGGGACAAGAGGGAACCAAAGGCCCCAAACTGGATTCAACTTTCAACTTCGGATGCTGCTGGGTAGGGAGATAGAAGGGAATATTTAGTTGGACAGGCACCTGGCTACTTCATTAGAGTAGCAGGGACATTTAAGGAGAGATGGGGGCAAAATAAACGTAGAAAGGTCTCTTTTTAGGGGAGCATTATTGAGATAGACCTGAAGGGAACGTTTGCTTATTTCCAAATTTAGGTAGAAATGATGGCAAGGACTGTGATGCGAGAGAGCATATCCACACTGAGTTCTCAGACACTCAGAAATCTAGGCCTTGTCACCAGAGAGGGCCGACGAGCAAGACCCAGAGGCAAGGCTGGTCTTCCCCACAGGCTGCTGCACCTGCACCTCTCAGCACTGGGACAGTCCCTGGTAAAACACAGGTGTCTTACTTGAGAGGGGAACAGCAGGAGGGTGTTGCCTAGTAAGACATCACTATAGACACACTTATCAGAATAGCTAGTTGTCATTTTACAGAGCAGTGAACAAGCCTGGGATGGGACAGAATAAGATACATGTGTTTTTATAGGGAAGAAAGTTTTCCGGAAGAAGGCAGAGGGTTCAGAGAGAGTACAGAGAAGGCAAAGCAGGGTGGGGAAAGTGTGAGTGGATGGTGGTGGTGAGGGTGGGAGATATCGGGGCTTCCCCACCTCACACAGAGCCTAAAACTCAAGAAGTGCAATGAAATATCACGCTTGCACTGTCTGACATCTTCCCAGGCTGGCCCTGCAGGCAATTCACAGTGAACAGTGGGAGAAGTTGTGAATGAGGACAGCCGGATTCTAAGTCTGGCTCTGCCTCCAGCAAGCTGTATGATATTGGGAAGGTCACTGAGCCTCCCTGATCTTTGTGCTGACCTGTAAAATAAGGCTGGGAGTGCTGTTACCCCCCTAAAGTTGTTGTGAGGCTCCACTGAAACACAAGACACTGTGCAAAGGCCAAGGATCCCTGCTGTCGTAAGCTGCTCCTGGAGCAAGCAATGGAGAAAGCAGGCCTTGAGCCTGCACAGGCTCCTAGGGCTATATTGGAGACCCAGGGCGACTGAGAGAGATCTGGTGGTTACAGAGCGAGAAATGCAGGGTCTTCTCACCCTTTCCAGCCAGCCCAGATCTACATCCCTGCTCTGTAACAAGCAGAGGCTCAGTCAATATTTGTGGGCTTCACAACACCCCTGGTCCCAATTTCCATTTCCTCTGACCTCTGCCTCCTCCAGGAACTCTTATCACCCATCCCTCCCTCCTTACCTCAGGACACAACCCTTGCTCTTGGCCTTCTGTCTTGAGAAAGTTTGTCATCACAAAGAAGGAGTTCCCCTGCGGAGAAAAAGGAGAGAAGGCAAAATGGCAAGCCCGTTGAGAACAGAACTGCTTAATCATAGTAATCCAACTGGCTAAGTGCCCGGGGGCGAACCTTTCTACTCTTCTAAGCTTCAGTCTGGAAATCCGGGTCTGGAAGCAAATAGACTACCCAGAGCGCTTAATATCCAAGCTGGATGAGCCGTCCCGCTAAGCTGAGGGAGAGCGGAGGAACATTCAAATTGATTGAGCACTCATTTTCCATTCCAGCCTCAAAAGCAGCCTTTTCATTTTGGGGGACACAGTAAGTCCCATTACATTGAAAATCAAAAGTTGTGGGGAAGCAGAGGTGGGGGTGTTACCTCTATCAGAATGCTGTTCAGATTATCCAGGACTTTAATGAAAGGGTCATAGGGCATCCCACCACCTGGGCAATAGGTGGAGATTTTAAAGACCCTCTGTTAGAAACAAATGGATAGCAGCTTGGCTTTTATCGTTTTTCAAAGCTTTCCAGGTTCCAGGGGCTGCCAATGGGCCCTTTTGTCCCTCTCGCCACCTCCCTCCATCTGTTCTTTGGTGTTCTCAACCCCACTTCAATCTCTTCCTTTTGAGAATTCTATGTTCATTTCCTCTTTTCGCAGATTGAGACAATCTCATGCCCTTTCGCTGTGGTCCACACCCTTCCATTCTTTGTCATCTATAGCCTTTCTTTGTGCAAAACTGTAGCCAAGAGTTTTCCTGGAGACGTTTTTGTTGATAAAATGCCACACAGACAATATAGAAGGGCTGGTCCCTTCGAGGCAGAAAGTTATTTGCCCTTCTGGATCTAGGTAAAGCTTGCTGACTTGATAGCCCTGATTCTGAAAAGCTATGTATAAATCAAGTTCGAGTGAATCAAATCATGTTTTCAATGCACCAGGACATACTGCTATTTTGAGAAACCCTGTGGGACTTCATAAAGCAAAGTATCATTTCCTTTGAGTTGCTGGATCTGACCCAATTTCACAATTTTTAGGTTTTCTCAGTTGGGATTTTCACAGAGCTTTTTAAATTGGGCCAGTGTTTTTCTGGAGCGAGTCTCTAGGTCCCAGGGGAGGCGGAGGAGGCCCTGGGGACAGTCACCAGGGATGAGTCCTGGGAGGATGCTGACAGGTGCTCACCTGCAAGGGGAAGGTGTAATCCGCCATGTCAAAGACATTCCACACAACCTTCTTCTGCCCGTTCTCCATAATCTCCCTTTTCACCTCTGCTATCCCTTTTATCTTGCTGTGCACAGAACTGATGACAGGCTCTTTCCGTTGGTACCGCTTGTCACTCACCAAAGCAAAGCTAAACAGCAGACACAGAAAAGCATCAGCAGTTTTCTCAAGGGAGACACAGTGCCGTGGTTTTGGATGCAGAAACTGAAAGCCAGTTCCATTAAAATCCAAGCTTTGCTGGGTGACTTTGGGCAAGTGATTTGCCTTCTCTGTGACTCACTTTCCTTACCTGTAAAATGGGAAAAATATTCATGCCTACCTCATGGGGTTGTTTTGAGGATGGACTGAGATACCCATGCAAACTCCTTAGCACTGTATCTGGCTCATAGTGAGCTTTCACCATGTGGAAACTGTTGTCCCCAATACCAGCCTCTAATATCACCTAATATAGACCTTAATTTATAGATTGCCTTCTCAAAGAGCAAAGTCCACCCCAGGTCAGTCCACCAGCTGAGGTCTTTGACTGGTCTACTGTAGAGCCCAGAGCAAGACCTCTTAACAATGTGCTATATTTGTTCATACCTGATGTGGCTTTGCCTCTGGTTTCCTGCCTTCTGATCTATTCACAAGCTATTAATACTTTCTTCACAATATGACTCTAAATTATTAGGGTGGGGGAAAGAGAGGGAAAAAGTGGAATTGATAACTAAAAATGGTAGATTCCATCTCCATTTATCCATTTTCTGTTTCCCATTGCCATGAATAATTGAATTTATTTTATTTATTTATTTATTTATTTTTTGCCGCCCCATGCATCATATGGGATCCTAGTTCCCAGACCAGGGATCAAACACATGCATCCCCTGCAGTGGAAGTGTGGAGTCTTAACCACTGGACCACTAGGGAAATCCTTTGAGTTTGTTTTAAATGCTTTGTTTACTCATTGGGTATGTATCTATTTGGTCTCTTCCCTCTGCTCAGCCTCTAATATCTGAATGTTGTTAGGCAGTCAGTAGCTGTCCTCTAGGAGCTGACCTTGGGAAACCGAGATACTGTGGGCCAAGGCTTGGTCCCAGCTGTTCTCAACCTTGTCTGTACAGTATAATTACTTAGGGAGCTTTCAAAATTGCAGCTCCCTGGTCTCATTCCTAGAAACTCTGATTCAATAGGTCTGGGAGTTATCCAGGTGCCTATATATTTTTCTAAAATTGATTCTAATGCACAGTCAGGGTTGAAAACCCCTAAGAGACTCATGGAAAAACAGCTCAAATTTGGTAATATGAAGTACTGTACATCTGAGGTGTATTCCCCATGCCCCAACAATATCACTCTTAGGTGTATGCCCCAGAGGAACCCTCAAAGATGGTGCCCAACAAGTTATATACAGGAAATTGTAAAGCTGCATTATTTATAATAGGGAAAACTGGAAATAATGGAAATATCCTCAAACACTGAATGGGTGAATAAATTGTTGGATTTATTCACTGGAATGTTCTGTAAAACTGAATGTGAATGGAGAACCGCTTGAATCAATGTGGAAATAACATAACATTGAGTAAGCAAAGCATGCCACAGAATGAGATAAAGTTTAAAGAAATTAAAAACGACATTATTTGCTTAAACAAATACCTGTCCACACATATTCATGACAGCACTATTAACAATAGTCAAAAGGTGGAAATAACCCACATGTGCGTTAAAAGATGATGGACAATTATCTACCCAAGAAAAGGAATGAAAAGATGCACATGCTGTACTGTGGATGAACCTCAAAAAAACTTTGTGCTAAGTGAAAGAAGGCAGACACAAAAGAACGTGCAGTGTATGACCCCACTTATATGAAACATCCAGAATAGGTAAATCCACCGAGACAGTAGATTGATGGCTCCCTGGGGCTGGCGGAAGGGGTAAATGGGAAGTAAGTGCATAATGAGGTTGTCGTTGGGTTTTTTTAATTTATTTTTGGCTGTGCTGGGTCTTCGCTGTTGTGGGAGTGTCTCGTCTAGTTGTGGTGGGCAGGACAGGGGGCTACTCTCTGGTTGCGGTACACTGGCCTCTCATCACAGTGGCTTCTCTTGTTGTGGTGCATTGGCTTAGTTGCCCCACGGTGTGTGGAGTCTTCCCAGACCGAGGATTGAACCCATGTCCCCTGCATTGGCAGGTGGATTCTTAACCATTGGACCCCCTAGGGAATCCACAAAATGAGGTTTGCAGAGAGCCCAATTTGAGATCTGATGAGCATATATGAGAGAGCTATCCAGTGTAATTCCATAGACAAATATGATAATGCTTACTCAACAGTGTATTTCAGCCTATCATCACAATGTGCATGTGGTATGTGCAATGTTCTTTTGTGTTGGAGACTGCAGCAGTCTCCCAGAATAACAGTGTCCATTTAACCCTCCGTTTGGGAAGCTCAGTCTCTTGTTGTTGGTTAGTCACTCAGTCACATCCACTCTTTTGTGATCACATGGTCTGTAGCCCACCAAGCTCCTCTGTCCATGGGACTCCCAGGCAAGAATACTGGAGTGGGTTGCCATTTCCTTCTCTAGGGGATCTTCCTGATCCAGGGATCGAACCTGCATCTCCTGCATTGGCAGGCAGGTTCTTTACCACTGAGACACCTGGGAAGCCCTTAGTCACTCATATTCATCCCCAAATGTATGACGTCGTATAGATCAGCCTTAATGGAATCCAACCCGCTCAGAAATCAGAAAACTTGTCTTTATGTAATCATGGTCCACTGTCTTAAGACTCCACACTCCCAGTGCAAGGGCCTCGGTTTGGTCCCTGGTCAGGGAACTAGATCCCACAAGCCACAGCTAAAAGGTCTAAAGATCTTAATGTGACTGAAAGGTCCTAACGCAACAAAAACTGAAGTTCCTGTGTGCTGCAACCAAGAACTGATGTAGCCAAATAAAGAAATAAATGTTTTTCAGAAAGAATCAAAATGCTTCAGAGATGCATCAAAGAAAATAAAGAGGAAACAAAAGAGTCTGCATATGGAAAGAACATTTTAACAATTGTCCCAGCAGCTCTCTCCCTATCTCCTTGGTGAGTCAGACAAGCCATGTCACCTCTTTGGGTAATGGACTTAGTCCCTGAATGGGGAGATAACTTGGACAGCAAAGAGATCAAACCAAATAATCCTAATGGAAATCAACCCTGAATATTCACTGGAAGGACTGATGCTGAAGTTGAAGCTCCAGTACTTTGGCCATCTGATGTGAAGAGCCAACTCATTGGAAAAGACCTTGACGCTGGAAAGATTGAAGGCAAAAGGAGCAGGAGTCGGCAGAGGATGAGATGGTTAGTTAGCATCACCGACTCAGTGGAGGTGAATTTGAGCAAACTCCCAGAGATAGTGAAGGACGGGGAAGCCTGGCATGCTACAGTCCATGGGGTGGCAAAGTGTCAGACATGACTTAGCGACTGAACAGCAACAACAACAACAACAGGGGGATAACTCCCTGGCTCCCTAATCCCTATAACTGTTCAGTTCTAAGAAGCTACAATTCTCTGCCTTCTGAAGAGAGCAAAACCACTGGTCCCTGGAGTGAACAGGGGCATGATGGAGCTGGGGGATTCAGCTGGGCCTCATAGGATGGATAGGCGGAGATGGGGGAGAAGAAAGCTGAAGAGTCTGGGAAGATGGAAGAGAATAAAAATGAGAGAAGCCTGGGTCCTCACAGACCAGTCTAGCTGAAGAGGAGGGCTGTGGAGGGGCAGCAGGAGGACAGAAGGATGGAGGGTAAGGTCTGCTGGGGGAGTCCCCAGACTGGCACATTGCACCTGACTCACCAGTTGTAGACCACGATGCACACTATAAAGATGTTTTTCAGAAACCCAATCCACGAATTCTTAATGAGAAGGACTTTCACAGACATGTACTGGCATCGCAGTGGGGTTTGGCTGCATGCACCCATGGTGAGAGAGTCCTCAACGTGCCACAGGAAGGAACAGCAAAGCCAGACTTCAGCCGCACAGCGCCTGAGCTCACTGAGCAAAGGTAACACAAGAGTGAAAGGGTGTGACCTGAAACTGAACCATCCTCCCATCCGGTTAACTGATGCCTACCCCAGGGCCAATAGACTTCTTCGGGCCCCTAAGAGAACTGTGGGTCCTGGGCTCTCTGTGCCTCCTGGAGTAGTTGAGCCTGCAGCCTCTGTATCTTACATTTAAAATCCCGAGAGAAGAATCTGATTGTGTCCAACCCTGGTCCACTCAGTTGTGTGTGTGTGTGTGCGGGGGTGGTCAGAAAGGGGCCGGGGCAGTCAGAGATGTACTGCGAAGAAAGTGGAGTAGAGCCTGCACCCCGAAAGGCAAGTTAAATGCTGGCTTCCTTTGGCTGCTGTAATAAGCCACCAAGAGCTTAGTGACTTAAAATAACGCAAACATTTTTTTTCTCTTAGTTTTGAGGAGTCAGATGCCTAAAATCATCCTTACAGGATTCAGATCAAGGAGACAGCTGGCCTGGTCCCTTCTGGAGTCTCCACTAGAGAGTCTGTTCTCACCTCTTCCAGCTTCTAGACCATCCCTGGGTTCACAACCACAACTCTCTACCCGCAACCCCTCTTGTCACGTTTTCTTTGTCAACTTCAACTCTCTTGCCCCTCCCCCTTATAAGGACTCTTGTGATCACGCTGGGGCCACTCAGATCATTAAGAATAAGCTCTCCATCTCAAGACCTCGAACTTAATCACATCTGCAGAGTTCCTTTCGCCACATAAGGTTCCATATTCACAGGTTCCAGAGATCAGGACTCGGAGATTTGGCACGGGGTGGGGGGCATTATTCAGCCTCCTACAATATAGGCAGGGCTTCCCTGGTGGTTCAGCAGTAAAGAATCCACCTGCCAATGCAGGAGACGTGGGTTCGATTACTGGGTCAGGAGATCCCCTGGAGAAGGAAATGGTGACCCACTCCAGTATTCTTGCCTGGGAAATCCCATGGGCAGAGGAGACTGGTGGGCTATAGTCCATGAAGTCACTAAAGAGTCGGACACGACTTAGTTACTAAACAACAACAATATACCACTCCCGTTCTACTCTGCCATACCTTTCCTTGAGCTAGCTAGTGAAGGAGGTTCAGTTTCTTGTTACTCACAGCTTGGCTAAGACATCATCTGTTCTTCCAATTCTCTTTGACTATTGCACTTCTTATCCACCATCTAGTTCATTTGGAAAAACCTTCCTTTTCATACTTCTTTAACTATCTCCCTCTCATTCCAAAAACTCCTACTCCAGGTCACAATACTTTCTACACATCCTACTTTATGGAGAGAAGAGAGTGAGTCCTAATCTATTAGTTAATGTTTACCAATCAGAGGAAAGATTGGACTGGCCAAAAATTTCATTCGGGTTTTTTCCAGAACACAGTATGGGGAAATCCAAATGAACTTTTGGTCAACCCAATATAATAGATAGGTGTAAAGGTATTGAGCTAAAAAACTCAGTTATACAGATACAGGCCATGGACCACCCAAATTGACAGAGGCTTATCTTAGAGGCCCAACATTTTAAATTTGTCCAAACCCATATTAGCCAAAATTGTGTTATATCCTCTAGTAAACAAGACCCAAAAAACTAGTGTCGTCTTAAGCTTTGGTGAGAGAAGTGGAATGTTCTCCTTGAGGGTGGTGATAAGCCAATGACCTGTGCCCTAATTAGGCAACAAGCCGAAGTAGCCTTGTGTTCATGTCTTATGAGCCACACATTTAAAGAGAATCCCGTTGGTGTTTGTAAAAGTATAAACTTCACAGAAAAGCACAAAGAACGTGAAAAGGTTCCAACATTCTCCCTCTCAGGTTATCACTCTTGAAAATTTTTGCACATGTTCCTGATGCCTCTTTATGCCCCCACCTACACAAACATGGCCACGCTCTACATGCTATTAAATAACTTGCAATTTTTGCTCAATAATATGTTACTAACTTTTCACAATAGTAGTGCAAAATGGATGATAAAGATAGATCTATGATATGTACCCACTTTGAATGGTTACAGGATAGTCTAGTGTTTAGGTTGGAACATATGAAATTGCCTGTTTTGTAGATAAAACAATAGAATATTGGCAATTCCATATGGTTCAGCCTAAGAGGTGAATTGTGAAAATTTGCCAGCTATTCTCTTACTGATGGCTATTGAACTGGAACTTTTGTTTGGCTTTGTAAACATTTTTGGTAGTCTTTTTTTTTTTTAATTTTTATTAGTTGGAGGCTAATTACTTTACATCATTACAGTAGTTTTTGTTATACATTGATATGAATTAGCCATGGATTTACATGTATTCCCCATCCCAGTCCCCCCTCCCCATTTTTGGTAGTCTTGATATAGCTTTTACTATGTGTCAAGCACTCTTCTAAGCATGTATTAATAACAAATACTAACTCTTTCCACCCTCACCTGCCCAAAATTAACCCTGTAAAGAAGGAACAGTCTCACCCTCACCTTATAGCTGAGCAAACTGTGACACCAAGAAAGTGAGCCCAGGTTCACATAGTGCTGTAGACTCAATGTTTATGAAACCCCCCCCCCCCCCCCGCCAAATTATTAAGTTGAAACCTAACCCCGATGCAATGGTATGAGGAGGTTGGGCCTTTGGGAAGTGAGTAGGTCACAAAGATGGTGTGCTTATGAATGAGAGTAGTGCCCTGATAAGAGCCCCTGAAACAGCTCACCTCTTCTCCCGTGTGAGAATACAGCAGAAAGATGGCTATCTGTGAACCAGGAAGTGGGTTTTTACCAGAAACCATATCTGATGTTGCACTGACCTTAGGATTTCCAGCTTCTTGAACCATGAGAAATAAATTTCTGTTGTTTACAAGCCACTCGGTCTTTGGTATTTGTTATAGTGAACTAAGACACATGGTAAGTAGCAGCATTAACTCCCAGCTCATGCTCCTTTGTATGTTATTATAAATGGAAGTGCTTTCTTAATTTCTTTTTTAGATTGCTCATTGTTGGTGTGTGGAAACATGACTGATTTTTGTGTGTTGATTTTGTGGCTTGAAACTTTACTGATTGGTTTATAAACTTCAATGAGTTTTTTGTGAATTCTTTGTGATTCTCCATATATAGGATTTTTTTTTTTTTTTTTTTTGTAATTTTGGCTATACCAGGTCTTCGTTCCAGCTCATGGGATCTTTAGTTTCAGCATACAGACTTCTTAATTGTGACATGCGTGGGGGATCTAGTTCCCTGACCAGGGATTGAACCGGGGCCCCCTGCATTGGAAGCCCAGAGTCTTACCTACTGGACCCCCCAGGGAAGTCCTCCATATATAGGACCTTATCATCGATGTATATAGTTTATGTCTTTCTTTCCAATTTGGATGCCTTTTGTTTCTTTTTGTTGCTTAATTGCTCTGGCTAGAATGTCGAGTACAGTTTTGAATAACAGGCATTTCAGTGGTAAAAACACACATCTTTGTCTTGTTCCTGATCTTTGGGGGTGGGAGAAATCCTCAATCTTTTGAGGCTCCGTCTGTTCTCTTCAACACTATACTTCATTAATTCTCCACTCTCCCCTTTCATGTTGCCAGGCACATGTTTACACAAGAATCTTGTCATACCTCAGGTAAATTTTACACCTTAAGATAAGTCTCTGAGTCAAAGGATGTGCACATTTTTTTTTTATCTCAGTTCATTTTACCAAACCACAAAAGCTTGAACCATTTCATGTTTCCACCAGCAATGCAAGAGTGCAGGCATCACCTTTTAAGAAAGACTTGACAAACCAGAGTGCGGTTGTGTGGGCTTGGCTGAGATAGTAAAGAGTCTGGATACTGTCTTAGGGGTACAGAGCCAGAGGGACTTCAGCTATTATTTTGGAGAAGTGGAGAAATGTAATAGCAGGCTGAAGCCATTTAGAAACTGTCAAGTAGAAATTGGACCACAGGGCAGAACTCTAACCAAAAGGGAAAAAATATAGGGAGATAGATTTTGATTCAGTGTAAGGAAGAAATGTCTAACAATTAGAACAGTCCCAGAACAGAACAAGCTTTCCCTGTAGCTGCTAGTTGGTGACGGTGATGACAATGACAACAGTGATAATTTTCATTTATCCCATCATCTCCCTTCCTCTTGAGTCTCCTCTCCACCCGCATTTCAGCATCAATTTCCCATCTTAAAAATAAACCCTCCCTTGACCCCACATTCTTCTCCTTCTACTACTTGCCACCTCTCTCCTCCTTTGTATCCAAGTCCTTTGAAAAAGTGAGTCACCACATCCATTTCTGCATCTCCATTCACTCCTCTGCCCACTCCAGACTGGCTCCCACCCCTGGAACTTCTGTAAAGCCTCTCTTGTCAAGTAAACAACAACACCATCACTGAATCCAGTAGCCATGTCATGGACCTGATCTTCCTGGAATTCTCAGCAGCATTTGATACCAGTTACCATGCCTCCACTTTCCCCCTCACCTTCCCCAATCCATATTCTCCTGACTTTCTTTGGATCTCCATGTTTGCCCTTTCTGAGAATCCTTTGGTGACCTCTGTGCTTTTCATCACTTAAAGGTTAGAATTCCTCAGGGGTCTGTTCTAAGCCCTCTTGTCTTCTCATCTACATCCTCTCTTGCTGGTCAGTTGCAGCTACAGCCATGGTTCTATCTAGTTAACCATTTTTATGCTGGTGATATAGAAATCTACGTCTCTAGCTCCAGATTCACACACCAATCTATCAAATAAGTATCTACACGTGTACGTCGCGTAGACTTGTACCTTTAGCGCCTTCAGTTCTGAATTCATCTTCCACCCTAGATGGGCATTTTCCCCTCCTCACGTTTCCCATCCCCAATAAGTTCTACCACTCATTAGTGGCCCAAGGCAGAACATGGCAAACTGCCTAATTTATCCTTTCCCTCATCCCCCCTCATCCATTCAGTTGTCAAATCTTATTGTTATGTCTTCCTAGCATTATTCAAAACCATCTACTTCTCTCCTCTACCGCTGTTAACTCCTCATTCCAAACCACCGTGAACTCTCACCTGGATAACCCGATCCTCTCCTAAATGGTCTCCCTCCCTCTGTTTGTATTCTCACCTCCTCCATTCTCCACAGTTCTTTATGGGGAGCTTGGGCTCTGGATTTAACGTTGGCTCTATCACTTACTACTTACACGATGTGTAAGTTACGTAGCCTTTCTTAATTTTTTCTTTAATTTTTAGTTGCAGTGGATCTTCATTGCTGCACAGTGGCTTTCTCTAGTTCAGTTATGGGCTTCTCATTTCGGCGGCTTCTCTTATAGAGGAGCACAGGCTCTAGGCGCACGGGCTTCAGTCGTCGCAGCATGGAGGCTCAGCAGCTGTGGCACACGGGTTTAGTTACTCCTGGCCCAGGAATCGAACCTATGTCCCCTGCATTGGCAGGTGGATTTTCATCTACTGTACCACCAGGGAAGTCCTACTTAGGCTTTCTGGGTCATCGCTGCTTCTTCTATAATTAGGGGATGTTAGAGTTATATTGGGCTTCCCTGTTGGCTCAACTGGTAAAGAACCTGCCTGCCAGTGCAGGAGATGCAAGAGACGTGGGTTTAATCCCTGGGTCAGGAAGCTCCCCTGGAGAAGGAAATGACAACCCACTCCAGTATTCTTTCCTGGAAAATTCCATGGACAGAGGAGCCTGGTGGGCTACAGTCCACAAGGTCGCAGAAAGTCAGACACGACTGAGAATTATATTGGCCAGGGTTTCTAGTTCTAAACAACAGAGTCCACTCAGCCAAGTTCAAGAATATTGTCTAGAAAAGCAGATCTATAGAGGCAGGGTATAGGTTAGTGTTTGCCTGTATCCAGTGGGTAGGAATGGGGAGTGACTGCAAATGGGAATGAGGGATCTTATTGGGGTAATGAAATATTCCAAAACTGAATTGTGATGATGGTTGTTCATCTTGCAAATTTACTAAAAAATCATTGAAATATATGCTTAAAATGGGTGACTTTTATGATATAATAAATTATACCTCTGTTAGATCACAATAAACTGTTGAAAATCCTGAAAGAGATGGGAATACCAGACCACCTGACCTGCCTCTTGAGAAACCTGTATGCAGGTCAGGAAGCAACAGCTAGAACTGGACATGGAACAACAGACTGGTTCCAAATAGGAAAAGGAGTACGTCAAGGCTGTATATTGTCACCCTGCTTATTTAACTTATATGCAGAGTACATCATGAGAAATGCTGGACTGGAAGAAGCACAAGCTGGAATCAAGATTGCAGGGAGAAATATCAATAACTTCAGATATGCAGATGACACCACCCTTATGGCACAAAGTGAAGAACTAAAGAGCCTCTTGATGAAAGTAAAAGATATGAGTGAAACAGCTGGCTTAAAGCTCAACATTTGGAAAACTAAGATCATGGCATCCAGGCCCGTCACTTCATGGCAAATAGATGGGGAAACAGTGGAAACAGTGACTGACTTTATTTTTCTGGTCTCCAAAATCACTGCAGATGGTGATTGTAGCCATGAAATTAAAAGACGCTTACTCCTTGGAAAGAAAGTTATGACCAACCTAGAGAGCATATTAAAAAAAACAGTGACATTACTTTGTCAACAAAGATCCATCTAGTCAAGGCTGTGGTTTTTCCAGTAGTCATGTATGGATGTGAGAGTTGGACTATAAAGAAAGCTGAGTGCAAAAGAATTGATGCTTTTGAAGACTGATGTTGGTGAAGACTCTTAAGAGTCCCTTGGACTGCAAGAAGATCCAACCAGTCCATCCTAAAGGAGATCAGTCCTGGGTGTTCATTGGAAGGACTGATGTTGAAGCTGAAACTCCAATACTTTGGCCACCTGATGCGAAGAACTGACTCATCTGAAAAGACCCTGATGCTGGGAAAGATTGAGGGCAGGAGGAGAAGGGGACAACAGAAGATGAGATAGTTGGATGGCATCACTGACTCAATGGACATGAGTTTGGGTGAACTCCAGGAGTCAGTGATGGACAGGGAGGCCTGGCATGCTGCAGTTCATGGGGTTGCAGAGTTAGACATGACTGAGAGACTGAACTGAAAGTTGTTTAAAAAATAAAAGAAGAAGATTTTAAAAGGACATTAGGTAGTTCACACAGTCTCTTGGTGGACCAAAAACCAGGCTTGCTGAAACAGTGCACAGCTAGGAACAACACCCAGAGAACAGGGACAATTCCAGAGAAAGACTCTGCCAGCCACTGCCGAACCACAGGTAGAAATTCATGCCAATAGTGTTTGAGTGCCAGAATCTTAGTCACTGCCATGCCCTAGTGAACTCAATGCCTGGGGCCACATCTCCTATAAGAGGCTGAATAATGACCCCAAAGCTATCATGTCCTAATCTCCAGAATTTATAACTGTTAGCCTGTTTAGGGAAAAGGTCTTTATAGATGTGATTAAGTTAAGGATTTTGAGATGGTGAGATTATCCTGAATTAGGTAGGCCCTACATGCCATTATATGTGTTCTTATAACAGAGAGACAGAGGGACTTCCCTGGTGGTCCACTGGTTGAGGGTCCACCCGCAAATGCAGGGGACACAGGTTTGATCCCTGATTCAGGAAGTTGCTGCGGGGCAACTAAGCCTGTGAGCCGCAACTACTGAGACTGTGCTCTAGGGCCCTTGAGCCACAGCTCCTGTGAACCCCTCATGTCCTAGAGCCTGTGCTCTGCAACAAGAGAAGCCATTGCCTTGAGAAGCCCATGGACTGCAACTAGAGAGTAACCCCCACTCTTTGCAACAAAGCCCGTGTGCAGCAAAGAAGACTCAGCGCAGCCAAAAATCCAAAAATTTTTTAAATTAGGAATTTAAAAAAAGAGAGAGAGAGGAGATTTCATGCACACATATATACACACATACAGGAGAAAGGTTCATGAAGGTGAAGCGGAGAGTCAGGGATGCAGGCCTTGAAGACTGGTGTGATGTGACTACAAGCCAAGGAACACAGGCCACCCCCAGAAACTGGAAGAAGCAAAAATGTCTTCTCTTCTAGAGCCTCTGGAGGGAGCATGGCCCTGCTGACCTCTCAGCTTTAACCTAGTGATACTGATTTTAGGTATCTCCAGAACTTGGAGAAAATAAATTGTTGTTTTATGTTACCAAGTTTGTGGTTGGATTGTTCCAGCAGGGAAGGAAGTTAACAGCTGAGAACAAGTGGAGGCCCACATACTGCTTATTTAAACATTTGAAAGTCATAACAGACTTTCTGGGGATTCCCTTGTGTGTTCTTTATTTTTGCTTTTTCCTTGCTGCTTTTAATATTTTTTCTTTGTATTTAATTTTTGATAGTTTGATTGATATGTGTCTTGGCATATTCTTCTTGGGTTCATCCCTTATGGGACTCTCTGTGCTTCCTGGACTTGATTGACTATTTCCTCTCCCATGTTAGGGAAGTTTTTGACTATATACTCTTCAAATATTTTCTCAAGTCCTTTCTCTTTCTCTTCTTCTTCTGGGACCCCTATAATTTGAATGTGGTGCGTTGAATGTTGTCCCAGAGGTCTCTGAGACTATCGTCAATTCTTTTTTTCTTTTTTCTTTATTCTGTTTCGTGACAGTTACTTCCACCATTCTATCTTCCAGCTCACTCAGCTATTCTTCTGTCTCCTTTATTTTGCAATCGATTCCTTCTAGTGTATTTTAAAAGATATTTATTTGCTTTTGACTGCACTGGGTCTTATTGCTGCTTGGGGGCCTTCTCTAGTTGTGGTAAGCTAGTTGCTAGTTACACTCTGTAGTTGCCATGTGCAGGCTTCTCATTGCAGTGGCTTCTCTTGTTGCTCTAGGGCTCTAGGGTGCACTGGCATCTGTAGTTGTGGTGTGTAGACTCAGTAGTTGTGGCACCGAGCCTCTAGAGTGCAGGCATCAGTACTTGTGGCCCACAGGTTTAGATGCCCTGTGGCATGTGAGATCTTCCTGGACCAGGGGTTGAATCCATGTCTCCTGCATTGGCAGGCAGATTCTTAACCACTGGACCACCAGGGAAGTCCCCAAGCCTTTAAAAATAGGGAATTTCCTTTGGCTGGTCCCAGAAGACAGGTCAGAGATTTGAGGCATGAAAACATTGTGCCATCACTGGCTTGAAGATAGAGGGGAGCCACACGATAAAAAAAAGCAAGTGGTCTCTAAGATCTGAGAGTGGCCCCTGGGTAGCAGAGCTCTGAGTCCCATGATGGCATGGAGTTGAATTCTACCAACAGGGAGAATGAACTTGGAAGTGAATTTTCCCCCAGGTCCCAAAGTGAGAACTCAGCACAGCATAACACTTTGATTTCAACCTTGTGAGAGCCTGAGCAGAGAACCCAGCCATGCCAGGTCCAAACTACTGACCTACAGAACTGTGAGCTAAGAAGTGGCAGTATTTTAGGTGAGTTCGTAGTAATTTGTTATGTAGCAATAGAAAACTAATACAGTCCCACAGGCTCCTTACTCCATAGGGAAGCTCGCAGCTAGCGGAGGGCCAGGGTGGGATCTCTAAACATGGGGTCCAGGAAGTGGCACCTATGGTGTCAGTCAAGGCTGGTATCAGCCCCATACATTCCTTCAGATGAATTCTGCTCATGCTCACCACCTCATGTTATTTCCTGTGTATCAAAGCATTGTTACATGTTGCCTATGTTTGAAAAGCTTGGGTCTCATGCCTGTGTCCTAGCTGCAAGGGAGGCTGGGAAATTAAGTTGTGACATACAGTCAAGAGGTGGAACCCATTACCTGGGAATTTCCCAGTAGTTATGCTGTTCAAATTGTGGTTACACATTATGATGACCAATTCTGTAGGGTTATTTACAAGGATCAAACAGGCTAATACATGTCATAAGCTAAGAACAGAATCTGGCTCATGCTAAGCACTCATTAGTTTTCAATAGGTATTGCCATATTGAAAGTAGAATGCTTTCTCTAAAATGAAATTATGAACCCTCAGTATGAACTCTGAATCTATAAAACCCTTGATGTTTCCTTTATGGTTGGAATTTTTCATAATAAAATGTTGAGAGTGGGATAGGAAAGACTCTTCTTCCTTTCTCAGTGTTCTTAGGATGAAGTTCAAGCCTGTACCCAGTTAGATTCCTGCTGGCTTCTCTAGTTCCACTTCTCTGGCATTTTGCACACCAGTCAGTTGACATGTGTAGTACTGTAAATAATCTATGTAATCTGGTCCTTGCTCTTCCCAGCATGGTGCTCAAAACCCAGGGGGGCTGGGAGATTTCTACTCTGGTGGGAAGCGGGGCTTGAGTGTGGTGGCCAGAAGCTTGTCAGTACATGATAGCTGGTCTACAGAGAAGCCTCTGCCATTCTGCGCTGAAATGAAAAAACCAGGACAAGCTCTTCATAAAGTGAAAATCATTCACTTAAAAAGATCATCTTTTTTTTTTAAGACTGTGCTTCTAGCTTTTTTAATGTTTAGGTTTAGACATTAGTGAAGGGAAGCTAAAATATGGTAGTAGTTGAGGTGTTTTAATAGTTTGACATAGTTAACAATGCTGCGTTAGTTGGCAACCTAGCCTCTTCTTGGTCTTTTATGTTGATAAAAGGCATCATCATCCACCAAGAAACCTAGAGTCATCTTCGCCTTCTAGAAAATCTGTCAGTTCCACCTCTAAAACATAGCCCATTTGCTCACTTCTCTCCAGCTGCACTGCCCCATTCTAGTCCAAGTCACCACCTTCTCTCCTCTGGGTGGCTCCAACAGCCTTCTTTCTGGTCCCATCCCTGCCCCTTTTGCCCCCCAACAATCTATAGTCTGCACAGTGGCCTGACAGTGCTTTTAAAAGCGTGAATCACATGGTTTCACTGCCTTGTGTAAAACTTTTTAGTGGCTTCCCATGGCACTGAGAAACAAATCCCAACCCTGGCCCCTGCCTACCTCTGTCCTCAGCTCCTGCTCCTTCCTTCTCACTCACCAGGTTCTGGAACACACTGACCTTTTGACTGTTCCTCTTTTTTGCTTCCATTCATTTGTGTTTGCTGGTCTCTTGGCCTCATATATAAGGTGGCTCAATTCTTCTCCTGGAGGGAGTCTCCTCCTGAAGTGGGTCTTCCCTGGGCCTTCCCGTCTCTGTCGCATCACCTAGGGGCCCAGGGTGGGTTGAGAACATGGCAAATATCTTCATGTTTCTGTTGCCCTCAAGTGGCAGGGGCCATGCCTGAGTTGGATTTGCCCCTCTCTGGCCTCTGGTGACTCTTTCTGCCTGTGCAGTGGACTCACTTCCATTCAACAGGAGGAATCCCAGCCACACAAGTGTGTGGTCACCCTCCGGAAATGGGCAGCCACCCAGGAGCTACATTTAATGATTGCAAACTAGCACAACAGCACCATCTCCATGGTGACAGACAGCCTGAGGCTGTGCAGGACAATGTTGCCTTTGCTATTGGCCTGGGCGGAGGCTAACTTGAGGAGAAGAAGCAGTTGTGAGTGGAGTTTGTTCTCCCATTTCTCTCTCAACCTTCCCTGCTTTTCTGTATTTATTGGAAAAGCTTTTGAGAGGACTAGTCTCCAGTGAAGAGGGAAATCTTCCCAAGAAAACACCAATATCTTTTACTTCTCAGCTTTAAATCTTCCTATGGCTTCTCAACTCATTCAGAATAAAATCCAAAGAACTCAGAGTGGCCTTCAAGGACCTGAATGATCTGTCCTCCCATCTCCACCCAGGTTACCTCTCCTTCAATACGTTTCACTCTGCTTCTACCGCTCTGACCTCCTTGCTTTTCCATGAATCCCTGATCAAGTCCTCACCTCAGGGCCTTTGCACTTCCTATTCCCTCCATCAGAAACACTCTTCTTCCAGATATTTCATGACTTGCTCCCTTTCTTTGGGCAGATCTCAGCCCATATGCCCATTCTCTGTCCTCTTCCCCAATTTATTGTTCTTCATAGCACTTAACACCATCAGACATTTTATTATGTTTCTGCATTTTCCTATCATGTCTCTTTCCTCCATTAGAATATAATGCAGTGAGTTGCCAGAACTTTGTTTCAGTGACTTGTTATTAATATACTCTCTAGTGCCATTAAACAACAGTGTCTGACTCATAGTAGATACTCTGAAATTTGGGGAATGGGGACTTTTCTGGTGGTCCAGTGGCTAGGACTCTGTGCTCCAAATGCAGGGGGCCCAGGTTCAATCCCTGCTTGGGGAACTAGATCCCACATGCTGCAACTGAGAGTTTGCATGCCACAAGTAAAGATCCCGCATGCCACATAAATAAAAATACAAAATAAAATAATAACATTGGGGGAATGAATAAACAATGGAGAAAGACAAAGTGATGGGATGCTCATCCCAGCCTCCATCCTCATCCTTCACTTGCCCTGGTCAACTCAGAAAGACAAAGAAGAGCCTGGTGAAAAGGAAGAATGATTGGCTAAATGTTGAGGAGACCCAGTGTCTGGGCTTTCAAAATCTGACAGATAACTACTTTAGCAGTATGGTTTGTGGGTTAAGAATATTTGTTTTGGATTGAAATGTGGCTCAGACAGTAAAACATCTACCTACAGTGCAGGAGACCCGGGTTCAATCCCTGGATTTGGAAGATCTCCTGGAGAAGGAAATGGCAACCCACTCCAGTATTCTTGCCTGGAAAATCCCATGAACAGAGAAGCCTGGTAGGCTACAGTCCATGGGGTCGCAAAGAGTCGGACACGACTAAGTGACTTCACTCATTCACTTTCTAACTGGATGACTTTTTATAATGTAACTCCATCTTTCATAGTTTTCATTTCCTTATCTGTGAAATAATGAAGAGAATACTTAAGTCCCAGCACATCAAATGAGATGATATAAATAAAGCTAACAGTAGAAAGCAGTTATCTTTATTGTCATTCAGGTGTTTGAATCTCAGTTTTCCTGGAGTGTAGTCATCATTATCCCATTCTTCCCATCTCATTGAGGCCAGAAGATGAAACAGAGTATGTCTTGGAAAACTAGGAGCTGATTCTCAGAGGCACTTTCTGTTGAGAATACCAATCCCCCAACCTTGACAATAATTTGGGGCAGAGTCTCCACAGCCCAGGTACGGGGTTGAGACAAGCCAGGGATAGACCTGTAGCCTTCAGAAGTCCCTGGAATTCCTGGCTTTTGGAAGGACCTGTAGTGGCTATTTGGTTTTTGTCTGTCTCTTCCTTCCACCCACTTTTCCTACTTCCTCTGGCAGCAGAATTCTTCTTTTCTAAGAGCCACAGGACATGGTTCAGCTCTGTGCCCTCTCCCTAATTCCTGCCACATGAGCCAGCACATGATCCAGGACTAACCAATTAGGTGACATCGTGCACCTGGCCACAGGATTGGTTCAGTGTCAGGAGGCTTCCTGTGTGCTGTTTTGGATCTGTCAGGAAACCTATGGCCCTTATTAATTCCTGAATATTCAGGAATTAAGAGGAGAGGCACACCTTTCCTCCTTTCCAAGGGGCTGAGGAATCCAGGCATTTCCTTTGTTAGTTTCTCATTATGGTGATGAGTCAATCACTGCAGATGGTGACTGCAGCCATAAAATTAAAAGACGCTTACTCCTTGGAAGGAAAGTTATGACCAACCTAGATAGCATATTAAAAAGCAGAGACATTACTTTGCCAACAACGGTCTGTCTGGTCAAGGTTATGGTTTTTCCAGTGGTCATGTATGGATGTGAGAATCGGACTGTGAAGAAAGCTGAGCGCCAAAAAATTGATGCTTTTGACCTGTGGTGTTGGAGAAGACTCTTGAGAGTCCCTTGGACTGCAGGGAGATCCAACCAGTCCATCCTAAAGGAGATCAGTCCTGGGTGTTCATTGGAAGGACTGATGCTGAAGCTGAAACTCCAATACTTTGGCTACCTGATAAGAGTTGACTCATTGGAAAAGACCCTGATGATGGGAGGGATCGGGGGCAGGAAGAGAAGGGGACGACAGAGGATGAGATGGCTGGATGGCATCACCAACTTGATGGGCATGAGTCTGAGTAAACTCCGGGAGTTTGTGATGGACAGGGAGGCCTGGCGTGCTGCGATTCATGGGGTCGCAAAGAGTCGGACACGACTGAGCGACTGAACTGAACTGAACTGAACCCTCTTCTCACTTTAATAGGGATCACTTTGTGTTTTGTAAGTCTGGAATTTTAATCTTTATCTTTGCTGAGAATAACGACTTTGTAAGACAGTATATATGCCCACACCATGTTGATTAAAACACCTTTGCTCCATCAGAGCTTTGGTCCCCATGTCTTTCTTTCTTTCTTTCCCTTCCTCTCTCTCTTTATCTCTCTATTTCTGGCTGATTCCCTGGAATGCAAAAGCCGGGAACCTGCGTAACCCAGGGAATATTAGCCTCTTTCCTTCTTTCACTCTATCATCATCGACTCTGGACCACCAGGTTCCGGTCCAATAAAGGACCAACAGTTCAGGGATGGATATTTAACTCAAGCTTGAAATGGCAACCCACTCCAATATTCTTGCCTGGAGAATCCCATGGATAGAGGAGCCTGGCAGGCTACAGCCCATGGGGTCCCAAAGAGTCGGACATGACTGAGCAACTTCAACCAGTCATGGCTTCCCTGGTGACGCAAGTGGTAAAGAACCTGTCTGCCAATGCAGGAGACATAAGAGATGCTGGTTGGATCCCTGGGTCGGGAAGATCCCCCGGAGTAGAAAATGGTAACCCACTCCAGTATTCTTGCCTGGAAAATTCCATGGACAGAGAAGCCTGGCGGGCTACAGTTCATAGGGTCACAAAGAGCTGGACATGACTGAAGCAACTTAGCATGGCACAGCACAACCAATCAGAGTCTTTTCTGTAAATTTTTTGTCAGAGCTATCAGAAAAGACTTGTTTGTTCCTCTGGGGTTGCTAAAAGGGGAGGATGTGGGGATATGAATGTGACATCTAGTTACATAGAGAGCCTATTCAAGAAATAGAGCCAAGATGTGGGGAGAGAAATATAAATGGGGAAAAAAAAATTGTGTGGAGAGAGACCCAGCCCCCACAGTTTCACAAAGCTTGAACTTTTCTAACCATCCATATGTGAGGACAGCTCCGTCTCTTCCACTGCCCAGTTACGTGAGAATAAATCCCCCATGTGGCTTGGCGGCTAACATGACTTAGGTTTCTGTCAGGTAGTAGCCAAACAATTCTGCCTAACACAGTCCTACTCAGTATCCTCTTCACGCACTCCCGGAGCCCTGGAATTTGGAGCTGCTCCATCTTGCCTGTAGCCACAGCCCTTGCCTTTGATTCTAAATCTGAACCCCGTTGTGAGGGACTATGAGATGCTGATCAGCCTCTTGTCTTATTTCCTCTATTCTGCCTTGTACCTCCCTGTCTTCTTTCATTATCCTGACTCTTTGCCTTTTCAGCCAGTGTAGACAGCCTCTGAACCCAGGACCCCATGACCAGAATGCTCCCCCTGTTGCTATATATATCGTGAGTATTACCTAAAGCTGTCCGGATTTCCGCATCTGGTCCACATTAGTCCTATTTGATGTCAACTACCTTCCCCCAGTCTTTGTGCATCGTGGGTCTACCCATTTCACAGATGGCCTAGCTGCAGTTATATCAACTTGAGGCCTCACAGTACATTGTAAGGCAGCATTTTCCAAGCTGTGTTCTATGGCAGGGGTCCCCAAACCCTGGGCTACTGACCCATACTTGCCGCGGCCTGTTGGGAAACGGGCCGCACAGCAAGAGATGAGCTGTGGGCCGTCGAAGGTAGTTTCATCTTCTGTTCTCCATTGCCCGCGTTACCACCCGAAACACAGCCCCCCACCGCGCACACCCACCCCCTATCTGTGGAAAAATGGTCTTTCACAAAGTGAGTTCCTGTGCCCAAAAAGGTTGGAGACCAGTGTTCTATGGGACTTCATTCAGTGAGATGTAAATAAATATACGGTTAACATAGAGGGGGGAGAAAGCAGAGCCGGAAATACTTTTTCTTCAGTTTTATATTTTAAAAATATAAACAGTGGAGAAGCATTTTATGTGGGGGTTATCTTGTAAAGTCAGCACTTAAGGTAAAAATTGTGCCTTGTTAAAGTTGTCTATGGTAAATCCTTGAATTGTCCACCGCTACTGCTGCTGCTGCTGAGTCACTTCAGTCGTGTCCAGCTCTGTGTGACCCTATGGACTACAGGCTCCTCTGTCCATGGGTTTCTCTAGGCAAGGGTATGGGAGTGGGTTGCCTTGCCCTCCTCCAGGTGATCTTCCCAACCCAGGGGTCAAACCTGGGTCTCCTGAATTTCAGGCAGATTCTTTACTGCTGAGCCACCCTAAATTGTCCACAAAGCATAGCAAACAGATCTTCCACCTCCCCATGAGTTCATCAGAGCCAATTTTCCCTTCAGCTCTGGAACAAATTGCTGTTTTTCCAGTTTTGCTCTAGGTGAAGGTGAAGGAGTTGGCTTATTTTAGGGGATGTTTTGGGTGGAAAACATTTACAGGTAGGGTGGCAAGATGCTCACTCTTATGAGAGGCATGCGGGAACAGAGACTGAGGGAACCCCATCACGAGCTTAGTCCCAGGCACCCAATTGTTGAATCATTGCACTGTTTAAATTTTGCTGTCTCCGCAGATGTATAGAACAGTCTTTTGGACTCTGTGGGAGAAGGCGAGGGTGGGATGATCTGAGAGAATAGCACTGAAACATGTATATTATCACGTGTGAAACAGATCGCCAGTCCAGGTTCGATGCATGAGACAGGGTGCTCAGGGCTGGTGCACTGGGATGACCCAGAGGGATGGGATGGGGAGGGAGGGTGGGGAACACATGTACACCCGTGGCTGATTCATGTGAATGTATGGCAAAACCACCACAATATTGTAAAGCAATTAGCCTCCAATTAAAATAAATAAATTTTAAAAAATTAAAAATAAATAAATAAATAAATTGTGCTCTCTCTCCATGCTCCTGTGGATCATGTAAGCTGAACTTGAGGGAATTAAATGCTCTTAAGATAAAATTCCACCATATGAAAGAAAAATATTTATCATTGTAAGGTGTTCTCATAATAATCTGTTCTTATATATACAATAATCTGCTTTTAAGACATTGCATGCTAGGCCCAAGAATACCGGGAGACCACATCACAGTGTGGAATTGTGACATGTGATCTATGTATCGACTCATAAGGGAGCATTTGCTAACTATGTTCTTTATTATCTGTTCAGTGATATCTGGTCTAAGTAATATGTTTTATTTTAGAATTTTAACATACATGCTTATTATTTATTGAATAGTAAACATATGACTCGAATAATGATCATCCTAGTAATATTCTTAAGAAGAACTGCTTTTCGGCCAGAACCACCATCTTCCAGTAATTCGCCAAAATGACCAACACAAAGGGAAAGAGGAGGGGCACCCGCTACGTGTTCTCTAGGCCTTTTAGAAAACATGGAGTTTAAAAAAAAAAGAAACATGGAGTTGTTCCTTTGGCCACATTCATGCGAATCTACAAGAAGGATGATATTGTAGATATCAAGGGAATGGGTACTGTTCAAAAAGGAATGCCCCACAAATGTTACCATGGCAAAACTGGGAGAGTCTACAATGTTACCCAGCATGCTGTTGGCATCATTGTAAACAAACAAATTAAGGGCAAGATTCTTGCCAAGAGAATTAATGTGTGTATTGAGCATATTAAGCACTCTAAGAGCCGAGATAGCTTTCTAAAACGTGTGAAGGAAAATGATCAGAAAAAGAAGGAAGTCAAAGAGAAAGGGACTTGGGTTCAGCTGAAGTGCCAGCCTGCTCCACGCAGAGAAGCACACTTTGTGAGGATCAATGGAAAGGAATCCGAACTGTTGGAACCCATTCCCTATGAATTCATGGCCTGAAGGGTGTAAAAATAAAGACCTGGACTGTACAAATGTTTCTCTTAATTGAGTAGAGGTGTTGTGTCCAAATTCAGTGGGTGATGTCTTTTCAAACTTAGTGTTTTTTCTTCTTTAAAGATGTAAGATAGTTTGTTGTTCAGTATGCTCCATTTTTTAATAAATTGACAGATATTTATAAAAAAAAAAAAAGAAGAAGAAGAACTAACACTTGGTAAGGCCTGGCCATATGTTGAGTATTTTTCACAGCTGTTTTACATTTTATTAATTCTTTTAACTCTCACAAATATTATTCCAATTTTACAGATGAGGAATCAAGGCTCAAAAAAGTGAAGGATTTTTGAATCCACATTTCCAGATCTCAAATTCAAGCTTGGGCATGGTTACTTTAAAAGTCAAAGGAGAGAGTGTTTATGAAAGTACCTATTATATTAAAAAAGATTATTTTTTAAAAAGAGCTATCATTTGTGAAGCTCTTACCCGACGCTAGGCATCAATAAGGGCTTGTTAGGCCTTTTCTAATTATCACAACAGAGCTATGAACAGATGCAGAACCTGAGGCTCTGAGAGGTTAAGTGACTTAGTCAAGGAAACTTAGCCAGGCTTATGAAATAAGTTGCTTTAACCTTTAACTGGTAAACTACACTGTCTCCTAATAGATTCAAGTTATCATCATCACCGCCATCATCACAGGGAGCAGGCAGGGGGGCCTTAGCCATTAGGGAATTATGAGTCAAAAATCACAATGAGGACTTCATTCGTGGTGCAGTGGATAAGATTCTGCCTGCCACTGCAGGGAACATGGTTCAATCACTAGTCTGGGAATATTCCACATGCCGCAGAGCAACTAAGCCAATGGGCCACAACTACTGAGCCCACGAGCCACAATTGCTGAAGCCCATGAGCCTGTGCTCTGCAACAATAGAAGCCAGTGCAGTAAGAAAGCCTGCATGCAGCAATGGAGACCCAGCACAACCAAAAATAAAATAAATTATTTTTAAAAATCACAATGAATTAATCACTCACTAGGATGCCTATACTCCAAAAGACAGACAATAGCAAGTAATAATGAGGGTGTGGGGAAAATGGAACATACGTTGTTGGTGGGAAAAGAAATGGTGCAGCCGCTGTGAAAAACAACTGAGTAGTTTCTCAAAAGGTTAAAAATAGAGTTTACCGAAGGATCCACCAGTTCCATTTATAGGTACATACCCAAGAAAACTGAAGACATGTTCATACACAAACATTCATAGCAGCACCATTCATCATAGCCTAAAACTGGAAACAACCCAGATTTCCACCCCACAGTGGTATATCCATATAATGAAGTATTACTCAGCCAAAAAAAGGAATGCAGTAGAGATACATGTTCCAGCATGGATGAACCTTGAAAACACGATGCTAAGTAGAAGCAGCCAGACACAGAGGATCACAGATTGCATGATTCCATTTATATGAAATATCCAGAATAGACAGATCCATAGAGACTGAAAATACAATAGTGGGTGCCTAGAGCTGCAGGGAAATAGGTGGATAAAAGTGATGGTTAAGGGATGTGGGGGTGGTTTTTTTGAAGTGATGAAAACATTCTGAAATTGATTATGGTGATGGTTGCACAACTCGGACTATAATAAGAACTACTGAATTGTACACTTTAAACGAGTGACTTGTTTGGTATGTGAATTATACCTCAATAAGATGTTTAAAAAAAAAAATCAAAGAAGGTCTTCTTGACACCTGGGAGGGCCTAAAGTGAATTTACAGGTCTGATCCTATTCCTCCCTGAAGTGGTGATGACTCACATGGATGACAGCCTTATACCAGGCGCACCCTGAATCCTTGATTCCTCTGCTGGAATCCAGGGTGTTGCCCTGCATTTTCCCACGTTCCCCAGGCATGCCCTGGCCCAGCTTGCCCCAGCAGGCCTGGGTTAGAACCCAAAGTGTCATACTCCCTTCCCGTGGCTTCTTCCTGCAGCCGACTGACACTGCTTCCTCCTGCCTGCTGCTTCCTCCCTCAACTCCCACTCCTCCCCAGCTGGCTGTCAGCCTCACATCTCAGATTTTAAAACCTCAAGGAATTCAGGATGTGCCCCAGAAGCTGAACCTTGAGGTTTTCTGTGCTGCCAGCCACTGCAGAGACTTAGGGTCATCCCCACATCCAACTTACCCAATGTAAGAAAAGAGCACCACGTGGAAGAACCATTTAATGGTGCCATAAGTCTTGCTTTGGATCCGGATGATTTTGTCTGTCTCATACTGGAAAACATCATTCCAGCTGCAGCAGGCTGTCATGGTGAGAGGCTCACTGTCCACTCAGGGCTGGACCAGGGCTCAACCCTCCCAGACCGGCCACAGCAGACCCGCCAGGACGAAGAGAGTGAAATGTCCGGATTCTTAGCAGAAGGCTTTAAGTTTGAGTTCCTCCAATGACGGCAGAGAGGGGGCGGGTCTTGGCAATTGCCCCAGGAGTGTCAGGAAATAAACAGGAGAAGCCAAGTGCTACGGATGCCCACGCCCCAGCCGGCCTCCCCCAGATGCCTGCACAAAGATGGTGTTCAAAGGAAGGGCATTTTAAGAATTCTGCCTTATCCCCTTTTCCCTTTCACTATTTTTTGGCTCATTTCAGCTGGGGTAAAGGGGCAACCCTTTAAATGTCAGGAGACCCACTGTGCTTTAAAGAACACAGATCTTTCCATTGCCTCAAGGCCCACTCAGAGACAGATTGGTTCATTTCTAGAAGCCTTTATTCAGCCTCAGATGTATGTGAACACTGGATGAATGAAGGTCTCCCCACTCCTTCCTCCCTCACATCTTCACAACACTCTGTTCTGTTTTGCTGGGGGCTGGGTTTGGGAGAGGACTTTATTTCTGTGGGGACTATTTCCTGCCAACCCTCTAGATCCACTTTCCACCCTGCTTTATGCCCTGGGAGGTCAACCCATGACCTACCCAGTCAGCCTAAAAGAAACAAACCTGCCATACAACAAAATTAGATTTATTAATCCGTTTGATGAAGGCATGTACATCATCAATCAAAGGGATGGAGTTCTCATCAGATTCTGGGAAAGGTGGAGTTTAGATAAAATTTAAATGAAAGCAAGTTTCCTAGGTGGCTCAGTAGTAAAGAATCTACCTGCCAATGCAGGAGCCACAGGGTTTGATTCCTGGATTTGGTAAGATCCCCTGGAGAAGGACATGGCAACCCACTCCAGCATTCTTGCCTGGAAAATCCCATGGACAGAGGAGCCTGGCGGGCTGTAGCCCGTGGGGTTGCAAAGAGTTCAACATGACTGAGCAACTGAGCGTGAGCATGCACAAGTTTTCACAGGCTCAGAGCAAAGCAGGTTTATATGAAACGGCCAACTTCAGATCTGGATTGCAAAATGGACCCAGGGCCCTGTTTCCTTGGAAGCAATAAAGCTAAGACAGTTGTCGACTGTTGTTTCCAGAAACCCTTTATCGGAAGTTCTGCACCTGAGCTGCAAATCGAGACTGCCTTTCTGTGTCAAGATGACTTAGGTTCCCCAGGCAAAACAGGAACTTTCATTCTTCTTTATTTTTTTTTAATATTTATTTATTTGGCTGTGTTGGGTCTCAGTTGCGGCACACAGGATCTTCGTTGCATCATGGAGGATCTTTCATTGCGGTGCATGGACTCTCTAACTGTGGTGCATGGGCTCTAGAGCACTCAGATTCACTCGCTTCAGCACCCAGGCTTAGTTGCCCTGAGGCATGTGGGATCTTTATTCCCCAGCCAGGGATCCTACCCAGGTCCCCTGCATTGCAAGGTGGATTCTAAACCTCTGGACCACCAGTGAAATCCCAGGAACATTTCATTCTTACTGATGTAATTTCAAATAGCAAAGTTTCTGATAGTCTGTGATTTTATTTTATTTTATTTTTTTGATAGTCTGTGATTTTAGAGGATGACATTTCTCAGTGAGTAACAAAGCAGCAGCCACTCACTCAAAGATGAGGAGTATTATTACCTTGTATGTGCTAAGTCACTTCAACAGACTGTAGCCCGCCAGGCTCCTCTGTCCATGGAATTCTCCAGGCAAGAATACTGGAGTGGGTTGCCATTTCCTTCTCCATTATCATCTTGTAGCTATACAGAAATGCTGTTTCTTGTTTCCTTTGCAGTGGAATTTATCCATTTCTGCTCTTCCTGCCTACTAAGTAGCCAGGCAGATTTTTACTTTTCCAATCTGAGTTGATTTTTACTTTCTCACCTGCTGTGTCAGGGACTCCCTTACCTCCCAGCTCCCAGTTCAGGAGGCAGGAGAACAGGAGGACAGTGAGGTTAGATATGTGTTTTCTTGACTTCTGTCCACCCAACTGCACATGGTAGGACTTCTGGGCACCACTCCCTCCTTCTCCCTTCAGGCTCAGATTTGGTTGCCAGCCCCAGGGGGCTCACCATCTCTTAATGGTTTTTCTGAACTCTGCCCACACTCTGTAAATGGTCCCATCGTTAGTTATCTTGCTGGAGTACACCATTGCTTTCCTGCCAGGGCTCTGAATAATACAGTTATCTTCATCTGTATGAAGAGGAGATCCACAGTAAAGCTTGACAGTTAGAGCACAGGTGCTGAGGGATGAGGGACTAATTGTCTAGCTTTTTAAAATTAATAATTTTTTTTTATTTGGCTATTCTTGGTCTTGGGCTTCCCTGATAACTCAGTTGGTAAAGAATCCACCTGCAATGCAGGAGACCCCAGTTCGATCCCTGCGTTGGGAAGATCCCCTAGAGAAGGGAAAGACTACCCACTCCAGTATTCAGGCATGGAGAATTCCATGGACTGTATAGTCCATGGGGTCGCAAAGAGTCGGACACGACTGAGCAACTTTCATTTTCACTTTCTTCAGTCTTAGTTATGGCATGTGGGATCTAATTCCCTGACCAGGGATCAAATCCAGGCCCCCTGCATTGGAAGTGTGGAGTCTTAGCCACTGGAACCTTGGACAGTGCTGCTTGTGCTGTTCTTTCATTCATTTCCAAGAGTACCCATCGCTAGTGATATAGTAATGAATAGGCAGATAACCCAAATTTCCATCAACAGATGAAAGTTTTTTTTAAATATGATCTATACAATGGAAGATTATTGAGCCATAAAAAGGAATTAAGCGCTGATACATGCTACAACATGGATGAATCTTATAAATATTATGCTAAGTGAGAGAAGCCAGACACAGGTTACATATTGTATGATTCTAAGACGTGTTCAGAATAGGCAAATTACTTCAGTATTGCCCTTATCCACCACCCAAAGACATCTGTATTTTTTCTAGAGTTTTTGCTGAACTGTTATGCTGATCCCTTGTACTCTTCCCTCTCTGCTTCCTCAGCCCTCTGTCCACTATTTCCCCACCACCAGCACTTTATGGATACTGTTTTTTATTTTATTTTATTTTGTTATTTTTTATAAAGGCATTTAGTTTATTTTTCAAAAAATATTTTTGCTAGAAGGTTTGAGTAATTTTACATGATCACAATCTTTAAATAAATATTTTCTGACCAAAAAGTACCATTTAAGTGGACAGCTTGTCTAGATCTGCTTTTGTTAACACCCAAATACAATTAGCATGTCTGATGGTATTCCCTAGATCTTCTTAAATTATCTACAGGCCAGGAGGCAGAACCTAGCACATAACAAAGTATGTGCTTTATAATTGCTGATTAGTTCAGTTTCATAGCAATTAAGCAGAGCAGGTAGTCAGTATATCTAATTCACACTATTAACACACTGGTTCTTGCCTGAAGGGTCTGATCCATGCAGAGCTCCCAGTTATTCCTTCTAACCCAGGAAGTAGTAACCACAGCTGCAGAGAAAGGGGACAGCTCTGCTTAGGCTAGTGCTGGCGATGTCTCAGGTCTATTCCTTTGTTTCAACTATGAATTCAAGGTGATCAGTATTAATTATATTCAATGATACATAGAAAATAAAAAGCAAAGCCAAAAAAAAAAAAGATTTGGGGACTGCTGGCAGCAAGCAGCTCCTGCTTCTCCCTTTCTTAAGAGAAGACTGGTTCTCTATGCGAGAACTAAAAGTGAAAGTGAAGTCGCTCAGTCGTGTCTGACTCTTTGAGACCCCATGGACAGTGGTCGTTCAGTCGTGTCTGACTCTTTGCGACCCCATGGACAGTAGCCTACCAGGCTTCTCCGTCCATGGGATTTTCCAGGCAAGAGTACTGGAGTGGGCTGCCGTTTCCTTCTCCATGGATACTGTTTTTTATAAACTTATCAATTCTCAGTTGCTAGATTTAGTGTATATATTGTATTTCTTATTTTCCTTGACCTCTTGGACACATTCAATACCATTGACCACTCTACTGCTTGGAGCAAACTCTTCCCTTGATTTCCACAACTCCCCTGGATCCCATCTTCTCCTAGATTCTCATTTTTACCTCTCTGTTTCCCTTATCTTCCTATGGCTCTCACTGTTGGTTCCTGTGAATTATGTGTCAGCATTTTAATATTTCTATCAGTCAGGAAAGGACAGGTTATGCTGCAATAGCAAGCAACCTCCCTAATCTCATGGTTTAAAACAATACCAGTTTTTTTTTTTTTCAATGACAGTTTATTTTTCATCCATGCAGTGACCATGGGGGGGTCACCCAGAAGGTTTTGCTCATTGTAGTCACCCAGAGACTAAGACTAATTGAACAACTAGTACCTCAAACTCTTGAATGAGCATTTAAATGCTCGCTTGACCCCATCCAACCACTTGGGAACCAGAAAATTCAGTCTCACTTTATATTCCTCATATGCCCAGAAACAGAAGCAGAAATATTTAGTGAACAGTATTGATAACTTTTGCATCTTCTCTCTGGAAATTTTAATTCACACATATTGTTTTAAGAATCATCAAAAGCTAAAAAAAGGGGCGGGGGGGAGGGTGAGAGGAGCAAATGTGTATATTATTTGTTTAACGCTGAGATATATAGCTAGAAACAGGTCCTACTGCCTAACTGGAGGAGAGGCAGTGCAAATTAAAAATGTAGGTTCCCTTATTCAAAAATGAAGTATTTCAAGATGGCATCTGCAGGGCATCAATCCAAGCTCAGATCTGTTCTAAGTCTAGGTTCCTATGTGACTGTACAGGTCTCATGTCCATGCAGTTGGCCGTATCTGAAATGATATATAAGATGGTCTCCAGGGAGAGAATTGGGTATTAGTCCTTGTCGAGAGACTTACCTATTACCTTTCTGTGAACTTTTCTCCACCCTATATATGCATTACCTTATCAAAAACAAAACAAAACCCTGACAGATTTTAAAAAGCTGTATCTCCAGACCAAACCTGCCTTTGGAATTCCACATCTGTAGTCTATGAAACTCCAGATCCAAATATCCCACAGATCCTTCAAATAACAACTTCAAAATGGGATACTTTCCCATGAAAAATAGAGCAAATAAGGATTAATGAGAGTGGAGACAGTAGAAATGGGCTACAGTGGTCTGTTGCCTTGTGAAGTAGGAGCTTAGGTCTTGAATGAAACGGAGGCTGGAGGGCTTGAGTGAATTTCTTAGTCAAGGGTGTTTGTGTGTGTTTCTGTTACAGAATCAGAAAATCAAATGACTTCCTTCAGAAAAAAAGGAAGGTTTGTTGTTGTTGCTGTTGTTGTTTCTAGGAAACACTGTTATCTCACAGAACTGAAATGCATAAAATGTGGCCCCAAATGGTGAGAACCCATCAGGAGAATAGGAAACAAAAATGTCCTGTGCTGAGGTTGCTCTTCCAATTTGTCTTAAGCTGTGATGTTCCCCCCTCTGCGTTTCTCTCTTTCTACCCATTGTGTCTCTCTAAACGCTGGCCATGTCTGCTTCTCAGAGGCTATCATGGTTAGAGGTCCACCATTCAAGTGAGCTTCCCTGATAGCTCAGTTGGTAAGGAATCCACCTGCAATGCAGGAGACCCCAGTTCGATTCCTGGGTTGGGAAGATCCGCTGGAGAAGGGATAGGCTACCCACTCAAGTACTCTTAGGTTTCCCAGGTGGCTCAGTTGGTAAAGAATCTGCCTGCAATGTGGGAGACTTGGGTTTGATTCCTGGGTTGGGAAGATCCCCTGGAGAAGGGAAACATTATCCACTCCAGTATTCTAGCCTGGAGATTTCCATGAACTGTATAGTCCATGGTGTTGCAAAGAGTCAGATACTACTGAGCGACTTCCACTTTCACATTCAAGTGAAAGCCCAGATCAGTGCCCAACTCCAGAATTCCAGGGGAGTGAATCTTAGGGTATTGGCTACCTTCCCTTCTTTCTTTGTGCCACTTCCTCACTCCCCCTCCTGGACTCACATCCCAAATAAGCTACTTTCACCCAGACCCTGTCTCAGGGTCTACTTTGGGAAAACCAGTATATTTCAGCCTTCTCTACTGTTGTTAAGGAGTCAGAAATTTATTCTGAGAGCAATAGGTCAATTTCTAAGCAACGCTGTGACATGATCTTGTTTTCACTTTAGTAAAATCACTCTGGCTGCACTGTGGAAAGTGGATAGAAGGGGCAAGAGTGGAGGCAGGCATTCGGCCCAGAGAGGGGGCATTGTGACAAAGACGGGGGCTGAGGACAGATCCCCAAAGAATCCAATACCGTGGAGATTCAGCAGAGGCATCAGGGAAGGAGAGGAAGACAAGGGCGTGTGTGCACGCTGAAGGCAAGGAGAGAGCAGTTCACAAAGAAGCCAGTGGCCATAGGAGATATTAAGAGCGATTATAATGCTGCAGGATTAAAGGGCACTAGTTAGGAGGCTTGACAGGTAAATTAATGGAACAGAATAGAGTCAAGTATTAAACACAGGATAGGCAGGAACTTAGTGTATGATAAAAGCATTTACAATCACAGTAGAAAGAAATTACTCAAAAATGTGATCTCAGAGCATTTGGCCAGCCATTTAGAGGAGGTCGGTGGTGGGAGAGGGATGCGGTTATTCTAACCTTTCATATTAAAAAAGATGTGCAGCTGTTTGAAATGTGATAGAATCATCAAAAGTGAACAGAATCGGCTACACAAAAGAGATCATCAAGCCACCATTCTGTTCATGTTGCACACATTTTGTGTTATGGTAGAAATGCAAAGATAATTGGCTGCTGTTTTGTTGTTTGAAATAACTCAGATGATAATTACACCACACCGGTAGCCGGCTGGTGCTTGGTTCTTTCTCCCACTCAAACTTTGCCCTAGTGTCAAGTCTAGCATGGATTTGCAGTGATAATAGATGATAAGATGATGATGCAAGCCTCTTACTCTCCTTCAGGAATGCAATGTTTTAGCCAAGATTCACTGTGGCTTCTTTCCTGGTAACTGGAGCTACTAAAAGCAGCACATCAAAATGATGTTTATTTCACCTTTATTTCTCCATGGCAGTTTCCTGTGAACATGCCTCTCTAACCCCCACTTCGTTCCTTCTTACCACCCAATTCATAATTCTCATAAGTTGGTCAAGAGTCTACTGCTCAGGGATGTCACAGAGTTAGGAGAAATCCTAGTGCCCTCTTATTCGAAAATGTTTTTCTTTGAGTTACACTAAGTTGGTGTTGTCTTAATATGGTGGTCAGGAGCCATGCATGGCTGTTTAAATTTAAATTAATTAAAATCGAATGAAATTTAAAATTCAGTTCCTCAATCTCACTTGCCATAATTCAAGTGCTCAACAGTCACATGTGACCAATGGCTGCCATATTGAAAATGTAGAACATTTCCACTACCGTAAGGTTTTATTGGACCACACTGCTGACTAATCTGTGAGATAGAGGAGAAGTTGATGTACAGTTGCAGGTAAATGAGGAAGGTCAGGGCGGTCCCAGTCAGATGGCATCTATTTTTTTGTGTGAAATAGGAGTCAGAGAGAAGAGGATGCGAGAGAATGGGAGGCAGAGCAGTAGGACGTTCTGTGAGTTAGAAGATTCAAAACAGTTGCTATGGTAACCAGAAGAAGAGAGCCAACGAGGAAAACAGGAATTCCAGGGTAGTATTGAGAATCAAAGACTATGAATGTCTTATTGCAACAGTCTACATTGACTAAAATTATGATAAAGGCCTGGGGGCCTTCCTACCTACAGGATTCACCTCCCACCTCCACACCCAGAGACCAACCAGTGCTTGCCAAGTGGCTCAGATAGTTTTAGAGTTTGTCATCATTGATATCTACTGCCTTTATTCTGGTCTTCGACATTTGTTCCAGAAACGTTGTGAGCAAAGCTACGTCTCTGCCTCTCCTTCCACCAAAGTCACCCTTCTCCTGGGGCTTGTATCCCTTGCTAGCCCCACAGTGCAGGGCAAGAAGCTTCTTATTTTCCCCCTAACTCAACCGGAGCCCTAAGAATGACTTGGTTCACTCAATTTATTCTGGGTGTAATTCCTATATCCTTCTCATGGGTGCTGGATTTCTTTTATCCCAAGATCTTCTCTCCAAGCCAAATACATCCAAGCCAAATACACATGCTTTTCTTGGGAGCTTTTAAAATTCATTTCCTAATCAAGAACTGGTCACTTCAGAGACTTCCCTGGTGGTCCAGCAGATGCTCCCAATGCGGGAGACCCAGGTTTGATCCCTGGTCAGGGCACTAGATCCCACATGCTGCAACTAAGCCCTGATGCAGCTAAGTAAATATATATATATATATATATATATATATATATATATATATATATAATTTAAGAGCTGGCCAATTCAGGTGATAACTGAGGTGTTCTGTAAACCTAAACACAGAGGATAGGGAAATGGTGGGGAAAACTGGCATTCTTCTAATGGTGGATGGGAGAGAGGTGTGTGGGGTTTCTTCAAGATCATGGGCCCATTGTTTTCTCCATCAGTCTTAGCAGGACAGGTATGAACACAGTACAGAAGGATATGTACATTGATCCAGGGCTAATCTTTTGCTGGGAGTTAAAAATTATGTCATTTAGGGTGATTTTTATGTGAAAGAAATAGAATGTTTGACTCAAACTGGCTTCATATGAAATAAATTATTATCTCATGTAATAGGGTATTGAGAGGGAAGACAAATTTTAGAGTAGGTTGATTTTGTGGCTTGGCAACATCATCAAGGTTCTTTCTACATCTCTGCCCTACGATCTTTGTTGCTGGGTTCATCCTCAGAAAGAAGGGGTTTCCCTGGTGGGTCAGACGATAATGAGTCTGCCTGAAATGTAGGAGACCCTGGTTCGATTCCTGGGTTGGGAATATTCAATGTCATCCCCTAGAGAAGGAGATGGAAACCCACTCCAGTATTCTTGCCCGGAGGATTCCAAGGACAGAAGAGCCTGGCTGGCTGTAGTCCATGGGTCACAAAGAGTTGGACACAACTAAGCGACTAATACTTTCACTTTTCAGAAAGAAAGATCGATTCTTTGTCTCTGTCATGGAAAAATCTTTTCCAGAGCCCTTATCCCCACCTTACTCTACCTTCTAGTAATAGAAGTTAGCCACATGCCTATTCCTTTACTGACGAGAGAGAGGAAATGACCATGAGCAGCTCGGACCGATCACCTGGGTTTAAGTAGATGTATGTATATAATCTTTGTGTATAACCTGAATTACTTTGCTGCACACCAGAAACTAACACATTATAAATCAACTATACTTCAGTTTTTTAAAAAAGAGTTTCATTCCTTTTAAAATGTGAATAACTCTGCCTCTCTCTTTGTTTATATTTTATTTATCCACTCACCCACCAGTGGACATTCAGGTTGTTTCCACCTGTTTACCTCTTGTGAAAAGTCTTGCTCTGAACATGGTTGTACAAATTTCTGCTCATGCCTCTATTTTCAGTTCTTCGGGGTATATGGCCAGAAGTGAAATTGCTAGATCATGATAACTGCTTGTTTAATTTTTTTAGAAACCAAGTTTTGTTTTTTTTTTTTTTTAACTTAACAGGATATCCACATGAAAGCTTCTCCTTTTTAACCCCAAAGTTGAATATTTCACTCTCAGGAGGGGAAATACTTCCCTCGTATCAGTGAGTTACCTTCTCTGTCATTAAAGCAGAGATAAAAACCAGTAATTCCGACAGGGCATTGTGTTACAGAGAATAGAGGGAAACACTGAATAAGGTTATGCTGCATAGATGGAAAGTTAGGACATGAAATGAAAAGTAGAAGTAGAGAGACAGAAGGAAAGCAGACAGAAGTTGAGTGTGGGACTGTGGCATGAAGATCCACCAGCTCTAAGGGTCCCTGGAGTGACCCTGAACAGAGAATTCTTCATTAATTTTGGAGTCCAAGAAGGCTGACCCATTTGCAACTGCTTGATTGTTTTTTTTTCCCATGAAATCCCATGTTACATATTTTTCTCTGATCACGTGCATAATAGTTGTGACTAAAAGAAAAACCTCTGTCTATCTCTATACTCACAACACTCCTGACACCAAATGTGTGGGTTTTCCACACCAATCAATTTTCCAAGTCTCTCTTGTCTCTCCCCAACTAGATGTCCTACAATTCAATTATGACTTTAACTACTTACAGTTAGCACAGGCCCCGCAGGTTAAGGAATCAGTCCCGCAAAGCTGTTCCTAGCTTCAGACACCAGTCACAAGTAGTGGGTCCCAGGTTTTGACTTGACTACAGACTGGGTTTCCTGTGACCCCTTCCCCGGGTTCAGTAATTTACTATAATGGCTCACAGAACTCAGAGAAACATGTTTACTGGTTGACTGTAAGGACTAAGAGACAAGAACAGTCAGGTGAAGAGGTACATAGGGCAAAGTCTGTCAGGGGCCCAAGTGCAGGAGCTTCTGTCCCCGTGGACTGGGGTGTGTCACTCTCTCAGCACGTGGATGTGTCCGCCAACCCAGAAGTTCTCCAAGCTCCGTAGTTTAGGTTTTTATGGAGGCTTCATCACATAGGCATGATGGGTTATTAACTCAATATCCCTCCCCTCTTCCTTTCCTGGAAGATGGGGGGTGGGACTGAAAGTTTCAAGCCTCTAATCATGGCTTGGTCTTTCTGGTGACCATCCCCTATCCTGAACCTATCCAGTAGCCCACCAAGAGTGGCCTCATTAGGACAAAAGATGTTCCTATCACCCAGGGAATTCCAAGAAATTTAGGAGCTCTGTGTCAGGAACCAGGAGCTGAGACCTAACATATATTTCTTATTATATCACAGTGACCCAGTGTGACTGAGTATTTATTCCTCACAATCAAACTAGCTTACTAAAATAGTCTCATTATCTTGGCCCCTGTCAAATTGACAGCATCTTCATGTCAAAGATGTTGACCTGCTTCCGCCCTTTCTGTGGAGTCACTGACGTGGCTTTCATCAGGGTAGTCTCTGTCCAACTCAAGAGCTCCAAGCCACATGAAGAAGCCAATGGAATGGATAGAAACTGGGATCAGGTCACCAGGCTGGGGCCAGACACATGGAGATGGTGACATGTTACAGAGCAGGTACAACAAACAGGGAGTGAGGGCCCTAGCTGAGAGTGGGCCAGGAGGCTGAGCTCTAGGAGGTTCCGTGAAGAAGAGCTGGGGAGATCACCCCAATTCTCTTCTGCTAAAAGAGGGAGAGGGTGTTGGGGGAATCCATGATTTGAAGATCTGTGAACCTCTCCCTGCCCATTTCATTGCTTTTATCAAAATGCTCACTGTCCACTTTATCCAGTCAAACTTAATTTCCCTTGTCTGTCTCTTTTTCATTCCCACCCCCATTTCTCTTATGCCTAAACAGCCTCCTACTTAGCATCTGCCTATCCAGGAGATTGCCTTCCTTTCAATTGCACCTACCACTTAGTTTCTCCAAATAAAGTTGAATAATAAAGTGAAAGTTGAATAACTATACTTCTTCTCCCAAAGCATACCTCTTCATCCCAAATGTCTCTGGGTTGCCATACATGATAAAAGATCTCTGGCTGACTGATTTTCCTTAAAGGAATTAACTTGAGATTACTCATTAAAAGTACCATGCCTGGTACATAGTAGTGTTTGGTGAATTGCAGCTGTTAATTAATAGTGATATGTTATTAATTATAGTAACAATAATAATAAGAGGATATAAGATCCTAGAAGACAAAGACAGTGGTTGCTCTTTGCCCAGGTTCAATAAGCCAATATTTAAAGATTTAATTTTAGCAGAGGTTATACATTTTTCTGCCATGCCTAACTTCTAGCTCAACCTGAAACCAGCAGCCCCTGCCCTTCATATCCCTAACCAGGGCTGACTGGATGAGGATGGGCAGCTGCCAAGCAGAGCCAGACCATTGGCTGGCCAGTGACCAATTGAGATCTCTCTATCAAGAGTATAAATTAGACTTCCCTGATGGTCCAGTGGTTAAGAATTCACCTGTCAATGCAGGGGGCACATGTTCAATCCCTGGGCCAGGATCCCACATGCTGGGGAGCAGCTAAGCCCATGCCCCACAACAAGTGAGCCCATGCTCTAGAGCCCATGCTCCACAACAAGAGAAGCTTGTCTACCACAGTGGAGAGTAGCCGCTGCTTGCTGCAACTAGAGAGAGCCTGTGCACAGCCACAAAGACCCAGCGCAACTAAAAATAAAGACACATTTTTAAAATGTTTTTAAATTTTTTTAAATGAGTATAAATCAAGAGGCAGTGACATTAAGGGATCAAGTAAAAAGAAGAACAATAGAGTAAAAGTCCTCCAACTCTAACTGATGTGGTCCCTGAAATCACTCTGGTTCTTGCCCTTCCTAGGGCTATAGCTTTTCTAGGACATACCATTAGAACTCTGTCTTTAATATGCAAATCATTTTCTGGAGCTAAATGCATAGGTGGTTCTGGGTGCACCTCACAACTCTGCTACTTCTATGTGATTGGAAGAAAGTTATTTAACCTCCTTGAGCCTTATTTTCCCCATCTGTAAAAGGTTATTACCTACCTTATGGTGCCCTGGTGATTAAATGAGGCATTGCACTCTCAAACTAGCATTTAGCAAGGATGGACATCCTTGTTTGTTTGTTTGTTTTCCCCTTTTCTGCCTAAAGGCCATTGAAAATGTCCTGATACAGGCACTGTATCAGTTAGGATCAGATCTCAACTGCATGCATTAAAAACACCAAATAACAGTGGCCTAAATAAGGTAAAAATGGATTTCTTTCTCACTTACAGTCTGGATGACAATGGTCCAGGGCTGGTATGGCAACTCTGAGCAATGAGTTCATCAGGGACCCATCTCTAGGGTGTTCAAAATGACTTCCCATCAGAGTCAGATTCCAAATAGAAGGATGAAAAAAGGAGGAAAGGAGAAAGAAAGGACATGACATATTCTTCCCCTCAAGAGCATGGCCTGTCACTGCCATTAGTTAGAACTTAGTCATGTGGCCACACCTCCTTGCAATAGAAGATGGGAAATGTAGTCCTTATTCTCTTTGACCATGTTCCTTGCTTAAAATCTGATGGGGGGTTTTCTTACTTTTATTGAGAAAGGAGAATGGATATTGAAGGAAAACCAAGAGTTCCTGCCACTGGTACCAATGAAATGGTCCTTTGACCTGGAGCTGAGTAGCCTGAATGAGTAGCCTCTTCCATGCATGGGCTTCTCTAGCAGTTCAGTTGGTAAAGAATCTGCCTGCAGTGCAGGAGACCTGGGTTTGATCCCTGGGTTGGGAAGATCCCCTGGAGAAGGAAATGGCAACCCACTCCAGTACTCTTGCTTGGAGAATTCCATGGACAGAGGAGCCTGGCAGGCCACAGTCCATGGAATCACAAAGAGTCAGACACAACTGTGCGACTATGTTCATGTTCATGTCCATGCATGGAAGGAAATCTTTGTGTTCACAGGGAATCTGGTCAACTATAAGGCATATCATATGGCCCAGCCAGAGAAGAGCTCTATAGAGAATTTATTTGCCCAGGTAAAATGACCTGATCGTGTTTTTGCAGAGGAAATTGTTGTTGTTCAGTCGCTCAGTTGTGTCCAACTCTTTGCCACCCCATGCACTACAGCACACCAGGCTTCCCTGTCCTTCACTGTCTCCTGGAGTTTGCTCAGACTCATGTCCATTGAGTTGATGATACTGTCCAACCATCTCATCCTCTGTTGCCCCCGTCTCCTCCTGCCCTCAGTCTTTCCCAGCATCAGAGTCTTTACCAATGAGTCAACTCTTCATATCAGGTGGCCAAAGTATTGAAGCTTCAACTTCAGCATCAGTCCTTCCAATGAATATTCAGGTTGATTTCCTTTAAGATTGACTGGTTTGATCTCCTTGCTGGCCAAGGAACTCTCTAGAGTCTTCTTCAGCACCACAGTTTGAAAGCATCAGTTCTTTGGCACTGGGCCCATATGATTTCATCTAGCTTGGCACCTTCCTCACAATCCTTTTCCCATCCTTTTGTTTATTAATTCAGACAACACATGTTTATTGAACACCTACTATGTGAAAGGCTCTGTGTCAAGAGCTGGGTATGTGCAGTGTGGTGATGTAGCCTGGCCGGCTATAATCCATATGGTTGCAAAGAGTCGGACATAACTGAGCAATTAAACAACAGCAACTTATCTAAACCAGTGGTTTATTACAAGGGTAATTGTGCTCCCTCAGGGAACATTTGGCAATGTTTGGAGACATTTTTAGTTGTCATGATTGTGGGAGTGATGAGTGAGTAAGTAAAAGTCACTCAGTCGTGTCTGACTCTTTGTGACCCTGTGGACTTTACAGTCCCTGGAATTCTCCAGGCCAGAATACTAGAGTGGATAGCACTTCCCTTCTCCAGGAGATCTTCCAAACCCAGGGATCGAACCCAGGTCTCATGCATTGCAGGTGGATTCTTTACCAGCTGAGCCACCAGGAAAGTGCTACTGGCATCTAATGGTCAGGGATGCTGCTAGACATCTGACAATACACAGATCAACCCCCTACAATAAAGAACTTTCTGGCCCAAAATGTCATTAGTGCCCAGAGCTGAGAAAATCTGGTCTATACAGTGTTGGCACCTCAGCTCTAAGTTCAACTGTAAATGGTGAAATCAAGGGCCACAGTGTAAGGCACATAGTATGTGCTCAATGAATGTTTGATAACCACATGAATGAGTAAATGATTAAATGAGTTATCATATCTTACGTTTGCAATTTGGCCAAATGCCTGGTACAGGGCTGTGTTAGAATGGCTGTTCATAAATGGTTATTGACTCATTTCTCTAAATGTCCCCGCTGAAGAGCACCTGGGCAGCAGCTGGGAACGACGTCCTGCTGGCTGGGGGCCAAGATGGCCTCACAGCACTGGTTTGGGGTTACAATCAATTGCTATGGGCAGCCACAGAGTGACGGAGTTGACAGTGTTTCTCCACATAGTGATGGATTCATTGTCTTCTCTCCTGCCTTTCTTCTCTCAGACTCTCTGTAGAGAAGGGTTTATAGGGCTGAGCTGAGAGCTTGTGGATTTAGCTCTTTAGGGAAAGGAGGAAAAAATGAACCCAGACTAAGGATTATTGTTCATTTGTTTGAGGATCAAGAGCCAGTCAGAATTAGAGACAGGGATGGAGGGGAGGGGGCTTCCCAGGTGGCTCAATGGAAAAGAATCCACCTGCCAAGGCAGGAGACTCAGGTTCAACCTCTGGGTTGGAAAGATCCCCCGGAGAAGGAAAGGGCAACCTACTCTAGTGTTCTTGCCTGGGAAATCACATGGACAGAGGAGCCTGGCAGGATACAGCCCATGGGATTGCAGAAAGTATCAGATACGACTTAGTGACTAAACAACAACAGAAACATCGAAGGTTGGGGGAGCCTGACTCGGCTTCATCACTACACTTTTTCTAATTCATTTATTCAACAAATAATGAGTGTCAGCAACTCTTTGGGGGTTTATGTGAGTTAACTAAAGAGATAAAAATCCCTCCCCTCTTGGAGTTTATATTATAAAGAAACAAGCTGAACAGTAGATCCTAATATAGTGTGTGTATGATTTTCCTATGGAGAAAATTCAAACGAGGAAGGAAGATAAGATGTATTGAGGGATGAACTTAATACTACCTCTATCTAGTTCCAATACATTTTCTTTTTAAAATATTATTTATTTATATATTTATTTGGCTATACCGGGTCTTAGTTGCAGCACATGAGGTCTTTAGTTGTGGCATGCGAACTCTTAATTGTGGCATGAGGGATCTAGTTCCCTGACTAGGGATTGAATCCTGGTGCCCTGCTTTGGGAGCATGAAATCTTAGTCACTGGGCCACCAGGGAAGTCCCCCTGTTTTCAGTTCTTTCAGGTGAAAACCTAAGAGTGGAATTGCTGGGTCATATATTTAACTTTCTGAAGAACCACCAAACTGTTTTCTCCAGTAGCTGCACCATTTTACATTCCCACCAGCAACGTCTGAGGGCTCTAATTTCTCCACACTGCCAACACTTGTAATTTTCCATTTTGTAAATAACAGCCATCCTAGTGGTATGAAGTGGTATCTCATATGGTTTTAATTTGCAGTTCCCTAATGTTTCCTCATGCAAAGAGTTGACTCATTGGAAAAGACCCTGATGCTGGGAGGGATTGGGGGCAGGAGAAGGGAATGACAGGATGAGATAGCTGGATGGCATCACCGACTCGATGGACATGAGTTTGAGTAGACTCTGAGAGTTGGTGATGGACAGGGAGGCCTGGTGTGCTGTTATTCATGGGGTCGCAAAGTCAGACACAACTAAGTGACTGAACTGAACTGAACTGAATACAGATTATTAGGTGTTGAGCCTTTTTTCATGTGCTTATTGGCCATTTTTATGTCTTCTTGGAGAAACATCTATTTAAATCTTCTGTCCACTTTTGAATTGGGTTTTCTGTCCTTTGTCATTGAGATGTAAGATTCGAGGGTGAATTTTTAAATAGGGCAGTCACGAAAGGCTCCCTTAGGAAGATGACATTGTTTTTTTAAAGAGATATTTATTTATTTGGCAGCACTGAGTCTTAGTTGCGCCATGCAGGATCTTTGATCTTCATTGCAGCATGTGGGAACTTTAGTTACGGCCAGCGAACTCTGGCAAAAGTCACCCTCATCTGAAATAAAGAATACTCTTACCTGGAGAATCCATGGACAGAGGAGCCTAGCGGGCTACCGTCCATAGATCTCGAAGAGTTGGATGCGACTGAGCACAGCACAGCACACAGCCCTTCAATAGCACAGGAGTTAGAGGCACCGACCCTGTGCGTAGCTGAAAATCCCAGTGTAACTTACAGTCAACTCTCCATATCTGTGGCTCATCCACATCTGCAGCTTCAGTCAACTACACTATTCACTACTGAACAAAGTCCTTATGGAAGTGGGTGAGGGCAGTTCAAACCTATTCAAGGGTCAACTATACTTCTCAGAGCTTCAATCTGTTCACTTGTAAAACAGGAATAATAATTGCTATCTACCTCACAGTGTTCTTTCAAGAATCAAATGAAATACTATACCCAGTCAGGGCCTGGCACATAGTCATGCTCAGAAATGGGTTTGAACCTAGATCAGGAAGACTTCAAATCCTGAGGCCTCCGGGAATGAAATGATTTGTAGGAGAGTCTGAGGGGTTTCGTGGCTGGAAGCCTGCAGTGGAGCCTGACACCGACTATCATATACCCTCCTCTGTGCTCCTTATGTGTTTAAGAATGTGATTTGTTTACATACTAACACCAGTCAGGGGGATTAGAGTCTGAATGCCAGCTTTTACCAAGTGACTTTAGGGAAATTTCTTAATCTCTTTGAACTCAATTTTCTCATTTGTGCCTCAATATTGTCATATTGACCATATATGTGTCATAGGAGAATTGACAGATAATGTATTTGAGTGTCAATCGCATCTGGTAGGTGCTCAAAAAATGTCTTTCTTTCATTGCTTCATCCTATGTCTGTCTGCCCAGCAAATGCCATCTGAAACATTAAAAAAGTCACAAGATTACCTTTAATCATGCCTTTAACACATGTTGCCATGATGTTCTGCTTTGTTTTGCTTTTTTGTTTGTTTGTTTGTTTGTTTTTTGCTTTTTTGTGGCAGGCATAATGTGGGCTTTGGGGTCTCAGGTGAGAGTTGAGATCATGGTTCCTGTTCTTACCAGCTGTTGGACCTTGAGCAAGAGTCTTAACCTTTCTGAACTTTAGTTTCCTGGCCTACCTTACAAAGCAGTTGTAAGGATCTGAGATCATTTTTTGTAAAGCATCCAGCACCCAACAGGACTCGTAGCCTCAGGGCCAATGGAGGGCACCTTAGTATGAAGAAAAGTTTGGGAGTTCCAAGCAGTTTGGGTGGTGAGGGAAGAACAGGAGAGAAAAATCCCAGACTGTCTAGAAAATCTGAGAACCTAGCAAGACTGGAGCATAATGAGTTTCGAGTCCTCATTTTTCTCCCTTTGGAAAAAGCTAAGAATCAGGAGTACCTAGTGTTCTGCCCAAGGCTAGCTCTGTGCTCTCAGGCAAGTCTGGTTCCCTGTCTGAACCTCAGTTCCCTGGTGTCCCTCTGGGCGTCTTCTCTGTATCCATCTGTGGCACCACTAGTGACCAGTAGGGGGTAGCGGTGAACTGTGGAGTCTTTGCCTCCAAGTCTGTTTTGCTTGCCTTGTTGCTATTGTCGGACCTGGGACAAGAGACTCGTGGGAAATAACGATAGTAATATGTTTCTCTTTTTCAAAGAGCCACATTTTATCCTCAGTGCACAGCCAGAATGAGGTCTTGGCATAGTACAAAAATGAGAAAGCAGAGCCTCAGAAGCATAAGAAATTTAATCAACAGGTAATTTTGGTCATACCATATCTTAAATTTAGAACATTCCAATGCTGGAAACAGCATTGCTGTATGTCTTGTCTGCTTAGTATTGATAACTTACTACCTACTTTATGGTTCAGGAAGTGTTTTCTGATTCTCAGTATCAGGGGATTCTCCTCTTATTCTCCCCAGCTTACACACAAGCAAACTGAGGCTTCTAGAGGTTATATCATTTGGCTAGTATTTTCTTAACTTAAAAGCACCATCTGAGAGACTTTGGTAGACTCCCCAAAATATTAGCTTAACAACTACAGACACTGGTGTTTTGCAGCAGTTTTCATATGGTGGGACCTAGTGGGTTCAAGTCCAGATATTGCTCGTGTTGCAAAAGAAATTAAGTTCCTCTCGTTGTCTCAGCATCTCTACAGGTTAACAGCAATTTCACATGGCACTGGAAACTGTTTTAGATCAGCAGCGGTACTCAAAAGAGGCTATCAAGTGATACACCTGTCCCAAACTCCAGATTCTGATATTTACCCTCAACCACACTTTTGGCCTTGCCCCATGGCATGTGGGATCTCAGTTTCCTAACTAGGGTTGGAACCTGCACCCCCTGCACTGGAAGCACAGAGTCTTAATCACTGGACCACCAGGGAAGTCCCCAGATTATCACTTTTTGGATGGTCCTTTTATTGTATGTGTGTGCAATGTCTTTAACAGACCCCTGGGTTGGTTAAGATGCTATAACAGAAAGGCACAACTCACATGAGCTTAAACATTAAGGAAAGTTTTTACTTCGTACAACAAGTAAAGTCCAAGGCGGCACATGCAACAGCTCAACATTAGCAGAATTATCCTGCCCCCGAATGTCAGTAATGCTGAGGTTGAGAAACCCTGGGTTGGACTGATCAGTGCAGGGCTTCGGGCTGGAATCTTCTTCCATGAAGTTCATGGCAGTGAGGAAGAGGCAAAGGACACCACATAAAATCAAGGTTTGGAGAGTCTGAAGGAGGAAAGGGGGACTGGCTTTGGGGAAGGGAATCAACAGTCTCTAAGCCCTGTTGTTGTTATTACTAATGTGGCTTCCAGTGAGCTCCAACTAGCTCTTACACTATCTGTGCCCTATTGTGGAGAGTTAGGAGGCATATCAGAATTAACCCTTAGTCCTTGCCTTCGCCATGCTTATAGTCTAGATGTTTAAACCAGACTCATATTACTGCCTTTTATCATAATTTTTTCTTAATTGTAGAAAATACTGAAAGGAATTAAGAAAAGCCAGAATCACCCATAACCCATCAAAATAGCTACCACTAACATTTTTGTTTATTTCATTCTAGTCTTGACCCCGCTTTCTAATGATCACGATCCATGTAAATTATCTCTGCATTCATTCATTCACCAGCTACAGAGCTGAGTGCAGGTTTGTGTCGTTCAGATTCTCACTGTATTAGGAGTTCCCAGGAGAACAATTTCATTGTGGCCCAGAATGGTTGAATAGGTGAGGCTTTACCTGGGTCTTGAAGTCAGTTTGAATGAAGAAAGAGGGTCTGAAGATGGCCTTCCAGTGAGAGGAAGGGAATGTCCCAGAAAGAAGGCAGGGCAGATGGGAGTAGAGAGAACTGATGCATATTGGGAAGGCTAGAGGGAAGGAGTCAGTGGTGGGGAAGAGCCTAGGTGTAATGAACATGGTTCTTTGTCCATCTGGAATTCATCTCCCTTTTGATAACAACACCAGCTTTTCCTTGGGGCATCTCTCCCCCACTGTCAAACAGAAGCTTCTGTTTGGTTGTAGCTAACCCAACCCCTTGTTTGGAGGTGGTCACATGACTGAAACTGATCAATCAAAACACCACATTTCTCTGGCCAGTGATTGGCTCAGGGGTGCATGCCTAGATCAGGCCAATCAGGATCAATGAGACTTAGTTCCTGTTTGTCCCCGCTGGTCTCAAAAGAGCAGCTCTTTTTCCTTCGGATTGGAAACTGACAGATGAATCTTATCTTGCCATTGTGAGTGGAATGGCTGCCTGAGAATAAAGGCAACACAGTAAAGTGTCGATAAAGAGAAATGGAGAAGGATTGACAGAGTCCTTGGGACAACATTAGCTCATTAGTTACATGAGCTAATAAATTGTCTTTTTGCTTAAGCTGGTTTCAGCAAACTTTCTGTCTTTTGCAACTAAAAGCTCTAACACACTTTGCTGCTGCTGCTAAGTTGCTTCAGTTGTGTCCGGCTCTGTGCGACCCCATAGACGGCAGCCCACCAGGCTCCCCCTTCCCTGGGATTCTCCAGGCAAGAACACTGGAGTGGGTTGCCATTTCCTTCTCCAATGCAGGAAAGTGAAAAGTGAAAGTGAAGTCGCTCAGTCGTGTCCGACTCTTCGTGACCCCATGGACTGCAGCCTACCAGCCTACCTCTGTCCATGGGATTTTCCAGGCAAGAGTACTGGAGTGGGGTGCCATTGCCTTCTCCGAACACACTTTGCAGCCTAAAGTAATGGATAAAGTATCGAACTTAGGGTCAGAAGGACTTTGCTCTGCCGCTAACCAGCTGTGTTCTTGGGCACTGCCCTTCACCCCTCTAAGACAACTCCTCTCAAAAATGGAGGAAATAGGACTTCCCTGGTGGTTCAGTGGATAAGATCCACCTGCCAATGCAGGGAACAAGGGTTCGATCTCTGGACTGGGAAGATCCCACCTGCTCTGGGGAGTGGGCCACAACTACTGAACTCTGCATGCCCTAGAGTCCATGCCCTGCAACAAGAGAAGCCACCGCAATGAGAAGCCAGTGCACCATAGAGAAGAGTAGCCTCCACTCACTGCAACCAGAGAAACGAAGCAACGAAGACCCAGCAGAGCCAAAAAGAAATAATTTTAAAAAATAAAGAAGTTTTTTTTTTTAATTACACTTATATAAATGGAGGAAATAATATGAGCCTCTTGGGTTAGTAGAAGTGAATGACAGTGCTTTGCCAACTGAAAGGAAATAAAAATGTAGAGATCTGTTATAAAATTGCAGGGATAATTTTGGGAAGAAGATTTGAGAAGGGCTAAAAAAGGATGACAAGCTTAAAGGTAAACTTGGATGCTCCAGGCAGCAGGAGATGATATAAGTGACTGAAATAGGAGCAGGTACAAGAAAGAACAAAGGGTTCCTCGTCTACACTCTCCTCTTCAATAGGTGCATGAGACAAAGGAATGTCATTCTATGAAGAATGGCAGCACAAAGGTGATGATAATCAGCAACTGCCACTAGCTTCATGGTAGGAAGTGATGGGCACTGACAAACAGGTCAGTGCACATCCCATCTGAAGGAGGCAGCCTCTTCTCAACTTCAGCCAATCTGCCATACAGTATATCCTGATTTCCTAAAATTTCAATAGAGCCCAGAAATCCAGACAATCCCAATGAATAGAATTGAGTATCACTGGTTTTGACTCTTCCCTTCCTGAAATATCTCAATTTTCAAATGTTGGTTTGTTTGTTTAGCGTTCTATGAGCCAAACACAACTAGTCAATCTGTCAGACTTAGCCTTGGGGATGCTAGTTTTTTGTTTCTTGGGTAGATGCCAAGATGAATCTTAGTGGGAAGGATGAGAGGGTGGCTAGTAGGGAGATGTCTATACAAAACCAAAGCATGGGCAGAAAGTTTGCGGAGGAGGAGCTCCATCTTCTCCTGAGAAGCACTTCTGTGAACATTTGTTGAATCCTCACATGAACCTTATGAGATAAGGCAAGTTAATTCTATTATGTGGATGGGGAAACTGAGGCTCAGAGAGTGCTCACACCCATAGACTACAAACTGGACCCTCAAGGCTGCACTCTTTACTTCCTCACTGATGGTACCCAAGTTTGAGCTGACTTTGAAGTTCACCAAGAAGCTCAAGACACTGCAGGGGAAAAGGAACCCTTTTGCTTCAAGGAGGCCAAGCTGGTGTTGTTACCCACTGCATCTCCAGTGCCTTTTAAATATCCGTGTCTTAAGGTGAATGTAACTACTGGGCAGCACTTCTTTGATGATGTGGCAGCCATGGAGTGCACTGCTCAGAGCTCCTTCAGGAGAGCTCTGCTTCGAAGAGCATGGTTGACTGACAGCACTAGTTACCCCTCTGGATCCACCAAGTTCATGCCAAGGTCATACCTCCCAGGGCTGCTCCCAGCCAATGACAGAGCTAGTGAAGCCCCACTGCTGCCCAACCTGGAATCCCTCTTCCAGCTGACTGTGGCTGGGGAACTCCCGTTGAGCATGGCCAAAACTTTCTTAGAACTGTGCTGCTGTCCAAGGCTCTTCCTACCCTATCCTCCCGTCCCCTTCTCCTGCCAAAGGTATCAGACCAGCCTCACAATCTGAACAGTCTCTTGCCTACCCTCCCTCCCTTCCCCTTTGTCCTTCATAGGCATAAATAAATAAATCCTCAATAAGTCTCTTGCAAATCTATGCCCATCTTAGCACCTGCTTCTCAGGGGATCTGAACACAGATGACCTCCATTTTGTGAAATGAGTCAGTGAAGTGTACAATCATACAAATCCAGAGTCATCTGTTAGAACAAGGAAACAGAGTTTTGCACTGTAACGCTTAGGTCCGTGGGCTTTGGAATCAGAATGATCAGGGTGTAAGCCCTACTCTCCAGTGGTATGACCTTAAGGAAGTTTTATAACCCATGCTGAGTTTCTACTTCTTCATCTGTTGAAAAAAATGATTCTAAAAAAAAAAGTGATTCTCAACCAGAAGTGATTTTTCCCCCAGGATATCTGACAATGTCTAGAGGTGTTTTTTGGTTGTTACAACTGGAGGAACTGGAGGGGGGTGAGTATTGCTACTGATGTCTAGTGGGTAGAGGCCAGCGTGTGCATGCTAAGTCACTTCAGTTGTGTCTGACTCTGTGAGACCCCATGGACTGCAACCTGTCAGCTCCTCCATCCATAGGATTCTCCAGGCAAGAATACTACATTGGGTTGTTATGCCCACCTCCAGGGGATCCTCCTGACCAGTGTCTCCTACATCTCCCGCACTGGCAGGCAAGTTCTCTACCACTAGCACCACCTGGAAAGCCCTGGGTAGAGGCCAGGGATATTGATAAGTATCCTACAGTGCATAGAGCAGTCTCCCCAACACATACACAGAGCAAAGAATGATCCAACCCAAAATGTCCATAGCTCTGAGGCTGAAAAGCCTGTATACAATGGAGATGGTAATGGTAGCTAATTCTAAAAGCTGTTGTAAGGATCCAATGGGATCATGTGTTCAATATCTGTCATTTCTGTTCCCCCATTCCCTTGTAAACTCCACAGTGGCAGGGACCAGATGATTCAAGATCGACATTCGGTATCACTAATGACTAGAACATGGAGGGTACTAAGTAAATTATTATGAATTAAAATACTTATCAGATGAGTACAGATCAACAAATGCTGTTATTATTATTGATGTTATTATTTTTACAATTATCATCATCATCAACACTGTCTTTTCAGACCCTGGCTCAATGCATGGGGCATAATTGGTCCTCAGTATTTGTTGAATGAGTGAATGAATGAATGAATGAATGAGAAGTGAAGGGGTATTTACTCATTAACTGCTAATTTATGTGCTTTGGAGAGATATTGGAAACTCTTGGGAAACAAGCCCAGTCTTTTTTTTTTCCCAAAGAGGAATTTTGTTCGTCAAAGAAATGACTTGAGAGGATTGAGACCTCAGCCAGCCAGAGCCAGGGGCCTGACTCAAAGTCATGTCGAGTTTAGGACACACATCTTGCTTGGCTTAGGCAAAAAAGGAAAACGGGCCAGGTTTTGTGCGAACTCGCTGTGAAACAAGAGCTGTTTTCAGGGCCCAGGAACACGCTCCGTCCCATGTTTAATTTCTTCCATCTGTCTGGTATCTGCCCTCCGCTGCCCTCTGAGCCATTGCCACACATTGTCTGCGCACGTTCCCATATAAGGTGATCTCTCTCTTTCTTTCTCTTCCTCTCTTCCCCTCTCCCTCTCTTTCTCAGGGTTGGGCTGCCGCAGCACTTCCTCCACCCTGCGCTCTCTCTCTCCCTCTCTCTCGGCCTTCCCTGGCAAGCTCTGTAGTGAGGATGGATGGCTGGAGAGCGGGAAGGGGCAGGGGGCTGCCAAGGAATGTGGCAGGTTTATTTTTGTTCAGGCTGCATTCTTTGCCAGGCCTGCAGGCCCCAGCCACTTGGGGATGTCACATGCCGATAAGACAGTGGGGGGTGACTGAGACCTGTGGCTCAAATCTGCAACACCCCAGGTGTGAGACATCGTCACGGAATGGGGAGGGCAGGGAGTGGGGTAGGCAGGGACTCTGAGGTCATGGGACTTGCCTCTTCCCACTGCCCTGTGCCTGATTCCCAGAAAGAAGTCTAATCCTTCAGAGAAGCAATTGCAGGAATTGAGATCTGTAACCACGTAGGACGATCTCTGGGCAAAACCCAACATCTGTGGCTGAGTGGAGAAGAGCCAGGTGTCAGGGTGAAATTATTAGCTGTGTGACCTTGGGTAAACTGACTGACTTCTCTGACTCTCAGTTTCCTTATCTGTCAGAATAATATCAACAAATCTACTCGATAGTATTCTAGTATCATAGTGTAATGTAAACTTCATGTGGCAGCAATTATTATCTGTTTTGTTCACTGTTGTTTCACCAGCACACAATAGGAGCTCAAGTGTATTAAACAAATTAAATGACAGTTCTTTTAAATGCTCAGCACCCAGTAAATGATAACTTATTATTATTCAACAACAGATGCTTATTAAGCCTCTATTAAGTACCAGGCCCTGATAGGTACTGGGGATATAATGGTGAACAAGACAGACAAGGTCCCTGCCCTTAGCGAGCTTATGTTCTAATGGGAGAGATATGTAGTAAAGTAAATTAAATTCTGAGAGTATTAAGTGCTATAGAAGATATTAAAAAAACAAATGTGGAAGAAGTGTGGAGTTTTAAAAAATATATATTTATTTAGTTGGCTACGTCAGATCTTAGTTGTGGCATGAGGGCTTCTCTCTAGTTGTGGCGCACAGGTTCCAGAGCAGTTGGCCTCAGAGGTTGCAGTGTGCAGGCCTCGCAGCTCCATGGCATGAGGGATCTTAGTCCCCTGACCAGGGATCGAACACAAGTCGCCTGCACTGGAAGGCGGATTCTTAACCACTGGACCACCAGGGAAGTCCCAGAGTGTGTTTTTTTAAACGTTTTGACTGTGACTCACAGTAAGAAATATGTTTATTGTGCGACCCAATGAACACACATGCACGTTTACTAAGCTGAAATAAAACTTTCATGTAAGTTGTGGTAGATTGTCTGTGAAGATGTCTACCAGGAATTTGGCGAACTTCATTCCTGGTATGCACATGCCACTCCTGAGTGAAGAGGTGGAGTCTAGAGAATTCCCTGGTAGTCCAGTGGTCAGGACTCTGCACCTAATAGGGTCCTATGACTTGCTTTGACCAGTAGAATGTGATGGAAATGACACTGTACTTGTTCTGGGCCTCAGCTTTAAGAGGCCTGGTGGCTTTCACTTTTATGCCCCTACTATATGCCTGCCATGTAAAGAAACCCAGGTTAGACCACTGAATGATGAGGGACCTCAAGGAGAAAGAGAAAGTCCACTTGAGGGAGAAATGGTAGCCAGCATTGAGGCCCCAGAAGGAATGGAAACCATCTTGGATGTTTCAGCCTCCTCCCAGCTGAACTCAGTAAGATGGTGACCCCAGGAGATACTACATGAAGCAGAAGAACTGCCCAGCTGAGCCCAGCTGACCCACAGACTTGTCGGGGGGAAAGGTGTTGCTTTTAAGCCAATAAATTTGGACTGGTTTGTTATGCAGCAAATAATATTTCTGACCAAAGAAGCATTTACCCTTATTCTGTGTGATATTTTCTATTCCACTTCATTTCAGTTTTTTAAAATTTTAATCAAGACCCATTAACCCAGGTTTACCTGGTGGTCCAGTGGTAAGAATCTGCCTCGCCATGCAGGGGGACACCCATTCCACCCCTGGTCAGGTAAGATACCACATACCACAGGGCAGCTAAGCCCATGTGCAACAACTACTGAGCCTATGCTCTTGAGCCCAGGAACCGCAACTCCTGAGCCTGTGTGCCGCAACTACTGAAGCCCACATGCCCTAGTGCCCGTGCTTTGCAATAGGAGAAGCCACTGCAATGAGAAGCCTGCTCACTGCAACTACAGAGTAGCCCCCTACTCTCTGCAACTAGAGAAAGCCCGCACAGCAACAAAGACCCAGCGCAGCCAAAAATCAATTTTTCTTTTTTTAAAAAAGAGCTGGGCATCCCCCTTTCTTAAAAAAAAAAAAAAGACCCATTAAACTGATGTCAATACGTAATGGGCCATAACCAAGTCTGAAAGACACAGTGAAGGAAAATGACCCATAGATGTATCACTTTAAGTAATGGTGTTAGAAAAGGGGTCTCCCTGAAAATCTAACATCTGAGCTGTGATCTGGATGGGGAGAAGGAGCCAGGCTGGTGAAGATCTGGGGAAAGAACAGCCAGGTGCAATGGTCTTGAGATGGGGACAGGTTTGGTGTGTCTGAGCAACTGGACGGAAACCAGTGGTCAGAAGAACAGGGAAAGAAGGGAAATCTAGCATGAAATCAGACCTTATACCAGGCATTCAGCCACTGAGAGCAAACACAGCAAGGAAGAGGTAGGGTGAGCTCCCAAGGGCCTGACTGCCCATCATTTTCTTAAAAAAATTGAAGTGAGATCCATGTAACATAAAATTAACCTTTTTAAAGGGAAAACGCAGTGGCATTTGGTACATTCACAATATTGTGCAACCACTACCCCAGTCTGTTTCCAGATTTCCATCACCCCCAAAGGAAATCCTGTCCCCAAGAAGCAGTTGCTCCACAATCTCTAGTTCCCAGCCCCTGGCGATCACCAGCCTGCATAGTGTCTCTACAGGTTTGCCTCCTCTAGATATTTCATATAAATGGAGTCATACAATAGGTGGCCTTGGTGTCTCTAGCTTCTTTCACTGAAAGTGTTTTCAGGGTTCATCCCTGTTGCGACCTGTATCCATACTTCATTTCTTTTTGTGGCCGAATAATATTCTGCTGTGTGTTTATACCACCAGTTCTTTAGGCATCCATCCATTTGCCTGTCATTTTCATTCTATAATTCCATCTGTAGCACTCTTATAGACCTTGATTTGACGTCATCAGCCCAGAAAGGAGAAAAGGTCTTGGCAACATGAAGAAGCTTCATGCCCTGCTGCTCCTGGCCTTTTCTTGTTCCCTCCCATCAACGTTTTCCTGCATGATTCTGAGCTTTCTGATGGCCCAAAATGCAGCTTCACTGCTGGTTACCCTTAAATACTCCCCCTGAATTCTATAAATACACCAACACTCAGCTGGGAAAAAAAGAACTTGAAAGGCATCTGAAATGAAAATATACTTTTTCCCCATCATCAGCCAAGCATTTTCTCTCCATCTTCTCTCTCTCTTTGATTCCAGGATAAGCTCTTGGATTTCAAACCATTAGCCCTACCTGGGAAAGAAAAGAACTTGCTTGGCAAAGCCCTTGTAGGCAGAGAAAGCCAGACAGCATGTTAACCCTGGTCCTCCCACCCAGAAAATCCCTTTGCCTCACACAGAAAATCATTTTGCCTCAGCGGTGTGATTTATGGTCTTTCTTCCAGACTCCACTCAGGTGGTTTTGAGCCAGTTTAGCCAGGCTACTAACAATGGCTTTGGGATCAAGCAGACTGGTGTTTGAATCTTGGCTCAGCCAACCACTAGCTGTGTGACCTTGGGCCCTCTATTAACTCTCCAGGACTCAATCTCCTCCGTTACAAAAAGACAATACTGTCCTTGCAAATCTATCGTGAAGATTAAATGAGATGATGTGGGTGTGGGCAGTGTGCAGAAATGAAATTAGACCTAACTCAAGGAGATGCCTGGAACTTCGGGCAGCTTGGCCACGTGGGGGTGATTTGGTTGACCTCACAAGGCCTTTCTGCCCATCATTTTGATTGTATAATTTGCTTTATAATTCAGTCCATCTGCCCCTCCAGATCTCCACCCTGCCATTTTCTCCCTTGGGAGGCCAGTCTGCATGGATAATCTCAAGTGGTTGCCTGCTCCTTTGGTTCCCTGTCAGGTTTAGCCAACAGGAGGCCAAGCAGAAGATCAGAGGGTGGGAGGAGACTGAGGCCAAGACTGGCTGCACCTAGAGGCTCCTCTTGAGCAACCTTCCCCCCACAGGGGCTGTGTTGGGCTTCTGGTACCTGGTCCCTTCTCTGGCTGCTTCAGGCTTAGGGACACATGACTGCCTTTGTTGCTGGATGCTTGTTGGTTTCCCTAAACCCTGCCCACACCTTTATAAATAGTCCTTTGTTAAGCTCTCCGCCATTGCCCAGAATGTGCCACCTTTATCCTGCCAGGGAACTGACTGATACAGAGGTCACCCATTTTGGTTCACGTCTCAGATTTGCCAGGGGAAGTATATTGTTTGATAATCAACTGAAATCCAACTCTGAGCCCTCATTCTGTCAGTACTGAGTTTCTCTCCCTCACACGGTTCCTGGGGGATGCCAAGGTTCTGGGCTCTTTTGCTGTGATAAAAGCCTTGGAGAATCACTTACAGTCTTTTGTCAATGGCCAATCCTGGTGACTGACTGCCAGGTCACCCACCCATCATCCTGGGGTGCCTGGTCCTTTTAGGTCCAATGGAATTGACGCTTCCATGTGAGACCTGGGATAAGGTAAGCTTAGGCCACACTGGAAGCCACCAGATGGATGATGTGGCCTCCTTGGGGTATTTCTACCTTCTTAAGAGCTGCCCCAAACTTACCACCTGTGATGCTTCCCCAATCTTCTCAGCATTTCTCTTCTCTATTCTTATTCTGATCTTCCCTGTCCACACTCACCCTGAGGACAACCAGTATAAGCTCCCCTAAAGACTTCATACCTTTACAAAAGATGTAAGGGCAACTTCTAATTTTGGCCTGTAAAACTCAAGGTGATGCAGATTGTCTCAAGAGGAGGGGAAACAGAAGGAGTACACACATAAATTAATATTTTAATAAATTCTGACACATACATGAATTACTTAACAAAGTTCCTAACATACAGTAAGCACTCAATAAGTGATGCTATACTTATTAATTGAGCCCAGTAAGAATGTTAGATGAATTCTATATTTCAAGCCATAATTATAACCAAGAAACTAATATGAATTGCATATTATTTTGGCTTCTCTGCATTGCCCATTAATCTCACAAAACCCATTTAAAAAAACCATGTGACGAAAATGTTGTACCAGGCATGCATTTAAAAAGATCTCTGGAATCTCATCCATTCAGTTTAATGTTTCACATATGATTTACCTTTTAACCTTTTAGGAAAGCACATTCTGCTACTAAACATACCCACAAGATTATATTGCCAGAGCAGAGACAATTTAGCCTCTCTGCAAAACTGAATAGGTTTCCATTTAAATTAATTTCTTTCATCTCCAAATAACCTAGATGGCAAAGGCATTAAATGGATAACATTAATGGATAACAGAATACCCCACTTCCGAATTTGTTCCTGTGTCTGGGTCATTTTTTCTCTGGTTTAAGAGAATGAAATAAAGTGGGCAGTATGCAGAGTAGCCCCAGATGGGATAGCATCTTGAAAACTGGCATTCACTGAATACTCATGAAGAATCCAGAAATATCTCATGGTCAGGATGAAAGGTCTAAATTTAATACCCAAAACAGAAAATTGGCTTGGCTTCCCTGTACTCTGCATAGGAAAGTTCTTGTTGGAAAGTTCTGAAATGAGAAGGGACTGGAGACATTAAGTTCATAGCAGTGTCAGATTTTTATGGGGACGTTGAGGGTCTGCTGTTATCCCAAGATCTCATTTGGCCCATGCTGGAAGCCTGCATTGAAGGAAGATAATTTGTTGGAAGGAAATCAGGGAGAAGGTTTACACTGATACACAAACGCCCCACAATAAGTACAGACTCATTTCTTCCTCTTCTGGTTGTGCTTACCCAGCTTTTAAGATTTAACCACCTTCCTGGGCCACCTGAACAGGATATCTGTTGTTCTTGTTTGCACAGTATCTATACCTCTGGTAAGAAAATTCAGCCCTTTCTTTTGGGAAACTGCCCTTACCCTATCTATTACTATGTTTATCAGAGCCATAACAATTGATTCGAGAATGATCAGACACACTTAAGACCATTGAGAGTTTGCCCTGGGAATCTGCTGGAACTATGGAAGCAAAGATCCTCCTTTTTTTTTTTCCTGCCACACTATGTGACTTGTGGGGGAATGGCTTGTGGGATCTTAGTTCCCTGACCAGAGATCAAACCTGGGCCCTTGGCAATGAGAAGATCAGGGAATTCCCCTAAAGATTCTTTTATTGAGGTTGCTAGGTTTGAAGAATGTATGCCTTTTGCTACTAACAGCCCATTCAGAGAAAAGTGGAAATGAGAGACAGTTAAGATGGAGTGAGAAAGAAAGTTAAGATGACATCATTGAGCTCCTAGGTCAAGCCATACCTGATGGTAATAATTTCCTTGGACTTCACATTTACATGAAATAATGACCAATCTCCTTATTTTTAATTTAATATTAAACTCAGTCTTGAAAAGGCACTTGACTAGGAGCAATTTTTCCCCTCTGAATAACCAGAGCAGAGGTGCACAACTGTTGATGGTCCTTGTAGTATCTACAAGGTTAAATAAGGGAGCTAGAAGGGGCAGCTTCCAGTTTCTCTCTCATCTCCTCCACACTTCTTCCCACCTTCTCCTCCACTGGAGGCTAGTGATAATACCAAATAATAGCATTTTCTTATCAGAGGACTTTGAGAAGCAGATTGGGAACTTTAGTGCTTTGATAGCAAGGGAAGAGTAGGTTTCAACAACAGTCTGTTTTACAACCAAAAACTCTAAAGAATCTACATCTTGGGTCCTATAGTCTGCAACCACGAGTAACCAAGAGGCCAAAATTAACAATAATTGAAAGGAAAAGACATATCCAAGAAAGGCCACCCCTCCATTAACCCATGTCCCTGATGTGCATACCCTGCTTACGTGATTTAGCCAATGGAAGTGCTTTATCCCTGAGAGTGGAGGTACGTACATTCATGTTCATAGCAACACTGTTTATTGTAGCCAAAAAGTGGAAGCAATCCAAATGTCTATTAACAGATAAACAGATGAACAAAAATCCATACCATGAAATGTTATTCTGCCATAGAATGGAAGTACTGATATATGCTGCAATATGGATGAACCTTGAAAATATTGCAACTAAGTGAAAGAAACCAGACACAAAGAACCACATACTTTATGGTTCCATTTATATGAAATGTCCAGAAAAGACAAATCCATAGAGAAGGAAAGCAGATTAACGGTTTCCAGGGGCTGAGAAGTGGTGGATTTTTTTAAAATTACACACTGGGAGATGATGGCTAAAGAGAATGGCGTTTCTTTCAGGGGTAGTGAAAATGTTCTGGGGTTGGATAGTGGTAATGGTTGCACAACTTTGCATGTATGGTAAAAGCAATGGAATCATATACTTAAATGAGTAGATTGTATGTATGTGAATTTTATCTTAATAAGCCATTAAAAAGAGAGAGAGAGGGTCAGGGTAGGAGCAGGAATCTTTCAGAGAGGCTGTCTCATGTGACTGAGACACCCTTTCACCCATTAAAAATGTCAACTATAGTTCAGCCAAATGGCATCTTCTTTTACAAGAAGACTCAATATAGAACCTAAGAGGAAAAAAAAAGAATACATGTGGGTGGCTTAACTTGGGATATAATCAGCAATGCCTTCACAGTTGTGAAATTATTGCTGATAGGTTCTTCTTGGATCCCTCAATGAATCTTTTTATCTTAAATGAATCAAGGGATGGTTGCAAATCTTCCTTTGTCTTATGTGTGGGCCTGATAGATAGGCAGGGACCCAACCTGTGCAAGGCCACTGTCTGCCTGTCTTCTTTGCTTCTAGTTGGAATGTAAACTTCTCAGTATATGGATCCCAGGCAGCATGCAGACTGGCTTCAAATTCTTTCCTGTGTTTCAAAGCAATCACATTAAGTATAAAATCAATTCAAGTTTGAGTACAAAGAGTAGATTCCATTGCTCACTTGAATTTACACAGGATTGCATTCTTTTTAAAGATCATTTTATTTGTTTATTTTTATTTACTGGCTGGGCTGGGTTTTTGTTGCATGTGGGCTTGTCTCGAGTTGTGGCAAGCCTGGTATGAGGGCTTCTCATGGGGGTGGCTTCTCCTGTTGTGAAGCACGGGCTCTAGGACCTGTTGGCTTCAGTAGTTATGGTCCCTGGACTCTGCAGCACAGGTTCAATAATTGTGGCACACAGGTTTACTTGCCCTGCGGCATGTGGGATCTTCCTGGACCAGGGACCAAACCCGTATCTCCTGCATTGGCAGGCAGGATTCTTTACCACTGAGGCACCAGGGAAGCCCAGGATTGCATTCTTATAACTGAAATCTATAGTGTTTTCAAAATAGCAGCAACAGGCAGAGAAGGAACTAAAAACTACTGGAAAAGCCACTCATCTTTGTATAGCCTACATCTGTAGACTACAGAAGGAGCAAATATAACTGTATCTTTTTTAAAAAGAAAGGCGGCGGGGGTGGGGGGGTGGGGGAGGTAAGATGTCCTTATCTTGGGCTTGCCAGGTGGCACAGTGGTAAAGAATCCACCTGCTAATGTAGGAACCTCAAGTTCGACCTCTGGGTTGGGAAGATCCAACCCAGAAGGAAATGGCAATCCACTCCAGTACTCTTGCCAGGATAATCCCATGGACAGAGGAGCCTGGTAGGCTACAGTCCATGGGGTTGCAAAAAGTTGGACACGACTGAGCAACTGAGCATGCATGCATGTACTTATCTCTTCTAAATCAGGTACTGTTCTAATCTCAAAACCCATGTCAACTCACTTAATCTTCACATCAACCCTTTTGGGAAAGTATTATTATGGCCACATTTTATAGATGAGGAAATGAAATCTCAAGTGAAGCCATACAATGGCAATCCAAGCTCCAAATTCAGGTAGCCAGAAAAATCTCCTAACATACCCAATAGGGTCAAGTAATTACATCATCCCTTGTATGCATCTTTTGGGCTTCTCAGGTGGTGCAGTGGCAAAAATAATCTACCTGCCAGTGCAGCAGGTGCAAGAGACATGGGTTTGATCCCTGGGTTGGAAAGATCCTCTGGAGAAGGAAATGGCAACCCGCTTCAGTATTCTTGCCTGGGAAATCTCACAGACAGAGGAGCCTGAAGGGCTATAGTCCATGGGGTTGCAAAGACATGACAACGGCATGCATCTTTTATTGTTGTTTAGCCATCCAGAGTTAACTTTTCAAGGTTAACTGTCCAGAGTTAGCTTTTCAAGGTTTTCAGTGTTGCCTTCTCCAACTAGTCTTGAGCATCTGTGAGCTGGGGCCTTTCTTAATTTCTCTCCAAGTGCCCTGCAGCCAGTGATGTACCCATCTTGGAATGTTCTATTCCCTCTGCCCCAAAAAACCTCTCCCCTTTCTTGTTTGGCTAGTTTTTACTGACCTTTAACATCTTTTTGTCTGATGGAACCTCTCCTGACAGTACAATCCCTTCAGCTCCAGATAAACTTGAGACCCTTCATTTGGATTCTCCCACCATTGGATCCTTCTTTATAGCATTTATTGTTGTTATATTGGTGTTGCCCATTCAACTGTCAGTCTTCCTGCATAGACTGTCAGCTCCATGAAGTCAGGGGCCAGGTAATTCCCTGCCCTCCACTGCATCCCCAGCAGCCAGCACAGAGCAGGGCATACAGGAGATGCCTAATATGGAATTTGTTTTGTTTTGCTTTATTTTGTAAGTCTGATGCTAAATCCATAGTTGGTTTCTTCCAAGATGTTTGAGCAGGCTACTAAGCTTTCAGAGTGTGAGGAGTTTCATTTTTTTTCTTCTTGTTTCTTCACTGCCAGCTGACATCACGAAGTACAGTGGTGTCCACTCTGATAGGGGCAGTTCAGAATACCATTCACCGACTAAGTTCTCTCCTAACACCAGTTAGTAAAATCCTAGGGTTCTGTCTGCTTCTGTAGACTTCCTGGCCTCCTCTGTGATCTGAGCACTAAGATCTCCTCTTGCCTATCTCATAGAATGTGAACTCCTTGGAGAGGTAAGGAGGACTTTATTCATTTCTGCAGGTGCCTAAAAATAGGCTCTCAGAAACCAAAGAGCCTTAGGCCATTTACTTTTTTTTTTTTTTTTTTGTCTCTCTCCATATTAAAGAAATTTTGGAAGAAAAAAATTAATTCCCAATACAGGCTATGTGGCCCAATAATGTGACAAAGAAGTAGAAATCTCTATGATGAATGTGTCTTTTGTTAATCCCACCGGAGACTCTACAATTATTCCATGTATAACCCAATTGGAGATATTTATGTCAAAAACCTAAATTTGAAGCCCAGGCCAAATGCTTCCTTAACCCAAATCCTGTTGGCCCTGCCTCAAGGAAGTCATCACCAGATGTTTGGTGAAGGAAGGAGGGAAGGCAGGAAAGAGGGAAGGAGGAACAAGGGAAAGGGCACAGGAATTTAAAATGGGTTAATAATGAAGAGGGGCTTCCCTGATGCTTCAGGAATAAAGACCCTGCCTGCCCATGAGGAGACGTTGGTTCGATCCCTGGGTGGGGAAGATGCTCTGGAGAAGGCGATGGCAACCCACTCCAGGATTCTTGTCTGGTAAATGCCATGGACAGAGCCTGTCCATAGCGTCGCAGTCCATAGTGTCCAGTCCATAGAGTTGCAGTCCATAGTGTCCAGTCCATAGAGTTGCAGAGTCCGCAAGACTTAGGGACTAAACAACAACATAATAATAATGAAAAGAGTATTTCGTAAACTGCAAACTGGAGGACATTTACGAAAGTTTATTGCCACCGTAAAAACCCCAATTCTCTAGGCTGTCTGCAGTGGCTCAGAACCTGCGAACCAATTTGAACGTGGGCCCACACTCTCCGCCTTTCGTATCCAGAGCCTTGGTTTCATTGCGCGCGCCCGCCAGGGGCCTCGCGGAAACGCGCCAACCCATCCCTCCGGAAGTGACGTGTCCACGGCCTAGCAACCGTTGCCAAGGAGCTCGTCTCTAGGAACCCACTAGAGCCTGGATGCCTCTTGTGGGGTAAAGTGGTTTCGTGAGGAGAATTTGAGGTAACGTCGCCAAGTCGCGGTCGGAAACTCCCCTGAACCCCGGAATAGAAGAGAACTCCCTCCCCCTCCCCTTCCGCTTCCCAATGCGGCACCTCGAGAGTGGAGGGAGGGGTCGCAGCAGTTAAACCCCCCACTTCGGGGGTCAGTTCCCGTGGGGCCTCGCAATGATCCAGGCGACTCCCCAACAAGATGAACCGTACCCTCGCGAGGTGCCTGGGTCAAACGTGGGGTCCTCTGTCCCCTCTCCCGAGCCCCAGGGGCGGGAAGTGGCGGGGGAACTATTTTGGGGAATCTTAGGAGGCTTGTGCCAGCCTGGGACCCGGATAGCGCCGCTTCTGTTCCGAGTTGTGCCAGATAAACGACTGCCCTGGTTTTAATTCTCCCCCACCCCCTCGGGTTCTTATGTGGGTGAGTGCTTGTGCTTGTGAATTAGTGAGGCGACTTTCCGCTGGAACAGGGAGAGTAATTGCTTTTGCTAATTTTAGAGCGGAGAACCCACTGGGCATAGACAACCTACCTATTCAGTACATCTTCGTCCTTAGCGGGTGACCATCTGAAAGCTGGTGGGCGGCTGGGAGTGAAAATCAACTGGTTTCTTTTCCTCTCCTAGTAACGTTTTATGCGTTTATCCTAGTATTTTGGGTTTTGGAAGGGAAAAAAAGGATATATGTGTGTATATGTTATGTTTTATATACATACAATTTTTACATATATATAGTTTCTAAAGAATGAAAAATTGAGTATATCCGTGTGTGAAGATTGTGACATGAAGTTTTACTTAATATACTTTACACAGTGGAAAATTTGCATCTCCAGTGTGGATTTTTATTTATCTGAAGGTTTTCCTTTTATAGCTTAAAGGAAACCTTAACATTTTAAACCACATTGGTTATCTTTTTTTACTATGTTTTGGCTTATTTTTCAAAAATGATATAATCATTTACTCATAATTTTATCATAATTATAAGAAAATGATAATACTTTTACATTTTGATGTTTTCTAAGTATCCAACTCTACCTACCCAATTTAAAAAATCTGTTTCAGAGCAAGATGCATGCAACTCCAACTAATGTCTTAAGTAAATTAGCATCTCTTCATTTCATGGTTAAAAACTATTAGGGAACACTGAAATATTTTTTTCCTTATTTCTTTTTTCTGGGCAGTTCACTGTTAAATTCATTTTTAAAAACTGCTACTCTAAAAAACTGCCTGTCTGCAAATTTCTACCACTTTTCCCCATACTAAACACATGATGTCTGCATGCAAGAAACACTAGGAGCCATGGTTAAGCTGTTTCAGCCATTACATAATCAGATAATCAATTTTAAAAAGTTATAATCTTCCTCACTGCCACCTTGTTTAGGCTTATGCTTATTTTCTGGCCTTGGGCCTGTGAACAAATTCATTCTAGTGGAAGAAGTTGCTGTTTTATATGCGATATTCAAAGATAGAATTAGGCACAGATATGTCCTCGGGTGGGCTTCCTGGTGGCTCAGAGGTAAAGAATCCATCTACCAATGCAGGAGACTTGAATTTGATCTCTGGGTTGGGAAGATCCCCTGGAGAAGAAAATGGCAACCCACTCCAGTATTCTTGCCTGGGCTTGAACAGGGCTTGAAAAATGGTAAGGTTTTGCACCTCTGGAAATAGGGGAAAGGGAAAACAGCCCTAGGCAGAAAAAACAGCATCAACTGAAGGCAAAGATGGAAAAACTATGTAGAGAGTAGTGCTTATTTTAGTCAGCTGAAGTTTGAAAGGATGTAAGGTAACAATTTGGAAACAAAACTGAGGAATGCTAAATTGAGCTTGGGCTTCCCAGGTGGCCCTAGTGGTAAAGAACCTGCCTGTCAGTGCTGGAGAAGAAAGAGATGCAGGTTTGATCCCTGGGTCAGGAGGATCAGAGGAAGGCATGGCAACCCACTCCAGTATTCTTGCCTGGAGAATTCCATGGATGGAGGACCCTGGTGGGCTACAGTCTGTAGGGTCACAAAGAGTTGGACACAACTGAAGTGACTTCAGTCAGTTCAGTTCAGTTGCTCAGTTGTGCCCAACTCTGCGACCCCATGGATCACAGCACACCAGGTTTCCCTGTTTATCACAAACTCCCAGAGCTTGTTCAAACTCATGTCCATTGTGTCAGTGATGTCATCCAACCATCTCATCTGTTGTCCCCTTCTCCTCCCGCCTTCGATCTTTCCCAGCATCAGGATCTTTCCCAGTGATTCAGTTCTTTACATCAGGTGGCCCAAGTATTGCAGTTTCAGCTTCAGCATCAGTCCTTCCAATGAATATTCAGGACTGATTTCCTTTAGGACTAACTGGTTTTATCTCCTTGCAGTCCAGGGGACTCTCAAGAGTCTTCTCCAACACCACAGTTCAAAAGCATCAGTTATTTGGCACTCAACTTTCTTTATAGTCCAGCTCTCACATCCATACTTGACTACTGGAAAAACCACAGCTTTGACTAGATGGACCTTTGTTGGCAAAGTAATGTCTCTGCTTTTTAATATGCTGTCTAGGTTGGTCATAGCTTATCTTCCAAGGAACAGGCATCTTTTAATTTCATGGCTGCAGTCACCATCTGCAAGGATTTTGGAGCCCCCCAAAAATAGTCTCACTGTTTCCATTGTTTCCCCATCTGTTTGCCATGAAGTGACGGGACTGGATGCCATAACCTTACTTTTCTGAATGTTGAGTTTCAAGCCAGCTTTTTCACTCTCCTCTTTCACTTTCATCCAGAGGCTCTTTAGTTCTTCTTCACTTTCTGCCATAAGGGTGGTGTCATCTGCATATCTGAGGTTATTGATATTTCTCCCAACAATCTTGATTCCAGTTTGTGCTTCACCCAGCCAGGCATTTTGCATGATGTACTCTGCATATAAGTTAAATAAGCAGGTGACAGTATACAGCCTTGACGTACTCCTTTCCTGATTTGGAATCAGTTTGTTGTTCCATGTCCAGTTCTAACTGTTGCTTCTTGACCTGCATACAGATTTCTCAGGAGACAGGTAAGGTAGTCCAGTATTCATATCTCTTTAAGAATTTTCCACAGTTTGTTGTGATCCACACAGTCAAAGGCTTTGGCATAGTCAATAAAGCAGAATTAGATGTTTTTCTATAATTCTCTTGCTTTTTCCATGATCCAGAGGATGCTGGCAATTTGATCTCTGGTTCCTCTGCCTTTTTTAAATCCAATTTGAACCTCTGGAAGTTCCCGATTCATGTACTGTTGAAGCTTAGCTTGGAGAATTTTGAGTATTACTTTGCTAGTGTGTGAGATGAGAGCAATTGTGCAGTAGTTTGAACATTCTTTGGCATTGCCTATCTTTGGGATTGGACTGAAAACTGACCTTTTCCAGTCCTGTGGCCACTGCTAAGTTTTCCAAATTTGCTGGCATATTGAGTGCAACACTGTCACAGAATCATCTTTTAGGATTTGAAATAGCTCAACTGGAATTCCATCACCTCCACTAGGTTTGTTCGTAGTGATGCTTCCTAGGGCCCACTTGACTTCGCATTCCAGGATGTCTGGCTGTAGGTGAGTGGATCACACCATCATGGTTATCTGGATCATGAAGATCTTTTTTGTATAGTTCTTCTATGTATTCTTGCCACCTCTTCTTAATGTCTTCTGCTTCTTTTAGGTCCGTACCATTTCTGTCCTTTTTTTTTGCCCATGTTTGCATGAAGTGTCCCTTGGTATCTTTAATTTTCTTGAAGAGATCTCTAGTTTTTCCCATTCTATTGTTTTCCTCTATTTCTTTGCATTGATCACTGAGGAAGGCTTTCTTCTGTCTCCTTGCTATTCTTTGGAACTCTGCATTCAAATGGGTATCTTTCCTTTTCTCCTTTGCCTTTCACTTCTCTTCTTTTCTCAGCTATTTGTAAGGCCTCCTCAGGCAACCATTTTGCCTTTTTGCATTTCTTTTTCTTGGGGATGGTCTTGAAGTGACTTAGCGCACAAATTGTGCTAGATGTTATGGGGGTCTCAAAACCCAAGAAGTTTGGACTTTATTGTGTAGACAATGAGAAGCCTACAAAATGATTTGGAATGGGAGAAGCAGAGATGAACAGTTGAAGGCCAAGAAAGTGAAGGCCTGAGTTACTCAAGGGTGGCAGAGTTGAGGCCTACAGGCCATGCCAAGAACATCAATGGGTGAAGAGTGCTTGGTGGAGGAAACCAAAACAAAACCAAAGAGCACATATTGTTTCGTCCCTAAGTCATGTCTGACTCTTTCATGACCCCATGGACCATAGCCCTCTAGGCTCCTCTGTCCATGGGATTTCCCAGGCAAGAATATTGGAGTGGGTAGCCATTTCCTTCTCCAGGGGATTTTCCCGACCCAGGGGTTGAACCCACATCTCTTGCACTGGCAGGTGTATTCTTTACCACTGAGCTACCTGGGAAGCTCAAAGAATGCATACCTAAGGCTGAAGTTTGCAACCTCTGCCCAGCTTCCCTTGTGGCTCAGCTGGTTAAGAATCCACCTGCAATGCGGGAGACCTGGGTTTGATCCCTGGGTTGGGAAAATCTATGGGAGAAGGGAAAGGCTACCCACTCCAGTATTCTGGCCTGAAGAATTCCATGGACTATATAGTCCATGGCGTTGCAAAGAGTTGGACATGACTGAGTGACTTTCACTCACTCACCCAGCTTCAGTTGGTTGTGGCCATATACCTAGTGGGTCCAGGGTTCCCAGATCTGATTATCCAGAGAATTTGGAAACTTGGATTAATATGGGCTTCTAATTAAAAAAAAAAATTTGAAGCATGTCTACAGGCTAAGTTTTACCCCTGGGTTGAAATTGTGGAGCTGAATGGAAGAAATGTTAATGTGGGTGGGTTTTATATTCACTTGTCCATGTTAATTCAGATGATTGCTATCAGATGAATATACAAAAACATGTCGTTGAATATTATCAATATGTACTGTAGCATTCCTAATAAAGTCTGCATACTCTTTCTTTCAACAAAATAACTCTTTTCACAGCATTTTATATTCCATGTAGAATACATTCCATGCCTACTTCCTATGAACTTAATACTGACCTTCTGGTGTCTGTATTTTGTTAATACAGAATTTTTGTTTCTAATATTGAGGAATTTTTTTCCTGTATTTTTACTCTTTAGTTTAAATTATAAGACCTAATTATGAGTGATCAAATCAAATTCATCGTGGACAATCTCAATAAGGAACCTTTTAGGAAGAACTATAATTTAATCACATTTGATTCCCTGGAGCCAATGCAACTATTACAAGTTCTCAATGATGTTCTGGCTGAGATTGACCAAAAGGTAAGAGTTTTCTTTTTCTCTGTGATGAAAAGGGTGGCAAAAATAGCAAGTTTCTGCCACTAAATATCTGTGATTTGGGGGCAAATTATTTAACCTCTCTGGGCCTAGTTTTCCATTCCTATAAAGTGATAGTAGATGATCTTTAAGATTTCTCTACTAGCTCAAAAATTAAATTACCTCCTTGTACCTTACTTAGAAATTCTTTGTGCACTTCCAAACATAAATAAATTTGGTCCTGGAATGAAAATGCTTTTACAAAAGGTTTTATTGTGTTGCAAGTTAGCTCATGTCTCTTATACACTGGTCTTTTCCACTGGAGACTTTTTTAAGCTTGGCATTCTTAGTATGAATCCTGATCTAGCTTGTATGTACCCTCCTTTGGAATCTGGAAGACTCCATACTTAATCTGTTTTATGAAGAGACCATTGTGACTGTTACGCTCTAGTAGAACAATTTTGACAGTGAGTTTCAATATTGTACTTTGTTATATTTGTAATAATAACATTTTTTCAATTTCTTTATTTGTTAGCAAGTTGTTGATATCAGAGAGGAGATGCCAGAGCAAACAGCCAAAAGGATGTTGAGCCTTCTTGGTATCCTTAAATACAAACCTCCAGGAAATGCTACAGACATGTAAGAATCTGTTCAAGTGTTGCTTTCTTAGAGCTGTACTTTAATATCCAAACCTTCATAGTCAGTCTTTCTGGCAATACTTGTTTTCCCTAAGTCAGTGGCCTCACAAAATCACTGAATTTCAAAATAATCTTGATTTTTTAATGTTATTTTGTTATGTAGGAGTCTTAAGTGAGTCAGTTCTTTCTCTTAATCAAAACAGTCAGGCAAATCCATGTTTCTATTTTATCATTTATCTGCCATCCTATACAAAAGCTACAATTTAAGCCTGTCCAGTCAGTGAAGTGAAGTATTAGGACTGACCAGTTAATGGTTCCAAAACAACCTCCTCATATATTCCAGTGATGTATTAAGGGCCTAATTTTATGATTATTGTCAATGTGCAGACTTACTTTAGAATAGCCTTGGTTTTATCTTTTTTAAATAGTCATGGAAAAGTGTAAATTGGACTTGAGCAAACGTTAACTCTTTTCAAGGTTTACTTATAAGCCTCTGTGTGTGTGTGTGTTTGTGTGTATTTTCTTTTTATAGGAGTACCTTTCGTCAGGGTCTGGTGATTGGAAGTAAACCTGTAATTTACCCAGTGCTCCACTGGCTTCTTCAAAGAACTAATGAACTGAAGAAAAGAGCATATTTAGCTCGTTTTTTAATAAAACTTGAGGTACCAAGTGAGTTTCTCCAGGATGAAACCGTGGCTGATACCAATAAACAGGTATACAATATATAAATGGTATTTTTAAGCTATATGTAATGGGTTTCAAGGTTTCAAATATATGTTAATCTCACTTTAGTTTATTTGCTGTTTCTGTATTTCCATTGGAACCAAAAGGATAAATTGTTATCAATAATTTTCACCTGTAATCACTCTATGAAAATATTGACTTCTGAACACCAGTACCTTTTTGGTGATAGAGTATGTAGGTAGAAAAAATCCTGAAATTAGGATTTTAGAATAATTTACCACTTAGGAATTGTGCATAGTTAAATGAACTTTTTGACCGACTCAGTACCATGAGGGTGGGGGTTCAATAAAGGGTATGTGGACTTTCTTTGTACTGTTTCTTACAACTGAATCTGCCATCACCTCAAAAGTTTAACTAAAATTTAAAAATGTCCTTAAATGAATAAATACATGTGGATTTTTAAAAAAACGAATTGTGGGTAGATAGGATCCTGAGCTTGGAACTGCAGAATACTTTGTTAATTAATTAGTTAGGTGACTATATAATTTGTCATCAAAATTAGGAGGGTGGTTATCATAATAATTACACTAGAGCAAAAGGTATAAATTGGCACTATACCAGGTGGATTGGGACTTGTGAGCACCTTCAAAAATTGTGTGTAGGCAAAGAAGCCAGGCTTATGATCTCGAAGGATGTCCTAATCAGGCAGAAGGTAGAGAAAGAACCAGGAATTTGCAATTTCAGTGTACTTCCCTCACCAGAGTTTTGGTGTAATATTGGGTTTCTGGCCTTGAGATATTAAAGCTCTTAACTATACAGGATTTTGGCTGGTCTGGCTCCTGGTCCTGGGATTTCAAAGCATGTTGCTGATTGAAGACTGTCAAAACCACTCTATGGAAATAGACTATGGAAATTAGAGAATTTAGGCTTAAGATTGCAAGGAACTTTGATTTAAAAGAAAAAATTTGCTTCTCTTTAGCATTTGTACTTTTGTTTTATAGTAGGTCTTTAGACCAATTTGTGCCAGTTTGTTGTGAATTTTAATAGTTTGTCAGTCTGTCTCCCAGTAGATATGTGAGATCGCTAAGGACAGGTATCATGTCTTAGCCATCTTTGCTTTCCTCCAGGGTTTTGTAGGGTTGCTTCTGTATGGTATGGGCTCAAAATTTGTGTTGAATTGAAACAATCTACTAAATGCTTTTTATCCATATATTTTGTCATTTTGGGTAGCCATGATAGTCACTCAAAATAGAGTCAGTATTGATCTCTTAAGACATTTCAAGGGTTGAAAGGTTTATGCAAATAATTATGTCAAATAATACAGTAGACGCCTTGAGAAAGCACAGCACCATTGCAGCCCCTACCTTTGAAGGCTTTACACAATGTAAGCAATAGAGAGTGTACACATGCGCTATTTCCTCCTCCCTACCCTCCCCATCAATAAATTTGATAGAAACTAATTCCTCTGAAGGAAGTTTATTAATAGTTTTTATCAAACATACCCAACTAATTATCAATGGAAGAATTAATAATACTAAAGACATATTTGTTCTTGAAGCATGTTTGAAGTGTATGTGTGAAATGATTTACATGTTTAGCAAGTCTTTTAGCGGAGAACCTAATAAAAAATTCACATTGTCTTTCTAAATGAAGAGTTTTAGAATGATTGATTTATAGACTTGCAGAATATATGTCAAGAAAAAATAATTTTCTGTCATTATCCACAAAACCTATTTTAAAAAATTTTGGGGTAAGAATTGTGACTTTTTTTTCCTATAATTGCTTTTTTATTGAACACCTGTATCGGTTAAGTACTATTCTAGGCCCTAGGGATACAGAAGCCTCCACAAGTAATATGATTCTTGTCCTCCTGACTCTCAGTGTCCAAAGGTGGAGACAGATAAGTAGCTAGCAGTTATAAGTTTATATGATATTTACTCTGATATCATGGTACTCGTATAGAATAGATACGGGGCTAGAGAAGGCTGCTTTGGGGATGCTGAGATCTGAAGGATGAGTAAGTTATCCAGGAAAGGAATGAGGGAGTCATAGAGTGTTCTCAGACAGAATAGGGTGTGTAAAGTGAAGGTGGATGGAATAGGGTGTGTAAAGTGAAGGTGGATGGAATAGGGTGTGTAAAGTGAAGGTGGATGGAATAGGGTGTGTAAAGTGAAGGTGGACTATACCAGGAATTTAAAGAAGATCAACATAGCTAGCATATGGAGTGTTGGTTAGGAAAGTAATCAGGGAAGTCTTTAGAGGCCAGATTATATACACCAACATTTTTGTGTCCTGTATGAATGTTTAAGGATACATTTTAGTGCTGTTCTATACTGATTAAATAATGACTATAAGTTAATAGATGACCTGATTAAGGAAACCTACTGGATCTCGTCATTAGTTTATAATTTTTTAACTTGTTCTTTTAGTATGAAGATTTGATGGAAGCCTTTAAAACTTTGCATAAAGAATGTGAGCAGCTCAAGACATCTGGATTTTCTACAGCAGAAATAAGAAGGGTAAAGAAAAAACAATAATGATTTTGGTGGGAATTTGAATTAAATTCAGAATGTCTTAAAGACTATAGAAACTAATGATAGCAAATGGCAAATTTTCTTTTGTAGGACCTTTGCTGATTCTTTACGGAAGACATTTGAGGCCAGGGTTAACTCATAGTTAATTCTTATGTACTATTGATATATAGAGCACTTTGTCGTTGTTCAGTCACTAAGTCATGTCCAACTTTTTTGCAACCCCATGGACCAGAGCCTACCAGACTCCTCTGTCCATGAGATTTCCCAGGCAAGAATACTGGAGTGGATTGCCATGTGCTCTTCCTGGGGATCTTTCCGAGCCATGGATCAAACCCAAGTCTCCTGCATTGGCAGGCAGATTCTTTACCACTGAGCCACCAGGGAAGCACAGATAGATCACTACCATGGATTAAAAGTAATTATGTTTTGGGTCTTTATCTAATATATATGTATACACACACACACACACACACACACACACACATAAAGTCTGTGTTATAGAAGAAAGAAAAATAAAAGGAAAAAAATCTAATTGTTAACATTTGTTGCACTATATCCTTTCAGATTTTGTGTATATGTGTGTGTGTATATATTTGGGATCACACTATACATAATTATTTGTATCTTGTTTTTTTAATCATTGCATTGTGAATATTTTCCCATTGTTATCTTTCTACAATATGATTTTCAGTGAGTAAATAGTATTCTATGGTACAGATAGTTTTACAGTTTTGGTGTTTTGTTTTCATATTTTGCTATTATAGATAATACTATGATTATCTCCTACATAAATTTATTTTGGGCTATCTGTGATTATTTCCTTAGAATAAATTTCTAGAAGTAGAAAGCATTTGAGGACTTTTATGTCTTTCTTGATGCGTGTTATTTAGTGTTCTCCAAAAAATATTTTTGTATTTTTGTACTCTCACCAGACATATAAGTTCTTTCTTTAAAAAATTGCTAATTCTCACTTTCTTGAATTTTATATTTTTAGAAATAACATCTTTATCTTCTCAAACAAGAATCATTAGAAGTTGCTTCCTCAGGGAGGCCCTTCCTTGATTCTCTAGATAGATTAGTTCACCCCAATTCTTTTTGTTTTATAACACTCATTGTACTTACAATTATTTTAGTGTCTGTCTTCCCAGACATTTTAGACTCTGTGAGGGCGAGGACCATGTCTGTATATCTTATCTATGACAATATCCCCAGTGTCTATCCCCAGTCCCCTGCAGGTAGTAGGTCTCCAATAAGAGTTTGTTGAATGTATTAGAAACGAAAGATGAAGTCACATCTAATAGAAAAGAAAGACCCATAAGTAGATACTTATCACAAAGGATGGAGTAAAGGTGATAGATACCCATCTGCTGTTCCTCCATTATGCCATGTGAGTAAACAGAAATGATAAAATAACCTAGAGTCTGTGATTTTAATTTTATTAATTATTACCAGAGTGTTTTTGAACATATTCTTTGTAAGGAAATACGATTAAGCAAAAAATAGAAACTAATTCACTTAAAATCCCATGTTCTTTGGTAACTTTTACTGCTATTTTAGTGAATATATGTAAACCTTTTTCTTGGTATTGTATTATATATAAATGTCATAGTCTGCTTTCAAGTAATGCCATATCATGACTTCTTCTCATGTTATCCAGCATTCTTCTGCATAATTTTTAGTAACTTTAATTGTGTTGTGCCATAATTCACTTAATAATCCTTAGACATTTGGGTCATTTCCAAATTTTAGATATAATTAGCATCTATGAGAATCCTTATAGATTCCCATGGGTAAAATTACTGAGCCAGAAGGTATGCACATTTATTTTAAGACTTTTGAAATTATTCTTCAGGACAATACCACCAATAATAACAGTCCCTGTTTCCCCAGATCCTGGCAATACTGACCACCATGTGTATTTTTCCTTTATTATTACTGTGAGAGTTAGCTTGTTAGTTTTTGAGGTTTAGCAAGGATTTTTTTGCTTGTTTTGTTTTCACTAGAAAAAATTGTGGAGCTTGTGGAAATATTTTTTTTGAAATCTTTTATTTTTAGAAAGGGAATTAGTTAATTGACAAAACCAGACACAAATTTATATATTGAAAACACCATAACCTTAAAAATAATTTTACTGGAAAACTGACAGAACATAAAGTTTGGTGTTTAACAGAGCAGATGGGATGTCAGCAGCTGTTGTTCATGTTTTTAGACCTGCACACTATCCATTATAAAAGATTTTTGAAAAATCATGTGTCCATATTGGAATTAGAACACATTTTGAACACATTTGAACCCAATTAGAACACAATTGGGCTAGTTGGCAGTTTCACCTTACTATTTTATATCCTGTTGCTTTTCTAAATGAATATCAAGCTACCAAATAAATTACTCTGCATAAAGAACCCAGGAGAGGAAGGGCGGGTGGCAGATAGAAATGCACTTCTTCCAAAAGAGGATCTTTTTTTCTTAATGCTCTGGTTATAAGTGATGGAAGTGGTAAATGTGTAATCATATGGAAACCTTATCTGAATTCTACAGACAAAGAATATTTTTTCTTATAATGTCTTCTTGACTGCTTTTTAGGATATCAGTGCAATGGAGGAAGAAAAGGATCAGCTTATTAAGAGAGTTGAACGTTTGAAGAAAAGGGTAAGGCAAGAATTAGCACTGTAAAACTTTGACCCTCAGTCCCAAGGACTTGCAAACAGTTAGGAATTGCAAGTAAAGGTTAAGCAAGGCATAAGTGTACGTCTGAAGATGGAGTCAAATAACATGAATAGAAAGGGAATCTCCATAGGCAGCAGCCCAAAGCTTTCAAGGCCCTGGAGTCTGAAACTTTAGTGTCATCTCTAGGGAATGCTGTTTACCAAAAGGAAATTATAAGTGAATGTCTGGGTCATGTGACATGCTAATGTCTCTCTTAAACCTGACAGTAACATATACTACTTATTCCCTTACTGTAGGTGGAGACAGTTCAGAATCATCAGAGGATGCTGAAAATAGCAAGGCAACTTCGAGTTGAGAAAGAGAGAGAAGAATTTCTTGCACAACAGAAACAGGAACAAAAAAATCAGGTACCCACATAAAAGTTTATATTGTGATGATGAAAGAAATAGTTTCTTCTGATCATTCAGGTATTAAGAGGAATGTTTTCAGAATTGAGGATGTTCATGTTTCCCTTTGTTAACATGATGAAATACCCTTTTTAAGAGTATTGCATGGTACCAACAGCAAAAACAAAACCATCTTTTGGGTTTCTATACTTCATGCATATCTGTGCACTGTCTCTTGGGCCACGCTTAACTTATGTTGTTCCAGCATTACAGAATATCCATTGTAATGTTAAGCGGTAAGATTAACTGTTAATAGAACTTCTAGAATCTCTAAAGGGTGTCTTGAGATTCAGACTGTATGAGAACGTCTATTTTATTCCACGAATCATCGTATTTTTTATGTTTTACTCCAGTGGCAAATAAGCAAATCATGAAAAGACTCAAAATCACACGTACTCCACATTTTTAGATTTTGCCTTAAAGAAAAAAATAATTTGGCAGAAAGTATTTCTTTTATTTTATTAAAAATCTACCTTAAAACTGAGTGGACTTGTGTATTAGAATTGTATTTCAAATCAGCTTCATTTCCTACTAAATGGGCAGTTTAGGTTTTTGGCTCTTTTGGAACTTGGCTTGGCATTATAATATTAGAACAGTAAGCTGCATTTGCCCGTGCCCTCAATGATTACTTAGCTTCACTTTCTGATTCTCAGACATCATTTCTGAGAATGTTAGCATTTCTTGGAATTAAGAAAACCATGTTTTAACAGAAAAGCCTAGTACAAATATTTCTTTAACATGCATTTTTCCTTGATTACCAAATTCAACAAATAACTAAAGGAAACATTTCCGAAAGCTTTTTTTTTAAGTTTTACTTGAAAATGTATTGAGCAAAGCAGTTACATTTTTAGCTTAGTAATTTCTTAGTTCTTATTATTTATTCCCTTTATAAGAATTATGTAGAACTTGTATTTTTCATTGCTTGTCTATATAAATGGTAGGTTTCAGCAGAATAAGCAAGTAATAGATGTAATTGTATTTTAAAGCTATTTCATGCAGTGCAGAGACTGCAAAGAATACAAAACCAGCTGAAAAGTATGCGACATGCTGCAGCAGATGCGACACCTGAAAGTAAGTGTGAAATTAGTGTCTGACATAGGGGATCATATTCGTGAGAATATTAGTTTAAATCAGTAGTCTTCCTTACTAATGGGACCTGATTATTGTCAAGTGATAGGTCAGCATTTTGGGGCATCATTTCCTAGCTAGTAAGTGACAGCCTGGTGAAGACATCCTTAGTGTTCACTGAGGGTCTTTTAATTCCCTTTCAGTGTTTTGTCAGAGAGTGAAGGTAGTGGAAACCATGGTGAAGGGAGGCTCTCTGGTGTGTGAATGTATAAAATACCTAGAATGGATGCTATGAAAAAGTTGGATAGAAAAAATGTAAATATCATTTTAGTGCCAGGGCTATAAAGAAAAAGAATAAAATGCTAGATCCTTAAAACTGAATGCTTTTCATATTTTGGGTTATGCTATTGAAATGGGTATCTCTGGCTCTGTTGTTACATTAGCTTTACATAGAGGATGGATGGCAGGAGAAGAAGGGGGCAACAGAGGATGAAATGAGTGGACGGCATCATTGATTTAATGAACATGAGTTTGAGCAAACTCTGGGAGCTAGTGAAGGACAGGGAAGCCTGCTGTGCTGCAGTCCATGGGGTTGCAAAGAGTTGGACATGACTGAGTGACTGAACAGCAATCCCAGATTATACCACCAAACCCATCCTAGGCATTTTTAAGGTGTTTTTGCTCATCAGAAGGGAGATGATGTAAACTGAAAGAGCAGTAAAAAATTCTCATTTGTACTGGAGAAATATTTCAACGTAAATATCCAGCTCTTAGAGGATATTTTTCAAGTGTTCTAGGAAACATTATACTCTAATATATAATACATAGAATGACTATAATAAAAAAGACAGTCAATAACAAGTGTTGACAAGGTTGTGAAGAAATTGGAACCTGCATACAGTGCTGGTGGAAATGTAAAATGATTCATCTACTTTGGAAAACAGTTCGGCAGTTCCTCGAAATGTTAAACCTAGAGTTACCATATGATTCAGCAATTTTATTCCTACCCAAGAGAGTTGAAAACATATGTCCACACAAAAACTTGTATGCACATGTTCATAGCAGCATTGTTCATAATGTTGTTGTTCAGTTATTAAGTCATGTCCAACTCTTTGCAACTTTATGGACTGTAGCACGCCAGGCTTCCGTGTCCTTCACTTCTCCTAGAGTTTGCTCAAATTCATATCCATTGAATCGGTGATGCTATCTAACCATCTCATCCTCTGCTACTTTTGCTTCTCCTCTTGCCTTCAATCTTTCCCAGCATCAGGGTCTTTTCATAATAGCCAAAATTTGAAAACACCACCAATGTCCCTAAACTGATGAATGAATAAACAAATTATAGCATAATCGTACAATGGAATTTTATTCAACAATAAAAGGAATGAAGTATTGATACATGCTACAATATGGATGACCTCCCAAAACATCCTAAGTGAAACAAAGACAACTTATTATGTGATCCCATTTGTATGAAATTTCCAGAATAAGCAAATACATAGAGATGTAAATCAATGATGAGTGCCTAGGGTTGGGGAATTGCAGATGAGGACAACGGTGTTGGTTGGTGTGTGGGTGATCGGGGATAGGTGACTGCTAGTGGGCATAGAGGCTTCTTTTGAAACCTGATTAAAATGGTGTAAAATTGGTTGTGGTAGTCATTATACAATTCTGTGAATATACTAAAAGCCATTGAACCGTATGTTTTAAGTAGATGAATTTTATGGCTATATGGTAAATTATACTTCAATAAATCTGTTAAAGAGATAATACAGTATTTCCTTGATTCTAGACACATGAGCTTTAACATTTTGTTTTTGCAGTTGGGGTATATCTTGCACTCTATATATACATTTCACATGGTATTTGTTAATTTAGTTGATGTCTTATAATTGATAGCATCTTAAAATCAAAGAAATATGGCACATTTAATTGACATTTAAGAAACCACTATAGTATTCCCCATAAAATGTATGGTTAATACATGTTAATTAATGACTTCCCGTAGAATCTCTTGGGCTTCCCTGGTAGCTCAGAAGGTAAAGAATCTGCCTGTAATGCAGGAGTTTGGATCCCTGGATCCCTGGATCGGGAAGATCACCTGGAGAAGGCAGTGGCTACCCACTCCAATATTCTTGTCTGGAGAATACCATGGACAGAGGAGCCTGGCGGGCTACAGTCCATGGGGTTGCAAAGAGTCAGACATGACTGAGTTGTTTAACCATGTGAAATCTGTCACTCCTCTCAATCATAAATTCAGATTCAAGCAATACCTGGAAGTTGCTGTGCATGTAGTTGTTGGCATCATTTGATTCTTTATTCACTAGGTTTTCACTTTTTAGGAGAATGTTTAGGACAAAAGAAAGTAATTTTTAGTGCTTTTTTACTCCTTAGTATAATATACAATATAACTTTTTAGTATATGATCTCTGGATTTAATGTAGATTCCTTCACATCTTTAGTGTAAAAAATTAAGATAAATCTTCAAAAGAAATTCATTAAATTATACACATTTAAAAATTAATATCAACAAGAAATTTGTTTGCATAGGTCTATCTTTGCTAAGAAATTTTTAGAACTTACTATTAATAGTGAATTTTTGAAAATGAAAGTAATGTGTAGAAGAATTGAAAGATTTAGTAAGCAGAAAAATAACTTATTGATCAGCACAGTTTACTACAATTTAAAATGTTAACCTGAGCATGTGTTTCTTCAGTGTCTGTTATCCTCAATTTTATTAGGTTAAATATTTCTTGCTGTTATGGTTTACTTCTGGTAACTAAGAATATCCAAAGGTATTTATAGTGTTAGTAATATTTCATTTTTTTATTTGAGCAGATAGACTTTATTTTGCTTTGGCTTTATAGACTAAATAGAATTTTGAGGTCAGGAAATACATATTTAGTAATAAAATGGACAAATAAAATTTGTTCTCTTTGGGGGCATCTCTTGAGATGGTTTAGTAGATTCTGCTAAATAATAAAATCAATTGTATTGCTAAGTAGTAATAGAAATATTTGGCTCAGTCCGTTAATTCAGTGTTTATTGAACATCTGCTCCATGTCAGGTGCTATACTAAGTACTGGAAATAGAAAGCAAAGCTATTTCTATTAAAGTGCTCACAGGCTAATGGAGAAATGACAAGCAGTGGACAATAATAATGCAGCATGACAAATAAACTGATAGAGCCCAGCTTCAATGAAAAGAAAGAGGCAAAGAGCACCAAACTCCAGCACGTGTGTTAGTCGCTCAGTCATGTCCGACTCTTTGCAACCCCATGGACTATAACCTGCCAGGCTCCTCTGTTCATGGAATTCTCTGGGCAAGAATACTGGAGTGTGGGTTGCCATTCCCTTCTCCAGAGGATTTTTCCAGCCCAGCGATTGAACCTGGGACTCCTGCATTGCAGGCAGATTCTTTACCGTCTGAGCTACTCTAACACAGTCAAATGGCTTCCTGGAGGTGTGGTGATTGAGTAGCTTAAAGCTGCAGAGGTGGAGGAGTAGAAGACATTCCATGCTAAAGCACAGTGACCTAAAATAACAGTGCAGTGGGCTGAGCAAATGATGGAGGAAGTAGAGATAAAAGGTCAGGCTTCTACTGCTTGTCTTTGAAAAGAAGGCAAGGGAGGGAGTGTGGGAATGATTGAGAAATCTATGCATAGTTTGAGGGATGGTAGTGGTGTAGTGGTGTTTACATTACTGAAGAGTCAGTCAGACCAAGGAAGATGTGAAGATTCAGGAGGAAAAGGTAAGAACCTGTAGCAACCTTTCCTGTATGCTCCCATTGTATCCCAGGTATTTCATTGAATGTTCTACAGCAGTTACCATAACATGTTAATTGTTGGCATAGCTGACTGACTCAGCTAAACTCTGGGCTAGTCATGAAGTCATAATTATTCTATTTTCAGGCCTTAGCACACAGATTTGCACAGTAAGCATTTAGTAAATAATCTGTTAAATACTTGGGAGGAGAAAGTAGAGACCCTAACCCTGCATAGGAAGAAAATTATCTTTTCCACAGGTAGGAGGGGAATCAAGGAAGAAAAAACAGCTAAAAATATTAAAATAAGGTATTATTTGTGCAATATGTGTTTTTTGTGGGTTGACAGGGAATGGGGAGCAGGAAGTTCAGTCCCTGCTTTGTTGACATTGTTCTGGGAAGCAGAGTCTTAAGGATTATATTCAGCAGACTAGGAAAAGAGTAAATTAAACAGATGTTCAATTGCTTCAGGTATTTAGTTTAATAAGGCCCATCTAAATATTTTAGTTACAAAAAATGGCTTACAAAAAAATTCTTTTCGCTTAAATAACGTGAAAGTATTTTTAGTGTCACAGTATAATTTGTATTTTTTCCGAGTAACAGCCATATTATAAAACATTCACTGAAGTTAATTTATCTTTATATTCTACATATTCCTGAGATTTATTATATAAAAGAAGCTTCTTATTCAGTTGTAGTAGGATCAGCAAGATGTTTTCAGAGGGTTTTTAATCACAATGTTTGCTGAGATCTTAGTGACCTTATATTTATCTCATCAGCATGTTTTTATCAAACTTTTTGTTTTGTATTGGGATATAGTCAATTAGCAATGTTGTGGTAGTTTCAGTTGAACATGAAGGGACTCAGCCATACATATACATGTTCACCAGGATTTTGAAAGATAATTTTTTAAAAATTGCATAGAAATATGTCCACTTTTCAAAGTGTAAGTTAAGGTTTTTAAGAGAAAGATTTAAAATGTGACAGAAACTCTGTTTTTATGTTGACTTCATCTCAGCTTTACTGAGGTTAAATGGACATATAATAAACTGCAAATGTTTAAACTATACACTTGTTAAGTATTGACATATGTATACCCTGATGAAACTATCACCTTAATCAAAATATAAATATTGCTATATCCATCACTGCAAAACATTTCCTTTGTAGTATCTCATTCCTGTCCCTCTCACCCTCCTCAGACGACCATTGACCTGCTTTATGTTACTATAGATTAGTTTGTATTTTCTAGAATTAGGAACTTTTTTAAATAGGCAAATGATATTTAAGAATTTAAAATCTTTTAAAAACATTTTAGACTTTATTTCTTGCATCTCTGGGTTATATGCGATATGTTTAAGAACTTGAAGATGGAAAAACTGGTCATCTAACAGCCAAAGAAGCCAGGGTGTAGAGTTAATTGGAAACCATATAGGAATGATTGCCTAATTGTAGTGATTTATTAAACATTCTCTTCCCTTCCATTCCCCAGTCCCTAAAAAAAGATGGGAAATTGTAGGGATGAATGGAAAACTCGTGAATTTGCCATTAATAAATTTTTACCCATTAATACATGGTTAGCTCAGGAGAACTAAAAATAATTTTAAGGCTTTGGTCCAAATTTATTATGCAATTTACGTACGTAGATTACTTAAACCGGAAATCCGGTGTTTTAAAAAGTCAAGCCAGAATTTGTAGATGTGTAATGGAAAGATCTGAAATAAACTTTTTAAAGCTCTTGAGGCTGGGAATTTATAACAAAATCATTATTCACTGAAAATCTGTGTATGTGTACAATTGTGCTCTCTGCCAGAATAAGAAAACTATTAAATCTTAAAAATATAATCTAAGTTGTCACTTAACTGTAAACTTAATACTTTATGAAATCAAAACTACCAAATGTGGAAAACTGAAAATGTTTATGAATGTAGATAATTTCTCTTTTTCAGAATTTAACTTGTACCTTTAATAATGTCTTCATTGGTTTAAACCTAAAAATTACAATGTATTATTAGGATTTGTGAAGTATTAGAATAGAAATATAAATTGCATAAGTACTGCAAAAGAAGAAGAATAAATGACTACTTACAGAGGAAGTAACCTGGATTAGACTTCATTTGTGTTGTCATTTGGTTCATGGGTTCTTTAAATACATAGAAGACAAAATATGATCCAACAATATATTTGGCTCTGTAAATGTTATTTTTGCATAATGTGGAGTATAAAAGAATTATATGGTAATTTGGGAATATCATAATATTACTTTTTCTATAATTTAAATATTCTTCTATGTAAATTGTCTTTATTATCATTCTGATTAACATCAAAAAGTTTCAGTGGCCAATCCTTTATTGTTCTGTAATGTCAGCCCACTGCAGTATTCTTGCCTGGAAAATTCCTGTGGGCTACAGTCCGTGGGGTCACAGAGTCAGACCTACTCTCTCCAGGTTGTATGTTTTAAAATGTAGAAAGGATCACTGTAAGTAGAAAGGATCACTGTACCTACTCTGTTGGGCTGAATAATCACTTATTTAATTTTTATAGGTTTAATGAAGAGGCTAGAGGAGGAGATAAAGTTTAATTCATATATGGTAACTGAAAAATTTCCTAAAGAATTAGAGAACAAGAAAAAAGAATTGCATTTTTTACAAAAAGTGGTTTCAGAGCCTGCTATGGGCCATTCTGATCTTCTTGAACTTGAATCTAAAGTAAGTAACAGTCACCTTTTTATAAGCTCCCAATTTTATCTCTTCTCCAGTCCCGTGAAAATTATGTGAACTGCTTCTGTAGTGTTCTGCTCTTGACTCTGAAATTAACCTGTGCCAAGAGTTGACAGCTCTTATAAGGAATTGTTCTTTATGAGAAATTATAACACATGATGTTGTTACTTAATCCACAACTGATTAGGAAGCTGGGTAACTTGGAGAAATAAATTAATGCATATGGTTGACTCATAGGTTTATATGTTTATAATATAATTATTTAGATGACAAATTTTAAAAAATATTTTAAATGATTACTTTTTATTTCCAAAAATAATATAGCAATTTTGTACTTAAAGCTAATGTTTTTTATTAGCTTTTTATGCCTGCTTTGGAATTATTAAACTTTCTTGTAATGTTCATTGAAACCTAATATCATAGCATTTTTTATTTTTAAAAATAAAATACTAATCAAGTGTTTATTTCTTTAAATAATAATTAAATATCATGAAAATTGATTGAAGGATTTTGACATTAATGGGCTTAATAACCCCTACAGTTAAATACATAATTCTTTTAATTTATGTTTAGAAATTAGTTGTCCAACTCATATTTGGCTTAAATTTGATCTCATAGGATTAGCAGGAAAATTCTAGTCTTTTCAAAGGATAGTTATATTGAAAGTCATAGAATTAAAAAAACTTACAGGACTATATGCTTCTATTGCCTTTATTCAGTTTTATTACATTTGAGAAAAGTTTAGATTAATGAATGGGATAAATGACAGCTGTCATAGAATCACAGATCATTCATTCGAACAGAAAGGGTTTTTAGATGTCATTCATGTCAACTCTCAGCTGGGTTCATAAATTCCTTGTACTAAATCCCTGGGTAATGTTAGTCCAGATCTGCTTTATCACTTAATTACTTGAAAAGTCACAGCCTAGGTGAAGGGATAACTTCAGATTTTTAGAAATTGTCTTTAAAAATAATTTAAATACTTCATATAGAATAGGATAATGTAGACATGGATGGTTAAATCCATGTAACTAATCCAATTCTGTAAATATGTAGCATGAACTATGAAATGCATATTGACTCAGTAATTGTAACAACCCATCCATGGTATTAATAGGACTGATCCTTCTATCAAAATCACTGATAATAACAACTGTCAATTCAAAGCTTTGTTTGACCAGATGTCCCTTAATTTAGGTAATCATAGCCAGGGTTTTTAACCTTTTTTATTTTCATACTGTTTTAGATAAGTGAAATAAACACACAGATCAATCAGCTGATTGAAAAGAAAATGATGAGAAATGAACCAATTGAAGGCAAACTGTCACTATATAGGCAACAGGTAAGACCTCTCGAGATTTTTGGCTCCCAAACCCACGTCTCCTGCATTGCAGGCAGATTCTTTATTGTCTGAGCTACCAGGGAAGCCCAAGAACACACTTAAGACCACTCTTTTTGGCTCACATACTTTGATCTGTAATCTTGTTAGTGAATATCTTCAGAAACACCATGGTCTGTTATCGATAGTCTTAAAGTGAGAAGGAAATAAAGAATAAAGGTTCTTCTGTCATTGTTAATCTTCAGATTAAATCAGAGAATTTCTGGAAAAGCCACAAAGATGCATGTTCAAGTCTGAAATCTGATATATCTGATAACGCTCAGTTTCCTTAGTATCTGCCAACTGTGGTGATAGTTCTCTTTGTGTTTATATCTGTGAGTGTGAAATTTGATTTTTTATGTGAATGCTTACCTCAAGTGACAGAAATAAATATTTCTAATCTTTAATGAACTAAAGTCAAAGTGTTAGTCGCTCAGTAGTGTCCTACTCTACGATCCCATGGACTGTAGCCTGCCAGGCTCTTCTGTCCATGGAATTCTCCAGTCAAGAATACTGGAGTGAGTAGCCATGCCCTTCTCCAGGGATCTTCCAGATCCAGGGATCGAACCTAGGTGTCTCCTACAATGTAGGCAGATTCTTTACTGCTTGAGCCACAAGGGAAGTCCTAATGAACTAAAGGCAATATACTTTTTCAGGTTTAAAGTTAGCTTGAAAAAATACAGCATAAATTAAATTTTAGGGCCAAGGCATTTATCATTTTATACAGAACTATTAAATCGTGAGGATATATATGTTGTTAGGTATTGCTAGACAGAAGATTCAAGTGACAGCCAATTTGAAAATACTGAGCTACATAATAAAGCATTATTCAAGGATGCTAGAATTTTTTAAAACCTTTTTATAATGGAAAAATTTGACCATATACAAAGGTAGAGAAAATAGTCCAAATAAATCCTTGTGTGTCCTTCAGCTATAGCTATCATGGCCATTCTTATTTCATCTGTAGCCCCCAGCCGCATCTGGATTATTTGAAGTAAATTTAAGATTTCATATTATTTCACATGTAAATATTTCAGAATGTATCTCTAAAAAATAAAAGCTTTTAAAAAGCTTAACAACATACCATATTTAAAATTTTTAATATTTCCTTAATACTGGAAAATATCCAATCAATGTTCAGATTTCCTTGTCTCTTTTTGTTTTTTTTTTTTAGTTGCTTTGTTTTAATTAGGATCCATACAGGATTTATACATTGCATTTGTTTGATGTTTAAATCTCTCTTAATCTATAGACTCTCTTCCTTATTTATCCATTTATTTAATAATTTTTTTGTAGTTTTTTATTGAAGAAATTTATTTTTCCTATGGCATTTCCCATAGTTGATGTTTTGTTGATTACAACTGAATGGTGTCCTTTTAAAATGTTCTTCTGTGTCCTGTATTTCCTATATAATAGAACTAGAAACTTGAACAGGTTGTGTTTTTTTCAAGAATACTTTCCAGTTGGTATTTTGCCGTTCCCTGGAGTGTAGAGGAGTTGAAGTTAGGCCAGCTTCTTTTTTATCTTTACTTTGCTGTCAGACAGGGCCATTCTGACCAATATTTGTTTATAGCAAAACAGTCTTGCTCAGTTATTTATGGCAAGCAGTCTTTTTGATATAGCTTCTCTGAATAAGACTAAATTCACAATATTCATTCCTGCTGAGTAGATGGCCTCATATCAGAGCAGAGAAGCACGGCTCATGATTGGAATAAGACATCGGTTCCTCAGAGAACAACTTTAGAGTAAAAGAAATATGTAGAAGAGCATATAAAGCTCTATCCATAAAATATTGGGTAATTATTATGACTCTTTTCCAAGCACTCTTTCGCTGACTGCTTAGAGGATGTTTGTCCTGCAGGATAGAGTGTGGAAAAGAGCCAGGATGATTAGGTTAATTTCTCTGTGGTTTATGAGATCCCACAGTAAACCCCACTTCCCACTTGTTTGTTCTGGATGGAAAAGCCCCACCCACTTTAATATGATTGTCCCTGGCCTCCTGTAGTGTGACCAATGGTGGATATTCTTCATCCTTTTAAATTGACCTATGACTAGACACTGGAATCTGTGTCTTGAAAGTGCAGGGTTGTCTATTCTCCTGAGAACAAAATCCCCTAATGGCATCAACATAATTCATCATTTGCTTTAGTCCATATGTTACACACAAGTTTATTATTACACTAAAAATAATATTATATATACATATATTCATATATTTCCATCCTTAGAGAAAGAAGAGCATATTATACACACTTTTGTTCGTACTGCTTTTTTTCTCAATATATGCTGTTGAATAGTAGAATAATCTTTATTCCTTTATAACTTTATTGAGATATAATTTATTGAGATATAATTCACATACCATACAATTCACCCATTAAGCTGTAAATTCAATTATATTTAGTATCAGAGCTGTACAGCCATTAATCAATTTTAGAACATTTTTATCATGCCAAAAAAGAAACCCTGAGCCCATTAGCAGTCACTTCCCATTTCCCCCCAGATCCTCAGCCCCAGTCAGCTACAAATGACCAAACTAGTTCTGTAAATTTCCCTGTCATGGACATTTCATATAAATGGAATCATATCATATGTTGTCCTTCGTGGCTGGCTTCTTATATTTAGCATACTGTTTTTAAAGTTCCTTCATGTATGGTGACTCAGGCAGTAAAGAATTTCCTTCTATGTAGGAGGCCAGGGTTCGATCTCTGGGTCAGGAAGAGCCTCTGGGGAAGGGAATGGCAACCCACTCCTGTATTCTTGCCTGGAGAATTCCATGGACAGAGGAGCATGGCAGGCTACAGTCCATAGGGTTCCAAAGAGTCGGACATGACTGAGTGACTGACACTTTGACTTCTTGTTGTTAGCATGTATTTCTACATGCTTAAACCTTTTTATTACTGAATAATATTCCATTATACAGGTATATCACCTTTTGTTTTTCTGTTTGCCAGTTAATGAGCGTTTGGGGTTGTCCCTACTTTTTTGGCTGTTATAAATAATGCTGGTAGGAATATTCTTATACAAGTTTTTGTTTGAAAATAAATTTTCATTTCTCATGAGTATACTTGTATGAGTGCAATTGTTGGTTCAATGATAATTCTGTATGTAACATTTTGAGGAAATGCCAGACTACTTTCCAAAGAAGCTGTACCACTTTGCATTGCCACCAACAGTGTGTGAAGGTTCTGATTTCTCCACATTTGTACCAACACTTGTTATTATCTGTCTTTTTTGTATCCACTGTAGTGGATATGCTTATTTCTGTTCACAGACATACTCCATTGAGTGGGTATATCACAGTTTAGTCAGCCAATCCCCAGTTGATGAACATTTGGGTTGTTGCCATTCTTGTGCTATTGCAAATCATACATCAATAAATAGCTTTTCGTTTATGTCTTTGCATTTTTTGTCAGTGTGTCTTTGGGATATAGTCTCAGAAGTGAGATTGCTATATCAAACAGTAAATGTGTATGTAAGTTTGCTAGATATTGCCAAATTTCTCTTCATAGGGGTTTTAGCATTTTACATTCCTATGGTAGTATATGAGAGCACCTATTTCCTTACAGCCTCACCAGTAGAGTATGTTGTCAAACTTTTAGATTTTTGCTATCCTTGTAGATAAGAAATGGTATTTTATGATAGTTTTAATGTTTATTTATCTTACTATAAACAAGGTTGATCATCTTTTCACATAATCTTACTATAAGCAAGGTTGAGCATCTATATTCTCATATCACGTGTATTTTCATTTTTTAAACAGGGAGAATTGTTTAAAGGGTTTGCACTAAAGATTTCCCTCTCTTATAAAATTTGTTTGATAAAAATATTTGTACTATTTCACTGGAGAAGACAGTTTGGCTAATGTCTTTCTTAACCTGGTACAGTCATGGTTCATTTAAAGAAATCCCCAACAAGTTGCTAATGCTACATTATCCATAAATGCTGCATTTGTGACTAAGAGCAGCCATCTGGGTTGTGTAAACATTTGTATAATTCTGGTGAATCAGGTGTATAATTTTCAATCTGCATTTTATTTATTAGAATGCCCCAAATATAATAAGTGTTTTAACATTTTATTTTAAAAGTATGGATATTGAATTTAGATAGGATGATCTGTATTGTAGTTTTGGGAATAAAGCATTCTTGTTTTTTTCCTGTGAAAGGAAACCAACCATGCAGAAAAACAGCAGACTTAGTATTAGCTTCTGGGTTTACCTAGAAGATATTTTCATTGGCATTTCAGTGTTAGTTGACAAATTTTTAATATTTTTACTACTATTGCATTTCTGTTTCTCTGCTGATATATCCTATATTTTGCCTTCCAAAATGTTTTAAGGTTGCTATTTAATGCACATTGCAGGGGATTCCCTGGTTGGGGGGTGGGGTGGTTAGGACTTGGTGCTTTCACTGCTGGGGCCCAGGTTCAACCCCTGGTAGGGAAGATAAGATCCCACAAGCCATGTGGTGCAGCCTGATACATATATAAATATACATGTATGTGTATATTATTATTGTTGTTTAGTCACCCAGTTATTTTTTTTTATTTTATTATTATTTTTTTTAATAGGCTAATTACTTTACATCATTACAGTAGTTTTTGTCATACATTGAAATGAATCAGCCATGGATTTACATGTATTCCCCATCCCAGTCCCCCCTCCCACCTCCCTCTCCACCCGATCCTTCTGGGTCTTCCCAGTGCACCAGGCCCGAGCACCTGTCTCATGCACCCAATCTGGGCTGGTGATCTGTTTCACCCTAGATAATATACATGTTTCAATGCTGTTCTCTTGAAACATCCCACCCTTGCCTTCTCCCAGAGTCCACAAGTCTGTTCTATATAGTCACCCAGTTATGTCTGACTCTTTGTGACCCCATAGACTGTAGCATGCCAGGCCTCCCTGTCCCTCAGCATCTCCCAGAGTTTGCCCAAATTCATGTTCATTGCATCGGTGATGCTGTCCAGCCATCTTATCCTCTGATGCCCTCTTCTTCTGCCCTCAATCTTTCCCAGCATCAGAGGCTTCCAATGAGTCATCTGTGCGCATCAGATGACCAAAATACTGGAGCTTCAGCTTCAACATCAGTCCTTTCAGTGAATATTCAGAGTTGATCTCCCTTAAGCTTCACTGGTTTGGTTTTGCTATCCAAGGGATTTTCAGGAGTCTTCTCTAGCACCATAGTCCGAAGGCATCATAGTTCTTTGGCATTCTGTCTTCTTTACATTTCAGCTCTCACAACCAAACGTGACCACTGGGAAGACCATAGCCTTGACTATATGGACCTTTGTTGGCAGAGTGATGTCTCTGCTTTTCAACAGTCTCTCTAGGTTTGTCATTGCTTTCCTGCCAAGAAGCACTTGTCTTCTGATTTCATGGCTGCAGACACCATCTGCATTATTTTGGAGCCCAAGAAGAGGAAATCTGTCACTACTTCCACCTTTTCCCCTTCTAATTTGCCATGTAGTAATGGGGCTGGATACCATGATCTTAGTTTTTTTAATATTTAGTCTTAAACTGGCTCATTCATTTTCCTCCTTCACCCTCATCAAGAAGCTCTTTGGTTCCTCTTTGCTTTCTGCCATTAAAGTGGTATCATCCACATATCTGAGGTTATTGATGTTTCTCCTGCCTATCTTGATTCCAGCTTGTAACTCATCGAGCCCAGCATTTCTTGTGATGTGCTCAGCATATAGATTAAACAAACAAGGTGACGGCAGACAGCCCTGTTGTACTCCTTTCTCAATCTTGAACCAATCAGTTATTTCATACAGGATTCTAACTGTTGCTTCTTGATCCGCATACAGATTTCTCAAGAGACAAGTGAGATGGTCTGGTATTCCCATCTCTCTAAGAACTTTCCACAGTTTGTCATGATCTACATAGTCAAAGTCTTTAGCGAAGTCAGTGAAATAGAGATGTTTTTCTGAAATTCCCTTGCTTTTCCTATAATCCACTGAATTTGATCTTTAGCTCCTCTTCCTTTTCTAAACCCAGCTTGGACATCTGGAAGTTCTTGGTTCACATAATGCTGAAGCCTAGCATGCAAGGTTTTAAGCATGACCTTACTAGCATGGGAAATGAGTGCAATTGTGTGATGGTTAGCGCATTCTTTGGTACTACCCTTCTTGAGAATTGGGGTGAGAGGATTGACCTTTTCCAGTCCTGTGGCTCCTGCTGGGTCTTCCAGATTTGCTGACATAATGAGTGCCAAGGACTTCCCTGGTGGCTCAGATGGTAAAGAATCTGCCTGCAGTGCAGGAGACCCAGACTCAATCCTTGGGTCAGGAAGATCCCCTGGAAAATGGAATGGCAACCCACTTCAGTATTCTTGCCTGATGAATTCCATGGACAGATGAGCACCGTGGGCTACAGTCCATAGGGTCACCAAGAGTCAGACACAACTGAGCAACTAACACAGCTATCTGGGGCCAGCATCCTACATTTTCCCATCCCTTTGTCCTTAGGGAGTGGCAGCAGCTATATTGGCAGGCATTGCTCTGCAGTGAATGTAAAACCTTGATGGCATCATCCTTTAGGGATTTGAATAGTTCTGCTGGAATTTCATTGCATCCACTCGCTTTATTAACAGCAGTGCTTCTTAAGGTCCACTTGACTTCACACTCCAGAATGTCTGACTCTGGGTGACTAACCACACCATCATAGTAACCCAGTTCATTAAGATCTTTTTTATACAGTTCTTCAGTGGATTCTTTTCATCTCTTCTTGATCTCTTCAGCATCTACTTGGTCTCTACCATTTTTACCCTTTATTGTGCCCATCTTTGGGTGGAATTCTTCCTTGATGTTTCCAATTTTCCTGATGAGATCTCTAGTCTTTCCCTTTTTTTGTTTCCTTCTATTATTAAGCATTGTTCATCGAAGAAGGCCTTCTTGGCTCTTCTAGCTATTTTTTGGAACTATGCATTTAATTGAATGTACCTTTCCCTCTCTCCCTTGCTTTTTCACTTCTCTTCATTCTTCCACTATTTGTAAAGCCTCTTCAGATAACCACTTTGCCTTCTTTTCTTTTTCTTTGGGATGGTTTTGTTTGCCGCCTCCCGTACAATATTACAGACCTCTGTCCATCGTTCTTCAGGCACATCGTTAGCTAGATCTAGCCCCTTGAATCTGTTGGTTACCTCTACTGTGAATTCATATGAATTTAAGTCATACTTGGCTGGCCTAGTGTTTTTCCCAGCTTTCTTTAGTTTAAGTCTGAATTTGCTGTGAGAAGCTCATGATCTGAGCCACAGTCAGCTCCAGGTCTTGTTTTTGTTGATTGTATGCAGCTTCTCCTACATCTTTGTCTACAAAGAATGTAATCAATTTGATTTGGGTATTGACCATTTCGTGGTGTCCATGTGTAAAGTTGTCTTTTGTGTTGTTGAAAGACAACAAGTCATTTACTATGACTTGTACATTCTCTTGGCAGAATTCGTTAACCTTTGCCCTGCTTCATTTTGTTCTCCAAGGCCAAACTTGCCTGTTACTCCAGGTTTATCTTGACTTGTTACTTTTACATTCCAATCCCTAATGATGAATAGAATATCTTTTTTAGGTGTTAGTTCTAGGAGGTCTTCCAGGCCTTCATAGAGCTGATTAACTTCAGTTTCTTCAGCATTGGTGGTAGGAGCATAGACTTGGATTACTGTGATATTAAATGGCTTGCCTTGGAAACAAACAGATCATTCTGTCATTTTCGATGTCGCACCCAAGTACCGTATTTTTGACTCTTTCGGCATTTATATGGGCTACTCCATTTCTTCTATGGGATTCTTTCCCACAGTAGTAGATAAAATGGTCATCTGAATTAAATTCGCCCATTCCTGTCAGTTTTAGTTCACTGATTCCTAGGATGTCAATTTTTATTCTTACCATCTCCTGCTTGACCACATCCAATTTTCCTTGATTAATGGACCTAACATTCCAAGTTCCTATACAGTACTGTTCTTTGCAGCATCGGATTTTACTTTCATCAGCAGGCACATCCACAACTGAGTGTTGTATCTGCCTTGGCCCAGCCTCTTCATTCATTCTAGGTCTATTGGTAATTCTTCTCCATTCCCCAGTAGCATATTGGACACCTTCAGACCCAAGGGAAATATCTTTTGGTGTCATATCTTTTTTGCCTTTTATACAGTTCATGAGGTTCTCACGGCAAGTATACTGGAATGGTTTGCCATTCCCTTCTCCAGTGTATCATGTTTTGTCAGAACTCTGCTAAGATCTGCCCATCTTGGGTGGCCCTGCACGGCATGGCTGATAGATTCAGAGTTATGCCAGCCTCTCCGCCATGACAAGGCAGTGATCTATGAAGGGGATATGTGTATATATGTGTGTGTGTGTATATATATATATAGCATACTTATACTAAATATCAAACTCATGATAGCAGGTGGTAGGGCAAAGGGTATTGTCAGGAGAAGTCAACCTGATATTGAAAATTTAGCTCAGTCAGTAAAATCTAAAAAATACATAATTTCAGAAAATAATACAAAGTTGATTGTCTCATTTTACATTCTTATTTAATGCTCAATTAGGCATCTATCATTTCTCGTAAAAAAGAAGCCAAAGCTGAAGAACTTCAGGAAGCAAAGGAAAAGTTAGCCAACCTAGAGAGAGAAGTGTCAGTGAAGACAAATCAGACCCGTGAATTTGACGGCACTGAAGTTTTGAAGGGAGATGAGGTAAGTTGAGATGTCTAATGGGACGAGAATATGGTTATTGCTTTTGTTTGAAACCATTAATGTTTTTTACTTTTTAGTTTGTCTGTCAGTAATGGGACATTCATCATATTGCTGTTTGGCAGAAACCAACACAATTCTGTAAAGCGTTTATCCTTCAACTAAAAAATAATTTTAAAAAAGAAAGATAAAATAATTGGAAGTTCATTTATTTTATGAAACTTCTTAATAGTTAAAATTTTAATATATAAATATTATATATATTAATATTTATATATGATAATTATTTCTATTTAATAATAATTTATATTTAAAACCGAAAACTCTGAGACTTCCCTGGTGATCCAATGGCTAAGACTCCATGCTTGCAATTCAGGGGGCCCAGGTTCAGTCCCTGGTCAGGGATCCCACATGTGCAACTAAAGATTCTGCATGCTGCAGCTAAGATCTGGTGCAGCCAAATAAATAAAATAAGAATAAATATTTTTTTAAATAAAAATAAAACTGAAAACTCTTTTCAGTAATACTGAGATATGCTTGATATATAATGACAGAGATTTTAGTGATTTTATGAAATAATGTTCCAAATTTTCACTTTTTAAGTGGATTTATATTGGATTTATTATAAGTATTAGGTTATAAAAATGAAACCAAATGAGTAGGAACTGTCAGGTAAGCAAATATTCATATTTTTTATAAATATAATTCCATAAAGGGCTGAGAAAATATCACTAAGTTACTTCATCAATAATGTGTACTTGGCCAGTGGGACTGGCATCATTAAAATGACTTCATTAAAAATTGCTTACAAATTTTAAAAATATAATTATGTCTTACATTGCTGTCTCTTTACATTTTGAACAATGATTTAGCAGCTCTTATTTCACTTATCCTTCTGTCATCATGAGATGAGTAGGACAAGTAATACTGTCATTTATAGATGGTTGAAGTTAAGCATCAAAAATATAAACCCCATCTCCTTTTTATGAAGTTATCTCAAGAAAGAGTAAATAAATGAAGCAAAATATCTTGCCTTCAGCTCAGTGCCCTTTTTTTTCTTTTAGCAAAACAAGTGATAGGTCATATTTTAGTTCCTATACATTGCATCTCTTTACCACCTCTAACAGCTTTTTTATGTTATATTAGCTACTAGTCCTCAGCAAAAGCTACTTGGGAAAGCTGCTCAGGTCCAAACCTCATTTTTGGCTTTGAAAAGTTATTGAATTCATACTGTTACAAATTGGCAGTGAATCTTCACTATGCCAAACACAAATGAATTGTTTTCATAGCACCACTTTCCTCTGGTGCTTTTGATTGTAGCCTCTCTATTTGCCTTCTAGTTTATTGAGGAGGTATAATTCATAAATCAATACTTGATTGAAAAATTTCTTTGGATTTTAACATCCACTTCCAGGGAATTCCCTGCCAGTTCAGTGTTTAGGACTGAAGGCTTTCATTGCAGGGGGCACAAGTTTGATTTCTGGTTGGGTAACTGAAGGCTGCCTGCCAAGTGGGGAAGCAAAAAAAAGAAAAAAAAAAACAACACATTAACTTACAGATCGCTTTAAGAAATGGGAGTATTTTACAACTAAAACAGCTGGAAAAAGAAGAACTTAAAAATCCCAAAATTAGCAGAAGGAAAGAAATCATAAAGATCAGAACAGAAGTGAATGAAAAAGAAATGAAAGAAACAATAGTAAAGATGAATAAAACTAAAATTTGGCTCTTTGAGAAGATAAACAAAATTGACAAACCTTTAGCCAGACTCATCAAGGAAAAAAGAGAGAAAAGAATCAAATCAACAAAATTAGAAATGAAAAAGGAGAGGTTACAACAGACAATGCAGAAATACAAAGGATGGTAAGAGACTACTATGAACAACTATATGGCAATACGTGAACTGTGAACTTCCAGATGTTCAAGCTGGTTTTAGAAAAGGCAGAGGAACCAGAAATCAAATTGCGAACATCCGCTAGATCATCAGAAAAGCAAGAGAGTTCCAGAAAAACATGTATTTCTGCTTTATTGACTATGCCAAAGCCTTTGACTGTATGGAGCACAATAAACTTGGGAAAATTCTTTAAGAGATGGGCATACTAGACCACCTGACCTGCCTCTTGAGAAACCTGTATGCAGGTCAGGAAGCAACAGTTAGAACTGGACATGGAACAACAGACTGGTTCCAAATAGGAAAAGGAGTACGTCAAGGCTGTATGTTGTCACCCTGCTTATTTAACTTATATGCAGAGTACATCATGAGAAACACTGGACTGGAAGAAACATAAGCTGGAATCAAGATTGCCGGGAGAAATATCAATAACCTCAGATACGCAGATGACACCACCCTTATGGCAGAAAGTGAAGAGGAAGAAAAGAGCCTCTTGATGAAGGAGAGTGAAAAAGTTGGCTTAAAGCTCAACATTCAGAAAACTAAGATCATGGCATCCAGTCCCATCACTTCATGACAAATAGATGGGGAAACAGTGGAAACAGTGGCTGACTTTATTTTGGGGGGCTCCAAAATCACTGCAGATGGTGATTGCAGCAATGAAATTAAAAGACACTTACTCCTTGGGAGGAAAGTTACAACCAACCTCGACAGCATATTAAAAACCAGAGATATTACTTTGCCAACAAAGGTCCATCTAGTCAAGGCTATGTGAGAGTTGGACTATAAAGAAAGCTGAGCGCCAAAGAATTGATGCTTTTGAACTGTGGTGTTGGAGAAGACTCTTGAGAGTCCCTTGGACTGCAAGGAGATCCAACCAGTCCATCCTAAAGAAGATCAGTCCTGGGTGTTCATTGGAAGGACTGATGTTGAAGCTGAAACTCCAATATTTCGGCCACCTGATGCAAAGAGCTGACTCATTTGAAAAGACCCTGATGCTGGGAAAGATTGAAGGCAGGAGGAGAAGGGGACAACAAAGGATGAGATGGTTGGATGGCATCACTGACTCAATGGACATGGGTTTGGGTGGACTCCAGGAGTTGGTGATGGACAGGGAGGCTTGGTGTGCTGTGGTTCATGGGGTCACAAAGAGTTGGACACGACTGAGTGACTGAACTGAACTGATGTGGCAATAAAATGGATAACCTGGAAGAAATGGACAGATTCTTAGAAAAGTTCAATTTTCCAAGACTGAACCAGGAAGAAATAGAAATTATGAACAACCTAATTACAAGCACTGAAATAAAAACTGTAATCAGAAATCTCCTCAAAAACGAAAGCCCAGGACGAGATGACTTCACAGGTGAATTCTGTCGAGCATTTAGAGTAAAGCTAATGCCCATCCTTCTAAAACTCTTCCAAAAAATTGCAGAGGAAGGACTACTTCCAAACTCATTCTACACAGCCACCATCACCCTGATACCAAAACCAGACGAAGACAACACCAAAAAAGAACACTACAGGCCAATATCACTGACAAACATATATGCAAAAATCCTCAACAAAATTCAACATAATTAAACAACATATTAAAAAGTTCATATGTTGTGATCAAGTTGGGTTTATCCCAGGGATGCAACAATTCTTCAGTATATGCAAATCAATCAATATGATACACCATATTAACACACTGAAAGATAAAAACCATATGGTAATCTCAATAGATGCAGAAAAAAGCCTTTGACAAAATTCAACACCCATTTATGATTAAAACTCGTCAAAAAATGGCCATAGAAGTGCCATTTACTCAACATAGAAAAGGCCATATATGATAAGCCCATAGCAAACATTATTCTCAATTGTGAAAAACTGAAAGCATTCCTCCTAAGATCAGGAACAAGACAGGGTGTCTACTCTCAACATTATTATTCAACATAGTTTTGGAAGTCCTAGTTACAGCAGAAGAAAAAGAAATAAAAAGAATCCAGATCAGAAAAGAAGTAGTAAAGCTCTCACTGTTTACAGATGACATGATGCTATACATAGAAAACCCTAAAGATACTATCAGAAAATTACTAGAGCTAATCAATGAATTTAGCAAATTCGCAAGACATGAAATCAATACACAGAAGTCACTTGCATTCCTATATACTAACAATGAAAAATCAGAAAGACAAATTAAGGAATCAGTCCCGTTCACCATTGCAACAAAAAGAATAAAATATCTAGGAATAAGCCTACCTAAGGAGACAAAAGAACTGTATACAGAAAATTATAAGACACTGATGAAAGAAATCAAAGATGACATAAACAGATGGCGATATTCCATGTTCCTGAGTAGGAAGAATCAATATTGTGAAAATGAGTACACTACCAAATGCAATCTACAGATTCAGTGTGATCCCTATCAAATTACCAATGGCATTTTTCACAGAGCTAGAACAAAAAATTTCACAATTCACATGGAAGCACAGAAGACCCCTAATAGCCAAAGCAGTCTTGAATAGCCAAAGCAGTCTTGAGAAAGAAGAATGGAGCTGGAGGAATCAACCTTCCTGACTTCCGATTATCCTGCAAAGCTGCAGTCATCAGGATGATATGGTACTGGCACAAAAACAGAAATATAGACCAATGAAACAAGATAGAAAGCCCAGAAATAAAGCCATGCACCTATAGGTACCTTATTTTTGACAAAGGAGGCAAGAATATACAATAGGGCAAAGATAGCCTCTTCAATTAGTGGTGCTGGGAAAACTGGACAGCTACATGTGAAAGAATGAAATTAGAACACTTCCTAACACCATACACAAAGATAAACTCAACATGGACTAAAGACCTAAATGTAAGACCAGAAACTTTAAAACTCTTAGAGGAAAACATAGGCAGAACACTCGATGACATAAGTCAAAGCAAGATCCTCTATGACCCACCTCCTAGAGTAATGGAAATAATAACAAAAGTAAACAACTGGAACCTGATTAAACTTAAAAGCTTTTGCACAGCAAAGCAAACTATAAGCAAAGTGAAAAGACAGCCCTCGGGATGGGAGAAAATAGCAAATGAAACAACTGACAAAAGATTAATTTCCAAAATATACACGCAGCTGATACAACTCAATACCAGAAAAACAAACAGCCCAATCAAAAAGTGGGCAAAAGACCTAAACAGACATTTCTCCAAAGAAAACATATAGATGGCTAACAAACACATGAAAAGATACTCAACATTGCTCATTATTAGAGAAATACAAATCAAAACTACAGTGAGATATCACCTGACACCAGTCAGAATGGCCATCATCAAAAAGTCTACAAACAATAAATGCTGGAGAGAGTGTGAAGAAAAGGGAACCCTCTTGCACTGTTGGTGGAAATGTAAATTGATACAGCCACTATGGAAGACAGTATGGAGATTCCTTTAAAAAGTAGGAACAAACCAGCATCTGACCCAGCAATCCCACTCCTAGACATATACCCTGAGGAAACCAAAACTGAAAAAGACACATGCACCCCAATGTTCATTGCAGCACTATTTACAATAGCTAGAACATGGAATAAACCTAGATGTCCATCAACAGATGAATGGATAAAGAAATTGTCGTACCTATACACAATGGAATATTCAGTTCAGTCGCTCAGTTGTGTCCGACTCTCTGCAACCCCATGAATTGCAGCACGCCAGGCCTCCTTGTCCATCACCAACTCCCAGAGTTTACTCAAACTCGTGTTCATCGAGTCGGTGATGCCATCTAGCCATCTCATCCTCTGTCGTCCCCTTCTCCTCCTGCCCCCAATCCCTCCCAGCATCAGGGTCTTTTCCAGTGAGTCAACTCTTCACATGAGGTGGCCAAAGTATTGGAGTTTCAGCTTCAGCATCAGTCCTTCCATTGAACACCCAGGACTGATCTCCTTTAGGATGGACTGCTTAGATAAATCTTGCAGTTTACTCAACCATAAAAAGGAACCCTTTTGAGTCAGTTCTAATGAGATGGATAAATCTAGAGCCTATTATACAGAGTGAAGTAAGTCAGAAAGAAAAAGATAAATATTGTATACCAATGCATATATACAGAATCTAGAAAGATGGTACCAAAGAGTTTATTGCATTGCAGGGCATCAATGGAGAAACAGACCGAGAGAACAGACTTACGGACATGGGGAGAGGGGAGGAGAGGGTGAGATGTATGGAGAGAGTAACGTGGAAACTTACATTCAGTTCAGTTCAGTTCAGTAGCTCAGTCATGTCCGACTCTTTGTGACCCCATGAATCGCAGCATGCCAGGCCTCCCTGTCCATCACAAACTCCCAGAACTTACTCAAACTCATGTCCATTGAGTCAGTGATGCCATCCAGCCGTCTCATCCTCTGTTGTCCCCTTCTCCTGCCTTCAATCTTTCCCCACATCAGGGTCTTTTCTAATGAGTTGGCTCTTCACATCAGGTGGCCAAAAGTACTGGAGTTTCAGCTTCAGCATCAGTCCTTCCAATGAACACCCAGGGCTGATCTTCTTTAGGATGGACTGGTTGGATCTCCTTGCAGTCCAAGGGGCCCTCGAGAGTCTTCTCCAAAACCACAGTTCAAAAGCATCAATTCTTCAGTACTCGGCTTTCTTCACAGTCCAACTCTCACATCCATACATGACCACTGGAAAAACCATAGCCTTGACTAGACGGACCTTTGTTGGCAAAGTAATATCTCTGCTTTTTAATATGCTATCTAGGTTGGTCATAACTTTCCTTCCAAGGAGTAAGCATCTTTAAATAGATAGCCAATGGGAATATCTATTTCCCTTCATGACTCAGGGAACTCGGAGGCTCTGTATCAACCTAGAGGGGTGACTAGGGATGGAGAGGGAGATGGGAGAGAGGGGACATATGTATACCTATGGCTGATTCATGTTGAGGTTTGACAGAAAACAACAAAATTCTGTAAAGCAATTATCCTTCAATTAAAAAAAAACCCACATCAAGAAAAGAAAAGAAATAGGAGTATTTTAAATGATACTTGGAAGCCAACAGAGTGTGCTTCATGATATCCTTGCTATCCAGGAAATATTAATTATACAGGAACTTTGCTTTATAAGAGAACAGGCTATCTCCTAGCATTTTTATCTTTTCTTAGGAAAATACTGCCTGTTTGACAAATACCAATTGCTATGGCCATATTTGGCACTGAATAGTGCTTATAACTCAGTATTAGATATTCCCTCTATGCAAATGTGATGGAAAAGAACCTCATGCCAAGCTATTAGCTTTTATCTTTGACAAATTATAGTGAATAGGAAAAGTATCTGATGACAGAAAAGAGCACATTTTTTAAGGGGAAAAAGATAATTTTGGATATGGATAAGGTCAACTTAATTTTTAAACAATGTTTGGTCAGAAACTAGAACAAATCAAGTAAATCATTTGGCAGTTACCTAAAAGAACAGAAGGTATTGGGGAACATTAAGCATAATTTTATAAAGAACAAATCTTGGTAGACCAATTTTGTTTTCTACTCTGATAAAGTGGTAGACCATATGGACAAAAGGGAGGAAGTTTGTTCTACTTACAATTATATAATGTAGCTGGACTTTACTGAGGTTTCATTTGGTATCACATGGTAATTGCCAAAAAATCATGTTCTTTGCCACCCATCTGTTAACACAGTTGGTGAGAGGGTATCAAGAAATAGTAGCATGGTGTTCGAAAAGAATATTGTGCCCAGAGTCACAAATAGAAGAATGAGGAAAGGGAGGGCTAACATTTATTGAGCAACTTTTATGCATGGCTCTGTGCTAGATGATTTGCAAACATATATTTCCCTTCTTCTTGAAAGAGAGATTACTATTATTTCCATTTTACAACTAGTTGAAACTCAGGAAAATTATAGGTTTATACAACTAATAAGTGGTCATGCAGGATCCAGGTCTCTCTCTCATGTTCCTGTTGACCTTAAGCAAATCACTTCTCCATTTATAAAATAATGGATGTCCAAGCTTCTGAGAAACTCAAAGGCTAAAGTCAACATGTAACATCTGGCATCCAAAAGTGATCATTCTTCTGGGACCCATGTTGCTGCACCTGGAAGAGGCAGGGTAGCAGACTAGTTAAGTCATGGTCTCTATAACTTGGTCTGAGTGCACATCCTGGCTTTCTCAGCCTACTTACTAGCTGGGTGACCTTGGCCAGCTTCCTTAATGCTTGGAGACAGTAAGTAACTTGCCTAACTGAAGTCACACAGTGAGTTGCAGAGCAAGGATTTGAATCCAAATCAGACCGCCTCTGCAGCTGTGCTGCAAAATGAATACTGAGCTATTCTTCATGGCACTATTAGAATGAGTTAATTTTAAAATTCATATTTGACTCTGAATAGGACCACATTGTACACAGTCATTAACTGGAAATAATAGTTTGCTAGGAACTGTATGACAGCCATTTATTTGGAAATAAACCTTCATTCCTTGATTATCCATATATAGTTGTTTGACTAATCTTTTCTTGGAAAAATTGAGGAATGTGACTGTGTTAGGATGAATGTAACAAATATTATACATTCCTTTATCATTTTCTTTTTAGAGATCAGTTCATTTTTAAAGTTCAGTATCGAAGTGTGTGTCTTGATGCTTCCTACTGTCATTAAAGTCAATATTCCAGACGTTACATTTTGTCTAAGAATTTTAGCTCTTCTAATTGCAGATGACAAGTGCTACAGGCATTTGTTCTTTACTAGATTTTTCATTTGTGTTCCTTTGATTTTTCTTATTAAAAAAGATGGGGAGATGGGGACCTCCCTGGCTGTCCAGTGGATAAGACTCTGTGCTCCCAATGCAGGGGGCCTGAGTTCAATCCCTGGTCAGGGAACTTGATCCTGAGTGCTGCAGCTAAGACCTGGAGCAGCCAAATAAATAAATATTTTTAAAAAAAAAACAGGTGAAGAGCCTAAAAACACTTGTTTTTTTTCCTTATACATTGGCTAACAGTTATTTTCAATGATTGCCTTGTAGGCAATGCATAAGGATAAGCACAGCAAAATCTTATTCTGCCAGACTTCTGACATAGGTAGGAATTTATTGCACAGTTGGAAGTATCTTCTTAGTGATAGAGATTTTCTTGCCAGTCTAGTCTATCTTGATTTCTTTCTCTTCAAACAAGTGTTTGGTAGGTGATAAAGAGGTTAAGTTTAGAGACTACAGTTTCTAACATAACTTAAAATTGATTATAATGAGTCTCTAACTCTCCTTTATATCTTGAAGTTTTCTGTACTGGATTTAAGTGTATAATAAAGTAGAAGTCTCACTGAATGATATTCTCAAAGAATTTTGATTGCTTTCATCTCTGAGAGAAGTCACCCCCAAAATGCCATGGAACTTTGCCCTTGATCCTAACCTGCTTATTATTCTCATCAATAATTTAGATTAATAATGTTTATTATGTAATTGAATGTGCCAGACACTATATTAGGTTTATTATATACATTATCTCATTTATTTCACTGAAGAACTCTATGAGATAGGTATGATTATTATTCCGAGTTCTTACAGATAAGGAAACCAGCACACAGAGGACTTAGGCTAACTTATCCAAGGTCATATTGCTAGTAAGTTGTGGCACCATGATTTGAATTGAGGTAGGTCGCACAGAGTCGGACATGACTGAAGCGACAGCATGCATGCATGCATTGGAGAAGGAAATGGCAGTCCACTCTAGTATTCTTGCCTGGAGAATCCCAGGGACAAAGGAGCCTGGTGGGCTGTTGTCTATGGGGTCGCACAGAGTTGGACACGACTGGAGTGACTTAGCAGCAGCAGCAGCAGCAGTCTAGCTCCAGAAACCTTAATAATTTTCACATGACAGAAAGCTAGAAGGAATGTCAGTCTGAGACAGGTGATAGCATTGTAATTCAAAATCATCTTGGTAGTTAGGAGCCTTGTGCTTAAGCAAACAAAATGTCATTAATGGGATTATAAATAATAATAATGTAGAATCTGAGTTTTATCTGCAGCTCAAAAATTATCCATTAGTTGTTACATGGCAGCCTGTATGGGAAGGGAGTTTAGGGGAGAATGAATACATGTATATGTATGACTGAGTCTCTTTGCTGTCCACCTGAAACTCTCACAGTACTGTTAATCAGCTGTGCGTATATGCTCAGTTGCTTCAGAGTTGTGTTCAACTCTTTGTGACCCTATGGACTGTAGCTGTTAATCAGCTATACTTCAGTATAAAATAAAAAAGTTTAAAAAAATAATCTAGCAATAATGCAGCTTTAAAAAACAAAAATGTTGGGAATTCCCTGACAGTCCAGTGGTTAGAACTCAGTATTGTCACTGCCAGGGCCCCAGATTCAATCACTGGTAGGGAAACTAAAATCCCATAAGCTACCTAGCTTGGCCAAGAAAAAAAAATTTTTTAATTATACTCTTGATAAAAATGTAATATCCCATTTATGTGAACTTATGCTTAGAATATTATTTTACATTTTTGGCTTCGTGTTTTAAGAAAGACATAATCAAGCCAGAGTCCAGATGAAGGTGATCAAAACAAATGAAAAGTCTGGAAACATTCATGGAAAGAATTCATTATGAATTAGCTGAGAACAAAAAGCTAGGACTATGGAAGGATCTGTGCAGAAAAGAGTTAAAACAGTGGACCTGAAACTGCTATTTTTAGAAAAACTTGCTTGCAAGATTGGCCCTTGGCTGGCATCTGGGAACTTGGATTTTAGAGGAATTCCCACCATTCCTTGATAAGAGTGGCTCACATGCCTAAACTATACGTACAAAGAGTGTGGTTTATGTTGAACACCTGCTTTCCTTCTTGGAGTCTGGAATTTTGGTATGGGCTGGGCAGAGTATGCCTACGTGATCAGCCCCCAGTAAAAACTCTGGGCTCTGAGTCTCTAATGAGCTTCCCTGGTTGGCAGCGTTTCACATGTGTTGTTATACCTCCTTGTTGGAGGAATTAAGGGAGAAGACTCTTGGAAGCTTGCCCCTGGTTTCCTCCTGACTTCACCCCATGTGCCTTTTCCTTTTGCTGGTTTTGCTTTGTACCGTTTCACTGTAATAAAGCACGGCCAAGAGTGTGATTTTATGCAGAGTCCTGTGAGTTCTCCTGGCAAATCATTGAACCTGGGGGTTGTTTTGGGGACCCCTGATTCAGATGGATTAGTATTACTCTTGTTTTGGGATGGAATGTTCTTGCTGGATCTACTAAATTCATCTGGTCTAATGGGTCATTTAAGGCCAGTGTTTCCTTATTAAATTTCTGTCTAGATGTTCTGTCCATTGATGTAGGTGGGCGGTAAAGTCCTCTACTATTATCATGTTACTGTCAGTTTCTCCTTTCATGTTTGTTAATATTAGCTTTGTGTATTTAGGTTCTCCTGTCTTGGATGCATCTATGATTGTTGTATCTCCTTGTTGGATTGATCCCTTTATCATTATGTAATGTCCTTTTTCTTTGTTTTAAAGTCTATTTTGTCTGATATTAATGTTGCTACCTCAACTTTCCTTTTGTTTCTATTTGCATGGAATACCTTTTTCCATCTTCAAATCAAATTGAATTCAACTACATAGTGTACATCATATACCATGATCAGGTATGATCTATTCCAGGGTACATAAAATAATAATAATAAAATAATATTTTAAAAATCAGATTGTGCAAATCATATCTGAATACATTTTCATGGAATGAAAAGCAAACAGTACACATAAAGCAGAAGTCCCCATTGATTACCTTCTACCTCCAGTCCTCAGACTCTTTGTCAGAAAGAAACCACTGCTACTAATTTTGTAAACCCTTTTAGTCCTTTCTCTGAAGAGAGACAGAGATTGGGTAATACTGCTTTGTGGGTTTTTTAAAATGTGAATGATATTGTACTGTGTGTATTGTGCAACTTACTTTTAATAACATGTGTCAGAAATTTTTCCATGTCAGTAAATGAAGAGGCTTTTCTCTAGAGGTTTAGAAAATCAGCTCTGGAGGCAGAACACCTGTGTGCAGATCTCAGCTTTGCCACCTCTCAGCTGTTCAACCTAACAGCTAATGTCAGTAGTTACCTAACTGCTCTGTGCCTCAGTTTCTTTATCTGTAAGGTGGGGACAATAATAGTACTCACCTCGTATGGTGGCTGTGAGGGCTAAATGATTTAATATAACTAAGCAGTATACAACAGTGGCTGGCTTATAGGAAGTACTTCATAAATACAAACTATAGTTATAATAATTATTGTCATGTACAAAATTTAATTGCTATATTGTGTTCTATAGAATGTACAATTTTTTTTATTCCAACCAAGAGTGTACAAGAGGATCTGTTTCCTCTGTTATTTAAAATAGCACTTGATCTTCAGTCTTTTGATTTTTTTGTCATTCTAACAGTATTATGTTTTAATTTTCATTTCTCTTAAGATTGAACAACTGTCCACATACATGGTTGGTCATTTATATTTCTTCTGTCATTTGTCCTCTTATTGTCTTTCTTCATTTTTTTCTAATGGAGTGAATGTTTTTTAATCTCTTTACCATATTTTTACCTGGATTTTAGTTATTAATCTGGATAATTGTTCTAGTCTGTCATTTATCTCTGAACTTTGTATATGCTGTCTTTTGTCACACTGAGGGTTTCCTCCCTTTTTTCCAAACAGTTTTATTGAAATATAATTTATGATAAAGTACAAATTGTTGCTGTTGTTCCACGCTATGATAACTTCATATACTGAAACAGAATTTTAGTAATAAGTGACCTTGGTTTTCCATAATTTGAGATGCTATAAAAATGTTTACATAGAATTATCTTGCTTTGTGCAAAATTCAGTTCAGAGGAGATTTTAAAAGTGTTAGAGCAGAGTATAATAGTAAATGTTCATAATTATGAATCTGAGTTGTCAATAAAAGGTTGATGTGATCAGTACGATTTTAAGATGATAAAGCTGGAGTAGCATCTCTCCCAGAAATCATACCATGTTATTATTTTCCCAGCTCACACCCCACAACCCTGAAACATTCCCATACCACTCTGTTCACATGTGTTCTAAGATATGCATGCTCAGTCACTCAAGTTATGTCCAGCTCTTTGCAACCTCATGGACTATAGCCCTCCAGGCTCCTCTGTACATGGGATTCTCCAGGCCAGAATACTGGAGTGGGTTGCAATGTCCTCCTCCACATGGTCTTCTCAACCCAGGGATTGAACTCATGTCTCCTGCATCAACATGCCAACTGTTTACCACTGAGCCACCTGCAAAGCCCGTGTTCTTAAGATACACCTCACTTAAGATCGCTTGTTAAATTTCTGCCTCCCCTAAGAAACCAGTAAGCTCCATTATGGCAGAGCCATATCTCTTTTTCGCCACCATTTACTTAATAGCTGGCATGTAATAAACTCTTGGTAAATGTGTAGAAAACCTGAATAGAAATGTATAATCTAATCTAGATACAGAATTTTTCGTTAGAAAATTGATAATATTTTAAAATGTCATGGCACTTCAGTTGATAAGAAAATTTTTATAAAGTCTTCATGCTAACTATAGTTGTTTATTATATGAAGTTATTTTTAAATACCTGACTAAAAACCTAAATTTGCCATTTAATACAGTGGTCCTCAGTCAGTTCTTTTGTTAAATATGATCTTCACCCTTTCATGGGCAATAATCTGAGCTTGGTGACTTTGTCTCACTAATGGAACAGCAGAGAATAGAGGCTGTACCTAATGTAGTAGTGCCACACAGCTTCCAATCTTTACCATTGTTGCCATCTTGGTATCTCTGAATCTCTGCTTTAATTATTTGAAAAGCAAAACAAGAAATTAGCTGCAGTGATTCACTGCTAGTACCCTTCTTGGAGCTGTCATTCAAATGAATGCATGCCTTTTGAGTCTGAACTTTTTTTATAGCAACAACTGAACCTTTGGTTAAGGTTCCATTGGCATTTCATGCATTGAAAGGTCACTCCTGGTTTATGGTGTATGGGTTTAGAGTTCATTATATTTTCTTCCCTAACCATTAAAAGAAGCTCAGCTGTTTTGCAGTTAATGGCTACTTTAAAAATGTGCTTGATCAAATAATATGTATAAGTAGCTTTAGAAAGAGCCAACCGACTAATTCTACAGCTACTGACGGAAATCCTAGAGCTAAATTGCAAAGATTATGAAATCTTCTTTAAATACTTCAAAGAGAAGCACAATGAAGATAAGGGAATCCTGGCAAGATTAGCTGCAGCTGTCAGATCCTGAAAAATTAGGAATCAAATTTTGACACTTGTAATTGAATCATCCACCCTTCTAAGTGAGTCCAGGCAAACCTGTGATATTTTTAGAACCTTTCAAATCACATTACCCTCTTTAGAGTTCATAGCAGGACCTAAGGCCCCTAAAATTTCCCAGGAGATGGAACAAAACAGAATCAAATAAATTTGCCTCATTTCACTGCAATAGAAGGTAGGCTATTATATATGCAGTCCATGTAATCCCACAACTTTAACTCCAAATGTGAAAACTTTCCATAGAAAATGTTTTTGAGAGTTAACTGCTTGGACAGCAGTTGAAAACCCCATTAGAGATATAGTAACAGCTGTGTGGTGGTGATTTGATTTATAATAGAAGCACAGAGACCTTGGATGGTATGATTAGCTGTGTTTCCCAGATGGATGTTCCTATGCCACAAGTTTCTATTAAGACAGATTTCTACTAGCATATATCACATTGCTTATTATAGACCCTCCCAAGAGAATCAGCACTTACCTATCCACTACCATATGTAGGTAATTATGTTGTTTATGCTTGACTTAGTGAGATTTTCTAATTTAAAGTTGAAAACATAAAACTAACAGGTTGGAAAAGGTTAGAATAGTGTTTGTATGTCTATATTTATATATTGTGCTAGTTATGATGAGTGATATGAAAAGACTAACATTTTAGTAGAAAACAAAGGTTGCATAAAAACATTTTTTTTTTCTTGACTTAAATAACGACTCTGATACCAGACTTCAGGGAATCCAAGTGATTTATGACATGAAGCATGACTTGAAAAGATGGCCTTTTCAAGTTTTCTTCAAGTCTGAATTCAGACAGAATAGAAACATTGACAGGTGGGTAAAAAAATTATGACCATTGGGCATATTCATTCTACTCTTGAACAGTTGGTGTTATCCATCTCACATATAACTCTCTCGGGCCTTGTTTCTGTAGTTTTCTGTGGTTAAACATCATTTGATAAAAGAACTGACAAAGATGTGATTTAATTAAGAAGTGGAAAATAGCATGGATAGTGCACTAACAGGATTTGAGGACGCAAGTATTCATTCTAATCCAGTTTTTTTCTAACTTTCTGAACTTTGATGAGTTGTTTTAATTTCTCTATAGGTTTTCTTCTCTGTAAAAGGAGGAATAGTGTTAAAAAATAGCTCTTTGTGATTCTTGACTATATAAAGTGCTTATTACAGTTGTCTTATAAAGTCTTCACAGCTTAAGTACTGTGAAAATAGCTTCATGCCTGATATTGAGTTGGAAATTTGCAACAGGAGCAGAGATTCTTGTTTCCACATAAGTATCCAGAATGATATCTAGAATCCAGTAATAATTTTTAGTTCCAGATAAGCTTGAAAAATATTTGTAAATGATTACATACATAGGGAAATAAACTGCCTTGTCCTTTTTTTAAAGCTTGCCCAGGTTTTGACCATTACTATTAAAGGTTCCAAAACATTAAATGGGCAAAAGGAGAAAGAAGATCTGTCAAATTCCATTTTGATCACAAAGGAATTGAGTCTGTAAAATTGGTCCTGAAGCCAGAATCTAGTACTATTAAAACATTAATCTTAACTAATCTCAGCATCTGAAATGATGGCTGCTCTTTCATAGATGACAAATTTAGATTACAGTTGTGTATTGGACCAAATGATTAGTAATAGCTGCTATAATGGGCCTTCCTGCACAGTGGCAATCTTTAGTTTACTTTCATGACAAATTGGCTTGATTGGCCTGCTCTATGTAGTGCACTGTTGAAAGCTTTTTCCTTAATGTTCCAAGGATTTATTGTTTATCTTGTGCCAGAGTTCCTTCAAAATATTTTAAATTTTAAAATATCTAAGAAAGAAATCTCAAAGAATTCACGTATGACCCTACAAACCCAACACAACACTTATCTTTATTTCTTCATTCTTTCCCAATCTCGGTTTATAAAGATACATACAAAAATTTTAATTGAACTCAGCGTATGTAGATTTGTAGTTTCTTGGAGTAGTGAGTGTTCTGTTTTACTTCTAAAGAGCACTATATCACACCTAGATCTTTACTCTTCTTTTCATTCTAATTATTTGACATCTCTTGGTTTCTTAGTGTTTAAAAGGAATAGTAAATTATCTCATCTTCCATGTAATCTTTGTTCTTATTGTTCAGTCACTAAGTCGTGTCCAATTCTTTGTGACGCCATGGGCTGCAGCATGCCAGGCTCCTCTGTCCTCCACTGTCTCCCAGAGTTTGCTCACATTCATGTCTATTGAGTCAGTGATGCTATCTAACCATGTCATCCTCTACTGCCCCTTTCTCCTTCTGCTTTCAATGTTTCCCAGCATCAGTTTGTTCCAGTGAGTCGGCTCTTCACATCAGGTGGCCAAAGTATTGGAATTACAGCCTCAGTAGCAGTTCAAACAAAATGACAGACATTATTAATCATTATCCATCATTCAGTTTTATAGAACATTAGTACATTTTTTGGATCTTATTTAAATACCTCCCCAAGGTCACTTTAAGTGGTGGAGCAAAGATTTGAAATTGTTTCTCTGATTGCAAAGCCCATGATCTCAACAATTCTCTGAACTGCTTCTGTGACCCTGTTGTACTTCTCCTAGGATTTTTAATGATTAACTTATAAGTTTATAAGTTTTTGCCCAGATAAGTCATTATAACAAAGAATTATGAGTAAATTTAATTTTTAATACTCACAGTCTATTCAAATTAAAGTCTATCAGCTGTAAGGTTTTTGTTGGTGATGGGCTTTTTTGAGGTGGAGTGTTCTTTTCATTATAGTTTTTTAGAGTAACACAAATATGTAGTTTAAAAACTAAAACAGGGGACTTCTCTGGTGGTCCATTGGTTAAGAATTTGCCTGCCAGTGCAGAGGACACATGTTCAATCCCTGGTCCAGGGACTAAGATCCCACATGCAGCAGGGCAGCTAGGCCGATGCGCCACGACTCCTGAGCCCGTGCACCGTGGAGCCAGTGCCCTACAACGATGAGCCCACACACCGCAGCTAGAGAGTCGCTCCCACTCACCGCAACCAGAGAGCCTGTGCGCGGCAATAAAGACCCAGTGCAGCCACATAAAAGTGAAACAGTACGGCAAAGCTCATAATGAAAATCATGATACCCTTCCATGCTCCCAAGTCATGCTTCCTGGAGGCAACCACTTTTAATGCTTTTAGTTGTTTCTTCTAATATTTACCTTTGTATTTCTAAACAACAGAATTTCTTTTTTTAAAAGAATTTAAAAAAAATTTTTGTCTAGGTTGGCTATGACCAACCTAGACAGAGAGACATTACTTTTCTGACAAAGGTCTGTCTAGTCAAAGCTATGGTTTTTCCAGTAGTCTTGTATGGATGTGAGAGTTGGAGTATAAAAGAAAGCTGAGAGCCAAAGAATTGATGCTTTTGAACGGTGGTGTTGGAGAAACCTCTTGAGAGTCCCTTGGACCGCAAGGAGATCCAACCGGTCAATTCTAAAGGAAATCAGTCCTGAATATTCATTGAAGGACTGATGCTGAAGCTGAAACTCCAATACTTTGGCCACCTGATGGGAAGAACTGACTCACTGGAAAAGACCCTGATTCTGGGAAGGATAGAAGGCAGGAGGAGAAGGGGACAACAGAGGATGAGATGGTTGGATGGCATCACCAACTCAATGGACATGAGTTTGAGCAAGCTCCGGGAGTTGGTGATGGACAGGGAAGCCTGGCATGCTGCAGTCCATGGGGTTGCAAAGAGTTGGACAGGACTGAGCAACTGAACTGGACCATAGGAAATGAGGATTTAGCTCTACATTCTCCATTCCCTGTCTATCCTCCATATCCATCCTTACGTTCTTTATAGCTTCCCAATATAATTTCTGATTACATCACTATTTACTATATACATTATGATGATTGTATAAACATGTTATTTACAGCTAAGCCACACAGCATATTATGATTACGTATCCTTCCTTGTACACTTCTGTTTGTTTGTTTTTTTCTAAATACTGACCTCATTTTTTTGTTTTTGTTTGGTTAGTTTTTTATGTACCTATCACTCACTTAACTCTAAACCTTCTGGTAGAACTGTGCAATTTCTCTTAATAAGGCATTATGGTCATCCACAGTAATCTAGTAATTATATTTCTTAAGCCTTGGGACTAATTCTTTCTGGATCCCCTCCCATTCTTCTGTTCCAGTGTATGAAAATTAATTTCTAGGCTTGCTATACAATGGTAATCTCAGACTTCACAGTTATTATCCTGAAAATTTCTCTTAACCACTCTTTTGTTTTGGATCTCCTGTTTCCCAAACCTCAAGTCTTCTCTTTCTTGGTTTATTTTCTTGTTATAATAGAGAATGTTCCTGAAAATAGGGACTTGGATAATATGTTTTTGTGAATCTTGCTTGTTCCAAACTGTCTTTATTCCATCCTCATACGTGATCAATAATTTGACTAAATAATGAATTCTGGTTGAAAATCTTTTTCCCTGAGAAACTTGAAGGCATTATTCTATTGTCTCGTGGAATTCATTGGGCTTCCCTAGTGGCTCAGTGATAAAGAATTTGCCTGCCAATGCAAGAGACTAAGAGACTCAGGTTCCATCCCTGTGTTGAGAAGATCCCCTGGAGGAGGGCATGGCAACCCACTCCAATATTCTTGCCTGCAGAATCCCATGAACAGAAGAAACTGGCCGGCTACAGTTCAAAGGGTCCCAAAGTGTAGGACATGACTGAAGCAACTGAGTACGCACACATTCGCTAGTATCCCTTGTTGGTATCTGAGGCTGTTCTGATTCCCAGTCCTTTGCTGTGACCTTTCATTGTTATTATTGTCATTTACCTCTTCTTGAAACTTTTAGAATCCTCTCTTTATCTCCTGTTTTCTAAATTTTTAAGATTATATACTTAAGTATAGCTCTTTCTTTCATTGAACTGAGCATTCTATTGGCTCTTCTAATTTAGAATCTTTTGTTCTTCAGTTTTGGAAAGTTTCCTTGTATTATTTCTACCTTTTTTGTTTCTGTTGTCTTCTGAAACCATTGGTTAGATTTGGGACCTTCTTGACTGATTCCTTAATGTTTATTTACTTTCAAAATGTTTAATTTTTAAAAATTATGTTAAATAAGAATAGTGAAAGTGTGTGTTTGTGTGTGTGTGTTGTAGAGTAAAGAATCTGCCTGCCATCTGGGAGACCTATGTTCTATCCCTGGGTTGGGAGGATCCCCTGGAAAGAGGGCATGGCAACCCACTCCAGTATTCTTGCCTGGAGAATCCCCATGGACAGAGGAGCCTTGGTTCAGTTCAGTGTCTGACTCTTTGCAACCCCATGGACTGCAGCACTCCAGGCTTCCCTGTCCATCACCAACAAAACTTTGTGCACACCAGGACCCAGGAGAAAGGAGCAGTGACCCCACAAGAGACTGAGCCTGTGAGTGTCCAGGAGTTGGCATGGGTCGACAGTGGCTTGCTGTGGGGTCAGTGGCACTGAATACAACAGTCCTGGGAACCTGGGGGCATGCTGGCATAAGTCCTTTTGAGGGAGGACTGCCATTACCCCTACCATAGTTTGGCCTCAGGCCAAACTACAGGGAGGGAAGAGTCCTACCCATCAACAGAAAATTGGATTAAAGATTTACTGGTCATGGCCCCGCCCATCAGAGCAAGGCCCAGATTCCCCCACAGTGAGTCCCTCCCAGGAAGCTTCCACCTGCCTCTTATCCTTCTCCATCAGAGGGCAGACAGAACGAAAACCAGTCATAGAAAACTAACCAAGCTGATCACATGGATCACAGCCTTGTCTATTTCAATGAACCTATGAGCCAAGCCATGTAGGGACACCCAAGACGGATGGGTCATGGTAGAGAGTTCTGACAAAATGTGATCCACTGGACAAGTGGCAAACCACTTCAGTATTCTTGCCTTGAGAACCCCACAAACAGTATGAAAAGGACAGGGACAGAGGAGCCTGGTGGGCTATAGCCCTTCGGGTTGCAAATAGTCGGACACAACTGAGGGACTAAGCATGTACTTTTATTACTCAGCTTAAAAAAGCAACACTTTTGAGATTCCTTTTGTCCCTCTACCTCATCCCATCCAGTTTCCACCCATCTCAGAGGTCACTCCCATCATGAGTTAGGTTTTTTGTTTTATTTTTTTTTCCCATTTATTTTTATTAGTTGGAGGCTAATTACATCATTGCAGTAGTTTTTGTCATACATTGAAATGAATTAGCCATGGATTTACATGTATTCCCCATCCTGGTCCCTCCTCCCACCTCCCTCTCCACTCGATCCCTCTGGGTCTTCCCAGTGCACCAGGCCCGAGCACTTGTCTCATGCACCCAACCTGGGCTGGTGATCTGTTTCACCCTAGATAATATACATGTTTCGATGCTATCCTCTTGAAACATCCCACCCTCGCCTTCTCCCAGAGTCCACAAGTCTGTTCTATACATCTGAGTCTCTTTTTCTGTTTTGCATATAGGGTTATCGTTACCATCTTTCTAAATTCCATATATATGTGTTAGTATACTGTAATGGTCTTTATCTTTCTGGCTTACTTCACTCTGTATAATGGGCTCCAGTTTCATCCATCTCATTAGAACTAATTCAAATGAATTCTTTTTAATGGCTGAGTAATATTCCATGGTGTATATGTACCACAGCTTCCTCATCCATTCGTCTGCTGATGGGCATCTAGGTTGCTTCCATGTCCTGACTATTATAAACAGTGCTGCGATGAACATTGGGGTGCACGTGTCTCTTTCGGATCTGGTTTCCTTGGTGTGTATGCCCAGAAGTGGGATTGCTGGGTCATATGGCAGTTCTGTTTCCAGCTTTTAAAGAAATCTCCACAATGTTTTCCATAGTGGCTGTACTAATTTGCATTCCCACCAACAGTGTAAGAGGGTTCCCTTTTCTCCACACCCTCTCCAGCATTTATTGCTTGTAGACTTTTGGATAGCAGCCATCCTGACTGGCGTATAATGGTACCTCATTGTGGTTTTGATTTGCATTTCTCTGATAATGAGTGATGTTGAGCATCTTCTTATGTGTTTGTTAGCCATCTGTATGTCTTCCTTGGAGAAATGTCTGTTTAGTTCTTTGGCCCATTTTTTGATTGGGTCATTTATTTTTCTGGAGTTGAGCTGGAGGAGTTGCTTGTATATTTTTGAGATTAATCCTTTGTCTGTTGCTTCGTTTGCTATTATTTTCTCCCAATCTGAGGGCTGTCTTTTCACCTTGCTTATAGTTTCCTTTGTTGTGCAAAACCTTCTAAGTTTCATTAGGTCCCATTTGTTTATTTTTGCTTTTGTTTCTAAAATTCTGGGGTGTGTGTCATAGAGGATCCTGCTGTGATTTATGTCGGAGAGTGTTTTGCCTATGTTCTCCTCTAGGAGTTTTATAGTTTCTGGTCTTACATTTAGATCTTTAATCCATTTTGAGTTTATTTTTGTGTATGGTGTTAGAAAGTGTTCTAGTTTCATTCTTTTACAGGTGGTTGACCAGTTTTCCCAGCACCACTTGTTAAAGAGGTTGTCTTTTTTCCATTGCATATCCTTGCCTCCTTTGTCGAAGATAAGGTGACCATAGGTTCGTGGATTTATCTCTGGGCTTTCTATTCTGCTCCATTGATCTATATTTCTGTCTTTGTGCCAGTACCATACTGTCTTGATGACTGTGGTTTTGTAGTATAGTCTGAAGTCAGGCAGGTTGATTCCTCCAGTTCCATTCTTCTTTCTAAAGGTTACTTTGGCTATTCGAGGTTTTTTGTATTTCCATACAAATTGTGAAATTATTTGTTCTAGTTCTGTGAAAAATACCGTTGGTAGTTTGATAGGGATTGCATTGAATCTATAGATTGCTTTGGGTAGTATAGCCATTTTGACAATATTGATTCTTCCAATCCATGAACACGGTATATTTCTCCATCTGTTTGTGTCCTCTTTGATTTCTTTCATCAGTGTTTTATAGTTTTCTATGTATAGGCCTTTTGTTTCTTTAGGTAGATATACTCCTAAGTATTTTATTCTTTTTGTTGCAATGGTGAATGGTATTGTTTCCTTAATTTCTCTTTCTGTTTTCTCATTGTTAGTGTATAGGAATGCAAGAGATTTCTGTGTGTTAATTTTATATCCTGCAACTTTACTGTATTCATTGATTAGCTCTAGTAATTTTCTGGTAGAGTCTTTAGGGTTTTCTATGTAGAGGATCATGTCATCTGCAAACAGAGAGAGTTTCACTTCTTCTTTTCCTATCTGGATTCCTTTGACTTCTTTTTCTGCCCTGATTGCTGTGGCCAAAACTTCCAAAACTATGTTGAATAGTAGTGGTGAGAGTGGGCACCCTTGTCTTGTTCCTGATTTCAGGGGAAATGCTTTCAGTTTTTCACCATTGAGGGTGATGCTTGCTGTGGGTTTGTCATATATAGCTTTTATTATGTTGAGGTATGTTCCTTCTATTCCTGCTTTCTGGAGAGTTTTAATCATAAATGGATGTTGAATTTTGTCAAAGGCTTTTTCTGCATCTATTGAGATAATCATATGGTTTTTATCTTTCAATTTGTTAATGTGGTGTATTACATTGATTGATTTGCGGATATTAAAGAATCCTTGCATTCCTGGGATAAAGCCCACTTGGTCATGATGTATGATTTTTTTAATATGTTGTTAGATTCTGTTTGCTAGAATTTTGTTAAGGATTTTTGCATCTATGTTCATCAGTGATATTGGCCTGTAGTTTTCTTTTTTTGTGGCATCTTTGTCTGGTTTTGGAATTAGGGTGATGGTGGCCTCATAGAATGAGTTTGGAAGTTTACCTTCTTCTGCAATTTTCTGGAAGAGTTTGAGTAAGATAGGTGTTAGCTCTTCTCTAAATTTTTGGTAGAATTCAGCTGTGAAGCCATCTGGTCCTGGGCTTTTGTTTGCTGGAAGATTTCTGATTACAGTTTCGATTTCTTTGCTTGTGATGGTTTTGTTAAGATATTCTATTTCTTCCTGGTTCAGTTTTGGAAAGTTATACTTCTCTAAGAACTTGTCCATTTCTTCCAAGTTGTCCATTTTATTGGCATAGAGCTGCTGGTAGTAGTCTCTTATGATCCTTTGTATTTCAGTGTTGTCTGTTGTGATCTCTCCATTTTCATTTCTAATTTTGTTAATTTGGTTCTTCTCCCTTTGTTTCTTAATGAGTCTTGCTAATGGTTTGTCAATTTTGTTTATTTTTTCAAAAAACCAGCTTTTAGCTTTGTTGATTTTTGCTATGATCGCTTTAGTTTCTTTTGCATTTATTTCTGCCCTAATTTTTAAGATTTCTTTCCTTCTACTAACCCTGGGGTTCTTCATTTCTTCCTCCTCTAGTTGCTTTAGGTGTAGAGTTAGGTTATTTATTTGACTTTTTTCTTGTTTCTTGAGGTAGGCCTGTAATGCTATGAATCTTCCCCTTAGCACTGCTTTTACAGTGTCCCATAGGTTTTGGGTTGTTGTGTTTTCATTTTCATTCATTTCTATGCATATTTTGATTTCTTTTTTGATTTCTTCTACGATTTGTTGGTTATTCAGAAGCGTGTTGTTTAGCCTCCATATGTTTGAATTTTTAATAATTTTTTTCCTGTAATTGAGATCTAATCTTACTGCACTGTGGTCGGAAAAGATGACTGGAATGATTTCAATCTTTTTGAATTTACCAAGACTAGATTTATGGCCCAGGATGTGATCTATTCTGGAGAAGGTTCTGTGTGCACTTCAGAAAAAGGTGAAGTTGATTGTTTTGGGGTGAAACGTCCTATAGATGTCAATTAGGTCTAGCTGGTCCATTGTGTCCGTTAAAGTTTGTGTTTCCTTGTTCATTTTCTGTTTAGTTGATCTATCCATAGTTGTGAGTGGGGTATTAAAGTCTCCTACTATTATTGTGTTACTATGTTTCCTCTTTCATACTCGTTAGCATTTGCCTTACATATTGTGGTGCTCCTATGTTGGGTGTATATATATTTATAATTGTTATATCTTCTTCTTGGATTGATCCTTTGATCATTATGTAGTGTCCATCTTTGTCTCTTTTCACAGCCTTTATTTGAAAGTCTATTTTATCTGATATGAGTATTGCGACTCCTGCTTTCTTTTGGTCTCCGTTTGCGTGGAATATTTTTTTCCAGCCCTTCACTTTTAGTCTGTATGTGTCCCTTGCTTTGAGGTGGGTCTCTTGTAGACGGCATATATAGGGGTCTTGCTTTTGTATCCATTCAGCCAGCCTTTGTCTTTTGGTTGGGGCATTCAACCCATTTACATTTAAGGTAATTATTGATAGGTATGGTCCCGTTGCCATTTATTTTGTTGTTTGGGGTTCACGTTTATACCACCTTTCTGTGTTTCCTGTCTAGAGAAGATCCTTTAGTATTTGTTGAAGAGCTGGTTTGGTGGAGCTGAATTCTCTCAGCTTTTGCTTGTCTGTAAAGCTTTTGAGTTCTCCTTCATATCTGAATGAGATCCTTGCTGGGTAGAGTAATCTAGGTTGTAGGTTATTCCCTTTCATTACTTGAAGTATGTCCTGCCATTCCCTTCTGGCCTGAAGGGTTTCTATTGATAGATCAGCTGTTATCCTTATGGGAATCCCTTTGTGTGTTATTTGTTGTTTCTCCCTTGCTGCTTTTAATATTTGTTCTTTGTGTTTGATCTTTGTTAATTTGATTAATATGTGTCTTGGGGTGTTTCGCCTTGGGTTTATCCTGTTTGGGACTCTCTGGGTTTCTTGGACTTGGGTGGCTATTTCCTTCCCCATTTTAGGGAAGTTTTCAGCTATTATCTCCTCGAGTATCTTCTCATGGCCTTTCTTTTTGTCTTCTTCTTCTGGGACTCCTATGATTCGAATGTTGGGACGTTTCACATTGTCCCAGAGGTCCCTGAGGTTGTCCTCATTTCTTTTGATTCTTTTTTCTTTTTTCCTCTCTGCTTCATTTATTTCCACCATTTTATCTTCTAACTCACTCATCCTATCTTCTGTCTGTTATTCTACTCATGGTTCCCTCCAGAGTGTTTTTGATCTCATTTATTTCATTATTAATTTTTAATTGACTATTTTTATTTCTTCTAGGTCCTTGTTAAACATTTCTTGCATCTTCTCAATCTTTGTCTCCAGGCTATTTATTTGTAACTCCATTTTGTTTTCAAGATTTTTGGATCATTTTTATTATCATTATTCTAAATTCTTTTTCAGGTAGATTCCCTATTTCCTCCTCTTTTGTTTGACTTGGTGGGCTTTTTTCATGTTCCTTTAGCTGTTGGGTATTTCTCTGCCTTTTCATCTTGTTTAGATTGCTGTGTCTGGAGTGGGCTTTCTGTATTCTTGTGGTCTGAGGTTCCTTTTTATTGTGGAGGTTTCACCCAGTGGGTGGGGTTGGACGATTGGTTTGTCAAGGTTTCCTGGTTAGGGAAGCTTGTGTCAGCGGTCTGGTGCGTGGAATTGGATTTCTTCTCTCTGGAGTGCAATGGAGTGTCCAGTAATGAGTTTTGCGATGGGTCTATGTGTTAGGTGTGACTTTGGAGAGCCTGTATGTTGACACTCAGGTCTATGTTCCTGCGTTGCTAAAGAATTTTCGTGGTATGTCTTGTACTGGAGCTTATTGGCTCTTGGGTGGTGGTTGGTTTTGGTGTAGGTATGGAAGCTTTTGGATGGTCTCTTATTCCTTAATGTTCCATGTAGTCAGGAGTTTTCTGGTTTTCTCAGGATTTGGGCTTAAGTCTCCTGCCTCTGGATTTCAGTTTTATTCTTCCAATAGTGTCAAGACTTCTCCAACTATACAGCACTGATAATAAAACTTCTAGGTTAATGGTGAAAAGATTCTCCACCGTGAGAGACAACCAGAGAGGTTCACAGAGTTACATGAAGAATAGGAGAGGGAGGAAGGAGATAGAGGTGAGCAGGAGGAGAGAAAGGGGACTCAAGAGGAGAGAGACAGATCTACGCAGTTATCTGTTCCCAAAGTGTTCTCCGTAGCCCAGACACCCACAAAGATTCACAGAGTTGGACTGGGAAGAGAAGGGGAAAGGAGGAAATAGAGGTGTTCTGAGGTAGAAAACAGAGAGTCAAAAGTGGGAGAGTAATCACCACACTCCTGAATAGAAATGGGAACTGAATATTGGATTCTTAAATGACCAAAATTTATATCACATACTACTGAAAAACAAAGATTAAAAATCTAGTGTAGAGATTAGACTCTTTGAAATACAATATTTAAAAACAAAAACACACAAAAAATTTAGAACTGTATATGAAGTTCTGTTTAAAAATAGGGTTTCTCTCTTTTTTTTTTTTTTGGCAAGGTTATAGTGAAATGAAAATGAAAATTAAGGAATAATAGAGGAGTATTAGAGGACTTTAAAAGGAAATATGAGAGAAAAACAAGAAAAAGAAAAAAAAAATTTTTTCCCCTAATTAAAAAAATCGTAAAAATATATGAAAATGAAAGTTGAGGAGTAATGGGGGAATAATAGGGAATTTTAAAAGAAAATAAAAGAGAAAAAATAAAAAATAAAAAAAAAGGAAAGAAAAAAAATTTTTTTTAATTAAAAAAATATATATACATATATATCTAGGAATTTCTCTGGAGTTGTTGTGGTCAGCGTAGGTTCAGTTCAATTTCAGATAGCTCCTCTTTCCAGCTTACACTTCTCGGTATCTGTAGGCCCCTTCCGGTGTAGTCAGTGTTACCTTCAGGGATTTTAATCTGTTGCACCGTTCCTTTCTGAAGCGGTTCCCTTTGTTTATTTGGCTTCTGTTTGCCGTCTCTTTGGTGTCTAATTTCCGCCCTGACACAGGCGGGCGGAGGTGATCTCTTATTTAGGTTCTCTAGTTCAGTTCAGTCCTGCTACGGGGAGGGCGGGGCGCTGCAGACAGACACCGCTCTGTGTGGATAGCACTCACCGTGTTCCGGTCACACTGGGTTTGCCCCGCTCACGGGTGTCAGTGCTTTCGCCGTCTACACTGCTCAGGCTCCCGGCTGCTCTATATGGAGCGGGCCCTGCGTTGAGTGCGGTTCCAGTTTTCGGGTACTCCACAAAAGCGCAGATTCAGTTGCGCCTGCGTTTTGTGCCTTCCCCGGCCTGAGCGGTTCAGGCAGCCAGAGGCTTGGGTGTAATCTCCCCGGGTGCAGCATGCCTTTTCCCTCCGCGTCGAGCGGCCCAGGCAGCCAGGGGCTTGGGCGCACTCTCCCCGGATGCGGCGTGCCTTTTCCCTCCGCGGCGAGCGGCTCAGGCAGCCAGAGGCTTGGGCGGAATCTCCCCGGGTACGGCGCGCTTTTTCCCTCCGCGGCCCCAGCACGCACCGCCAGTCGGGTCTCAGGAAGTCTTTAGCTAGAACCCGGAGGCCTGTTTGCAGTGTGGGAGGGGGTGGCTTCTCAGGGGCTGAGTTTGCCCCTTTCCCCTCCCCCCTGCCTCCTACCTCCAGCGGGGATGGGCCGGCTTTTCTCTGGAGTTTCTCAGTCCCTTTGTTTTGCGAACCGCCGGCAGTGTGTTCGGGCCAGTTAATTTTGACCCTTGATATCCCACAGTTTAAAAAAGTTCCCTCCTATTTGCTCTCAGGGTCTTCAGGCCGGTCCTTACCCTAAGCAATGCCGCCCGCTCCTCTCCGTTCCGCCCCGCTTGTTGTTGGCGGGTACGGGCATCTGGGGTACTTTTCTGCTGGGAGTTGCTTTTAGGCACGTAATCTGTGCCTCCCAGTTAGAATGCCGAAAACTTCCCCCAATCCCGCCAGTGAGAGGGTTTCCTGGTGATTGGAAACTTCCTCTATTAAGACTCCCTTCCCGGGACAGGTCTCCGTCCGTAGCTCTTTTGACTCCCTTTTTATCTTTTATATTTTGTCCTACCTCCCTTCGAAGACACTGGGCTGCTTTTCTGGGCGCCTGATGTCCTCTGCTAGCGATCAGAGGTTGTTTTGTGAAATTTGCTCAGCGTTCAAATGTTCTTTCGATGAATTTGTAGGAGAGAAAGTGGTCTCCCCATCCTATTCCTCTGCCATCTTGGCTCCTCCCCTCATGAGTTAGGTTTTTATCCTTCTCTGATTTTTATTTACTGTTTGACACCCATTTGTATCCCTAAACAGTATATTATTTATTTAGTTTCCCTAAGCAATACTACTAATGGGCACATTCTCTATTTATTCTGTAACTTGCTTTTTTGGCTCTACATTATTTCTTGACCCTATGGTTACTTATTTTGATTGTATATACTATATTGTATGAATATACAACAATTAGTTATGGCATATTTTCCAATTTTCTGCTATTGCAGTGTTTCTATCAACATTATGATGTATGTCTCCCTGTGACTATGAGCAGGGATTTTTGGAGGGTAGTGTTTCCTAACTTTTTTCACAACATGGCACTTAAAGTAAATAGTTACTGTTTAGCATACTGAAATAAAAGGACAAGGCTGCTTATAGCTGAGGATGACTGGCCTGGGACTTCTTTATAATATCTTGAGTAGCTGCTACAGAGTCTAAGTGGATTAATAGGCACACCTCTACTGTTTTTACCACATGAGTGTCCTGGAGTACACCCCATTTAGGAAGACGTGCTCTGGAGCAGTGCTTCTCAAAGTGTGGTCTGAAGACCTGTTCTGGTCCACAAACTGTTAGTTACTAATCCATAACCATGTAAATTAGGATGAAGCATTTAGGAACATCTAAATAGGAAGTCAAGAAACACCTGGAGTAACAGTCAGATTTGGCCTTGGAGTCCAGAATGAAGCAGGACAAAGGCTAATAAGAGTTTTGCCAAGAGAACACACTGGTCATAGCAAACACCCTCTTCCAACAACACAAGAGAAGACTCTACACATGGACATTTCCAGATGGCTAACACCGAGATCAGATTGATTATATACTTTGCAGCCAAGTTGGAAAAGCTCTATACAGTCAGCAAAAACAAGACCGGGAGCTGACTGTGGCTCAGATCATGAACTCCTTATTGCCAAATTCAGACTTAGATTGAAGAAAGTGGGGAAAACCACTGGACCATTCAGGTATGACCTAAATCAAACCCCTTATGATTATATAGTGAAAGCGAGAAATAGATTTAAGGGACTAGATCTGATAGAGTGCCTGATGAATGATGGACAGAAGTTCGTGACATTGTACAGGAGACAGGGATCAAGACCATCCCCAGGAAAAAGAAATGCAAAAAAGCAAAATGGCTGTCTGAGGAGGCCTTACAAATAGCTGTGAGAAGAAGAGAAGCGAAAAGCAAAGAAGAAAAGCAAAGATACACCTATTTGAATGCAGAGTTCCAAAGAATAGCAAGGAGAAATAAGAAAGCCTTCCTTAGTGATCAGTGCAAAGAAATAGAGGAAAACAGCAGAATGGGAAAAACTAGAGATCACTTCAAGAAAATTAGAGATACCAAGGGAACTTTTCATGCAAAGATGGGCTCAGTAAAGGACTGAAATGGTATGGACCTGACAGAAGCAGAAGATATTAAGAAGAGGTGGCAGGAATACACAGAAGAACTATACAAAAAAGATATTCATGACCCAGATATTCATGATGGTGTGATCACTCATCTAGAGCCAGACATCCTGGAATGTGAAGTCAAGTGGACCTTAGGAAGCATCACTATTAACAAAGCTAGTGGAGGTGATGGAATTCCAGTTGAGCTATTTCAAATCTTAAAAGATGATGCTGTGAAAGTGCTGCACTCAATATGTCAGCAAATTTGGAAAACTCAGCAGTGGCCACAGGACTGGAAAAGTTCAGTTTTCATTCCAATCCCAAAGAAAGGCAATCCAAAGAATGCTCAACTACCACACTGTTGCACTCGTCTCACACTCTAGTAAAGTAATGCTCAAATTCTCCAAGCCAGGCTTCAGCAATACATGAACTATGAACTTCCAGATGTTCAAGCTGAATTTAGAAAAGGCAGAGGAACCAGAGATCAAATTGCCAACATCTGCTGGATTGTTGAAAAAGCAAAAGAGTTCCAGAAAAACATCTATTTCTGCTTTATTGACTATGCCAAAGCCTTTGACTGTGTGGATCACAATAAACTGTGGAAAATTCTTCAACAGATGGGAATATCAGACCACCTGACCTGTCTCTTGAGAAACCTGTGTTCAGGTCAGGAAGCAACAGTTAAAACTGGACATGGAACAACAGACTGGTTCCAAATCAGGAAAGGAGTACATCAAGGCTGTGTATTGTCACCCTGCTTATTTAACTTACGTGCAGAGTACATCATGAGAAACGCTGGGCTGGAAGAAGCACAAGCTGGAATCAAGATTGCTGGGAACCTCAGATATGCAGATGACACCACCCTTATGGCAGAAAGTGAAGAGGAACTAAAAGCCTCTTGATGAAAGTGAAAGAGGAGAGTGAAAAAGTTGGCTTAAAGTCCAACATTCAGAAAACTAGGACCATGGCATGTGTTCCATCAGTTCATGGGAAGTAGATGGGGAAACAGTGGAAACAGTGGCTGACTTTATTTTTCTGGGCTCCAAAATCACTGCAGATGGTGATTGCAGTCATGAAGTTAAAAGACGCTTACTCCTTGGAAGAAAAGTTATGACCAACCTAGACAGCATATTAAAAATCAGAGACATTACTTTGTCAACAAAGGTCTGTCTAGTCAAGGCTATAGTTTTTCCAGTAGTCATTTAAAGATGTGAGAGTTGGACTATAAAGAAATCTGAGTGCAGAATTGATGCTTTTGAACTGTGGTGTTGGAGGAGACTCTGGAGAGTCACAAGAAGATCCAATCAGTTCATCTTAAAGGAGATCAGTCCTGGGTGTTCATTGGAAGGACTGATGCTGAAGCTGAAACTCCAGTACTTTGGCCATCTGATGCGAAGAGCTGACTCATTTGAAAAGACCCTGATGCTGGGAAAGATTGAGGGCCAGAGGAGAAGGGGCCGACAGAGGATGAGATGGTTGGATGGCATCACCGACTCAATGGACATGAGTTTGGGTAAATTCCGGGAGTTGGTGATGGACAGGGAGGCCTGGCTTGCTGCAGTTCATGGGGTCACAAAGAGTCGGACATGACTGAGTGACTGAACTGAACTGAACTGATAGAGTTGATACTGTATAAGCATTTTTATTATTTTATAAAAATATCCAGTTCACAAACAGAAAGTTTGAAAAACTGATCAGTCACCATAGATAAAGTGTGAGAAATCCTGCTATTTGTGGGAGTTGGTGGGGGATGAGAGGAACATGGTCAACTTTAGTAGCTATGCCCAATTGTCTTCCAATTATTGTTCCAAATTTGTATCCCTCACTCTCAGTGGTGTATAGGTGTTCTACTTCCTCCACATCTTCAACAACACTTAGTATTGAAGGACTTTTTATTTCTGCTAGTCAGATGGGCATTATAATGGTATCTTACTATGGTTTTAATTTGCATCACTGATTATAAATGAGGTCAGACATCTTTTAATATGTTTATTGGCCACTTTGGGTTTTCTTTTCTATGAAGTGACTATTCAAGTATTTTATCCACTTTTCTATTGGGTTATTTGCCTTTCTTTCATTGATTTGTGGGTTTAATTTATGTATTTTTGAATATAAATTCTTTTTTGGATTAACATGTTACAAATATATTCTTCCCAACTTGTGATTTATATTCTTAATCTCTTAATATATTTTTTGATGAACAGAAGTTCTCAATTTTAGCAAAGTCAAGTTTACCAACATCCATTTTCAATGTGTGCGTGTTTTGTTTCAGAAATCCTTTCCTATCTCAGTAATCATAGTGATATTTTCCTATATTCTAGATTTTTAGTTCTTGTTTTCACATTTAAGTCTATATAATCCAGTTGGAATTGATTTTTATACATTATGAAGTAAGGGCTCCATTAATTGAGCATTTTTTTCTTTTCTTAAACTGAAGCATAGTCGTTAGTTTCAGTGTTAGTTTGTTGTACAACAAATGATTCAGTTACATACATATTTTCAGATTCTTTTCCATTATAGGTTATTATAAGATATATTCAATATATCCCTGTGCTATAGTAAATCCTTGTTTTTCATCTGACCCTGACTACTTTTCCCCTAGGTAGTTTGTCCAGTGAATGTCAAATAACCAATCAGCATAGAGCACATTGAGTAATCAGTAGGTTTGTTCTTTCACAAAAACATTTATAGCTTTTAGCTTTTAAAAATAGTTCCAGAGCACAGCAAGATAGAGAAGGGGAAGATTGGCCTAGATAATACAGAGGATAGCAGATGAAGAGGATTGATTTCATTTTGGGCACTTTGCCCAGGACACTTTTAATAGAACATATAGTTACTCTGAGGATTCTGAATCTGTGGTTATGTCAGGCTTACACATTTATTCTTTTAAAGGAAAAATTGCAAGTTATTAAATTCTAGGTACATTAGTCTGACTTAAATTTTTTAAACAGTTTCTGTAATCCAGCCATTGATAATTTTGCTGTGTGGGGGATAGATTCCTTAATATTAAAACTAACTCAACCATGGATAGAGAAATATTTTGAACTTCCTTCTAAATCATAATGTGTTCATCATTTCTTTCAAAGTTTTAGTCATTTAAAAAGCTGTCTAAATAATGAATTAGTGGGTTATTTTTATATGAAGAATTTTTAATCTTACTGTTTTTAAGGACTTTCTTTGTATATTCAGGAATCAATCAAGTCTTTAAGGGGAAAAAAAAAAAAAAAACCTAAATTTTAGAAATATTCTCCTTCCTATTTTGCTACCTTACAGTTTATTGGGTTTGCCAAAAAGTTTGTTTGGATTTTTCCATAACATCCTACAGAAAAACCCAAACTAACTTTTTGACCAACCCAAGAGAATTACTGACCTTAGATTTAGCCTATTTTTAGGAGGCAAAATACCACATGATAATAGAGCTTGCATTAAATAGTGGCTTTGAATGAATTTTCCTTTTTTTTTCTGTTTTCTAAAGCTTCAGTAATACATTCATTTACTTTTTTAAAAATAATTTATTTATTTTACTTTACAACATTGCATTGGTTTTGCCATACATTGACTTGAATTCACCGTGGGTATACATGTGTTCCCCATCCTGAACCCCCCTCCCTCTTCCCTCCCCATCCCATCCCTCTGGGTCATCACATTGTACCAGTCCTGAGCACCCTGTATCACGCATCAAACCTGGACTGGCGATTCGTTTCACATATGATATTTCACATGTTTCAATGCCATTCTCCCATATCATCCCGCCCTCACCCTCTCCCACAGAGTCCAAAAGACTGTGTCTCTTTTGCTGTCTCGAATACAGGGTTATTGTTACCATCTTTCTAAATTCCATATATATGTGTTAGTATACTGTATTGGTGTTTTTCTTTCTGGCTTACTACACTCTGTATAATAGGCTCCAGTTTCACCCATCTCATTAGAACTGATTCAAATGTATTCTTTTTAATGGCTGAGTAATATTCCATTGTGTATATGTACCACAGCTTTCTTATCCATTCATCTGCTGATGGGCATCTAGGTTGCTTCCATGTCCTGGCTATTATAAACAGTGCCACGATGAACATTGGGGTACACGTGTCTCTTTCAATTCTGATTTCCTCAGTGTGTATGCCCAGCAGCAGGATTGCTGGGTCATATGGCAGTTCTATTTACAGTTTTTTAAGTTATCTCCACAATGTTCTCCATAGTGGCTGTACTAGTTTGCATTCCCACCAACAGTGTAAGAGGGTTCCCTTTTCTCCACACCCTCTCCAGCATTTATTGCTTGTAGACTTTTGGATAGCAGCCATTCTGACTGGCCTGAAATGGTATACTTTTATTACTTATAAAATTATTTATTACCCCCCTAATTATCCTTATAAAGAACTGGGCATTAAAAAGGTTAAAATCATTAAAGAATTTTCACATTGTAGGTAATATGGAGGTTTACTTTTATTTTGAAGTGATGCATTAAGTATAATAGGCCAGATTCTTACTATGGACATTTTTTAAAATGTATTTATTTTTATTTTTTTAACGTAAAAATTACTTTTTATTACTTGAGACGATGTCATGAAAAGTTTTATTTTTTTAAAAATGAGTCTCTTGATTTAGGCCTCAGAAGCATAAGGGATTAACCACCACCGGCTGTCCCCACGGCTGCAAAGAGAGCTGAGGGGCTGACTAAGTTGAGGTCTGCATCCTCAAAAGCTATAATGGCATTGTTTCCTACAAGTTCTAATAAACTTCTCCCAAACCATCACCGTCATATTCAAAATGATGCATTTATTCAAGGCAAACACTCATTTTCTTTGTCTTCTTCAGAAGAAAGAGTTACAACAATGCGTAAAAAGCTTGAAATGTCAATTTAAAGCACTTTTTTACTGAAACTTGATTCCTTGGGCCAGAGGAAGGTCCTTACTGTAGTTGATGGTACAAATAGATCTTCTGATGTACTGCTTCCAGGCGTCACTACCGGACTCCCTGCCCCCGCCAGTGTGTTTCTCCCCTCCACATGCACCTCCAATCTCAGTCCCACTCGTTGGAATGTTGACGTTTACAATGCCACAATCTGATCTTTTTGGTCCAAGCCAGCAAAAGATTCTGCCCATATCCTTGGTAAAGATGCTACTTGAAAGTCCCTGTTTGACTTCATTATTCCATGCAAAGACCTCATCTTCATTCTTGAATTTAAAGACATAAAGAATCGGGGCAAAAGTCTCTGTGTGTACGATGGATGCGTCATGGTCAAGACCTGTCACAATTGTTGGTTCTATGTAATTTCCAGGGCGATCCATAACCTTGCCACCATAGACAATGGTGCCACCTTCTTTCTTTGCTTTTTCCACTGCTCCAAGAAACTTGCTTACTGCCTGTTTGGTGTGGAGTGGCCCATAGAGAATGTTAGAGTCCCAAGGGTTCCCAACACAGATCTGTGCGTAGGCCTTTTTAAGTCTATTGACAACTTCATCATGGATGCTTTCATGTAAGAACAGGTGCCTCGCGGTGGTACACCTCTGGCCGGCTGTCCCCACTTCTGCAAAGAGAGCTGAGGGGACGACTAAGCTGAGGTCCGCATCCTCAAAAGCTATAATGGCGTTGTTTCCTACAAGTTGTAATAAACTTCTCCCAAACCGCTCCTGTACCATAAGGGCCACCTGTTTTCCCACCTGCGTGCTCCCGGTGAAGGACAACAGGTCCACTCACTCATCCTTGGCCATTGCTGTGCCGACATCTCCTCCACCGCAAGTCAAGGAACAGATTGCACCAGGCAGCTTGTTGTCCTCCAGAACTTTGGTTATTATCTTTGTAACAGCTACACTAATGAAGAGAAGTTGTAGGAGCTCCTTTCCAAAGGCAGGCGATCCCACAGATCATGGCAATGGCGTTGTTCCGGCCGTACACGGCCACAGGGAAGTTGAATACAGTGCTGATTCCACCCAGGCCTACAAGATTCCACTGTTCAATGAGAGCATGGCCAGGTCTTTCAGAAGGCAAGATGGGTCCCCCAATCATCCCAGATAAGCCAACAGCATAATCACAAACATCCATGTATTCCTGAACTTCTCCCACACCTTCCACCAAGATCTTCCCCATCTCCAAAGACACCAAGCTTCCTAGTACTTGGATCTTCTCCCACAAGGCATCACCAATCTGTCTCACTACATCTCCTAGCTTTGGAGCAGGAATATCTGCCCAGATGCTCCAGGCTTCTCTTGCTTTCTCTACAGTTTCTTCATAGTCAGCCATGCTGGCCTGTCTGACTCTTGCAATGGGCTCATTGTTAGCAGGACAATAGGTGGTGATAACTTCTCCCCGGCCTCCCCAGCTTCCATTGTACACGCCGTCGTTTTCCTCGCGGAGCCCCAGCTCCTTCAGCCAAGCATATTGGGGCTGATCGATGAGCAGAGTGGACATGAAGGCGGCAGGCCTGTTCCAAGGCCCGGAGAACTTGCTCTTCCTTGCAACGGGCACGCAGAGCAGACCGGGAACGCGCCACATACTGAGTCAGGGATGCGAAGGGCGCCTGCGGCCGAGGAACAGCTGAAGTGGGGCCCCGCCCCCGCCCCCGGCCCGGAGGAGCCCATTGGGTGGGCCCGGCCCCGCCCTCGAGCCCGCCCCCCGCCGTCGCCCTGCCTAGCCGGGAGCTGTGGCCTGAAGGTTAACCAGAACCTGGAAAACAATGAGGGTCTGGACATTTTTAAAAGAATGTACTTAAAAGGTTGGAGCAGAAAAATTATTTTATGTAGTAAAAAAAAAATCTGAAAATTCTTAGTACTGATGGTGCATAAGAGAAGGTGATTTTTTAAAATATTCTGTTCTGTTTTAGAAATACCAGAAAATTTTCACATTTGTCTCTTATATTGAACAATACTTTTAATGAGCCAGTGCCTCAGGACCTTTACACCTGCTGTTTCTACTACTTGGAATGCTCTTTCCTGCTTCTTTCTCCTTCCTTTAACAAACTCCTGCTACTTCAGTCTTGCTTAAATTATTCTTGAGAAATTTGTCATAACTCACCTCTCTAAAATTCCAACCCCCCCCCCCCCCCACCTTTTTCTACCTTGGTCCCAACCCAGGTTAAATTCCTGTTATTTATTTTCAGGGCCCCTTCACTGCTTCATAATGTTCATTGTGGTTGTGAACATCAGTTCAGTGTTTATTTTCTTCACTGTTTCTTAATAGTGTTTATTTTGTTAAGGGCAGGATGCGTATCTTGTTTAGAGTTGTATTCTCAGTGTCTGCCCAGTGCCTATGTAATAGTTAATTAATAGTACTTGATAAATAAATTCCTTTAAATATTCATTTCACATGCTTTTCCAAACTCTAGTTGGTATTGTTTAATAATGGGATCTTTCCATTAGAGTAGTTACAGTTACTAGTAGGTCAGTAGCTGAATTAAGCAACTATGAGTTCCCACTAATTTGGAGTATTTTTAGCTTTTGAACATTTGGGATGAGTTTCAGATGCTTCTTAGGGTATATGGTCACAGTACCTTTCTTAAACAATAAATAGTAACTGCAAATATTGACTGTTCTGCTTGGTTATATTAATCCCAGTAGATCCAGGGTCACCAAAATAGTACAGTACATAAAAGATAAAATGATAAGACCATAGCCAGAATTGGTCTTCCACTTTCTTCTTCTTTTTCTTTTTAACCTTTTTAACTTTTATAGGATTGAAGTTTCTGTTTTCCAAATCCTTATTGTAAAGCTCACAATGAATAGCTTTTATATAAGGATTTACAGTATTTAATGGGTCCAAAAAATCAAAATGTACACAAAGTATTTTAATTGAGCAGTTAGTCTCTCCAACTTTTTAATAAAACTAAGTTATTGTTCTGTATTTGTGACACGCATGTTGCACAGTAGAAAAGAAAATGTTTGTAATACATTGAGGTTATATATAATATTTAGCAACTACTTTTCTACTTATTAAACTACACATTGTGTTCTTTTGCAGTTCAAGCGATATGTCAGTAAACTTCGAAGCAAAAGTACAGTTTTCAAAAAGAAGCATCAAATAATAGCTGAATTTCAAGCTGAATTTGGTCTTTTGCAGAGGACAGAAGAACTTCTTAAGCAACGTCATGAAAATATTCAACATCAACTGGTAATACAGAATTATATTGAGGTTCTAGAAGTACAAATGCCTAGAGGTTTGTAAGTTGTAGCTTCATACTGAAGTCATTGTTTTTATTAGAAAAACCATAAAATTATTCATTTTTTCTCATTAATTATAGAGGTGACCTGTAAGCTGATTCATGTACTTTACTGTAGCAATGAGTGCTTTTTTATGTGTGCTGGGCTTTGGGATAATTAATAGAAGTTGAATTCCAAGTAGCTTTTTCTTTTGGTTAGCTAGCTAATACAACAAAAATGATCATATCAGGAAATTGGCTGTAATTTATTTATTTATCATGGCCTACTAGGCAGAAATCTAAGCAGCCACTTCCGTGAAGCTATGGAAAGATATTTTCAGAGAAGATTCTATATGGAAGTTTGCCTGCAGGCTTGGATCCCTATATATTTGTGCCTTGGTTGTCAAAAAAAGTTCAACCCAGAGAAATCCCTCTAGCAACAAAGCTGTTCTTTTGTGGGTGCCAGTTTCTCTGAGTTTTCTTGATTTGGCTTTTTTTTTCTTTCACCCATGTGGAAATTATGTCGTCATGTGATGTTGCCTTGCACGCATGCATGCTAAGTTGCTTTAGTCATATCTGACTCTTTGTGACCCCATGGACTGTAGCCCACCAGCCTTGCTGTCCATGGGATTCTCCAGGCAAGAATACTGAAGTGGGTTGGATGTTGGCTTACCAGCTAGCAATAATCTGTTAGAGGTTAATGAAATTTCAACTAGTTGTGGTTAGCTGGCAATATGAACTTTTCTGTCTCATGCTGTTGAATATTGTTTGCTTCTAGAGAACTGAAGATTGAACACTTATAGTACATCAAACTTAGGTTACAGCAGTAACTTTTAAAATTGATACATAGCAACTGCATTATTGCTCACTTCAAAATATTTTCTAATTTTCGTTGTGATTTCTTTGACCTATGGTTACTGCTGAAAACCAAACATTTGGGAATTTTCTAGTTACCTTTCTGTTATTGATTTCTAGTTTATCTCTGCTATGACCAAAGAACATACTCTGTGATTTCAGTTTTTTGAAAATTCTGAATGTTGCATTATGGCTTAGCATGTGGTCTGTCTTGATCATTGTTCCATGCACAGTTGAGAAGAATGTATATTATGTTGAGGATGGTGTTCCATATATGTCAATTCAGTCTATTATGTTAACCATGATACTCAGATCTTCTGTGTTTATTGACATTTTCATCTGCTTGTCCTATCAATTATTGAGAAAGATGTTTTACAGTATCAATGATATTTCTCTTTTCAGTTCCATCAGTTTTTGCTGTACATCTTTCCTTAAGCTTCTTAGAATCAGAGCCTGAGAAGGGTATACTTGGTACAAGTGACTTTCTGAGGGAGGGAGTACCTTCAGAAGAAAGGGAATGAGGGAAACAAGTGGAGCAGTAGAAAAAAGCCAAACAAGTGTGTATTTTTTAAGTTTATTTTTAATTAGAGGATAATTGTTTTACAATACTGTGTTGGTTTCTGCCATACATCAGTATGAATCAGTCATAGGTATACATGTGAAGGGTGTATTCTTGGCTGAAAACAGCTTCTTCTTGATCCTGTGAGGAACATTTGGGTACAGATTGTACCATGGAGTTGGTTCCACCTTGAGGCAAGGGGTCTGGCCTTTTATACTCCCGTATCAGCCAGTCATCAGCCGTGGTAGGGTGATGAGGCCTAGATGAGGCAGCTCCCACTGGGCCAAGGGCATGTTCTGGAGAAGGGGCAACCATGAGGCATTAGCAGTCAGCACTCATAGCAGCTTGCAGATGAGGTCTGAGTGGGGCACCAACAACATCCTCTATAACCCATCCCTTGCACTGAGATCTGCTTGTTTCTCATGTAAAAGTCACTCCATCCTGGTATTTCTTCTATAGGATTACAGTTGGTCAAAATTTCTAGGAATATTTAGGAGAGTTAGTGGGACAAATTAAAACTCTCTTTGCTGCATTTGGTCCCAAAGACATAATTAATACTCAATATCTCCTTCCTCTTCCATCCATCCTAGATTCCCCACACCTTTAGCTAGCACCTCCAGTGGTCTAGATGACTTACTTGGTCGGATTACTCAGTCCCTCATTCCTCAGAGCTATGAGATTCTAGTAACAATGCCCTTCTCAGGCTGTGGTTGCTAAACCTCATTTACTGGCAAAACAGGGCAGGAGAGTACAAACATATGCCATAATGGATCACATGAATGCCAAACATATTCCTATCCGTCCCCCATTATATAGCAACATCAGTATAGCCTTAAGGTATCCTGCCAATAAATCACTCCCTTTTTTGCCTGCTGGTCTTTGGGCGTGAGGAGCCCATGAGACAGAATAGTGGCCAGAGGATTAAGTTTAGAGGGCCTGTCAGTGTGCCTTCCGGTAAAAGCATGCCCATTCTGGAAATTAGAACATTTATACTCACAGAGCCTAAAGTTGTGCCTCTCCTGTTGTGGGCATTCTCCAGTGGCTGTATACATGTGATGACGAGATCTTCACTTAGTGTTAATTCTTATAGCTTGGTCCACATGCCTCCTCCCCAGACCTCCTTGTCCCTAGTCATTCAATCTTGCTCTCTTGCTTCCTCCAGGCCCCTGACCAACAAGCTAAGCCATTTGTCACTGCCTAGAGGATACAAGATAATCTGGGGTTTTAAGATTCTCAAGTGAATCTATCCAGTTATCCCCCTTTCAGACTTAGCACACATTCTCTTCCCTATCAGAGCCCTGACTTTGACATGGGACATATTCAGCCTTCTATGAAGTTTTGCCAGGATTAAGTCCTGTCCCTGTTTTCAGCCTTCTCTGCTCTGTAGCCATAGGAAATGACGGTTTCTTTAAATCTTCTAAGGAAGTTCTCTGACGTTATTGCTTTGCATTAAATCACTGATTAATGGATTGGAGCCTGTCATTTGAGCTTAGCAACAGCCACCCTGATTTCATAGTCTTACAGTTACTATTTATTTATGCTTCTCAAATACCAGCAACATTGCACCAGCTAGTACCTTCCTGTGAAAGTTCAGGTCCTCCAAGAAGCATCATCCAGACTTGTTTAAATGTACAAGAGATTTATGAAGGAAGTATTTGTGAAGGGTAGAGGGAATCTGGCAGGAGGAGGCAGGGAAAGATGTCAGCTCCAACGCAAGTCTGATATCTCTGCTGAAGGAAGGAGGACTGGGGAGGAAGAACCTCAGGCTGTAGGATATTTTAAGGACGTTTTGGTTAGGAAGATGGGGAGTTCCTGAGCCAGTCACCAGTAAGAGGAGTCCCTTGTCAGGAGGGAATGGGTTAGCCGCTGGTAACAGCCTGGAGGAAGCATGGCCTTGGCATGAACACGATGGTGGAGACAGAGGGGCAGCAGTAATGGCTGTCATTCAGCTTTGTTCCTCTCAGCAAACTCTCTTGAAGGAGATTCAGGCAATCCATTGTCATGACCAGCATAATCCCTTCCACCTATTTTCTGCCCTAGTTGACAAGTCTTAACAATTGTACTGCTATAACATGCCCAAGACTGATATTACTCTACTTGCCCTCAGTCAGAGGACCCTCTGCCTCGTTCATCCAGTGAGTGATCCGACCCTAGAAGCCAGGTTTGATCAGGTTCTCTAGAAGCAGAACCTGAAACAAGAATTCCTGTTCCTCCTCACATGATTAATTTAGTGAGTGCTCTTAGGAGAAAGGAAATAAAGGAAACAGGATGAAGCAAAGAGGAAAAAGTGGATTCATTTGGAGTCCAGTTTCATTCTGATTGCATAAAGAGCTCTGGAGCATAAATTGCATCACAAAGTTGGTTTCATCTTTAGGCAAGAGGGCTGCCCCCTTTGGGCCCCTGTCTTAGTCAGTCATTTGCTATGGATCCCCTTAACCACTCAAGAGGTGGTGTGACACAGTTCCTGTTCAGCCAAGGGTACACTTTGAGGAAGGGACAACTGTAAACCTTCAAAATACCAATTCTCACAAGATCCAGGGGCTGGGTACGCTGACACAGTAAGCAGATCATGGCAGAGCACCCAGAGTATCCACTGCAGGTATCCTGAGATTAGTCCATATGAATTTATTATAGTTATCTTCCAATTGGCAGTGTTTGACATGATAGATAACTCCCTCTTCCTGTAAAATTGTTCTTTACTTGTCTTCTAGCACACTACACACTGCTTGTTTTTCTTTACTAACACTACTGTTCCTACTCCATGGCTGATTTCTTCCCACTTCTTCAAAGCCTAGATGTCAGAGTCCCCCAGGTTTAGGCTTTGGATCTCTTCTCTGCCCTCAGTCCCTTGGTGATCTTATTCTCTTATGGCTTTAAAGACATTGTCTGTGCAGACAACTCACAAATTTGTATATCCAGCCTAAATCGCTTCTCAAATTCCAATCTTGTGCATGTAGCATTTTGAACTGTTGGATTTCTACTAGAGAGTATAGATTTTTAAAAACACATCCAAACTTAAACTTCTGATCTTCACTGCTGCCTCACCTGTCCTCCTGAGTCTTCCTCATCACAACAAATAGCAACTCCATTCTCTCAGTTTTTCAGGCCAACCCCCCCTGGAGTCATCTTTACCCCTCACTTTCCTTCACATCCTAACCTGTCATAATATCTTCTTGGAGGAACTTCCCCGGCAGTCCAGTGGTTGAGAGTTCGCCTGCCAATGCAGGGAACTTGGATTCGATTCCTGGTCCAGGAACTAAGATCCCACATGCCACAGTGCAGCTAAGCCCATGCACCACAACTACTGAATTTGAGCTCTAGAGCCTGTGAGCTGCAACTACTGAGCCTTTGTGCTGCAGCTACTGAAGCCCACATGCCCTAGAGCCTGTGCTTCACAATAAGAGAAGCCCACATACCACAACTGGAGAGTAGCCCCAGCTTGCCGCAACTTATAGAAAGCCCAAGCGCAGCAACGAAGACCCAGTGCAGCCAGAAATAATATATATACACACATATCTTGTTGGATCTATCTTTAAAATATATACAGAACCACTTCTCATCACCTCTGTTGCCCCCATCTGCTTCATACTACCATCATCTCTAACTTGAATTATTGGAATTGTCTTCTGATTTCTTTGCCCCTTGTCCCTCTATAGTTTGATCTCAGTCAGCATAGATGTTAAAGTTTTCACTTAAAAACCTCTCTATTCTGAACCTTTCAACAAGTCTCCCATTCCATTTAAAGTAAGTCCAAGCTCTTTCACTGGCCTAAAACACAATATAATTTATCATGAAAACTAGGACACTTTTTAGAATGCAAACGACAATAGATGTAAACTGATACTGTCTCAGCTAACCAGCTAAGTCCTATATGATCCCTCCCCTATCTCCACCTCTGTTTTAAGCTCCCCCCATCTAGTTGTTTATTGAGAGGGCCAAGCATGCTCCTGTGCTGGGCTGTTCTCAGTCATGTCCAAGGATTGTAGTCCCCCAGTCCCCAGGACTGTAACCCCAAGGACTGTAATTTGCTAGGTTTCTCTGTTCATGGGATTTCCCAGGCAAGGATACTGGAGTAGATTGCCATTTCCGACTCTAGGGGATCTTCCCAACCCAGGGATTGAACCTATGTCTCCTGCATTGGCAGGCGGATTCTTTACCGCTATGCCACCTGGGAAGTCCCCAGGTATGTACCTACCTCATGTCTTTTGCACTTGTTGATCCCCTGGGTATCTCTATGACTTGCTCCCTCACTTCAGAACTTCACTTAGGTGTCATCTTCTCAGGGAGATCTTATCTAACTACCTTGGTACTTAAGATTCCAACCCTACTCTTCCCTCACACTGTATGTATTCTATTTTATTTTTCATTTATTTTTATTAGTTGGAGGCTAATTACTTTACAATATTGTAGTGGTTTTTGTCATACATTGACATGAATCAGCCATGGAGTTACATGTGTTCCCCATCCTGATCCCCCCTCCCACCTCCCTCTCCACCCGATCCCTCTGGGTCTTCCCAGTGCACCAGGTCCGAGCTCTTGTCTCATGCATCCAACCTGGGCTGGTGATCTGTTTCACCCTAGATAATATACATGTTTCGATGCTGTTCTCTTGAAACATCCCACCCTCGCCTTCTCCCACAGAGTCCAAAAGTCTGTTCTATACATCTGTGTCTCTTTTTCTGTTTTGCATATAGGGTTACCGTTACCATCTTTCTAAATTCCATATATATGTGTTAGTATACTGTAATGGTCTTTATCTTTCTGGCTTACTTCACTCTGTATAATGGGCTCCAGTTTCATCCATCTCATTAGAACTGATTCAAATGAATTCTTTTTAATGGCTGAGTAATATTCCATGGTGTATATGTACCACAGCTTCCTTATCCATTCGTCTGCTGATGGGCATCTAGGTTGCTTCCATGTCCTGACTATTATAAACAGTGCTGCGATGAACATTGGGGTGCTCGTGTCTCTTTCAGATCTGGTTTCCTCGGTGTGTATGCCCAGAAGTGGGATTGCTGGGTCATATAGCAGTTCTATTTCCAGTTTTTTAAGAAATCTCCACAATGTTCTCCATAGTGGCTGTACTAATTTGCATTCCCACCAACAGTGTAAGAGGGTTCCCTTTTCTCCACACCCTCTCCAGCATTTATTGCTTGTAGACTTTTGGATAGCAGCCATCCTGACTGGCGTGTAATGGTACCTCATTGTGGTTTTGATTTGCATTTCTCTGATAATGAGTGATATTGAGCATCTTTTCATGTGTTTTTTAGCCATCTGTATGTCTTCCTTGGAGAAATGTATGTATTTTAGTTGTTTACCTATTGCCCATTTGCTCTCACTAGAAGTTAGCTCTATGAGGGAAGGGATTTTTTCCCCTGGTTTTTTCTTTTTTTCACTGCAGTATATTGGTGCCTAGAATTGTGTTCTTGTTCAGTTTGTAAGTTGTGTCTTACTCACTGACTGCAGAACACCAGGCTTCTCTGTCCTTCACTTTCTCCCAAAGCTTCCTCCGATTCATCTCCATTGAGTCGGTGATGCTCTGTCTAACCATCCATTCTCTGCCATCCCCGTCTCCTTTTGTCTTCAGTCTTTCCCAGCACCAGGGTCTTTTCCAATGAGTCAGCTCTTTGCATCAGGTGGCTAAAGTATTAGAGCTTCAGCTTCAGCATCAGTCCTTCCAGTGACTATTCTGGAAGGTTTGATCTCCTTGCAGGCCAAGGGACTCTCAGGAGTCTTCTCCAGCACCACAATTCGAAAGCATCAATTCTTTGGCACTCAGCCTTCTTTATGGTCCAATTCTCACATTCGTACATGACTACTGGAAAAACCATAGCTTTGACTCTATGGACCTTTGTTGGCAAAGTGATGTCTCTGCTTTTTCATTCGCTGCCTAGGTCTGTCATAGGTTTCCTTCCAAGGAGCAAGCACCTTTTAATTTTACGGCTGCAGTTGCCATCCACAGTGATTCAAGAGTGTAAGAAAATAAAATCTGTCATTGCTTCCACTTTTTCCCCTTCTATTTGCCGTGAAGTGATGGGACCAGATGCTATGATCTGTGTTTTTTGAATGTTGAGTTTTGAGCCAGCTTTTTCCACTCTCCTCTTTTGCCCTCATCAAAAGACTGTTTAGTTCTTCTAAAGAGCCTAGAACTGTACTTGGCACATTAATAAATACTAGATAAGTGAGAAAATATGTACAGTTTTTCACTTGAGATCATTCATTCACCAAATATTTAATGAGTGCATCCTATGTTTTAGTTTCTATGGCAAGTACATAGCATTACGCTCGTCTAAAATTATAATTACTTCCTATGCTCCTGAAGATACTGTAGTAAAATTTAGTATAAATTTATAAAATATAAAGGAATATAATTATTGTTGAAGTCAATAAAGATTGTTGACTAAATTCCTTTATTTTACTTACAACTTTATTGTTGTGTATTAAATCTATATACTTCTTATGGAATCATCAAGGTTTGACATCAATTCTGTGGACTCTTGTTCTTTACACCTATTTTTGTTTTTTACTTTCAGCAAACTATTGAGGAGAAGAGGGGTATATCTGGATATAGTTACACTCAAGAAGAGCTAGAACGAGTATCTGCTCTGAAGAGTGAAGTTGATGAAATGAAAGGACGAACACTGGATGACATGTCTGAAATGGTGATTACACAGGCTTTGTTTTATACACAGGCTCTAAGGCAGATATTTTTGTGTTTGTTCTGTTTTCAGTGCAACATTCAGATTTTCATTTCTGTATATTGTTTTCATTATATTCTTTCATCTGTCTTTATCACTCTCTTTAAAATTTTTCCATTCTTATGAGGTTGTTCGATTTGTAATACTTTACATGTTTTGTGGTTTTTGAAGTGTGTAAAAGTTACATAGCATTAAAGAAATATTTAAGATAAAAAAATAAGTTTCCCCAAATTATACTGCTTAATTTAGTACAGTTGTTTCATTTGTGTGTGTGCCCTTAGTTTCTTCCCATGTTTAGGACTGCCATTCAGCCAGAATGCACAGATAGAGCTTCATCAGACTTTAAAATGTTGAAATCTTTCATTATTTATTGGTAAATAGCTGCTGCCCCAAACTCTCAGTGTACCCACCTCCACCTGCCTTGCCCACCTGGTTCCCAGATCCCTCTGGATTTCACAACATTCTAACTCCTAAAAAGATTAACATTTTGCACAGCAGACGCCTCCAAGATCTGATTCATCTCTATGGCTGGTGTCCGTTGTGGTTGGTCATTGCTATACCTTTTGGGTTATTAAGTAGTTTGACTGTCACTTCATCCATGTTTATATGCATTTTATATAATCTACATAATTTATATACTTTTTAAACTTAATATAGAGTTGTATATCAGCAACTTTGTAATTTGTTTTAGTCCTTCAGCTAGATTATAAATATTTTCCCATAATGGTTTGCAGTCTTAATAATTGACAATTTAAATAGTCAAATGATATTCTATCTTACTGAGAAGTCAATACTTATTAAATGACTTCATTTTAGTTGGCATTGAAATAATTTATAGTTTTATTCACTTATATAAATACTTCAGTAAATATCTTTATATATATAGTATTTTTTTTCTTTTGAATTATTTTCTTAGATGTCATATATTTTGTTTAAATGGCAGGTAAAAAAACTAAATTCCCTGGTATCTGAAAAGAAGTCAGCTCTAGCTCCAATTATAAAAGAACTACGACAATTGCGTCAGAAATGCCAAGTAAGATTATTTAGTTTTGTGATTGATACTTTTAATACTCTCTCTTGTTCAAATGTATTAGTTAAAATCCTAGACATTTTACTTGGATAATTCCTGGCAAACAAATCATTATTTTTATATGATTCTGTGAAAGAGAATAATATTGTGACCATCAGTGGTTTTTGTTTAATTTATGTTGTTTGTTTTGTCATAAATTTTTGCGCTGGGGAGAGAAGGAATAGTTTAAGCTAAAGTCAAAAGTGCAGCCAAATGAGATTTGTGCTTTAAATAATGTTCATGTCAAAGCTATAAATATGAAGTCACATTCTTCAGTGGCCAGGTGAAAGTTCAGAGTGTGCCAACAAGTGGTGACAAGTTAATGTTAGATTAATGAACTTGCTTTGCTGGGGAGCAGGATGAGGGGCAAATCATGATAACTTATGCTTAAGTGATGAAATACAGTTACTTGGAAGCTAATTCTAGACACTGCTTTAAAGATAAACTGTAAGAAGGTAAATGCCCAGATCAGGTGCCCTTCACCATTTGACATTAACAATTGTTATTTTATCATTCTCCATGTAGTAATTTTAGGTTTGAATGTGAGCTGTACTGCATGTGCCTAAGGATGAACTATAAAACTTTTCATAAATGCCATCCATCAGAGTCAAGAGAAGCAGAGTGAGAGATCACATGGACCTTGAAATCAGATAGACATTGTTTCCTTTTTTATAGACAATGCCATGGAGTCTGAGACAGGTTTCAGTTCAGTTCAGTCACTCAGTTGTATCCAGCTTCTTGCAACCCCATGGACTGCAGCATGCCAGGCCTCCCTGTCCATCACCATCTCCTGGAGTTTACTTAAACTCATGTCCATTGAGTCGGTGATGCCATCCAACCATCTCATCCTCTGTTGTCCCCTTCTCCTCCAGCTTTCAATCTTTCCTAGCATCAGGGTCTTTTCCAATGAGTCAGTTCTTCGTATCAGGTGGCCCAAGTATTGGAGTTTCAGCTCCAGCATCAGTCCTTCCAATGAATATTCCGAACTGATTTCCTTTAGGATGGACTGGTTGGATCTTCTTACTGTCCAAGGGGCTCTCAAGAGCCTTCTCCAACACCACAGTTCAAAAGCATTAATTCTTTGGCACTCAGCTTTCTTTATAGTTCAACTCTCAGATTGGTGATAGGTTTAGTGACTTATCCAAATAGAGAAGAAGGAAATGAGAGACTTGGAGCTTCACACTAGCATCTCTAGCATGTTTTACATCTTCTGCTTATTTCATTGTACACTCCTGCCGTCACAAGAGAACTGGAAGAGAAAAGTCCCAGTTCTCAGGGCTTCATACTGTAATAGGAGAGGTGGAACAAACACAAAAGAAATTAGGAAAAACAAAAGATAACCCAACTTAAGAACAGTATAGAACAAATATAATCAGAATCATATTCCTAACTGATGAGGAAATGGGAAGGAAATGAAGGAAATTAGGAAATGAAATGATTGTCAGGAGGAAAAGTTTCAGAAAGGAGATTAAAAAAAAAAACTTGTAGATTGAAGATATCAAGAATTATTTTCATGGATATATTCTAATAGCTGATTTTCTTAGTGCTTTTCTTGTGCCAGCAACTTGCAGATAAAAAGTGAAAGTGAAAGTCACTCAGTCATGTCCAACACTTTGCGACCCCAGGGACTGTAGCCCACCACGCTCCTCTGTCCATGGAATTCTCCAGGCCAGAATACTGGAGTGGGTAGCTGTTCCCTTCTCCAGGGGATCTTGCCAACGCAGGGATCAAACCCAGGTCTCCCGAATTGCAGGCAGATGCTTTACCATCTAATCCACCAGGGAAGCCCAAAGGGAACAGTTATATGTATTTCTAGTGATGATGAGATTTCTCTATGATAGTATTAATAAAATATAGTAAAAATAACTCTGTTTGTAAATACAGACAAACTTTATTGCATTTTTTACAAATTAAGGAATTGTAACAACCCTGCATTGAGTAAGTCTGTTGGTGCCATTTTTCCAACATCTACTTAATTCATGTCTTTGATTTTGCTAATTCTTGCAGTATTTCCAACTTTTTCATTATGTTTGTTATGCTAATCTGTGCTCAGTGATCCTTGATGTTGCTATTGCCAAAAGACTGACTTCCTGAAGGCTCAGATGATGGTTAGCATTTTTTAGCAATAAAGTATTTTAAAGTTAAGATCTATACATTTTTTAGACACAATGCTATATTGCACACTTAACAGACTACAGTATAGTGTATACATAACTTTATATATACTGGGAAACCAAGACATTCATGTGATTCTCTTTATTGTGATATTCACTTTTTTACAGTGGTCTGAGGCAGTATATAGTCAGCAAAAATAAGACCAGGAGCTGATTGTGGCTCAGATCATGAACTCCTTATTGCCAAATTCAGACTTAAAGTGAAGAAACTAGGGGAAGCCACTAGACCATTCAGGTATGACCTAAAACAAATCCCTTATGATTATACAGTGGAAGTGACAAATAGATTCAAGGGATTAGATCTGATACAGTGCCTGAAGAACTACGAACGGAGGTTCGTGACATTGTATAGGAGGCAGTGATTAAGATCATTCCAAAGAAAAAGAAATGCCAAAAAGCAAAATGGTTGTCTGAGGAGCCCTTACAAATAGCTAAGAAAAAAAGCGAAGCTAAAAGCAAAGGAGAAAAGGATAGACCCATTTGAATGCAGAGTTCCAAAGAATAGCAAGGAGAGAGAAGAAAGCCTTCCTCAGCGATCAATGCAAAGAAATAGAGGAAAACAATAGAATGGGAAAAATTAGAGATCTCTTCAAGAAAATTAGAGATACCAAGGGAACATTTCATGTAAAGATGGGCATAATAAAGGACAGAAATGGTATGGACCTAACAGAAGCAGAAGATGTTAAGAAAAAGGTGGCAAGAATACACAAAAGAACTATACAAAAAAGATCTTCATGACCCAGATAACCATGATGGTGTGATCACTCATCTAGAGCCAGACATCCTGGAATGTGAAGTCAAGTGGGCCTTAGAAAGCATCAGTATGAACAAAGCTAGTGGAGGTGATGGAATTCCCAATGGAATTCAAATCCTAAAAATGATGCTGTGAAAGTGCTGCACTCAATATGCCAGCAAATTTGGAAAACTCAGCAGTGGCCACAGGACTGGAAAAGGTCAGTTTTCATTCCAATCCCAAAGAAAGGAAACACCAAAGAATGCTCAAACTACCGCACAATTGCACTCATGTCACACACTAGCAAAGTAATGCTCAAAGTTCTCCAAGCCAGGCTTCAACAGTACGTGAACCGTGAACTCTCAGATGTTCAAACTGGATTTAGAAAAGGCAGAGGAACCAGAGATCAAATTGCCAACATCTGCTAGATCATTGAAAAGGCAAGAGAGTTCCAGAAAAACATCTACTTCTGCTTTATTGACTATGCCAAAGCCTTAGTTGTTGTGGATCACAACAAACTGTAGAAAATTCTTAAAATGATGGGAATACCAGACCACCTGACCTGCCTATTGAGAAACCTGTGTGCAGGTCAAGAAGCAACAGTTAGAACTGGACATGGAACAACAGACTGGTTCCAAATAGGAAAAGGAGTACATCAAGGCTATATATTGTCACCCTGCTTATTTAACTTATATGCAGAGTACATCATGAGAATTGCTGGACTGGATGAAGCACAAGCTGGAATCAAGATTGCTGGGTTAAATATCAATAACCTCAGCTATGAAGATGACACCACCCTTATGGCAGAAAGTGAAGAAGAACTAAAGAGCCTCTTGATGAAAGTGAAAGAGGAGAGTGAAAAAGTTGGCTTGAGGCTCAACATTCAGAAAACTAAGATCATGGCATCTGGTCCCATCACTTCATGGCAAATAGATGGGGAAACAGTGGAAACAGTGACAGGCTTTATTTTTTTGGGCTCCAATATCACTGCAGATGGTGACTGTATCCATGAAATTAAAAGATGCTTGCTCCTTGGAAGAAAAGTTATGACCAACCTAGACAGCATATTAAAAAGCAGAGACATTACTTTGCCAACAAAGGTCCATCTAGTCAAAGCTATCGTTTTTCCAGTAGTCACGTATGGATGTGAAAGTTGAGCTATAAAGAAAGCTGAGCGACGAAGAATTGATGCTTTTGAACTGTGGTGTTGGAGAAGGCTCTTGAGAGCCCCTTGGACAGCAAGGAGATCCAACCAGTCCATCCTAAAGGAAATCAGTCCTGAATATTCATTGGAAGGACTGATGCTGAAGCTGAAACTGCAATACTTGGGCCACCTGATACGAAGAACTGACTCATTGGAAAATACCCTGATGCTGGGAAAGATTGAAGGCAAGAGGAGAAGGGGACGACAAAGGATGAGATGATTGGATGGCATCGCCGACTCAGTGGACATGAGCTTGAGGCAACTTCAGGAGTTGGTGATGGACAGGGAGGCCTAGCATGCTGCAGTCCATGGGGTCACAATGAGTTGGACATGACTGAGTGACTGAACTGAACTGAACTGAACTGAGGCTGTATGCTTGTAGTTCTTTCATTAAATCTATTTACATTTCAAATGGGGAGTTTTATTGAAAGAGCATTTAGTGCATTAAAGGAAATGCTTCCTGGGTAACTCAAATGGTAAAGAATTCGCCTGCAGTGTAGGAGACCTGGGTTCAATTCCTGGATCAAGAAGATCCCCTGGAGAAGGGAGTGGCAACCCATTCCAGTATTCTTACTTGGGAAATCCCACAGATAGAGGAGCCTCGTGAGCTAACAGTCCATAGCGTCGCAAAGAGTTGGACACGATTGAGCAACTAACACACACACACACAGAGGAAATGCAGTGTTACGGAAATCCAAGGATCAGAATTATAGTCTGTCTGGAGCAGTTGGAGGTACTACTACCTGAGCATTTGGGTTTAGGGAAGCTTCAGGGACTTTAGCGGGAGCCTGTGGATAATATCAATGAATGTGATAGTAAGAGAGTTTCTCAGGTGGCTCAGTGTTAAAGCACCCACCTGCCAACGTAGGAGACACAGGTTTGGCCCCTAGTCAGAAAGATCCCCTGCAGGAGGAAATGGTAACCCACTCCAGTGTTCCTGCCTGAAAAACTCATGGGCAGAGGAGCCTGGTGGACTATAGTCCAGGAGGTTGCTAGAGTCAGACACTACCTAGCGACTAAACAGCAGCAACGGCAGCAGCAGTGACAGTAAGAGCATTTATCAAGTGCTCTGAGTGCCAGGCACTATTATGTTTTTCATTCAGGCCTCATAACCACCCTGTTAGATAAACCACCCTCTACACAAAGGAGCAAATAAAAGCACACAGGGTGAAGGACTTGCCCAAGATTACACAGCTGGTACATAGCAGAGCAAGGTTCTGAAGAACTCATACTACACCAGTAACATGACTCAGTGAATCACTTCATAGTGGCTTTGCACTGTTCTCGCCACAGCCATGTGTCTGCCTGTGTGTTGTTTTTTTTCCTCTATTTTTTAGTTTCTCCTCATTCTTTGGATTGGCATAATTGTAACCTTAGCTTGCTTATGGCTCCTCGATGTTCACATCTCACGCTGTAGCCTTTCTCTACATATGTGTTGAAGTTGTGAACTTATAATTCCCATTTTCTCTGCATTTTCTAATTTAAATTCCTGGTGCAATGCCTCTCTTTGGAGGGCAGTTTTCCATGCCGGACCACCTCAGAGTTTACTGCTATCCTAAAGTCAGATCAAGGATCCATCCTTAGTTGAACCAGCTATGCTTGTGGGTAAGGATCAGAAGAAAGGACGGTAACATGGAACTAAGTATGGCTGCCTAGAGAATTTTCCTTCTGGAGAAGCTATAGAATCAGGCAGACCTTAAATAACCTTAGATAGATGACTTCATCTCTATGTTGTGTCCTCACCTGTAAACCAATCCCTTCTTCATAGAGTGGTTGTAAAATTAAATGAAATAACACATGTAAGGTACTTTGCAACAGCAATGACTAATACATAAGAACTGTTTTAAAAAGTTATTTATCATTATAACTATTAAAAATAGTTTTAAAGGAAGGAATACTATTGCTTTTCAACCAAATTGATTTTCTAAGTAAAACCATATACTAAATTCTATAAAGTCCTTTATTATAAAATATAACCAGAACCTGAAATTCATTTTTATATGTTTTAACTGGATTTCTCTGTATGTCAAGTACTTCCTGTCTGTTCTATTTCAAAGAAACATAGCTGTCTCACCACCATTCCCAAATAATGCAGCTCTTCAGTTCTTAACATATTCATCAAATCAAAGGGGCACCGAAGTCCTGTAAGCTTTTCATCTCTGTCTTCTGCCATGTTGAAAAGTAATGGGGACAGAGTTTCAATTTTAGAAGATGGAAAGAGTTCTGCAGATAGATAGAGGTGATGGTTGTACAACAGTGTGAATATATTTAACGCCACTGAACTGTGCACTTAAAAATGGTTTAGTGGGACTTCCCTGGTGGTCCAATAGATAAGAATCTGCCTTCCAATGCATGGGTGTGGGTTCAGTCCCTGGTTGAGGAACTAAAATCCCACACGTGGCAGGGCAACTGAGCCTGTGCACCACAACTAGAGACTCAGCTTGTCACAGCTGAGACCCAATGCAGCCAAAAAATAATAAATAAGTATTTTTATTTATTGTGATTTTTATTTTATGTGTATTTTACCACAGTTTTAAAAGTCTAAAAAAAAGAGTATAGAACTTGCCCACGTTTTTAGTAACCATTTGGTTTTTTTAAATGTTTGAGTTCAATGACCTTATTGAGTCCCTAATGTTCATTTTGTTTATCTCCATATGTCAATCTCCTACATCCCTGTATAGTTTGTTTTTACCCAGAAACCTTTTGTAATGAAAAGTATACTGAAACAAAAGCCACTTCATTGACTTTGAGCTCTTTCCAAATAGTAACTGAAATTCTTAATTGTTCTCTATTTTGAATGATATTTATTTTTAACTTGTGTAAGTGTATCTAACACTTGAAACTACATGGATGTATTATCATTTTTTAAATAATTTAATTTATTTCTTTATAGCGGTGCTGGGTCTTCATTGTGAACGGGCTTTCTCTAGTTGTGGTGGGAGGGCTTCTCATTGCCGTGGCTTCTCTGGCTGCCGCGCGCCAGCTCTAGGGAGCACAGGTTTCAGTAGCCGCCGCTTGTGGGTTCAGTAACTGTGACTCTCCCGGTCAGTAGTTGTGACGCACATGCTTAGTTGCTCTGAGGCAAGTGGGATCTTACTTGGATCAGGAATCAAACACGTGTCTCCTGTATTGGCAGGCAAATTCTTTACCACTGAGCCATCAGGGAAGCCCCTATCATATTGTTAAAGTGCAGGAGTACTTAAAAAATACTTTACACTTCTTGTTTTAATGGACAACTCTCAAAATTTAGGAAATTTTATAGTGAAGTATTAATACATTTCCCTTGTATTTGCATTTTGTTGTAAATTGAGTATTCATAATCATTTGAAAATTGGAGCATCACAACTTAAGATGTACAACTTATATTTATCTAAATCTTTTATAATTATCTGGAATTAGTTTGCATCTTGAAGTTTCATGTTTGTTTTTTAGAAACTATTCCTTAAATTGTTATTAAGTGGCATGATACATGTACTTGCTAAAGCTAAAATACTTGTTTTAGAGTATATAATATGGTAATTACTGATTTCACTGAAATATTTCTTATTGATTGCTTTTTCTTACGGAAGCAAAACCATGCTCTTGGCAAGAATTCAAACTCTAAAGAATTGTTTAAGGGAAAGAATTGAAATTATTTCTCTCTCTACATCCCACCCCAGCACACTCCCTAGAAATAATGTTAACAGCTCTTTGTGTATTTTCTAGAAATTTTCTGAAAATTAATTAATAGGTAATTTATTGGCTTCCTGAAGTTTGCTCTCCACACCTTTGTTCTACTCTCTTAGAAAAAAACAAAGGCTTTTTGAGGTGAGGGGCAGAAGTCAACTCTGCCATTTTAATGTCTGCTTCTTTTTGTTTTCACTGTACCTGCTATACTTTTGCCCATCTTTTGCTTTCAGCTTTTAAAAAGTTGCTTTGTTTTCGGTATGTCTCTGAATAGATCTTGAATTGTGTTTTGTTATATGATATAATCTGACAGGTTTATTTTAATAAATAAGTTTAGCCAGTTCATATTTATTGATATACAAACATATTTGGTCTTTGTGTACTTTATTATGTTTTGCTTCTGACTTTAAAGCCCAGAGAAATAAATTCCTCTGTTCATTCTCTGTCTCTGTCTCTCTCTTGTATTTTCTGGCTTGTGGTTTTGCTCTACTGGTTGTATCTGTAATGCCGCCATTAATATTTCATTACTGTTGATAGTATCTATTAATTCCCACTATGAGTAGTGATGAAATTGATATTTTTCCTCTAACTTATTCTTCCCTCTCCTTTAGCACCTCATTTTGGTCATTTGTCTTTCTTACTGTTTGTCTTTATACATGTAATATGCTTGTACTATGACTTGATTCGTCAGCTTTAAATTATATCTGTTGCCCTTCCCCTGCCATCCCCAGCAATGGAAAACTGCTTACTGAGGAAACCAGCTTACTCATTCTACCTTCCACTTTCTTTTTCCCTTCCCCTCCCTGCAGATTTTATGTATCGTGTCTACATTGTCAGAGCGTATAACATTTACTTTCTGTTCTACTAGTTCTCCCTTTTGTCTTTAGTATTATACCTGTACTTGTTAGACTCCGTGCTCATTACTAATCCTCTCCCTACCCATTTTCCTACTTTTTATTGTCTCTCATTTGTTTTCTAGTAGAGTCCTCAAAGCTTAGAAGAACAATATTCCCTGATGAGTTCTTAACATTTCTAGAGTTTGTTGCCTTAAATATTTCAATCACTGCTTGATTGGGCATAAAAATCATTACATCATGCTTTATTTCCTTGAGGATTTTTAAAGAGTAGCTCCACAGTCTTCAGGAGTTAAGGCTGACCATGGAGAGAGCTGAGGATAACATCATTTTTTTAATGACTTGATCTGGAAAAGAATATGTTTTCCAGTTGTTGAGTACTGGGTTCTCTGTGTGTTTATCAGATCAAGGTTCTTGAATGTGCTGTTCAAAAATTCCTGGTGAATGGGGACTTTTGGTGTAATGGGTGTAGAGGTTAAGTTTTACAAGATAAAAAGAGTTGAGATTGGTTGTACAATAATGTGAATGTTTTAATACTTCTGAACTGCAGCCTTAAAAATAGTTTTAGATTATGTGTATTTTACCACAATTTAGAAAAAGATTTCTGGTTTAAAAAAACAGAACACTTCTTGGTAAATTATTCATTTTATCATTATTTTATGACTCTTTATTCCTTGCAGTGCTTTTTTGTCTAAGGGTCTTATTTTGTTTGCTATTAATATAAGTGTGCCAGCTTTCTTATGTTTAGTATTGCTTGGTATGTCTTTCTTTACTTTCAGCTGTCTGCATCCTTATTTTTATCCTATATAAGTCTCTTAAATATCATATAGTTGGATTTTGTGTAGATATATTTTCTTATATCCAGTTTGAGAACTTGTCTTTTAATTAGTGAGTTTAGTCCCATTTATATTTTCCCTTATTATTGATACATTGGAATTTATTTCTGTTTTGCACATCCTATTGACTGCGCTTTTCCTACGTTTCTTTTTCTTTTTCTACTTTCCATTGTACCAATCCTGTTTTCTTTATCTTCTTTTTTCCCTTTATTTCCTTTTCTACTCCTGTTCTGATATTGTTTACTCTTATATTTTTAGCACATTTTTCTTGCCTAAAGTTAATCAGGTGAACAATTGTTAATCTCCTGAACAATACAAGGGCCTCAGAATGATTTCATACCCTCTCTTGCCTTACACATGTGTTCTTATCCTCTGGTATTTAATTTCCACTTTATTTCTTCAACTCTAAAAGTGGTTGTCATAGTGGTCATTACTGTTATAATAATTACTACTTCATACAGTCATTTCCTATTTAGATTTACCCATATATTTAGCAGTTCTTACCATTGCCTCATGTACTTTATTCCTTACTTCTGATTCAGTTTCCTTCTTCCTGAAATGAAATTTCCTTGTTTTGTTTTCTTTTAGTAGTTCTCTCAGTAAAGAATCATTGCCAAAAGTAAACCATCTTTGTTTTTCCTCTTCAATAGTCACTTGGTCAGAAAAAAACTATTTTCATTGCTTTCTCTTTTCTCTTGTCGTGTTAAAGGATGTGCTATTGATTTAATTCTCATTTCTTTTTAGATAATGTCTTCCCTATAATTGGTTTTAATTTTTGTTGTTATATTCATTAGTTT